>NC_080186.1:102237232-103466965 GCF_030028045.1 Hippopotamus amphibius kiboko
AAAGCTCTCAATGCTCGCATTTGGTTCCAGAGGTTCAGAGCCAGCTTCCTGTGGGAGAGGGCCAGTGGCTCAGGGAGCTGGACCTGGCTGTGCAGGAAGGTAAGGGCTGCAGCTGGGCAGGCAGCAGAGATGGCCATCCTCCTGGACTACAATCATCTCCAACACACACGGGCCAGCCTGTTAGGATAATCACAGGAAGCTGAGCCCATTCAACTAGCTCAAGTGTGAGGGGGGAGGAGACTGGGGGAGGCGGGGCAATGCAGAGTGGAGGTTCAGAGCAACCTGAGAGTACCATCACAGCCCAGCTAAGCCTTGGAAGGCCCAGAACTGGAAAACTTGCGTGCCCTAGGGTCCCTCCTCCGGACAGCTCCCCTCCACTCTTCAGGGATGTGCTTCCTATCCGTGGCCTCAGTTTCTGGCTCCAAAAACGCAGCCTCCACATGCCTACTGTTGCCTCTGCACTCACCTGCTACCCCCTACTATGCCTCTCCGTGCAAATTCCCCACACAGCAAGCTCAATGGCTGAGCAGCTCTTAACCAGCCCTCCCAAGTTGTAGACTTGGGGCCAATCAGAAGGCACACTTCCATCCCACCCAGCTCCAGCCAGACTTGACCAGATGGGCATCTGTACGCCATGACCTGGCACACAACCACTTAGGGCAGCAGGGACCATGCAGCGAGGGGGCCACCCTTTGCTTTGAGTGTAAGCAGTCAGGCATCCTGAACTGTGTCTAGCGCAGTAATAAAGCACCAATGTTTACACTCAACTAAAACTTCATAGTCAAGCGCACTGGGACGTCACTGATGGCGTGGTGGTTAAGAATCCCCACGGGTTCGATCCCTGGCCCGGGAAGATCCCACACGCCGTGGAGCAACTAAGCCTGTGCGCCACAACTACTGAGCCTGCGCTCTAGAGCCTGTGAGCCACAACTACTGAGCCCATGTGCTGCAACTATTGAAGCTCGCGCCTAGAGCCCTTGTTCCTCAACAAGAGAAGCCACTGCAATGAGGAGCCCGCGCACCACAACAAAGAGCAGCCCCCTCTCGCTGCAACTAGAGAAAGCCCGCGTGCAGCAACGAAGACCCAACGCAGCCAATAAAATTAACTAATTAATTTTAAAAAACAGTCAAGCGCATGGACACAGCCGGGGATTTTGACATTGACCTGGGGATTTTCCCAGGCACCTGTGACTCAGAACAACAATCCATGGCCCTTCCTCCTCTCTCAGCTCTGACTCTCCTTGTTGGTGGTTCAGTCTCTTGCTCTTTGCCCTCCTCTGTGGGCAGCCCTGAGGCTGCATCTTTTCCCCCATTCAATTAGAGGAACGTGCTTCGAGCATGACTGTGAACAGGTGGTGGGCAGCCGGCCCTGCTTGTTCTCACGGGGGGGCACAGGCACATAAGACAGAACCACGGCGGCAGAGATTAGCTCTGCAGCAACTCTGAGCAGAGACCTGAGGAAGAGGAGTCTGCACACAGTACTGGAAGGAGGAGGGCTGTGCTCTCACAGAGCGGAGGAGCCTTGCGGAGGGAGGTAGGAGAAGCAGCAACACACTCTTGGGGCATTCCCAGAAGCAAGGAGAGGGCCAGGCAGAGACTCGCTTATGTAAATTACAGTGCTTCCCCGGGTGGTGAAATATTATGCAGCCGTTAAAAAAAATCACAGAGAAAAATATTGATGAACACCAACACTGCTGAAAGCTCATTACTAAGCTAAAGGAGGTAAAGGCTCTAAAAGGGCTTGAAAGTGTTTTTGTAAGGGAAACCCCCCCACACACACCCACACACGCGGGTGGGGAAAGTTCTGAGCTAACTGCACAGAAAAACCTTAAAAGGCAACAGGGTAAGAAGTGACTGTTTTCTCTGCACTTCGTATTTTCCAACCGCGCTGCACTCTGCCTGGGTAACGCCTGTCACGAGGACAGACCGGCCTAAGTTATTTCTCAGACCACCTTCCCCTCACCTCCCAAAAAAAGGAGTCCAGAGGGGTGACCATTTTGGTGCAGATGAGTCAGAGGTTGCGTAAGTGGCGCAGGGGGGTGATGTGAAATAGAGAAGGGGCTGAGAGAGAAACTGATGCCAAAATGAGCTGCGGCCACACTGGCCACGTGGCCCGGTAAGTGTGTGACGAGTCACGTGGTTCATCAGGTGCCTTCTGTTTGGGCTCCATCCTGCTCAAGGGCCTGGCTGAACAGGTTTGACCTCACCTCCCTTCTTTTAAAGCTGTTTAGTCACGTCCCTAAAACTCCTTATCTTCCAAGTTATTACACTTTCAATTCCAGGTTGATCTCTCTAACGCATCTCTTCTGCTTCTTCCAACAGGATGCCTCTGCACGGCATTAACAGACACCATGAGCCTCGATGAAAATCATCCTTCCAGGGTGCAGCAAAGAAGGCACCTGAGTGACAGATGGTTGGCGAAATCCTGAGAAAGCATAAGTTCAGGTATTAACATGCAGGCTGCCGCTGACTTGCTCAGGGCCAAGGACACGACACCCCGCGCAGGGCTAAATCCCTCCTGAGAGCCAGGCGGGTGTGCCGTCCAAGGCCCTGGAGAAACTTGGACAAACAGGATTTGGATTCTGAACGTTTGCCGAGGCCCCCACAAAGCTGGGAGGGTTCACATGCCTCTGCCCCCTGGTGGCAAGCCCAGCCCTCCTTCTGTAAGGCACCCTCCAGGCACACCTTCTGAAATAGGGGCGAGATGAGAAGCCCTCTCTGAGAGGAGTCAGAAGCACAGGCAGTGATAGGACTTATCATCCTGAAATTGAGGCTTCCTCCCCGGCTGTCAGCTGAAGTGGGAAATAAGGACCAAGCTCCAGACACTAGCCAAATCTGCACCATACCCACCTTTTCCCAGGTGTCTTTTCATTTTAGTTTTATAGCCATCTCGTAAGAAAAGGGTACTGTCCCCATTTCACAGATGAGCAAACTGAGGCTCAGAGTAATTCAGTGTCCCCATAGATGCGGAGCCAGCACCACAACACACAATTTCTAACCCGAAGCTCCTTTCTCATTCATTCCACAAATACCGATGGTGCTCTTCTTTGTCAGGCACTGTGCAGACCCAAAGCCCCACAGTCTAGGAGGGAGAGACAGATGTGTAAACAGAGGCTTCAACGTGCTCGCAGCGCTGTCAAGGAGGCTTGGAGGACATGGGGCAAGGGTCCCTTCTAACCAAGGGAAGTCAGGACAGGCTTCAGAGAAGGAGCTTCCTTGAGCCAGGTTTTAATTAAGAGGAGTGAGCATCCCTGCCGGGTGAGGGCAGGAGGACATATCGCACACTCTCAGCACAGAGCAGCCCACGTGTGTGCTGAGCTACAGGAGAGAGCCAGAGGGGCCAGAGCGCTGTAGCAGTTTTGCCATTGACAGGTGAGGGGAAAACCGAGGGGTAAAGGAAGACCAAGAGGAAGCAGAAGGGGTAGGTCAGCGTATGGCTTGGATGCCATGCTAAAGAGGTTTTGGCCCATGGACCACAGGCGATGGGGAGCCACCGAGGGGTGTAAATAAGGGAAAATGAATCTATCTATCAATCTGTCTTCTGAATCATGTCTTGGGAGGATGGTTTAGCCAGGAATGATGGGAAGGTTCCTGCAGTGATTCAGATGAGAGCTGCTGAGGCCCCAACTAGAGCAGAGCCCAGGGAGTGGAGGCGGGTGGTCTGGCAGGAGAGATACTACGGAAATGACAACAGGAGTCAAGAGCGCACGGGGTGGGGGTGTTTAGGGAGTTGTCTAGAACAATCCCCAAGTCTTAGGCGACTGGGTGGGCGTGCAGAACGGAGAGAGAGGAGGGGTAGGCTTGGGGGGGAAGATGATGTCATCTTTGGATTGAGAATTTATTCCCTGGGCCTATCCAGCCCTCTAGACCAGCCCATCACGGGCAGCTAGAGAGCATCTCCTCCAGCCAGCCCTTGGCAGGACAGAAGGAGCACAGAACAGTCACCCAGCTGATGGATGGCAAGCATTCAGACGGGAGGGGCCTCAAAGGTCATAATAAACCATCGATCTATTTGAGAAAGTTGCCAGAAGACAGTTAATTCCAGGCTGCTCCCAAATACTTGGCATTTGGTCCTCAAAGTCTCCATCAGCTGCAGATCCCGCAGTTCCCAAATGGGTATCGTCACCACAAAAGTCAAGACATAGCACAAGTCCATAAGGGCAGAGCCCATCCCTGGAAAGCAGTCAAGGACTCCACGCTCGCGCAACCTGACCAAGGAAGGCTTGACTGAGGAAAGAGAGGAAAGACAAGCGAGACATTCGAAATAGAAAATGATCCCAGGAATGAGGCCTCTGATGATACAGCTGTGAAGGTTATCACTTGGCTAGAGCGGCACATTGAAAATACCAGAAAACGCTGACCATCCCCAAAGCTCTCCAGCCCACCGACGGCCGATCATTGGAGTTATCAGTTGCCTTTCGTGTTGGCCACATGAGATGCGGATCCGGTGTGGCGGTGGGCAGGGGCTGTCAGCATCTCTCAGCACAGCAGACTGTCAGCGCATGGGGACATATCCTCCGGGATGGAAACAGCATCTCAGGAACCACTTTCAAGATCACTGCGGAATAACTCCCCACACAACACGCTGAGTGAAGAGCCCTTGGAGGCTGGAAGGAAAGCAAACCTGGAAGGTAACAAATGGGCACATGGATGCTGAAGGATCCGTTTTTAATCCTGCCCGGCAATCCTTTTTTCGGCCATATATTTCTGTCTCCCCAAAGTTAGGAAGGACTTTAAAGAAATCCATGCTCCAGGGTGGGTAAAGAGAGATTGTACTCAACTCAAAGCTGCCCCTGTCTGACAGGATTAACTCACCAGACCTGTAGGGCCAAGAGAACAGGCCTCAGTGCATGGGCGGGAGGCGGGGGGAGATTTTCGGGGGCAAAAGCTGCTGTTTAAATCCCTTTTATAGAACCTCCAGCCAAATCCAGAAAAATAAAGAGCTGCAGTGAGGAACTGGTGAGGCAACAGATAGAAAGGGGCTTTGAAAAAGTTCTAATTCCCCTTGGGTAGGGACCGTGACATTAGTGTGTTTACAGACTACTTGATTCACTTGCTAAGGCAAAATTTCAGAAGTATGAGGCCCTGGGACTGGAGTGGAGTATTTTTTCACTGCAGCTATCCCTGACAGGCTCATTGTAGAGTAATGAATTTTGTGGACACTCAGAGAGAAAAAACAGCCTCAAACGCTACGGATCGATGCTGCGCACTGCAGAGACACAGCCTTGGGTTTCTGCGAGCTGCATTTGGGCCTTGCGCAGAATTCAGCTGCAATCTGTCCCTCTGAAAGCCAGCTAAGGAGAAGTCAGCCCCAGGCCTGGACACGGCACCAAACATCCCCACCCTCGAATCATCTAGATTATCCCAAGTTCAAGCATTCCTGTCCAGAGCTGGGCCAGGTACTTTCCACCACCTGCTCCAGGGAACTGGGAGGTCTCAGCAGGTCACCGTCCACCCCAGGAAGGACAGTAGAGCTGGTTTGGGATTTTGGGTTTTTTTTTTTAAAGTTTTAAACCAAAACCAAAAAAAAAAAAAAACAAAAAACAAAAAACCACAAAAGGGAAAACACTTAGGCAAGCCTTAAAGTCCCTTTTCAAATTGTGTGATTTTGTGATACCAAAATTCAGAGCCCCAGGACTCCCCTAATTATACATATTTTCCTCTTGCAAGAAATTTTACATGTAAATGATAGCACGAAACCAAATATCAGAATCACAATCCTGGGAGCAAAATAACACTTAGAAACCATACAAAGCAGAAAGGAAGAACCGCCATGGAAGGAATCTGGCTTGAATTAAGAAGCAACATTTAAAATTACAGGTTCAGGAAAGCTAGCAGGGCCGAGGTTAGCCCTGAGTCCACAGGCCCTGCCTTCTCTGAGGTGGGTGGATTGGGCTGGAGAGAAGTGCCGGCTAGGGAAACGCCACCCCACCCCACCCCTCCACCCCTGGAGTGGGGTGGAGACGGAAACGCAGGCCAGAGAACAGGAGCCCACAGGCAGCACCACAGCAGCACCACAGAGAGAGAATACTTTCTGGAGGATACGTGTGAAACCGGGAACGTGGGTGACCTCTGGGGGGTACGGGGTGAGAAGCAGACAATTTTCACCGTCTACCTCCCAAGCTGTCCTTTTTAATTAAACAGGTGCATGCGTTACCTATTCAAAATTAAATGAATAAAAACACACGCCACGCCAAAATGAAATAGGAAAACAAAACAAAAGACAAAGATAGTTTAAAACGTCTCCTAGTGAATGTCATTTCAAAATCTAAGGGGAAAATGGGGTGAGGCGAGGGCATGCAGAGGGCTCAAGCTAGTGAAGAAAACAACTTGATAAACAAAGAGCCATGCATCCTGGCCAAACCCACCGCTCTCCTGTCCTCACTGTTCACGTCTGCCTCGGAGCTCCCACAGCAAGCCCAGCTCAGTGCCCAGAACATCTGGTTCTCCTCCTCCATCCCCGCCCACATCTCTTCAGTCACTGGCTGCATCCCCTCCTGCCTCCTGCCCAGAGACTCAGGTTGCCCACCGAACCACAGGAGGTGCCCTCCACTCTCCTCCGCTGTACTCATACTAGGAGGGAGTTCATCTGTTCATGTGAGGTCCCCCCCCCCGAGCCCAGGTGTAGTTCCCAAAGTTGCTGGCAACACGATCTCCCATCCCACCAGCTCTGCCTACGTGACTTTGACACTGTTCCCATCAAAAGATGGGATCTGTGTTTCTTCCCCTTGAATCTGGGTGGGCTTATGCCTGTGGCAGCAGTGACCCCCTGTGACTTCGGTTGGCACTCTGAGAGCCACGTGAGCAGCCTGACTGCTCTGAGCGCCCCATACGGAGGAACCCAAACCAGCGCCCAGGAGTGACCCCGTGAAGGCCATGAGATGGCGGCCCCACTGTTCCAGTTCGCGAGTGGTCCAGCCCCAGCCACCAGCGGACTGCCACCTCGTGAAAGACACTGAGACACAGCCACCAGCCAAACCCTTCCTGGAGTCCCGAGCTCCAGGGAATTCCTGAAAGACAATAAAATAATTTTTAAGACACTGAGATTTGGGATGATTGCTCACAAAGCACTAGATAACTGACAACCTGCCTCTAAACAGCAGAAGCCCACAGCTCCATCTCAAACCCACGTTAGGTTCCCACTTCTTACTGGTTGTAAGGCACTGTGCTTGACCAAGCCCTCGAGCTACCAGTTCCAGAAAGTTGTTTACATAAATTCACTGTGTCTGCCCATAATGCCTATTCCTCCAAAACTGTCCCACTGGTGTCTGCCTTCCTCAGTTCTCTTCCTGGCATAGGGGAGCCCGCTCTCCTCCTCTCCTTGCTTAATCTCACCCCCACTCATGGAACTGTCCCTAAACTCTGCGTCTTCATAGGAACTCTCAGCCCCAATCTTTTCTCACCTTCCTGCACTCACATCTCCAGCCATTTCCCCAGGCCTCTGCACCTGGGGCTGTATCAGCCACCCCCCTGCCCCTCATCCTTTCCAACTCCCCACACACAGAGCAGGAAGGACCACTTCATTTGTTTGTTTTACACCCATGATCTTCCCGAAAAGACTTGAGGCAGCTTAAGCACCAAGAATTCTAATCCTCAGACTTCCGAGGTGCAGTGGCACAGTGGATAAGAATCCACCTGCCAATGCAGGGGACACGGGTTCGATCCCTGCCCCAGGAAGATACCACACGCCGCAGAGCAACTAAGCCTGTGCGCCACAACTATTGAGCCTGCGCTCTAGAGCCCGTGAGCCACAACTATTGAGCCCATGTACCGCAACTACCGAAGCCTACACGCCTAGAGCCCATGCTCTGCAGCAAGAGAGGCCACCGCAATGAGAAGCCCGCGCACAACAAAAGAGTAGCCCCTGCTTGCTGCAACTAGAGAAAGCCCGTGTGCAGCAATGAAGACCCAACACAGCCAATAAAATAAATAAATAAATTTATTAAAAAAAAAAATTCTAATCCTCAAACATGGTGATGACCCGCCCCTTTTGGGGGCCTGAAGTAGTATACCCCCCCGCGTTCCAAGAATCAAATAAACAACATGTGGTTATGAGGTCTCTGGCCTCCACCCACAACACGAAGGTAAACTCGGAGAGATTCCAGGGCTCCTCCCTGGAAGGGCCTTTTCTCTACCCCACACCCAACCAACTCCTGGTCGTACTCTGAGGCCCGCTCATTTGTCATCTCTGCTGGGAAGCCTTCCTTGCCCTGCTGGGCTGTCAGTCACTCTCTCCCTGTGCGCTGGGCCTGCCCGGCACTGCCATTTTTCTCACCCACCTCGCAGACTCGGGGCACCTTCAGTCAGAGCCTCACCTTAATTCACCTCTGTGCGCCCTCCGCACTTCGGACGGTAGGTGACCAGTGAGCGCTCCTGGGTTGAATCAATAGGTTCCTCTCCAGAAACCCCCTTTCCGTGCACCTCCCCTCCTCACAGGGGCTAATATCACCCCCCCCAACCCCACTTTAAGGCCTCCCGCAGCCTCTCCTTGAACAAAGCGGGACTCCTCGTCCTACTGAGAGCTCCACTCCACAGCCATCTTTCCTGGGAAGAACGCCCCACCCCAGGTTTACAATTCCTTCCGTGCTCAAAGGTGCCTCTAGAAGCATCTGTTCAGCTATTCAAGCCTTCATGGCTTGATCGTCATGTACTTCTGAGTCAGCCCTAGCTCCCCTTTAGGCTTCAAGCACTTCAGCAGGAAGGCTGGTGACAGCTCTCCCCAGCTCTGAACAGCTTTCCCGCATACGGCTCTTACGCCTGGAGGAAACGCTGCACTCCAGTAGCATTAGCGAAATAAATGGAGGTGCGCTTAGTATCCTAGGTCTTAGACTAGAAAAAGCATTAGTACTGCTGAATTCCCAGCTTGGAGAATGGTGCCTGGCACTTAATAGCAGCTCAAAAATACTAGCTGAATTAATGAAAGAATGAACAGTCATCTGGTTCAGCAGAAGCTGAGGTCTGCCGGGCCCCTTCACACCGGGTGCCGAAGCCTGAGAGGTTCTGCGATGCCCCCAAGGTCACGAGCAAGGCAGCGAGGGAAACTGGAACCCCCGTCTCTTGCCTCCCAGCGCATGGCCCTCCTCCTGCCCAAGCGGGTAGCCTTCTCACCACCCACCCCTTCCACATTCCAGAGACAGCATCTCCATGAGACGTTCTGGACAGCATCCAGGAGTATTTTTCTTCCTGGCTTTAAAACAAATTGTGACAAATGGCTCTGCAGATCTACTGGGCCATGAAGCTGAGCAGATGGGACTGCAATTCACACTATTAACTTAAATTCTACTCCACGCTATTTCAAATTAGGGCATTTTATCTAGAAATTATAAAAAGCGCTGTTTGGAGGTGCGGGTGTGCACTTGTAAGTAAATTTGTCAGCAGATTCATTTACAAATCTACTTGCTCCTGGCCACGCTCAGTGATCACAGATTTTTTATTCACTCCCCCTTCCTTTCCTCCACCAGAAAGTCCTGACTCATGTAAACCATGATAGATTCTTGGGGCCCACTGGTCTAACCACCACCTAAACCTGACTCCTTGGGCCTGTCGACATTCTCCCGGGAGAGGCACATCGCCCGCTAATGGCAGCCCAGGCGGGGAAGCTCTAGAGGAAATTCTTCACTTTGCACTGAAATTGGGCTCCAGGGTCCTGGACAAGCCCAGTCTCTCATTGATCCATTCAACGGGCAATAACTGAGCACATTCTAGGCACCGGACAACGAAGCAGACACGGAGGCTACAAAGAGACGCACAGGACAATCCTGACCCTCAAGGAGCTGGCCATCCAGACGCTCTGAAGCTCCTCGGCCCCAGGCTGAACAGCTGGAGACCTTTCATGGCTGTGCATGACGTGGATTCAGTCGCTTTCCCTGTTTTTTTTACAAACAGGCTCCAGTTTGCCTCTGTCCCACCAAGCGTGCTGCCCAGAACTTTGGGCTATTCCCCACGCGTGGTCCGGCCAACACGGAGCAAGCAGACCACCACCCCCTGGTCCTAGACACCACATTTCCTTCAGTGCGGACAAGACAGCTTTGTTTGGTGGTCACATCACATGGTTGATGCCTACCAGCTTAAACCTTCCATCCTTCCCGCAGCCTCCCCCTCCCACACGTCGCAGCTGGATTCAGAACCCTGCACTTATCCCGGTCCATCCGACAGGATCCAGACCGTCAGCCCATCTCTCTCCCTTATCAAGCCACATACTTGTGGCCGCTTCTTGTTTCAGTCATGTAAATAACTTTAAATGATTATGACCTCTACCTTTAACTAAACAGACTAGAAGAATGCAGAAGGGTCGAGGACTGAGGTCGAGGACTGAATCCTACAACACCTGACCCAGCCAGAGAACTCTGATGACAATGATGCTTGGGCGCCTTATTTCCCTGCTCTTGTCCTGCCCGTAAGTGTATGAGATTGTGGTGCCTCTTGCAGGCATCCACAGCAGGTATGCTCAATAAATACACCAATTTGATGCCAAATCCTAAGCCATTCCACACATATTAAAAATAAAATTAAAAAAAAAAGTTATCTCTGCTATCTTCCCTCTTTCTGTGGCTTCTGCAGCCTAACTGGTGAGAAATCTCGTGCCAGGCTGCATGCACTATGCCTCCTCTACTGCTTCACCCGGGCCTGCTCCTTCCTCACCAGAACCTCTCCTCTTCCTCCGCCACCACCACCAGCCCTATCCAGCTGTCTTCTCTTTGATCTTAAAGGTCTTTAGGATGTTTGTTTGTTTTTTTTTATCTTTAGCGTATTTTAAAACTTGTCTCCTTACTGCCACTCTCTCCTTCCACCCCAGCCAGTCCACCCACTAAGTTACTGCCACCTATGTCCCCCATGGCAGTTTCCTGCCACACGTACGATGGCCCAGGGACTCCACTTTGACAATCCCTTCAAGTTCAAACTCCTCCACTTGGTATTCGAGGCTCCCAAATTCTGGCCTCACCCCGCCTTCCATCTAATCTGACTCCCACCCGTCCTTCCACAATTTGCCTTTTCCCCTCAAGCCCGCCATTGGTCATTCATACCTATAGGTTTTGCTTCCACTGTCTTCCACCTTCCAGTGTTGAAGAGCTAAATAAGAAGGAAAAAAGAAAGAAGAAGGAGAGAAGGAAGAAGAGAAAGAGTGGAAAGAAAGAGAGGAAGGGAAGAAAACGGAAAAATGATGATAGCAGAACCACTCTCACAGCACAATTCTGCCAGGCCCTGCTCTAAATGCCTTAGAGACATGACAACATCTAACCCTGACAACAACAGGAGGCAGGTGCCATCCTTATCCTCATTTGCAGATGAGAGCAGCACCGAGAGGTTAAGTCATCTGCCCAGGGCACACTTGGTGTCTGTGCTCTGAACCACTCCACTTGCGTGACAGGTAGGGAGATGAGAGTGGCACTAAGCACCACCCACACACAAGCAGCCCACCGTACAGGTACAGGGGGAGGCGGAGTCAGCCTGGGGAGTCAGGGAGGGCATCACAAGGAGGGCACCTTGATCTGAGTCTTAGAAGCAGGAGTCGGGCAGGCAGCCCAGGAGCAGGCACTCATGCCACGTGAGAAGACTGGGCACATGCAGAGCCAGAGGGCAGAGGACAGAGGGTGAGTTCACTCACAGGGCTGGTGTGGGCTCTGGCTGGAAGCGGGGCGTGAATGGAGGTGAGCAGCGAGCAGAGGTGAAGATGGGGCGCAGGGACCGGGTTTTGAGGGGTTTGTCACTATAGATGGGGCCTGAATCCTATGACACCTCAGGTCAATCACTTCTCTTAATCTAAACCCTCCCTTTTCTAAGGCCCTTCCACCCTACGCCAGGACAAACCTCAGGTGTGGAGACAGGTGTTAATCAACTGCAGATGAAAGGGGAGAAGCTGTATCTGTGACCAAACCACATACAGGCAAGGCAGGGTGCCCTCCTCAGCCTCCCCCATTCACACTGTCCTCACCTTCCCCAACGGGAAAAAGAAAATACCATGCAATGGCTTCTTCTGCAAGCTTGTTAAGTCAAATCCTTAGGGCTTCATTACTCGGCTTTTTCTAACTATCAACATAAGGGTCTGGAAAAATAGGTGGAGTCATGGAATCCATTAAATTTAGGGGGAACCTGAGATCTAATGTCCTTAGATGACAAAGAAAAGAAGCATTTTCTCAGGACTGGACAAGTTTTTTAGCTTCGATTTAGATGCTGACAACATCACGCGACACAGTGATGATCTCAAGCTCATCAGAAGACGAAGAACAATTATACATTTCTTAAATTTAATTCTTGAACGAGGAAGTATTTAAAACATACAGAAAAGTACAGAGAATAATAAATACCCGTACACATCCAAGACTGTCAAATCCTGAAATTCTGCCACATTTACTTTAGATTTTTTTTTTTTTTCAAGAAAGAAAACATTTGAGACCCGGATCAAGTCCCTATTTCACTTCCTCCCTATTTATTACCCCACCCACCTCGGGAATAACTTCCTGAACTTGGTAATTATCACTCCCATGCATTTTTACGCTTTTATGCACGTATGTATCCAAAACCATAGTTCTGGCATGGATTTAAAACTTTTTAAAATGGCTTCACACCGTATGCACTCTTCTGCATTTCCTTACTTGAGAAAACATTTTTGAGAGTAATCCTTGTTGACATATGTCACTCTAGCGAATTCATGCTGATTGCTGCATGTGACAGTTCATTGTAGGAATAGTCACCATACAGATCACAAAGTTTAAATTCACTTTCCTGTCGATGAACTTTTCAGGGGTTTCCAACATTTCACTGCAATAAATATTCTTGTAAATGTCTGTCTATAGGGGTATCACATGAGACTTCGCCCAAGTGGCTATGTGACACTGATGCACCACTTTTACATTCCCAAGGTCAGTGTTTAAGCCGTCTTTATCTTCCTCAGCTCCTGGTATTGTTCGAACTATTACACTGTCACCAATCTGACGGGGATGAAACGTTATCTCCCTGTTATTCTGAAAATTATTTTTAAATGAGAAAATACATTACTAGCAAATGCAAGAGTTAGTGGGCAAGAGTTCTCAACCACACGTGGGAATAGAAGAAGTGTTTCTTGGATCTTCTGGAAAATAATACAGGAAGGACAGGGAAGTGAGCGAGGGTGCCGATAACACAAGACTGGCCATGAGCTGATAATTGTTAGAACAGGGTGACGGGTGCGTGAGGGTTCATTATCCTATTTTCTCCACTTTAGTCTATATTTGAAATTTTCCACAATAAAAAAATTAAAATCAGGAGAAGCAGTAGCAGCATCCAGAGCAAAGAACATTCGACGAAGAGGAGCCCCTGTAACAGTGGGAGGAAGGCAGCCCTCAGAAAGGGCACAGCCTGGAGCCGCAGGCAGCAGAGGACAAAAGGAAGCTGGCGGGGACTTTCAAATGGTGTTGTGATGTAAGTCAGGAGAGTTAGGAACATTAGCTATCAAATCAGTGTTTCTGATGACCCTTTACAACACTGCAGCACCTAATAAAACGTTTTCAGATTTTAAACATACGATGGATAGAATGATCACCATTCAAACTCACTCAGGGTTTGTTCCATGAAATTTTACTGCGGATTTTAGAACATTTGTTTTCATACTCCCAAAGTTGTTGTTTAATACGTACAAGAATTACCTGTTACATCATTTTAAAAAAAAAAAAACACCTTTTTAGTGAAAAAAAAATTAGTCTTTAGGCTTTTAAGTCTGGAATGATTTCAGTAAGGGTAAGAGGTCACACTGCATGCTTCTGAGTGAAACCGTGATCATGAAGAACCATCTCAGAACTGTGGATGCCTCCAAGCAGGGAGGACCCGAGTCCCCGTGCTTAACGGGCAGGGGTCCAGGCAATGGAGTTGGTCAGGATGCCAGGGATGCAAAAGATAAGCCCCAAAGAAACACAGAGTGGGATTCTAGATGGAGCATAATTTGACCTGAGAGAGAGAGAGAGCTACAAATTCCTGTCACACAGCTAGGAGGAGGCAGATTAGCTCAACTGGATTAAGAAAATGTGGAAAAGGAAAACCTCAACCAGAATTACAGCAAGTGATTGAGAACTGGGACTCAGGGGGTCTGAAGCATCCTGAATGGCAGGGCGTGGCAGCGGCAGGCGCAGGGCAGAAGCTCCGCCACAGTGTCATCAATCACCGCTCCGACCGGGCCTTGGGAGCTCAGGGTGGCAGATGTCAGCAGGGGGCCACCAGAGCCACCTGCCAGCCAGCCCGCCGGCAAAAACCGCTTGGCTAGTCTTTTCAAGTTCCTCCGCCTATTGTTGCCTGAAATCATCTCACCTGGGTGGAACCTGTGTGTTCCACACATCGTCACTCTCCCACCCCTGCCCCTGAAGCAATTATTCATTAACCACAGGCATTTACCAGCCAGTAACAAAGGCTGCAGGTCTGGAAAGCATGCTGTGCACAGTGAGAGGGGCTGGGGCTGCGGCGCCAGCTCCTCTGAGGAGGCAATACACTCCGGAGTCCATCATCCGGTCCCATCCCCTCATTTATAGAAGAGGAAGCTGAGGTCAACCTGTCCAAGGTTACACGACCAGTTCCTGACAAAGGGGCTTAGAGAGGCCAGGTCTCCAGCTTCCTAGGTCAGTGCTCTCGTCCCACCCACAGCACCATGCGGGATCTTGGTTCCCCGACCAGGGATCGAACCCGTGCCCCCTGCAGTGGAAGCATGGAGTCTTAACCACTGGACCGCCAGGGAAGTCCCACACCTCCTTCCTCTAAAGCATCCTCCTTGTGCTGGAATCCTGGTGATGGTTCTGTTCATGCTCCTGGGTCACTGAGATCTCATTTGGATGGACACTCGTGGCAGGACCTTCAGGGGCCTTGACTCGTTCCTCTGTAGTCCTTTGTGTCCTAGGCTCTGGGCCACTCATCAGCAGCTCTATCCTCTTTTGTGCATTTATTCCTGCCAGTCTACGGGAGCAAGCAGGAAGTTTCCAGGCTGGGTGCTCGGAGGCTGACCAGTCTTAGCAGATGTCGCCTGGTGCTGGCCTGCCCCAGGGGCATCCATCCATGCTTGGCCCTCCTGGGGGCGCCGGGCAGTGATCAGATCTGGGGGAGAGGAAGGGGAAGGGAGCCCAGGCCAGGTCACAGTTGTAAGAAGGGCCTTCACGCACTCAGGAGGCTTCCCCATGGGCATGGCGGCTGGTGTCCAAATCCCTGGGCAATGGGGATGTTGTTCCCACTCCACAGTGAGGAAGCTAAGGGCCAGGGGCTCAGTGATTCACCCAAGGTCATCAAGACAGTAGGAATCAGGGAAAGAGCAGCAGTCAGGGCATCCCACTCCGAGAGCAGGGCTCCTTCTGGCCCCACAGGCCAGTTCACCAGTGTGCTCTGACCTCCCCAAACCCGTGGCCCAGATTTAGAGAGGCCCCTCCACGGTCCACGCGCTACAGGACAAACAGCTGCTCGCCCTCCCTCCGGACATCACTCCTTTAGAAAGGACGACCCGTGCTTCCTTCCATCTGGACCCGTACTAAGAACATCACTCAGGAAGTGTTGCCACAAATAAAGATAAAAGTACACCCAACCACAGGTCCTCAAACTCCTCCTCTCTATTTCCCCCGGAGGCCACACCAGGGCAGACTGCACCCGCCTCTACCATGTATGGGCTCTGTCAAAACCTTCACACAAAACAGGAAAACAATCCAGGACGCTGCAGCCGTCAGCGCCTCTGCAGGGGCCTCCTGAGGGAGCTCCAGCCCTGAGATGCCAGTGGAACCACGGCCGCCACACGGCCGCCCGGGGCCCCAGCAAACCGCCCACCAGCGCCCGGCCTGCCCACGGCTCCCCGTGGCTCCTGGTCCTGTGTCGCTGGGGAGAGCGCGTCTCCAACTCCAGCTCCGGCCTGGAGCCATCCTCACGGGGCAGTGACGGCCGGGGAAGGGAGCATCACCGGTGGGTGTGGAATGTTTCAGTGTCCACACTGCAAGAGGGCCCCGGTTACAGCAGCACAAGTCCATAGGGGACTGAACTGTGAACCACAGTGATGGCCGAGGGGAAAGCCAGGAAAGGAGGAGGTCCATGGAGCACGTGGCCGTCGGAGGAGAAGGCTACCCTGACTGGCTGGAGGGCACCTCAAGAGAACCTCCCCAGCATCAACGGGCTCCTAACACGGGAACTTCTCCAAAAACACCCCCTCTTAGAAGGGCAGGCTTGGGACTTGCTAACGTAACTATCAGCCACTAAAGCCTCACCAGGGAGTGACACGACAGTAGGACCAGAAAGGCCTGAGATCAGAAGTCAAACGTACCAGGTCCTTTTCATACTCTGCGGGTGGGAAGGTGGGATGTGCATCACTTTGGAAAACAACCTGGCAGTTTCTTATAAAGTTAAACACACACTAAGCACATGGCCCAGCAATCCCACTGCTGGTGTTTACCCAAGAGCAGTGAACACCTATGTCCACACAGAGACTCACACGCAGAAGAGCAGCTGTATTCATAACAGCCCCAAACTAGAAACAGACCAAATGTCCATCAGCTGGCGAGTGGAGAAACAAGTGGTGATACATCCATACAATGGAATACTGCTCAGCAATAAAAAGGAATGAACCATGGGACGTCCCTGGTGGCGTAGTGGTTAAGAATCCTCCTGCCAATGCAGGGGACAGGGGTTCAATCCCTGCTCCAGGAAGATCCTACATGCCGCAGAGCAACTAAGCCCATGTGCCACAATTACTGAGTCTGTGCTCTAGAGCCCGCAAGCACAACTACTGAGCCCGTGTGCCACAACTACTGAAGCCCACATGCCTAGAGCCCTGCTCCACAACAAGAGAAGCCACCACAATGAGAAGCCTGAGCACCACAATGAAGAGTAGCCCCCGCTTGCCATGACTACAGAAAGCCTGTGTACAGCAATGAAGACCCAATGCAGCCAATTAATTAATTAATTTTAGAAAAGAAAAGGAATGAATCAGGCACATACAAGCAATACAACACTGGTTATATGAACCAGATTTATACAACCGATAATGAATCTCAAAAGCATTTTTGAGATGCGTGAGAGAAGCCAGATTGAAAAGGCTTCAGACTGCAGGATTCCATGTGGATGACATTCCGGACAGGGCAGAACTGTAGTTACAGAAATCAGATCAGTGGTCGCTGGACCTGGAGGTGTGGGGAGGGAACTTCTGGGCTTGATGCGAGCCTTCTATACTTGACTGTGACGCTGGTTTCCACGACTGTTTACCCTTGGCAAGCACTCAACGAATTACACACTTAAAATTGGTGAATTTTGTTGTATGTAAATTACACCACAATAAAGCGAATTAAAACAATACTAGGTTCCTTTTCCTTAACTAGAGTTCAAAGAAGTGGCCCGTGATGGCTGTGACTTGGAGAAATCTCATAACCTTGCTGTGCCTCAACTGTGCCACCTGTACCGGGGCTGCGTCACGGTCCCCTGGCTCGAAACTATAAGGATGACGTCAGAGGACGTGAGTGATTGCACAGACCTGCTCCCCGCCGCACCCCCCGCTCGTGTAAGTGAGCGACTCTACTGACCCGTAAGCTTTCAACCAGCCCAGGTCAGGGATGAGCCCGAGGACCCGGCGAGGAACTGAAACACTGAGGAGGGTGAGGGACAAAGGCCGCGGCCTGGGTGGGGTGCAGGGGGTGCGGGGAGCTCCTGGATGGGGCTGCTGGGGGCCGGGCCCAGGCTGGGGACAGCACAGAGGCGGGTGGAAAAGCCCAGCGCTTGACCATTTTGCTCAAGTGGCCAGCCTGGCTGTGGCCTCCAGGCCTCTCATTTCCTCTACTTTAACGAGGGGTCACAGAAGCACTTTCCCACAACTGCATCATCTTCCTATTCAGTCGTCCGCTTAAACACAGAGCCGAGCTGGGGCAGGACAAAGTCTCCTTTATGACACACTGTGGTTCGTTCCCACCCGTTTGAACCCTTGGGCTCTGCGACACGGAACACAAGCGCCAGCCGCTCCCTGTCACTTCCCACAGGCGCCAGGACACAGCATTCCTTTGCTGGGCTTCTGGTTAAATACCATGGTCATTATCTTTAGAAGGGAGCAAGGGACTTGGGGGTGGAGGCGGGGTGGGAGGGTGTCAAAAAGAGAGAATGGGTCCAAAGGACTTCTAGGAACTTTAAAAGGCTTGGAAATTCATGGTGCCAGTTCTTTACTATGTCTAATTTTACTTCAAAAGTTCCTCTTAGCACAATACACTTTCCAGCCAAGACAGGGTTAGTTTTGGCTCATAAATAACAAAGGCAAGAATTTCCTCAATTCTCTGAAGAGAGCTGCAATGAGGCAGAAAGTGGCCGCAGAAGAGCATCCACAGGAAACTAAGATAGCCAGAGGCAGAATCAAGTGAGCTGTCGGCGTGAAACAGAGAGAGGGTAGACAGCTAAGCTGGGCAACAAAGGAAACTGGGAACGAGACTATGGGTCCCTCGGGAAAGCCTGGTAGATGCCTCTGTTTCAGGTGACACCACGTCAGGTAAGGCCGCTATCTCCCCAAACCCTCCCTTTCTCCACCCAGTGATAAACCACTCCCTTTCCCTGAGTGCTCTCCAGGACACTCTAATTACATCCTCTTTGCCTGACACCCACAGGGCCAGCGCAGGTTCTCTAGAGTAAAGCTCAGCACAGTACACAGAGGACGTCAACACTGCTCCCTAAAGCACCAGGAGAGAACGCAAAACGAAGGAGACGCTGCAGAACAGGCAAGAGACAGCAGTGCCGGCAGGAACAGGTGCCAGAGGCGATGGGGAAGACCAGAGAGAACAATGGTTGACACGCTGGGGGACAGGGACATCGGAGGTGGAGGCGTGGCAGGTGGCAAAAGAGGTAACTGCTGCAGGGCCGGGGAGACCCAGGCAGCACCGCCCAGACAATGAGGGGAGGACCCTCGGGGAGCCACCGGATGCTCTCCACAGGAGAGCACACCAAAGCTGGGGACGCCTGGGGGCATCTGGTCAAAGGCTCGGAGATTTCCGCTCCAATGGCCTCGCCAAGACTGAAACAAGAACAGCAAGGTATCCCGAGGGAGGTGACAACGTGGTCCAAAGGCCGTGCCTTTATGGCCCAGCACTGTGTACTGTGGCCTAAATCCAACCTCCAAATGTGTCTAACTCAGGCAACCCGCAGCTGTCAGCTGACAAGGGCGGCACCCTGGTTCTGGACGACGACAACGGCCACTTACGGAGCATTTCCTACGCTAAGACTCTCCCCGATAGTTCCATCTAATTCGCACGATAACTCAAATGAGTAGCTCCTGCTATTTTCAGTTAAGGAAATGGGTGCTAAGCAGAGTTAAGTAACTTGCTCCAAATCATACTGCTGGCTAAATAACCAATGCTTGGACTTCCCAGGTGGTCCAGTGGTTAAGAATCCTCCTGCCAATGCAGGAGACATGGGTTTGAGCCATGGTCTGGGAGGATCCCACATGCTGTGGAGCAACTAAGCCTGCGTGCCACAACTACTGAGCCCATGTGCCACAACTACTGAAGCCTGAGGGCTCCAAGGGCCCAAGCTCAGCAACAAGAGAAGCCACCGCGCTGAGAAGCCCGCGCATCTCAACAAAGAGTAGCCCGTGCTCAACGCAACTAGAGAAAGCCCGTTTGCAGCAACAAAGACCCAACACAGCCAATAAATCAATAAATAAAAGAAACTGTCAATAAATAACCAATGCTTATCAAATGGTGGTCAGGTGGACAGATGGATGGATGACTGAATGGCCAGATGCACAAAGGAAAGGCCAAGCTGACAGACAGCTCCTCCTGTAGCTAGACTTGGTCCTTCTGGGCCCATCAGAGGAAACAGGGAGAGCGGTGGGTACACAGAGCCTGTGAACAGGATGGCATCCAAAAACACGTCTGACAGCCCTATTTTAATGAAAGTAGAGGAAAAATAAAAACACCAACTCTCTATGTGACAGAGAAAGAGTCCCTCCCTGTCGTTAAAATTTCAAATCATCAAGAAAAGCTCCAGTGCCCCTGCCGCCCATCCCCGGGTCTGAAGGGTTTTCTTCTGAGTATTTGTAGAGTCAAAGTTTTCAGTGAGAGGAGACACAGGACACAGCAGAGATCACATCGGAGCAGGAGAGGTGCCGCACAAAGGCCCTTCCTTTGTGTCTAACTCTGCTTTGTTTAAAGCAAGATCAGATTCAGCATCTGCACTTTTACTCGCTGCCTGACAAAAACCAGATGCCAAATGCCTGCCAGCACTGTGTCGGGGCCCTTGCCCTTAGGAAAACAACTTGAGTCAGCCAGGCCAAATGCACATGGCACTGAACAAAGCGCACCCGTGCTCCAAGGGCTGGGCTCTGCACTCTTGAGCCTTTAAGAAAAGGCACATTTGGAATCTTTTCAGACTAGGAAGGGTGAAAGAGATGGGCTTCATACCTCATTCTTAGTCTAGTCTGGAGGTCTGGAAGTTCCACCTTTAGCCAGATGACTGAGATACTCAAGCTGGTCACCAGCGGATACCAGTTACCAAAACATCCCCCTCTGTAAGCTACTGACATTCTGGTGACTGGGAGAGAGCAGCCATCTCGCTGGCTTGGCTCACGGACAAGGATCCCCCTCCCTGGAAAGCCAAAGGGCCCTGGCGGTGGGGAAAGGGGGGAGAAGTAAACTCACTCTCCAAAAATACCAAGCCCGGAGAGAGAATAAAAGTCAGCCAGCAAGCTCCAGCCCCTTCAACACAGATCTCTGAGCAAAGCAAGCCAGAAGTAGGCGGAAAAGTGTAACCCGAAGACGACTTATCACCTGGATCACACAAAGAGCAGTCAGCAGTGCCACCCTGTTCCAGCTCCAGACCTGGCTTCCACAAGGATTCCGCGGCTACAGGTGGAGCAATGCAAGTCTGGAGCTGGAAGCACAGCCCTCCTCCCCTTGTGGCCACACCCCCAGCCCCTGGCCCCTGGCCGCAAGGATGCTGTGGCATGGGAGGGAAAAATGAAGGAATATAGGCTCTTAGCTGCCTCAGCCAGGAAAGGTCACCTGCCACTTCTTCACACATTTCATTGGCCCACATCAGTCGCACAGCCTCAACAGATCTGCAAAAATTTGGAAGAGTGGGTGCATATCTGGTGAGCTGCTGTCTCTGCCACATCATCTCACATCCCGACCTCTCATTCCCAAGGTCAAACCCCTATCTTCAAATGAATTTAAGCTCTAATTCATTACTCAGAGCTTGCATCATTACCTCAAAACCCCAGTGGCAAAAAACAGACAGCATCTTCCTAAATGCGGTCCCCTCTTCCACATTTCCATGTTATGTCAAGTCATCACACTCCACCTCTTACAGTCATCTTCTACATGCAAGATTCAATCATCCCTTCATTCAATCCTGCCTTCTTTTAACAGTTATTTTCCTTCACAATTTTCTTTTGATTTTCCCCCATTTCCTACTGCTTTCAACTCAGATCTCACCACCAACTGAATTATCCCAGGAGCTTAAACTGGTCACTCAACTTTTATTTTCTTTCCTTCCCATCGACCTGGTACACGGCTGCCTAATCCTCCCTTCCAAGGTCCACTTTCTTACTTTCTCCCCTGCTCAGGGCCCACAATCCTCCCCACTGTATAAATCAAGGGTCACCTTCTAAGCCTACAATTTGCAGTGCTCTAGAATCTGCCTGTGGAATTAGGCAGGACATAATCTCCCTGTTCCCTGCCACAGCCATATCCACTCCCATCTCCACAGGTCTGTTCATGCCACCCGCTCCCGCTCTTCCTACGCAAATCCTGATCCTACCTCAGGATCCACTCCAAATACGATCTCCTCACCAACAGATTTAACCTCTCTCCCTTCTGGTTTACCACTGGGCTAAGCACTGGCTCTAAACAGTGTGCCTTCTGATGAGAATCTACATTGTACTGTTTTATAAGAATAAATCCTATTTCTTGCACCCTTGAGGGAGTGCCTCGTATAGATTGCCCTTCAACTGTAAGTAGTGGAAAACATCAATTCTGTTACCCGAAAAACTGGGTTTGCCTCTTGGTGGGCATTGAGCCAAGAAAGACACAATCAAGCCAAAGATCAGAAGGAAAGATTTATTACTTGCAGCAACTAAAGAGAACACTGGGGGACTTTCCCAAAGCAGTGTCACCCCAAACAGCAAAATTAGGATAGTTTTAAGCTCAGGGTACATGCATATTCGTGGGCTTGGGTGGTTGTGAGTCTAAGCTTTCGTTGACTGAAGTCAGGAGGGTCAGAAAAGGTCAACATTATCATCCCTTAGGTTCCAGTTGATCTGGTGGTTGAGCACTTCAGGCTAATCTTTACCACTGAAAGAGAACTGGGAATCTTTACAACTGATATACTATCTTTGCTACTTCTCTTGCCTGGTAACAGTTCTTGCATTCTTTTGTTCCCTTAATATCATTCACTACTGAGACCTGTTCAAGGACAAGCACTGTGCTCCGATCCCAAAGTAACTTAGGCCCCAAATGGCTTCTCTTATGTCAAGAAAGCCATGCCTGCTTCTCTTTCTCTGGAGACCCCCTACTCTATGGGCTTACCGTTCCTCTGGCCGAAACAGCGACGACAGAAAGTATGAAGTCAGCCTGTTCAGTCTTCAGCGCCTCTGTCAACAAGGACCCTGGTTCTTCCCATCTTTTCCCCTCTGGCAACCTCAACAGATTTGCTTTCCCCATGGTGACAAAACGGCTGCCTCATGTCCAAGAATCTAGTAGAAAGAGCTGTCCCTTCTGTCTCCTTTCAAGAGAGATGATGTCTTTCCCAGAATCTACTCCCCGCCCTCGCCAGCGTACTTCTCTTATCTCACTGGCCAAAACGACGTCCCACACCCATACCTAGACTATGGGCCTCCACGACTGGCCTCAATCAATCAGCTTTTACCCTGGAGCTGGAAGCAGAGTCACCTTTCCTTGGGCGGTGGGGGTAGGTGTGACATTCAAACCAAATCAGGGCTCTGCCAACAAGAAATGAAAAAAAAAATAGCTGTTGCGTAGGTTACCAACAGTGTCTGCCACAGGCAGGGCCCGGCGTCACGCATCTTTGTGTTTTCCCTCCCTCACCACCCCCATCCTGTGCTGGCACACACGGATGCTCAACAAATAGTGGTGGGACGGAGCCGAACTAGGAATTATCCTGGGGGTGTGAGAAAACAGTGAGCATTACGACAGAGCGGCACAATTGGACATTTGTGGATAGAAACTGGAAAGAGCTCCATGAAATCCAAACAGATGCAAAAAAAAGTACTTAGCAGAGGAGGCTGGGAAGCTCTGGTCCAAACCCTAGGTTGGGCCTGACTCCCAGTTCCACAGCCAGGGAGTGGGCCCCAGGCCAGAGTGCTGGGCCTCTCCCAGCAGGGCCCAGCTGGGCCTTCTCCTCAGTTCAACCCTTGCCTCCGCTGGGCCAGGGGTCTTCCATCCAGCCCACAGCCGGTCAGACACAAAGGAGGCTCCCAGTGAGGCCTGCCAGCTCCTAGCCGGTCCCTGCACATCGTGGCACCACAAATTTGTGGACCGTGAATGCCTGAGCACAGGCGGTCTGGGCCGTGAAAACAAGTGCTCCCTTCACTCAGGATCAGAGACGGCTCCTTCGGCCGGGCTCATACGTCTCTCCACCCTCTTTCCTCTTCAGGCCACCCTGCTCCTATCCCTGCCTTCCAGCTCGGCTTTCCAGCCCACTCTCCCAGATTCTTCGGGCTAGGACAGCACTCCAGACCCCGAGGCACGTGCATCCACCCTTGGCTGGAAAATGCACCAAGAACTGCATAGAAAACATACTCAACACAAGGCTCTGAGGTCTCATAGATGCCCTACATCTATATCACAGGTCCATGAGTTTCCAGCTATTGGAAGTTTTGGAGCTCCTTTTCAAATACTGTAGCTGGGATTTCACTGGCTAAAGAACACTGTGTTAAAGCCACTCTAGGAACTCATCAATTATGACACGTATTCAACATTCAATACACACAGACGGAGCAATATGAGGTTGAACTGCATGACGCTGCTGATACCTGACCATTCTGACTTACAAACTGTGGGACAGCAACGTCACACAGTTCAACCTCATAGGTACTCTATGCCAGGCGATGGGCTTGGGACACCGTGACCAACCACACAGCCATACTCCCTGTCCTGATGGAACTGACAGTCTCGTGCATTAAACCATTAACTAAAACGTCACCTCGGTTTTTATACAAAAGAAAAAAAAAGGGAATACACAGTTTGGCTGCACTATGATAATTAATTGTAGTGTTTTTATGTGTTTACTGCTTGACTTCTCTGCTCGCCTATAAACCACACGAGGAGGGCTGTGTCTCCCCATGTAACACACAGCCACACATGTAGCAGAACGCGCTGGGTGTCTGCTAAACGTATTAATCCACGTTACAGCAGACAAGTGCAGGTACTGTGGAAGCACTTGGCAAAGGGACCTAACTCATTTGGGGACGTAAGTGTCAGGGACTTCACCAACTTGGAATTTCTGATATTGTTGACAAGGCTGAATTAGGTCCTCGAAAAAGAGGTCCACACATAAACTGCCAGGAGCATGTGTACCTGGGGTTTCATGGGGACGATTTAAAATACTTAAGAGAGCAAATTGTTTACAAGCACAATCTAGCATTTCGGAAACGCCATTTACATAAACAATTGGTACTTAATTGCAAATCATTCTTATTTCTCTCCTAAAGCAGGATCCCCCAAGGATCTTTATTAGGTGTTCTATCAGCCTAGTTTGAGTTACAGTATTTACTTAAAAGTACTAACAGTGAAGTCCTTGAGAAATATTTGGTACCTCAGACATTTTTCTAATTCAAACTAATCTTCCTCATTCGTCTGTGTTGTTAGGGGTTTTACCATCCTATTAAGAGAAAGTATCAAAGGCTGCCCTTAAGAGTAATATTCACCAAATTCTTTTGCAGGACACTTCTGGTAGTGAGAACCACAGCTAACATCAGAAAGTGGATGGGGGAAAAAAACGACAATTTGAAGAACAGCTGTAATCCAATTCAGTCTAATACGTGACACCTATATGAAGTCACATTCGAATTCTAAGCACAGCACATGAAAACTTTAGACCTCGCAGCCCTGACTTTTTGATCGACCTGATGTAATTTAATAAAAAATGTCGGTGAACACCACTAACCAGCAGCCATTCTATCTATTTTGCAGCATTTCCATGAGAGCCAGCCCTGGACATGCTGCATAGCCATCAATGAGCTTGGGCAGTATCTTCACGTGGGTCCAGCCTGTCATTGTTCGCTGTACCAGCACAGAGATTTGGTAAAACACTGGTTACATTCATGGAATGTCTTGAACTCTCTTGACACAGCAAACAATCAGCAGGCCTTGTCCCCATGCCAAAGGCAAACAAAAACCTGTCGCCAGCAGGGAGGACACCCGGTCTCTCTGAAGGATGCCAAAGTGCCTGTCCTGCCTCCTTTGCAGAACCTCGCCAATCTCTGGGATGCAGGCAGGATGATCGGGGCTAGCGTAGATTATGCTCTGAATGTCTTAAGAGATTAGTTACTTAAAATCCTCCACATGACTTCAGTCACTCCCCGTTACAGATGACAGAGGAAAAGCCTACTTGATTAAAGCTGAAAGTCTACACATTTGAAAAAGGGAAAATATGCAGAAGAAAACAAGCGTCAGGTCACCGATGGGCAGAACACCAGCTCCAGGACATCAGGGGCTGCTGAATAAATTATGACAAGGAAGCACATACATTAACCATAGATTCGCCATAAATACCTCACCCTCCCGGCTCTCACAGTTACTTACTTTCCCCCAAAGCATAGATTGAATCTGGCCTTGTCCTCAAATGTGGCCTGGCTCTCCCTAGATTCCAAACATGGGAAATTACAGCTCTTCTGTGGTGGGGCAAGAGTGGGAAGGCAAATGTTTGTGTTGTGTAACGTCTTAACTAAAACAAAGACGACGTACCCAGAGCCTCCTTCTCTTCTGCTGGGAGAGTTTTCCAGGCCTCCTTCCACTCTCTCCCAGGCAATCGCATCAGTCTTTTCCTCACCTCCAGAATAATTCCCCTTTTTAAAATAAGGGGATTATGCATAAAATCTGCAAAGTCTTCTAAAATAAATTCAAATCTAGAGACACATTTGTTTTTGATCTGCTTTCAACCTTCTTAGAAATCCATCCTTGAGGGGGGCATGGATGGACCTGGATTCGGGTAAGAGTGTGAGAGAGAAGGGGGCTATGGATGCTGCTCTTCCCAGAGGCGCAGGGACATCCAGCTGAAAGTCATCCCCATCCTGAAGGAGGGAAGGAGAAAGGCCTGGGCTGGTGCTCTGAATGCAAGCTTGCTTTTTTGTAATGCAATACCAGCAGACAGATTGCAAAACTCTTCAGCAAGCTATCCTACTGTACTGAAACATCAGAAGACATTAAGAAGCTGCTCAGCAAATCATCTCTAAACAGTGTCACGGAGGGCTGTCTAGCTTGGGGGCGAGCCAAGAACAAATCTATCTGCACAATCACTCCCCTAATGAACTAACAGACGTGTCCATCTGTGAAGCAGAATCCCCAACAGACCATCCACCTCCAAACCAACACAAAACCACCGCGGAACAAAACCACTGAGGAAAACCAGAAAGGCCTCTGAGAAGGGCTGCTCGTGGAGAGAAGGCTGGCCCTGCGCACAGACACCCAGGAGCAGCACTGCCTGCTCTGGGACTCAAGCCATCGCCACCAGGCACAGCTCACAACCTGCCTGGGACCTGCAGACTTAGGGCATGCGGGGGAGCGAGGAGAAACGCCAGGGACAAGGGAGAGAAGCGCAGATCAGTGCTTCTCAGGGTTCACCCCAGGTCAAGGGAGGGCCCCTGGGAAGGTGCAGACCTGGAAGAGTCCGTCCGTCCCCTCCCCCCACCTCCCCCACTAAGCTGACCCAGCAGCTTCCGGAAAACAGCAGTGGTGAGAGGCCGGGGCTCCAGAAAGGAGTCAGGGGAGGCCCCAGGTAAGGGCAACCAAGCTTACTGACCACCACATGTCCAACACCAGGGTCCTCAGGAGAAAGCTTGGTATGGATACTGTCTCCTATCTGATGGGAAAGTATGTGACTGTGCTAGTTCTTTTGTTCTGACTTCCTAGAAACTCAGAGCTAAGTATGCAATTCCCAATTCCAATATAATATCCCAGGCAGTCAATAAGGCACTCCACATATCCACGACTCAGGATATTTGCGTATCTTCAAAGCAGAGAATGTGCCCTTAACTCTCCCCACCCCCAATCTCCCGCCATCATTGGTACGCATCTCTTACTCCTAAAGGGCCCTTCACCGGGCCTGCCCAGGGCATGTGTAATTAATTCACGGCTGCTCAAGAAGAGCGGAGAACAAAACGAGAAGAAAAGATTTAAGAACTAGTAAGCAAAAAAGACAACCTTAAGGATAGAGTGTTTTAATCAATCTTTCTATTTATTAAAGATTAAAAATACATATCAGGTGACTACTTAAAATGTTCATCATGATTTTAGCTTTCAGTTCTTGGTATTTGAGATAACAGAACAATGAGCACTTGTAGCAGGTACTCAAATATTTGTTGAAGGAACAGATGAAAGTCTTTTCAGGAAAGCACTGTAAGGCGATTCAAACGCAACTGTGGTCTCTGGATGGGCGGTAGCAGGTCAAACCCTGACGTTTAAGAAGGGCTGGCTGGGATATGTGAATCCAACAACCATCCCTCCAAAATAGCGGCTATTTTAAAAATCAGGTCTAAAGGTGAACCATCCAAGAAACCTGCTTTTGCTCCCGGGATTTTAAAGAAAGTCATACCAGTGAACCTGAGAAGTAACCCAACACTTTGAAATGATAATCTTTTTTACAGCAATAGCTGCTCCTGCAGGGCTAAAGAAAAATTTCTCTTCCTTTGGGTTAAGGTCTTGAATGTCTGGTAGCCAGCAACCTTAAAGGTGACTCCAGTCCAGTTCACTCTAAATGGAAGAATCATTTGGGAGTTGAAAATGCAGGAAAACGTCTCCATTGTTTACTAGTCTCTGAACAAATAAGAACAGTTGACTGAATTGGACACAAAATCCAGTACTTACAATTGTCCTCTTAACAAGTTTTAAATAGGCTTTTGTGAATTCAAGATTATAACTAAGACAGTCAATAAAATACATGTGCTTAATTTGTTAAATGTATGTGTTTCTAGAGGAAATATTCGGAATAAATAATTATTTCTCTTAAGTACATTAAAACTTAAGGGTAGTGTTTTTATTATGACTTTTGCTCTTGATACAGCAAGGCAAAATGATTCCGTTACATAGCTATTGAATAAGGCTCACTACTCCCCAATGATTTCAGCAATTACAGCTTCTACTAGCTATAAAATAACCAAATCAGTTCTGACATGGCCATAAAATTAAGACTGAAAAAATAGTGGAATTAATCACCTCTTTAAAATCAAGTTGTTGAACAATATGTTCTGTATGAGTCCATTTATGTCAAAACAATCTACATTTGTGTGGGTATATGAATAGAAATTATACAAAAAAATCCTGGGAGAAAATAGTGTATCGAACTGTAAAGAATATATTTCAGACTCAACAAGGGGCACAGGGCAGAGATAGGAACTTTCACTTTTTACTTTCTGTCTGTACTATTTGGACTTTAACAACAGAATTATATTCACATGTCACTCTATCCAAAAATTAAAAGTCAAAGAAATAAAGCAAGCAAATATAAGCTGTCTTATGAAACTGCAACCAAGAGCTCATCACCTTTCTTTTATATAACATTTTACCCTGAAGCACTTTGTTGTTTTAAATTACGACTTAAACCTTCCGTGAAAATCAAGATTTCCTTCCTGATGGGGATGTTATGTTGTGAAATTTCATTCTCTGAAAGTCCTTAGAAGAAGGGGGTGGAGTGGGGGGGCGGGGGGGGAGGCTGCACCTGGCCAGGACAGGGAAGGTGTCGTTTGCCCTGCAGCAACGGATAGTTACTCACACACAGGTCTCCTGTTCCTCCTCCTCCTAAAAGCTCTTCCTAGCAAAGTCAAATCAAGGTTGCCAATGCAACCAATTGATGGGCAAACACCTCCTAGCTACGTTACCCAAGCTCCTTACCACTCTCAAAGTAACACTTGGGGCAGAGAAGCTGGCCACCTTACGGGTTTCAAAAACACCTAACCATGATACCACTTCCTCTAAGCTGCAGACACAGGGCTAAGGTACCGAACGGGTCCAGGCTATATGTGTCCTTCGGTCACCAGCAACCCAGAGCACCAGACTAATGTTGCTTTAAAACTGGACTACTGGGACTTCCCTGGTGGTGCACTGGTTAAGAATCCACCTGCCAATGCAGGGGACACAGGTTCAAGCCCTGGTCTGGGAAGATCCCACATGCCGTGGAGCAACTAAGCCCATGCGCCACAACTACTGAGCCTGCTCTCCACAACTACTGAAGCCCAAGCACCTAGAGCCCATGCTCTGCAACAAGAGAAGCCACCGCAATGAGAAGCCCTCGCTCGCCACAAGTAGAGAAAGCCCACGCATAGCAACGAAGACCCAATGTGGCCAAAAATAATTTAAAAATTAAAAGAAACAAAAAACTGGACTACTGTACCAAATGTGAGGGATCACACTGGTTATCATGCAGAAAAAAAGATTAATACTACTTAAAAAATGCTGCCTGTCTGGGAAACATAAGATTTCATATTTATGGGGCTCTTGGGGGAAGGGGAGTTAATAACAGGGGTCCCTGAGAAGGAAGTAGGCAGCCCATCTCATGACATGGCTCCGTTACCAACATAACACAAGCAGGATCCAGTGCCCAGCTGAGAGCTGAGAAGGTGTTTGCAGAGGTCGCCACGGAAAAGGAGGAACAGACCGTACCCCAGGGTAGCGGGAAATGGGTGTTACAAACAAAAACAGAATCAAATACATGAAATACCAACTTAAGGCAATCCTGAACATACTCCACTATATCAAAGAATCATAATGGGAAAGAACACAAAGCTGGTATCAGATTTCTTCCCTCTATTTTAATAAAGGGAAGGTCTGGGGACCTGTAAGTTGATGGGAAGAGGTCCCCACGAGAAGACTGGACGTCAGTCTCTTTGAGTTCACAGTGTTGTTAGAATGTCTTTGCTCTGATGATGTTCTGATGGACACACAAAAGCTCTTCCTTCGGTACAGAAACAGGTCCCCTTAACTTACTCTGGACCCTCCACCTCCCGTAATGCTCCCTAACCTCCCTGCCACTTCTCCCAGTGTTCCTCCAGGACAACCACCTCCAGCTCTCTGGTAACTGCCATCTGTCTGTGACCCAAATATCTAGACCTCACACCAACCAATTGCTCCAGTTCTTCCCACCAGCACCTTTAGGGTCCAGGCTCACTCATGCTCAGGCTTCTCCACCCCTTTAGAAGTTTTCTTAAAGCAGCCCCTTGTGTCCTGGTGTCCTCCATCCTACAATTCTGCCAGGACCTCACTCTCCTATTACTTAAAAAAAGGCCTACAATTCCAGCCCATCCAGAAAGCCCTTCCAGATCAACCACTCGAGAGCTACTCTAGCTGCATCCCTTTCCTGGACAAAGCATTCCCTTCACTCCTTCTGCTAAGCTGAAAGCAAGAACAAACTTGCCTCACCGCTCCGTCCCCAACAGACAACCATCCTTGGAGAGCACGTGGTATATCACTGTCTCCTTGTCCACTTGCAAAGTGATTTTACCACTCATTTTACCCCGGGCTTTAGATTATCATCTCCTAGAGGGCAGGAACATGGCTGTGTTGCAGTAAAGCCTGGATCACCTGGACGAAGGGAAATAGGGTATTCGGGTGAATTTCATTAGAGGTTTAATAAAGAGTTGGGCAGAAACTTTGCTTCAACTCGCATTACCATAAAGCCTATTATGAAGCTTTTTAAGGTACATCTGACCACTTCCCAGCCTAAGTAGAGTTAATATAATTTAATCTTTGAGTCAGAATCTTTCAGTGCCCCCGGGCTCATCATTCTCTTCTGTACTATAATTATAGATGCGGAAGATGTAGACACTGGGCTGACAGGGGCCTGGAAGCCAATTTCTAGAATCAATCCCTGCTACTATATCCTGTGATTTTTCACCTTCCTGAAAGTGGAGCTAAAAAAATAAAAACAAAATCCCACTTCCCTGGGATTCCAGTTAAGGGAGGTCCACTGCCATGGTCTTTGTTAAGTGCCTGCCACTGTGGCCCACAATTAGTCACTTAATAAAAGGGTCTTGATGAGGGAATTTGGCAACATGTGATTTCCTACAAATATAAGCTTGATTTTGATGCAACCACTCATTTCTTTGAAAATCAGGGGCATTCACACACAGGTGTCCTAAATTTCCTTAAATTAAAATCCAACCCTTAACAAGGAAGAGCTGTGCTCACGTTGAAGCAGCAAAGAAGCAGGTGTCCAATCACGGTGAATGAGGAACTCCTAAAGGAACCTACAAATGATAATCAAGGAGCCATAATTCAGGATGCACAAGGCCAGGGACCATAGGAGGCCAGTAACTGGAGCCACTTCATCCAGCTACCAGGCCAGGGCTCAGTGGAAGTGGTCTGCCTGGGCTCCAGCAACCCAGTCTAAGCCCAAATCCCAAACTCATTACAATGCGAACTAATTCTCTACGTCTGGCATTACCCGACATGAACTGGTCCCTAAAACCACTGACAGTCATTTCTTCAATCCCTAAAGGGCCACTCGGCCATCACTGTCACTGCTGACTCCTCTGCATTAGCAGGACTCTACTGGGAAGAGAATGCCCTCCCCATTCAAAGCCCACCCATATATGAAAGCCCAGCCTGAGTCCTCTTCCATGGGGTCTTTCCCAACAACCACTGACTACACTGACCTTTACTTTGAACTTCACAAGGGTCTGTGGACAGAACTCAGGAGGTATGTGAACTTGAATGGGAAAAAAAATTACATCCTTATTTTCACTAACCTCTAAGTGAATGTTAACTGTTCCTTAATTATGAATGTAGGCAAGCATCACGGTAACGTTTCCAGGACCTGTGACTGTCACAATACAAATCACACATACTTTTCATATCACATCACAGTGGATGTAGATACCTCAAAATATCATTGTCACCCTTCACTACACCAAAATTACATAATTGTCAGGTCTGCTGTTAGATCTTGTTATTTAATGTGTTATTAAAGATTCATACTGCTATATAGTAAAATTTTTTACATATTTTGATGCTGGTATTTCAATATAATTGATTTTCTCTGTTTTCCTCTGCTTTTATTTACTCATTTGAGAATGTTATCCTAGGAAGGGGTCCATAGGCTTCACCAGACAGCCAAAAGGATCCATGGCACATAAAAGGCTAAGAACCCCTTGTTTGGTGGAGTAAAAGCACAAGCTCTATAACCATCCAAAGCTGGATTCGAATCTAAGCTCTGCCAATGTCCAGCTCTTTCCCTTTGAGCAAAATGATTTAAACTCTCTGAGCCTTGAATTTCCTCATCTTGATCGAGGGAGCCAATATGGAAACAACGCCTACCCTATGAAACCATTCATTCACCAAAAAATCAAGTGAACACCTACTTTGTGCCAGGCACACGGTTGAGTTCCGGGGCTACAGTAATGAACATGGCAGAGACGGTCCCTAAGCTCTTCATACAGAAGGTCATGCTATATAAAGTGTTCGGCAGTGACCGGCACATAAGCATTCTATAAACACTACAGTACTGCAGCTGAAACCACAACATCGAGTGTCCAATTACATGCTGATTTGTGTTGCTTCCTTTGTAACAACTGCAGGTTCACCTAGCTCATGTCTTCCCAATAAGGCTTCTTAGAGGCCAGGGTCGGGGCCTCATACTCAGAGGGACAACTTGTTAGATGAAAGAACACAGGATTTGAACCAAATGCTCCTGGTTTCAAAACCCTGTTCTGCCACTTCCTAGCTTTGTAACTGTGCCAGAGACCAGCAGCTGTCCCCTCAAAATCTGCTCTCTCCTTCCCCTACAATAAAAAAAAAAAAAAAACCCAGCTTTTGGCTGGACATTTAGAATTAAGGATATTTCCCAGCCTCCCTTGCAGGAAAGTATGGTTATGTGATCAAGTTCTAATCAATGGGGATATAAGCAGAAATGATGGGTACACTTCCAGGAAGTGCCCTTAAATTAAGAGGGCGTGCCCTTCACCAACCCTTTTCCTCCTTCCTGATGTTGGGGCTAGCACAGCCATCTTGGACCATGAGATGATCTTGGGAATGGAGGCATGCACTTGGAACAAGATAGAAAGGTCCCTACCCTTGTGGAGCACCATTTCAAGCTGGTACAATTATCTACCTCAGGCAAGTTCCTTAACCTCCCTGGACCTCAATATCACCACCTACAAAAGGATGATAATATAAGGTATTTACCTGGCAAGATTGTTTGAGGACTTAAAGACACAGGACTTGCTTCACTGTAAGGTCTAGGGTTAGGAGAGTTCTCTTTTTGTTTATTTTTTATTTCTACCACTTTATTATTTTTTTTAAGTGTACAATTTGGTTTTTTTTTTTCTTATTAGTAATGTATATATGGAAATCCCAATCTCCCAATTCATCACCCCCCTCTTCCCCACTTGGTGTCCATATGTTTGTCCTAGGAGAGTTCTCTTGCTGCAGTGACAAATGTAGGGGATTGGGACATCTTAACACAGCTCTGGGTGCCCGGGGGGGAGCTCAATGATTCACACCGTTGCAAGTCACCTTAGCTAGCCTAGTCCTGACAAGAAGTCCCTTCTCTGGCCCCCTCATCAAATGGTCCCCAGAAAAGGAAAGGGCACCGCCTCTGGGACAATTGTTGGGACAGTGGTGTTTGTTCTTCCTTTAATCACGATCCCCACCCACTTTCTGCAGAACCCTTCCCCCGACTGCCCCAAGCCATGTGGCTGCTCTCCACTGCCTCCCCCTTCTCTGCTTTTGATCACCCCAGTCCTGCCTTTGAGCTCACTCCCACCAGAACATCAAAGTTCCTTTCAATCTCTTTTGGAAGCACCCTCTGGCCTCTCCCCTAAGAAGCCTTCCTAACTAACTGGGAAGGTAGTGATCACTTCCTCAGTCCCCTCCTATTCAAACAAGAGGCTTTTCAAACTTGACGAATGAAACTCTCTCCCACTGGAGAAGAACACAAATGACCATCAGCCAGCTACAAGGTCTCTGTGTTGATCCAGGGACGCCCCAATCCCTTACATTTTTCATTGCTAACACTTTCAAAGCTATTTCCTCCTGTTTGCGACATCAGCACTGGTCTGGAAGGCATAACTCTTCATGGTTATGCAAAATCGAAATTTGCTTTCTGTGCCTAAAGCTTATAGCCATCTTTCCTGATTAGTCCCATCCTGCTCTTGCAGACACAAATCCTATTCTGTCTCCCCCACACTGTTGTCACCTTTCCATGTCTCTGTCACTCACACAGGCTGCCCCCAGGCACAGGCACAGCCACAACCACCCACTCCTTTCCTCATTCCCACTTTCACACTCAAGCCACATCCCTACCAGCCCCTATTCTCTCTCACCTTCTGACCCCTGGCTCCATCCGTTCTGGGTAGTGGAGACTTTTCTATCCTCATGGCTCAACCAGGCCCATGGTTAAGATGGCTTTAGAACTGGAGTATGGGTGGCCATGGCAGCCAATGGTTCCCTAGTCGAGTAGGACACCCAGCGCAGCAACAGGAAGAAACAAGACACAGTGGTCAAGAGGGCAGGAATCGGTACCCAGGCAGGCAGAAAAGGAGGAACCTGATCCAAATCCTAGACATCGGCAAAGGAAGGGAGCGGAACCCATGGCTCTGATGACGTCGAGGGAGTCACAGACATCTCAGATTTACTCCGTGTACCCCTCACATATTGCCACAGGGTTTTCTAGCTCAAATTGCCACTCTGGGGGGTGGCAGCACCTGAATCAGTCTCACTTTGCAGAGCACTTAACCTCATCCTACTTTTTACAAACAAAATTTTATTCCGAGTGTGTGACCTACCTGGACACAACACCTTGAGAGTCTTTGCTATTTTCAATTCACGTTACACATGAATTTTCATGACACAGCAAGAATGCTGACACATGAATCAGACCACGCCAGATGGCAAGCGGGAAATAAGACCCCAACCTGGGTTTTGTTCCCTCCACAAAGACCTCCTGGTCTCCAAGGTTATCAAAGTCCTCCTCCCTGCCATGCTGCCAGTCATTGAGCAATGAGAAAAAGTGAGATTTCACCAGAGCGGATCAAGAAACCAGGTATGTCCACAGTTCTAAACCTCCCCTCTCTCACCCAGGTGTGGTCTTCTGTCACCGTTCCCCTTCAACACCACCCTGACACTCATTTTCCTCCATGGCACCTGTTTACACTTGAGGCTGGGAGTGGAGGAAAGATATTAGCACCCAGTGCCAGGGCTCCACTCCACAGAGTGGCCCAGAGGGGGAACAGCAGGGGCACCAGCCGGGCAAGACTTATATTTCTGGAGCAGCCAGGAGAACAACAAAAGGCACAAATGTCACATTTCCTTGTTTTCCCATCGGTGGTTCCTCTCCTGCCCTGGGCCCCACCCTTCCACTCAGCCCTCTTTCCTGCCTTAGCTACACCATCCACCCCACGCCCAAGCCTCCTGAAAGGCTTTCCCTGTTTGTCCTCTTGAATCCACATGAATCACTAATTACTGATTTAAACCCAGACACGAAGTGAATGAGAAATACCAGTGCAATATTTAGGATTGGTGAACAGAGAGCTACCTGTCTTCCTGACTCTGCCTGAGCATACAGGAGACAAGGAGACACTGTAACCTGACCCACAATCTGAGCAGAAGGCTGACAAAACTAGCCGCCAGACTAGATGTCCGTGTGAGTGTTGGGGAGGGGAGGGCAGAGCTGAATTCACACGCTGGTTCTCTAACTCTGAAATTGTCTAGGAGAGCTAAAACACTCATGCCTGGGTCACCTTTCCAGAGAATCTGGTTTAATTGGTCTGGGGTTGCTGCCTGGACATCAGGATTTTTTTTAAATTCCCCCAGTGATTCTAACGGGCCCCCAAGTTTGAGAACCTCTGATTGAACATACTTATGTGCTCCAGACATTTTTCAAAGCAGTCAGGACCTTTAGAACACCTTCTAGCCTTTAACTGTCAAGACAGCCCTCGGCAGTATCACCCATTTTACTGAGATTGAGATGTCAGTCTGGGTCGGGCTGAGATCTGAACTCAGGTTCTCCAACTCCAAAGTCCACCCTCTTTCCATTTTCTGTGAACTCTTGCAAAGGTGTACACAATGCATGAAAGCCATCTCCACTGCAAGCAGGTCACAAATAAGTCCCATAAATGCAAGACACTTAAGATGTGGAGAGGCAAACACCACAAGCAGCAGTGAAGACCTCTTCTGAATGCAGGGGACTGAGCTGCACCCAGCGGGCAGGGGGTGTGCTCAGGTGTGAGGTCTAAGGTGATGCAAGGAGAGAATGCAACAGATCCCGGCCAGAGAGCTTATCCTAGACCCCAGGTGTGTCCTAAGATACCGCACTTAAGATTAAGACAGCATTCAATGGCATGGAAAGCACTGTTGAATCATGCCAGGCAAAGGTGGGGGGAGGGGTGAGCTTTTCAATGGGAGGGAATCCTTAAGAGAGGTGTAAAGGGTTTGCCTCTCAGGCCAGTTTCTCCATCTTGATCTAAGCATCCTGACCTTCTGTAGGGGCACAAAACCCAATCCTAGCAGAGCACCTACCAGACACCATTCCTCCAGTCTCTCTTCCTCCCAGAACTTCCTTGGTGAGGGGACATATGACTAGACCCTCAGAACATTTTTTAGTCTACAGATCACTTAGGTAGGGAAAAGCATCCCTTCAACCCCTCTTCCTACCCATGCTTACTTCCCCCTGAAAAAAAAAAAAACCACCATCATGATCACCAAACCAACTTTCCTGAGAGTGGGAATAATGTTTCCACTTCAGATTAGGAACTGATGTATTGATGTAGACTGACAGAGACCTGAAGAGGCTGAAGCACCATGTTTATAAAATATACGAAACCAATCCACGATCCACATGTAGTCCCTAAAGCACTGGCATAGATGGGGGACCCCATCGTGAGGCCCCGGACAGACACTAAGGACAGCAAATGTTCCTTCTTAAAGACAACAAACAATGTGCCAACATTCCTCCTGGGTCAGAAATGGGGCTCTGGGTACTCCATTCCAACCTGGGACACACCGCGCTGCCTCCTGGGGTCCCCCAAAGCCGAGTGTTGATGGGAAAGAACCACAAGGAATTACAGGAACTAAGGGCAGGTTAAACTTTCACATCCATCACGCTGACAGGCAGCAGCCACTTACCCAGCACAGCCAGACAGTTCAGCACTGGGAAAAAGCACTTCATGTTGGCAGCCGAGAGGAGACACGACCCAGGGCACTTCCTCTTCTCCCAGCACTTAATCTCTCATTTCTGGCAATCCACTTATAGCTCCAGAAGACAGTCTGGGAAGCAGAACTTAACTCAGGGAATGAGCACAGGTTAAAGAGCTCAGCAGGAGGGAGTGGGGGGAGGGGGGGCGGGTGGCAAATGTTCAACTCCCCTATGCTACAGGAAGGGTCCAGAACAATTCGGAAGATGCTCCAGGCTCCTGTCACATCCTGTGTCTTGTGGTTTCCACTGGAATTGTAGACTGCGGTGAATTAATCCTCAAGGAAACAAAAAAAAAAGAGTCTGAAAAATCCTTTCATCCACTGATTATACAGAAATGTCCTTGGCTTCCCAGTGAAGGTGTCTGTAATCTCCCTCATTCGGATTCCCCAAAGGGAACAGGGCAGGTTTTGTCAAAACCTCTGACAGCCAAATCGCCCTGGCTGGCATCGACTGCTCTGGGTTTCTTCATCAGAAAGTCCGTCCCCGTGCATGATCATGGGGCTGCCACCTGCCCCAGACCTGCCTGCCATACACGAAGCAAGTTGGCGTCCGTCCAGCCCTGAAGGGATCCCACAGTGCCAGCAGATTTCTAAAACAAACATAACAGAGATTTATCAAAGGCAAGCACGGCCACCGCAACACCGAGAGGGGCTGAGCGTCGATCTGGTCCGAACACCTGGGTCCCGGTCCCGGACCAGGACGGTCAACCTTCGCGGTCTGACCTTGGCCAAGTCGCTACCTTACCCTCCGCCTCAGTTTCCCCGCCCAGAGCAGGGCAATTGTGGGAAGCCCGATTGTGCCTGCAATACTTTCACCAAATGCTTCACTCCAGGGAATTTCCTCCGCCTCCCACCGAGCCCCGGCGCCGCGGGTAGCCCCACCCTCCTCGGGGGCAAATCGGGAAGGGGCTCCGAGGCCGGGCCGCCACTCCCGGTTCCACCCCCGGCCCCCGCCCCAAACCTGGGAGCTCGGCGCGCGTCGCGTCCCAGGTGGCCCCGCTATTGTTTTACCTTCCCGGGTGCTTATTTTTCGCTGATTGGAAAAGAAAAGAGAGGGAGGGAGAAGGGAGCCCGGGGCTCCGCTTTCGCTGCCGGGGCGCGCCCGACCAGCCCGGGGAGGGGTCGCCGGCCGACCCCCGAGCCGAGCCGCCGCCGGGCCCGCCGCCGCCCCTCCCGCCGCCCTCCTGCAGGCGCCCGCTCCCCTCGCTGCCGCCCCTCCCCGCGCCGCCTGCGCGCCCACCGGATACCCACCCCGCCGCCGGCCCTCTCCCTCCGCGCGTCGGTCCGTCCGTCCGTCCGTCCCGGCGCAAGCCTCTGGGGACGCGCCGCCTCCTCCCTCGGCTCCCGCAGCGGCAGCAGCAGCCGCGCTCCGGCCCCTCCCCAGTCTCCGCCTCCTCCACCCGGCCCGCTGCACCCGGGCCCGCCGAGCGCGGGGCGAGGGCGGCGGCCTCGGCGAGAGGCACCGCCCCCGGGCCCGCCCCTTCCCCCACCCCCGGCGCCGGGCGGGGGCTCCGGGTGCGGCGGGTGGCGCCCCGCCCGCACCTGCGGGTGGCAAGGGCCACCGGAGGACCTGGGCGCAGCTGGCGTTGGGGGCCGGGCAGCGCCGAAAGTTAATCAGGGGGCTTACGCGCAGACTACCCGGCCACCGGCGGGATGCGCAGGCCCTTCCCAAAGCCCAGCGAGGACCCCGGAGCCTGGAAGAGGGCGGCCCGGGAGCGCGTCCCCTCCCTGGGAAACAAAAACAAAGCCCTTTGCAGGAGGCTTGAATCTCTTCACACAGTAGAACCCCACATTGCACTTCACTCTGAGATAGAATTTCCTAGACGTTAAGACCGAAGTGGGCTCTGGAAACAGTCTGGGTTCTAACCCCAGCTCCTCCACTTACACTCTGCGGACCTTGGCTGAGTTACTTAATAGCCCTGTGCCTCAGTTTCCCCACCTGTCATGTGAGGAAATGGCCTATGCTTAAAAGGGTTATATGAGATGTCCATGACACACTTGTAAAACACTTAGGATGGTGCCTGCTACATTTTAAGTACTCAGTAAATGTAAGCTATAATTATTTTATGAGGAACATTCATATCCAAGCAAGTGTGTTTTCATTCATTCAGTACTAGTCCAACACACACATGTACTGGGTAAGCATAGACTCAAGGTAACCAAGGTAGAATAGGACAGTCCTGCCCTCCTGGAGCTTGCAGTCTAGCAAAGAAACCATAAAACAAGTATGGCAAGGAAAGAACAGTGGGTTTTTGTTTTGTTTTAGTATTCATTATTTATTTATTTATTTATTTATTTATTTATTTATTTATTTATTTATTTATTATGTTTTGGATGCATTGGGTCTTTGTTGCTGTGCAAGGGCTTTTCTCTCTAGTTGTGGCGAGCAGGGGCTACTCTTTGTTGTGGTGTGCCCGCTTCTCAGTGCAGTGGCTTCTCTTGTTACAGAGCTCGGGCTCTATGCAGTGGCCTCAGTAGTTGTGGTGCACGGGCTTTGTTGCTCCGCGGCATGTGGAATCTTCCGGGACCAGGGATCAAACCCCTGTCCCCTGCTTTGGCAGGCGGATTCTTAACCACTGCGCTGCCAGGGAAGTCCCAAAAGAACAGTGTTGAGGAAGCACGTGGAAGGCCTCCAACCGTGTGTTGAGGGGTCAGGGCATAAGGATGAGGAGGATTTGATCAGGTCAAGTCAGGTGTCAGGAAGGCTTCTCAGAGGAAATGAAAACTAGGTAGAATCCAAAGGAGCAGAAGGAGGCACCAGGGGAAGAGAGAGGAGGGAGGGGAGGACCCGCAGGCCCTGGAATCAGCATCTTTCAAGGCCTGGAGGGGAGAGAGAGAGAGTGGCCCAGTTAGGGGATCAGAAATCTCTGCTGGGCCCAGACTAGTCTGTAAGAAAGAAGCAGCAAGAAACGAGCAGAGAAGAAGTCAGGTGTCAGAACCTGAAGGGCTGTGTATGATGTGTTAAGGGGTTTGGATTTTAGCCCAGAGCCATAGCAAAGCCCCTGCAGATTTTGAATAAGGCAGTATTGTTATCAGATGTACATTCTAGAAAGACCACTCTGGCCTAGGTGCGGAGGATGGATGGGAGGGGCGTTCTACAGGAGGCTAGACATCTCCAGACGAGAGATGATGGTGACCAGGACCACCGAAGTAGCAACAGGGAGGGAGAGGAATGAGCGGGTCAGGAGCTAGGCTCTGTGGAGTGCCAGGATGAGGGTGAGGAATGGGGCGGAAAAACCAGTGCAACCTCAGCAACTGTGATCAGAATATACAGGATCAGGTTGGTTGTACTGAGTCTGAGATGCTCCAGAGGCATGCAAATGAAGATGTCCAAAAAGTAACTGGGGTGGGCGTGAGGGTAGAATGGAGTTCAGAAGTCAGAAAGGGGCTATGGGGACTTCCTAGGTGGCGCAGTGGGTAAGAATCTGCCTGCCAATGCAGGGGACACAGGTTCAATCCCTGCCCCAGGAAGATATCACATGCCGCGGAGCAACTAAGCCCGTGCGCCACAACTATTGAGCCTGCACTCTAGAGCCCCTGAGCCACAACTATTGAGCCCATGTGCTGCAACTACTGAAGCCCACACGCCTAGAGCCTGTGCTCTGCAACAAAAGAGTCCACCGTGGCCTTCCTAGGTGGCGCAGTGGTTAGGAGTCTGCCTGCCAATGCAGGGGACACGGGTTCGATCCCTGCTCCAGGAAGATCCCACATGCCGCAGAGCAACTAAGCCCGTGCGCCACAACAACAACAACAACAACAACAACAACAAAAAAAAAAGAGTCCACCGCAATGAGAAGCCCTCACACCACAACGAAGAGTAGTCCCCACTCACCACAACTAGAGAAAGCCCGTGTGCAGCAACGAAGACACAACACAGCCAATAAAATAAGTAAATAAATAAATAAAGGGGCTATGGGTTTGTAAGGTGTTTTTCAACCCATTGGACAGTATGACAGTGAAAGTATTTAGTGAAGAAATATTCTGATAATTCACTGATACAAAAAAATAAATTACCCCCTCCCCTCACCAGGGTGCAGGGCAATGAAGGACATGCTATGGGGATGCAAAAATAGCTAAGGGGTCTTATTTGCCCCCACCCCTCTCTGTTGGCTGTAAATTTCTTGTGGGCAGGATCTGCCCTTTAATTATCATTTATCGCAAACAACTCTTGGCATTGTGATCTGCATACAATAATTACACTATAAATACTTCAACTGAATTGAATTAAACTAAATATTTATCACATCTGCCAAGTATTGTATTGAAAATCTCTTCTTGTGTTAAATATTACCTCTTTCCCCCAAGACAACCCTGACTCCTGCATCTCTCACTTCTCCTTATCTGCTAGACACCTCCCTTTATTTATTGAGCATCTGTTATGTGCCAAGAAAACTATCTGCTCTCATGGTGCTTCCATTCTCAGGGGAAACACAGATAATGAGACAAATAAACATATGGCATGATGTGATGTGTTCTGAGGAAAAGTGGGATACGGGAATTATGCATGTGTGGGGTAAAGAGAAAGATTCTGTTCTAAGTAGGTGGTCAGGGGAGGCCTCACAAAGGGAGTGATATTTGAGCTGAGATCGAATTAGAAGGAGTGAGTGAGCCTTGGAGATTTCTAGAGGAAGAGCATTCCAAGCTTAGGGAACAGCAAGCACAAAGCCACTAAAAATGCTCTGATAGTAGAAAGTGTGTTAGTGTGCTTGAAATGGCCTGCGAGAGAAGGAGAAGGAGAAATGTGACCAGGGCAGTTGCAGAGGCCACATCCTATAGGACTTGCAGGCTTGGGGGCAGTCTGGGGGAAACTACAGCATTGGGAGGTAGGAGTGGAGGAAGGCCACTGAAAAGGTGAGAGAGGACCATGGCTCAGGCTAGGGTGGTAGAGATACAGGTTGTGAGAAATGGGTGGCGTCTGGAAGCATTTTGAAAGTAGATTCAAGGGAATTTTCTGCAGAACTGGATACGGAAGGGGCAAGAAAGAGGAGAGTCAAGGAATCTTCCAGAAGATCCACTTCAGCCTGCGATGCAGCTCTCCGTCCCCATCGGGCTGCCCAACCCCTTCTCCAAGACTACACTTGCCAAGCATTCACTCCCCAGTCCTCTCCCCAGGCCACTTCCTCCATCTTTGAACCCTGTACTCAATTATCCCTTCTCGGTTCTTTCCTTCTCAACCCACCCCACCTCCTACCACCTAGACCCCTGGCAACCGTCTGTCAACCCTGGACTTCCATCACTATCCCAGATACGCGATGGCCCAGTTCCCAGCCTAGTATCTTTCCTGTTTCCGCACTGATGGACCATCTGAGATATTCAAAGAACCGTGCTGTCAGGCGGGGAGAGTAAAGTACAGTTAAGAGAATGCCTCTGACCTTTGGACAGAGGAACAAGTACATGAAGTAAGTGCCATACAGTGGCCCTTTCAGGAGATCACCCACAGGCAGAGAAAGACTCAAGTCATAGGGAGGGAGAAGCAGCCAAGGAGAAGAGGGGCCAGGAGACCCCAGTCGGCAAATCTGTCTGGTACCCAGGCTGAACATTAGCAGCTGGCTTCCAAACATCTTACCTTGGACTGTTGAAGCCTCTCCCGGACTGGCCTGGAATTGGGTGGATATTTTGAGCGTTTTGGAAGACTCCTCAATCTTCTCCTCCAGGGAGTCAAATGCAGAGACCCACAGACGCACAGCTCCAGCAACGTGCTGCACTTGAGAACAAAGGTCCACTGTTGCCTGATTTTCCTACTTTTCAGGAAAAGCAGGAAATCCAGACGTTCACTGAAGTCTTCCTAATTTTATTTGTTGGAAGATAGTGTTTAAAAATAAACACTCTTGGGGAACTGCAGCACAAAATCTGTTTGCGGGTAAGACATGACCAAGTGGTTCTGTCTGTTTTGACGTCTCCAGACCTGTTGTGGCTGCAATCAGGACTAATATAAAACCACAACTGACAGAAAGTTCTATTTTTTAAAAAAAGAAAAAACGGAAGTGGGCATTAACTTAGGTCTCTTTTGTCAACTAAAAGAAAGTTGAGGGCAAGGCATTTTGCCTAAAGATAGCCTGACTGTGTGCTCACAAGCACTGATGTTAATTGCTCCTAATGCATCTTGAAATGCCGGGTGGAAAGAGCAATGCCTTCACTAAACAGCCAAGTCAGAGCTCAAAGTGCCACTAAACAATCCTCCTGGTAGAAGCTTCCTTCTCGGTGATTACCCTCCTACGCAGGCAAGGATCCCCAGAGCTGAAGACTAGGAATAGCTTACACAGGATACCATCTGTCTTTAAAAAAATACAGTGTTGACTCTTGTATCATGAGATCAGAGTGGCAAAGGGGTAAGGTCCCCAAAGCTTTCCGCACAGGTGGGTGCGCAGAACCCGAGGGGTGCCATCTAGTGTTAGAGAAGGGGCTGGATTTGCCCCCCCAGCATCCCCCACCCCCAGAACTCTGAAGACTGGTTTATCCCAGAGGCGAAAGTAAGATGCTATTCAGTGAACATTCTCCTGCCTCCATGAAACCCCACAGCTGCGCTGGCTTATTCTCCAGCTGACAGAGAACAGTGGATGTGGAGAAGAATGCCTGGGTTTGTGTGATCTGCACTTACTGACACTCAACTCTGGTCAAGTTACTTCACCTCCCTCGCCCTAGGTTCCTGGTTTGTAAGAAGGGATCACAATAGCACCTGCCCTTACAAGGAGCTTATAAGGGTTAAATGAGCTGATATATAGAAAGAACTTAGGAAAATGCCTGGTACTTAGTTCTCAGTACTCATTAGCTATTCTCTTCCCTCATCATGAACCTCACACAGTCCAAGGAGCTGGGAACCAGCAGCCGGAAATTCTAGCTTTCAGTCCAGACTCTGCTGCGTATGCTGTCTTTTGACCTCTCTGGACCCGAGTGTCTACTTCTGTAAAATGGAGTTGGGCAGATTAGTCAGAAGGTCCCAAACTGCCGTGCATGAATTATTCCAGAAGCCTTAAAATACAGATTCCCAAGCCCCATTCAGAAGATTCAGTTTCCAAGCATCAGCATGAGACTGGACTAGATGAGGGTTAAGGGCTCCTTCCAGCTCAAAATTTTGTGACGAATTTTCATAAATTCAAGACCCATGTCCTCGTCCAAGTCCATTTCTGGTTTTGATGGGGAGGACACTCAACCGCAATAGCATGTCACCCAGATCAAAAGAATTAGAAGAGCCCCTCATTTCCACCACTGTTCCATTCTAAACCTAGTCCTGACCATATCAAGAGGTTCCCCATCCTTCCCAGCCCCTCCTTTCCAAAATCTCAGCAAATGCTGACTTTTTTTAAAACCCAACAACAGCCTTAGATGGGCTTCTTATACCCTTCTCTAGCTTACTGCCTGTGCTCTTCTCTCTCTGCATTCCCTCCCTTTGCTAAAGAATGGAAATAACCCAGAGCCTGCGGGTAGGCAAGGATTTTGAGTTCAGGCTGAATGCCATGGCGCTTGTCATGTTGGAGTGATTCCTCTGAGTTAGGCTGGCTGACCCCAATCTCTCTCTCACTCTCTCAGGTCCCAGGGCAGCCAGGCTGGCTGCCAGGGCTGGCTGCCACTTTCAACCACGCTGTTGCCCAGGTGGAGGACTCTTAAGAATTTGGCTTGGCCTCTCTGGTGAAAAAAAAAAAATGTTAGTTTGATCATAGAGCCTCTGTCCACCTCCAGGGGAAGGTATGTCACCATAGATCTAAGATTCTGAGAATTAAACAACCATGAGCTTAGCACAGAACAGAGCCTTCTGGATGTGGGGGTGCTCTTTCTGAGACATCTGTTACCCCACTGATCGCCCAGGCTGTCTGGCCTGATCTGGCTGGCATGTTGCCTGTTTCTATAAAAGAGTGCAAAGACATTGGCAAATCTCACCCAAATATATATGAGCCTGGCTAACAGTTTCCAAAAGTTCACTTGGAAGTTAATTATTTGGAACTCAGAACATATTTCCCCATAAGAGTAAAATAATAAATGGTGATCATATTTCCAGGCTGACACACAAGCCTATTTAACCCTTTATATGCTGAAAATGCTACAATTTAAGAGGAAAAAGGCAGTCAACCAACAATGCAGTTGAAACACCAGTGATTAAATAATACTACTGAAAAATAACATTGGGGCAGGATTTTTTTTTAACATAGCAAATATTCAGTTAACATAAAGCACTGCTCTATGCCCTAAAGTGCTGGAGAAAGCAGGCATGCTTCCTATCCTCGCAGAATTTACACTGTGTTGATTTTTCTGCTCACTGTCTGTCTTCTCCTGAGAATGTAAGCTCCCTGTGGGTTGGCATCTGGTCTGCCTGGTCCTCTAGTGATGCTTGATGCCTATCATAATGCCTGGCACAAAGAGTGTGCTCAATAAATATCTGTTGAATGAATGAGTAAAAAAATTCTAGTAGGAGAGACAGACAATAAACAAGAAAGCAAATAAATACACAACCTATGTCAGATGATGATAAGTGCTATGAAGAAAAATAAAGCAGAGAATGCAAAGATGGAGGTGGCTATTTTCCATGGGGTGGTCGTAAACGGCTTCTCTGAAGAAACGATATTTGCACGTAGATCTGAATGAAGAATTGGGTCAGGGAAGAGGTTGGGGAAGAAAGACTCCTGCTTTTGGTGTCAGACCAGGAAATTTGTTTTTTGTTTGTTTGTTTTTTGTTTTTGTTTTGTTTTGTTTTGTTTTGTTTAGAGCAGGAAATTTGGACCAATGTTCCCACTGTCAACTAAAGCGCCTGGACAAAATTTAAATAGCACTAAAAATAGAGTTATTAAAGTTGCAAGAAGGGACTTCCTAGGTGGTGCAGTGGTTAAGAATCTGCCTGCCGATGCAGGGGACATGGGTTCCATCCCTGCTCCAGGGAGATCCCACATGCCACGAGGCAACTAAGCCTGTGTGCCACAACTATTGAGCCTGTGCTCTAGAGTCCATGAGCCACAACTACTGCAGCCCACGTACTAGAGCCGGTGCTCTGCAGCAAAAGAATCCACCGCAATGAGGAGCCCACACACTGCAACGAAGAGTAGCCCCTGCTCGCCACAACTAGAGAAAGCCCGTGTGCAGCAATGAAGACACAATGCAGCCAATAAATAAATTAATTAATTAAAAAAATAAAAATAAAGTGGTGAGGAATTACTAGGCAAAATTAGGAGAAAAGGAGGACCATGACTCAGAGCACTTGTTGCTCTGAGGACAAAACTGAGCTGAGCTTTAGGTGGCCTCATAAGCCAAGGGGGTCAAACAGCAAAGCCCCAGAAGAAGGTGAGGGCTTTGAACTTGAAGCTGGTATCCTCCAAGAGCTACATGCTCAGCATGACTGAACCAGAATCGGCCCTTATTCAGACTTGCAACCTGGCTTCAAGTCATTTGGAACAACAGGAGACCTTGAGCCTAGAACTTCCATTAAAGGAGCTCCAGACCAGGACAGCACCAGGTACCTTCTAGAAGATAATGAAAATCCTTTCTCCCTATCACCCTCGGCCTCAAATTATTCTAAAATGATGTTTCCAGCATATAATCAGATATAACCAGGAAATAAGTCAGTATGAATGAGAATCAGCAGGAAACTAAAACAGACCCGCAAATCCTGAAGATGCTGGAGTTATCTGACACAGCCAATAGAATAACTATGCTTACTATGTTCAAAGAAATACAACTGAAACTTGAAAATTTTGTCAGAGAACTGGAAATAGTAGAAAGATCTAGAGGAAGAGCCTTCCAAGCTGAGAGGAAAACAAGTGCAAAGGCCCTGAGGCACATTTGAGAGAGAGAAAGTGTGGCAGAAGCAGAGTGAACAGGAGAGAGAGGTGGAAGGTGAGTTCAAGAAAGAAAGCCCAGGCAGATCGTGTGGGGATGGGAATTTCAGTTTTATTCCATGTGTCAAAAGAAACCATTGGATGGTTAAAGTGACATGACTTAATTTACATTTTTAAAAGGCCAATCTGTCTGTTGTATAGGAAATAAACTATAGGGAAGCAAAAGTAGAAGCAAGGAGACCAATTAGTAGATTATTGCAAGGTCCAGGGGAGAGATGATTGAGGCTTAGACTATGGTGGTGGTGATGGAGGTGGGGAGAAGTGAATTTGGGATATACATTGAAGGGAGAGCTGCCAGCTCTTCCTGATGGATTGGACATGGGGTATGAGAAAAAGGTCAGAATAGCTCCCCATCCTGGTGTACTCTCTGTATGACCCTGTTCTCCCCAAATCCCCACATGGTTTCTACTTCTCTCTCAATAGATAATTTCTTAATTGTAACTTTCAACCCAGTCTTTTTCTCTGAGCTTTACGCCTGTGGAGCCAACTGGCTTTTGAAATGTCCTACCTGGATGTCATCAGACCTTAGACTGAACATGCGCAAAACTTAGCTCGTTATTTTTCCCTTTAAACTATTATTTTCCTCCTCAATTTCCTATCTCGGTTAATGATACCACTTTTCACTTGGTCATATAAGTCAACCTTGGGACTGTTTTTAGACTTCTCACTTCCCAGGTCCAAGCGGTAACAGGGACTGCTGATTCCACCTCCTTAACATCTTTCAAAGCTGGATGTTCCTTTCTCTTTTCATAGCGTCTGCCCATGCTCAGGCTTCATCACCTCTTTCTAGACTCTTGTCATGGTTTCCCACCTGGTCTCACTCTCTGCCCATTCATCCCTCTAAACTAAGCATCTTTCTAAAGTGCAGATGGGACCCTTCTGGAGCTGCCAATTGCTTATGGAAGATTCAAACTTCTAAGGATGGGTTACAGGCACCTCCCCAACAGCCCTCTTCCCTCCACCCCACCCCCTCCTCTGCCCCAGCCTCTGCCCTTGAGTTTTCTTCAACTTTTCTATGCCCTTGATTCTTCTCACTATGATCTGATCTCACCTGGTCACCTATGTTTCCTGGACACACCTTTATATATGCTGTCATCTGCCAGGTACGCCCTTTCTCCTTCCAGTACCATCAACTTGGCAAACAGTCACTCTTCTTGTAGGAACAATTGAAGCCTCAGCTTCCCTATGAAGCAGCCTTCCTCCTCTCTCCCAGCTTGCCTCCTCCCAGCATTGAGTTCATCATCTAAGAAAGCTCTGTGTAGACCTCTAGACTAGTGCTTTTCCATTAATTAAGGTTATGTGTTTACTTGTGTATTTTATCTAACGAGTTTCTTGAGATCAGAGACTGTCTGATATAACTGTGTCTTCTGCTCCCTGCACTGAGCCTGGCACCTAGCTGGTGCTCAACTAAAGCCCTATGGGCTGGATGAAGAACTGGTTACGTGAATACCCTGGACTGTACACTCAAGCCCACAGAGTGCACCCCCAGGCCCTGGGCTCCAGGAAACCACAGCAGCCAGGGGTGCGGGCATTTCATGAGTTTTCCTCTGGGTGACTTTATCCACGGCATCCACTGCTCTGCCCAGCTGCTTTGGGTGGATGGTTCATGCAAACAAGAAGGCGGTCAAATGTTTTATTCCTACTTGTGCCCAAGAGTGTTCCTTTTTAGTTCCATCCACAAAGTCCTCTGACAAGGACATATGCCCTCTACCACCCCTGCCCATCTCCCTGGGATCCCCAAGTTCCACCCCAGCCCAGACCTCATGGCCCTTGGGACCTAATCAGGGACAGCATCTGCACTGAGGCTTTGGGTGAAGCGGACAGTGTTTAGGAGCCCACATATCTGCCGTCAGTTCTCAGCACAAATTACCACACATGGGTGTTAACAAGCTTCTCTCACAGTCCCTTGTGATTTCTGCAACACTTCGGTGACCCCCTGATGTCTTTCCCTTCTTTTCCTCACTTATAATTTCCTATTTATGGACAAGGGGGTAGGGAGCAGCAGAAAGGGAAGAAAAGAGCTTGGAAAAGAGAGGATGAACCAAAGAAGAAAAATTGGGAAGGGGGAGGAGTGAAGGAAGGAGCAGAGGCAAAGAAAAGAAAGAAGGAAGAGAGAGGAAGAGGGGGACAGAGAGAGACTGAGAGAGAAAAAGGAAAGAAAGAGAGAAAGAAAGAGAGAAAACGAAAGAAAGAAAGAAAGAAAGAAAGAAAGAAAGAAAGAAAGAAAGAAAGAAAGAAGGAAGGAAGGAAGGAAGGAAGGAAGGAAGGAAGGAAGGAAGGAAAAGAAAGAAAAGAAAGAAAGAAAGAAAGAAAGAAAGAAAGAAAGAAAGAAAGAAAGAAAGAAAGAAAGAAAAATAAAAAGAAAGAAAGAAATCCTTAAATTAAGTAACCACACACGTGTCTGAGAAATATACCTGAAGTATCTCTACTTAAACAGCAGGGACCTCATGACAGATATTACACATTTAATTGACTAGAGAAACCAATCGTAGAACAAAGCCCCTTTCTTTGTGAGCTGTCATATGATAACCCAAACACAGTAGTTGCTATTTTCTCCAGACACTATCAACTGCAGCCGTCTGTCTTGGTCCTAGACTGTTTTAAAAAAAAATTGTATTTTCTTTTTTAATATGTGCATGTGTGTATCAGTCACAAGACCAAAGCAGCCTCCGCTGCAACAATGGCTGCCCTGTGGAATTCAGCTGGGCCCTCCCAGCCCACAGCCCACTCCTGGCCGCCAGATGTCAGCCCGCCAGAGGTCCCCTTTCATCCTCACCCACCGCAGAGCCATTCTGGTCTGTGCAGTGGTGGGGGTTGACAACACTTTCTGAGCTCCACCCCAGATCTGAGGGAGGCCTAATCTTGCCTGAGGCCAGCTGGGGGAGGGGGTGGGGGTGGGGTGGGGGGAGGGTGATGAGAGCAAAGTCTCCTGGGAACGGAGATGGGGTGGGTTAGGTTGTTCTCAAAGTTCAGCAACTGCTGCCTATTAAAAGACTTGTTTTCAACCTAGGAATCCTGTCATTACCATGAGGGAAAACCAGGACAGACCTCATGGCCAGGGTTTGAAAGAAGCACCATGAGCTGGGGGATGAAGAGGGGAGCGTGCACGAGTCCTCCTCCCATGGGTGCTCCCTGGGTGGTCCTATGTCCTGTGTCCTACTGTCGAGGCAGGAGGCAGTTGGATGGCTCTGGACCCCACCACTTCCACCACCTCCTCCATCCCTTTCTCTCCCAACACTTTCTTCTTCTCTTCTTCCTCCTCTTCCTTCCTCTTCCTTCTTTTTGTCTTTCACACTGCAGATTTGGAACAGCAATGGAACTCTAGCAAGGCAGTCGGAAGGCTCACCACACAAAGATGTTGCCCAGAGGACCGCAGAACTGCCAGCCCTACCTCTGGGCTGTGAGAGAACATGGGAAGACAGTTCAGCTCTCTGGGGAAGAGCTTCTTCCTTCACTGGCTACATGACCTTGGATAATTTATTTTGCCTACCAGCCTCAGTTTCCTCATCTGCAAAATGGAGATAATAGCACCTGGTTCATGTGAGGAGATATTGTAGTGCTTCATTCAGAGGGCTAGCATGGGGAGCTCAGGGGTAATATGCTGGGTGAAATCTGCAGCACATAGTAAATGCTCAATGAATTCAATCATTTAACAAATATGATTAAATACCTCCTAAATGCCAGGCTCTATTCCGGGTGCTGGGGGAACGAAACAGGCAAAAAGAAAATCCCGGTCTCATGGAGTTAACATTCAAGGAGGGGGAGACAGACAAGAAACAAGTAAATAAGTAAAATAGGTAGGATGTCAGATAATGAAAAGGGTTGCGGAAAGAATAAAACCAGGGAGGGGATAGGTTGTGCTGGGGGGAGGGGGGGGAGGCGGGTTTGCAATTTTAAATCAAGCAGCCAACACTCCCTGGAAAGTGACATTTGAATAAAGAGCTGAAGGAGGTAAAAGAGCCCAGCCTGCAGATGTCTGAAGGAAGAACCTTCTGGGCAGGGGGGACAGCAAGTGCAAAGGCCCTGAGGCAGGAGTGCACCAGGTGAGGCTGAGAAGCATCTAGGAGGCTGGTGAGGCTGCAGCTAAGTGGGGGCAGGAGAATAGTTGGAAATGAGGTCAGAGAGGTAATGGTACGTGTGTGCAGGAGGGGAGGGTGGTAGCAGGGAGCTCAATCATGTAGGGACTTGTTGACCACTGTAAAAACTTGGGAGAGTTTTAAGAAGATGAGTGATATAATCTAATTAGGATTTTAACAGGAGTGCTTAGGCTGATGAGTTGAAAATAGACCATAAGTGTCAGAGTGGCAGCAGGGAAACCAGTTAAAGGCCAGTGTAATAGTTCAGGTGACAGATGGTGGTGGCCTCAATCAGGTGGGAGAAAGCAGGTGATGAGAAGTGGGTTGGATTCAGGATATGTTTTTTAAGGAGGAGCTGACAGAATTTGATGATGAATTCCATGAGCAGTATGAAAACAAGAGAGGAGTTCTAGAACGTCTATGAGATTTTTAGCCGGAATGAAATGGCCATTTAGAGTAAATGCTGTGAGTTCTGTTTTGGACATTGTGAGATAGTATTACCTCAGTAGCCCCCAGTGAGTCATGCACTGGGGCTTGTACCCTGGGGCTTGCCGTCTTAGAAGGCTGCCTCAGCCATGTGAGAAACCCAGGCTGTCCTGCTGGAGAGGCACATGGAGGACACCCAAGAGCTCCAGCTATGGCCTGACATGTAAATGAGAGCTCTTCAACCATCTGTCTCCAGAGCACTTCAGTCTCGTGAGTGATCCAGCTGGTCCAGCCCAAACTGCAAGTAAGCTTTCGGGTTTCTGATGAGCAATGGATAACTGGCACAATTGTGTGAAATTTGAGATGTCTTATGGACATTCAAATTGGGGTGTCAAGTAGGCAAGTGGATGTCTGAGTCTAGAATCCAGGCGACGTCCAGGCTGCAAACAATTCTTGGGAGTCACCAGCATATCAATGATAGTTAAAGCCATGAGACTGCTAAAGCACCAAGAGTGTGAGTATAGGTACAGAAAAGAAGTCCAAGGACTGAGCCCTGGGACACCATAACATCCAGAAAGGAAGAGGGATTGCAAATGTGACAGAGAAGGACCAGCCAGTGCAAAAGGAGAAGAACCAGGTGTGTGTGGTGTCCTGGAACCAAGTGACAGACTGTGTTACTGGTAGAAAGAAAGAATCAATTGTGTCAAATACTGCTAACTGATTCAATAAGATGAGGACTGAGAATCGATCGCTGCATTTAGTCAATGAACATTTTTAGTTACCTTGAGAGGAACAGTTTTAGTGGAGTGATGTGTGCAAGCTTGCTTACAAGGAATTGATGAGTGAATGGGAGGAGAGGAATTGGAGCCATGGCCATAGATATCCCCTTTGAGGGATTCTAATATAAAGAAAAATAGGGAAATGCATCCATAGTGGTAGAAGGATGTGAGTCAAGGAGGGTGTCTTAAGGTTGGGGGCATGTTGTTTACGGATGGGAATGATTTAGTAGAGAGAGGAAAATCAAGAGATACAGGAGACAGGAGGGAGCTTCACTGATTGATGTCCTTGAGTTGAGTGGAAATGAGATGCAGGGTATAAGTGAAGGCACTGGCCCTAACTGGGAACAGGAAGGGACCACACAGAATGTAGGAGGAAAGGCACAATACATGGGCACTGATGTGAGCTGGTGGGTAGATGTCGGTAGAAGTATATGGAATTTCACTGCTTATATTTTCTTGGCAAGGTCATTGTCTGAACTTGAGGATAAGGGAAGGGGTGTTGGAAGGTCAAGGAGGAATAGTGTAGAAAGGAATGGTAGCCAGACTTCCTGGGTGGCGCAGTGGTTAAGAATCCGCCTGCCAATGCAGGGGACACGGGTTCGATCCCTGCTCCAGGAAGATCCCACATGCCATGGAGCAACTAAGTCCGTGCATCACAACTATTGAGCCTGAGCTCTAGAGCCCATGAGCCACAACTATTGAGCCCATGTGCCACAACTACTGAAGCCCACATGCCTAGAGCCCATGTTCTGCAACAAGAGAAGCCATGGCAATGAGAAGCCCATGCACCACAATGAACAGTAGCCCCTGCTCGCGCAACTAGAGAAAGCCCGTGTGCAGCAACGAAGACCCAGCATAGCCGATACATAAATAAATTAATTTATTTAAAAAAAAAAAGAAGTGAATGGTAGCCATTGTATGATCTCCCTATAGGAGGTGAGGATTTCCATTCTACCCGTTACTCTCCAGGACTAGCCCAGGACTCTGGTAGATCCAGGCTTTATAGAGCCTGTAATGTCAAGTGACTTTGGCAGGCACTATTGTGCCTACACAAAGCCATTTCTTACTTCCTCCTTGACACAGAACCCAGTTTTGTTCAGATACGTGGTGGCCATGTGCTTAGGGGAGTGTGGGTCTTTTCCCCAACCAAGGCTATGAATCTTGATTAGTCTAAGCTGATCAAAATAATTCTGTTCCCTCTGCCAACAATTGTTTTAGGCCTGGACATGTGTTGCCATTCTGATCAATAACAGGTGAGGGGAGATCTGCTGGCAGTCTCTTAGAAAAGATGTTCCCTTATGATAAAAAGAGAAGCTTAGAAAGGATGATTTCCTTTCTTAGCCCCCTAGTGTTATCTGTGTGTAGAACCTGGGCCTGCAGCAGCCAGGTCTAAGGTCTAAGGTCTAAGGGGGGAGTCCACGTGGAAGAAGGGAGGTCTTTCATGACATCACTGAGCCACTGAATTCAACCTGGGAGGCTCCCTACCTTCCAACATCTTAGTATGTGAGATACTGTTATCTATTTGCCTTATTTTTTTAAGATTTATTTATTATTTTATTATTTATTTATTTTATTTTTGACTGCATTGGTTCTTCCTTGCTGCGTGAGGGCTTTCTCTAGTTAACGACGATTGGGGGCAACTCTTCATTGCAGCGAGCGGGTTTCTCGCTGCGGTGACTTCTTTTGTTGCGGAGTACGGGCTCTAGGTGCACAGGCTTCAGTAGTTGTGGTGCGTGGGTTCAGTAGTTGTGGTGTGTGGGCTCAGTAGTTGTGGCTCAGGCTGTAGAGTGCAGGCTCAGTAGTTGTGGCGCACAGGCTTAGTTGCTTCGAGGCACGTGGGATCTTCCTGGCCCAGGGATCAAACCTGTGTTCCCTGCATTGGCAGGCAGATTGTTAACTACTGTGCCACCAGGGAAGCCCTATTTGCCTTACTGATGCTGCCCTTTTGTGTTGGTTCATCTGTGTTTTGCAACTGGAAGAATTCTGATACCCAGAATTATCAGCAAAATACATGCAGAATTCAGCTTGGCCTTACTGACGACACCAATTCAATTTGATACAACATAGATAAAATGGGAACAATGTGCTAGGCATGGTATTAGACACAGATGAATAAAACTCCCTTACCATGAATTTCTTATAACAAATCTATGTGTGTGTGTTGGGGGATGGGAATAATAAAATATAGAAATTATTATTCTAGAAAGCAGAATATGTTAAGTGTCTTGAAAGAGATATAGGAGATCAAAGAAGATAGTGATAACATCCTTTGGGGAAACTGGGCTAGTCTCTATGAGCAAAGAAGAGAAGCTGGGTCTTGAAAAGTAGATAGAATTTTTGGAGATGGAGTGAAGGGTTTCCCAGGTCTAGAAAATAGGAAATTGTACTAGGAAAGGCAGAATCCAGAAAGTGGACTGGTCTGGAAAGCCAGTGGAAGATTCAGTTCAGCTGGCTTGTGGAGTGTGTGTAGAGGAGGAGTGGAAATAATGTTGAAAATTTACACTGGCTCAGGATTTGAGACACCTTAACTACCAGGCCAAGAAATAGGGGTCTGCTTAGGCAGCCCCTGGGGATTTTCTTAAGAGACAGGTAACAGGATCAGAGCTGAGGGTGGGAAGATCTGTCTTTAATAGAAGGACGGACGCCTGTTCTTTTTTACCAAATAATAACTAATTGTTTTAATTATTTGCCATATCCTCAGTACACACAGACATTCATATAGATGCACCTAAAGCCTCAGCAGAGAGAATTACATGCTCAGACCCCAGCCATGGGAGGGAGGAACAGGGACAGATCATTTGCCTTGGCCTTGTACAGACCTCTCCAACCCTTCTTCTGGATACCGTACCCACTCCCCTTCTTTTAGGCTTCCTGTAACAGAACAGAATCCCCATTCTGTTTAAAATCTGCCCCCAGAGCCCACATTTGCACCAGGACAGTGGTTCTCTATCTTCCAGTCTCTAATGCTTTATACAGTGGAGCTCCTATCAGTCATGGTACCCTTTGCAGAACACCATGAAATATTGATATAGTTAAATCCAAAATGCAGCCTATGATTTAGCACAAAATTAGATATTTAGCTACTGTATACTTAAGTTGCTTAGAAATGTTAAATTTATTTAAATATACAGACACTAACACACAATATAAAACCACAACCATAAGCCCAAACACCTGTCCATAGAAAAAACAAGCTGTCAAACTAAGCACCGGCGCTATGTCTGGGTCCATTAATATTCATTTGTGACTTGCTAATTCTCTCTGTCATCTGCTAGCACTGGCCAGTGGACAAGAAATAACAGGTGCCAAAGATTTAATAAAAATGTAGAGAGAAAAAACGAAAAGCTGGAGCAATTCTATCCATTAACTTAATTTTTCTGGGAATTAGCCTATTTCTTCATTCATTCCACAAAGATTGATTGAGCAGTTACTGTGTGCCAGGCACCGTGCCAAGTGAAGGAGACACGCAGAAGTAAGGTGCAGGTCTGCCTTCCAGAGGATGCTACGGTCACATGAGAAAATACTACCAGTACGAGAGGAAGTGTACGCTATGGTGGAAACAGTGCAGGGACCTACAGAGCCTAGAGACCAGGGCCAGGGAGGGCGTCTTGGAGGTTGAGCCTTGAAGTCTCGAAAATAAGCTCCCGTTATCTCAGCCAGTGCTGGTCAGAGACCAGTGCAATGTTCATGGAATCGTGGAGGGGCAGGGCCGTTGCTGGGTTATCAGCTTTTACATTTTGTGAGATAATGACCATTCAAAATATCATCTGCTATTACCATAATTTTATAGATGAAAAGACCTTTTAGTACCCGAAATTTAAAAAAAATAAAAAGAAAAGAAAGAAAAAGAAACCAAAAGTGCCTAACTTCAGAGAAAAGGACTGTCCTGTACTTGGTATAATTTTAACTTTGTAAAGAACTCATCACATTGTTCTTATTTGTCTCATTTTGCTGCAGATTCATGAAAACATGCATCCTAGAGCTGCCGTGGGGAGAAAAGCTGAGGAAGATGCTGCAGCAGAGGAAAGGAACGTGGACAGAGGTTCTGTGGCATCTGGGACTTCATCTTGCCCTGGGTTTGGGGGAGGGAGGGGAGTAAAGCCAACCAGTCCTCAGGGTCCGGGCTGCGTCATGACCTTCCAGGGCCCTGGGCATGCTTTCCGTGGGGGGGGTGTGGGGGGTGCAGGTGGGGAGGAGGGCTTCATCTATAAAAATATTACAAATTACATTTCATGACTGTATTGGTATAAAGAATATAAACTTCGACCCTAACAGCTCATTTTTCCCCTCTGGTGTTAAAAGAAATTAAAACATTTTTGTGGGCCCCTAAAAGTATTGTGGGCCTAAGGTGCTTTGTCCACTACGCCTAATGGATAAATTAGGCCCGACGGTCCTAAAATTGGGGGTAGCATCCAGGGAGGTGGGGTGTCAGAGGGCCTCTGTGTCACCATCAGGCCCTCACTGGTTCTTCCTATGGAAAAGTCTGGCCTGCCTGGGGAGCGGGAGTGTACCAGAGGAAAGCTGAGGAATGAAGTCACAAGACCACCAAATACCATAGAAGTGTGTGGATCTGGTAAATAAGCACAGTCAAGACTAGACACCCCAGAGGGCACAGGGACGCTTGCCAATGGCCGGTAGGACAAGCTGGCCTCTTCCGGCTTCGGGGACAAGACGCAGCAGGGACCAGCCCTTCCTAGAAATTCTGCCAGATGGTCTAGCATCCTGGGCTTGGGCTGATCTACATTTTATCAGCCGGGGCCAGACGAAGCCTTTCAATACAGAGCCCCTCCCTCTACCACGATCCTTCTCCAAATACCACCTCTATCGTGCACTGAATAAACTGAGGCTAAATTTTAGTCCCGCTGACTTTTTTTGTCCAAGTCTCAGGTGTGTGTTTATGGGAGGTAGGCGTTAGACCTGTGACTGATGCTATTTCCCTTGCTTCTGCTCAAAGGAAGTCTTAGGTAGGGTACGCAGGGCTGGAGGGCAGGGACCAAGGTCATTTAAATGCACAGGGCATTTGAGGTCACCGATGGGAAGACATGAAAGGGTAGAAAGAGAGAGAGAGAGAGAAGAGGCGCAGCAGGAGCCCACTTGATGTTTCTGAAAGAACGATGCATCCTTACAAATATGTGTGCTCTGATACATTACCCTGATTTTTCTCATTTAGCCTAGGTAAAAGGATTCTGAAGACAAAGTATAATAATAAAAATTGAGAGAATCAAAATGGACAAAATGTAAATGTCTAACTAGAATAGTGTCTAAATAAGTAAATAGGATTTTCATGCTCTCTGCTAATGTCTTTCTGCCCAATATTTTATGGCGAAAAAGTTCAAAGCTACAGAAAACTCGGAAGAAGAGTGCAGTGAGTACTTTTGTACGCTTCCCGCAGATCCACTAGTTAGCATTTTGGCCCATTTGCTTTCTCTGTGTATGTGTGTACCTGACTGTTGTGACTGTCAGGTGTATTTTAATGTGTATTTGTGTCTGCGTGTGGGGTTTTTTGGTAAACTGTTTCAAAGTAAGTTATGGATATCATGACACTTCACTGTGTAACTAGTAAGAATAATGACACTCTCCTAAAATACCACCATCACACTGAAGACATTTGACATTAATGCAATAGTATCCAACATACAGTCCAACGATCTAAAAAATACATTTCATAGCATTTTTTATAATCCAGGATCCAATCAAGTTCACTCATTGCAGCTTGGTTGTTGTGTCTTCTTAGTCTCCTTCAATCTGAAAGACACCCCTGCCTTCTGACTTCTTTGTCTTAAGGACACGGATATTATTCAAGCATTCAGCTGGTTGTCCTACTGAATATTCCATGATCTGGGTTTTGTTAATTGTTTCCTCCTGATTATATTCAGGCTGAGTGTTTGAGCCAAGAATACTACACAGGTGAAGCTGTGTGCACCCACTGACCACATCAGGAGGCCATAGGGTCAGTCACCCTCATTGTTTGTGATGCCAAGTTTAATAATTTGGCTAAGGGAATATCTATCAGCTCTCTCCATTGTAAAGATAACTTTTGACCTTTTTAATTAATGATTACACTGTGGGTGTTGTCTTTTTTTTTTTTTTTAGGGGTCAAATTCATCTACTTTTCCTGGAAAAAAAACCCTTCCCTCCATTGTTCCATCAAAAACCTTGCTGACAGTATGGTGTGTCCAAGAGGCTGCTCCTATAGCAGGAAGCTTCATGATTGTAATAACGAATACTCATAACATTTCCTAAAGGTTTTGTAGCATCTTACAGTTTACAGAGCATTTTCACACTTATTACAGCTTTTTATTTTCCTCCAATTTCCTTTTCTTTCTATAAGAAGGTAGACTCTTTAGAATCACTCACTTATTTACTTACCCACCCATCTCTTCATCCCCACCACATCCAGGCACTGAGCTAGAGGCAGGGTGCTTTTGGAGATGAGTGAGGAGATCAGGTCTAGGTGAAGAGATGAACATGCAAACTGCCGTAGAGAGACACACTCTGGTGAGGAGAATGGGGGGAGGAAAGGAACCCACCAGGAGAGAATCACAGGGAAATAGAAGGGGAGCCTCCAGCCTGTCCTAACCATTGCCATGTGAGAAAATATGTTTCCTCCTTTTTAAGGTGTTGTCAGTTGAGAGTCTGTGCACTGCAACTACTGAAGCCCACGTGCCTAAAGCTTGTGCTCCGCAACAACAAGAGAAGCCACCTCAATGAGAAGCCTGCACACCACAAAGAGGAGTAGCCCCCACTCGCCACAACTAGAGAAAGCCTGGGCAGCAACAAAGACCCAATACAGCTATAAATACATACATACATACATAAATACATAAATAAATAAATACATAAAGTATTTTTTTTAAACTTAAAAAAAAGTAGTGATGTCAGTTGAGTTTTCCGTTACTGCAGCCAAACGTGTGCTAACCGATACAGGGGTGACAAAGCGCCCCATGTAAATACAAACCCAATGCCTGCGTTTCAGAGAGACTAACTGGGTGTGTGAAAGACTGAATGGCTCCAGGAACAGGAGTCAGTGGGTGGGGGGAATCTACTGGACTTGGGGCTGGAGAGCAGGCACATTGTAGCAAAGAGTGAGACAGCAGCCAGCTGTGAGTTTGAAGTATGGGCGCAATTAGGCTTGAGCTATGTGCAGACGGGGAGAGAAAAGAGGTGAGCTAAGCCGCTCAGTTCCAGGTGCAGCCTTGACACTGAGAACTGTCACCCTCAATAGAGGCTGCGAAATGATGCCCGGGGTTATCCTTGTACAGGGCAGGGTCCGGAGTCGGAAACATTTAAAATACATCTTCTGAGCTTTCAAAGAGGCACCATGTATATAAACATGAAGGTCAAGAATTATAAACCCTTACTTCAAGTAATTTCGCTAGAGTATGCTGATGTAGCCTGTATTTGTAGTAGGCTGTGTGTGTGTGTGTGTGTGTGTGTGTGTGTGTGTGTGTGTAGGGGAGGCAGTGAGAGGGGGGACAATATAGCGTTTTTGCCAGCATTTGCCTTTTTTTTTTTTTTTTTGGTCTTTTTTTTTTTTTTTCCTGCTGTTCTCCACCCCTACAATAAGCTGAGGCAGTGTAAGTTACAATTTATTAGCTGGTTGCCATGGGTTACACCAGTGCTCCACAGATATTCCCTTCAGAAATAGTAACATTTAATGTAAAATGTAAAACAGAACTACTGTATCACCACTTGGTTGGCTTCTGCTGGCTTGCAATATTATATCCTTCCCTGCTGAGACTGAAGCCTCGGGAAATTAGCTGGTGCCTTTATTTTATTATGATGATGGGTGTCTGCCATACCCCTGGTTTGGTGAAAAAGAGAGCTTGCAAACCCAGAGTGTCTGCAGGATCTCGGGGGCTAACTTGCAGGGCCACACAGTGCCTGGAGACGGAGTGTTTGTTTCATCTTCCTGTTCATTATTTAAGGCAGTCTTCCCGAAGCCGAGTCCCCGCGAGCCCGAGGTCGCTTACCATTTCAGGGAGGCTAGTCATAACGACTGATGGGTTTTATTTATTTTGTCATCTGTATAATATCTGTAGCAGGCTGGTTAACAAAAATTTGTGGGCTGCTAAATTTTTAGGATACTATTTAGCTGTCAGGGTGATTTAAAAGGAAATGGTTAGGAGATGGCAACCCTGACTATAGTCATGCAACTGAAAAGAAACCCAGTATAAGAGAGAGAGGTATTTCCAGGTCACCTATATTCTCTTTTCTGCCCACTGTCTGTGTCAACCACCCACCTCACCACTACCCCACCCAGAGCACACCTTCTGCCAACTGCCTCTCACTCACTTCTCTCTCCTGCTCACGGAGCTGTGTCGCTTTCACATGTGGGTCACTGGGTCAGACTACAAAGGTGTGCTTATTGGGTCCACTTCTGTAGGAAGAGTACTGGGGTAGTAGAAAGAATATGGATCTGGAGCCAGACCATCCATGTTCAAAGCCTGACCCTGCCACTTTCTGGCTGCATGACCTTGGGTAAGTCACAACTATTTGGAGCCTCGGTTTCCATATTGTAAAATGGGTTAACAGTATTTGTCTTGAAATGCATATCCTTAGGATGAGAGGGGAAACGTGTGTTAAATCACTTAGCATGGTGCCTGGCTCATGATAAGTGTTTAAAAAGTGGTCCCTCTCACTCTTTTGCTTTTCTAGAAAAGGGGATATTATTGTTCCTTCTGCCAGCTTGTCCATCCGGGCAACTCCTGCTTTTTGTTCAAGACTCAGCTCACATACAACCTCTTTTGTAGTCACCCTTCCACCTCCTGCTTTCAGACGGTTGTTCTGTTCTCGGCGTCGCGTGGCACCCCATGAGCCCCTGTTGTGGCAGGCGCCCTCCGGTTTGCCAGTCCGTTCACAAGCCTTTCTCCCATGGGATCCTTCAGTCCAGGACATTGCCCCATCAGTCTCTCTTTCTAGCACAGTGCCCGGTAGGCAGACGTTTCCAATGAAGTGTGTTGGATGTACGGCTCAGGTAAGGGAGGAACTAGTTCATGAACTCATGTTCACTTGACACTACACCCAGGGGGTGAAAGCTGAGGCTCCAGTAGGCCAGTGGCAGCCACTAGGGCTAAGGGACAGCATGTGCTCTGGTCTCTATGGTTCAAAAGCCTTTGGCAGCAAGTAACAAAAGATGCCACTTGCAATGGCTTAAAAATGAGAACATTAATTATGCTTCAGAACAGGAAGTACTGTTCTGCAGTAATGCCATGGAGGACCAGGGTCTTCAGCTTTACTAGGCGTGGTATCCAGATCAGATGGCAGTATCTGCTGCTTTTTTTTATGAAGGGAAACCTCTTTCAAAACCTCCAACCCTCGCCTAGCAGACTTCTGCTCATGGTTTTGGCCAGAATTCTGCTACTTGTCCTTTCTGTTGCCAGGAACTAGCACAGGGAAAGGAACACCATAACAGCTTGTAACTCACGGTAATGAGGAGAATAGGATGCCAAACAACACTGAGGTTCTGTGAAGAAGGGAGAAGCGTGGGGGTAAGTATATCGTGAATAAGCAACCACAGAGCTGGCCTCAGTGGCATTCATTCATTCAACAGAGACGTGTTAAGTACCTACCATGCGCCAGGCATGGTGCTAGAAGCAGTGGACAGTAGTGAACAAGAAACAAAAGACCCCTCTCCCAAAGAGCTAATATTCCAGTGGGAAACAGGACAGTGACTGTGTCAGCAGATGAACAGAATTACAGATTGTTGGGAGTGTCAAAAAAGGAGACAAACAGGGCAGTAGAGCAGAGAGAGAACAGGGGCTACACTAGCCTGTGTAGTCAGGGAAGGTCTCCCTGAGAAGGTGACATCTGATGGAACAGAGAGCACAGGTCAGGTGAGGATCAGGAGGAGAAGTACTGCAGGTAGAGGGACCACAAGTGCAAAGGCCCTGAGGCAGGAATGAGGTGGCTGTGTGGCTAGAGCAAAGTCTGTGCCTCATGACTGATCCAGTGTTGCTCCTGGAACCCAGCCCGGCTCCCAGCCCAGGCTGGAAACAGATCACTGGCAGCAACTCTGGCTTCCCAAAGCCTCTCCTGCCCAGACTTGCAGCCCCACCCAGGTCAGAGGCGCAGCTGCCGCCGAGGCCACAGGACACCAGGCGCAGCTGCAGCATCAGCCTGAGAAGAGAGGGACAGCCGCCACGATTCTGACAAAGGACCCACACGTTTGTGTGGCCGAGGGTTCCTTGGCCACATCTACCGGGGGCGTGAATAGACAGGGGCAAGGTGGCCATGGAACTGCTTTCTGTGTGTGCCTTCCTGTGCCCCCCACGGGCTCACAGCCTCCCCCGTCGTGGCAGGGCGGGTCCTGCGGCTCCTCCTGTGTATGGAGGCAGGGCAAGGCCGCAGCTGGGTGTGACGGCCCTGCAGGAGGAGGAGGCCAAGCCTGGAATTCTGGGCTGCTGGTATAGGAGTCCCTCCCAACTTTCTGTGGCCCAGTTTCTAGGCAGGCATGAGGATGGACTCATAGACGGGATCCCCAAGTCTCATTCCATTTCAGAGACTGGTTATTCTTCTTCCTTCCTCTTCTTGCCTGCGGTGAAAACCTCTCCGGGGATTTTCACCTTTTTCTGCCAGGTTTGAGCCAGTCATGCCCCTCACAGCCCTGCCAGGCCAGAGCAGTGGGTCCCCCTCCTCCTCCCTCTGTCAGCCGTGACAGCACGCATGCTCACTGGGCTTCCTCTGGAGGCTGGCTCTGCCTCCCTCTTCCAGGCAGCCACCTCCCCAGACCCATTCTAAGTCTTGCTTTCCTTGTAAACTCGTGTAGGCTTGTGGAGGGTCCCAATGAGGCCACATTAACATCCGTACTCTGTCCCTGCTGGACACCCACCTGCCTGGTGTGTCTCATACCCACAGCTTTTCTAGAAGTCCCTGGGGTTGTCTCACCCAGGTCTGCAAATCGCTTTGCCTTCCTGGACCTTCGGGTCTTGGCAGTCAGCTTGGGAGTATAAGAGGGAGAACACCTCCCTGCCCCCCACTGTGACAATACACCAGGGCCGTAGAACAGGGATGCTCGGTGTCCGGGGGGCTGGGAGGCAGGTGAAATGCCCCAGCTGTCTGCTTGCCTCCAGGGTGGCTGGTTGCAGTAGAGACCACCGCACTGGCCCCAGGGACCACTGCCTCCTCCTGACTTGGCCTGTGCTGCCGAATTTGCCAGGCTCTGTTCTCCTTGAGGTTAAACCATCTCCCAGGAGCTCCACATTTGACTTTTGTCACCAATTTCCCCCCCACCTTCCCCTCCTTGTCCCAAGTCTGCAGGCAACCCCAGTTGGGCTTCTTGCTCTGGAGTTCCAGAAATCCAGGTAGGAAGATGTCACTCCATCATCCAGACATATCTGAATCTTGGCTCTAGCCCAGCCCACTATAGAATAGTAACAGCAAAGCGGTTTGGGAGTGGGGGCGGGGCTGGTCCCTAAAATCAACTGCCTTATTCTGCAGATGCGCCAGCAGAGGTCTAGAGAGGGGAAGTGGTTGAACTCAGGACATGGACCACAGCAGGATGGGGCTAACCACGTCTCCTGACTTTCAGTCTGGGTCTCTGTTTACTGGATCTTCTGCCCTCTCCCATTCAGAGTTTCACAAAAGCCTTTCTAGCTTGGAGCACCTCCTCCGTAGCCCCTCCACCAGCCTTGTATGATATCTGATAAGGTGCCTAGCCACGAGGGGCACTGCTGGTCTGTCTTGAGGATGAGGACCGCCTTTGACAGTCCTTCACCCAGGACGAGTAGGAGAATCAACACATATTTATTGAATCAGATTAAGGCATACATTACTATTTTACTTATTCTATAGAATATTAATAGGACTCCTGTGAAAATGAAAATGCATATATTCTGCTCAAACAATTAGGTTAAACAAATTTTGATTGTTATTACTGCAGGACTTAGAGCTTCTGACTATGGTCATCTAATTGGAATGTATAACAACTCCAGGAACTGTGCTCTGTACCGCATTTTGGGAAATGCTGCATGGGGGAAGAGACATGGCAAACCTGAAGCTTCCCAACTCCCCAAACAGGGTCCTCTGATTCCCTAGGACAGCCAAAGTCCTAATTACTCTCAGGGAAAAAGTGTTCCTACTCCCTGGTGAAGCCGCCTCTCCATGGCCTCAGGGCTGCTTCAGGGCAGGGTGGAACTCAGATCACCCCATTTGCACAGTGGGACTTCTGGAGTGGCTGAGATGCTTCTCCTCCTTGTCCCCTGTTTCTTGGAGCAGAGTTTAAGGCAGCCAAACAGGCTTTTGGCCCAAGAGACCAGACATGAAATGAAACCTGTTTTCCAATGGGCATTCTTCAGGCTTTTCCTTCAAGTGGCATTTTGGACTGTAGGACTGGGTTTAAACATTGAATTTCAATTTTTGTATACACACACCAAGAGGCCCTCGGGCAATGGGGGCGCTTGAAATGAACACCAGTCCAAGTCCTCTACCTGCCAAGCGTTCGATTAAGCTGCTGAGGTCTGTTTCCACCATCCTGTCTTTCAAATATTTATGTGGCAGATTATAGGCAAGCTTCAAAGGCAAGGAAATGCAAATCTGTTCTATAAATCATAGAATAACACAGCTGCTGTCTTCCTCAGAGTGACAGCTTACGAATGCCAGCATTTCTGCCTGCGGAAGGGGTGGTGGGAGGTGGGCTTCTTGCCCTTAGCCAAGCCTGGTGTGTGTGTGTGTGTGTGTGTGTGTGTGTGTGTATTGGAGGTGGGGGAGGAAGTGGGAAGTACTTTGCCTTTTTGTAGAACAGCAGGTTTTATTTTTTTGTTTTTTAAATTTCCCAACAGTGAGGGAGTTAACTTATTCCACGAACCATAACAAACTGCCAAGGGATAGAACCTCTCCAGGGATCTGAGGCGCCCAGGAAACTAGAGGTGGGAGTGACTTTCAGCTTGGAAGGAAATGTACCTAGAATGTGAAGTAAGGGTGGGGAGAGAAATCAACGAGCAATAACTCTGAGAATTCCAAAACGAATTTAATTTAGTCGAAATGAGTGGAAAGGAAATTGTGCATTGCAAATAGTCTTGCACATTAAGCTCTGCCCCTAAGGTCTTAACAATCTGCCAGGAGAGGCCCAGTGTGCTCAAGATGAGACTTTTGTGGGCTCTCTTCGGCTGTTGCCATGAACATGTGGATTTGGTACACTGGTGTTCAGTGACACATTCACATCCACCAGGACCAACGCTAGGGTTTATGGTCCTTGTCCAGCAGCTGATTCTGGCCTGGTGTCACCCTACGGAAGCACCTGGGGAAAGCTTCAGTCAACAGGGTGCTGAGGCCCCAGGGAAGTGGTGTATACGAAGAAACATGTTGGGAAAAGGTTTGCTGGATGTTAGTCAGAATTCTGTTGAAGTGACTCAGACTCACTTAGGCAAGAGGGGAATTTTCACGGTCACAGAAGGGAGTGTTGAACAACCAAATCATGGGGAAGAAAAGGGGATGTGGCTGGGCTTGGAAATAGCTGGAACAGCAGGAACACTGCCAGGGCTCTCTTCTCTCACCTGTCTTTAACCTTCCTCTGTGCTGGTTCTAACATGGCTGGCAACAACTAACAGATTCTACACCTAACACCTTCACCACCATAGAAACTATTCTGTACTGAGCAACTGTTGTCACGATCAAGTCCTATTTCAAGTTATCCCAGGGAAGAACTATGATTGGTCTAACTGGGGTCAGGTGTTCATGCCTGGACCAGTCAACTGTAGGGAGGGGGCATGGGGTCCTATAAAAACATGGCAGTTCTTATGGACCTCATACTGATAAGGAGAGGGCTTTTTAGCAAAAGGAGTGGGTAAGCTTTGGACAGACAATCCATTAACATCTACTACAGCCAAGAGAGGACTGGAAAAGGGACTAGGGAAGATAATGTGATGAATGAATTATATACTGGAATTCCCCTGACCTCCTCCTTGAAATGCAAGTATTCTACAGGATTCCTTAATGCTACTAAATACTCCTGGTTCTTCCTCTTTTTTTCCTCCTTCTTCTCCTCCTCCCTCTCCTCCCCCTCCTCCTTCTCCTCCTCCTCCTTCTTCTTCTTTCCTGACAGCTCTTATTCTTTCTCCTTGATTGCCCTGGATTCCTTCTCTTCTCTGCATTAAGGATCTCTTCAAGATTGCAGGCCTTTACAATCTTGCCTCTAGAGGAGACCAACAGACTCCTTCCTTCCATGCATAAAAATCACTCCCTGTCACAAGCTTCCCCTTGTCTTCCAGAAGAAATCTACACTTGAATTTCTAGTAGCTACTCAAAGTGTGCTCCTTGAATCAGCCATATCAGAATCACCTGGACACTTCTTGGAACTGCAGAAACTTGGGACTTGTCCCAAAACTACTGAATCCATTCCAGCAGGATAACTTGGCAAGTTCATTACTTTGAAACTCATTGCTTTATGCAGGTGCAAATGGAACTCACAGCCTTTCTGCTCTCGACCGCTAAATAAACATTTCTTCACAATCTTCCCATAAGGTCAAAAGCAACTACATCTAAAAACTCAGACTCACAATAACCCTCAGAATTCCTTTTTTCAATACTTGTCTTCACTATCTATATCCAACCCGTCACCAATTTGTACCTATTCATCCCACTGTCCCATTGGTCTGCTTTTCCTAATCACCTATAGCAGGCTCTAACAGATGCATTTGCCACTCGTTTATAAAAAGGGCCTAATATTACTAGGCCTAATTTACATATTTACATACTATACAAATTTAATGTGCAATTATTTTCATCCTGCTAGGAGTAGTTTTCAACCATGGCTTTGTGAGCAGTTGTAAGGGATATTGCAAACAATATATTCTTAATTATAAGGTATTATAATTTATGAACTATTTATATCTTAAATATATTAGATGGGAGTAAAGACTATTTCCAAAATTATATTCACTAACCTACATTCTAGTACGCTATAATGAGTAGCAGAGAAAGTGGTGGAATAATACTTACTGGGCTAGGAATTGTGCATAAGAGTATGTCTTATACATAAACATCACCTATCACAGGGATCAGAAAACTCTGTAAAAGGCTAGATAGTAAATATTTTAGGATTTGTGGACCATATGGTCCCTGTCACAGCTATTCAACTTTGCCATTATAGTGAGAAAGTTGCCACAGACAATATATCTTGATTACAGGAGCTTCAAGACAAGCCTTGAACTCAGATAAAGTCTTCCAATTTTGAATTTTTTTTTCAAAACTGTTTTGCTTAATATTCGTTCTTTGCAACTGCATATGAATTTTAGGTTCAGCATGACAATTGCTTTAAAAAATCTGCTCAGACTTTGCTTGGGATTCTATTGAATTGGTTTACAGAAAATTGACAGCTTAACAATACCGAGTCTTCCAAGTAGTAAACACGATATATCTTTCCTTTTTTTCAATTTTCAGTAAATTTTTTTATTCACAAATAGCTTCCAACACGAAAATAGGTTTACTGAAAAATGTCCCTCACTGGAGAGGGGGGAACAGCCCTTGCTCCTGGGCCACCAGGATGGGAAAACCTTGGGACCCTTCCCTGCTTTCTAAGGGAGGGGAATGTCCCATGGCCTGGGTCCTCCCCTCAATCTTCCAGGGCAGGGTCCTCACCTGAGCAGAAGGACCAACATGCCAGGGAGAGGGTTGGGGTGGAGGGAGGGACTGGTGAAGGCTTCCTTCTTCTGTGGTCCTCACTTCTCCTAGTTAAAATAGATGTAGGTGCCCTGCCTGAACTCAACAGTGATGGCCTCGGGCTCCTCGTGCCTCTGGAACTGTATCATGCATTTGCATTTAGTGTGGAACTTCCACGACTGCTTTTTTAAGGCTTTGGCTGCCGGGTACTGCGACTTCGTGCCCTCTGGATAGAAGAAGATGAAGCAGAGTGTCTCCATCCACGGGGGCTGGGAGGACTGTGCAGTGCTCAAGTGCCTGGGCAGCATCAGCAGGTACTGAGGATTCAGACAGAGGCTCCAGGGGAGGAACTGCCGGATGTGCTCCGAACCTGAGGGGTGGGTCGTGTGGTGCCAGGCGGCTCCTTCCGTGGCCTGCTGGTCCAGCTCTCCTTGGTGAGGGCCCCAGACCCCAGTGGACACATACCTAGAGACAGCGGTGGAACTGCCGTGGAGCTGCTCAGGATGATGTCTTGCTCAGTCAGGTGCAGCACAGGCAAGGGGTCCTCAGTGCGGGAGTTGAAGGCTGCAGGCTCTTCCATGGGCTTCAAGGAGCTCAGACACGAGGGACCTTGATCTCCAGGGTGGTGCTGAACTGCGTTGACCTGTCGAGCAGGGCACCAGCTGCCTTGGCGTTGCTGAAGCTAGGCTTTGAGGAGCTGGGAGGATTCACAGGTAGTAACACTAGGAGCTACCCCCCATCCCTCGAGCTGCTCCCTGATCCTGGGATCACACAGCACTGGGTTCCTCTGAGGTGCTGGGAGGTAGGTTGTGGGGGCCAGATGGGGGACCCAGAGCCTGGCTATTGGTGTTTTTGCCCCCACTGCTGCTAAAAGCAGGGTTTTTTTTCTTTTTTTCTTTTTCTTTTTGTAGTTTTTAGTGTACAGGTCATGTACATATTTGGTTACATTCATTCTTAAGTATTTTGGTGCTGTTGCAAATTCCATTTAAAATTTTATTTTCCACGTTTGTTGCTAGTATACAGAAATATGTTCAATTTATTTTGGATACTGATCTTGTTTTCTGCAACCTTACTAAACTTACTTATTAATGTAGGAGATATTTTGTAAATTTGTATTTTTTAGGTACACAATTATGTGCTCTGTGAATAAAAAAGTTTAGCTTTTGTTTTCTCAATCTGTAAGGCTTTGTTTATTGTTTCATGTCTTGTTTGTTTATTTTTTTATGTATTCTTTCACTGGCCGGGACATCAAGACGATGTTGAATAGAAGGGAAGAGAGTAAACATTCTGCTTTGATTTCATTATTAGTGGGAAAGTAGTGAGTCTTTCAATATTAAATTGTAGTGTTTTCTCAGGTTTTTCGTAGATTCTTTTTTTTCTAACTACTTTTTAAAAATAAATTTATTCATTTATTGGCTGTGTTGGGTCTTTGTTTCTGCACGTGGGCTCTTGCTAGGCCACTCTTCATTGTCGTGCGTGGGCTTCTCATTGCAGTGGCTTCTCTTGTGGCTGAGCACGGGCTCTAGGTGCGTGGGCTTCAGTACTTGCGGCATACAGGCTCAATAGTTGTGGCACATGGGCTTAGTTGCTCCGAGGCATGTGGGATCTTCCTGGAGCAGGGATGGAACCTGTGTCCCCTGCATTGGCAGGCGGATTTTTAACCACTGCGCCACCTAGGAAGTCCTCATAGAGTCTTTTATTAGGCTAAGGTAGTTTTTTTTATTCCTAGTTTGCTGAAGGTTTTTCTTTTTTTAATTTTTTAAATTTTTGGACTGCATTGTGTCTTCATTGCTGCATGCGGGCATTCTTTAGTTGTGGCGAGCGGGGCCTAGAGAGCACGGGCTTCAGTAGTTTCGGTGCGTGGGCTCAGTAGTTGTGGCTCACAGGCTCTAGAACACAGGCTCAGTAGTTGTGGAGCACGGGCTTAGTTGCTCTGGCACATGTGGGATATTCCTGGAGCAGGGATTGAACCCATGTCCCCTGCATTGGCAGGCGGATTCTTAACCACTGCACCACCAGGGAAGTCCCTGCTGAGGTTTTTTGGTTTTTTTTTTTTTAATTGCCACTGGACATTGAGTTTCATCACATGATTTTTCTACATTGATTTAAATGATAATATTATTTTTCACCTTTATTCTGCTAAGGTAGTAAATTATGTTGATTGATTTTCAAATGTTAAATTAACCCATTCAGTCATAATGTGTTATCATTTAAATTACATTCCTGTACTCTATTTGCTAATATTTTAAAGATTTTTAAATCTGTGCTCATGAAGCATGTTGGTCTGTAATTTTCTTTTATTGTCTTTGTTCAGTTTTGATATCAGAGTAACGGAGACCTCATAAAATGAGTTGGGAAATGTTTCCTCTTCCTTTATTTTCTGAAAGATTTTGTTTGAGTGGTACTATTTCTTCCTTTGGTATTTGATAGAATTCACTATTTAATCCATCTAGGCCTGGAGTTTGCTTTATCAGAAGATTTTAAATTATGAATCCAATATCTTTAATATATGTAGGACCATTTGGATTTCCTATTTTTTCTTGTGTCAGTTTTAGTTATTTGTGTTTTTGAAGAAATCCATTTCAACCAGTTTATTGAATTTACTGGCATGAAGTTGTTCATGATATTCTCTTGTTACTTTTTAAATGTCTGTAAGATTTGTAGTGATGTCCTCTCTTTCATTACTGATACTTGTTTTTGCTTTTTTCCCGCCTTGATCAGTCTTGCTAAAAGTTTAGTTATTTTATTGATTTTTTTCAATGGATGAAATTTTGGGTTTTTCAGCTTTCTTTATTGTTTGCCTATTTTCTATTGCATCTATTTCCTAAAATAAATAAATTCTATTTTTACTCTATTCTAATTTCATAAGGTAGAAGCTTAGAGCATTGATTTTTAAACCTTTCTTTACTTTCTAATGTAGGTATTAAAGTTACAGATTTTCACAAAGGGAGTCCAACTCGAGGATGGAAGATGCCTTAGAGGACTGGGGCAGGGAGGGTGGGGGGGACTCGAGGCGGGGGGAGTCAAGGAAGGGAGGGAATATGGGGATATGTGTATAAAAACAGATGATTGAACCTGGTGTACCCCCCCCAAAAAAAAATAAAAAATAAAAATAAAAATAAAAAAAATAAAGTTACAGCTTTTCTTTTAAGAACTTCTTTAGCTACATCCCACGTATTTTGATATCTGTAGCTATATATCTATTAAACATAATTATCATTTTCTAATTTCCCAAAATACCTTCTAATTTGATTCATAGGTTATTTAGAAGTGTGTTGTTTCAGCTGCAATATTTGTGGATTTTACAGACTTTTGTTGCTGTTTTTATTGATTTCTAATTTAATTCCAATGCGGTCTGGCCAGAGAATATACTCTGTAATGATGTGGATATTTTTAAACTTACTGAAACATGTTTTATGGCCTAGTATATGCTATTTTGTGAACTCCAAGATAAATATACTATGTGTATTTGTAAAGAATGTGTATTTTGCAGTTAGTGTAAAAATACCAATTAGCTTCAAGAAATTGATAATGTTGTTCAGGTCCTTTATATCTGAACTGCTTTTCTGTTTCTTTGTTGTATAAATTACTAAGAGGGAGTTCCCTGGTGGTGCAGTGGTTAGGACTCCAGGCTTTCACTGTCGAGGGCTATGGTTCAATCCCCGGTTGGGGAACTAAGATCCTGCAAGCCATGCAGTTAGACCAAATTAAAAAAAAAAAAAAATTTACTGAGAAAGGAGCGTTGAAATCTCCAAATATATTTTTGTATTTGTGTATTTTTCTTTTTAGTCCTGTCAGTATTTTCATACTGTATTTGTAAGATTTTGTTTCATACATATTGAATATTATATATCTTCTTGATGAGTTGACCCTTTTATCATGATGAAATATTTCTCTATCTCTGGAAATATTTTTTGGCATGAAAGATACTTTGTGATATTGAAGTAGCTACTCCAACTTTCTTAAAATTAGTATTTGTCTGATATATCATTTTCTATCCTTTAACTATATGTATCTTTATAGTAAAAGAAAAAGGCTTTTAAAAAGCATATATTTGGGTCTTGCTTCCCTACACAGTATGACAGTATTCACCTTCTAATAGATTATTTTAGTGCATTTATATTTAAAGTAATTATGGATATGGCTGTTGTCAGTTTATTTGTCCATCCCAATACTTTATTTTTTTCCTTCTATTTCTTTTTCTTTTGGATTGAAAACTTTTTTTAAAATTTTATTTATTCATTTATTATTTTTTGGGGGGGTACACCCAGTTCAATCATCTGTTTTTATACACATATCCCCGTATTCCCTCCCTCCCTTGACTCCCCCCCCACCCTCCCTCGAGTTCCCCCCCTCCCCACCCCAGTCCTCTAAGGCATCTTCCATCCTCAAGTTGAACTCCCTTTGTTATACAACAACTTCCCATTGGCTTTTTAATATTTCAGTTTATTGTCACTGTGTTATTAGCTGTAACTTTTTTTTTTTTAGTTTGCTCTAGGATTTACAGATTAGATCTTTTACATATACTTTACCTTTAAATACTGTATCACTTTACATATAATGTAGAAACCTGCCTACTTTCTTTTTCCCTTTCCTATGTGGTTTTCACTGAGTTTATTCTGTCCAGGGTTCATTGTCCATCTTAGATCTGTAAGTTTATATTTTTTATTAAATTTGGAAGATCAGAGTCTTTCTTTCTTAAAATATTTTTCTTTTCTCCACTACCACTTCTCTTTTCCTTCTGGGAATTTTGTCTTATAGGTTACTGAGGGTCTGTTCATTTGTTTTTTTGTTTTTGTTTTTTTTCTGTTTTTCCCCCCATGTATTTTATTTTATTTATTTTTATTTTTTTATAAATTTATTTTATTTATTTATTGGCTGCGTTGGGTCTTCATTATTGCACATGGGCTTTCTCTAGTTGCTGAGAGCTGGGGCTACTCTTCATTGTGGTGCATGGGCTCCTCATTGCAGTGGCTTCTTTTGCTGTGGAGCATGGGCTCTAGAGTGCAGGCTCAATACTTGTGGCGCATGGGCTTAGTTGCTCCGTGGCATGTGGTATCTTCCCGGAGCAGGGCTTGAACCCGTGTCCCCTGCATTGGCAGGCAGGTCCTTAACCACTACACCACCTAGGAAGTCCCCCCCCATATATTTTAATTTCGATATTTTTTATTTCTTTCTTCAAGTTCACTGATCTTTTCTTCTGTAATGTGCAATCTCATATTAAGCCTGTCTAGTGTGTTTTTTCTTTCAGGTATTGGGTTTTTGTTTTTTAAGCTTTAGAAGATTTACTTATTTATTTATATTTTATAATTTCCAGCTACCTCTTCATTATGTTCATGTTCTCCCTTTATTCCCTAAACATATTTATAGTGATTGTTTTAAAATTCTTATTTACTAATTCCATATTTGTCATTTCTAAATCTGCTTCTATTAACCCATTTTTCCCTTCATTGTAGGTTACATTTCTTGTTTTGGGCACTTCTAGCAATTTTGATTGGATACTGACTATTGGGAATGTTACATTGTTACATCTTCTTTTGTTCTTTTTTTAAAATATTTATTAATTTGGCTGGATTGGGTCTTCATTGCTGCGCATGGGGCCTTCTCTAGTTGCGGTGAGTGGGCTTCTCATTGTGGGGGCTTCTCTTGTTGCAAAGCACGGGCTCCAGGCACACAGGCTTCGGTAGTTGTAACACATAGACTCAGTAGTTGTGGCACACGGGCTTAGTTGCTCCACGGCAAATGGGATCTTCCTGGACCAGGGCTCAAACCCGTGTCCCCTGCATTGGCAGGTGGATTCTTAACCACTGTGCCACCAGGGAAGTTCCTAGCCGTAGAGTTTTGCAAAATTTTTTGGCAGTTATTTTATATGTGACTGTTGTGCTGATGATTATAAGCAAGAGCTTATAAATGGAAAAAGCCTGTATTCCATTTATTCTCTTTGTTGCAAACCCACCTAAGCCCATTAGGCTGTTCTAATTAGGTGATTATTGGTTGCCCTCAATAGTTTGGTACAGAGGCAATTTGCTATGAAACAAATGAAGCTAAATATGGGCACTCTCATTTGATGGGCCTCTTCCAAGGCCCTGAGAAGGTCCCTAGCAATCTGTTTACTTGATAGATGTTTTAATAAATTTTGCAAAAGACAGATATTTGAAGCACAATTAGTTAAGACACTCTCTGTTTCCTTTACAGATTTCTTTCAGCCAATCTCTGGTTTTGTCAGGTGGTGTTCAGTGGCACTGGGGAGATGTAGCTAAGGAAAGTTGAGTTGGTTTATTTTGGGTTTAGTGGGCTGTATTTGTGGGGTTTGCAAACATTTCCTTGTATAGTTAGCTTATTCCTATCTGTCCTGTGCAGGAATAGTCTTACCACCTCCTGGGCAGGCTTACCCATTGACATCATGGGGAACTGCAGGACAAGAAAGCCCACTGCAACAGAACAAGTTCTGTGGAGCCCAGCACTGGATGTGGGAGAGGAAAAGACACAAGGTTTCAATTGTGTAAAACCAAAAGCTAATCTGTGGAAAATTCTTCCAATCATGACATACAAGGTTGTGATTGGAGCATTCAGTTCTCATCAATAGTAAAAGAAATTCTGTCCAGAATATACTCTAGAGGCTTCCCTGGTGGTCTACTGGTTAGGAGTCCATGCTTCCACTGCCGGGGGCCGAGGTTCAATCCCTTAGTTAGGGAACTAAGATCCCACAAGCCATGTGGTGTGGCCAAAGAAACAAAAAACAAAACAAAAAAAACAACAAAAAAGAATATACTCTGTATACAGTATATACCAATTATAAACATTCCATGCATTTTTTTTTCTGTTTTGAAGAGATTATGCAAAATCAAACTGATCAGAATTCCTTATTTATACAGCACAAGTCCTGTGGAAGAACCATAGTGAACATACCCACTAAAGTTGCATAATCGATGAATTTTAAAAATTAAAAACAAAACATTTTTGATCAACCAAGTTAGAGGAAGGACTGAGTTATTTTATTCTGTCTATAGAAAACATTACAGAATAGTTGTCACATGAAGAGGCTATCAAAGAATATATAGCTCCAAAATGTAGGGATATAGTCTTGAACTGTTATCAGTCATTATTTAATAAAATCATCTTGTTATATTTTGGATTCTTGTAACCCTTGTTAACTTTTTACAATTCAAAATGCATTGTAATTTCCTTTCCCATTCTGCATACCTATTTACTTTTGTATCTAATTTTGTGTTTGTAATTTTTAATGCTTTTTCTCAAAAAAAGACCCTCAAAATGTATGTCTCAGACCTCACAAAAGTTGTACTCAACCTTAGAGGGGCGAAGATATTTGTTTTCCCCCTTCATAATCTTACTACCAGATTACAACAAAGACAACGGTCAGGTTAAATTCTGTTTCATATAACAAGCGTGTATTATCAAGCCGGCAGAGGGACACAAAATCTGTTCTGTAATCTTAGTGGGGACCCAAGTCTATGTCCTTTTAGGTACTCTGACAGGACGTTTCATGGAAAGCTTGTATGAAGCAAACAATAATATTCTTTAAGAAAAATTTTTTTTAATTAATTAATTATTTTCTTTATTTAATGGCTGCGTTTTGTTGCTGCGCATGGGCTTTCCGTAGTTTCTCCGCTTTCTGTAGCGGAGAACGGGGGCTACTCTTTGTTGCAGTGTGGGCTTCTTATTGCGGTGGCTTCTCTTGCTGTGGAGCATGGGCTCTAGGCAGGTGGGCTTCAGTAGTTGTGTCTCGTGGACTCAGTAGATGTGGCACACGGGCTTAGCTGCTCCACAGCATGTGGGATCTTCCCGGCCCAGGGATGCAACCCGTGTCCCCTGGACTGGCAGGCAGATTCTTAACCACTGTGCCACCAGGGAAGCCCTGCAAACAATAATATTATAAAGGCTGAATTCTGCTCACCATCTAGTTGGAGTCAGGCAAACAGGAATCCTCTGAATCAGCATCTTCACCCAGGATTGTTTAGGAATGGAGCCTGGGTGAAAAGTAAGCATGTGCTGGATTCTTATATCCTGTTCTTACAATGGGGGAGCCCCTGTAATATTTTACCTAATTCTCTTCTCTTGACCATCACATGTCAGCAACAAAAAGCATTTCTATTATCCATAATGCTGATCAGCACGCTTCTGGTGATTACCGGAGTTGATAATAGCTGAATAGAACAAAAAGAAGGAGGAAGCGGGAATTCTCTGTCTGCCCAACTGTTGAACTGGATAGCAGTGTTCTCCTGCCCTTGGAATCAACTCTCCTGGTTCTTAGGCCTTCAGGCTCAGACTCAGACTACATCACCAGGTCTCCTGGGGCTCCAGCTCGCAGACCACAGATTGTGGGATTTTTCGGCCTCCATGATTGTGTAAGCCAATTCCTTGCAGTAAATATCTTTACATATGTATCTAAGTATATGTATATATACACATATACATAAAATAAATCTCTCTCTCCCTTTCCCCCACCCCTCTCTCCCTCTTACTGGTTCTCTGCAGAATCCTGACTAATACACCTAGGTAGAATTACCTCTGGTCTTCTGGATTAGAAGACCAACACTGGGGAGACAGCTCAGAGGGGAAGCGGTATGGGATGGTCAGAGCCAGGATGTATTTAACCTTGGTCTGTAGTGGACCTCTATGGTTTGTCTGCTATTACCCGGTCCTTTCTCTGGGACCAGTCATCTGTTATTTAGGACTGCCCCCCAAAGAAAAGGTTCTGTAAATGCTTTTCCAGTTTTGTTCTTGGTCTCAGGGATGACCCAGTCACCCAAGACACCAACCTGGTGCTTCCATAGATTTTTTTTTTTTTTTTAACTGAGAAGAAAGCCCTGCCCTGTCCAACGGCAGAGCTGGGAACACGTGAGCCTGGGGCTGCTGAAAGGAAACCCCCTTAACGAGCACAGCACTGCCCTGCAGCACACAGGAGAGAGGAAGGAAGAGTGTCCCGAGAGCCAGGGGGCCCTGTTCTCGTCATCGCTGATGCTCAGCACTGTTCCTGCCTCTCCCACTGGGTTACATGAGTACACAAATTTTCTCCACGCTGGAGCTTATTGGAGTTGAATTTCTGTCTTTTTTTTTTTTTTTTTAAACAAAAATGTTCTAAACAAAGCACCAGCTAAGGCAGCAAAACCATAGAACTTGATAAAATAAAAGACATGGAAACAACAAGAAAAATGAAAGAAATGTCTGGTAATTCCCAAGAACAAAATAACCAGGGAGAATAAAATTTGCAGTCTTGGAAGTCTATCTCAGGGTAGAGAGAATGGGTACTGAAAAAGATGACCTTGAGATTTTAGCCCGGGAAGACAGATGTGATTGCACTGGTTTCATTAGCCTTGGAGGATGGGATGGGATGGGATGGGATGGCAGCGATGGGAGAGTTCCGTTTTCAAAAGCGCTGGTAGGAAGAGGAGTAAAAGATGACCATGTGTCTCACAGGTGCGAGCACACCTGTATGGAAATTCACAAACCACAAGGATAGAGAAAATGATGGAGAAGAGAGGAGAGGAAGGGAATGGGATGGTGGTATGTACTCTGGGTTGTGCAACCAGATAGAAGAAACGAAGGACTCGCTCCGGAGAAGCTTCACAGTCCGTGTGCTGGGCTGGCGTGGGGGGCACGGCTAGCTCCCTGGAAGCAAGGATCAAGGCTTGAAAGTACAGCCAGCCAGGCCAGGAAGCAGCCAGGCGTGGGCACCCCCGGAGCAGACGCTACACTAGATGTAAAATGGATGGACTCAAGGGCAGACACATACAGGCTCAAGGTTGAGCCAGGGGCAGAAGCCAGGTGACACGAGTGAGTCAAATCTAGAGAGTAAGACATAGGTAGAGGGAGGAACCCAGGAGCTGATGCCAGAAACCAGAAGTGGATCAGCTGGGTGGGGTGTGGACAAGGTGAGCTATTGCCTGGCCGCAGACACGAAGGCTCATGTGGAATTCCCCCAGGTGGCCGTCTGCTGCTGAACTGTCACTTTCACGTCTGTGTATCCAAATGCAGGGGCGCTGTCCTCAGGGCTCCAGGGCCTAAGCAGGCCTTCTGACGGCAGGCAGCAAGAGAGGGTGGGGACAGCGAGGTATCTGGCTCTGCAAGACACAGGGTGTCTGATACATTCTCCGCGAGCTGCTGACAGTTTCATCTTTCCTAATTTAAAGAAAGGAGTGAGAAGAAGGGATCCCCTGCACCTGACCCTGGGCACCCTGCTCTGCAGAAGTGGAAGTGACAGGGTCCCCGAGAGGAGCCAGCCTTCACAAAGCCGGTGACGTCCAGGGCCCGGCCAGGTGAGGGCCTTGAACCTGTCGGGAAAGCAGATTTTAGAAATGTCCAGTGGAGGGTTGGGTTGGTCTCTGTGCGCAGAGGCTCTCAAAGGAGCAGACAGCTCAAGAGGAAAAGGAGGCTAATTGCGACTAATTGTATTTTGTTAGCAGATGATAGCAAGAAAGCAGGACTCCTCAACTTGTACGTTACTTTCAAATTCTCAGCCAAGAAGACCGATGTCCAGACTGGAAAAGGCAGAATTAATGCCGGTTGGAGGGGATGAAGCCACACAGAATTTGATGAGCAGACTTCACGTGCCCATTAAAAACCTCAGTGCCCCAGCAGGATTTCGCCCCCTCAGAGTGTTCCTCAGATATTTCTGAGATGCCCAGAGTGCCAGGATATAAATGTTTGTCCACTACCCCAGATCTCTGCCTGCTGCTAATGATACTCAAGAGAATGGCCACCTGCAGACCACAGCGAGTTCATTCTACTGCTGCTACCATCGGGCAAGCCTCAGGTGAGGGGTGCCGGCTCCCCTCTGCCCTTCCATCAAAGCACAGGACGCAGCATCCCCTAAACGCCCTAGAGCACACCTGAGACCCATCAACCCTCCCTCTGGAACACAAGCTGCACACCGGCAGGGAGTTTTGTCTGTTCTGTTTTCCCCACTCACGCATCCCCAGGGTCTAGAACAGTTCCTGACATAGAGCTGGAGCTCATTAAATCTCTAACTCCCAGCAAGTCTTTACTACACACTCCAAAATAAAAGAAGAACAAGGCGGAGAAAAACTAACAACAATTAAACGATGTTGCTAATTTCACAGTTCTCAGGCCCAGGTTTAGGAATGCGTTTGTATAAATTACAAATAAAAAAATACCCCTTTGGAGCAGGCCATGGCTTTGCATGTAGAAGATGCTTTCGTGGGAAGTAAAGGGTTCACCAGACCGATGAAACAGAAAAAAAGCACGCCCTCTACCCTCCCCAGGGTGGGCAGATACGTTAGAATGAGACCGCAATAGGCGGGCACAGCCCGTGGGCCCACTGGTCAGTGGGTGGTACCTTTGTGTGTAGAGAAAGGCATATCCTTCTCCCAGCGGGGGCAGCCACACATCGTGGTGGACGTGGCCCTGTTCTTGGACGTGGCTCGGTGTTACCCCTTGGCCAGGCTCTTTGTTCCACGGACACGTTGCTCTGTCTCCCTGCGGGGCTCCCATCCTGCTGCCTGGCAGGAGCCAGGGCAACTGCCCATTTACCAGGGCCCTGGAGTCAGTCCTGCCCTGCCTGGACTCTGGCCCCACACCACTCAAGGCCCAGGAAGGGCCAGCCTCCCCGTGCTCGTGCTCTGTCCCAGCACCTGCTCTCCTCTGCGCCTGGTGATGGTGCATCCCTCCCCCTGGAAAACCCACAGTCACGCCAGGCCCACGATCCCGCCCCGCAGTGACCTGTAGATCGGTCCCATCAGAACACAATAGTCCAAGGGGCTTTAGGGTCATCAGTCTCCAATAATGTCACGTGAAGGACGGGAATGGTCCACCCCAGGTACACTGCTCTGAGCATTCTTTGTTCTCTTTAAAGTCTCTTCCAGCAAGAGGAGACTAGTGTGCCTGAATGCCCCTTGCAGTCCTCTGGGCCTCAGGCCCCACGAACAATTGCTCAGGGAGAACATCCTCTCAACTCTGTAAGAAGAAGCAACTACTGTAATTCACTACATTCATACAGAGTTAAGAAATATTTCTCCCCTTCTCTGAAAGCAAGGTCATAGCGACTTAGCTCAGGCTTGATCATGTACCAAAACATACACGACCAAGTAAAACATTAATCATCCAAAGCTAGAATCACATCCAGATTAATGATGACTTTATAATTATTCCAAAGAGCATGCACTGGGGACTCGCTTATGTGTGTTCATAACAAAATGACCCACAAAGTGTGACCAGAATGGATTCCAGCCACCATCTGACTCTGGACAAAGATGGATGCAGGTTTGAATGGCCGTTTCCTCATATTCTACCCATATGGTTCTCTAAGAAGATGGTAGGTTCCAGATTCAGCCAGGACCCACCCATTACAAAGAAACAACTAAGGGAATGTAAAGGACCTTCTTACTGTTGGAAACAGTGTCAAGTTTCTTGGCCTGAAACCATTTAAGCTTTGAATGCTAAGAGATCTTGCACATGTCATTGCTGAGTTCTGTGGAGAACAAAACTGGTGCCCTAACAGTGGACCCAGGCAAATGTCCTGAACGCAAAAAATAGAAGGTGAATTCTGAAAACCACCAATGGTAAGCAACCTGGATCCTGGGGAGTATTTGTGAAAGAATTGTTTAAAGGGAATTTATGAGCACCTGTAAAACGGAGTAGGGGTTACTAGGAGCCAGTATAGATTCACCCATAATGTTAAGGCGTTAGTGACCACTTTTCTCTTTTTGAGAGGACCAGTAGTGGGATTCTGAGCCAGGGTCTGTGTTTTAGGAAGAGAGCGAGACTGTACACTCCATCTCTGACCCTATAAATTAGAAGTTACAAATTAAAGGCCTGTTGTTCCCTGTGTGTGTTTGGCTCTGCCCAGCTTTCACGACGCTTTTGATGCAGTTGCCAACGTTTCAAAAGAGAGAGTGTCGCAGATCATATTCTTGCCCCAGTGACCCTCTGCCCTCCCAGCAGTGGCTGCGGGAACAGCTGTGTCTCCCGCGGGTGGTGGGGGTGGGCGGGCGCTCACACGTCTCCCCAGTCCCTCAGGCTTGGCCAGGGCACTTGCTTTGGAGGGTGAAGGAGGAGCAGAAGTTCCCTCTGCCGCCTGGGAGCACGTCCAGGATGGCGTCTGCTCTTCAGCCAGGGTCCTGGAATGAGGGGAACCACAGAGGAGAACCATCGCTGCTGATGTGGAGCAGGAACAGAAAAGAAGCTTTACTGGGACAAGCCACTGAGCCTTTGAGGACCGCTGGGTACCGCAGCCTAACCTAGACAAAGTGGCTGAGAGAGGAGATGCCCCTTGAGAATCTGGATCTTGCACGTCTCTTAAAGGCTCAGAAGATCTGATGACTCTGGCCTCCAGGGCCCCATGGCAACAAATAGCTGGAGATGAAGGGCAGCTGCCCCTTTGGATGGAAACCAGTCACCACCTGCCCACTTCACTCATCTGCATGGCTCGCGGGCCCTTCTAAACGTCTGACTCAAACTCTCATGCTGCCCATGTATAACACGAGCCACAGAGAGCTGTAAAAGCCAGTCCTGGGCAATAATGCCCTGTTTCAGGCACTGGTCACATGTTCCACACGGCTTCCTCCACTTCCAACCTCACTCACACCCTCATCGCCTGTACTCCTCACTTCAGCCTGGCAGCTTCTCCAAGCTCCTCGAGCACAGAAGGCTCGCTCACAGCACAAACCATGTGAGAGGCAAGGGCGGACTTGACCCTCCCCCAGCTTTCATGAGTCATTGCTGGAAGCCGTGACCCCTGCCGTTCACCCACTGCTCAGCTCCACCTCTGGGAGACCCCATCCACCCTCCTCCCGTTCCTGGCATCCTCAGCAATTGCTCCATGGGGGGTGGGGGGGGGTGGGGGCAGTGAGCTTAGGAGATGATGGAAATGGATGTATCCAGAGTTCTACTGCTGTGTGGATGCTGCCGTGTGGAAGCCACCAAGTGGCTAGGAGCAAACCAAGAGGCTCGAAGGGTTACTGCTGACATTTGGGTGGTTGCAGCTACCCCCTGCTGACATCTCCCTGTCTTCCTTGGCCTCTTCTAACTGGAGAATGCTGACCCCATTCATCTGAAATGTAGTTGTATCCTCCAAATATCTCCTCTCTGGACACGCCTCTGGTGCCGAGACCCCAAACACTTAGGTTACAACATGGCAGACCTCAGCGCCCAGGGCCTCCCCGATACCCTCGTTCAGCTGGACCCCAATGCTCTCAGCACAGTCAGAGGCACTGGGTTGTGGCAGTGATGCTTCGGGGTGCCCTATCCCTGCGGGGTCCCTGCTGGATAGGGAGGGAAGGTAGAGTGCTGAGCTCAGTAAGGATTCAGAGATGCCATTGCTTGAAGCCGCTGCCTTTTCCTGGAGTCCATGATTTTATGAAACTAGACCCAGATGGTACCCACCCCCTCAGCTGGCACAGGGAGGAAGAAAGTGGAAGCAGCTTCCCAGGCTCCTGTTGGCTGGAGGTAGGCCACATGGTTTGCGTTTCTTCCAGCAGAGAGGTGCTGGGGCCCTGGGCCACCCCAGGGCATCTCCGTATATTTGTCTCACCTGGCCTCTAATCTCACACCCTTGCCAATCCTGTTTACAGGCTGCTGCCAGAAAGGGCCTCGTAAAATGCACCTCTGATTATGCCGTTCTCCGGCTTCGCCTTCTCCTGCCTGGTTCCCGTTGCTTTCAGGATATAGTTCAAGCTTCTTGGCACAACAAGCAAGTCTGTTCAGGATCTGGCCCCACAGGCCCTTCTGCCCTCCCCTCCCCCCACTCCGCACCTGCCCCTGAGTTCACGCCACATCAGACTGTTCAGGGCTCTTCAAACCCACCAGGCTGTGGCACATCTCCTGGTCTCCCGTATACCAGAATCTCCTCTCCTGGCTTCTCACACCGCTTCCTCCTACGTGTTGCCCCCTTTGGCAAGCTTCCCTTGACCCCGCAGGCTAATTTTGATGCCCATTCCCTGAGATGCTGAGCGTCCTGGGCTCCCAGCGACAGAGCAGCCCTTACGGTATGCCGTCACCTGTGCCACACCCCCATGAGAGCAGGGGCTCCACACACCTGGTGTCTGCATTGTCTTTGACAGCAAATAACGCTTAATGTTAAAAATCTCAAAAGGAATCATCCCATATCCTTTCTTCTCCCCACGCCACCATCCACTCTAAATATTATTTTCCCCTTTAATACTTGAGATTGCTGGTCTCTTCATTCATTGATTCATTGATTCACTCGTTCATCAGGCATTCATTGAAGCTCTACGCTGTGGCAGGCACTGTGCTAAGCCCCGGGGACACGTAGGTGCTTACATTCTGGTGAAGTGAGAAAGATGGCACACAGCTTAGGCACTGAGCAATCAGCTGGTAAATAGAGACTACGTCAGGTGATGGCGTGTGCTATGAAGAAAGATAAAACAGTGCAGGGCGGATAGCACTGGGGTGGCAGGTGAAGCCTCTCTGATAAGATGGCATTTGAACAGAGACCCGGAGGAAGTGAAAAGCCACACAGATATCTGGGGAATACAGACATTTCCCTTCCAGGCAGAGGGAAGAGCAAGTGCAAAGGCCCTGTGTTAGTCCAGGTAATGGTGTCATGACAAACAAAAACGAAAAAGTCACAATAAAAGGATGGCACAATGAACGTTTATTTCCCGCTCATGTTCCAGTCCAATGTTAAGCTGCTGGTTATGGGCCGTCTTCATCTGGGTCCAGAGACTCAAATGCCTTCTGTCCTGTGGCTCTCCTGTTCCCGAGGGCCTCGAAGACCTCCCCGTTAAGGGGCAGATGGGGAGTGGCAGAGGCACAGATGGTTCTTAAGACCTGCACCCCTAGTGGAAGTGGTTATGTTTCATCTGTAAGAACCGGTCACAAGGCCACCCCTGAATGCCAGAGGTCTGCCTGGGCCGCTGCCTCCCGGCCACAAGGCACACTGTGGACAGGCGTTCTGGGGGCCAGCTGGCTACCTCTGCCTGTGAGCTGAGACGGGGCCTGGCAGTTCAAGGCTAAGTAAGGAGGCTGCTGTGGCTGGGGCGGAGGGAGCCAGGTGGGGCAAGGTGGGTGGTGGGGAGATGGAGGGTCCCGCAGGTCACCCTAAGGACTTTGGACTTTGCTTTCTATGAAATGGAGGCCCTTGGAGGGCTTCGAGCAAGGCGGTGACATGAAATGGCTTAGGTTTCAAAGGGGCACTCTGGCTGCAGTGCAGGGGACAAGGAGGACACAGGTGGACAGGAAACAGTCCAGGACGGTCACGCAGGGGCAAGGTGATGGTGCCCTGGACCAGGTGGGAGGGCAGGGTCAGTGCAAACCCTCCCAGAGAGATACCCAAACAGGACAGGACAGAGATCTACCCCAAATGATCGACCCCAGCTCCTGCCTTCTAAGCCAGGGGCTGGTGAAGGGGCAGAGAAGCTACTTTAGGCTTTACAGCTGGTGTCTGCGGCAGCTACTCAGCTGTGTTGCTGTAGCGTGGAAACCGCCGTAAACAATGTGTAAACCATAAGCATCTGTGTTCAATAAAGCTTTATTTGCAAAAACAGGCCGTCAGCCCACAGAGCTTCATGACCCTGAAAAACCAGTCACAAATGGCACTGGTCTTCTCCTGTCACACCTTTCCAGTCCAGGCATTGGTGGTGGTTGCAGAACATGGCTGAGAACTCTGTCACTGCTTAAAGTTTGTGCCATAGCCACTCCCAATGAACCGAATTTCTTATGGTAACACTGTGGCAGAAGAGTGAATCACAGCTTCCCACTGTCTTTGAGCAAGTTCTCTCTTGACAAAGGAAATGGCTTTTGGCAAGACCTTTTTATGATAGTGCAGGCTCATCAGCTATTCTTCTATAACTAAATACCTTTATTATGTGTAATTAAGGCAGCAACTGAGAAAAGATGCAAATGTGTTCTGAAAAATCTGACTTCACAGCAGCTGGGTGTTTGCAACCTTTTAAAAAAGCAGGTTTACATGGAAGCACATTTGGCATGTGCCAAAATGGGACAAGGAGGGAAGAGGAGCTAAAGAAAGGAGGGAAAAGACAAGGGGACTGCAGCTTAGTGTTCAGGAATTCAGGCCAGTCTAGTGGCTGCCCTGTAAGCCGAGCTGACCGTGAACCGCAGGGAACATTCTCCACCCCAGCCCGGCTCTGCCCTCCACAGAGGCTCCCCTGCCCCAAAGTTAAGTACTACAGCAGCACAAATATCACACGCCGCCACTCTTTCAACTTTCACGGGTATTTTCTTTTTTGGAATTTCATCTCTTTGGGGTTTTTTTGTTTGTTTTTTTAGTTTTTGTTTTGGCTGCGTTAGGTCTTCATTGCTGTGCATGGGCTTTCTCTAGTTGTGGCGAGCAGGGCTACTCTTCATTGTGGTGCACAGGCTTCTCAGTGCAGTGGCTTCTCTTGTTGTGGAGCATGGGCTCTAGGTGCACCAGCCTCAGCAGTTGTGGCGTGCGGGCTCAGTAGTTGTAATATACAGGCTTAGTTGCTTTGTGGCATGTGGGATCTTCCCGGATCAGGGATTGAACCCCTGTTCCCTGCATTGGCAGGCGGATTCTTAACCACTGCACCACCAGGTAAGTCCCGGAATTTCATCTCTTTGCATGGCAGCAGTAACAGGAAAGGGAGCCAGAGAAAGGAAGAGCATATCTCATCACCTCATTTATGATGAGAGCTGGAATCCAGGAATGATCCATCCCTGTAGCACAGGCTGGGCCAATAGAACCGTCTGTGATGTTGAAAATGCTCTGTATATTTGCTATCCAATACGGTAGCCACTAGCCACATGTGGCTACTGAGCCCTTGAAATGTGGCTAGTGGGACTGAGGAGCTGCATTTTAGATTTAATTCCATTTAATTAATTTAAATCTAAGTGTGCTTGTGGCCAGTGACCACCACATGGGACAGCACAACTGCCGTGTGTGTGTATTAAGCTCCAAAGTCAGACAGACCCCAGTTTTGACCCTACCTTCCCATGTAGTAACTGGTCAGGCAAGACGCTTATTACCACTAATCCTTGCTTTGCTCATCTGTAGGCTGGGCACAATTGTGCCAACCTCGTGGAGTAGCTGTGAGAATGAAGTGAGAGAGTGGAGATAAAGCACTTCACACAGCATCTGGCAGAAGGTAAACACTCAACAAATACTCACTATTTTTGTTATTCTCTAGGAAGCTCCTCACAGGACCCACAACCACCTTCCAGGCATTTCAGAAAGGTATCTCCTAAGGCATCTGTGCTGGTCTTCCCCACTGAGGCTTCCTTGGTCTTAAGTGGTAACCGCAAACTTGACTGCAGAGTGCCAATGGCCACCAAATGAGACCTCTGACTACCTCTGATCACCTTGAGAGTTCCCTGCGGAGGAAAAGACTGCCAGTTCCCCACTCAATATTTGGGTGGCAATGTGCCCAGTTAAAAGACCATATAATTCCCAGACTGTTCTGAAATTAGAGGTTGTCGATAAGACATAAGCAGACATTGTTAAGTGCAACTTTCAGGAAGTCTTAAGAGGGCAGTTTGTATGTCTCCTTTTGCCATTTGTCCCTTCACTATTCCTCCTACTTCCTGTCTGGAATGCAGACATGATGGCTGGAGCTCCAGCAGCCTTGAGGAGGTGTCCATGTGGATAAAAGCCTGAACTACTAAGGATGGCAGAGCAAAAAATAGAAGAGGCCTGGGTTCGTGAACATTATGGAACTACCATACCAGCCTGGGACTGTCCACTTCCAGATTTCTTTTATGTAAAAGAAAACTCCATATCATGTTTATGCCATCATTCCTTTTGTTTTCTCTTATATGTAGAAGAACCTGATATCAGCTATGGCTAATTATTCCTGAGCAGTGATTAATTCTATAAGTCCAGGTTTTTATGGCATATACAGCTCTTGCAAGGCAAATTCCACAGCCACAGGTTCTGCATCTGTGTGTTCGACCAACCATGGATCAAAAATATTAAAAAAAAAAAAAATCCAGAAAGTTCCAAAAAGCAAAACTTGAATTTGCCTTGCACTGGCAACTACTTATATAGCATCTGCACTGAATTTACAACTATTTACATAGCATTTACATTATATTAGGATTCATAAATAATCTAGAGATGATTTAAAGTATATGGAAGGGAGGTTATATGCATAGGTTATATGCAAATACTACACCACTTTATACAAGGGACTAGAGCCTCTGCAGAGTTTGGTATCCACAGGGGGTCCTGGAACCAATCCCCCTTGCAGACCAAGGGACAACTGTATTTGATGAAACAAAGAGCTTGAGAAAAATCAGTTCAGTTCTTATTCCTCTATCTTGCCTGCAGGGGGCACCTAAGCCTGGGAGTGACATTAGAAATCAACTATTCTGGTCCTTTTTTTTTTTTTTTTTTTTTTAAATCATCAAGCCTGTTCATTATTTTTTTCTTCTATGGATCCTGTGTTTCAAAATAAATTGCCCCCCATCGATTAAGTTCTAATTGGTTTACTCATCTCGACAAACATTTAACACCATAGTGGACATTTGCCTTTTGGGGGGCTTTCCAACAGCTGATTCTCTTTCTATATTTGGGAAATTTTCCTAGTAACAATAGAGTCTCTGAAGACCTGATACTAGCGAGTATCTAGTAAGTATCTCTGTTCTCCAGAGGCTGGACACAAGCACAGAAAGTTTAAGATTAGCCCACTGGCTGATCTCACCCGAGACTCTGCATCTGGAGGGAGGGACACAAAGCAGCCACCATGGTTTGGAATTCATCTCACTGGGCAACAGCATCCTATACCCCAGAGAAGAGGTTCCAGCGGGTCACTGCCTGGTGTCCCATGGCACCACCACCAGGCCACTCCTTTGATGGGACCTCAGCTGAGTACCTCATTGCTCTGCTTTCTCTGGTTACTGCCCGTTTCCAGAGCCTGGTCCTCCTGCTTTTCCACCTCTTCTGGAGCTAGCTGACATCTTTCCAATGCACTTATTTTTTTGCTTTAGTCAATCCACCTTGGTTTCGATGTTTCACAACCAAGAACCCTAACTGATGCACGTGCTGAGCAACATGACTGTACCTGTGACACCGCACAGAACTGACATCGTTCCAACTAGATCGAGAGACTGTTTACATGAACCAGTGCAGCCTTCACTAGGTAAATGCACACTTTCTTTTGAACTCTTAAAAACATTGAGTCGTTTTCTCCTTTTCTTCATTTCTCCCACTGTAGATCCCTAGGAAATAGGAACTCCAGCCTGGAAAGCACTAATAGCATTGTATTTCCTCATTTTACAGATAGAGAATTGAAGTGACTTGCTCCATATGGCAGGCTGTGGATGAACTTCCCCGGGAGGGTCACTAGCCCTTCATTCATGCATTGTGCTTGGCCTGTGGGCTTGGCCTCTCAAGGAACTCAGAACCAGGTAGGAGAGATGGGTGATTTGAGCGAATGCAAAATCCCACCCTTCTGGGGAAGAACCTTGGGAAAACCAAAATGACTCACATAAGACAAAAAAGGGCAGGTAAAGATATTCAGATGATAGTGAGAACAGAGGAATGTGACTTAAGCTTCCAGAATTCAAGCCTGGGACTTCCCTGGTGGCGCAGTGGTTAAGAATCCGCCTGCCAATGCAGGGGACACAGGTTCAAGTCCTGGTTCGGGAAGATCTCACATGCCGCGGAGCAACGAAGCCCAAGAGCCACAACTGCTGAAGCCCTCGTGCCACAACTGCTGAAGTCCAAGCGCCTAGAGCCCTGTGCTTAGCAATAAGAGAAGCCACGGCAATGAGAAGCCCGAGAACCACAAAGAGGAGTAGCTCCCGCTGGTGGCAACTAGAGGAAGCCCACGTGCAGCAACAAAGACCCAACACAGCCAAAAATAAATAAATAAATGAATAAATAAATATTAAAAAAAAAAAAGAACTCAAGCAAGCCTGCTGGGTAGAAGCAGACTTGGCAAAGCAGCAGCTAGCACTGCAGGTGTTAACTCTGTCATGGACCAGGAGACAAGGTCAGAACAAGGTGGGGTCCAGCGGGGCAGAAGACAAGGTTTGGTAGATGCTTCCTAAGTCAGAGAGTGAAGTCAATATATGCTGTGTCCTGCTTTAAGAATGTATAATAAGAGCAATGTCACCGAGGTGAATAAATTGATACCAGATGCTTAAAAAAAGAAAAGAATGTATGATCAGGGACCTTCCCAAAGCAGGGGGCCCGGAACTGATTCCTGGTTCGGGAACTAGATCCCATATGCGTGCCACAGCTAAACAGTCGGCATGCCACAACTGAAAAGGCAGCATGCCGCAGCTAAGAAGGGTGCATGCTGCAACTAAAAGATCCCACGTGCTGGAGCTAAGACCTGGCGCAGCCTAAATAAATAAATAAATAAATAAATAAATAAATATTTTTAACGAAGGGATGTATGATCAAAAACGTCTGAACTTGCAAAATAGGTTTTTGAGGAGATTATTCACTTTAAAAAATGGTTCTCCACTTTAGGGAGATGAAGATGTATCTGTTTCCTGGGTTGCAGGGATTTTGCTTTTCTTGGTTATTTTTTCCAACAACACTTTGAGGCAGTGTTATTATCTCCATTTCATGGATTAGAAACCAAGGCCCATATAGATGAAGTAACCAGTCAAGATTACACAGCTTGTAAGACGCAGACCCTGATCTGGGTGGTTTCGTTTTCTGGCTCCAAAAGCCCAGTGTTTCCCATTCTACCAGGCCGCCTCCCACAGAGCACCTCAAAATAATGACACTCGAAATGCATTTGGAAGGCACTTCTAATTGAAGAGACTCAATTTACAAAGATTAGACTTGCACACAATTTTGAGATCACATCCATCATACAAAGCATTATGCAACAATATAAGGATAAATAGCATGGATCCCATACAAAAAAAGAGGAAAATAATAGAGGAAGTGTGGTTAATTAATGCAGTAGGAACTGAAACAGAAGCAGAAGGAGCAGAAGAACATGCACTCCCGGAAAATGATACAATAAGCGGCTTCATTAGGAAGACAATTTATGTGGTAGGAGAGATAATAGCAGGAGAGGAAAATGTAAAAACAAATTAGTCTACTAGAAAGCACTGATTTGAAAATATTTTACACTGATTGATTCGTAAGAAGCCTCTCTGCAATAAACAGCCGTGGAGCCCTTGCTTTCAGAGATGTTAAAAAATAGGTCAGCTTCTCCGGGTTGGGCAGGTTTAGGTGTGATCTCTTCAGGGAAAGGGACCAGCTGGGTATTTTCAAAGGCTCCCCTTTAGTTTATGATTCTAAGGTTCTGCTTATGGGCGCTTTCTATGACTGTCATTTTTTAAAGCTGGTTAACTCAGAGGCTTTATTTTTTTCCCCTCTAAATTCCCCACAGGGCTTTAACGAAATCAGACCACACTTGGAGTCTTGTGTCGCCTTCTGGGCACCACATTTTAAAAGGGACATTGACCTGCTCTACCTCCAGAGAATGGAACCAAGACAAATGGGTGGAGGTTGCTCAGAGATAAATTCCGACTGAATACGAGAAAACCCTGTCTCCTGCTATCAGAGCCCTCTGACAGTGGAGCTGGCTGCTTGTTCAGACAGTTTGCTCCCAGCAATTGGAAATGCTGAAGCAGGGGGTGTTTTAACAGCTGTCAAAGTTGTTCTGGAAAAGTTTTTTTTTTTTTTAAGTAGGTTTCTTTTCAATTCCAACACCGTATGACTGATTGATCATGTAACTCTTCGGTATGCTTTGCCAAGTCAATAGCTCCTTTCAAAGTTCTTGTCTTGATTATTAGACTCTTGTCTTCCCACCAGAGGGGGAGAAAGGTTGGCAAAAACAATACATAGACAGTAACAGCCACAACTTCAAGGTCTTATTGTTGTCCAAATGTGCCTCTCTCCCTCCACTGGGAAAGCAGGACACCTTTTGGCCTGTTGATGATCCAAGTAGAGGTCTGGAGGCCAATCAGGGTGATGGGGACAGTGCTGGCACCTCCAAATGGTCCTTGGCAAGGTCCACGGACAAGAACGAGGGGCACGGAGGCTGAGTAAGGCCACAGTCCTGTTCTAGGGTCCCCATCTTGGTTGATGGCACCTCGGACCACCCAGGTACGTGATACCTCCCACTCCCTACTCCCACCCCACCCCGCCACATGCAGTCTATCACCACCTCCTGCCCACCTCCCACCCATCTTCTGTCGTCTGAACCTGAACCCCCGCCACATGGCTCCCTCTGATTACACAAATCAGAACTCGGCCGGTCACCAGCTGCTTTCACTATTCAGTGGCTTCCCCTTGCTTCTGGGATAAAGAATCTCAGCCTTGGGACTTCCCTGGTGGTCCATGGCTAAGACTCCATGCTCCCAGTGCAGGGGGCCCAGCTTCGATCCCTGGTCAGGGAACTAGATCCCACATGCCACAACCAAGTGTTCACATGCCACAACTAAAGAGCTCGCATGCTGCAACTAAGACCCAGTGAAGCCAAATAAATAAATAAATATTGGGAAAAAAAAAAAAAAAAGACTCAGCCTCATTCCTGCCTGTTTCGGCACTGGTGGACTTCTCCAGCTCAGTCTTACTTCAAGCCTTCCCCCAGCCCCTGCTCTCTCAGTTCCAGGCACAAGATCTTCCTTTCACCCACGTGTCCTCCCACCATGGGCCTCTGCCCTGCTCTTCTCTCTGCCTTGGGGACTGTTCTTCACACCCCTCTCGGCCTAGGTAAGGCACCTGTCCTACCCATCCCAGGTCAGTGGAGCTTTCTCAGGGAGGCCTCCCCTGATCTTCCTGGCCAGATCACACACTCACCGTGGTCCACGGTCACAACAGCCATGCCTCCTTCCCAGCACTTCTCCCGCTGGCAGCTGTCCACTCATTTCTGTGATGATTTGAGCCCCCTGCTAGCTTCCAGTCTCTGGGAAGGCAGGAGTCACGTCTGTGTGCTCAGCATGGCGCCCCTTGAACAAAAGAATGAGGAGAAGAAAGTGTGCGACGTGCTGTGTGCTTCCAGTGGCTTCCAGTGGCCTAGGGGCCATCTAGAATACAGTGCTCTCCAGCCCCGAGTCCCCTCCCCACTCCCTCCAAACCTCTGTAATCACAAAGTCAGGAGGTCTATTGCTTGTAAGCACTGTCCTTATATTTCAGTCTTTTTTGTAATGCAGTTAAGGGAGGAGAGGGTCCTAACACTCGACTTTGGCCAAAAGTTTAATCTATTCCTAAAACACTCTCTCTAGCAAGAAATATTTGAGTTACAAGAGAATATTCGGCAGCTGAAGGATGAAGACTTTGGAAAGATTTAGAAACGAAAGGGAACGACCTATGTCCTGGAGGTCATGTACTGTTGGTGCCTCTTGTCCTTGGCACTCCGGGTTCCTGCTGTCTGAAAAGCGCTCCTTTGCTACATGTCAAAAATCCCAGTCTTTCATCGGAAGCAAGTAGAGGAGACCTTTAGAAGCCTTCACTGGTCCACCTGAGCAGAGTCGCTTCCTCCTCCGAGCTGTTGGGGCACCTGGTCCAGACGTCCACCACGACTGCATCCATCGCGCCGTATTGCAAAGATTTGTGTCTGTGTGATGTCTCTCCTACGGGGCTGTGAGCTCTTGGAGAGCAGTGGCCTTCTCTTCATACCCTTGTATCTCCAGTGCCTGTCATAGAACCTCGCCGGGTAAGTCAAGACTGGGTTGCCAGTTATAGAAGTCAACTTGATCTCACTTAAGCAAAAAAAGGACAAGCCACTCTTGCTTGGTCAGCATGCCTCAGCCTCTCCGTACTTCCTCCCATTTGTCAGAAACAGGACAGTCTTATGGGTGGACTCTTCACAGGGAAAACGCCAAGAAACATGCACTAAACATTTGATAGTCAGCCCTGGAGGATGGAGGGCCCGAGGTAGGGCGGGAAGAATGGGAGGGGAGTGGCCACGCTGATGTTCAGCTGAACTTAGTTTGGGGCCATTACAGTGGTTCCAAACTCACCATAGTGTAGGAGTCTCTCCTTCCCCCTCTCACTCTACTCTCTTTCCTCCACTCCATCAGTTCATTAGACTCAGGAAAATGAGGGTGCCACGCTCACTAGCCCAGTGCACGTGCCGGGCTGGGGCTGACACGTGAGCCCTATGTGTTGCGTCCCAAGAAATTGCCTGTAAAGTTTGAGGACCCTGGGGGTAGACACCTCCTCCCTGCCAGCAGCTACATCACTCTTTCTCAAGTTGTCCTTGCTTTTTAAATATTCACTTTCTTTTCTTTGTTTTCCTAGTTAAAGGCTAACAAAGAATGAATTGGGTATTTCGGCCATTTGCGGTCATCATTAATTTCATGGTCCTCTGCATTTATTAAGTCTGATTTCCTCTTCATAATCTCCTTTCCCCTGATATTTGTAAAAGCACATCTTATTCTCCTTAATTGCTCTGGCTGGTGTGATCTAATTCTGATTTTTCGCCCCTCTTATCTTTTCCCGGGAAGCTTTAACTGATGTAGCATATTCCCGGTTAATTCTCTCCCTGTTCCTCCACAGACAGGAGTAGCTTTCTCTGTAGCTCTCTCATCAGTCTCTGGAGGGAGTTGCACTGATTGTATTTTGCTTCCCCTTTAGAAGAAGGGCTGGGCTGGGCTGGGCTGGGCTTTAATTATGGCTGGGCCCCCTCCTTTGCCACCTGTTTCTCCCCTGAAAACCACCCAGGTTTCTCCAGTTTCCCATCTGCAGCCAAGCAGAGTGCTCTCTGCCCCTCCGCTGCAGGTGATTCTTCCTGTGGCTGTTTCACGGCTGGTACAGAAGGCTGTGCCTGGGGCAAGAAGGGAGGGGGAGGCTGTGCAGTCAGATGGGCTGCCTATTAGCAGCTCGGGGCACAGGCTGCTGGAGAAGCTAACACCTGAGGAGCTGCTGCACACCTAGCGGGCCAGTGGCCGTGGATAATTAAGTGCTCGTTACTAGTGGCAGGGAAACGCCACTCCTGGTCTGTTGAGAGCCAGATCTAAAGGTCTCCCTGGCTGTTGTCCGTCTCTCCATTTCTGACCTGCAGGCGCCACAGTTAAAGCTTCCCAGGTGTATTTTGCTTACGCCTCTCATTGGGTATCTGTCTTGCTCTGCCTTGACGCGTGATTAGTCATTTACGTGTCTCTCACGTGTCCAAAATCTAACTCATCATCTTTGCAACGTCAACATACTTTGGATCCCACGGTCCTCATTTCTGTTAACGTATTGCCTAAATTACTCTAGAATTATCTCTGACTTCCCTTCTCCCTCAGCCTCCACACGTCGTAGGGCCCCAATCTGCACCTTTGATGTAAACCTCCCGTTGGCCCCGGCTGCGCTTGCTGGAGTTCCCCTGGTGGCAGTGCACAGGGTGGTGGCCACGCCACACCCAGCCCTTCTCTCAGCAGCCCCTCTTGCTTTTCTTTCCTTTACCTTCATCACCCCCTGAGCCAAGGGGAAGCCAACTCCACCCACTGCCCTGGGAAGGGGTGGCTTAGCCTACCCCAGTCAACGTGAGCCAGTCAACGCAAGTCCATCCCCTGGCCATTCTCGTTGGTTCAGTGGGAGACAAGACCCTGTTCAAACCAATGAGACTAGAGAGGACATCTGTTGAAGACTTTTAGAACAAATGCTTCCTTGCCCTTCTGAGAGGGCTTCCTGAAGTGGGTCATAGGGGCTGGTGGCCATCTCTACCACCACGTGGAAGAGCCCACCTGAAAGTGAAGCCAACACAGAAGAAAGCAGAGCCAAGAGATACAGAAAGGCTAAGAGTCTTGATTTTAATATCTGAGCTATGGATCAGCTGTGCCGAAACCACCCTAGACCTTTATGGTAACCCACGCCCTACATCCAAGCCGCAAACGCATCCCACAGCACTGCCTCTGAGATATGTCCATCATCCGGCCCCTCCCTGTGTGTCTGCTGCCACCTTCCTTATCCTCGGGCTCAGGCCACTGCAACACCGTCAGGCTGGTCTCCCTGCCTCCGCTCCCTCCCTCCGCTCCCTCCCTTATGCACTGTTCTCCACAGGGTAGCCCTTGAGATCCTGTTAAAACCGTAAGTCAGATAATACCGCCACTCTGCTTAGAACCCGCTGAAAGCTCTCTGTTCAACTCCAGGATCCTTCCCTCGACTCACAGGCCCTGGGTGACCTGCCTGCTCCCCTCTGACTTCATCGCTCACCACTCTCACCCTAGCTCAGCCCACTCCATCCTCACCGGCCTTTGCCTCCCATCTCAGGGCCTTTGCATTTGCTGTTCCCACGCCCTGGAATGCTCTTCCATCAGACCAGTGCACGGTTTGCTCCCTTTTTCCCTCAGGGCTCTCCTCATCTGCTGCCTTTTCAGTTAGGCCATCCCCGGCCAGTCCTCCCTAAAGTAGCACTTCCTTGTCACTCTGTGTCCCCTTGCCTTGCTTAATTTTTCTTTACATCGATCATCGCTACCTGAAAAATTACATATGTATATGGGGCTATTATTATCTGTATCTCCTCATTAGCAGGTACATCCTGTGAGAAATTTGGGCTGTTTAGTTTGCTGCTGTATGTGACTACCCTATTTTGAGTAAGGTATTTTCACTTGGTTTTATGCCACGTGCGGACAGAGAATACTAATAGCGCATACAAGTAATAGCTGCTTAAAAAGTGGACAAACGAATACCTTAGCTTTGGTCAGACTGTAAGTACCATCTTCACAGAATAACAATAACTGGTCTGTGACCACCCCTTTCGAGTCCCAGGTCAGTGTTACATATGGTGCCCCTTATACTCACATTTGGTTTTGCAAAATAAACTGGGCAAATCTTGCCCTCCCCCCACATCACAGGCAAAGCGTGGTTCGGGGGAGGTAAGCGACAGAGCAGAGGCCAGAGCCCACATTTCCTTGCTCCCAGCCCCAGCTCTTCTCAGCTTTGCATTTCTGTCCGCGGATCTGCAGCTTCGTAGCACGACACTCATCTACAGCCCTGGGGGAGCGCTGTGAGATTCTGGTCCATGTGGTCTCTATTTAGCTAACATTTCCAATTCCCTCTTCTCCGAAAGCCAATAAAACTTTGAATTTTTCCCACATGAGATGGTGGGCTCTTTGGGGAAAAGGCAAGCAAGCATATGGTCTCAGGAAATCAAATCTGCCCTGTGAGATAAAAATTTTTCTCCCTGTAAGTCAGTCCACGTGTAACATTCTGTGCTGCTGCCTTTTACACGTTGGGGGCGCGGACAGCAGACGTGGGCTCCTGCTTGAGTGGCCTGAACACGTGGCAAAAAATCCTTCGGCAGCCCTTCTCCTCCAGAGCGGTTTTCTACTCCCCACGGACGACATTAGCTCCCTTTTTAATTCCTTTCCCCTCGCTGCACACTCTGCTGTTACTTCCCAAATCCCAGTGGACGTGTGGAGACTTATTCGGTTTCACGTGTAATAGATGAAACAGCAGGGGCTTCTAATCAGAAAATGTTTTCCAGGCTGCAAACGGCTGCAGAAAACCACGAAGCTGCCAATAGGGTTCAGAGTTTATGAATACATGCTTGGCACAAAGTTGGCACCCGACGCTGCCCCGTCCCTTGTGGGGAGGGAGGAGGGATCAGCTGTATGTTAACAGACACAGCCCAGAGCTGGAGAAAGCTTGGAGGCAGCCCCCTTTCCAGGGCCCTTCTGGAGAACTGTTCCTTTTTTTAAAAAACAGTGTTATTGATGTGTAATTGATATGCAGAGAACTGCACATATTAAATGTACACTATTTGATGAGTTTGGACATATGCACAGATCCGTGATACCACAGTCATGTAACAGATACCGCAGTTCAGGTGACAGACATATCCAACATTTTCCAAGGTTCCCTTGTGTCCCTTTGTTTATTTGTTTGTCATAACAACACTTAACATGATGATACAGCCATTGTGGAAAACAGTATAGAGGTTCCTCAAAAAATAAAAATAGAACTACCATGTGATCCAGCAACTCCACTTCTGGGTTTATTTCCAAAGGAAACAAAAGCACTAACTCAAAGAGATATCTGCACGCTGTGTACACGGCAGCATTATTCACAATAGCCAAGACACGGAAACAACCTCAATGTCCCTCAGTGGTGAACAGTTAAAGAAAATATACAATTCAGCCATAAAAAGGGAGGAAATCCTGCTATTGGTGGCAACATGGACAGACCTGCAGGGTATTATGCTAAGTGAAATAATTCAGAGAAAGACAAACACTGTATGGTCTCATTTATAGGTGGAATCTAAAAAAGCCAGACTCACAGAAACAGAGAGTAGAATGTTGGTTGCCGGGGACTGGGAGTGGGGGAAATGGGGAGATGTGAGCCTACAAACTTCCAGTCATCAAAGGAATGCGTCCTGGGGATCTAATGTACAGCAGGGTGACTATAGTTAACAATGCTGAATTATGTACTTGAAAGTTGCTGATTAGGTCTTAACTGTTCTTAATACACACACAAACACACACACACAAAGATAATTATGTGAATTGATGGAGCTATTAACTAACTTTATTAGGATAATCATTTTGCAACATACACTCCCTTAAACATATACAATGTTACACTTCAAGTATAGCTCAGTAAAGCTAGGGGGAAGACAACACAACCTGAGATCTACCCTCTTAACAAATTTTGAGGTGCACAATACTGCATTGTGAACTACAGGCACTGTGTCATAGAGCAGAGCTCTAGAACTTATTCATCTGATGTAACTGAATCTTTGTATCCACCGAGCAACAACTCCCCATCACCCCTTCCCTCAGCCCCTGGCAACCACATTGTATTCTCTGCTTCCATGAGTCTATTTTTTTTTAAGCTCTTTATTGGAATATAATTGCTTTACACTCTTGTTTCAGTTTTTGAGGTACACCAAAGTGAATCAGCTGTATTTATGCGTATATCCCCATATCCCCTCCCTCCTGCAACTCCCTCGCACCCTCCCTGTCCTGGCCCTCTAAAGCATCACCCATCATGGAGTTGATCTCCCTTTGTTATAGAGCAACTTCCCACTAGCTATCTATTTTACATTTGGTAGTGCATCTATGTCTATGCTGCTCTCTCACTTTGGAGTTTGACTATTTTAGTTACCTCATATAAGTGGAATCATGCAGTCTTTGTCCTGTGATGTAGCATAATGTTCACCATTATCTGTGTTGTCAAAATAGCAGAGTCTCCTTCTTTTTAAAGGATGAAAAATATTCCACGGTATGCACATACCACGCTTTCTTTACCCATTCATCTGTTGATGGACACTTGGCTTGTTTCCATATACTGGCTGTTGTGAATCACGCATTCCCTTGTGCATCAGAGCTTGTTCTTTTAAAGGCCCAGAGACACACAGGCAGCAGACCTCTTCCTGTGAGCACCGTGTTAAAGGTAGTTGGGGTCTTCTTTCTAATTAAAAACTCATGTCTAGGGTAACCCTGCTCTGACCTGCCTCAAGGTTCACTGCGGTGTTGTTTTAAAGAGGCTGCTGTTATTTTGAGACACTTCCCATCAAGACACAGGGCCTAGTGCCCTCCCCTGAAATCTGAGCTCTGTGACTCCTTCAGCCAGCTGAGTGAGTGGAAGTGATGTTCTGGGGACTCCTGAGGCTAGCTCCTAGAAGGCCAGGCCCTTGTGCCTGCTCGTCTTGGAAGGCGGGCTCTCCGGTGGCCAGAAGGAAGCCCCCCACAGTGCTGCACGAAGGGCCATGTGGGGTCCTCCGGCCGACAGTGCTGCGGCCGCCCCAGTGCAGGCACCAGGGCTCCAAACGAAGTCAGTGTTGGACGTGCCTCCTCCGGGCCCAGCATCCCCCCAGCCACTTAAGGCTTACCCAGCGGAGGTTCTGGACGCGGCAGGCCAGGGAAGAGCCGTGCCCACAGGTTCTGTGAGCATAGTAGCATGCTGGTTGTTTTACACCACTAGGTGTGTGGTGGCTTGCTGTGAGTCCCGGGGGGGCCCCTTGGCCTCACCTCCCCACACCCCAATCAAATCTATAGAGTCAGGCTGTAGAAAAGGCTCCTTTCACATGGCTTTAATCTCTGTAGAAAGAAGGAGACTTCAAGGCAGGCAGCACGGAGCTGCTCCGGCTCTGAACAAAGCCTCCTAGGACTTCCTACCGCCTGTCCCTCCTCTGCCTCTCTACCTCTTCTCCTTCCACCCACCCCCGCCCCGCCCCGACAAGTCCCCATTCGCACCCCCCTCCCAAACATTCTGCAGTTCCACCTCAGGGCCTCTGCGTGCTCGGTTCCCCTGCCTGGAGTGCCCCTCCCCCACACCCCCCCCACCCCAACTCCCTCAGGCCTTTACTCAGAGCCACTTCCTCCGTGAGACCTTTGCGGTCACACTCTCTAAAAGTGTTAACCCTCCACCCCAGCTTGCACCCCCACTTTATCCCTCATTTTCTCCCTCATTTTCACCATCTAAATGCTGATAGGTTACTTATTTATGTTGTGTATCATCTGTGTCTCCACTAGAATGCAGGTTCCTTTGAGGGGAGGGGGACACATCCCAGGGCCCCCGAGAGCATCTGGCACAGGGAAATAGGCAGTCAATGAATATTCATTGAAGAAATAAATGAATACTATGTGACAAAGGGTTGGTTTTGCTATCATCCTTGGAAACAAACTGAATATGTGCCTGTCACAATAAATATTTGTTAAAAGGGTAAGTGGAAAGCGTGCAGAATGGATGGTCCTTAGAAAGGAGTATGGATTTCATCCTGCCCCCAGCCTCCATGTCCAGAGTCACTGCCCGCTTCTCTCGTCTGCCAAACAGGAGCGCTGCTTCCCCTCGCACCGAAGCTTGTCTGCATCCATGCTTCGTTCCATCCCGGGCCCTCAGCCTGGGATGTCCTTCATCATCAACCACTTTATGAACTTGCCTCCGCTTAGTCTTTTAAGGACCAGCTCAGGCACCACCTCTCCCAGCTGGAGCTGCTTTGCTTTCCCATGAACTCCACCTGAGCCTGTCTGTGGCCCTTCTCATGGGTCCCGGGGTCCCTGGATGCCTGTCTCACCTCCCTCATCAACCTGAGATCCCTGGGAGCACAGGGGCTGCACGGGCCTTGCTCATGTTTGCAGCCCCCCCACCCCTGCCCAGGGGCAGCCTCAGATACAGATGGGGTATCCAGAGTTTGGGACAGTGGCAGAGGGGCAGGGTAGGAGAAGAGGTCAGGAGAACCCCATGCTCAGATTCTGAGACTTACTATAGTAGTGGCAGAACTAACAGACACACCCCTGCTTTAGTAGTGGCAGAAAGAACACAGTTCTTGGATCAAAGAATCTGGGTCATCTCCTGGCTAAGTCTCCACCGAAATTCCTTTGACTTCCTCAGGCTTTGGTTTCTTCACCTACAAAAATGCTTATACTACAAGGATACTGTGTGGGTGAAAGAATATCATTTTTTGGGGGGGGGAAGTGTAAACAAAAACACTGCACATACACAGTTTGTATGCAAAGATGAAGTGGTCTAACCACCTACAGTGAAATTAGCAAGGGTGCAGTTCAGGTTGTGACCAGAGGGTGGCAGCAGCAGGCAGACGCTTTGCCCCACGGTCCTTTGAAATAAAGCCGCCCCAGGAGATGCTGGCTTGCTCAGCAGTGATCGGTGATGGTTTTCTTTCCTGCCCAGATCACCTAACTCTGAGGAGACTGCCCTCTCTCCTAGAGTGGCATCTGGCTGTGCCTGAACTGAGCCCAGAAACCTCCCTTGATGACTTCCCCATACGTTTTTGACGGCCACACTCACCGTCACGTGTAAGTTTTTCATCCGTTACCTTATCTAGCGCTCATCACAACCTTTTGCGCTCAATTGAGCAAGCAGAATTACAGCCCCTCCCCCACACTGCCATTTCAGACTCGACGAAACTGAGGCTCTAGAGGGACGTTGAGGTGCTCACAGCTCACAAGTGGGAAAAAGTAGAACTCACTCTGAACGTGGGTCTTCCAGCTGGAATTCCAGCACACCACCACATCTTTCACCTTCTCTGTTCAGTTGTTCATGCAACTGTGTTCTTGCAGTATATGTGTTGGACAGTTGCATGGACTTCCAGCCACTGTGGACGCTTCTCAGGGCCTAGGCCAGCTGGTGTCTCCATCCTGCTCCCCTCGGGTGCTGGCCCTCAGTCTCTTTACTCTGCAGCCAGCACCATCTTGTCCTGAGCTCCTGTCCTCAAGCCTAGCAGCTGAGAAGCGCTCTGTTTCACTGCTTCTTAGGTCACAAACTCACAGGTCCTGCTGGCATTCTAGCTAAGCAACCCTGAGAAATAAATATGGGGAAGAAGGCTACAAAAATAAAAAGCAGAGAAAAGCAACACGTGCCCTAAGAAATCTTATAGTTTCCTAGTTCTTGTTGGTCTTAAGTCCCCAACTTTCTCGCTGGAAAGTATTCAGATGCCCTGAGAGTCTCCAGCTTTCCTGGCTTATTTCTGAAGGCAGCTTCTCAATTCTGTTCCCTCCCTTACTCTCTAAAGTAGGCCCCTTTATCAGGAATATAGTGGCAAACAGGAAAGAAAGCTGATGTTTATCAAGGGTGTCCTCGGGGCCACGCACTGCCCTAGATGCTGGACACGCATCACTTCATCTGACTCACAACAAGCTTGAGAATGAAGTGGCTGTCCACCTTCACAAACGTGGAAACTGAGGCTCCCAAGCAGGAACTGCGTGCCTAGATCTGTGTAACTAGTATGCGTGGGCTGGCTCTGTTTCGTTCAAAGCTCTCTTCTCTGTAATCACATGATTATATGGCTAGTGACTTAAGATAGTGCATCCCTTCTTCTCTCAGAGGCATTTACCCCCCTGGGGGACTTCCAGGCTGAATGAGTCTCATTTCAGGTATCCAGACTTCGCACAGAAACTGTTTCTGTGGGTTGATTCTCTCCTGCCTGCTGTGTGGGTGGGGAACACCAGAAGAAAAAAAAAAAAAGGAAAACAGCTTTTGCCCCAGAGGAGGTAACACCTGGCAGAGGACTTGGTGCTCAGAGACCGAGGTCTCCCACTGTGGAATATGTAGCAACAGCTGATTGCATGAGGCCGCCTTTGAGCCAACACCCCCTTGTAACTGGCAATGAAAATGGCTGCGGACTGATGCTGATACGATTCTGAGGTGACCCCCCTCAGATACACAACCAAGCTGAGTACCAACAGGACCAGGCTGCAAACACACACATGGTGTGGCCTTTCTGATCCTCACTGAAGCCACAGCATACTCAGATTTTAGTATAAAATGCTATCTGCTTGCCTCCTTTTTCATGTTTCTCACCTGAGCTTGTGGGAAGGTATAACAAGGGCACAAGCAGAGGTACCAAAGAGAGCAGATGGATGTCAAGTAGGAAGGCCAGGCTGGACGTAGTGATTCCTAAGTCGAGGGAGCACATGAGGGGTGGGAGGCAAAGATGAGCCTGAGGTCTCAGCAGGAAGCAGATAGTGTCCCAAAAGCTGGGGATTAGGCTGCCAACTTGGACAAGGGGGACGGGCACATCCCAGAGCCTCCCTGGGCTCAAGACCCTCAACTGAAATGCAGAGAGGAGACCAGATCTCTTCCTGAATTTCCTGCTGCTCTAAAATCTGACAATTCAGGACACTTGGTTGGGTGTGAACTACTGCAGTGTTAACACAACCTGATTCTCTCTCGAGGGATTTACCTTGACACAGTCAGAGGGAGGCAGGAGTGAGGACCAAAGGTATTTCACTAGCCAGGGATAGGAATTGGTCCTACAGTGAGATCTCTGAAAATGTGTTCTTCCTCCCCCTTCTCCTCTGCTTCTTACTCCCTTTCGTCTAGTCTATGTCCCCAGGAGTATTGGTTTAGGTAAGAAGAAGTCAGTGGAGATAGAGCAAGAGACAGCCACAAAGGGCAGTGAGGATGGAGAGGGAAAATTTGGAATGAGTCATCATGGATTTTCCCAGGAAGCTCACACTCACAGGGGCGGGAACTGCACCTACCCTCAGTACTGGGAGCTTTTACCTAAGTGGGAGGCCCACTTAGAATTAAAAAGAAATCAATTAAAAAGCAATACGTGTTCAATTTAGAAATGTTAGAATAGCAACAACCACCGAGGACAACAGAACAATAGCCATTATCCCACCACGCAGAGACCGGGCACCCTGTTGCACATCCTTCCAGAAGATACACACCCAACACACACTTTTTTTTTTTTTCCAACACACACTTCTTAAGGAACAAAAATGGGACCTTTTTTGTACTGTGACCTTTTTTTGTTTTTTCATTTTCAGTTTTTGTCCATCTCCTGATTTATTTAACAGACTGTACTGTGACCTTTTTTTCTTTCTTCATTTTCAGTTTTTGTCCATCTCATGATTTATTTAACAAATTTCCTCCTTTCAAATATTTAAATCGTCTCAATTTTGACTTATAAAAAGTGCTACAAGGTGTAAACTTTTAGCCAAGTCTTGTAAGTCTTTCATTATTTCCTTAAGATAAAATCATTCTTGTGGACTTGGTGGATCAAAATATGAGTACTGTTGATGCTTCCGATTCACGCTGACAAACTGTCCACTGGAAACTCTACACCTGTTTGCATTTCTACTGTCCATATTCAAGAATGTCTGTTTTTACCATCATTAACACTGTATCTTTTGTTTTAAAAAAAAAAGATGAAAAATGCATCTGTGTTAAAATTTACGTTGCTTTATTAATAAATTGACTGCATTTTCATAGGCTTATTCGGTTGTATTTCTTTTTTTGTGAGTTGTCCCTTTGATGACCTTGGCCCAGTTTATCAAGGTGTCTATCTTTTCTTTCTACATGTACATGAAAAATTTAATTTTAAGGATATTAACCTTTGTTATATATCTTGCAAATAATTTGCCTCTTTTAGTACTTTGTCTTTTAATGTTTCTTAGGGCTTTTTACGTACAGAGGTTTTAAATTTTACATAGATTTATTGATCCCCTTCTTTTTTGGTTTCTGCCCTTGAAGTCATGCTCGTTCATCACTCAGAATTAAATAAGAGGTGAGAGGAGCAGGATTAACGTTTCAAAAAGAACAGAAAGCTGCTCTCCACTTGCTTCAGGAGAGCTTAGGAAAACCATCAGGAAAGTTGAGGCAGGTAGCACTGTGGCGGTCCCCACATCTTCTGGACCAGGTCTTGAGAGGCTGGGGTTGGCAGCTGGCTAGTGGGTGAGCCACTTACAAGCAAGAAAGCTAGATGCTAATTGCTTCTCAGGATCTGCATATACTTTAGAAAAAACTTGTGTCTTAAGCACTCTTTATTTAAAAAAAACTTTTTTATTACAAAATTAATGTGTTCATTATCAAAATTTCTAACTTCACAGACGCTGATAAAGTAAAAAGTGAAAGCTTCCTTTCTGCCTCCTCCAAATCTAAGTCCTGAAAGGGGAAGCATGAATCCTTAGCAACTTTTCCCTATGCGTACACTGTTGTAATATGATATGATATGATGTGATGTAATATATTCTAACTTTTAGGGCTACTTCATTCTGTTATTCAATATTTCATAATATGAATATACCATAATTTTAGTTATTGAAAATTTTTATTACAAAAGAACGCTGTAACAAACATCCTTGAACAGGATTTTTGCACATTTATGCAAGTATTTGTGAAGGATAGATTCTTCAGATTAAAATTACTAGGTGAAAAAACATATATATATATAAAGTTTAGTGGAAATTGCCAAATTCCACCCCATGGGAGGTATGGCGTTATACTCCCTCCAATATTATATGAAGGTGCCTGTTTCTCCCTACATTCGTGCCAGTAATGTAAATCACTATCTTTTCTAACTTTACCAGTCTTGATTGTGAAAATGATGTTTTATAGCTATAAAATATATATATGTAACATTAGATGTCTTCTCATACACTTATTGATACTTTTTCTATAAAGTATCTCTCCTATAAATTACTCATTTATGTCCTTTGCTCATTTTAAAAACTGAATTTCATTTGTCTTATGGATCGATAGGAATAATTTATATATTTCGGACATTAATAATTTTTCACGTGTATCACACATTTTTCTGTGGTGTCTTTTCATTCTGTTTGTCATCTCTTTGCCTATGCATCAGTGTTACATTTTTACATCGTTAATTGTGTCCATCTTTTCTTTATTACTTTTGGGGCTTATAGTATACGTAGGTCGGCCTTCCATACTCAAAGGTATGAAAATATCTTTCCATACTGTTTTTTTTTTAGCACTGTGTAATACTTTTAACATTTAAAAATGTAATCCCACTGCGTTCTATTTTTGTGGGTGATGTGAGTTAGGGATTTGCAGCATGCTCGTGTGGTAAATATGCTATTCAGGCTTCCTTTTGCCCAGCAGCTGAGATCCATCATTTTGACTTACTTTCATTGCCTGGGCAACTTTCTGAGAGAGGCCATCCACATTTGCACCTGAAGTTGAAACAGAAAATAAGCACCATTTTTTAAGATTTTTGCTCACTCTGTCCTAAAGAACCGTAAGGCTGGAAGTTTACATTGGAAATCTGTCACTGGGTGTCCCTCTCTCTATGGCTGGGTCCCTCTGTGCCTCTTTCTCTGTTTGTGTCCATCCATGCATCTCTGTTTCTCTCCCGCACACATTTCTTTCCTCTTTCTTTCTCCCAGTCCTCTCTCACTTCTCTTTTTCTCCTTATCTCTTCGTTTCCTTAACCATCTACAGTGTGAACCATCTTAAATGTTTCTGGAAAGATTTGTTCTGGTTGTTTAATACCATTTCACAGTCTCAATGCATTTTTGTTTGTTTTGGAGGAAGTTTTTATTTACCTAACTGTGAATTTCAGTATAGTTGTAAAATGTATGCTAAACGTAAGATTTGGGGATTTCAAACAGTTACAGCTGAGACTTTATATTTGTTTCCTTTTATCACATAAACCATCTTAGAACATTTAAAATGTCTTTTGAGAAAGAGAAAAAAATGCACTTTCATAGTTATTTAGTATGCGTACATTTTCCAGTATTTGTAATCTTGGAATAAATGATTGTATTCTGCTAACTATTCAGTTATAAACATTTACCCATATTTTTACGTGGTCCTGTTAGGGGCTTGACAACAGAAAGGATAGAAGACGGGCCTTATGGTTGCATTCGGCTCCTTGTTAACTAAAGGTTGATCCTGAGTGATTTACTTGGCATCTAAGTTCCTTTTCTCTTCGACGGGAATAATAAAATCCTCCCCAGGCTTGTTGTGAGGATTAAAATGTCATAAGAAGACACACACTCATAATATACCTGCTTTGGCAAAGGAGCACATCAGCCAGGTTGTGTATGCGTGTGTATGTGTGAGTGTATGTCTGTTTTCTGTGTCAGCATAAAGAAGGAAAAGAGAGAGGCACGTGGTTAAGCTCTCAGGGGGTGGATTCCATTGGTGCTATTTTAGTTCCTTTTGTAAGAAGAGCTCAGAGTCACCAGAAGGAATCTAACCCCAAAGATGAGCCTCGCATGTGAAATCTTAGCCAGCTTCCTTCTGATTTTCACTATTTCCACTGAAGGTAAGTTGGTGTGTGGGTCTCCACTGTCACTATTAGTAGCTTCTTTGGCGACCCTGAAGTGAGTATAAGAGTCAAAGAGTTCACAGCCCAGCTTTCCTTGTCGGTGAGTTACCTCAGAAACTGTCTTTCTTTTTGTAGGTGCAGGACAAAATTCTGAAAATACTAAGGTCATCTGGGGTCCCCTGGATCATGACATCAACCTGGAGATTCCTGATTTTCAAATGAATGAGATGATAGCAGATATACGGTGGGATAGAAATGAAACCAAGGTTGCACAATTCAAAAAAGACAAGCCACCTTACCAGGATACAGACACATATGTGATGCTCAAAAACGGAACTCTGAAAATTAGAGCTCTGAAGAGAAATGATAGCGCTCTCTACAAGGTATCTGTATATGATTTGGATGGAAAAAACACGCTGGAGAAACTATTTCATTTGAAGATTCAAGGTAAGTCTTTTGTCCCCTAAATCCCTCCATCTCAGGACGGGTGCTATTTAGCAAGTTGAGGAATAGCATTTATGAAATGTCCCTGTCCCTGACCTTGGCCTTGGAGGAACCCTAAAGGAATGAAATGCATCCTTTCTGCCTCGGTGCAGGCTACAGTCCTGTGGGAGGAATGGAATCCACAGCTAACAGACCCTCAAATCTACACATCTCAAACTCTCCCTTGAGAGGTTGTGGGGATGCAGATTGAGTGAAGGATCTGGATTAAGATGGAGTTAATCAAATGGAGGGGAGCAGGTGAGCAGAAGAAAAAGGCGGCCGTTCCAGGTGGATTATGAAGAGCAAACTCGGTATGAGGCTGGGGAGGGGGGCTGACAGGACGGCAGCGGGTCTTCCATCCAGAGAGACGGTTTCAAGCCAGGATGTCCTGGAGGAGTCGTCGTAAGGCAGAAATAATGAACTGAAGGGTGAACAGCCCTCATTTCTGATCTGCTCAACATCAGCGTGACCGAAGGTGGACGTTGATGTTTGCTGATGCCTGTAGAAAATACGCACGGTGTGGCTTTGTATGTCTATGCATGTCCTGGGAGGGCGGTGGTAGCTACTGAAGATGGAAGCTTGAAGCCTAGCTAGGAAGCTGCTGCTTTAATCCAGGTGAAGTAGGAAGGAGCTGCTTGGTGAGTCTCAATTCAGGTTTCACGTTGGAATCAGCTGAGGTGCTGTGCGAAGTTACCAGTGCGAAGCCCCACCCCAGACCAATTAAATCAGAGTTTCTTGGTGCAGGGCCTGGGCATGGTAGGCGCTCCACTCCCTAGGTGACTTAAATGAGCAGCCAGAGCTGATAACTAGTGGCCTGGACCAAAGGGTGCCCCTAAAACACCTGAAGAATGATAAGACTGAGGATCATGTGTGGAGACAGGATGAACAAAGTGGCTTAAGGAGAGAGGGAAGAGAAAGTACAGTAGAATTGAAATGACATTGGAGTTGAAAGCCCAGGGGTCACTTGGCCAGGTGAGGATAAAGGTGAGAAGAAGAAGCTGTACTTAGCGTGGAGAGGAAGATAGGAACCCCAGCATGAGCACAAGCCAGAGATTCAGTGAGCACATACGCATTTCTGGGTTCTGCACAGGAAATGCTGCCAAAGGAAGGGGCCCTTCCTCCTCCCTAGAGGCAGCCTCCAGCCTTCTCTTGAGCATGTGGACTGGGTAGCAGCCCCCCTGCAACAGTCACAGGCATTGTCCGCTCCCCTGCGAGTGACAACGTCCCATACCTAGACCTGCACCTGCATGGAGAGTACATTCCAGAAACGGAGCGAGACAGAATGGAGCCAGGAGGGGCCTCTGTCTGTGGGCTCCGGGGACCACAGATGCCATGACTCCTGCCAGCATGTGCTCGAGGGTCCTATTTTGAACGTGACCTTCGCGTTTGCGTTTCGTTTAGTGTTGCAGTGGTGATAATGGCTACCAGAGTGGTGTCTCATGCTTTGCTACACGATCTTACTTAAGATTCCCAGCAATCCTGAGAGGTAGCTGTTATGACGGCCTTACTATCTATAAGGAAACAGAAGTGGCTTGACAGGAGCAGTCAGGATCCAAACCCCAGGCTAGTTTTAGCAAGGATGGTGACATCCCCCCACCCGCCACCCACCTCCCCAAACAGCTTTATTGAGATAGAATTCACATACCATAGAATTCACCCATGTAAAGTGTATGATTCCATGGCCTGTAGTATATTTACAGAGTTGTACAACCATTACCACAATCAATTTTAGAATGTTTTCATGACCTCAAAAATAAACCCTCACTCCTTTGCCAAAAGACAAAGATCTTTCTTTCCATGACACAACAGCCATCTCATTGTGTGTGTGTGTGTGTGTGTGTGTGTGTGTGAGACTGTCACGCAACATGTCAATCTGTGGTCCAGTCACCATTTCTTGCCACATGGCCTTGGGCAAATTCTCTCTCTGCTCTGAGTCTGATTTTCATAATAATAACTCCATGGGCTATTCAGTGGGACAAGGCTTCAGGGAGACACCTAAGCAGAGGTGCCTTGGGCGCCTGGGACACAGTACCTGCTTCCTCAGTGCTAATGCTTTCCCTGTCTCTTTGTTCCTCCATGCTTCTCAGTCTCCAACCTTGGTACCCACATCTCCTTAATGAGGGGGCTGCTGCTGCCAGCTGAGGAGGCAGCGGAAGTCCCCTTAAAAGCAGATGTTAGTTTCATATGATCGAGTTTTAGTTTTTAGAACGTTATATGTGGTATGCATGGCATAGAAAACATTTGTTCAAGAGATGTATCAAAAAGTAATAATTATTGACTCTGAGTAGTAGAATTGCAAGTGATTTTTAATCTTCTCGAAACTTTTTTGGTATTTTGTCAGTTTTTACAGTGATGCAATTTACTCTTATAAATAGAAAAAAAAGAGTAGTTCCATTTTGAAAACATGAGCAAACTCCTTGACTCAACCCCTAGAGTGTGCACCGTCCCTGTCTTGTCATATGGGGAAGTTTTTCCATCTTCATTCTGGGGCACTCCGAATCCCTGGAATGGAAAAAACATTTTCTGCATGCCTATATTTTGGGACAGAAATGAAATTTGGTGAGAAAGTTTATGGAGAAGATATTATTCTCTGGGAGTTGGGGAGGGAGGAAATCTTTTTTTTTTTTTTTAAGCTATCTATCTGCATAATGAGTGGAAAGATGCTGGGAAAGGTGGCAACTCTGGGGAAAGAGAGGGAAGGATGAGGAAAAGGGCAGAAGCTGGTCACATGGCTCGCAAGTGGTGGTGTAGGATTTAGAGCCAGCCTGGCTAATGCCAAGGTCAGGGCTTTTTCTTTCACGATGCAGCCTTCGAATGTTACCACGTCAGAAAAGGAGAGGCAGGGCATGTATGCTTATGCTTGTAACAGCTACCACCAGCATTGTCAGTACCTATCAATGTGCCAGGGCTCTGTCACATGTCATCCCTGCTGTGACAGGTGGCGAATGTCTTTCTTTTCCTTCTCTTACGGATGAGGTCCAGCGAGTGGCCCGGCAGCTCTGGGAGGCTGAAGGGGCTCTCTCCCTCCAGAGCTTGAACGGCACACCTGGCCTCCTGCTCCCAGGACCTGCTGGGGGAAGGGGAAGGGGGTTTCCATTTGTGACCGAGGCCCCAGGCTACACGTGTACCAGTCCCTCCAGGGCCAAGTTCCCAGCTGCTCTGAAAGCATTGCCCACACCACCCCGTATCTCCCACTGGCTCCTGAGCACATGCGGATGAGGACATGGTAAACCTCTTACCCGTACTACTGAACCTGGATTTAGAAGGGTGAGCTCCTCTCCTGATTTGCCATTTATTAGTGGGTACCTGTGGACCGTTCATTTAACCTCTCAGAGCCTTGGGCACTTGGTCTATAAACAAGAACAAAAACATCCACCTCTCTGTTTGTTAGGATGAAATGATATCCTATATGTGAAAACATATTAAGGTATAAAACAGCACATAAACATTTGATATGATGTATTCTTTACTGATATAACATACCTAAATATCAGAAATAAATTTGGTCTGAATGTGCTATATAAATAAAATAAAATGGAAATGATTTTTGAAAATTGCTAAGGGTCTTTGAAATTGTTTCCTGGTCCCAAACTAACTCAGTTTCCCATCTATACATAGGTATATCTTTTATAATCAGTAAATTGCCTAATATGGGTTGGATCTTTCTTTTCTTTTCAGAGATGGTCTCAGACCTTGAAATTACCTGGAATTGTACCAACAGAACCGCGACCTGCAAGGTAGCAAAAGGAAGTGACCTCAGTTTAAAACTGACTCTAAATGGGACCCGTAAGCAAGAAAGTGGTACGTTTGTCCAACACAAGTGGAACAGCAAATGGACTGTAATATCGGCGAAGTGCGAGGCGAGTAACAACGTCGGTCATAAAGTGAAAGAGATGAACTTCAGCTGCTCAGGTGCGTGGTAGGCACTGGTCAGACACCCGCAGTTCACTCCACAAACACAGCCTTCAAGGCCCACGGCAGAAGACCGCTCCAGGGCCTGGGTGCTTGGGCTGGGAGGCAGCCTTTGCTCAGGATGAGGACTGAAAACATACCTCTTTCCCCTGGAAATCTTCAAGGGAAGTCTCAGAGGAGAGAGAGGGGAGTGTTCTATGGTTTCCCATCTTGGGGGTCTTCTCAAAGAACATGGTGTAACCTCGGGCAATTAAAAAGATTCTCTTCTAGGAGAAAGATCTGCTGAGTTGAAGAGATGAAAGGAGCTGTAGAGGTTATCTCACACAGTCCGCCTCTTCCCAGCCAGTCAGTGACTATGACTTTAGCTCCTGGGGCAATAATGGAGAAGGAAGCAAAAAAGATTCCTTTCCGGAGGGAAGATGTCCAGCACCTCCTGTCAGAGGCAGGGGCAGAAGGGCTGTAGAAACCCCGGGAGTTAGGGGCCTGGGGGTGGGGAAGAGCTTGAGGCCAGGGAGATGCGTGAACACAGGTGGGCAGTGCTCTCACTGCCCCGGATCAGACAGCCCAGCATCAGAAAGCTCTGAAACTTCAAGAGTCTACGTTCTTCCCTGGACCCCCCAGTGATACTCCGTCATTATCTTTCCACTGTTGTCTGGTCAACCCCCTGACAAGAAACTGAACACAAAAAATAGTTATTTGGCCAGAGACCCTGAGTTTCTATAGCAACCATGGCTGATCAGTGACCCTAGGAAGCAGCCCTGAGCTGGTGTGAAATCCGAAGTGAGACTTTGTAATGGATGCTTTGAATTAGTTATCGGTTGCTGCATAACATACGACCCCATCGTTAGTGGCTCAGAACAATAAGCAGTTATTATCTCACAGTTTCTGTGAGACGTGCATCTGGGAGTGACCTAGCTAGATGGTTCTGGCTCAGAGTCTTTCATGAAGCTGTACTCAAGACATTGGCAGGGGCTACAGTCCCGTCAGTCAGGGGCAAGCGCTGCTGGGGGAGGATCCATGTCCACGTTCACTCACAGGGGTGGGGGTGGGGGGCCCATTGGGCTGCCTCACAGCACGGCAGCTGCTTCCTCCACAGCCGCCTAAGAAAGAGCAACAACAAGCTCCCAGGACCAAAGCTGCGGTCTTTTCGTACTTGACCTCAGGAGTGATAGATGTCCCATCACTGCTGCTGTGTTCTATGCATTAGGAGGCACTCAGCAAGTCCAGCCCACATTTTTTCAGAGGGGGTCCGCACACAGGTGGGAACCAGGAGGCAGGGCTCAATGGGGGCCGTCCTTGAGTCTGCCAGTCGCACGCTCAGACCAGCGTTGCCTCACCTCCTATGAAGTCTATGTCTGTCCACCAGCCATCCCTCCGTGGCCCCATCACTAAGGCACCGTGAGGGAAATTGCCCCTCCTCCACTTCACAAGCTCTTATCCCCTTTCAGGGGGCTGTCGATTAGAGTTGCCAGACTTAGCAAATAAAAAGACAGTATAAATGTGTTCCAAGTGTTACGTGGGACCTGCTTATACTGAAAATTATTCATTGTTTATTTCAGATTTAACTGGGCATCCTGTATGTTATCTGCCAACCCTGTTCCATGTTTATTTTAACTAGATCCCACCAGTATAAACATGCGTGTGCGTTAGGGATGGAGGACGGAGGAGCAGCTTTGGGGGATGTTGAGGTTTGAAGACAGGAACATTCCTGTCCTCTGCTCTACAGTGCAGAGTGGGAGTCAGGCTGGGAGAGGGCCGCTAGAGGGATGGGTGGAATACCTAGGGGGAGACTGGGGAGGACAGGCGGCTCTTGAAGACCCTAAAATGGATCTGGATGTTTCGTCCTAAAGGGCCAAGGCAGAGAGGAGCAAGGATAAGATGAATCATTAGGCTCAGAAAAGATGAGCTAGTACTTAAAACCAAAACAGTGGGAGGAAGGAGCAGGTTTGGACACTCAAGAAGGACTTCACCACGGAAACTTGCGGGCACGTTATCTCCAACAGGGAGTGCAGGAAGGAGTGTGGCTGGATTTAGTGACTCTGAGGACATAGCTTTGAATGACAGAGCCACAGATGCCTTGGAGACACGCTGGGACATTCCCGCAGAAAACCCCCAGAGGCTATGCTGGGTAAATGTGCGAACAGACTGTGTAAGGCACCCTACATTTCCAAGTGCGCCCAGATAAGGGTGTGGGTGCCCTGTCTGAGGACTCTGAGAAGACAAGCCAGTGACTGCTCCTCAACTGGTCCTAGGCCTGCCCCGCCCAGCCCCTCCCCCCCACTCCCACCCTCCCCGCCCCCCACCCCCCCCCCACCCCAGGTCAGACCCTGGGAAGTCCTTGGCTCAGCCCAAGGTGTACTCCAATAGCCCTGGCCCTTCCTCCAAGCAGGCAGAGCCTAAAGGACCCCCTAACTTTCCCAGTCCGGTTTCATAGCAGGTTAGGATTATGCCTGCTTTTCTAACGGAAGCCCCTTCATCCACAGAGCGTAGAGAGGCTGCATAACTGGCAGAGAGAGACTTAGGAAAGAAACCAAGGGTAACAAACCACTGCAGTCTGAAACCCTGTTTAGTTTCGTTTCTGAGCCTCTGACTTGCTCCTGGGGCCCATCCTGGGCTTCATGTATGATAGTATCTTCCCAGGAATGTTTGGCTTGGAGAAGGGTTTCCTTGTGATGCTGGGCTGAGCTCTGTTTGTTCTCCAGATGTGTGAGTCCCCTGACCCCTGGCCACAGCTGCTGCCTCTGTGACTGCTGTTGACTCACCAAAGGGCAGATGGCCCAGCATCCTTCCTGGGAAACAGCTCCCAGAAGCACCAGTGCACAGAGCTGTAGTCAGAGCAGGCCCTCATCTTTGTGTGTAGTTTTACAGTTTACAAAGCACTTTCACATCCATTATCTGATTGACTTCCAACAGCCGCCTGCGATGTGAATTCATGAACTCCATTTTTCAAAGACAGGAACAGGCTCAGAGAGGTGGAGTAACTCGCCAAAGGTCACACAGCTCTTGCCTAGAAGAGCCTGCACTCAAACCCATTTCTCTTAAAACAGCCATTGTTATCCTCATTGCATCACAGCAAGTGAAGGTCTGTGAGCTGAAGATCAAGTCCATTGCTGCTGCTAACTCACTGTTTCTGTCACAGGCCAGGGAAACTCTGGGAGGGGGGTGCTAGCTCTGAGGTCAGAGAGCTGGGCTGGACGCGTGAAATATGTATCCTGTCTTTGGAAACTTTCTGGTCAAGAGGGTGAGAAAAAAATCACGATGTAGGAGGGCAGCGAGAGATGAAGTTGGATAAACAGTGCAGAAACATGGAGATAAGGCGCTGCTTAAAAGAATCACTCAGGAATAGATACTGTGTGGCCTCAGGCAACTCATCCTCCTTCTCCAGGCCTTGTCTGTGAAACTACAGATTGTGCTAAATTTTCTCTAAACTCTTTCTCAGACCTAAACTTCTGTGGTGTTCTCCTTGATAGGGGACAGTACCTTGGCACACGAAGAATCAGGCATTTGTGGTCCAGGAGAGCAGTTCTCCAAGGAGCCTTCTGAGAGGACTTATCCTGGACTCTGGACCCCTTCAGGTTTTGACCTAATTCACCAGCCTCCATGAGGTTGGCCTCCATGGGGTTGAAAAGTCCCATTAAGATCTTTTATCTATAAGATGGGAGGCAGGAGTCCCCGAGTCCTTGGCCAAAGCAGCGAAGTGGCTCCTCCTCCCAGGACCCTCCCATCCATGCCATGTCTGTTCCTCTTGCAGGGAGAGGGCTGGATATGTACCTCATCGTCGGCATTTGTGGAGGAGGCATTTTCTTCCTTGTCCTCGTGGCACTACTCATTTTCTACATCAGCAAGAGGAAAAAACAGAGCAGTAGGATAGATGGTAAGCTCCCCCTCTTCTTTCCCACCACAGGCCCAGGTGAAATCCCCGTGGAAACAACTCATGGGGCTGGCACTTTGAGTCTGGAAAGAAAATAATGGAGATGGGTAGTTTCAGAATGTCAGGGCTGTACCCGGCGGTTACAGTTTGTTCCATTTTGTGGTTAGCTTGATTTTTGAAAAACAAATTCTCAGTGGTGACAATGTAGGAGCTTTGAGAAGCTCAATCCAGGTTGGCCTCATTGGAATCCACCATCTGAGGCTGACTCGGTGTGAAGCTGTGTGGACAGATTTTGAATGAGCCACATATGTGGGTAGAAAGATTAGTTTCAAAACACCATTTTTATGAACAAACATCTTGTTTTCTCCTGAGGGGGTGGCCAAGGTGGGTTCAGGACCAAGTTCCTGGAAACACAGGTAAACTTTCAGGACCCTGAGGACCCACAGGAACATCCTTGTTCTCAGCCTGGATGTTTATATCCCCTTTCCTTTCACTGTTCCGAGGGGAGGAGTGAGGACTTTGAGTGTTTCCTCCTTGAATCAGGCCTGTCTGATAACCCACCAAGAATGAAAAAGTTATGCTCGTAAGTGAGGAACTGGTTCAAGGAGCGTACAGGCCACCCAGAGCAGTGTGTTCAGATAATGATGTCTCTGTGGACACGGGGATGAGGGTGTTAGAATGCCAGGCTACAGGTGAGTCCAGCAGGGGGTGTCCAGCCATCAACAGGACATATGGCCAGGTGGGCAGGTCCCTTAGGTTCTGCACAAGCTCACAATCACAGCAGGACTGGGTCCCCCCATGTGGGGTCTTCCCCTGGAGTGGGCCTGGCACTCCCAGGCCAGCTGCCTTCTGGAACCCCTCAAACAAAGACCTGGTCAGAACCTCCCTGGGCAGTGGTAACCTTGAGCCACCTTTGGATTTTTTTAATTAATTAATTAATTAGGTGCGTTGCTACCTGAGGGCTTTCTCTAGTTGCAGCGAGTGGGGGCTGCTCTTTGTTGTGGTACACAGACTTCTCATTGTGGTGGCTTCTTTTGTTGCGGAGCACAGGCTCTAGGCACTTGGGATTCAGTAGTTGTGGCACTCAGGCTCACTAGTTGTAGCACTCAGGCTCAGTAGTTGTGGCTCGTGGGCTCTAGATCTCAGGCTCAGTAGTTGTGGCTCATGGGCTTAGTTCCTCCACTGCATGTGGGATCTTCTTGGACCAGGGCTCGAACCCATGTCCCCTGCAATGGCAGGAGGACTCTTAACCACTGCGCCACCAGGGAAGTCCCCACCTTTAGATTTAACTCCCTTACTTTAGACTTCTTCCCTCAGGTCTCCTTCAGGCTACTGCCCCAGCATGGCCCCATGCTTCCAACCACCATCTCTCCTGCACCCTCCACCCCAGTGGAACAGAGATGTTTGTTGAGTCCCATAGACACACATGGCTTCCTCACTCCTCAGCCCTGCTCAGGCAGTTTTCCATCCGCATTCCGCCTGCAAGGCTCTTTCCCCACTGCCTAATAGTCAAAGGTCACATGTTCTTCCAAGGTGGACCTCACGTGGCAACGCAACCACCCTTTCACCAGGCTGAAATGACCAACATGGTGACCAGCTCACGCTGACAAAGCAGTTGGCTGTGCCAGGCACGAATCTGTAATATGACGTTTTGTACACATGATCTCATCCAACTTTCTGCATGATCTTATGAAATAGATAATATTTATTCGGATGAGGTTTAAGTTCAGAGAAGTTAAATGACTTGCCCCAAATCCTATGACCCGTAGGCTGAGTTAGGACAAGGGTAAGGCAAACACGGATCCCAGGGTGCCAAACCTGAGGAGCCCCTGCCCTTGCACAGCCCCGGGAGTCAGGGCCTCCTTCGGTCTTGTGCCCTGGGCGCCTGCTTGCTCCATCCTCGTGCCGGCCGAGGGTTGAGTAGCCAGGAGATGCGGTGAGGGAGGAGGACGCGGGGGCTGGAGGAATTCCATGGAGCAGCCGTGTGGGCTGTGGCTGAAGTGGCCGGCGGGGGCATGCTGGAGCCCACAGTCCCGTTCTGACTGGGGGGCTGCACAGAGCCATAGCTAGCCTTGTCTGTCCAAATCAGCCTGAGGTCTCAGCCCTGGGCCACACCCCACTCATCCTCCCAGAATTCATGGGGCTCTGTGTCTGTACCTCTCTGGTGGCTCTCGGCCCTTACCAGAGACTGATGTTGTGATGTGCAGCCCCGATTCTTGCCACTTACTTGATTTTAGGCTTTCTGAGGACAGTGCTTGTGTCTGAGCCATCTCTGATACTTAGGAATGGCCCCTAAGACCTAGAAGCTGGGGAATAAATGTTCAAAACACAAATGTACAAAACGGTGTGTGAGCAGACTAGTAAGCAAATAGCCAGCCCACGCTTGCCATACAAGGGTGGAAAAGGACTCCCCATGGTCCCACAACTGGGAACTGGGACTGGGGGCTCCAGGTCCTCTCCTTGGCCTCATGGCATGACCTCTGCTACCTCGAGGCACCAAAGATGGCACAGAAGATGTTTTTTTCCCTTTCTGTGCATTTTACTTTTTGTGTTTAGAGCACACCAGCATCTCCACATCAAAACCACGTCATTTGGCTTTGAGTCTTCAAAGCCACCTGAGGCCTGGATTTCCAGCAGTTGGAGAGGCTGTTTATTTATTTATTTATTTAGGCTGTGTTGGGGCTTCATTGCTGCATGCAGCTTTCTTTAGTTGTGGGAGGCAGGGGCTACTCTTTGCTGCAGTGCGCGGGCTTCTCATTGCTTTGGCTTCTCTTGTTGCAGAGCATAGGCTCTAGGCACATGGGCTTCAGTAGTTGCCGGGTGCGTGGGCTCAGCAGTTGTGGCTCGTGGACTCTAAAGCGCAGGCTCAGTAGTTGTGGCACATGGGCTTAGTTGCTCCGTGGCATGTGGAATCTTCCCAGCCCAGGGATGGAACCCATGTCCTCTGCATTGGCAGGTGGATTCTTAACCACAGTGCCACCAGGGGAGTCCCAAGGAGGCTGTTGAGACTCACATCATCACTTGAAGTTACAGAGTTGTGCTCAGAGAGCCCGTGTGCTTCCTAAGCCATACAGCCCTGTACTGATGAGAGCAGGCATTCACCCCAGGGAAAGAATCCTCTTCCTAGCTTTCTCAAGAGCACTGCAAGGATGGCTTTTGGTGCAGGGACTGGAATACCTAACGTGTAGCCCAAAAGAGGCCAGAAGGGCTGCCCAGGCCCTCCAGGCCTATGGCATCTGAGCCTCCTCAAAGATTTCCTGTGGGATTTTAAAACAGCAAAGGAAAAATTACATTACTGTGAGTCGTGGGCCTGTCTTCATGGACTGCCGTTCCAGAAAGCAGAAAATCCCAGAGGGGTGACCAGAGGAGGAATTCTCTTCCTTCCAAGCTCAAGAGGATGGGGCTTGCTTATGAATTTCTGAGAAACTGATATGATTCTAAGGACTAAAAAGCCCTTTGCACTTATCCCAACCCCTCATCAGAATGTGGGTGAATTACAGCAGAACTGGGTGAAGGGCAGCTCTAACAGAGAGACCCATCCGAAGGCGGGTGGCGACTAATGTCCTCTCCGACTACTCAGATCCTATTACAAGGGCTCTAACCCTGGGCAGCTCTAGGGCGTGATCCCTGGGATGACTCAGAGGCAGCGCTGGGGTCTGAGTGGCCTCTCTGCTCCCTGGAGACCCAGGCACAGAGCCTCTCCCGGTTTCCTTGCCTTTGGCCCCCTGAGTTCTCTAAAGCCTTGGGCTCTCCCTCTATCTTGTTGGTGGACATTTCTGTCTCCTGCCCCCCGCCCTCTCTACCAAGACCTGGGAATCTCTAGAGGGTAGAGGCAGCTTCTGCTTGCTCATCCTATCCCCCAGAGCAGCTAGCGCGTCTTGTACACAGGAGGTGCACTCAGTAGTTACATTGATCTTGATTGTATCTTGCCAAGAGAACTCTTCAGAGGTTTTTTTGTTGCAGATGAGGAGCTGGAGATAAGAGGGAAGCCAGTGACCCCTGAGGAAAGGGGCCGGAGCCCCTACCAAATTCCAGGCTCAACTCCTCAAAATCCAGCCATGTCCCAAGCTCCTCCGGTACCCGGTCATCGTCCTCAGGCACCCACTCATCGTCCCAGGCCTCCTGGCCCCCGTGTCCAGCACCAGCAGAAGAAGAGGGCTCCTCCTACGCCGGGCACACAAGTTCACCAGCAAAAAGGCCCTCCCCTCCCCAAGCCTCGAGTTCAGACAAAGCCTCCCCATGAGGCTGAAGAAAACTCATAACTCTGTCTTCTGACACAGCTGTCCCCTTCCTTAATTAAAAGAGATTAAAAACTGTCCTTTCCTGTCAAAGGCACTGCGGAATTTCTCCGCTCCAGGTGTGCAGGCCCACATTTCCATCAAGTGTGCTCTACAAGCAGACCGTGATCTCCTCCCCAGCCCGTGAACCGCAGCCATGTCTGCACCGTCTAACGCGGCCAGGTGGTCTAACGTGGCCAGGTGGTCTAACGTCTGGAGTCTCTGGCCTCCTCACAAACCTCCACCTCACCAGGAAGGGAAAAACAATAAAAGTGCACACATTAGGATGACTGATGATCCAGCACAGAATCCCAGCCTCCTTCTCAGAGCACGTGCAGGTGTCAGATGTCAAGCAGCTGCTGTAGCCATGTCTCACAGCAAGCAGCTTCCTGCTTGAGATACTCTTGGTTTTCTCATATGCCCGGTGGACACTTGCTCACCATGTCGGGAGTAGAAGTGAAATAAAAGCTTTGACTTGACCCTAGCGTCTACTCGTTATAGAAGAGAGCCCAGCATCCAGCTGCTGAATGAGAAAGAGGATAGTTGGTGGGGTGTGACAGCAGGACCAAATCTGGTCATCCCGATTCAACTGGGCCACCTTAACCCCCTCCAAAACAACCAGAATCCACTCCCCAGGTCTCAGCTGCAAAGCTAGGCCCACAGCCTATTGGTAGATTTGTATAATGAATTGAAATCTCTATGCACAAGCTTCAACAAGAGGCACCAGAAAACATAATCTTATTTTGGGTGTCACTTCCTTGACTGTTCAGACACGGTCACGATGATCTGTAGAGCCATCCTTGAAAAGAGGGGAATCCATGAATACTGGAGGCGCCATGAGCCTGCCAGACAACATGCAAAAGGGTAGGCTAAGAGACAACTCGCTTGAAGCACATCCCAAGTCTTAAGGGACCATTATTAAAAGTTCAGGCCGCACCCCAGCCAGCAGTCATGCTCGCTGTACTTTGAGGGAAGTGGGGGAGATAAAAAACAGTTTACAGTTAAGGTTCTAAAACAATAGGTGGTGAGAAGGCACCTGCTTTGAAATGTTGGTACCATGTTGTTTGTGGTCCCATCCGCCCGCCTTCTCCTGGCTTCTTAGACTTGCTAAGCCTTGTCTAGCTCTGGCAGGAAGCTCTGAGGTCTAAACCACAAAGTCTATGTATATTCAGGACTTCCTGTGAGAGCTCACAGAGCGTTGAACTGTTCTTTTCTCTGAACCTGAGCATCTATTGTTTTAGCACCCAGAGTTAATTATGAAAAATAATGATGAATGAAAGGCCATAGGCTCCTGAAATCGCACATGAAATCCAGTCAAGTAATAGTCATCACAGGATCTACCTAGGAAGAGACGTGAATGTTTTAGCGCTGCTGCCTTTCTCCTCCCTCATTGCAGTCCTGAGCAATTCCATCAGCCATTCTGTCAGAATGACTCCTATCCCATTCCCTTCCTGAAGCCCTCCCTGGCCTTTCCAGCCCTGTGCTGTCTTTCTCCTGAAATCTTGTGGTATTGCAAATGGTACAGAACATATATTGCCTGTAACTATTCGATCCTTCACCATTTACTCATTCAGCAAACATTTACTGAATTTCTACTACATACCAGGCTCTGTGCTGGGTGGAACACAGAGGTGTACATGACATCTTTGCTTTCAAGGTGCTCACTGTCTAGTTGGGGGAGGGGTGGACTAATTACAGGATAAATGTAACCATGTGTTAAGTGTAGGTCAGAGGCCAATACAGGAGCTCAGAGGAAGGACTTGGAATCCAGATTGGGCAGTGGGACTGAGGTGACACAGAAGGCTTCCCAGAGGATGTGACCTTTGAATTGAGTTGTAATAGATTAGTAGAACTGGTGAAGCAGAGGTGCAGAATTACCTGTGTAAAGGGAGCAGCAAGAGTGAACCTTGTGCCGGCTACCTGTTTATATACATATGTTATTCCTTTTTCAACTACCGTGTTTCATCAATTTGAAGATACCATTGATTTTAACTGGCACTATTATTTGCATACCATAAGTAAGAAAAAACACCCTCAATCACACTGTAACAAATGCTAAGATATAATCAACTTTAGGCCCAACCCCATTGCTGAGGTGTTAAAATGTGGAAAAAAAGGTGCATTTTAGAATGAATGAGATGCATAGTTATAAGCCTCTTGAGGACGTTGACCATTTCTCAGCATTGCTCGTACCAGTTTACTGAAAACTTCACTAGCCAGTTGACTCAGTAGGTGAGCACAGTCTTGGTGAAAGGAAGGGAAGTGAACATTCGTGGCATCTGCACACGTAAGATACACCCCTGGCCTGCTGGAATCTCCACCGTGTGGCAGAAAACACGGGCCTTGCCTGAGATGTGTGCTGCAGTCACCGCTGACGATGCTGTGTGACCTCCCACTGATCCTGTCCTAGTCTGTGGACTTTCTGAGAAGTGGTCAGGCCAGCTGCAGAATAGCTTGCTGAGCTTGTGAAAAAAAAAAATGATGATTCAGGTTGTGGGCCAAGCCTCTGTTATTTTTAACAGTAACAATTCTGAGGGGTTTTCAAGTGGGGAACCACAGGTCTGCTGGTCCTCAGATTATACATTGTCGGTGCCTAGTCAAACCGGAGGACTTTGTAGATAATGCAGCATTGTAAGCAAAACAGCCCAGTTAAATAATCCTCTGCGGGTAATGCCCGCTGCAAGGAACGCAGCCTGGTTGGGAGATATGTTTAGGTAATTTGAGACACTGGACCACCCTAGAGTGTCACAGGAAGGTGGAAAATATCCTCCCTGCTCTCCCTAAAAGTAGTCTGACCCTAGCAGGTGGGTCAGCCTAGCTCCCGGGGGACCTTGACTGTGGACTGGCAATTTCACCTCAGTTTTCCTTATGCGGTCTCTAGTGTGAGCTCACCTGTGCTGGCTGGGTTGCAGCCATGTGGTTCCTCAAGCTCACCTGTGTGTTCCCCCCCGCAGGGCCATTGCACATGCTGATTCTCATCTGGCCCTTCACCTGTCCACACTCTTCTTTCAGGACTCAGATTGAGGGTCTTGAAAGAGTCCTTTCCTGACCCCTGAACTCTGCTGTGACATGAACCTTGCGAGACCATCTCATCTCTGAGTCTCACTCTGTGGTCCTTTAGTCCAAAGGAGGAGGAGGCCCACAGGTACTGCAGCCAGAAGGTTCTGACTCTCTCTCACTGGCTTTGCAAGCTTGAATAATTTACTCAGCCTCTTTGAACATTGGTTTCCTCACCTGTAATGGGGATAACACCTCACAGGGTTATAGTGAGGGTTAACTAAAAATATTGCCTGTAAATATAACTGGGATGTCCTGGTGTGCAGCAGAAATCTGATAACTCGGAGCTTTCTTTCTGGCTTGATACCTGTGAATGAATACCCTGGATAGCAGATATAAATGGCCCAGTTATTGGAAAGCAACACGGCCCATTTTAAGTTAATAAATAAGCACTCTGTAAGGTGGCTTTGTGTGCTGTTAGTTTGATTTACCTGAGTTAATTTCCTAATATCTGGCCACATGGGACAAATGGACAAAATCTTATACCAGATATATTAAAAGCAAAAGAACAGACCTGTGAAACTGCCCCCGAAAGCCTAGATTGAGCCACCAGCCTGATGTCACCTCCCTGGCCCCATAAGCAGGGCCACCCTGATGACCATCTGGACATCACTCCACAAGATGGAGGTTTAAAACCACAAGAAGGTAGTTTATTCACAGCAACACAGAGCAGGGGAGGGGGAGGCAGGGGAAGTTCTGGTCTTTCTAGCACCCTAGAAATAGAGATAGCATACCTCTGGTAGGGTGCGAGATCTACCCACTGGTCAGGGCCAGCATCAGCAATGTGCTCACAGCAAATGCTGCGAGAGTACAATTAATTTCACGGATTTAAGCAAACAGCCAAGCAGTCCCCCAGGTCCCAAATGAACTGGTGCAGCGGAGCCCAGCCACATAGATGGGGAAGCAAAACCTGGACTGCAGGGAGCTGTCTTCAGGGAGAGAACAGGGCCAGGGTCACAGTAAGGGAGGGGAGTTTCTAGTTAAGGATAGTAGCTTAACTCATGTGTCAGCCTTTATGCCCTTCTGAAACCCAACACAAATAACATTGAACTTAACAAAAGTAGAAGACATGAGTCACAAGGACAAAGAGAACAGAGGGAAGGAAAAAAAATAGCAAAATTAAAAACAGAGGGATTAAATACAAGTTTTCTACTGAATGTTGGCACTGAGCTCTTACCCCACCCAGCTTGCAGAACTCAGGCAGCGTAATCATGGTATTTTCAGGCAGGATATTGGGAGTTATAAAGATCAGAAAAAATCTTACCAAAAATCTTATCGAAAAAGACCTAATGACCCGGGCATCCAGGGTTTCCCAATGAAACCACCCAGCTAGGTGACCATAGAGTAAAGTCTGTGGTCATTAAGCCCCTCCTACTCACAGAAATTTTGCTCTTGACTCTTCCTCCATCTCCAGATATAGTCACATTGGGGATTAGGGCTTCAACATACAAATTTTGGCGGACATAATTTAGTCCATAACAGTGCTGAAGTGCTGTCTAGTGTTCCTAAGGGCAAGAAGGCTCTCCGTGTCCTATGGAGAAAACCCATGTGTCAGATAAGCTTCATTGAGGCATGAGTTGCAGCGCTGTTGACCATGAGTTCAATGTGAATACATCAGCAGTGTATCCTAAATCAGGTGTCTTTAAACAGAAACACACGTAAAACACGGTTCGAGGTTCTGTATTGATCAGTTGATAAAAATGTGTGCCCAGAGGCTTCCAGAAACCTAACCCTGTGTTTCCCCTGGGAGTATCATTCAGTACTTGTTAAGTCAGTGTTTGTGGTGGCTTTATAGAACCCAACACTATGAATAATGAGAACTGACTGCATATATGTTTCGTATTTCTTCTTGCTCTGCCTTCAGATTAGCTCCTCTCTCTCTCTCTGCCACCACCAAGCTGACGGCACTGCTGCCCACGGCTGCTGTGGCGATGAGGTCGCCCAGGCAGGGAGGGGAGAGCAGGGATGGTTCACAAGCTCTCCCTTGACCTACCCTCTTCTACCCCAGGTTGTGGACCTCCGTCCCCTAGGGTCCCCTTGCTCACACTCCCGTCCACAAAGAGCCTTCTGTCTTCTCAGAGGTTCTCCGTTTTATGTTAGTTTTGACGTATCCATGCTTTTTTCCCTTCGGTGGGTCTGTAGTTTGCCAAGAGTTAATTTTGGAGGAAAGGACTAGCAGCACAAGCTGGTTCATTGGCTCGTGAGAAACTCCATCAGGGAGGACATTAGTAATACGACGCAAGAACGAGCCAGCGGAAATATCCAATATGAAAAATGTAGCAGTTAAAAGAAAAGCATAAGAGCTGGGAGAGGAGCAAGAGAGATACAGTGAGAGAATGAATTACGGAGCTGTAAAATAATTCTGAAGACTTATTCCAGAAGGCAGGGGAGAATATAAAGAGATTTTTTAAAGTGAAAGACATACGAAGAGATATGAGGGTTAAAAACACCAGCATGCAGGTAACTGGGATCTCACAGGAGGAAAAAGAAAAAAAACACAGGGGAGAAAAGGAAGGCTATGAGGTGGAGCCACACAGAAGAGACAGAAACCTCCCAAATCAGACGCATTTCTATGAATTCAAATCACGGAAGACTAAGAAAATTCTGAAATGTTTTCAGAGAGAGAAAGAAGTTCACGTACAAAAAAAAAAAAAAGCATCGGACTTACATTCTACTTCTCAGTAGCAACACTGGATGCAAGAAGATAAAAAAGCAATACTATTTTTAAATTGTTGTACATAGAATTTTATATTCAGCCACACTGACATTGAACTGTGAGGATATAATAGAAAATATTCTGGATATAACAAATATATTTTCTGACATACAAAACCTCAGAAACTATGCTATACATAGACTTATTTTGAAAAACTCTTGGAAGAAATATTCAAAAAAGAGGAAAATGAATCCAACAGATGCTGTAGAGAAATGTGGAGTTAGGGTGATCAAATAACCTAGCAAAACTGTTGTGTAAGAAAAAATGCGACCGCTAAAGAAAAAAAGTGAAGGAAAAACTGTATTCATAAGAATCCAGAACTAAAATTTGATCCAGGCTATATCAGTGAGTGTGTATGTGTGTGTGTTGTTTTTGCTGTTGTTGTGTGTATCATGGGTGGGACAGGGGAAGCAGAGTCTAAACAGGTGAGGGGACATGCTTAATCACTGGCCCGGTTGGAGAGAAGAAATAGGTATTAATATGTTTGATAAGTCACAAAGAATAAATAAACAAATATGTATCTTAAGGTAGGGGCAACCACTATAAGAACAAAAATTAAATATGTTCTTTTAAGTCAGCAGAAGAAAATCACATCTACTCAATGAAGAGTAGGAAGGTTAAAACAGAAAGAAAAAAAAAGATATCAGTAATGGAAACTACAAAATAAGATGGCAGAAACAAGTCCTAACATAGAGAGATTATAATAAATACACAAATCAAGAGACAGAGCATCTCAAAGTGGACATTTCAAAAGATACAACAATATATTGTTTACAGAGGACACATTGGCAACAAAAGAATATAGAAAGGCTGAAAATAAAAAGATATCAAGCAAAAATAAATAAAAAGATAAATATCAAGCAAAAAAGATGAGACAGCAGTCTTAATATCCGACAAAAGAAAATTCCAGGGGCAAGAAAGGAAAGCATATACTGGTAGAAACAATAGTAGAGCAAACACATATGCACCTAAGAATATTACCTCAAAAAATATAAAATGACAGCTGATAGACCTTGATAAGAAGTAGCCAAATTAATAATTTCATTTGGAAGTTTTAACATAAAAAATTATATAGGAGAGGACTTCCTAGGTGGCGCAGTGGTTAAGAATCCACCTGCCAATGCAGGGGACACGGGTTGAAGCCCTGCTCTGGGAAGATTCCACATGCAGTGGAGCAACTAAGCCCATGCGCCACAACTGTTGAGCCTGTGCCCTAGAGCCCGTGAGCCACAACTATTGAGCCCACGTGCCGCAGCTATTGAAGCCCTAGCACCTAGAGCCCACACTCCGCAACAAGAGAAGACACCCACTACAATGAGGAGCCAGTGCACCACAATGAAGAGTAGCCCCCGCTTGCATCAACTAGTGAAAGCCCGTGTGCAGCAATGAAGACCCAAGGCAGCCAATAAATTATATAAATAAATAAATAAATTTATTTTAAAAAATTCAAAAAAAATTATATAGGAGAAAACTGAGCCTTCAGAAATTAATAGGTTAAACAGAGGGGGGAAGAAAGCAGTTATGTAGAAAATCTGAATATTTCAATCAATAAGCTCAGTTTATTTACACCCAATAGAGTCTTTTTGAGTACATACAAAAGTGTTTAAAAAATTAATCACATACAAGGCCACAAAGGAAATTACAAGAAAATCTAAAGAATGGCTGTTATTCAGATTACATTTTTTAATCATAATGAATTAAGCTGGAAGATATTTTTTAAAGAGAGTGAAAAGAAATCTATGTCAGGTTACTAGAAAGCATTACTTTTCTGGAAATGCATTATTTCTAGAAAAATAGAAAACATATTATTAAGTAATTCTTGGGTTAATAATAAAAATCACCGAGGAAGTAAATATGTAAAACCAAATGACAGTGAAAGTACTACATGTTAAAATTTGAAGACCACATCCACCACAGTACGTATTGAGAAACAAATATGTAATTTTAAATACATTTATCAAGATACAAGACAGGTTGAAAGCAAACAAAGGATAATATTCAGGAAGGGGGGAAAAGATTAAGCAAAGAAAGAAAGAAAAGAATAGTAATACAGGTGGAACAGAAATCAATGAAATAGCAAATCACAACAACAAAACTAGAGAATATTAATAAAATCATAAACCAGTGTTTTAGAAAGACTAATAAGGGGCTTCCCTGGTGGCGCAGTGGTTAAGGATCCACCTGCCAATGCAGGGGACACGGGTTCAAGCCCTGGTCCAGGAAGATCCCACGTGCCGCGGAGCAACTAAGCCTGTGTGCCACAACTACTGAGCCTGTGCAGCAGCCCTCATGCCTAGAGCCTGTGCTCCGCAGCAGGAGAAGCCACCGCCATGAGAAGCCTGAGCACCACAATGAAGAGTAGCTCCCCCAGCTCTCAGCAACTACAGAAATCCCATGCGCAGCAATAAATAAATAAATAAATAAATAAAATTACTTAAAAAAGAAAGACTAATAAGATAGACCTGTGGTGAGACTACTTAAGGAAAAAGAGAGGTTGAGGATTCAAATAAGAAAAGAAATACAGAGTGTAAATGAGGGAATAACTACGGATGCAACAGAGATTTAAAAATTAGTAGAAGAGTATTATGCATAACTAGCTAAACACTAATATATATGTATTTTTAATAAATTTATTTATTTATTGGCTGCATTGGGTCTTCGTTGCTGCACGGGCTTTCTCTAGTTGTGGAGAGCGGGGGCTACTCTTCATTGTGGTGTGCAGGCTCCACATTGCAGTGGCTTCACCTGTTGTGGAGCACAGGCTCTAGGTGCGTGGGCTTCAATAGTTGCAGCACACAGGCTCAATAGTTGTGACACACAGGCTTAGCTGTTCCGCGGCATGTGGGATCTTTCTGGAGCAGGGATCGAACCCGTGTCCCCCACATTGGCAGGCAGATTCTTAACCATTGCGCCACCTAGGAAGCCCACACTAGTATATTTTTACCACTAAGGAAATTTATTATATTTCTTGAAAAATATAAAAAGCAAAATTGGCACAAAAAGAGGCACAAAACTGGAATAAACTATGAGGTGTTAAAGAAATTGATATATTATTAGAGCACTACCTTTAAAAAAACCTCAAGTGCATCTTACAGGTGACTTTTATGAAATGTCCATGGAACACTAATTTCTATCTTATACAAATAATTTCAGAAAATAGAAAAAGAATGAGAACGGACCAGTTCAATTTATGAGGTTAATATAATCCTGATTCTAAAACTGAATAAGAATGATGTAAAAAGGAAAGTATGAGTTCATTTCACTTATGAATGTAGATTTTTAAAACCTTAGATAAAATATGAACAAACAAAGCCAATGTTACATTTCTTAAAATACATCAGGATCAAGTAGTGTTTATCCAACAAATTCAGGGAAACATCAACATAAAAATAATCTATCAATAAAATTACAAAATAGCTGAAAGGAGAAAAACCATGGCTATATTGGTGTATAAAACAACAACATTTGATTAAAAGCCTTAGCCTGGTAATAATAAAAGATCCGGCCATGGTTGCTAATTGGTCCCCTTCTAATGATAAAAGTTGACCTGGATGCATGGTTGCCAAGGTAAAGACTACATTTCCCATCCACCCTTGCCGTGTGGCCAAGTAGTTAGGCTGCAGTCAAAAGGATGTGTTTTGAGCCATTCAGCAGTGCAGAGTCAGATCAAGAATTCATACAGCATTTGACCTGACAAATCTACCCCTGGGTATATGTATCTTAGAGAAATACTTCTACAAGCCCGTTATATCTGTTCCTACAAAAAATTATAGGTGTTCTAAAAGGTGAGCAAGAGAATGGGTAAGCATATTATGGTGCTTGTGTAGAATTTTCTGCAATTAGGAAACAACAAATTGAATGAGTACACAGCAACAAGGAGATATCTTAAAAAGAGTACTGCTAAAGAATCCGTGTTTGCCAGGGGAGAGCGATTATAAAGGGATAGAGGAGAGAGTCCTTCATGGTGATGGAACAGTTCAGTGTTTACAGATTCATTACATAAATCTGTACATGGGACCCAACTGCATAGAGCTACACGTACATATATACACACATACACATACATACATACACACATACACACACACACCGAGAGTTCACGTGAAAACGACATAAAATCTATGATTTAATCAACAGGATTGTACCAATATCTATTTCCTGGTTTTGATATTGTAATGCTGTTTTATATGATGTCACCATTGAAGAAATCTGGGTGAAGAGTTTACTGGACTCTAGGTACTATTTTTGCAACTTTGTATGAATCTATTATTATTTTACCATAAAAAGAAAAAAAAACTAGAAGAAAAGTTGGGTGGGTAAGTGTATTGATTATTCCAGAGCAATGAGACATTTTTGCAGATAATTACAAGACTGAAGGAGAAATAAGGCAGGTCAGCAAAAACCATCCACACACATATTGTGCAATCAGAGTCCGGAAGCAATTGCAGAACTAAAGGCAAAGATGCTTGCTCTTCTGCTATAATTTCATTTCCTGACCAAGAATATTACCATATACTTGTGTGGTAGAAGGTTGTTATTTGGCTCGTAGGTATGAGACTGTGAAGAACTTGGTGCTCAGGCATGAATGCTCTACTCTCTTTATTACTGTAGTGAATACATCCTAATCGTAAAAGAACATTATAAAATACCAGTGCTGCTTAAGAGCCCTCTTATTTCCTTTTCCAAGAAAAGGCCCAACCCTTTACTGCCGGTTTTTGAAGCTCCTCCCAGCCTGTCTTCAGCTGGCCTCTCAAGCATCTTCTCACATCTACCCCCATCACTAAATTCCAGGCATGTGAATTTTATTCAGTTCTTTAAATATATTTGAATTCCAGACCTTTGCATATGCCAGTCCTGCCATCTTATTCACCTAACTGCTATTTGTCCTTCAGGTCCCAGATTAAATATCATTCTTCTTCCCTAAGACCCCAACCACATTCCCTAATGGACTAGTGTACGAGGCCCCCACCCCGAATTCCTCACAACACCACGACCAGCCCCTTCCACAACCTTCCTAATGTTTTAGATCAGTCACTTGCTTAATGCTGCCTTTTGTGCTGGTCTACGTGTCCTGGGTTTGTCTTGTTTGCCTTGGAGTCACCAGTACTTAATATGGTGCCTGAAACATAGTAGGTGCTCAATAAGTAGTCTTAAACAAATTCACTCATTTAATTATTAAAATATATATGCACAGGCATGACTGGTTCAGGAGCCAGAGGCCTGCCTCAGGAACCACATCCCTGACCAGATTACAGTGTAATCAGCGTGTAGGTTTTTCCCACAACAAGAACAGGATGGGGCTGGTCAGGGCTCATCTGAGAAGTGGGACAGGGGTGTGTCTACAGATGAGAAGGCACCCAGGACCATCTGTGAGAAGTGGGCCGGTGGCAGCCTGGGAGGAGCCCAGGGACCTGAGGCAGGCTCCCCATTCGTGCTACCTAGTCCCCAGTGGAGTGAGCTTAAGAAAACAGGGAAGCAATTTCCAGAAAACAAAAACACCGGTGTGGATATTTTTGTCTTTTTCACCTTCACCATCACCAGACTGAAAACGGACCCTCAGGAGGCTCTGGGAGAAGACAGGTGGTCTGAAGAGGCGGGTTTCCTGCTGGAAAGCGGCCCACAGAGACTCTAGCTGCTTCCTTTTGCTCCTGCCTCAAGGTCAGGCCACTGAGGTTGACTTTATAAGATGCTGTTGGGGCAAAGCTGGCTGCATGTGCCCTATGATGCAGCCTGACGAGAGCAGAGCCACCTGAGGTAAGAAGGCTGGGTAACCAGTGTTTGAATGAATAGGTCCCACATCAGCGTGTCCATGGCGGGAGGCAAAACCTGACGGGAAAAAGCAAGGCATCGGTGACCTAGATGGGTCACTGCATCAACACCTGCCCTCACAGAGCTGATAAAGAGATTCCGTGTGACTATTGGTTACACCATAGAAACACGTTTCCCTAAGAACATGAGGGAAACAAGTAGCAGAAATTCCTGCTTTGGGAGCAGGCCTGTCCTCAGTGTGTCCTACCACGCGCCTCCCTGGGGCAGGGGCCTTCTTGTGAAGCTGTAAGAAGGCAGAGGAAAGTCCGTTCCGTACTTCAGCAATCTATGCCACAGGGTCAGGCCCAAGGAGAGCCCGCTGGTGTGATTTCTGAGGGGCTGGGAAGCCCCGCGGCTCCCTGCCCCCCAGGATGCTCTCATAACTGCAATCCCACTATGAAAGCTTCGAGTGTTTCCGTGTGGAGCAGCGACGGGCAACCTGAGGGCTCAGGGCTGTGTGTGCGACCATCGCACTGGCCAGTGATCTCAGGGTGAACTTCCTAACCTCCCAGTGCGTGAGGAGCCCTGTCAGTTCCCTCCCAGACATGCTTCTATTCAGTCCAGTAGGTTTCCAGGTCCTAAGGTTATACGTTTTGTTTGTCATACTCACTTCAATGTGAAGCAGACCAGGCCTGCGTGCATTTTATTTTTTCTGAGCGTGGGAAAGGCCACCCACCTCTGGCGTAAGGGTTTGAGCCCTACTAGAATGCAAGTTCTCTCAGAAGAGTGCAGCCTTTTTGTGTGGAAAAAAGGGCAGGTTGGCACCGGGTGCTGAAGGTGAGGAAATGGTAGAATGAGGTTGGGGGTACTGAGTGTGTCGTTTAGGGCTAGGAGAGTGATGTGGGGAGGGGGTTGGGGCAACGTCTACCCCCTCAGGGCTGCCTGAGGCCAGCCCTGCTCAGGGCACACTGGGCCTTGGAGCCCTAGAGCAGAGGGACGCCCCTGGGCAGGGAGGGCAGCTGTCCCAGGCTCTCCCGAGCAGCTGTCAGGCCCCTGGAGACCCACCTGCACCCCTCCCCCCACACGGGTAGCCTCCAAGAGCTGCCTGCAGGGTAGAGAAATCCATCCTCTTCTAAGGAGGGAAGCCCCCTGTTCTAGGGGAGAGAGTGTTTCCTTAACCCAGAGCCCAGGGGAGAACCTATTGGGAAGAGGCCAGAGGAGCCTTGCTCAGTGGAAGCCATCCTCAGGGGAGCTCTCCTCAGGGAGATTCCTCAGGGGAGCGCCTCTCAGGGGCAGCGGTCCTGAGGGGTTGCTCTCCTCGGGGAGAATGTTCCCTTCCACCCTTCCCCGTCCTGTGATTCTGGCAGTCTCAGAGCCACATCTGTTTCTGCTTCCTCACAGGGCAGGATCCCACTCCATCACTCATACCCTCACTGAAAATGCAGCCACACACATTCACAACAAGGCTTCCCCTCAGCAGGCCATGTGCCATTCATGGAGCAACCTGGCGCCCTCTAGGAGTTTCAGCAAGCGTGCGAGGAACATGGCAAGGACTGCCTGAGAGCCCTTCTTCTACCTCCAACCATACTATGCTTGTGGCTGGTCCTGGAGTGTAGCATCTCTCTAAGGCTCCTGGAGAGGCTGGAGACAGATAATCAACCCTCTCTTCCACCTGCTGCCGTGGGATGTGGGAGAACCTGGCTTGGAGCTCTGTACAACAAACTATCGTGACTTCGGCCCAGGGACCTGTACCCTCTCAAGGGCACCCACCATAAGATTGTGCGATGCAGCGGAGGTGTGGAGGGACAGCCCTAGGACCACACGAGTGTGACCAGACCTTGCCAAGTGGGCACAGAGGGCAACATGAAGCAATTCTGAATTTTCACTGGCGTTAATGAGCGTGTGAAATTGCCTAGAATGTTCAGGAAATTGCTCACGCCCCTGCAGAAGCTACTATGCCTCCTTCCTCTTCAACTTTATTTTTTGTTTGTTTGTTTGATTGTTTGATTTTTGGTTCGGAGAACTGGGAAAATGTAAGATGTGCTCCTCATTTAGTCATTCATTCAGCCTTCCATTTCTTCAGTAATTTTCTAAGTGAACACCTATCAGGACAGGCACAGTATTAGGCACCGGGACTAGAAGGATGAAAAATATTATCGCTGGCCTAGAAAACTCACCATTCAGTTGAGGTATACACGCCTTTATTACCCAAGTCTCATCAGCCTTGGGAATAAAGGAGGGCGGATGACAGTACAGTGGTATTTGATCTGGACCACCCACAAGCAGTTGTTAAACTCCAAGCCCCACTCTGCATCTAGGAGGCAAACCCCACTGGAGGTACAGTTGTTTCCCAACTTGCCTCATTTGTTACCTCCCTTCCTCCCTCACCTCCACGTCTCAGACAGAGCCCTGCCGCCCTGCTTCCACTTGCTGCATGGGGAGCTTTGGAGCTTTAAGCAGTTTCTGTTGAACCTTTCTGCTGTGTCCTTCGAGATTTCCAGGCTCTCAGACAAATTCCTGCTGCTCTGGAATCGCTTTTTATCTGGGCTGTCACACTTCCATGGTATCTCAAAGACAGCATCTACAATTTTTCTGAATATCTCGTTATCTCACCTGAAGCAATTTCAGTCAAAATACACACGCTATCAAACCTTTTCCTGTTTTGCAAGCAAGTTGAGAGCAAGAAAGCACTGACTGGGGTAGAAGAGGAGGGGAGACTCCTGGGGGTTAGGGGACAAAAAGAAGAGCAGGAGAGCCAAGGTCAGACTCCCTCTCTTCACACCCTGCCCAGGGCTAGCCCTGCTGGGCTGCAGCAGGCAAATAAAGGGTGCGGGCATCCACATCTTGTGACACCTTGGAGAGCGCCTTGGGTGGGTGTAAAGTTCTTGACGGTTTAGGTCATCCCAAACTTGCCTCGCCATAAACAAAAAAGAACCAGTCACCTGAAGACATAATATATACCATCAAACATCAGAACATGACATTTTCTCGGCTAGATTAGCTCTACAGTCCATCCATCCATTAAACAAATATTTGTTGATCTATCTGTACAAGGACTGACGAAGGTGTAAGAGAACAGCTCATTCTCTCGAAATGCTTAATTTCTAGCCAGAGAGGTAATTGGAAGGATGGGATTTATTTTTCCTCACCAACCCCACCCCTTCCCAGAGAATAAACCTCCCAAGGTTACAATAATAAAGGAGGTTGTTTTATGGTTATGAAATTCAGGTCTTGGAAAGAGACAGTCTTTTCATACGATAAGATACAGGAGATATGCAGATAGGAGGTTAACATTTGCCTTCTGAGAGATCTTACATTAATTTTAAATATTCCATCTGATGGACAGCCTCCCATGAGGGCTCCTTCCTCAATTTTCTTCTACTCTAGCATTCAAAGTTCCCCTTCTCCCCGATTCAGGAGCAGAAGGAGATGAAGCAGAGAGTAACTGACAAGGCATCGGAAGCTTAGACACACGAGAGGTGGGACCTGGGATAGTGCTTTGGAAGGAAAGGATTAAAATAACTGCCTGGGAGGGGGAAAGCGGGCAGCAGAAGGAAGATCTGGGGAATGGACCCTGCCAACCAGAGCAGTTGCTCTGTGTGGACCCCAAGGTTGAACAGGGAGCTCTGTGCCCGCGAACAGAGGTGGGAACAAATTAATAGATGAGGTAAATTAACCATTGGGACCCTGAATGATTTGGATTTTGAGGCTGGAGACAGAAATAAAGAGCTGGTTTCACATTCTCTGTGATTCCATTTATGTGTTTGACTCCATGAGACGTGAATGAGGTCACCTTTCCCATTCTCACCCATCTCCCGCCCTTCCTTCACCAGCATGCCCCTGGGCCACAGAAGGTGGGGAAGTGCAGATGGCCACTTCTAGAACTGACTGACCAACCACTGAAAGATCATTCTTGTTTGACTCTACCACCTTCCACGGAAGGGATGCTGCCAGGTTACAGACATATACACAAATATTAAGTAGAATTCACAAAGTGCTTTGTGAGCCCAGAGAAGGGAGATATTAATTCCTTCGGTTGTGATGAAAGGAAGGCTTGATGGAGGAAGCAGCATGAAAAGGGAGCTTTAAAGGACAACTTTAATCTAGGTCTTCAGAGACAGAGGGGAGGAAATTCCAAGCAGAGAGAGCAGAGGTGAAATGGGAATGGAAATGAGATGCGTAGTCTTTATTTATCAGGGGTGTCATGGGATATCATGTGGAAAATCATTGTGATTATTTATCTCCATGATGCTGACCTCTTTGCATCTTTGTAATAATAACCTTGGCAGGAACTTACATAAAACCCCAACTGGAACTGAATATTCATTTTTTTATTTTTAACTAAACAGATCAAACCAAACTTGAAACACACACACACACACACACACACACACACACACACACACACACCACTATACTCCTAAATTTGAACCAGAAAATAAAATTCTGCATAACTTAAAAAACCATTGAAACAAAATTGTTGATAAGAAAGGTATATTTTTAAATTCTAAATTATTTCTCTCTTCTAAATACAATATCACATTTATTTTGGTACTCTGAGTTTGTAAGCCTTCTTTTTATTAGCACACAGAATTCAATGAGGCGGCACTATATGTAATGATATTGATTTCTGCATGTAGCTTGCAGAATTAGTCTTCATAATTAAACCTCTTTGCTACATCCACAGGCTATCAGTCAGAGTCCTTAATTGAAAACACCATCACCTGCTTAGCTAGTTTAAGCAAAAAGGGAATTTATTATAGGCTATCAGGTATCACACAGATTGTCTGAGAGGGCCAGTCAGGCTTGGAAGCTGCACATCCAAGTGTATAACTCGTCACAGGATTGTATGCCCTGGGCAGCACCATAGTACCCACCACTGATGCCAGGCACTGCACATCAGAAGCTCTGCCGCTGTTCCCCGCAAAAGCAGCCATTCTGCTGCTCTCTGGCCAAAAGACATCCCCATGTGTTCCTACTCTCCATGTTGCTCTTTTCCAAATCTAATTCGTATACTGGGCATCATATAGGCGAGTCCAGATAGCATGCCTGTCCCCTACACCCACGTGGGAAGACAGGGAACCGAGTGCTGACTTCCACCTTAGGAAGTGCAAGTCCACACTTGCTCTCAGTAATGTGGAAAGTTCCCCAAACATAGGAAGCGGTTCAAATAACATGAGGTGGTGACGGAGCATGGCCAAAGTCCACTACACCTAGATATAGTGTCATGTGCCACGGTGCTATGTCAATCCATTTTATTGACATACAATTCTTTGTGTTCAATTTGTTTAGCATTCTGGAAATTCCTGTTTCTGGCAACATCGTGAATGAAATAGCTGGAGAAAATATCCCACCACAAGACATCTAGAAATTCTGGACAAAATATATCACATCTCCTCCGAAAGCCATTCCTGATCTTGACAAAAAAGGTAGTGAAATATGTACCCAAATGAAGCTGAAGCTGGAAAACTTAGCAATGAGCTGACGCTGAAGCTGCAGCTGCCCTTTGGAGAGCTGCTGATTCCCATAAGCCAGAGTTATGAGTTTAATGGTTGTGCAAGGACTGAAGTTAAAGCCTCGCGCCCATCGCAAGGTGAGAGTTGGAACAGAGAACCCCATATAATGTTGACATTGTCAAAAAGCCTCAGTGAGAAGGTGTCTACAGAAAAGCTGTTAAAAAGCAAAGGGAGTCACTGAGGGAATTTTTTCAGCCTGTGCTGCAGTTGGCCGTGGAAAAAGTCTCTCCTAAAACTTTGAGTTTAAGACTTGACTCTGCACTACTGATGTAGCCCAAGAAGACACAAGCTGAGAAATTAAGTGAAGTGCCTCCTGGTTTATAGTGTACATGGTGACAGGAAAAAGCAAGCACTAATTGCCCCTAGAAGGCATAGCCTCAATCCAGGGCTCTCAGGACCCCCACAAACACAGTTCAGCCAAACACAAGATCACATCATGAAATTATGAAAGACATAAGGAAACAAGCTACCATAAGCAAGAGTCAGCAAAAATAGCACAGGCAAATTAGATCATCTAGGACCTCAAATACTAGAATTGTGGTACCATTTAAAATGCTGAAAGAAAGGGAGAAAAAGGAATTGGAAACATGAGCAAGGAAAAAGGTATCATCAAAAAGGGATGGGTCACACAACAGATTGTACACAGCTGAAGAGAGAATTTGTGAACGGAAAGAAATACAAATGTAAATTCTACTCAGAATGCAGAAAGAGTAAGACAGAAAGATGTGAAATATGAAAGGCAAGTTAAGAGAGATGGGAAATAGGATGAGGTCTAACATGTGATTAACTAGAATTCCAGAATAAGAAAACAGAAGGGCTCAGGGATATTGGAGTTTAAAGGGAAGACCAATAAAGTATGCTCTATTCTCCATTGTGTTTGGAACCAATTGAAAAACGTAAGTTGGATTCAGGTACATGAAGATAAAAATGCCACATTTATTACTGATGAACTGTTGAATAAATATGTATTAATAATAGCCTTCCTGATGCTGCATCTCAGAATTAAGCAAACTTACCCATCCCATCATAGGCAGTGCTGAAACAGCTGAAGCCCTGTCCCCTTTCTCCCATTCTTTCCAGTACTTGCCCTGGAAAACTTTAGCACAGAGAAAGAGAGAAGAATGTGTTCTAAGCCAGTTTCAACTCTACTGACTGTCAAAATGTTCTCTAAGAAAAATCAAATATGGGACTTATCCTTAGGATAATTCTGGAAATGATGGAATCATCAAAGAAAATCAATTTACATCTTCTTGAAATTTATGCTTAAGCTATACAGAGTTTAGGTGTACAGAACAGGGCTATGAGGGAGATGATATTTTAGTGATTAAAATGATCTTCTTGGTATAAATCCTCTATTTAAAAACGTTTGTGGTACACATTACTGTGTTCTCTGAGGGCTCTCCTCCTCTTCCAGAAAGTGCGAGCCCAGGGTGATAAGGGTGAGGAAAAGGGAGATAGGGCAAGGACGAATGTGGAGCGTGGTGACGTGTGATACAATGCATCGCCAAGGTGGCCGTCTTCACAAGGGGCCAGGAAGAAACCACATTCTCAGGTGGAATTTCCTCTAGAAACGTTGCAAGAAAAATCCATGCCTCCATGTTGTTGTATGGAAGGGAGAAAGGAGGAGAAAACATCTACTAGGTCTCACCATCTCCTGCTTCCCATTGGCCAAGGTTTACCCCACGTCTGAATTCACTTCCCTGTGCTTTTGGGTGCCATCACTCAGCTGCTCAGAAAGCCAGATCCTATGCTTCATGGTACACCATTTCTTTCAAGTTCCAGAAGTGGACATGTGACGTGGAGCAAATAAGGCTTGGTGTTTCAGACGTGCGAACTGTGCTGGTCTTAACCTAGTCTCCAGTTCAGAAATCTTGGTAGGGGACCAGCAGATTGGTGATGGTTGTGGTGGAAGTGGAAACATAAGCAATGCCTTTGGAAAAAAGGAGGCAATCAAGGGAATCTGAGAAGACGCACAAAGTTTGAGTCCCATGGACTCCTAAAACAGTTTCTCTCTCCATGAACTTAACAATCTGCATGGAGATTAAATCTGTGTTGTTGGCCTTCTTAGAACTATTCTCTAACTAAGCCAGGTTTTAAAGATATTTGGGTGAAAATTAAAGGAAAAAGTCAAACATGGTACCAGTCAGGATAAGACAGGTTGTGCTGTGATAACAAATAGTCTGAAGCCACTGGGCATAGCAGAACAAAGGTTTACTCCTCACTCATGCAGCATCCATTAAGGTCCCAGGTGACTCTTCAGGGCAACCATCCTCCATGAGAGGCCTCAGGGATCCAGGCTGAGAGAGGCTTCTCCACACTTCGCCGCTCCATCTGTGATCTCCTCCTGAGATAGCAGAAAAGGAGCGAGGACAGTCATGCACCTGCTCTTAAAAGCTTCCTCCTGGAAGTGATACACATCACACTGGCTGACAGCATCCTTTGAAGTTAGTCATGTGACTCTGCCTAACTTGCAAGGAGTGGGAGAGTGCAATTTCCCTGTGCCTGGAAGGGGAGGAGAGTCCTCGGAGAACACAGCAATGTGTACCGCAAACCTTTTTAAAAATAGGATTTATGTTGAGAATGTCATTTTAATCGCTAAAATGTCATCTCCTCATTCTTCTTATTCTCCCTCATAGTTCTGTTCTATACACCTAAACTCTATTTAGCTTAAGCACAAATTTCAGGAAGATGTAAATTGATTTTCTCTGATCATTCCATCATTTCTAGAACTATCCTAATGACAAGTCCTATATTTGATTTTTCTTAGAGAATGTTTTGATAGTAGAGTTGAAATTGGCTTAGAACAAATAGATTGCTTTGGAACTGAAAAGGACTTTAGAATGTTACAAAAACATATTTTTAGGAGGATCAGAAGAAATCTACATTGTCAAAATTAGATTTTGATTTTAATGTCAATCAATATTCCCTCCAGCACTTCTGTCAGAATCACCGTTTTGTCCTTTTCCACTGTCTTCCCCTAATGTAGACTCATCATCTCTCCCTGGACCAGTTAATTGCCACTTGACAGTCTCCTTGCCTCCCCAGTCCCCATCCAACCCATGTCCCAAGATGAGGTCTGATCTTGACACTCATTTGCATTCATGTATGGTTTTAAATATTAGACACTGTCTCTTGGATTTTCTCATTATTTCCTAAGTGTGTTCTGTCTCTCTGTCAATACTGAAAGCTCCAGAGGATTAGAAACATTTCATATATTGTGGCATATTCTCTCCCATCCTTGTTTCCTGCGTTTTCCAGCACCTGGCCCTGAACACTGTGTGTTCACAGTGCACTCAATAAATACCAGATGAATTGAATTCTCTAAACCATACTAATTATTCATTCCGCTCAAGTCCCTGTGTCTATGTAGAATGATGGATTTCCAGACACCAGGACTGAGGGTCAATTCAAATCTCTTGAGAGCCTATTGGATTTACAGTTCCATAGCACCTTCCCCTTTCCCCACTGGTAAATAGGGGGCACAGGATGATGCCGCCCAGGATTTCTAGGCAGCTGCCCTGCATTTTATGCCATCTCTAGAATTAGTCCTCATGGCAGCATGACAATAAGCCCACTTTTTTTCTACATTCTGTCAACAAAAGGGCCAATGAATGTCAAATTAATGACTCATTGAAAGTCCACTGCATCCTGTGTTTGACTTCTTGGAGGAAGTAGACCCCAAGATTTCCGAGAACACTCTTAGCAATTTCACCACTAAGCACTCCTTTCAGATGTCTGCAAAAGTGACAAAGTCTCCATTATTATAAGTCTAAGACTCTTGAAGGCATTCTGGTATGTGATATTTAAATATTATCATTGTTTCTTTCTAGTTTGAATTGAAAAGGGGTGAGTGGATGAGAGGAATGCTGTGGCTCTCACCCTTCTGCTTGTTCTTTTGTAATGTGATCACACAGGTACAAACAAGAGAGACTTATTTCACAGCAGGAGAAGACGCTGCTAATTGTTGGGATCGGTTTTAATACTCCATCAAATAAACTGGCAAAAGAGCAGTGCCATAGAAAGCAAAAAGTAGTAGAAAAACTGCACAAGCCACAATACACACGTGTTACCTCTGAAATGTGTTTGATGACTCACTGTGTGCTACGGGGAGGTGCAGAAACTTCTACGAAGATGCCAGAATCTTCCCAGCATTGGGTAATTCCACGCAAATAGTCTGACCTGATTAAGGTATATTATTTAAACTGTGGCCTTTTCAGCATTGTCTGTAATGCTGTGGATGATAAGTACCAGGTTTTCATTTTTCGCAGTGACATTCAAGACAGGATGTTTGTACAAATAATTCAAATGAGACAAGAAATTATTCTGGGGAGGTTGCTAAAGAGATTCCACTCGCTAAATATGTCTGCAATATAACGTGGTTGTACAAGCCTGTACCTCTTACTGATTTTTAGTAAATTCAATAAAATCATGTGGCTGTCTACACTAACAATGTCACTGGGCTTATACTCAGGCAGTGTCAGAGATGAAACTGAAACAAGTGTGGAATCAATATGAAAAATAAGTTAGATTCACCATTTTGAAGTGGAATGCACCTCTGTTAAAGGCAAGAACTCAGTTATATGAAACTTTGTAAAAGGTCAAAGATTAAAATATCCTGGTATCAAAAGTTACCATGCAATTAAAATGTATTTTCTTCCAAATAGTGGAGACATATTATCTGAAGAATACATTTATCCATGCTCTCCACATAGACTAATAACCAATTAAAGAATGACAAGAACTTATTAGATATTGGTAATGATTCAGCTCTGAAACAGTCACAAGACACTATTCCCTTTTCAAGCTTCTACTACAGTTATTTAAGGAGTATTGTTAGATATAAAGCAAGTTATTTTTTTAAAACGTAAGTTTTGTGATTTCTCTTCTGTGTAATTAGGGTTTTCTCAATGTTACACCTTCAGAACAAAACACAGAGATCAATTGGCTAACATGAGATTCAAGCTGTTATCCATAACTTCTGATTTAAAGTTAATTTTTTCATCAAAACAGCCTCATTTTTGCCTGATTTAACAACAAGTAAATGGTATAAATTTGAAGTTTTAAAAAAACTTAAACTAGTAAAGGATTCGGAATTCTGACCAAGAATTTACACTTGATAAAAATATTTATTGCTAATAAAAATATTTTTTAAAAAGTGAAACCAACATTAGTTGTGAAGTCTTTGGGGTACTGAGACCATAATTATATCATACTGGGGCACTTTATGTGTAAATAATAACCATGTGTAACTAATTATGTGTAATTACATGTAGATAATTATTTTTTAACAGGTAGATCTGCAGAATTCTGAAACTGCGTGATAAAACAATACCCATGAGTCACACATCATTTTACATTTGCCAGAACACTTTCATATTTGTTAGCTCACGTAATCTTCAGAACAATCCGAGGACATAGGAAACAGCCTTTCAGGGCTAGGTGGACAGTAGGCAGTGTGCCACAGGACCCAGGATTTGTGTTGGATCACTTCAGAGCAGATGGTCCGAAACCAGCGGGTTTGGGGCGGCAAGACAGGCCAAATGGAGAGTGAACAATAATAACGAGGTCAATGGGTTCCTTGACTTTCGTACAGAATCATTCCTTGAGGGGTGTCATGTGGGCACAGTAAGGAAAGGTGAAACCAGGGGAGTCCTTCTTCATTCTTCAACCCTGGGAGAGTCACTGTGAATGAAAGCAAACCAGAGACACATGGAGGAAAGCCACTGGGAGTGACCCACTTGGGAACCCACTCAAAGCTGGTTACACTGATGTGGTTTCTCTTCGTAAAGGACCCATCAAAGTGTTTTACCCAGAGCTGGGGAAGCTGCACAGCCTCTTGCTGATAAGTACACGTGAAGAGTAGCAGGAATTTCTATGTAGCTAAGACAAACTATGTGAAGGAAATGTTTAAAAAACTCCTTGGAATAGAACACATTTATTTTAATGCAAAAACAGGACAGAGGAGGCTGAGTGAGAAGTAAATGCTGAAGTCTAAAAAGGAGAAAAGAGTAGCTAAGAATCACAAAATTGTAGAAATCAACATTTTCTGAACACTTGTTTTTTTGTCTAATATCCTTCTAACTTTCCATTAGCCTTATGGAAAAAGCAAGTCTCAAGTAGTCTCAGTTTCTATCCCAACATCACATGATCAATAAAGTGGCCTGTGTGAGACTTGAACTCAACTCTTATGACTGGCTGGGGGCAGGGGTCTTTCCAGTTCTCTCAGCTCTTTTCCTCCATGTTGTAAGAAAAACTGTAAAAACTTTTAATGCCAGTGCAGAAAAAAGAATTAACGTAGCAGCCCAAGACGGCTCTCCTCGGAAAGACCTACTTTGAAGGCTGGCCATTGGCTGGCACCTGGGAATTTGAATGATAAATAGTTCCCTAGACTGATATAAAGCTTTCCCTAAATGGTAGTGGCCCGCTGTGCCTAAACTCTGTGTAAACAATGTGGCTGGTGCTGATCACCTACTTTCCTTCCGGGAGTCTGGAGTTTCACCACGTGCTAGGCAGAGGGTATCGGAGTAGCCAGGCCCCAGTAAACGCTTTGAACGCTGAGATTCTAATGAGCTGCCCTGGTAGAGGACATTTCACATGTGTTGTTTCAAGTCACTGCTGAAAGATTTAAACGTATTTTGTGTGAATGCACAAGGAGAGGACTCTCAGAAGCTGTGCCTGGTCTTCTCTGGAGTTTGCCCCAAGCTCCTTTTCCTTTTGCCAATTTTATCTTGCATCCTTTGGCTGTAATAAAGCGTGAGTACAACTGCATGCTGAGTCCTATGAGTCCTCCTAGCAAATCACCAAACCTAGTGGTGGTCTTGGAGTTAGGACGCCTCAAAAATAGCAAAAATAATAGATAGACTTCAAGTCATTGAAATTCTATGTTTTCATATTTAGTGATTGATGCACATAATACTTGCACAGAGTGTTAAAATTCAGCAAGTATTACAAAGCTTACAGTAAGAGAAAGGTAGTTTCTTGCTTACGTCTTCCTTATACCCTCAGTTTTACTCCTTACAGGGAACTATTTCCCACTCTTTCAGATATTTCTTCTGCTATTCATATCCATATTGGTATATGTGCTTATATTTAATAGTTCTTGATTTTTCAAGTTTAGGTATTATCTACTGCTTTTTTTTTTTTTTGGCACCCGGGCTTAGTTGCTCCATGTGGGATCTTCCTGGAGCAGGGATCGAACCTGTGTCCCCTGCATTGGCAGGCAGATTCTTAACCACTGCGCCACCTAGGAAGCCCTCTACTGCTTTCCTGCTATGGATAACAGGGATTTAACTATCTTACAGCCACCTCCCCCTCCAACACACTCACACAAACTTTTCTCTTTCTCCATCCTCGTAGTATAGTTTTTTTCCCAAGCATGATTTTTGGTTAAAAAATCAATATTCAGTGTTAACATTACTATGACTAGCTGTTATTCACAGCTGAGCCACAAACTGTACTATGATTAACTTCCTCTCTCACACAACTTTTTTAAAAAATGGCCTGGAGATGATTATGTTTTATTTTCATTTGCTCAATCACTAACTCTTCTTCTAAACTCTCTGTCAAAGTTTTAAAACTCCTCTTAGCAAGCCAAACAAGTAAGGGAATCTATTATTTTCTTTTTCGGAGATATCCCTTCAGGGTTCTCTGTCCTCCTCTCCTGCTATAGATGTGTCACGTGGGAGTTCTGTTGGCTTCTCTCCTCTGTTGGATGCCCTGTTTCACAGCTCTCGTAGTATCCCCCTTCTTGGTCTGATGAAGCACATTCCCCAGTAGCCTCCCAGAAATGGCGTAAGGGAGTGAAATGTTTGAGACTTGCACTCTGGAACTGTGTTTATCCTACTCTCACACTTGGTTGATAGCTTGGCTGAGTATAGAATTCTCAGTTGGTAATCATTTCTCCTCTGAATCGGGCAGGCATTCCTTCACTGTATTCTAGTTTCTAGTGGCTGATTAGAATCTAGAGATTTTCTGGTTTTAGGTCTTCTACGCAATTGTCTAAAATTTTATAGTAATGTGTTTCTGTGTCATTGTTCTGGGAACTCAGCAGGCCTTTTACAGTAGCGAAACTCATATCCTTCAGGCCCAAAAGATTTTCTTGTATTATTTCATTGAAAAATTTCTTACTTAATTTTCTCAGTTGTCTCTTTCTAGAATGTCTCTTAGTATAATGATACTTCTGGATTGATGCTCTAATTTTTGTATTTTTCCATATCTTTGTCTTTCTGGCTAACTTCTGGGGGATTTCCTCCACTTTGTCTTCCAGTCTTTTGTTGAGCTTTTGACTATCACATTTTTAATTTCCAAGAGCCCTTTTCCACTTTCTGAATGTTCACGTAATAGTTTTTTTCCTTATGACTGTCTTGTGAATCAGGTGATATTAAGCCCAGGGTGTTTTCTTTTAATTCATTTTTTTTTCTGCTTCTTTGTCACTAAAATTTTGTCACTAAAACTATCTTTTATAGTGAAAAATTTCCTCAGACTCCTGGTTATTCTTGGCTATTCATTCATATGTATAACAAGGAACAGAAAGCTGGGTACATACAGAGATGGAGCTTGCTGACTAATGGGGCTTCACTAGGGGGCTATGAGGTGGGGCCTGGCCACTTTGTTGCAGAACCTCAATGTGTCGGTGATATAAACCTCTTCTCTTGAGTCAGTCAGTTCCTCCCAGGAGGGATCCTCCTGCCTGAGGGATATAATCCTGCCTGTTAGTGTTTGGGAGTCAAGGAAGGAAGGAAACTGGATCTCATCTTCACATATGAGGATTTTCATTTCCTCCCTGTTTTTAAACCCTTGCACTATATCAAAAGACGGAAACCACACTAGTAATTCAAGCAGGAAAATGTAATGTAAGGAAATGTTAACTAATTAAAAGTGGTTAACCACTTAAAAAAAAAGCCTCTAAAAGTTCCAGAAGTAAAAAAACTAGTTATTAGCTTTAGACTATTCAGAAGGAGGAAGAGTGGGCCCTAAAGGAAATGGGACCAGGAACTAGGATAGACACACTGCTCCCCCTCCCCACCACGCACGTAAACTGAGCGTAGATCTCCTCAAAGAAGCCACAGCTACTAGAGGAACATGCTGCCTAGCATGTGGCAAAGAGACCTTCCAGAGATACTCTGTAGAGGTGGCCTTGCACTGCACAGGGTGTGGGTGGGCTGGACCACTGTGGAAATGGTCACTAGGTAGGGGCCGTTTCCTGAGGGCCTAGCTCGAGCGGCCATGGTACTGGCAGCCAGGCAGACAGCACGGGCTGCGTGTGGCTGGAGCTAGCCCTGAGGGTCACTGAGGTAAGCACCACCAGACCTCCCATATCAGTCCCCTGGCTCCCTCACTGAATGAAATGGCAGGAGAAACAGAACCAGAAGGGAAGCAGGCACCTTCCTGCTGCTATCACCTTGTAGTATCACTCTAGAACCTTCTATTGACAAAGCCTAATATCAAGCCAGTCAGCAAAGAAAAATGTTCACAGGGGCCAGGGCAATGAAGGGTAGATCTGGAAGTGAGAGACAGTAAATGGATAACTGCACACCTGCCCTGCTCTGGCCCAGTGTCTCTGAGTTTAGAGCCTCTTTGTTAATTTCAAGAGCACTACTCTTCTGTCTCCTGGTGGCGTAAGAGAAGAGAGCTGTGGTCTGACTGCTGCTTATACAGACTGTGAATCAATGCCCCTCTTTTCAGCCCCTACTCCTCAGCCCTAACTTCAGAGGTTTCTGGTACCTCTGACCACCAGGCCTCTATGAGGCTCATGTGAGCAAATTGGCTTCCTGTTATCACTTTCTGCTTCCTCCACACCACTGCATCATTGACCTCTTGTCTATCCACTTTACGGCCCCCAAGATCTTGTTGACATCTTTCTTCTAGTGTCTATTCTCCTATGTTTCTTTGTTCTTGTGGATTTATTACTTCTACAAAAATCCACCCACTGTCATTTTATTGGAATTTTAGGTGATATGAGGACAACTAATGTTCTTCAATTCCCCATGTTTAATCCACCCATCTCTTACTGAAGGTTTAAGTATTTATTTATAAATTAAAGAAAGCTAGTTAGATTAAGCACTGATTAACAAAAAATTTTTAGTTTGGAAGGTATTGAATTTACACCCATGAGTATGTACTTCTTCAAACCTCACTTTATAACTGTAACTGTCAAAATGAGTCCCAGAAACACAAGCATCAAGATTGACTTATCATATCTGTTGAAGATGCACATTCTTGAATCCATCCTAGATCATATGCATCAGACTCTTTAGAGGTTGGGCCAACTAGTCTGCATTTTACACACATTTCTCAGATAACTCACAACTCTCAAGTTCAAGAACCACTGTTCTATTTCGTGTTATTAATGAATGACAGAATACTTCGATTCTGTATTTTGATGAAAAGCTACATTTTATGAGGGAAAAGACCACTAAAAAATGACTCTCAAGTAAGTAATATCGTGTTCATTTGCTTGCTTTTTAGCCATAGCTGGGTAAGCTTAACCTGTTGGCCTAAACAGCCGTACGTGAAAGTACCATCGTTCATCTGTTGCTTGCTACCCGAAACTGAAGTGAAAGAGCCTAAGAATTCATAGATTCCTATGGACCAGCTCCACAGATTCAGACACGTGAAGGTGACAGCAAAGGGAAATGCCTCCATTAGACTGTGGGTAGAAAGGAATGCACGTTCCAAGGCCTTGATGAGCTAAACCAATCATACAAAGTGAAACTACATTAGTCTTTTGCTCCATTCCTAATCTCCAGCTGACGGTAAAGTGGGAAATCAACGTCCAGGGGTTCCAGGAAGGCCCAGAGCAGGTAATGAGCCACCTCCACCCTCCACGCTCCAGCCCTTAGCCACACAGCAGCAGGTTTTGCTCTGCAGCAAGGCACCGTGTACTCAAGATTATTCCCTTTTCTTTGAGTGATAGCATTTATGTTCTTTCTGATGGTGAAAGTAATACGTGCTCATTGAAGAAAAATTAGAAAAGGAAGAAAAATTGAGAAGAAAATAAAATTTACAACAATCCCAGAGATAACCAGTGTTAATACGTTCATATATTTCTGTTTAGACTTTTTCCTGCACTTAGGTATTTTTACATAGTTGAGATGAGACCTTTTAGCTGTGTACCCTGCTTTTTTCCACTAAACATTTTGGGAGCATGTCTCCACGTAATTAAAGTTCTTCATATACCCTTTCAAAAGTTGTATATTATTAGTTGTATATTTATATATTCATTTAGCTACTCCCCAACTGCTGGATATTTGCATTGCTTCCAACTTTTTACTGTAACAAATAATATGATACCAGGCTTTGCATATAAATTTTAGCTTACATGTCTAGCTTCGTTTGAAAATACGTTCCTAGAGGTTATGAATATTTTAAAGCTCCTGATTAACTGGCACATTATTTTCTAGAAAACTTGTCTCAATACATACCTCTACCAACAAGAAAGGAGAATGCTTTTCTCACTAAAGTTTCAACAGGTCTGGATATTGTAAATATTTTTTAAACAAAATGATATATTCATATTGTTTTAAAAAATAAATATAATCAAAAGACATAATAGAAAACACTAGTCTTCCAGCTCAGGTGCTCCCCTCCTGTCCACAGCCCAGGGGCAACCCACTCAACTTTTTTAGTTATTGTTTTAGGTGCTTACCTCCAATAATATGTTTATTCCATAATTTCAAAGTTGTAGATATTATTTACTTATTGCTGTGGCATGTTAGGATTTAGCTCATTTGTACCAACTGCCCCTACCCCACTTTTCATTCCTACATCCTTCCAATAAACATATCACTATGTTTAGTTTAGCCAACAATAAGTCAATAATTAATAATTAAGTAATATTACAGGAGTTCCCTGGTGGTGCAGTGGTTAAGAATCTGCCTGCCAATTCAGGGAACATGGGTTCAATCCCTGGTCCGGGAAGATCCTACATGCTGCAAAGCAACTAAGCCCATGAGCCACAACTACTGAGCCCACGTGCCACAACTACTGAAGCCCGTGAGCCTAGAGCCCCTGCTCTGCAGCAAGAGAAGTCACTGCACTAAGAAGCCCATGCACCACAACAAAGAGCAGGCCCCACTCGCCACAACTAGAGAAAGCCTGCGTGCAGCAACGAAGACCCAACGCAGCCAAAAATAAATTTTTAAAATAATTTTTAAAAGTAATATAACAATAAAATCTCACTGCGATTATCATTAATGTATTTATTAATAGTTATGATTCATATAATAATGAATTATTATAACGGCATAGATACTATTCAACACAGACCCTCACTGTATATTAATATTACATTTACTTTCCCATCCTTTCTCTTTGGGCTGTCATTTCTAATTGTCCTTTTCTTCTTGCATTGTCTTTGTTGTTGTTCGCGTTTTAAAAAATCACCATTATATCAGGTATTCAGTTGAGTCCCCCATGTTCATGAAGACCTCTCTGCCAAAGTTCTTCATGACCCTGCTTCAAGATGGATCAGGAATCAAATTATTCTCTAAACAGACTTCTAATTAATCCTCTGGGTTTTAATTCTCCGAGTCTCTTCTGTCCCTTTCGGTGTCTGGAGTTTCTAAGCTGTAGGATGCTTTGCATCCTACGGTGGCTCAGTGGGCACATTAAGCTTTGGCTTCCTCCAGCCTACTCCATTGAACACCACTCTTCAAGACTTTTTTTTGAGATTCTTCACCCTCAGATAGCCCTTATCCAGTGGTTCTCAGCTGGGGGCTAATTTGCTCTGCGGGGAACATCTGGCAATTGCTGCAGATGTTTTTGGTTGTCACAACTAGGGAGAGGAGTTGCTACTGATTTCTAGTGGGTAGAGACCAGGGATGTTGCTAAACATCCTACAGGGCAAGGGACAGCTCCTACAACAAAGAATTATTTACCATTTTAGTAGCATAGAGAGGATATCAACATATGAATCCAAACTGACCTCTTTCTGTCACTCAATCTTCATTCATAAAATAGGATTGATACTTCGGACTATTTTAGGATTTATCAGGACTACGTGAGATGATGTATGAACAGGGTCCAAAGCATAAAAAGTCTTCAAAACTAGTCACAAGTTTGTTAAAATCAAACACAAAATGGAAACCAGACTTGAAAATCAGCTGAGCAGACAAAACCAGTTCAGTTATACAAGCAAATCAATTTAGCTTATTTTGCAAGACAAGTCAGGCTAACTTGACTTTGGTCACTTCTTGCTCATGCCTCTAAAAATCGTAAGAAAAACTTAAATTGTTCCCCCAAATTTATATGAGGTAAACACAAACCGATTCCCCTTCATTTAAGAAAATTCTAATATTGTAACCAATGACTGTGAAGAACAGACATTTACCGCCTCCGCACTGAATAAGCTGCTTTGTAACAACATACCTCTGAGCCACACTCCATATTCTAGTTGGGTGCTCCCGGTTTGCACACTGTCTTTTTGGTGTGTGCACAATAAACTGTTACTAATTACCACTTCAGTGATTCATTGATTTTACTGCTGTTTTTTTTTTCTAAATTTTTGACAAGTTATAATTTAAAAATGTGATAGTTTGGCAGATTTTAAACTGCTGTCTTGTTTACATTTCTTTGTACAGGTGAGGCTGAAATATTCTCATGAGCTTATTTTGCAATTTGCATTCATGCTGCTGTCTAAATCCTTTGTTAACATTTATTGACGGTCTATGTTTTTTATTACTCTAGCACTCTGGTCCCACCAACTTGTGACTGTAAAATAGAGTCGCATTTACTCTAATACCCAAATTATTATTCTGAATTGCTATATCTCAAATTTATAAGAAACCCAGTATGCTTCAAGGTTGCTCAAGTATTCCTGTGAGTCCTTGAATTATCTGAATGCCTCACCTCATCACTTGCTGCCCTCTGCTGGGAGAGCAGGAACTTACACTCACCCACAGCAGAAGGGTGGCACTCTGGGGCCGTCCTTCCTGCACTCCCTCCTGAAGGCACTTCCCCCCGCCCCGTACTGGTTTCACAGTACCTCGCATGCCACTATTCAGCAGCCCCAGGGGTCTGCCACTGGTGTACAGGATAAAGTGACAAGGCCCTGCAGGCCTGAAGAGATAGAGCCCAGCTGAGTACCTCCCTCTGCCTCTCCCAGGACTCTTGTTTCCACTGCCTCTGGTGCAAGAATTGGCCAACCCTCCCAGATGGAGATGAATCCTCCAGATAGGATGAAGACGTCGGCATTCTTTTTGCTAATGTCACCATTACCTCCACCGAAGGAGTCACGTTTTGTGAGATCCCTGAGAAGAACTTCTACGGCTGGGACCTGTGTCTGCCCGCACAGAAAAGTACAAAAACCCAAACCTTGGTCATCTCTTTCCCCATTTCAGTCTAAGTTTGGCCCAGGAGAGGAAATGCTCCATAAGTTTCAGGCTTATCTAATAATAGAAAGACTTTAATGTGATTATGAGAATCCCTACCATTTTAAAGTTCATATTTAAACTCACAATTTAATTGGGTCTTGGGGTTGTTTTTTTTTTTTTTTTTTTTCTCTTGAAAGCAAAAACACAAAACCAAAGAGGCTGCCTTCGAAATGAGAGGGCACTACTAAATCACATGTGTGTCCGAGATAAATCTGAGTCAGTACAGATAATGGAGCTATTCCCACACATGGGCTCTGGGCAACTTGCTTCATTCAGAATGAAGTTGCAGCTGGCCATAATTGGTTATATTTCTATTTCATTCTGACATGGGAGCAAACTAATGTTCTGCATTCAATTTATAATTATTATTCTAAGCCACCGTTATAAATTTCTCTTTTTTCCCCATTTTTATCACTATCACTGTAATCATATTTTTAAAAAAATTTTTATTGGAGTATAGTTGATTTCTAATGTTATGTAAGTTTCAGGTCTACAGCAAAGTGATTCAGTTATACATACAGTCATTCTTTTTCAGATTCTTTTCTCATATAGGTTATCACCGAATATTGAGTAGAGTTCCCTGTGCTGTACAGTAGGTCCTGGTTGGTTTTCTATCTTACATATAGTAGTGTGTGTGTGTGTTCATCCCAACCTCTTGATTTATCCCTCCCCCCCCACCCCACCCCCCCACCCCCGCCCCAGCATTTCCCCTTTGGTAACAATAAGTTTGTTCTTGATATCTGTAAGTCTGTTTCTATTTTATAAATAAGTTCATTTGTATATGAATTTGTTTCTTAACGCTTATTAAAGAAAGGGTAACCTTTTGGTCCCAGTAAGGGAGATTTGACAATTTTAAACATGGGAAGGGGGTCTATCTAATTGTAAGTTGCTGCAGACAGTGACAATGTCTATCACACCTTTGTGACAGACGTGGCTCCTGCCACCTGGGGTCTGGCACATAACAAGCACTCAGTACATTTGATCCTTGACTTTCACTCACTCTCTCTCTCTCTTTCAAAAATAATTGAAACTATGAAAGAACCAGAATAAATTTGGATGTTTAAAATGCTGTCAGAAAAGTTACATTGAACCCAACTTTTACTATTAATGACGTGGAGAGATGATAGACATATTTCAAAGCATAGAAGATATCATATTGGATTTTTTAAATACTATATTTATTTATTTTTATTGGCTGTGTTGGGTCTTTGTTGCTGCACACGGGTTTTCCATAGTTGTGGCGAGTGGGGGCTACTCTTCATTGCAGTGTGTAGGCTTCTCAGTGTGGTAGCTTCTCTTGTTGCAGAGCACAGGCTCTAGGCGCATGGGCTCAGCAGTTGTGGCTCACAGGCTCAGTTGCTCCGGCGCATGTGGGATCTTCCCAGACCAGGGCTCGAACCTGTGTCCCCTGCATCGGCAGGCAGATTCTTAACCACTGCGCCACCAGGGAAGCCCCATGTTGGATTTTAAATGAACTAATGACTATTGAGTAGGCCACTACCTTAATCATTTTATCTTGGCCTCGTTAATCTAATCTATAGGCTTCTTTGGGGCACATGTCTTTTGCTTAACACTAAGGACACTCTCTGGATGCCACGCTCTTGAAGAGGTTAAGACCTCTTAGGAGACTCCCTCTCTTTTTTGGCTGGTCCACACATACCTGTTACGAAGCTCTTCAAGCTTAGAGCAGAGACATGGGAGAGACTGAGGAACAGATGAGGACAGCAGGCCAGTCCAGCAGCAAGGCTATGGCCTCATGGCTGAGAGAGGCTGTACTGTGGTCCCAGGCGGCCTGGGGGCCCTTCACAGAGCCTGATGAGCCACCCTCTGTGTGGCAGCCACCTAAGTCCTAATCCTAAAGACCCAAGTATTTTAGTTCATATCTTACCTTCCTCACTAGACACTGCGGTTTTTAAATCAGAGATTTTTCCTTAGTGCCTTCCATCAGCTGCACGCATCCTACACCTTTCAGGGAGTAGATATTTAATAAAGCTACACTCATTGATTATCTTTAAAGGGTGGATGAAAGAATTTCAGTAAAGGAGAAATGAGAACTCGCTGCCTGTTCCCTCTTCCTCTGCCCTGCCCAGGTCTTCACAGCTGTGTTTGCCCATGTCGCACCCATTGGCCTGTCTGCCCCAAGCCAGTTCCTGACTGGGGTTCCCATGTGTCAGAGACCTCAGCCTCTCAGGGAAATGATCCACCTTCTCAGACGTCATCTCAGAAGCAGGAATTGCTCATCTGTTCCTCCCCACTTTCTCTCCTGTGGTCCCTCCAGGTCTTCTTGGCTGAATGTCAGAAGCCTGGGGGTCTGGCTCCCCTTGCTCCACACCGAGGCCAGGCCTGAGCTTTTATTGGCCATGAGGAGGAAGTCTGTCTTCACACCTGTCCATTTCCCCTGACTTAGGGAAGACAGCCAGTCTAGTTTTGGAACCTAGTTCTGAGATCTTACTGGTTATGCCTTCTGGTACCCTGACCCCTGTCTAGAACCAAAGTATGAGCTGGGGGCGGTGGGGGGGGGGGGGGGGCGGGGAGGTCCTAGGTATTATATTCTGTTGCCATCTGGGCCTGCACCCCTGTCCTATAGCCCATGCATGCTCAGATCTCTGAATGTTATCTGCCCATCTACCTGACCATGAGGATGGACAAATGTGGCATCTCTGGTTTGACTGCCCATTCATCCTGAGTCTATTTTTGGTCATGCCTGAACTCACTCCACCCTTCAGGCATTGTGACTTCTTTCTTTATTTCCTTACTTATCCCTGCAACCAGCCCGTTTCTCCAACCCTAGTACTGGGTCCCGGCCCCTTCCCTGCTCTGTTCCATCCTCCTCTGGTGCCCCTCCTGCCTGAGCCTCAAGTTCTGATGTGGACAATAGTTCATTTAAAGGGATTCCTAGGGGCTGGAATAATCAGGCCCAGAGAGTATGCCTTAACAGATGAATGGGTGAATTGTGGATTTGGATTGAAGGGACCAGGCCTTGGTCATCTTTGTAACCTGAGTCCTTTGTGCATTTACTGGATAAATTATTATTTATTTGGTAAGTGAGTGTCCAAACAAATGAGCAAGCAACCCTGAGGGAGCTCCCCCGTAGAAGTTTCCTGAACTCTCTCCTTGGCCCTGCCCAGTTCCATGTTTTCATCAGTGGCTGCATTCTATGGAAACCCAGTACGATGGAGGTCATGTTTATCAAATTGCAAAATGATGGAAGGTGAGAGCTTATTAATACCATATTTCACCAAATCTAAGATGCACATTCTAACATGTATAAAATCAAATGTATTACACAGTCAACTTCATGTCATAGTTTAACTGGCAATATTTCTTCTTTGTGGTAATTTTTTCTTAATGGTGCATCTTACAATTAAGAAAGTCCTGTCAATGAAATATGGTATATTGGTTGATGTAATCCAAATCAAAAGCTATCAGCAGGATAGAACAAATGGGAGTGACTCTAACAAGATGGAATTTTGTAGTGATAAACAATATAGTCCTGCACTTAAGTTCAAACAATCAATTGCACAAGTAAAAGATGAAGACAGCTTGGCTTAACTTCAGCTCCTGCCACAGCAGCAGGAATGAGTTTGAATAGACTGCTAACAAAGAGTCAATAGCAACGACGCTCTCCCAAAAGCTACTGCAATTGTAAGCTGCGTTAACAGAAATATAGTTTTCCCAAACAAGCAGGGGTATCTCATTGTAATTTTCTTTGGTCAGATTGAGCTTGAAATGTTTTATTGCCATATTTAAAGAGGCACATTAGCACATTGGGATGTCTGCTTTTATTGAAATTGTGCTTTGGAGTTAAGACTTAGATCTACTTTCAGAGATAACTTTCTAAGGAACAGCTTGAGTAAGTGTATTATTGAATTTACCATAAGAAAAGTGTTGGGTGTATTTTTTAGGAGGACTCAGAAAATTTTCTTTCATTTCCAAACACGGGCATAGCGTGCTTCCTATTTGCTCTTAAGGACACTGAATTGTATAACTGCCCAGTTTTTGCTTTGGTTGCCAGTAAGTGTGAAAGGCAAATTTAGGGACTACATCTGTCCAAGTTCAGAGAACCATATAGCATATGTCTGTGTACTAGGCTTACCTTGGGTCGGAATTTCCTGCATTTATTTTCCCTTCACTAATATCTCCATTGCTTTTATAAACCTGCTGTGGCATTTATGCCTTGTAAGCTTCAAGTCTCTTTTGGAATAAACTGGGAATAGGAGTGAATAAACAAGAAAATAACTAAGTGAAAAACAGATACATACTCAGAGGAGAGCAACTTGGACGGCAATTGATAAGGAAATTGTTCCTGAGAGATCAGAGTGGAAAAACTGGAACTTTTTAAAAAGTAGAAGACTTACTGGGAAATGAGAGCAATCCTAATGTTTACATATATTGAATGTATTCTGTGCAACTCTAAGTAAAATCAGTGGAAGTTAGAGGGAGACAGATTTTTTTCCTTGATGTAAGGGAATAACTTGCCAAAAATAAGCCAAAATTTGAACGGTTGCATTATGAGGTAGTGTGCTCCTTGTTTTTGGAAGTGCTCAAGTCGAGGCTGGAGGGCCACCAGTCAAGGATGTGAAAGGTGGGATTCGCGAAGGATCTCCCTGTCCCCATCTGCTGTGGAGTCAGCGGGAAGGGGCAGCCGCCTGCCAAGGGATGGGACTCAGCGGAGAACCTTGCCTGTGGGCCAGGATTCAGGGAGGCAAGGGCCTGTAGGGAGAGAGGCCACCTCCCAGGGAGGGCTGTGCCCCTGCCCCGTGGGGACATGCTTCCCAGCACACTGAAAACTGCACAGAAGGAAACCTGGAGCACAGAGGTGAACACAAGCCCCTCCCTGGCCTTCCTGCTCCGCGCTGTCCTCTCACACGGTCTCAAGGGGGGCACAAGAATGTGGCACTCTCTATTCCCCAGGGGTCTTTTCTAGTCCCTTTCCTCGGTTCAAATTCCATTCTTCACTCTGATTGGCCCACAATTACCTCATTGTTCCCTCTCTTGTTAGAAAATCACATCTGCCCTCCGCCCCCCTCCTTTCCCAATCCCTCTTACTCCAGAATGACAGGGAGTATTTCCCCGGCTGTGTATTCCCCCCCTCAGTTCACAGCTCCCCTTTGTCCTCGACCTGCGGTCCCAGGGCTCGCTGCCCGCCGGGGCCTGACTTCATTAGCCATGCAGATTTATGCAGCACTTCGCTCTGTCCTCCGCAGCTTCCCTGCTACGCTGAGATTCAACGTTTCCCTTCTCTCCACTCTGCTTTCAGCAGATCATACTCCAAACGGCCTCAGACACTCTCTCCCAGCGTGGTGGGGGCAGTCAGGGTGGGGACGGAGCTGGCCAAGGGCACAGAAAGGCCCCCCCCCCGCCCTGGCCAGTTGCTGAGAGATGGAGCTAGGAGTAGGAGGGGAAGAAGCAGCCAGCCCCACCTGCAGAAGCTAAAGATAGAGCAGGCTGCCCCCGAAGGTTTTCAGCATTAGGACCTTCTTCCTCCGTCTCCATTCCTGCCATCACTCCAAAGTAGCCAGGCTGCAAATCACACAGCCACGTGTGGCTTCTCTTCCTGTCAAAGCCACTCAGGGTGTTCATCTTCATGTGCTTTTGACAGTCGCAAAGAGGAGGAGGTGGAGGGAGCCCACAGGGCTCTGTCCTCCCCCCTATACCCACCTCTGAAGGGCGACAGGGGCCCAGCCAGAAGGATCCACAGCTTTGGGATGATTTACAGCCTGAGACCTCAGAAGGCTGGCCCCAAGCCAAGGCCATAAACTTTGTTCAAAGTGCTGCTTGCTACCTTATGGTGAAGGACAGATGCCACTTCCTGACCCTGGGCCTGTCCCTTCATTACCGAGCACCCGTCTGCTGCTCTTCTCAGAAGGTTCACAGACGTGTGAAGTTGAATCACAAATGGTGACTAGACATGGTTCCTGTGCCCTGGGTCCTCGCATACCCATCTTCCTTCAAGCAAATCCTCACACGCCCTGGTCCTTGCATGCCTGGGTCTTTACATGCTGGGCTGTTGGGCACAAAGACAGAGGACAGGGTCACAGAGTAGGCATGTAAAGCCCCATTGTCTCCTGTGTCATCAAGTTCTTCCTCCACTGGGCCATTTGCAGCACATTTTTGTTTCATCTTTAAAAAAAAAAAAAAAAGACACATGATAAGATGCTCAATATCGTTAGCCATGAGGGAAATGCCAATCAAAACCATGATGAGACACCACTTTGCACTTACTAGAATGGTTATAACCAAAAGGATGGATAATAAGTGTTGGGGAGGATGTGGAGAAATTGGAACTCTCCCACACTACTGGTGGGAATGTAAAATGGTACGGCCACTTGGGAGAACAGTCTGGCAGTTCCCAAAAAAACTAAATGTAGAATTACTTCATGACCCAGAAATTCCATTTTTAGGTATACACCCAAGTGAAATGAAAGCAAATGTCCACACAAAAACCTGTACATGGATTTCACAGCAGCATCCTTCATAACAGCCAAAAAGTAGAAACAATTCAAATGTCCATCAACGGGTGAATGGATAAATCAAATGTGATATATACACACAAGGAATATTATTTGGCAGTAAAAGAAATGAACTGCTGACACATGCTGCAACATAGATGAACCTTGGGAACTATGCTAAGTGAAAGAAGCCAGCCACATAAGGCCCCGTATTATGTGATTCCACTCATATGAGATGTCCAAATAAGCAAATCTATAGAGATAAAAAATGTAGATTAGTGGTTGCCTAGGGATGAAGGAGTTGGGGAAAACTGGGAATGACTGCTAACGGGAATGGGGTTTCTTTTGGGGTCATAAGAATGTTCTATAATTGATTGCAGCAGGGACTTCCCCGGTGGTCCAGTGGTTAAGACTCCACACTCACTATGTAGGGGGCCTGGGTTCAATCCCTCACCAGGGAACTGGATCCTCACAACTAAAGATCCCGCATGCTGCAACTAAAGATCCCACACACGGCAACGAAGATCCAGTGTGCTACAGCTAAGACCCAGCGCAGCCAAATAAATAAATAAATATTAAAAAAGAAATTGATTGTGGCAATGGTTGCACAACTCTGTGAACATACTAAACCCCACTGAATTGTATACTTTAAATGAGGGAATTGTATGTTATGTTAATTATATCTCAATACAGCTACTATTTTTAAAAAAAAGAAAGAAAAGAAAAAGAAAATCTTTGCACTCTCATTTGTCTTCATCTACTGCCCCATTCTCTGTTTCCCTTCAGAACAAAATCTTTTGGAAGAGTTGTTTTTACCTACTCTCTCTACTTTCTCACCTCCTTTCATCATTTATCATCATAATCATCGTTATTATTATTGTTATAAAATTGCTGTTTATCTATTTCGGAGCCACAGGTGCAAGGAGTTGAGTTATTCCTACTGCTCAACTTGTGAGTACCATCTTCAGTGTGGACCAGGCCCCCTGTGTTTTATTTTGTGCTCTTCCCTTCGTTACTGATCCCAGCTCTCCTTTGCCCCTCCACCACACGCACACACACTCGAATTTGTTTGGCCCAAGTACCTGAATTTGCATTATCTTTTTAAACAATGGTATTATACAGTATTAGAAAACAGTACTGCACCAATCTCACTGAGAGACTGTGAGTGTGCTGGTGAGAGTGTGGTCTAGGAATCCCAGCTCTGCCACCTACTCATGAGATGACTTCGTGCAAGTTATGTAACCCTTGGTGCTTCCATCCCATGTGTGTAAAATGAGGACTCAGTCAACAAAATTTCACAAATATTTATTGAGGGGCTTCATGCGCCAACCACTGTTCCAGGTACAAAATCTCTGCCTCATGAAGTTTATATCTATAATTGCTGTGAGGATGAAATAAATTAAAACATGGAAATCCTATATATACAGTGTTTTCTTTTTTGCTTTTACTTAGCATCCTACTTTAAAATAGCTAGTATTACATGTATCTCCATCTTCCTGATCCCGATAGTGGCTGGCAATGTTTCATGGTTTGCATCCCCCACACTTTGCTTGCTTATTCTCTAGTTATAGAAACCTGGGGTGTATGAGAAGACTCAGAGACAAGATTATTTAGGAAAGAAAAGCAGAAGTCTACCTGCAAAGAGGTACAAAGGAGTTAGCATTCAGAACTGGTTTTTCAAATAAAAACCACAAGAGGTATCTAAATGGAAAGGTACAGAGTTACCAATGTTACCAAGCTCTCATTCATCTGTTCACAGTGGGAAAAGAGCATATGTTCTTTTCACGTGATTTTCCTCTCCGTGAATGTGATCACCAGCCTTCAGACACCAGCATGGCCAAAGTCAGAGGTAGAGTTGTTTTCTTCAGTCAGTCAGTACCACATGGGATACACTTATGGCTTTCATTGATTTTGGAAAATAAAACTAGACAAATAAACCTGTCATTTGCCATGATTGTCATTACTGCTATTTATCTCTGTGTGCAAAATGTCCTGTCCTGAGATGGCAGGAAATGATGCACAGGCTCAAACTCCGTGAGGACAAAGAAGCAGTTTTGCTTCCACAGTTGCTTCCAAATTCTTGCAACAATAATACTGTTGTACATTCTTGCACATGCTTTCATGGACCTATGCATGAGTTCTGTCCAAAATTACTCAGGAGTGGAAATGCTGAGACATAGAGTAAAAGATACAGTAAGCAATATATTTAAATAGTACCCCAATATATGTATAAACTATCTAGTAATAAATTTAAAAGAAGCATAGAGGTGGCAGGACAAATATACCAAAATATATTACATAAAATTAAATGGAATAAATGCTCCAATTAAAACAAAGCAACGATTGGAGATTGGGATTGACATATATACACTAATATGTATAAAATAGATAACTAATGAGAACCTGCTGTATAGCACAGTGAACTCTACTGCACTTCACTGTACAGTAGAAACTAACACAATGTTGTAAAACAACTATACCCCAATCTAAAAAAAAAAAAAAAAAAAAAAGATTGTCAGTTTTAATTTAAACAAAAAGATTGTCAGACTGCCTAAGCTTAAGGCTACAGAAAGTTTGAATGGAAAAAGATGGAAAAAAAAAAAAAGCGATGTAAAAACTAACAACAAAAAAAAAAGGTTAGTGTTACTATATTAAAATTACACAAAGTGAATGTTAAGGCAAAAAGCATTACTAGATACAAAGAGATGCTCTTTACAATGACTAAAAAGTCAATCCACCAGGAAGATCTAAAATTTTGTTTGTATGCAGCTACAAAATAGCCTCAAAATGTACAAAGTAAAAATTGACAAATGTGAAAAGAGAAATAGACAAACACAATGATAATTGGAGATTTTAACACACCCTATCTCAGTATTGATAGAATATGTAAATTAAAAAAAAATTAAAAGGGCTTAGAATATATGAAAAAACAGCATCAGCAAAACTGACCTAATTAACATACATAGAGCATAGCACACACATCTGCAGAATACACATTTTTTTTAATTGCACATGGAACATTTAGAAAAATTGACCATATGTTTGGCCATAAGACAAGTCTCAACAAGTTTTGATGAACTGAAATCTTGCAAAAAGTGTTCTCTAGTCACAACAATTTAGCTAAGTCAATAACAAAAATAAAGCTAGAAAAACTCCCCAAATGTTTTAAAATTAAGCAATTTGATTCTGGATAACCTATGGGTAAAAGAGGAAGTCACAATGAAAAATATAAACTATTTAGAGCTAAATAATAATGAAAATACTACACATCAAAATTTGTGGGGCAAAGCTAACATCATTCCTAGAAGGACATTCACAATTTTTTTTTAATATTTATTTAGTTAGTTAGTTAGTTATTTGGTTGCATCAGGTCTTGGTTGTGGTATGTGGCAACTTTGTTGCAGCATGCTGGATCTTTAGTTGCAGCATACAAACTCTTAGTTGTGGCATGTGGGATCTAGTTCCCTGACCAGAGATCAAACCCTGGCCCCGTGCATCGGGAGCATAGAGTCTTAGCCACTGGACCACCAGGGAAGTCCCGAGAAGGACATTTATAATTCTTAATGCATATATTAGAAAAGAGGAAAGGCTAACATTCATCCCAAGAAAGTAGAGAAAGATCAGCCAATTGAATTCAAGGAAAGTACAGCAAATAAAATAATAAAGAGCAAAAATTCACAAAATGTAAGACAAATATACAATAGAAATGGTCAATAAAATCAAAGGTCAGTTCTTTTAAGAAGATTAATAAAATTGGTGAACCATTGGCAAGACTGATTTTAAAAGAGAGACAGAGAGAAGATATAAATAAGCAATGTCAGGAATGAAAAGGAATATCACTATGTGGAGGGAACCAGGAAGAAATACCCTGACTTTACTCCCCTCCTTTCCCTGAACTCCTGTGAGAGAATCCAAAAGAATTTAAGATAAATTATTCAATAATAGGAAGATATTATAAACAACCTTATGCCAATAAATTTGAAACTTTTAATGAAATAAACTCCTAGAAAAATACAGTCTACCAAAAGAAAGAAAAAAATTCTAAAACTCATAAATTATTACAGAAATTGAATCCATAATTGAAAATCTTCTCCCAAAGAAAACTCCAGACACAGATGACTTCACCAGAAAATTCTACCAACAACTTAATGGGGGAAAATATCAATATTATATAAATTCAGAGAATAGAAAATCAGGGAACACTCCCCAACTCATTTTGTGAGGCCAACATAATCATGGTCGTAAGGTTGATCAGCTAGTGGTCCATAGCTAGAAAGAAAAATATTAGACTGATTCCACTTATGAACACAGATGTAAAAATTCCCCCCAAAATATTAACAAACCAAATCCAGCAATATGTAAAAAGGATACAGCATCATGACCAAGTTAGGTTTATTCAGGAATGCAAATTGGCTTAGCATTCAAAAATTAATAAATGTAATTAACAGAGAATATAGGAAAAGTCATATGATTACCTCATTTAATTAAATTCAATGTTTGTAGTTTTTTGTTTGTTTGTTTAAAAAGAAAAAAAAATCTCCTAGCAAACTGGGAGTAAGATGTAACTCTTTTAATCTAAAAAATATTTTAGAAATTAACCACGATGTAACTAGAATAAGCATGCTTGCTATCATCACTTATTTTCAACACTGTACATGAGGGCCTATCCAGTATAATGTAGCTTTGAGAAAAAAAAGCTGAAAGAATTGAAAAAAGGAAATAAACTGCCATTATTCACAGGTGACCTGCTAGTGTAAAAGAGAATTTTTTTAATTCAATATAAATTATTAGAATTTTTAGGGAAGATTAGCAAGGTTGCTAATTTAAAAAATCTATTGCTTGTCTATATTTCAGCAACAGAATTACAATATGAAATTTTTAAAAAGTATAACTTAAAAAAATCAAAATGTACAAATTTTCTAGTTATAAATCTAATGATATGTGCAATTTACACAGAGAAACCTATCAACATTTTTGAGAAAAATTAAATGCCTATATAAATGGAGTGTGTATACAATATTCATGGATAGGAAGACTTGACACTGTAAAAGTGTGTATTTTCCCAAAGTTGATCTATGAATTCAATTCAAGCTCAGTAAAAATTCCAACTATATGTTGGGAATTTGACAGACTCATTCTAAAATTTATATGGGAATGCAATGGCCCGAGGGTAACCTAGACTCTCTTGAAGAGCAAAGGGTAAAGATTTGCTCTGCTTGAAATCAAGACTTATTATAATGCTACAGTAGTCACGACACTGTAGTATGGCTGCAGTGATAGAAAAGGGAGGCCAGGAACAGACTCACATGTATATGGACATTTGCTATGACAAAGGTGGAAACTTTTAAGTCAAATCTGCATCTGAATGTGAAATGTAAATAATCTTCTAGAAATTTATAAAGAAGAATACCTTCATGATCTCAAGTTAGTAAGTATTTTTAAGATAGAACAGAGAGAGCACTAGCCACAAAGATTTTGATAAATGAGACTACACTAAAATTAAGAATTTCTGTTTATCAAAAGACACCACTAAAAGAGCAAAGAAGACAGCCACACAGTGATGTGATACTGTGATTTCTAATAAGATATATGTATATATATCTTCATCCCATTTCTGGTGCAGAGGTCCAATCAATTGCCAATGGCCAATGATTTAATCAATTGTGCCTATGTGATGAAGCCTCCATAAAAACCCAACAGGATGGGGTTTGGAGAGCTGCCAGGTAGGTGAACACATGGAAATTTGGGGGGAGTAGAGTACTCAAAGAGGACGTGAAAGCTTTTTCCCAATACTTTGATCTATGTATCTCTTCCATTTGGCTGTTCCTAAGCTATTCCTTTTATAATTACTGGTAATATAGTAAGCACAATGTTTCCTGAGTTCTGTAAACCACTCTAGTGAATTAATCAAACCCAAGAAGGGTGGTGAGAAGCTGTGATTTATAGCCAGTTGGTCAGAAATATAGGTAACAACCTGGACTTGTGACTGGCATCTGAAGTGGAGTTTTATGGGGCTCAGCCTAAACCTGTGGAATCTGATGCTATCTCCAGGTAGATATTGTCAGTATCCAGTTGAATTATGACAGCCAGCTGGTGTTGGAGAACTGCTTGGTGGTGTTGAAACACGCACACACACATACACACACACACTGGCCTGTTTGTAGAATCTTTTACAGTGGAAAAATATATCTGCAACATAATAATTGACAAAGGGCATAAATTCAGAATATTTAAATACCTAGAAATCAACAAAGAAAAAGGGGGTAGAAAAAAGTACCAAAATCTTGAATAGCACTCCCACCCCCACAAACAAAGGAAACTCAAATGGCTAAAACCATATGAAAAAGATGTTGGTACCAGACTAGATGTCTTCTGTTTGTTCCTCCACATTCATCAGATAACCATTCCTGTGAAGGGTCCCACAGGAGTTCAGAAAAAGGTGGAGAGTGAGGAGAGGGTATTTACCCCTTGTTTCCCTCCCTGAGAGCAACTGCCTTGACTAGCTATATTCTTCAAAGGTCGGTGCTCCTCTGAAGGTGGCCTGCTCAATGGAATTCTATCTCCATCTTTTTGACCTAAGGTAGTTACAGATTCACAGCTGCTAGCCTTGAGCTTCTGTATTATCTCCACTATTCCCTATACACCTATATTAAACTAAACACACATACACACACACAACTATCCTAAGTCAAATATGTTGAGTATGCCATCTTTTTCCTGTTGGGGCTCTGTCTTATACATTGCTCAATCTCATTATTGCAAAGTGAATTACAAATTAAAACCATGACAAAATAGCACTTCATACTCACCAGAATAGCTAAAGTAAGAAGACTGACAAAACCAAGTTTTGACAAGAGTATGGAAAATCAGGGACTCTCAAACAGAGCTGGTAAAGTTTAAGTTGGTATAATCATTTCGGAAAACAGATTGATTTTGTCTAGCAAAGTTGAACATGAACCCAGTGATATCATTCCTAAAGACCCACCCTAGAGCATGGTTTTCAAACTTTACTTTGCCATTAGCACACCTGGGGAGGCTTGTTAAAACTGATTGCTGGAATCATCTCTCAGCATTTCTGATTCAATAGGTCTGGAGGAAAGTCAAGATTTTGCATTTCTCACAGGTTCCCAAGTGATCTGATGCTGGGACCATATTTTGAGAACAACTTTCCATGAAAAATTCTTGCATATGTGCATCAGAAAACATGTACAAAAATGCCATTAGTACCAATGTCTTAATAACAAAAAATTGGAAATAGCCAAATGCCCATCAGCTGTAAATTGGACAAACAAATTGTGGTACTGTCACCAGCAAAGACCATTAACAATTTCTGGGAAATAAAAATAGAATCTTGGTAATAAGGTCTAACATTTTTGTTCTCTTTCTTCTCTTTAGTGCTTCATCCAGTTTCACTTGCTCATAGAGTGCCACATGCAGAGGCTCTGTACCCAGCACTTCAGACCGCTGTTTCTAGTGCTAAATGGCCACACCCAGTACTTCAGCTCAGCAGACTCTGTGCAGAGGTGCTGTGATTGGCACTGTGACCTGGAGCACCATGAGTGGTACAGCTGCAACAGATCTGCAAGAACTCCACACCCCACGCCGCTGCCAAGAACCCTATAAAGCAGCCTTGCCCATGACCTTTCAGGGGAAGCATGTACTCTAGAGTGTGAACTTGCAACTTTCCATTCTTTGATCAAAGATAAAACTTTCCTTTGCTTCTGAACTGAACTCAGTCTTGTTCTATTGGCTCAAAAGGCACTGGGCAGGAAGACCCTTGTTGGGGCCCAACTTGGAACTGTTGGTAACAAATTTTGGCAACCCAGATGGGATGGACCATGGTCTTTCACTCGTACCTATCCATCAGGCTGTGGGCTCACTCTGGCTCCAGTGGGAGGACAGCAGAGGCTTTGGAGGGGTCACATGACAATGACTGACTCTGGTCTTTAAGTACACTCTGAAAGGGTAGAACAGTAGCAGTCTTTGGCTGAATTCAAAGCAACTCTGCTCAGCAACCTGATAGCCAGGTGTGGTGCACACACAGCATAGCCTCCAGAGTAATCTGCAGTGTACTCCTGGAGGGGATCATACTGTGGCATCATAGGGGATTGGAGACTGAATTCACGTGTGTCTGCTCACTGCTGTCTGGTCTCCCATGGCTCTGGATGCCCAGGGACCATGGGGTCTGTGGGTGAGCTGGAGCCATTGCAATCTTGCCTGCTGTCTCACTAGTAGTGCTGTCCTCTTGACCCCTGTTCAAGGTAGTAAGAGCTGTACCACAGCTTTTTGCCCTCCTTGCTGACCTCTAGGGGGCAAATGCTACTGTTGGTAGCATTCTCCACAGTTACTTTTGTTTTGGTAAAGGAAAGTGGCCAGCCCCATGAGCCAAGAGGTGAGACCAGGAAAAGGCCTAGGTAACAAGGACTGCCTGACAAGTCGGAATGAGGAAACTGGATCTAAATTCAGGAAAAGACATCGGAGACACCCAAGTGAAAAAGAGTCCCAAGGTAGGTTTCCAACCAGTGACTTGACCTCTTCAGGTCAGCACTAGTTTCTCACAAGACCAGGAACCCCGTTATTGGGAAGCCCCATGAGCTGCTGGCAAGAACAGGAAACACCACCTGACCTCTCCTTCCCCCTCTGCTCATTAGGCAAACCTTCAGTGATTCTTTACCAGCTAAGGTTCCACAGTAAAGGAACTCCTGGTATCAGCACAGGATACCAGCTGCCCTAGCAATCTGGTAAGTACCCTGTGGGAATTTCTCATGCTTTTAGCTCTCACCCAGAGGGAAGTCAGAAAAACTCCTCCTTTTCTGCTGATCCTCCGCCTCTCCTCTCCCACTCAGGCAGCTGTGCCACTCCCTAATGGACCAAGTCGGTTAGGAACTAACATGGCTAGGCCGCTCTGGTCCAGAGGTAGTCCCACCTAACATCCTGTGGGATATTCCGACTGAGAAGGGACTAACCATCTCAAGCACTGGCCATGACAAACTCAAGGGGGATCTCCAGTTAGAGTCCATGCATTGGGGCACCTCCTATTTTGGTCTTTTGAGGAATTCCTTAATAGCTTGGTGCTGGTTCAAATTTCTCAAACTGGAAATCTTATTTGAGTCAAGTCTTGTGATTGGTGTCCCCTTAGACACAGGGCACAAGATGATAATGTTAATGGCTGAGGATAAACCTCCTCGGACAGAGCAAGTCAACCTCTCTGGAGTAAATCCTGAGGTCGGGGCTCAGGGACAGGTGGGACAAGTTATAGAAGCCAGTCCTGTGATAGTCCATCTACAAACCCAGACATACATGGCCCAATAGAAAACAGTACCCTCTTGGGACTTCCCTGGTGGTGCAGTGGTTAAGAATCCGCCTGCCAATGCAGGGGACATGGGTTCGATCCCTGGGCCAGGAAGATCCCACATGCCACAGAGCAACTGAGCCCGTGCACCACAACTACTGAACCTGCACACTACAGCCCATGAGCCACAACCATTGAGCTCGTGTGCACGCAACTACTGAAGCCCGTGTGCCTAGAGCCCCTACTCCCCAACAAGAGAAGCCACCACAATGAGAAGCCTGCACACCGCAACAAAGAGTAGCCCCCGCTCGCCACAACTAGAGAAAGCCTGTGTGCAAAAACAAAGATCCAATGCAGCCAAGTAATTAATTAATTAATTTAAACAACCAAACAAAAAAATAGTACCCTCTCCATTGGGAGGCTTTGTTGAGCATTGCCCTGTTATACAAGGCCTAATTGACCCGAGCCTTATTAGACTATGCCAATCAGTCTGTAACACTCCCATTTTCCTCATAAAGACACCAAATACAGAATACCAGATGGTATGGGATGCTAGGTCAGTCAATGAAGCCACTGAGGATATACATCCAGTAGTCTCTAATCTCTACACTCTTCTGGCCACTCTACCGTAGACCTGCTATTCTGCATTAAATTTAAAAGATCCCTTGCACTGTTTTCCGTTAGCCCCAGAGTCATAAGATGTTTTTGCTTTTGAGTGGCAGGAACCAAACATGGAACAAAAACAACAATGTTGGTGAACAGTCCTGCCCCAAGGGTTAAAACATTCCCCCACCATCTGTGGGGCAAATGTAGCTAAAGGGCGTGAAAGATCTGCATCTGGAAGAGAGAACCCTCCCCCAGTATGGAGACTACATTCTGATCTCCAGCCCCGCTAAGGGGGCCTCTGACAAAAATACTGCAACCACTCTGAACCACCTAATCAATAAAGGATATAATGTGTCCAAGAAAAAAGGCTCAAATACCACAAACTGGGGTGACCTACCTAGCCTTCATTCTCATAGAAGGTCAGAGAAGCCTATCCCAGGAAGGAAAGAAGGCATTTGCAGCCTTTCCTCTCTTGAAACTAGAAGATAGCTCAGAGGTTTCCTGGGGGTGGCTGAGTTTTGCCACATCTGGGTCCCTATCTATGGTCTAATAGCGAGGCCTGTTTATGAAAAATTGAAAGGAAAGAATTATGATCCTTTTGAATGGAAGTCAGATTGCGCAGGAGCCTTTCAATTGAAAGAGCAATTACTTGAGGCCCCCTGCCCTGGCCCTCCCAGATTTAGCTGAACCCTTTGGCCTTTACATTCATGAGCGAAGGGGACTTGCCTTTGGAGGTATTAGCTCAAAAACTGGGACCCCTTGCTCGGGTGGTTGCCTATTTCTCTAAACATTCAAATCGAAATGCTAAGGGATGGCCTCCTTGCCTACAGGCAGTAGCAGCTTCTACAGTCCTGCTAAAGGAGCCTGAAAAGTTAATGTTTGGATAGCCATTCACTGTATGGACACCACACCAGGTTCAGGCTTTAGTAAGTTCTAAGGGAACAGAATGGCTATCCCCTGGAAGGATGATTCAAGTTCAGGTTATGCTTTTAGATGACCCAGTGGCTACCACAAAAACCTGTCCCACACTGAATCCCACCACCCTGCTACCCACAGAAACTGGGCCCCTGAAGCATGACTGTATAGAAACCATACATATGATCTGTACCAGTCACCCCAAACTAGAAAGTGAGCCTATCCTAAATGCTGAAGAGGAATGGTTCACAGACAGAGCAGTTTTATGAGAGAGGGAAAAAAGCTGACGGGATACGCAATAACCTCCCATTCCCATGTCATAGAAGCAAGAAGCCTACCCCCAGGGACTTCTGCCCCAAAGGTAGAGTCGATAGCTCTCACCTGAGCCTTACAGCTCAGGACATGGACGATATTAAACGTTCACCCAGATTCCCCGTATGCATATGCCATCCTACACACACAGGGGCCCGTTTAGAAGGAAAGAGGTTTGCTTACTGCAGAGAATAAACAGGTGAAACATGGCTTCAGCGTACTGAAGCTCTTAGAAGCAGGACAGCTTCCAGAAAAGGTGGCAGTGACCCACTGTAGGGGTCACCAAAAGGGGAATGCGGAGGAGACAAAGGCAAACAACAAGGCAGACACAACCCCCCAAAGGGCAGCCCTAGAACCAGTAACCTGGCAGCGACTCCTCACGCTTCAAAGGCCAGATCTATCCAATTTTTCCCCAGTCTACACAAAGGAAGAATTAGACAAAGCCCGGAAATGGGGCTTCAATAGAGATCGAGGAGGCCATGGGTGGCTAGTTAATGAAAATGGGCAATACTTCTTTCCCCAAACTGCAGCTTGTCAAGCCATCAGGGCTGGGTGGGGCTCATTAAGGAAGTCACTACGGGAGGGAAGCCCTATATAATTGGTTAGTTGTGGTCATGGTAACTCCTGGCATGAAAAGTATCATCGGTCTGATGGTTGAGATATGACCCATCTGCACAATAAACAGCCCCCACATGAGACCCTCCCCCCAACCCCGAGGGCCCCAGATGAGGCCCATTCAGAGCAGATGGACATATCCTGGGGAAGATTAGCACATTGATTTCACTGCACGCTGAGAGTACCAGGCAACCTCGGGGATCTCTTGGTGCTAATAGACACATTTTCTGGGTGGTTAGAAGCATTCCCTGCTAGAAATGAACCTGCAGCAGAAGTGGCTCAGGCATTACTAAAAGAAATAAGCAATAATGGTCCAGCATTTGTATCTCAAGTGACAAAGGGGTAACAAGTGCCGTGGGTATATAACGGACCTTGCCCTCAGCCTGGAGACCCCGACTGTTGGGGAAAGTAGAGAAATGCCATCAGATTTTGAAACAGGCCTTCGCCAGGCTATGTCAGGAAACTCAAGAAAATTGGATTGAGTTGCTTCTGATTGCCCTGTTCTGCATCCAGTGAGCCCCAAGGGGTAAGTTAAAGTTAAGTGCATTTGAGCTCTTATGTGGTAGACCACTCCCCAATCTTGAGGCAAGGGACTCTTTAGCCCCCTTGAAATGGAACAACTCACGTATGCCCTCCAGGGAGAAGGAAATGCGAAAGCCCTCACTGCATATGGTAACCAGGTGCTGCCTGTACCCACTGACCTGGCACTGTACCCCTTCCAGCCAGGAGACTGGGTGAACCTAGAAACCTGGAAAACTGGCCGTGTCAAGGTCAGCTCACTCCTAAGAGCAACGGAGCCCATTTGGTGATCCCAACCACCCACTCTGCCCTGAGGTTGCTGAGATCACCCTGCGGACACACCACACTCAAGTGAAGAGGCCCCTGAACCCCAACCTCCAGAGAGACAACTTGGGGCACCAAACCCCCTTGACTAGTCATTTAAACTTCTCTCCAAACTGAAGATTCTCGTCCTAAAACAGCAGAGTGTGAGCAGAGATATTCAAGCCATGGCGCTGAGTCTCCACAACAGGGCACACTTGTGCCTACAGGAAAGAGACCCAGAGACCTGTGTTTTTGTTTTGTTTTTTTTTTGTCTCCAAAAGTTTAAACAAATGGCCATCACTCAGGGATACAAACCGTCAGGGCTGAGACCTGGTGACCATCAAACACACCTAAAGGTATCTGCGGGAAGTTCTGCTCCTCCGCCCGGGGTTACCACGATGCCCCACATCAGCAGGGAAACAGTTACAGAAGACAGACCTGCGCCCTCAGCGCCCTCCAAGAATGAGGAGCAGGACAAAAGACAGAGGAGGGATTTGTCACCAGCAAAGCCCATTAACAATTCCCCGGAAATAAAAATAGAATCTGGGTAGTAAAATAACGTCTAACCTTTTTTGCCTTTGTGCTTAGTCTGCTTGGCTCATAGGCAACTGTGTGCAGAGGCCTCACACCTGGCACTTCAGACTGGAGTTCCTAGTGCAGAATGGCTGTGCCTGACACTAAGTTCCGAACTGTGTGCAAAAGCTGCACACGGCACTCAATTCAAGACGGTGGTGGCGGGCCGTGCGCAGAGTCCTGGAGCCCAGCAACACGCCTGCGCCCCGCCCAGCGAGAGCTCCGCCCCCTCCCCTCGCGGAGGAGAGCCCTATAAAGCAGCCCGCCCACCGCCTGTCGGGAGAGCTCACGCCTCTCCATTTTTCAATCAGAGGATAAAGCTTTCCTTTGCTTCTGAACTGAGCTCAGTCATATTCTATTGGCTCAAAGGACACCGGGCAGGAGGACCCTTGTTGGGGCCCTACTTGATCAGATCGTTAACAGTATACAGAATGCTAACGAACCAGGAAGGAATGAAACACAGCAACACACATCAACAGGGATGAATCATGAGGAAAGAGAGCCAATCAAAGAAGGATACATAGACTATGAATCCATCTAATTAAAGTTCAAAACCAGACAAAACTAAGAAAATGGTCTTTAGGGATACACATCCTCTCTGGCCCCACTCTCTGTCCTGCAACAGAACAATAATCACACAGTCACCTTACTGGGAAAGAGAGGAGCTATGTTTGGAAGACAGCAGGGTACTTGATCTTGAAATCAGTGTTCTATTCTGACTGCTGATTGATTACAGAGATGTTCATTTTATAATTATTCTTTAAATTATTCTTTAAATCTATCCTTGGATCAGGCTCTGAGGAACACGGCCCTACAGCCTCCACGTGAATCCAACAAAACCTAAAAATTCTACACCAGTACTTTGCCTGTGTCTGGGTTCACTCATTCCTGGAGAGTCAGTGTGTTGTAAATAGTCTAAATCGTGTCTCCAGCTCAGGGTGAAGGCAGGCTGGCCTGGTCCTCCCACCATCTTCTGAATCTCTCCTGAGGAATTGCTGAGACAAAACACACATTCACACCTCCACAGGGACAAGTCATAATATATAAATAGTGCATGGACTCCAAATCTACACTTAGGAAAGAAACATATTTCTCCCAGAAACTCAGTTAGTAGAGATGCAACTTTTCCTACAAAAAATGAAAAATATTTTTCACTGTTATGCAATGCAGTTTAGCTCCTGAGAGCCAGGCTCTGAAAACTGCCATTCTCGAAAAGGGTCATTGTTCTATATTTGCATAACCAAAGTTTCTTTAGGGTTTTTTTTTTTTCCCCTGAACAATGAAATAGTCTGCCTCAAAATTAACCCAAGGCAGAAAACTACTTCCAACCTTCAAATGGAACCAGAATATATTGTTACTTCTGTATAGAAGCCTCTGGGGGGTTTTTTGGTTTGTTTGGTTTTTTATTTTTTTCTTTCTTTCTTTCTTCTTTTCTCTCTCCCCTTTCTTCCTTTAAATCAGCAGCAACTTCCTTCTTCACATCAGAGTCACTTCCATTTATGGATGTGCTTGCCCTGTTAGAAAGTTCTTTCTCTATTGAAATATTTCTCAGTGGGAGCTTTCAGTCAGTTGGTTCTGTTTCCGCCCCTTGGGGCCAGAGTATAAATCTAATCCCTCCTCAACATGACAGCCTTTCAAATAGGTTAAGACAGTTACCACATCTTCCTGGAATTTTCTTTTTCTCTCAGTCCCTTGGCCATCTCCCAAAGGGCAGTTTTGAACCCCTTCTCCCTCCTGGTTGACATGTTCTTAGGCTCCACTTTGTCTCTCCCCAGCACAAAGAGGGGAACCCAGACCTGAAGTTAAGTTCCAGTTGAAGGGGAGGGAAAAACTGTTTTTCTTCTTATGTTCATTGTCTGGTGCTCTGCAAACCAGACTGACAAAAGACAGTTTAACAAGAGAAAAACAAACAGCAGCATTCCGCATACACCTGGGAGTGCTCAGTTGTGAGTAACTCAAAGTGGTGGCTAGAACGTGGGCTTATATAGCATCTTAACAAGAGAACAATAAACTTTCAGAGAAGTGTCAAGGAGAAGAACTTTGAGCTTCTAGGGGTGGGAAATGGCTGGAAGGCAAGTATATAGGGAAAGTAATTGTAGATAAGGGCTGCTTGTAGCAGAGGTCATTATGTAGATGCCTTTGGTGCTGGTCTCTGGGGTGATAAGAATCTCCAGTTATCTCTGGTGATTAACTTCTGCCTTTCCTAGTGGAGAGCAGAAGGGAGTACATCTTTTTGAATTTGTGTTCTGCTTTGGGGCAAATAGAGGGAAGGCAGGGAGCTTTCCCTGTACCTGCTTCTTCTCAATTGCCTTCAGCTCAAAATTATCCTTGTACCAAGGAAACGTATTTGGGGTGGCATATTCTGCTGCCCTTCACAGTCATAATATGACCAGCCTAGACTGCAGCAGGAGTCAACCCCCACATTCTAGATATTATACTCCTTTTAATGCCGTGGTTTTAAGGATGATCATGTGCATAATATCTGAAGCAATTTTTGACTGATGCCAAGTGTAGGTACTGGAGGAGGAAAAGAGTAGGAAATCAGTTTGTCTTTTAAAAAGCAAAAGCTGTTTCAACCATTTTTGTGAAATGTTTATTATTGATGCCTAGTTGTCACGCAGCACAATAACAGCTGATGTCAAAACCTGAAGGGCTGCCAAACAAATGAGGGATCTGTCAGATTACATTTGCCATGCATTGAATTTGACAACAGCAGTTAACTCTAGATAAGTGGCCTCTGTCTTCACATTGTGGAGCTCATTGTATTAGTAACAGATAAACCCACAAGGCTCAGTGATTTCACACAATAAAAGTTTATTTCTTGTCTCTTTTTATCCAGTGTGAGGCTCCTGTATGGGTGGCTGTCTCCTAAGCAGGGATTCAGGGATCCAGCCTCCTTCTCTGCCATTGTCAACACGCTGTTCCCAAGGTTGCGCTGGGGATGGGAGGCTGGAGGATGGGGAGTCTATTTCATTCCAACCAGCCAGAGTGAGGAAGCACGTGGATGGTCACCCATGGGAGGACTTTAGGGCCAAGTGCGGGGGTAGAGGGCATCACTTCTGCCTGGTGCCTAGAACTCAGTCACAGGGCCAACCTAACCACAGGGAGGAGGCAAATATAGTCTAGGCGTGTGCCTAAAAAGAATTTATTTCTTGTCTCTTAACAATCCAATGTGGAGGCTCCTGTATGGGTGATAAATAGCATCTTAATATTATTGTGAAATTTTGATCTTATGGGCCCCTGAAAGGATCTCAGGGACCTCCAGAGGTTTCCGGGCCATACTCTGAGATGCTGCCCTAGAATATCAGATAACTCTTAGGTGAGCTGATTTCACACAGTACAGTGTGACATTAAAAGGACACACAGGAATCTGTCACTTTCCTAAATGTTTCATAGTTAGGGTTAAAATGCCCTTCTTCAGTTCTCGGCCTTCCCCAGGCCCAATGCTGAGGGACTTGGCTAACTCCCTCCCCTCCACGTGAGGGCCCCTACAACGGGCCACGACTTCTTGCTTATCTCAGCGCTGTGCTCCCGTCTGTGGCTTATGGCCTCTTTCCTTCTGTCCCTCTCAGCTCAGACAATGTATGGCCCTCCTGGGGCAGATCTCAGTAGCCTGTCCCTGCTGGCTCAGTTCCCACCTTCTCCTCTTCGAAAATGACCTACAGAGGAACTGCCGTGCTCCCCTCTGACTCCCCACAGGAAGTCCACCCTACACCGCTTAGACTCGCGTCTCTTCTCCTGGACTTTCCTGACGGGCACTGCCCTCCTGCTCAGCGCAGACAAACTGGGCTGGTCCCCTTCTCACCACTCAGCAGCCCATGCAGCCGCTTCTCCCCTCCTCATGCCCCCTGGACAGGAAGCGCCCCAGGCTCCAAGGCAATTCTATTTTAGATCCTGTTCCCCCAACTCCTTCTGATTGGGAATAAAGATGGGCAGACCTTACAGCTCCTGCACTGTTGCTAGAACTTCCAGAAGTCTCTCTCTCCTCTCCTGCCAGTGCTCTTCCTCTAGGTATGTATCTGGGGGGAGGAGACCCTGGACAGAAACCTGCTCTGCGTGTTTGTACTTTAAGTCACTGTCTCACTAGAGATGGTGCCTTTTGAACCCCGTCAGACAACTTTTCAGGGGTCTTATCCTTGTCTGACAATTCCCGCTTGGGGCAAATCGCAGCCTCCCATCTCAATGCACACATGCCAGTGGCGATGGAACAGAAATACAAAACAGGGTGGTTAATGTCTCACGTTACTAGTCTGCTGTGTGCTAACATGAGTGCTGATGGGTTAAGTGGTGTCTGGGCAGCAATGATGCTTAAGGGCGCTTTTGAGAGACAGAAGGACTTATTCCAGAGAAGACTAGGGGAGAAGTAAGCAGTGACTCTGAACATGCCCTGTGGGGGAAAAGAAGTCCATTTTCCTCCAGGCCATTTTTATCTAGAAAATTCTTTTCTTCCAGTCTCAGCTCCTGCCTTCAGCTCCCCATTTTGCTGAAGCCCAAGCAGCCCTTCTTCCTCCAGTCCTCTGTCCTGGTGTTCTTCCTTAATCTTGACAGGGGCACCGCTGTTGGGTAGAGAAAACCCAGGCAGAAGAAAATGCAGAGAATGACACAACCAGCACCACTCTGTCCTCGTTCGCTCATGAGGGTTCAGGCCCAAGTGTGGCAGAAAAGCCAGATCACGTTTTGCCAAGATATCCAGATTTTTGAACACCGATCAACACCTGCTTCCTGACAAAGACTCTCCCCTCTGAACCGTCTTCCCAACCGGGTCTTAATTTTGGGGCTTCCGTGTTCATCGCGACACTGCTTAATCTGAGCAAGAATCATACTGTCAGCTTAGCAAGAACCCCACCCTCAATATCTGATCATCCTTAATATCTGATCAGGTTCCTCCTCCTCCACCATCCCCCAGGGGATGTCCCATCACCCTGGCCTGCCTTCAGCAAGAATCCGGGTAGGTCAGTTTAGCCAGAATCCTCCTTTATCCCTCATGCTTTCTCGTAGCAGTTTTTGCATCAGCTGACCTCATCCTGCTCCTTGGCCATAAATGTGTACTTTTCCTTGTATGCAGAATTGAACCCAATCTGTCTTTCCTACTGCAAAACCCAATCACACCTATCATGACAGTCCCCCTGAATAAAGTCTGCCTTACTATGCTTTAATGTGTCATAAATAATTTTTTTCTTTAACAGAATAATATTTTTTCTTTAACATCTCATACCTAAGAGCTCATATGCAGGAACACTGAAGGCTAGAGGCTCCTAAGGACTCCCAGGGAATGTGTAGATGAGCTCAAAATAAGCCTTCTCTAAGGCAGCAGATGAATGCCGCATCTCCTCCCAGAGTCCAGGGTGGGTTATTGAGTTCAGTGGGAGGAAACCAGCTCTGCCTCCCCAGCTCCTGGGCCTGTGAGGAACAGAAGCACAGGAGACCCTGTGGAGATGTTAGGAGGTCACAAGGCTGGAGGGAGGATGAAGTCAAACAGGTACCGAGTCAACCATGTGGACATCCCTGCTGTGTGGCCCACACAGAAGGGAACTCCAAGAGAGCAGAACTAGGGGAGGGATAATTTGGGAGATTGGGATTGACATATACACACTACTATATATAACATAGATAACTAATAAGGACCTACTGTAGAGCACAGGGAACTCTCCTCAGTACTCTGTAATGGCCTATATGAGAAAAGAATCTTAAAAAAAAAAAAAAGAGTAGATATATGTGTATGTGTAACTGATTCAATTTGCTGTACACCTGAAACTAACACAACATTGTAAATCAACTATGTTCCAATAAAAATTAGCATGTAGTTTAAATTTTAAAATTTTAGAAAATTAAAAAAATAAAAAAGAATTCAAGAGCTTAACAGCAGAGACAGAAAAAAAAAAAGAGAGTAGAACTGAATGTTCTACCCAGATGCCACTGAAATGCCACACCCTTGCCAGTTGTGCCAGAAAGGCAGATGCATGTAACTGACCAAGTGTTCTAAAACAGCAATGATATGTGAGAAGGAAGGTTGAGCTGGGCAGGCAGTAGGATACAGAGTGGAGCTGAGTACAATTTGTGGCAAAAAGAGGCAGAGGGCAAGGTGGTGATGGAGACAGTTTTCATTTTGACTAAACAATAGAAAATGTTGCCTCCTGAGGATAGGAGGGTTCAGCCAGGGAAGTAAAGTTGTACTCAAATAGAGGCCCAAGGTTAAAGGACATCCAAAAGACCAGGGGATTGACAGTAGATACAATTGAATTTCTTCTTACATACTAATAAAATCTTAGTATTTAATACATGCCAGGATGCCGGTGAGGGCATCACAGATGTGAAAACACTGAAATGATACAAAGATCGTCACGGCCCCTGCACCAGATGACTTGCACCTTCATAAAGCACTCCATATTCGGGGGCACTTTTCTGTATGATTGAAGACTTTCTAATAAATACATAATATTTCTCAGTTTTTCCAAAACAACCAACAAAATGGTTTAAAAAAAAAAACAACAGGAAAGAAGTAAATCATGATGTAAATGGTAGTTCACAGTTGTGAGAATATAGTTGTTCTTTTCTCTTTTGGATTTTTAAATTTGCTAAAAATAAAATGAAAAGGTATAAAAATAGTAAAAGAAGCTCAAACAAGCTGGTTGAAACCCCTAGGGTTTCATAGATGCAATTTTATTTAATTCTCCCAACATCTCTATGGGACACAGATTATTTTTCCCATTTTCAGATGGGGAAACTGAAGCTATGGCTGTTAAATAATTTCCTCAAGGTCACACAGCTAGAATGTGAATGAATCTGGACTTGAACCCAAGTCTTTTGACCCTAGATTTCATGCTCCTTCTTTCACTTCTCTCTGTCTCTCAAGAAGAGTATACTCTTCTGATGGCTAAACCAGTAGGATACTTTAGAAGGACAGCAAGTAGTCCTCTCCTGCTATCACCCAGAATGAGTGACAGAGCTGTAAATGCCTGGGAGTGACCAGGAAAGGGTACTGGCCCATCGACTAGGAGACAGATGACAGAGACATAGTGTCTACCGAGGAATGACCATGGCTTGCCCATGGCTCGAGGAATCCTCAGACCAGAGCTTAGAGGTAGGCCCCCTTTTTAAAAATCACCTCTGCAGAATATGAGTAATTCATAGGCCTTGTTGACTGAAGAAGAACGCACAACCTAGAAGCTGCAAGTTATGTTTTATTCAGGGAACTTACTGAGGACTATAGCCCAGGAGATAACCTCTCAGACATCTCTGAGGAGCTGTCCAAACAGGCAAGGGAAGAGCCAGGATACATAGGAATTTTTGCTGAAAAAAACAAGACAAAACCAACAAACCATGTAGTCAAACATCAAAAGATTATTACTAATCACCAAAAACGGACATCTCAATTTTAGTGCTTTTCTCTGTGTGGGAAGAGGCAAGAGTCTGTGCTCATTGAAATTACTCCTTTGATAGACATCTTAACTATGTAGGACTAGTATCCTGTTTTTCTCCATCCTAAGTTCCCCTCAGGGCCCACCACTGTGGGGGTGGCTGCAATGGCTGATGGCTTGATGGTGGCAACAGTCTTTGTTTACTGATGTGGCAGGTGACATTTTTTTGTTCACAGCCTACACACAACCTCGATTTGTCACCTGTGTAGGAAAGGCCTTCTAGGACTTTATTCCAGTTACTGTTGTGGAATTACAAATTACCCCCAAACTTGGCACCTTAAAACCACCATATCATTTTACTTCAATGGTCGTGGCTGGGCAGTTCTCACTCAGGGTCATTCTTGTAGTTACGATCAGATGTTAGCTGGATCTGCAGTATCTGAAGGCTCAACTGGACCGACCGTGCAACATGGCTCCTTGACGTGAGTGGCAGTTGATGTTGGCTGAACGGGCTGTCCACTAGGAAGCCACACATGGCCTCTCCAGTTCGTCCAACTTCACACCTGATGTCTAGCTTTCCCCAGGACAAGCATCCCCAAAGAGCCAGGCAGGAGCTGCAAGGCCTTCTCGGATCCAGCCTCAGAAGCCATGCACCACTCCCATGGCATTCTACTGGCTACAAATGGTTTGTTAGATAGACTGGATTCGAGGGAAGGAGAATTAGGCTTCATCTCTTGATGGAGGTGGGGAAAAATCACATTGCAAAGAGGCATGTAAGATGAGATATGTTTCAGCCAACTCTGGAAAATAAAATCTGCCTCAGGCATTTAATCCAATGCTTCCCGACTTTTGTCACCTCAGAGCATACACAGAAAGCATAATATGTGTGTGGTTCGTGACACACCAGTTGGGAAGTTCTGATGGGGTCTCTGTCTATGATCAAAAAAGCTTCCTTTGGGCTTCCTAGGTGGTGCAGTGGTTGAGAATCCACCTGCCAATGCAGGGGACATGGGTTCGATCCCTGCTCCAGGAAGATCCCACACACCGTGGAGCAACTAAGCCCGTGCGCCACAGCTATTGAGCCTGCGCTTTAGAGCCCGTGAGCCACAACTATTGAGCCCATGTGCTGCAACTACTGAAGCCCATGTGCCTAGAGCCTGTGCTCCACAACCAGAGAAGCCACGGCAATGAGGAGCCTGTGCACCACAAAGAAGGGTAGCCCCCACTCACCACAACTAAAGAAAGCCCACGCACAGCAAAAAATGACCCAACACAGCCAATTAAATAAATAAATAAATAAATAAATAAATAAATTTATAAAAAAGAAAGCTTCCTTTTCCTACTCTATGGCTAGTGTACATTTGAGGACAAGATTTCCCACACACTTCAGGGCATTTTTTTATTTTATTGAAGTATAGTTGATTAACAATGTGTTTAATTTCTGCTGTGCAGCAAAGTGACTCAGTTATACATATATATTCATTTAATTTTCTTTTCCATTAAGATTTATCACAGGATATTGAATATAGTTCCTTGTGCTCTACAGTAGGACCTTGCTGTTTATCTATTCTATGTATAATAGTTTGTATCTGCTAACCCCAAACTCCCAATCCTTCCCTCTCCTCCCCCCTCCCCCCTTGGCAACCACAAGCTTGTTTTCTATATCTGTGAGTCTATGTGCCACAGCTACTGAGCCCATGAGCCACAACCACTGAGCCCACACTCCTAGAGCCCATGCTCCACAACAAGAGAAGCCACCGCAATGAGAAGCCTGAACACCACAATGAAGAGTAACTCCCTATTCGCCACAACTAGAAAAAGCCCTTGTGCAGCAATGAAGACCCAATACAGCCAAATTAATTTTAAAAAAAATGAAGGTCTGTCTATTACAAAAAAATTTTTTTAAGAAATTATTAAACAGTAATAGAGGATTAGCCAATAGGGATTTCTGTCTCCTATCTGGAACCTGAGTGAGTCACATGGTAATCAAATCATTCACATGGGAAGGTTCTTTTATATACACAAAGACCAGCTTATAAATGTGTAAGGAATGAAAGAATTAAAATACTTAACAGTGAAAAAAGCAGATCTAGGCAATGATCATCAGTGATGCCCAGCCATTCACTAAGGCTGATGGGGAACCTAACAGTGAGTGATCAGGCTGATTTCAGCTGAACCCAGAGGTGGATTTACCCTGAGCTGATATACTGTGACGTTCAGCATCCCTCACTCGCGTGGTCCTCTCCCAAGACCTAGAACCTCATTTTACATTTGTCATTTACATTACTTCCTCTCAAAGCTCCTCAGATTGGAAATTGTATTCTCCACATACCTGGATCGCTGTGCGAACCTATTGGTCAACCTGAAGATCACAAAAATAAAGACCACCAAACACGATACGCCTCCGGCTGTGATGGACTAGGAAATAGCACCATTCATGAAACGCTTCTGCCAACAGTTGACAAACTGATCAAGCATCCAGATACAATCACTAGTTTATACAAACCACTGGAGATGGAAGACCATGTGAAAGACACCATGAGTTTACAAGAGCCAAATCTAAAATATGGGTGGTTTTATAGGACAAATTACCCAAAATTTTCAACAAATAAATTGCAAGTAAAAAAAGGAGGGGAGAGGACATGGTGGGAGATCATCATATACATTTTAAAAGACTTAAGAAATATCAGCAAAACTGATGTGTGTACCTTGTTTGGATCCTGATTCAGATGAAATAACTGTTTATGGTATACTCGGAATTTTTATATTGACTGAATATTAGATGGTATTAGGGAATTATTGTCAACTTCTTCTAGATATGATAATGGTATGATGGATATATTTTTAAAAGAGCCCTTATGTCTTAGAGAGATATATTCAAGTATTTTTGAATGAAGTGATATAAACTCTGGGGTTGTTTAAAAAATAATCTAGCAGAGATTGGGATAGTAGAGGCTATAAAGTGCAATTGGTCTTATGTTAATAAATGGTGAAGCTAGGTGGTGGACACGTGGAGGTTCATTATAAATATATTCTTTATTTTCAAACACACTTTAGTGTATGTTTAAAAATGTCATCATAGGGACTGCCCTGAGGGCGCAGTGGTTAAGAATCTGCTTGCCAATGCAGGGGACATGCGTTCGATCCCTGGTCCAGAAAGATCCCACATGCCACAGAGCAACTAAGCCCGTGAGCCACAACTACTGAGCCCATGAGCCACAACTACTGAGCCTGCATGCCTAGAGCCCATTCTCCGCAACAAGAGAAGCCATCGCAATGAGAAGCCTGCACATCACAATGAAGAGTAACCCCCCCGCTCCTCGCAACTAGAGAAAGCCCACAAGCAGCAACAAAAACCCAACACAGTGAATAAATAAAAACAAATTTATTTTAAAAAGTCATCATAAAAAGTTTAACGAAGTAAAATACATATTACCATGGTTGATATGTTATCTGTATGTTAACAGTAACCAAATTCACATCATATATTGCAGTTCACAGAGCGCTTTTCATGCATAACAACGTAACCCTAACCTCAAGCCTACGAGATAGGTTTCATCATCTTCTCTGCACAGGGAATAATTTCAGAGTGGTTAAGTCAGTGGCTCAGAGGCCTGGAGCTAGCAGGAGACAGAAACTCGATTCAGATCCAAGTCCTTGATTTCTAAATCTCATGCTCCACCTGGGGAGGTAGAAGAAATGCTGAATCTTCCTGGTTACGTCATTTAACTTCACAGACTTAGAAAAATGGGAAACTGCCTTTTTCTTACTGTTGAGAAATTCAAGTCTGACAATTTCTAGAAAAGTACTTTGTTAATTGTCAAGCACCCTATAAGTTTAGATTGTCATACATAGACTCTAGCAGGGACCTCTATAAAAATGGAAGAAACTGGAGAGCTCTAGGAGCTGGTCTCAGGCAGTGCAAAGCTTACTCTTGTCCACGCCTGTCTCCCCTTTTTGTAGACCTCCTCACATTCCCAGATCCATCCCTTACATCACTATTAACTGCCTATGGTTAAGATGTTTTTCCTTGTGGTGTATTTGAAAGCTTGGCATTGTCCCTGGTGTGCTTAGTTTTTTTGTAGCTTGTGGGAGCAGAGGCTCCACAACAGCTGTTTATAACTGAAAGTTTCATGGCTTGTTTTTAGGCTAGTAAAATGAGTATGAAACTGCATATATTTTCTGCTGTTGTCCAGAATTCTTTATTAGATTATTTTCACTAAGTCATCGGTACCCATGAATTTTCATCAGCAACACTGGAAAACAAATGAGACACTTTTGATTCTCCAGGGGGAAAAAATGAAGTACTACAGCTAAAATGGCTGACATTAAATAACAACAACTACAGAAACCAAACACAAAAACAAACCTCTTGGGACTTCCCTGGTGGCGCAGTGGTTAAGAATCAGCCTGCCAATGCAGGGGACATGGGTTCGATCCCTGGTCTGGGAAGATCTCACATGTTGCGCCACAACTACTGAGCCTGTGTGCTACAACTACTGCAGTCCCCGCACCTAGAGCCTGTGCTCCGCTCAAGAGAAGCCACTGCAATGAGAAGCCTGAGTGCCACAATGAAGAGTAGACCCTGCTCACCACAGCTGGAGATAGCCCACATGTAGAAAAAATTAGAGAAAGCTCAATGCAGCCAAAAATAAATAAATAAAGTAAAAAAAAAAGAAAACAAACCTCTTTGGGGACTCAGTGTAGTCATCTAAACAGCCATGTCAAAATGGCTACATGCAAACAACCACTTTAAAACATCTCCCTCTGAAACATACACGTAATGATTGCAACGTAATTCTGCCAGTGTATTATTTAAACACTAAGAAGAGTACTTAAGTATTTATTTTGTTTTACATATGTAAGATAAGCTATTTCATTTGTAATTATTTCTTTTATAATAATAGTTTCAGCTATAAATAACTTTGGAAGTTGTGTTACCTCTCTGTCTCAATTTTGTTAGCCCCAAGTTAGGGACAATAGTAATATCTATTTCATGGGTTAAAAATTAGATGGTCATATGTGTAAAATACCCTGTAACCTTGCTCGGGGCCTGGCACAAGCAGGTACTAGATGTTAGTGTCTCTTTGAATATAAGTACTTATTAAGTTGTGCATTTAAGCCTATAATTGCCATAGAGCTTAGAGACAGAGTTTTGTGGCCACCAGGACTAGCGTGGATGCTGAACACCGGTGGTACTGAAAACAGGAGGACTGGACATGTGACAAAACAGCGTAGAATGTCAATGTTAGAATCTTGGTGCTGAGTATATGGCTGTTCACTGCACTTTTTTTCAACTTTTCTGAATGTTTAAAAATTGTTATAATAAAATGTTGGGAGATAAATTTAAAAATAAAATCTGGCGACCGCTTTTAGCTGTCACGGCCATGAACAGCCTCAGTGGAGTAAATGGAGATGAACCGTCCAGAATTATAAACCCATTAAATGGGCACTAGGGAGGTAGACACGGAGGTAAGGAGTGCACTGAGGGAGGCAGAGGAAGCAGTTCTTTCCTGACGGGTGGACACGGCGCGGCAACCGCGGCTCACAGAGGGTCTTGCTCCTGCAGCCAGGAAAGTTTGCATCACTTGGAACATCTGTGTAGGACTTCTCCCGCCAGACAAGCCATGATCATTTCCAGTTCTGCTTCCAGCCTGCCTAGGGGAAGAGCATTACAAACAATGACTCTGCTTTCAAAATGGAAATTTTCAGTCCCAGGATTTCAGCGGGGACTTCTGGAGTTCGTGAGAGGCACCTCCCTCCTCAAGAATTGAATTAAACGGGAAAATTTCAGAATTGCTGTGAAATGAGTCTCAAATGTCCTGAAAATAGTATATATGTAACTCCTCAGTATTGTGCAGGTGATTCATGGGAACTCCAATGCCTTCTTTTGGTTAATGGATCACTCAGGACATCGTTCAGGAGAGTGGTGAAGTATTTATGCCAAACACAGAGTAGAGGATTACTATCATAGCAGCGGTTTACAATTAACTGAGTTATGGTTCCCCTAAAATTTAGTCAGATGAGAGTATATGTGTATATCTTAACTCTGGACAAAGGTTTAAATATTTTAAATATTATTAAAGCCAATAAACATCTGTTGAGCACCTATGAGCTACCGAGAAGTACAGCAAACACTCCTTTTTCTATAATGCATGAATCGTGTAATTTCAGGAAAGTGTCATATGCAAACTTTTGCAGGCACCGTCTCTTCACCAGTACTTCTCTGCGAGAATCATTGTGTAGATGTCTTCACAGTCATCCAATTATCAAATCAGGGAAAAAGTTGAGACTCTCTTCAGATGGCTAGAAGCTGTCATTATTCTCCAGCTGAGTGATACAATTTTAAATAGTTTTTAAAGTGAAAATGTCAACGGTTTGGAAGGATATAAACTGAAAATAAAGTCCACCTCCACACAACATCCGCCATCTCGCTTCCCAGAGGTTACCTGGATAACAGATTTTTGCGTACACTGCTAGGGAATTTTTACACATACACAAGTATATATGTGACCCCGATGTTGGCTGTCTACCTCATCTGTGTGTCTTGACTCTCTTTTGGTCCCATGCCATGCTTGACACAAAACTCAGCCCCTAGTCAAGGGGCATTTACAAGAAACCCAATCATACCAAATATATTCTGATGTATAAAGTATTATTGAAGATTGATGGGGTTGGGGAGAAGGGTCACCTTGCCTGGGATTAGCATCTCTCCCTTAAACAAAAGAAAACAAAACAAAACTATGTTCAACATACCTCTCCTCCATAGTCTTACCAGCCCATACTGGGCATTCTCCTCTTTGGCCCCTGTTCACTGTATCCTGCCAAAACACACACACACAGACACACACACAGACACACTCACACACACACACACAGTCTCAGTAATTCCAGTCATGCCTGTTCCAAGGCCTCTGCATCCCCATCCCAACCCTTACCTTCTCCCAACCACCCCAGCCGAGTTGTAAGGATGCACTACATTTTATTCAACCAGTCCCTTTTGGATGGACATTTAGGTTGCTTCTAGTTTTTTCTTGCTGTGTTAAACAATGTGACAGTTAATATCCTTGAAGACACACCTTTGTGAGTTTGTTGTAAATTCTTAGAAGTGCCATGTCTGGGTCAAGAACCCATGTCTTCACAATTTGCATATATTTTGAAAAATTGCTCTTTAAAATATGACATGAATGTACATTCCCATGGTGCCTGGGAGCACCTGTTTCCCATGCTTTGGCCAACACTGGATATTACTAAACTTTATCATCTTCACCAATCTAATGGCAAAATGTAGTACCTCATTATCATTTTAATCTGCACTTCTGTGAGGATGAGTGGGATTAAGCGTCTTTTCCTGTGTTTATTTGCCATTGTACTTTTTTTCCTGTAGACGTCGTCTAGGTATTGACAACAGAAAATCCATCGCCTCTTTGAAAATATCTTTTTTCTTTCCTTCCAGGACACTTCTGTCTTTTGATTCCTTGGCACCTCTTTCTTACCCTTTTTCTGGTTTCTGCTTCTTCACCTACCTCTGGCATGTTGCTGTCCTCCAGGCTTCCAGCCTCATCCTGCTTCCTTTTCATTGTATGTGCTCTCCCCCTGTGACTTCACCTACCCATCCAATAATAGCTACCTTTTCTTGACCACTTACTATGTTCTAGACATGCTACTAGGCATTCTAAATGGTTATTTTAATTCTATGGAGTTGGCCTTATCCTCCCCAAGTTTACAAATGAGGAGTCTGAGGTTACAGATTAACTTGCTTAAGGTCTTACATACCACCAGAAAATCATGGAGTCGGGATTTAATTCCAGAGCTGTTCCTTTCTAGTGCACAAGCTCTTTCTATCACTCACCTGCCGTGTTCTCATTTACCATCTACAGGGAGAGCATCCCAAATCTATATTCCCACTCCAAGCCTGTCTCCTGGTCTCCAGACCCAACTCCTCAATAGAAATCTCTACCAGGACATCTGCAGGAACGTTAGAGACAACATGCTTCCCCAGGAACCTGCCCTTCCAGTGATCCCTTTCATGGTTAATGGGGCCTTCCAGCCTCCCAGCTTCAGCTAATCAATCACCAAGGCCCATAGAAACAGCTTAGAATCTGAACTTTTCTCTCCTTCCTTCTGCTGCCCTGAGCTCAGGGCCTTGTCATTTCTTGTGCAGAATGTCACATACTTCTTAAACTATTCTCCTTGCCACCAGGCTCTGTGCATTCTAGTTTATTCCCTGCTCTGCTACCAGAGGTAGCTTTTCCAATAAGTACAATAATCCATGTATTATTGTTTTTTAATTTTTATTGGAGTATAGTTGCTTTACAATATTGTGAAAGTTTGTACTGTACAGCAAAGTAAATCAGCTATACATATACATATATCCTCTCGTTTTTGGACTTCCTTCCCGTTTAGGTCACCACAGAGCATTGAGTAGAGTTCCCTGTGCTATGCAGTAGGTTCTCATTAGTTACCTATTTTATACATAGTATCAATAGTGTATATATGTCAACCCCAGTCTCCCAGACCGTCCCATCCCCCTTTCCCCCTTGTTATTGGTACATTTGTTCTCTATGTCTGTGTCTCTATTTCTGCTTTGTAAATAAGATCGCCTATATAAATTTTTTCAGATTCCACATATGTGTTAATACACAATATTCATTTTTCTCTTTCTGACTACTTCACTCTGTATGACAGGCTCTAGGTCATGGTTGATAATGTTCTTTATCTCATAAGGCTCTTATAAGGAAAAAGCGAAATAATCTATGTAAGATATGTAGCTCATGCTAATTCCTCAATAAATACTCTCAGAACTTACTTTCTCCTTCCCAAAAGTAAATTCTGGTAATACAAATCCTTTTGACCTATAATAATAATGTTTAAAGGCTCAATGGGTCCAAGGGCCTGAACTACCACCCTCTTCTCTGGCCTCACACCTCTGCTGTAGTCAAACAGATTTCTCACTTTTCATCTCTGTACCTTTGCATAGGCTGTTCCCTCTGCTTGGAATTCTCTTCGCCGCACTTACTCCACTAGTGAGCTCCTTCGATTCTTTAAGATTTAGCTCAAAGGGCACTTTCCCCATGATGCCTGCCCTGAACTCCTCCGGTCAGGTTCCTGGGTCCCTTCTCTGCACCCATTTATTTACTTACAACATTGCATTGCAAGTACCTGTCTCTCCATGACAAGGCTGAGAACAAGGGCTGGTTCTTATCTGTCATGTCCTCAGTGTGGGGGACACAGGAAGTGGAGTGGGGTTAACATGTTCCATGTGTTAAGAAGTGCCAGTCACCACCACTCCCCCACCCCCACCCAGACCCCCCCCCACCCCCAGTCTCCCAGAGCTAGTGCCCTGCAGGCAAGAGGCCCAGGCCCAGCCTGTAAGCCCCCGCTCTGGGCCTGAAGCTAGTGAGTCACTTAAAGCCTCTGAAATCTCACATTTAGACCTGAATAGCCAACCTCAGCAGTCTCCCAGACAATTAAGAAGGTCAAAGGTTGTACATGAGAAAAGCCAGAATGCAGTCAAGAGGCAGGATGTTAGAAGCGCCAGCCAAAGGCAGGGGAGGAACCATCATTTTAGGAAATGGAACGATACCCGGAAAGAATGCAGGCATCGGAGGCAGATAAATGTAAAGACACTGTGTTATCCTGTGCTCACACACTAACCCCAAAATATCATGAGCTTAACACAACAAAGGGCTAGTCTCCCTCAGTACAAACCCACAACGAGGACAGGTACTTGCTCTGCTCACTCTTGGACCCCTACCAATGGCACGTGGCAGGTTGGGGTCCTCGCAAAGCAGGCTCAGAAAGGAAATTAACATGCGGGGGGGGAGGTGTTAGGGATCGCCCCTGGGATCAACACCTGCGAAAAAGAGCAGACCGAAATAGGATTGTGCAGAATGCGGAGCTGAGCTGCAGTGCAGTCCCGGCAATGACCTTGGCCTAACCCGCGGGGACTCTGCAGCTTGAACAGCCCTTTAGACCTGTCCCAGATTGGACCAAGATGGCCGGATCCTTGTACCTCCATATCAGTCAGGTGGACCGCAGGCAAGGTGGCTGGCTCTCTGCAGCTGAGGCAATGCCTGCAGGGACTGACCGTGGAAGGCCATCTGCAGACAACACTCCAGCCCCGGGGGCGACACGTCTTTCCTGCAAGGGGACGTGAGTGCGTGACAGAGCCACCATGTAGAGGAGTCACATCGTGGAGTAGCTGCATCCTTAGAACACACACCGAGGTACTCAACTTGGGTTCTTTACCAGAGGCTGATCCTCAGCCCAAGATGTGAGTGCAAGGAGCTTAGCTGGGCATGAGGAAGTGAGATGGGGAAGGAAGCAAATCAATGCAGAGTGCTTTAAGGAACAGGATGCTGCCAGAAGACCACATGAGACAGAATAGAACATGCCCTGAGTTGTCCCACTCCAGGGGCAAAGAAGGAGTGGTGTTTATCCATCAAATCCTGTGCGTCATTATGCAAAGCCACTCTTGGAGGCAGTCACTCCCTGGCAGTTCCCACCTGCCTGGCCCACATGAGCAGAGTCGCAGGTGATGGCGGGAAGAAGCACTGGCATGAACGGAACAGTGAGTACCAGGCGGATGTGGGTTGAGCACTAACAGAACCTGCCACCCCGGGGAGGAGAGAACCTGGGCAATCTCTCAGGAATACTGTGTTGACTCAGCCCAGAAGTGACACAATCACAAGCCCAAGGGCAGAATGAGTGGCCTGGCGTACCCGTGATGGGGCCTGGTGTACCCGTGATGGGGCCTGGCATACCTGTGCTGGGGCCTGGAGGAGGCTGCCTTGCCCCCAGAGAGGGAGGGGGAAATGGGTGTTACTGAACCCTGGTAATGTTTACCGCGGCCGCTCCTACTACCAGTTGTGTGTGATTGAGAAGTTGTTTTACCTTTCTGAGCCTCAATTTACTAATCTGTAAACTGGGGAGAATAACACCTATGTCAAGAGGGTGTGATAGCTGGAACTAAGGCACATAGAGAATCTACCACAATGTAGCTGTACTGGTGATGTTCTGAGTCACATGTGACCCATCATGAGTCACATGATAGGTTCATTTTTATTCATTTTATTGTTATACGTAATAACATACATATGATACCTATACTCTTTTCATGTATCAAATATAACATTAAAATAATAAAGGACATTCGCTTGACATTATGTATTGGAAAATTTTTTTCTTTTTTCTTTTTTTGGATGCGTTGGGTCTTTGTTGCTGCACGCGGGCTTTCTCTTTGTGGTGAGCAATGGGTTACTCTTCGTTGCGGTGAGCGGGCTTCTCATTGTAGTGGCTTCTCTTGTTGCTGAGCATGGGCTCTAGGCAAGCGGGCTTCAGTAGTTGCAGCACATGGGCTCAGTAGTTGTGGCACACGGGCTCAATAATTGTGGCCCCCAGGTTCTAGAGCACAGGCTCAGTAGTTGTGGCACACAGGCTTAGTTGCTCCAAGGCACATGGGATCTTCTCGAACCAGTGATTGAACCCGTGTCCCCTGCACTGGCAGGCAGATTCTTAACCACTGCACCACCAGGGAAATCCCAATATTGTTGAAATTCTAAGATGCATTTCAAATACGTAAATATTTGACTATATAAATACTTCAAATATGCATTTATATATTTCTAAATAGTCTACCAGTTTCTAGTATATAGGGTACACTCAGTTAAAGGTAATTACTATTACTTGGGAAGTCCTGACAATCAATCTCATTAATCACAGGCAAACAATGGATCTGGAATGTAAGTTCCCCAGATAAATGAGCAGCTCAAGGGTCTGCTTGGAGAGGAGAGTTGACCTAGGCCTGTTGACTCACCATGTAAACACAAGTCATGGTAATTTACTAACATCAAGACCTATTTCCTGCTCAGAATTCCAGCCCAGCCTCCAGAACTAGACACAGAGGAAGAGGTCAAATATACTCACATGGAACCTGTTTCCCTTTCCACTAACTTCTGAGCAATGAGACTTGCTTGTTGCAAAGTCATCAAAACAAAACCATGGAAATTTCTCACCTGCCATAAGCTAAACAGAGCTTTTGAGATGCAAACCATATCCATTCTCAGAGGAGAGCAGTGGAATGGAAGAGAGAAGTCACTTTCAAAGAACCATCCCCCTGCCTTCCCCCTCTATACACATGCTAAGCACACAGAGCTTTTGCAATCGGCTACGAAAACAGAATTTTAAAATAAACCCTCGTCTGCTCTCTCAAGTCAGAATTTAGAGGCAAATGGATTTTTGTAGGGTGAATTTGTTCTCCCAAATTAGTTTCATTGACACACACACACACGTCCACAAAATGAGGCATTCATTAATAGGCCAAATAACGGAACGAGTGAGTTCACCCTCAGCAAAAGAGACATTCGACGATTCTGCGGATAGGCTTGAAGCTGCATGAAAAGAAAGCTCACAGAAGCCAGCAGATGGCACTTAATCATAATTTTTCCTATGATTTCTATTAATTGTTCAGTATTCTTCATTCTGTCTTCCCGGTAAGACGCATGATATGCTGATACGGCATAGTAAGTAAGGTTTTCCCTTTGAGATGTTCAATAGGCTTATTACACAAAATTCCCCCACCCACATAACTAGCCCCAGACCCATTTCCTCGTGCATAGATTTATTCCATATTTACACATATATCAGAGTATGCATATGCACACCCACATATCTGTGTGCTTGCAAGCATGCAGCGCCTTTGATAAATGTCTGAGGCAAAAGCTAACGCCTTCACCTATCTCCAGAAGCACATCCAAATCAAGGAACTGTTGTTCCTGAAACAGTCACAGAAAACCACCTAAATCACAGTGTCTGCCAGGAATAGAAAGGTAGAAATACCTCAGGGAGGCCGCTTGGCATTTCCTTCAAGGCTCCTATTACAAGCGTTAACAAGGTGAATGGCCCCTTCTAGGCGGTTCCCCCTCACCCGCCAATTCCTTCACTGTCTCTCCCCCAGCCCCCTCCACCCCCGATTTTGCCCTCCCCTGTGTCTCCCCTCTCCTTCCTTCGCCCCACACTCCCACAATGCCTCAGCCTTTTCTGCTCCCGGACTCCCTTTCTTTCTTCTGATTCTCCTGTTTTCTTTGATCCCTCCTTTTCCCTTATCAGTGCTGGCATCAGTTTCCTAAGTCTTGAGTGGGGACAGATGCTGTACCAGTCAGGGTTCTCAGTTTCTGACACCAGAAATTGACTCTGTTAAGCAGAAAAAAAAAAAAAAAATATTGGAAAGCCATCAGGTAGTTAACAGAATCGACAGGAAGCCTGGAGAATCTGGCTCGGCCAACAGGCAAGAATCAAAGGCGACTGGCACCAGAGAGGACAGCCAAGGTCACACCACTGAAAACTACTCTGTTGGGGCAGTGCCATCAGCACCACGGCTTCCAGCCACTAACGGCCACTATTACCACTTGACTCTGCTGAAAAAGCATGCACTCGCTCCAAGAGCTTGTTTCATTTCCTCCAGACTCCTGGTCCAGGCTGGAAGACCCAGTGCCAAGGCTGGGAGGACAGGCCTCATGAGCTGCTCTCCAAGGGCAGAGCTGTAGTTCTGGCTCAGGCTAGAGTGAGGTAGGAGTGCAGAGCCTAGGCGCTGGTAGCCTGTCGAGAAAGCAGGAGAAAGCAGATCTCAAGCAACACTGGAGATTGGGAGATACCACGTGTGATATCATTCATTTAAAATCCCCTCTATTGCTGGTTTGCAGATAGGAAGGTCTGTACTTCCGAGATGAGTGAAAATAAGCTGGGGAGAAAGGAAAGCTATTGGGCTATTTAGAAATCAGTTACACCAATTCTGGAAAAACAAAGTGAAATTCAGCTGATGCTGTAGCCCTGCACAGTCACCTCAGTTATTTTCCACATGCTTTGTCCTAGACAAATTGAGGAGCTTTAGTCCCTAGTCTGAGCACCCTTTGCTTTCAGGGTCTATTTAGCCAATTTAAGTTCCAGCTCCTAAGCACTATTCCTTTGACTTCCCACATCTTAACCCCTAATGGAGCTCCTTTCTAGGGATGAAATTTGTAACATGATTCCTGGCTTGGTGCAGGGGCTGCTTCCCTCATCCTGCCAGCTGGTCCCAATTATGAGCTGGTCTGGGTAACTTGAGAATTTGGAGTGTGTCTGTGCTGCAGGAGGAGGGTTTCCTAAGCACTTAGCTTCCCTTAGGATACCAAGCCCAACTAGAACTAATGGATCCTTTAATGTTCTGAATTATGAGGTGATTTTCACTGGTTTTCCAAAAAAAAAAAAAAATGAAAATAAAATATATAAATAAAATCACTTGGTGGTGTGCCTGATAACCACTGCCAACACAGTGAAAAATGAAGGCAGCTGTCTATATCATTCAGGCAAAGCTCCAACTTCGCATACAGATCTTGAGTGATTTCCTCAATTTTCCTCTGTGTTTTAACAGAGTGGGCCTGTGTTGCCTCAAGTTTCCTTTGTGATAGGTGACACCCAGGCAAGTCTTTGGGGGAACTCCAGCCCAATTTTAAAGGGCCACACACATATCTGAGTTTAAGGTTACAGTTTTTTGTTTTGTTTTGTCTTTGTTTTTGCTTGTGTGTGTGTGTGTGTGTGTGTGTGTGTGTGTGTGTGTGTGTGTGTAATGTTTATTGAGCATCTATTATCCCGAGGCGCTACAAATTCTGGGAAATCAAAACTGAATAAAGTTTACTATTGAGTAAGATGAATCTCATCCAACCAGTGGCATTCCAAGGTGGTGGAGGGTAAAAGAGTCCGCCCTTGGCTGGGAGGAGCATTTTGTCAACGATGCTATTTAGAATTGCCATGGTGCATGGTGATAATACAAACCAGGTGGCTTTTATTATTATTTTTAAACTCTCTACAGACTAATACATGCCTTATTGCCTGCACCTGGACTGATTTCTCCCACTGGCCCCTGTCACCATAATCTTCTGCTTCCAACCACTCCCCCAATTTAGGCCATCACAGGCACTCTACGTAGGGGCAGGAGAAAAAACTCACATTCGAAGATGTGAAAGTGGCTGGAAAGCAAGTGTCTATAGCTGATGGGTATGAGCTCTATTGGCAGGTCAACGCCAATCTTAGTTGTCTATACTTGATCTTTGTGGGGCCTTTCTGAGGCACGTCTCTCACCCCCACCCCTTGACTCACATCGTCAGCGTTTGTAAGGGGCTCTTTTTTTCTAAGGTATCATTTCACATCTTTGGGCCCACGTGTCCTCACGCATAGAGTGTGGATGAAAGTAGTCCTCCCTGGAAGGATTGTTGTCAGGATGAAATGGGAGAACATATGCGAAATAAATGTTTCCTGTTACTTTATCATTATTCTATTAAAAGTATTGCAATTACAATACAGTGCTTAATTCCAAGGAACAGTTTTAAAAATATTTCCATAAAATTTAGTTCAAGCTTGTGAATTAGAAAGGTCATAACGATAAGAAAAAAACAAAGCCCAGGAGACAGAGAGAGGTGCAACTGGGTCAGTTATGCAGGTGCAGTTCTGAGGGACCCTTGCCTGAGCACTGCCACCCACCCTGACCCAGGAACGCCTAGGCGATGCGGGGTGCACCCTGGGCCCTTTCCTCACCCCACTGTTACCAACATTCACCACCACGCATTGATGTTTCTTGCCTAAATTAATACACTGATGATTGCCAAATGGTGACTTTCTAATACCTTATTTCTTCTCCATTTATTGGTTGACTTTCTACTGTAAGAAATAATTTCTTCACATGTATTTGTTCATTTCTTTGTCTATATCTATAGGGACTCATAGGCTTCGATTTTATTCAGTGTGTTATCATCATTCATTTTGATCCTCAAATAGAACCAGATTTGATCAATAGAAGCCCCTTCGAGATTGTTTCTGTGTCCTTTTGACATGTGGTTACCATTCTTGGAGGAATTCTTTACATTCTGGTGCAAGATGTTCCAGGCCCATCTTGTTCTTTCCCAGCCCCAGCCCTGGAATCAGCCATTTGTCTAAGGAAACCAAGAAGGTTCCTTGCGGTGGGGAGTGGTGCTGAGAACCAAGGTCTGAGCACTAAGTATACTTGTTGCTTCTTGGGGTGCCAGTCATCTTAGGTTCCTTCACTGGACAGAGCTAGAAAATATATATGTGTACGTATATACACACACATTTACATCTCTTTTCATCTCTATCGATCTATGTACCTAAACCATAGTTTACATGGATAGCTCCAGTTTTAATCCAACACCATGAGATTTGTTTTGGTTTCCCCCGTGCCATATTTGTGCCTCCCTCTCCAACAGTGGTAAACCTGTTCCCACCATCTCAATATACCTCTGTGAGGCCAATTACTTACCCCACTGGATCATGTCCCCTGGCTCACCCCTCCTCCAGCTTGCAGCCTTCAAACTGGCTACCTACCTCATTCAGACTTTTTGATAAAGAAAGAAAAGAAGGAAGCTAATAAATATTTTCCAAAGACAGGAAGAGAAAAGAAGAGAAGGGAAGGGAATGGAATCGAAATGAGAAGGGAAAGAGCTGGGTTGCCTTTTGATTTGCATTTTTAAAAGAGCACTCAGGCCGATTTGTAGAGAAAGAGTTGAAAGGGAACAAGAATGTATTCTCCTCTTAACTCACTTTGTGTTGCTGAAAAAAAACTGGCCTCTGTTCACCAATGACGCATAGAAATACGGAGACAGAGCTTTGGAGGAGTAGAAAGGAATAGCTTTATTACTTTGCCAGGCAAAGGGGGAACACAATGGCTAGCGCCCCAAGAACTGTGCCCCCCTCTCTGGGGAACAGGGAGAGGTCTTAGAGTCGGGGCGGGGCTCGTGGTCAGAGAAGAGGCGATAAGGATCAAGGCAGTAACAGTCTTGCATTCTTCTGATGGGTTGGTGGTGAGGTAAGAAGGAATCAGCAATATCGACCTTCAAGTCCAGCTGGTCTGGGGTCTACATGCTTGTGGGCGGCATACCCTCATTAATCATTAACTTCTCCCACCTGGAAGGGGTTTCAACATCTGCAGAATAGCTCAAAGATGTTGTTGTGTGTACTGTTGATGGGGAAACAGGACCTTGTCCCAAGACTGCTCTTGCCCGTTTCTCCCTGGTCTTGGGCATCCCCTCCCTTCCCTAATTAACAGCTGCTTGAATCTGCCCACTGGAACTCAGGGAAGGTCATGGAGGCTGAATGAAGGCTGTTTCCTGTAATCAAAGAGATAGGGGACACAGAAAGGCTTTGTGCCCAGGGGCCCCACAGGGCCCTGCTCCGTATCATTGGCATTCCTAGTACTTGTGAGCATGCTTTGAGGAAGACACTAAGTAAATGTTTAGAGAAGGAAGGAAGTGGTGGAGGGGAGAAGACAAAAAGAGGGAGGGAGAACAGAGGCTTCCCCGGAGGGAGACACCACAGATTAAACTTGTGCTTTACTTTTTCTGCAGTAGGAGTTGCTTCTCTCTGTAGCCAAGGACAGAAAATCGCATTGAAGTTTGTCTTCCTGGTCCTGTGAAGAACCTCTAATAGCTTCCTGCAGTTGCTTACATAAATGTAGGAGTGTTGGACCCATTGACTTCTTTTTTTTTAAAATTTATTTTTATTTATTTATTTAGGCAGTATTGGATCTTCCATTCATCAGTTGATGGGCATTTAGGTTGCTTCTTGTGTTGGGTCTTCGTTGCTGCGCGTGGGCTTTCTCTAGTTGCAGCAAGTGGGGGCTACCCTTTGTTGCAGTGAACGGGCTTCTCATTGCAGTGGCTTCTCTTGTTGCGGAGTCTAGACTCTAGGTGTGTGGGCTTCAGTAGTTGCAGCACGCAGGCTCAATAGTTATGGCACTCAGGCTCTATTGCACAGGCTCAGTATTTGTGGGGCATGGGCTTAGTTGCTCCATCGCACGTGTGATCTTCCCAGCCCAGGGATCGAATCCGTGTCCCCTGCATTGGCAGGTGGAGTCTTAACCACTGTGCCACCAGGGAAGTCTCAGACCCATTGTCTTCTAGAAGAATCATCCTGAAGCAGATACTCCTTGCTCAGTTACAAGTGACTCACAATCTCCCTTAGTTGTATAAATGTAGGATATATAGGCCCTTTGTCCTGGGAGAAGTTTTAGTAGGTTTTTTTTTTTTCTTCCCCTCCCTTCTCTCACCTTCTTCCTGGTTAAAACCTTACCTGTTGTTTCATAGGCAAATTTGGACCTTCAGGAAATAGAGGACCTGTTTGCCAGAGAGTTCAATGCCTCCTAGGAGGGGAAGGATTAAAGTTCAAGTCCCTGCTCCCTGAGGTTCAAAGTCAGGAGTGTATCACACGGTGGCATGACTCAGGGGCTGGGCAATAAATTTCCCAGATGGCAAGAGGGCAACTGGCATTCCTAGCCCTTGGTAGAAAGCTTTACCAGATGGCCAGATCCTCATCAAGTCAGATGGGTCCACCAGGTGACAAAGGCTGGCAGCAGCCCTAAACTCACCTGGTGCCAGCTTGACACCAGGGAAGTGGCTCTGTGTGTGTGTGTGTGTGTGTGTTTACAAAAGAGTTGGTTGGCAAGAGCTGTAAACCAGTGGTGTTCTGGAACTAACTCATATTGGCTTACAAGAATTGATGGAATGTTGCAAGCCAGTTGTTAAATATAGCCATTATTAAATATTAAATTATGTAAACTTTTAATTAAATAACTATGTTAAAAACAAAGATAATAGATCCTCAAAACTCATCACATACTAATGATTTTCTCAAATTTTACTCTTATCTATGCTCTGGAGATTATTTACATCCATTGTAGCCTTATGGTGGGAATTTTGTACATAATGGTGGGCTACTGTGCATTCTCAGCTCTGCATTCAGTGATGTCACACTGGTAGCTTGAAATCAGTCATGGTGAGAGTATTTATGAGAGTATTTAAACTATGGGAATTGGCAAAATCTGTTAATCAATGCTTCTTCCCATCCTCCATCCCCTGAGGGAGCCATTGTTAAACACTGAGCAGCACACCCCTGACTGTAACCCTTGAGACTTATTCATTCATTCTGTCTTTACTGGCTGAAACCAGCTAGGGTGTGAGGTCCTCATGACTCATGAGCACACTCAGAGAGCGCACATCGGAAGATCCGGAACAGCGGGCTCAGGTACTACCACTATCCTCCAGGCTTGGATGATTCTGAAATTGCTTCAACTTCCTGAAATTCTTACCTTCCATCAGAGAGACTCAACCCCTGATCCAACTTTTCTTCTACCAAATTGCTAAGTCATCTGGTGGCGATATCACTCCTTAGTCCAAATCTCTGCTGTTGTGTGTCCATGAGATGCCTACTATCCCTTGGGGAAGTAACAGAATGAGGGACCCTAGGATCCTTCTTTTGAGCAGTCCTGGCAGTTTGGTTGAAAGTAGCCATTACTGAGCATAACTCTGGTGAGTGGGCTAGCCCTTGGAAAGACACTTTTACAAGACAAGGCAGGCCATCCAAGAACCAGTGGCTGATACAAGAGGAAAGGACTTTGCAGAGCTTCTGTGTTTTGAATATGACCCATGTTGGCCAGGCTCTACTCAGCTGCCAACATCTCTCTGCGCAGAGAGCATACTAGGAGAGGCCCACTGGACTGGACACTTGTTTGCACTCTAAGATCCCTAGACATAAAGATGGTGGCTACAGATTTGGAGGGGGAAAGACTGGCTTCTCCCTTTGGACTTTCTGATATTGCCAATATATGGAGTGAGGTGCTCTGGGAACTGACTGGGCACATTATTTGCCTCTCAAACTAGGTGGAGAGACATCCCACTTCAATAGGAAGGAATAAAGGAAGAAGAGAAGGACAGAAGGAAGGAAGGAAGGGCACAAATTAGGAAATTAATAAAGGGCACCAAATATTCTCACTCAGACAGCTCCTTCCATAGCATCCTCCATCTCAATTAATAGTATATTCATTTTCCAGTGGCTCAGACCTTGGTATCATGTTTGATTCCTCACCTTCTCTCCCAACCCAAATTCAGTCCATCATCACCTATACTTTCAAAGTAACCCAGAATTCAACCTCTTCCGCACCATTTGCCATGGCCACCCCCTAGATCCAAACCGCCATCATGTCTCTGCTGCATGGTTGTGTACCCTCTCCCTCTTTAACCCCATTGCCAGCCACTCTGCCCTGGTTCACTCTGCCCCAGCTACTCTTGCCTCTACAGTTCTTGACTTTCCCAGACACACTCCCACTTCAGGGCCTTTGCAGTGATGCTGACTCCATGGGACACTCTTCCCCAGGAAGCCACATGGCTGGCTACCCCCTGCTGCTCTTAGGTCATGACTCAGAAATCATCTTCTCAGTGAGCCTTCTCTGGCAACCCTAATCAAAGCTTCCCTATCCCCCCCTGTGTCACACTGCCCTTTTCTACATTATTTTCTCCTAATGGATTTTATTACTATTTGTATTTTTATCTTTCTCATTGTCTGTCTCTCCCATTAGCATGTAGGTTGATGAGGGAACAGAATTTTATGTGTTTTGTTTGCCTCAAGATTCTATAGGGTTGGCCAAAAATTTCGTTCAGGTTTTTCTATAAGATGTTACAATAGAATAGTATCTGGCTCATAGTAAATGCTCATTTCAATGATCTACTGATGCATCCTAAACAATCCTAAAATGTAGTGACTTAAAACAACAGTTCATTATAATCTCACTATCCCATGGGTTGACTGGGCTCAGCTGGGTGGTTCTTCAGTGGGAATCATTCATGTTTGCAGTCAAATGGCATCTGGAGCTGGAGTCATCTGAAAGGCATGACTGACACATGGTGCTGGTTGCTGGTTAGGAATTCAGCTGGGTTTGTGGTCCTGAGTGCCTACTCATGACATGTCTGGGTTCATCAACATCTCTGAGGATTAGCTGCCACAGGATTCAGTAAGTACTTGTGGGTAGAAAGAAAGGATGAGGGAGGGGAGGTGGTGGGAGGGAAGAAGTTAGAAACTTTAAAAAGAAGACAATGAGAAAGGGAGGGAGGGGGAAGGAAAGGAGGGAGAGAGGGAAAATGGAACTCAGCTTCCATTTCTACATGATAGAATAAAACCCACCTTTCTCCTGCCTGACCCTCCTTTCCCATCTCTCTCAAGTTGCACAGTGACCTGGCCTGGAAGCAGAAATTCATCTAACACTGCATATCAGAACTGCAGTACTCTTGGCAGAATCTTTTACAATTTATACCCCAACTTCAAATTTGTGCCCAGGCATATTTCCAAGGGAAGAACAACACAACACTTTATCTTGATGAAGCTCTTTCCTCTTAGTAATTTCAAAGCAGTTTTATAAACAAGCACTTTCATTGTACAAGAGAGGAAATGGAAGGGAACTAGTAATATTTAGGTAACCAATAGCAAAATCATTGAATCAATGTTATACTGAAGTGATTAAATAATGATGTGGCATCACAGGAAGGTTGCAACTGCATCGAATTAGTAAAATATAATTTGGAAGAAATCAAATATTAAAATTTCCACATAAAAACTGAAGTCAATGGGGACATTAGGAGTTAAGAAGTAAAAATAGATTTATACCAAACTAGATGGAAAAAAATTTAAACAGTTGTTGGGATATTAAGAATGGATTTGCTTTTTAAACATTTTGGAATAGTTGAGTCATTTTCCAGAACCACAAATATCCTTTGCCAGTTGGGCAAGTTTTCCAAAACCAACCTGGCAGACAGTTGTCTAAAAAGGGGGCTTTGCAGACAAGCTCCCTGGCTAAAATGCAGAGAAGTAAATGAATCTGGTTTCTGAAGCTCCAGTGTCTCAATACAGAGGGATAGGTGCAGTTCTTCCCCACTGTCTGAAGGTAGAAAGTTCCTAGAAGACTTTCCTAAGTCAAAAGGGTGTGAAGCAAAAAGCAATCACTTTACGACACATCTTGCTAAGGGATGCACAAAATGAGTTGAGATACAGTACATATGCTCACAGACACAGTTCACATTCCTGGTGGCTTGATGCTGAGATGCTGAGCGTAATTCCTGGGGAAGGAGCTTGGAGGTGCCACTCTTGCTGCTACAGGTGCACACTGCCTCTAAAACAGCTCACTGCAAAATAACTTTTCATAAAAGCAAGAATCCTCTTCAGATTTCTTTTTGTTAGCAAAAACCGGTACTAATGTAGGTTTTCTTAAAAGCAAAGTTGTGTAAAGAGAGTTTTTGAGACCAAGGGATACCTATATTAGTGTCTCCTAGAGATACTGATGATGATATAAATTGTGGTATAACAGAATATGAACACCCTGAGCATGGGATTCTCCTCTAACTTATGTATCATAGGACAAGGTGGCGTTATATTTACTTCATTTTTGGTCTTCAACCTCCAAAATATGCTCATTTCAGGGAAATTGGGATAACCCTAGAAAGTAATTTTTCATGTGTTAGGTTTCTGAGCAGGCAGTGGAAGTGCCTTTACCATTCTCCCCTGCCCCCCACCCCCCCAAAAAAAAACCCAGTGGTTTAAACAACATAGAAGTTTATTTCTCTTTCATATAGAGCTGGATAATTAGTTCACAGATTGTTAATTGCTCCACAGTGTCAGGGACTCAGGTTCTTTTTCCTTAATTTTCTGCCTTGGGTAATCTCCAGTTCCCTAATCATCTCATGATCCAAAATGTCTGCTTTAGCTCCAGCCCTCACATCCCCATTCCAGCCAGGAGAAAGAAAGAAGAAAAAGACAAAGAGAAGAGAACATCTCTCCCGGCTAAACATTAAAGTTAAAAATGCTATAAAGTTGAAGAAAACTAATGTTTTGAAACAATTAAGCAGTCTTTACCATAGTTTACCCCTTTGACCTCCTAAAACTATATGTGCACCCTTCTTTCCCCCCACAGGACACATTCTGTCCCCAAAAGAAGGAATACCCAAATCTTATCTTGGGACTGTATCCAGCTCAAAATCAAGATCTTTGGGTGATGTAGTCTTCCTGTTTGAGTCCAGATGTGATGTTATAGGGTCTTGCAAACCACAAACTAAGAGACTTATCTGCTCCCTACCACACTACATATACAGTGTTGGAGTAAGAATAGAAAAATGGTAATTTAAACTGACATTCAGAAAATGGGAAATCCTCAGAAGTCACAGCCTAAAGCAATGATCAAATCCTGCTGAGCAAGAATAGAGGAGAGCGTCTTCTGAAACAGAAGAGGTCAGCCAACTGTCCTCTGGGAGGTTCCTTTCCCTCCACAGCCATAGCTGGGGCAGGAAGCAGCGAGTATGCCCTTTGAGGGCTTCATGGCTTTCAGAGCCTATTTCTTGCTGATGCAGATTTGGAAGCACAGGGTTGCTTTAGACATTGAGTAGTCACAGGCTTTTGCAGGTTAGGCATATGGTGTCTTTGGCAATGCAATTCCCTTAAAAACTCAGTAGGCTTCTTGTCCATGTGCTTTCTATCCATTCCATGTACAAGTAACAACAGCCAAAGATGTTGTCTAAAAGTGGCTTTTAAACCTGAAGACTTAGGTCTTTGAATTGTGGAACTTTGTCCTCTGCCCACCCCTCCCCCAGTTTAATGGCAGTTAGTTGAGGCTCTCTGAAACAGTAAATTTTGGAAGGAAAGCGACACTTTTAATTGGATGTTAATGGCTAAGCTATCACCATTGTCTGGCAGAGAGCTTTTAATGGCACTTACCTGAATGGAACTTACTGCAGCTTTAGAGCCACTGCCTATAAACGTACCTTTGGGAGCCATCAGACCAGTTGCCTTTTTCACTTTTAAGTTCCCAAACCACTGGACTGCTAGTCAATCTAGATGGCAGGCCAAAGGCAGAAAACACATCCCACTTTTCCTAACATCTTAAAAATTGACTAGATTTAGTTTTAGTTTCCTACTCTTCCTGCTGCCTAAGGAGTTTAGGATTTTGAAATGATTTTTTAACCCTACCCTCCAACCCCAAATCCTGGTACCAATTTATATTTTAGCTGAGATAGGCAAAATTGCTACCAAAAATAGACTGGAGAATTTAACCACGCTAATACAAAAGAAATGAACTTTCCTTTCATGCAACAATCCAGGATAGGTGCCCCAGAGATTCAAGGTCCCAGACCACCTGAGGCTCTTTATAAACAAAGCAGCCATTACCGTGCATAGGCTGGGGCCCATATAGGCTAGGACCCTTTCCTGTAAAGATTGTTGATGGAGCCTACCTAAAATCTACACAGCAGGAAAATACATTTTGCTAGGCAGTCAAAACTCTGAGTTTTCAATGAATAGAGTTTTATGTGTACGACAATACGACATCTGTTTTAGACAATGTCCATTCCCTAACTGAGAGATTGGCTTCCCTCAATCCCCCAATCTGACCCCACAGCCCCAGGGAGCTACTATGAGCTTTGCACAAACCTGGGTTCAAATAGCCCCAACTCCTATTACTTACAACCTCTGTAACTTTGGGAAAATTACCTTTCTGAACCTCAGTTTTCTTAATTGTGGACTACAGATTAAAAACCAAAACTACCTGTTGTGCAGATATGACTATATACACACATATACATATATGTACATACGTACGTATGTGTATAATGTGCATATAATTTTATAATGTATGTGTGTGTGTATACGCACACATAACATATTTGACATTTAGTAAGTGTTTACTAAATGGTAGCTATACTTATTTAGGAGCATGTGGTTAGGATGTTAAAACTTGGGTCTTAATTTGGACAGATCTGTGTTTGAATCCTCACTTCGCCCCTTGCAAATTGTGTCATCAGGGGCAAACTCTCTCCTTGTCAGTTTCCTCTTCGGCTAAACCAGGAGCATAATACTTATCTCAGAGCGTGGTGTGTGAATTACACACAAAAGAGCATTTAGCACATAGCATAGCAATTAGCATATAAATAATTAAATATGAGGTTACCATTTTAAAAAATATTTTTCTTTATTTTTATCAGTTATACATGCAGATAAAAACTAAAGAGTCCAAAGTATATTGTGAAAAACAGTTACCTTCCCCACCCACCCCCCAAGGAAACCAGTTTAGTTTAGTATATTGGCACTTACCTCCCTGTCTCTAAATAATATTCATTATATTACATTTTGTAATAATAATGTTACATCTTTTTCCCCCAGGTGCACAACATAGTGATTTGACGTTTCTATACATTACAAAGTGATCACCATGATAAATCTACTTACAAATCTCGCTCACCTATTTCACTCATCCCTCCAACTCTCTCCCCTCTGACAATCACCTGTTTGTTCTCTGTATCTATGAGTCTGTTTCTATTCTGTTATGTTTGTTCATTAGTTTTGTTTTTTAGATTTCACATATATAGTGAAACCTTATGGTACTCGTCTTTTTCCGACTTATTTTACTTAGCATAATACTCTCTAGGTCCACCCCCACTGGTACAAATGGCAAGATTTCATTCTTTTTTATGGCTGAGTAATAGTTCATGGTATTTATATATACCACATCTTCTTTATCCATTCATCTATTGATGGATACATATGTTGCTTTTCTATGTTGGCTATTGTAAGTAATGCAGCAATGAACATAGGGGTGCCTATATCTTTTCAAGTTAGTGGATTTTTTTCCTTTGGAAAAATACTCAGAAGTGGAATTGCTGGATTGTATGGTAGTTGTATTTTTAATTTTTTGAGGAATTTCCATAGTGTCTTCCACAGTGGCTGTGCCAATTTGCATTCCAACCAAGAGTGCACACACACAAGGGTTTGCTTCTCTCCACATCCTTGCCAGCACTAATTTGTTGTCCTTTTGTTGATAGCTGTTATGACAAGTGTGAGGTAATGTTCATTGTGGTTTTGATTTGCTTTTCCCTGATGATTAATGATGTTTAGCATCTTATATACCTGTTGGCCATCTGTATGTCTTCTTTGGAAAAATGACTTTTCTGTTCCTCTGCTCATTTTTAATCAAGTTGTTTTTGTTTTTTTGATGTTGAGTTTTATGAGTTCTTTGTACATTTTTGATATTAAACCTTTAATAGATATACCATTGACAAATATCTTTTCCATTCAGGAGGCTGCCTTTTTGTGTTGTTGATAGTTTTCCATGCTGCTCAAAAGCTTTTTAGTTTGATGTAGTCCCATTTGTTTATTTTTGCTTTTGTTGCCCTTGCCTAAGGAGACAGATTCAAAAAAAATATTGCTAAGATTGAAGTCAAAGAGTGTACTGCCTATGTTTCTTCTGTGAGTTTTGTGGTTTCAGGTCTCATATTTAAGTCTGTAGTTCATTTTGAGTTTATTTTTTTATATGGTGTGAGAAAGGAGTTTGATTTTTTGCATGTATCTGTCCAGTTTTCCCAGCACCATTTATTGAAGAGGTTGTCTTTTTCCTATTGTCTACCCTCAACTTCTTTGTTGTAGACTAATTGACATATAAGTGTGGGTTCATTTCTGGGCTCTCCATTCAGTTCCACTGAACTGTGTGTCTTTGTGCCAGTACCATACTCTTTTGATTATTGTAGCTCTGTGGTATTGTTTGAAATCAGAGCATGTGATATCTCCAGCTTTGTTCTTCTTTCTCAAGTTTGTTTTGGCTATTCAGGATCTTTTGTGTTTCCATAAAAATTTTAGAATTATTTGTTCTAGTTCTGTGCAAGATGCCATTGGTATTTTGAGAGGGATTGCATTGAATCTGTGGATTGCCTTGGGTAGTATGGTCATTTTAACAATATTAATTCTTCCAATCCATGAGCATGGTAAATCTTTCCATTTGTATTTGTCATCTTTAGTTTCTTTCATCAATGTATTATAGCTTTCCAAGTTCAGGGCTTTTACCTCCTAGGTATTTTATTATTTTTGATGCTATTGTAAATCAGATTGTTTGCTTAATTTCTCTTCTGATAGTTCATTGTTAGTGTATAAAAACATAACAGATTTCTGTATGTTGATCTTGTACCCTGAAATTTTACTGAATTCATTTATTAGTTCTAATAGTTGTTTAGTGACATCCTTAGTTTTTTCTACATATGGTATCATGTCATCTGCAAACAGTGACAATTTTTCTATTTCCTTTCCAATTTGAATTTATTTATTTATTTATTTATTTATTTATCTATCTATCTATCTATCTATCTATCTCTTTATGGCTGTGTTGGGTCTTTGTTGCTGTGAGAGTGTCTTTGTTGCTGCAAGAGGGCTTTCTCTAGTTGTGGTGAGTGGGGGCTACTCTTTGTTGAAGTGCACGGGCTTCTCACTGCAGTGGCTTCTCTTGTTACAGAGCACAGGCTCTAGGTGCACGGGCTTCAGCAGTTATGGCATGTGGCTCATTAGTCATGGCTCGCAGGCTCTAGAGCACAGGCTTCAGTAGTTTTGGCACACAGGCTTAGTTGCTCCATGGCATGTAGGATCTTCCTGGACCATGGATTGAAACTGTGTCCCCTGCATTGGCAGGTGGATTCTTAACCACTGTGCCACCAGGGAAGTCCCTCCTTTCCAATTTGGATTCCTTTTATTTCTTTTTCTTGTCTGATTGATGTGGTTAGGACTTTCAATATTATGTTGAATAAAAATGGTGAGAGTGGGCATCCTTATTGAATAAAAATGGTGAGAGTGGGTGATCTTTGAGGGAATGACTTCAGCTTTTCACTGTTGAATATGATGTTAGCTACAGGCTTGTCATATATGGTCTTTATTATGTTGAGGTATGTTTCCTCTATACCTACTTTGTTAAGAGTTTTTATCATAAGTGGATGTTGAATTTTGTCAAAACCTTTTCCTGAATTTATTGAGATAATCATGATTTTTATTCTTCAATTTGTTAATGTGGTGCATCACAGTGGTTAATTTGCAAATATTGAACTATCCTTGCATCCCTAGGATAAATCTCACTTTGTCATGGCATATGATCCATTTAATGCAGTGGTCCCCAACCTTTTTGGCACCAGGAACCGGTTTTGTGGAAGACAAACTTTCCATGGACGAGAGGGGGATGGTGTGGGGGTTAATGTGAGTGATGAGGCGGGGGATGGTTCAGGTGGCAATGTGAGTGATGGGGAGCAGCAAATGAAGCTTCACACTCACCCACTGCTCACCTCCTGCTGTGCAGCCTGATTCCTAACAAGATGCAAACCGGTACCAGTCTGTGGCCTGGGGATTGGGAACCCCTGTTTTAACGTATTGTTGAATTCAGTTTACCACTATTTTGTTAAGGAATTTTACCTGTATGTTCATCGGTAATACTGACTTGTAACTTTCTTTTTTTTGTGGTGTCTTTGTCTGGTTTTGGTATCAGGCTAATGCTGGCCTCATAGGGTAAGTTTGGAAGTGTTCCTTCCTCTTTAGTTTTTTGGAATAGTTTGAGAAGGATAGGTGTTAACTCTTCTTTAAATGTTTGGTGGAATTCATATATACATATATATATTTATAGGATCTAATGTGTCATCTAAGGAGAGTGTTTCCTTATTGATATTCTTCTGCCTGGATGATCTGTCCATTGATGTAAATGGAGTGTTAAAGTCACCTACTATTATTGCATTGCCCTCAATTTCTCTTTAATGTTTGTTAATGTTTGCTTTATGTCTTTAGGCACTCCTATGTTGGGTGCATATATACTTTCAATTGTTATATCTTCTTGTTGGATTGATCCCTTTATCATCATGTAACATTCTTTCTTTGTCTCTTGTTACAGTCTTTGTTTTAAAGTCCAAAGCTTGGGTGATTTCCACTACCCTGTCTTCCAGTTTGCCGATCCTTTCCTGTGTTTCATCTAATCTACTGTTTATTCCTTCTAGTGTATTTTTCATTTCAGTTATTGTATTCTTTGGCTTCGTTTGGGTCTTCTTTATATTTTCTCTTTGTTAAACGTCTCACTGTGTTCATCCATTCTTCTCCCCAATTCATTTAGCATCTTTATGATCATTGCCTTGAACTCTTTAGCAGGTAGATTGTTTGTCTCTGCTTCACTTAGCTCTGTTTCTGGGGTTTTAGCTTGTTCCTTCATTTGGAACACATTCCCTTGTCACCTCATTTTGCCTAATGCTTTGTGTTTATTTGTGCGTATTGTGTAGGTTGCTTACATTTTCTAATCTTGGAGAAGTGGCCTTATGTTGATGTTCTGTGGGGCCCAACAGCACACTCCTCTCTGGTCATCAGAATGATACGCTCTAGGGGTCCCCCCTATGTGGGGTGCAGGTGCCCTTCTGTTGTGGCAGGGGTGACTACTGTGGGTGTGCTGGTAGGTGGGGCTGGCCCTGGTCCTATTGGCTGCCAGACCTTGCCTGGTGAAAAGATGCTGGCTCACTGGTGTGCAAGACTGGGTCCTGGTATAGTTGGCTGTACAGCCTGGGGGTCCTGGGGCCAGTGCCTGCCTGAGTTTATCATTTTTTTTTTATTACTTTCTGATTAATAAAGCAATGTGTGCTCAACTGAGTTTAGAAAACACAAAAAGTTAGGAAGAAGAAAATTAGCCAACTACTAACTCTCACTACTTAGGATAACACTGTCAGTATTCTATCATGATGATTTCATTGCAGTCTTTCTTTTTCTATCAGACTATTATTTTTAAGGCTGTGCACCACAGGGTACACTTTGATTCTACACGCACGCAGTTTCCCACTCTATGCTATGAAAGGGAAGCCAGAAGTCTCTACCAGTGTAAAAATAACTCCCCCACTGGAAACAAAAGGACTCACTTAATATATAGTGAGTTTCAAGAGAAGAGAGGGTAATCCTTCCTAAATTACTCTGGATTTGTTGCCACCTCAGAAAGAACCAAACCTAGGGAAGAGGAGGCACTGGGCCAATCCAGGGGAATGGGTGAATCTAGGGCTACTGGAAATTCTGGGCCAATTCACAATCTTGCCTCAGGCTAATTCTGCTGGGAAGTGTCCAGTGCTCATTCCAGTCGATAGGATATTCTAGTCACAGAGGGGTTGTGAAATTTGGCAAAGAACACAAATCAACAAATGCAGATAGAAACACTTAAAAATTGCATTTGGCATGGGGCAGAAATAAAACCCAGACACTGGATTCACATATTCTGACATATCCAGTCAAATTGGAACAAAGATTAAAGATTTAAATTGAACAGCTACCAGTCAGGACTTATTTCTTCCCCAATGGGCTGTAAAGAATCGGCACTCGATGACTATTTTTTATAATAATCAGTGATAATCTGATAACAGAATAACAGACCAGTTTGTCGTTTTTAATTTCTATACCTCCCCTTACCATGATCACTGCCTAGACATTTTGCATTAGTCTTTAAAATGTAAATTTACCTACAGCTATTCATTCTGCCTATTCTAATGCCTGTCAAACAGAGATGAAAGAAAACTGTACCAAGGCAAGTCTGAGGTCTCCGTCTCAATCAGTAAAATCTTCTGTGGAACCTTGCACTACTCAAGCAAGACAGATCTGAGCTCTTGATATGGTTAGAAAATGTGACCTACTTTAAAACCCAGCAGTATGTGTGTGATGAAACGAAAGTGAATTGTTTTCCTGAAATCTGACACTAAAAATAGGGCACCGGATCCTTCCCCTGCTGGAAAAAAAAAAAAAAAAAAAGAAGGCATTTAAATGAGTGTGTGTCTGTATGTCTGGGAATATGTCTCCATAGCAACCATTGTCCCACCTCCCCTATCAACAGCATTACCCCTCTCTACAGAAAGAGGTCATATGAATGCCTTTCCCAGCACCCCTCCCAATCCCTTACTCCATGAAATCTAATTAAAGAGTGAAATGAATTTTAGGGATGGTTCTAGAGGCTGGGAGCAGTCCAAGGTTGGGGGGGTGGTGAGGGAGAATCGCTTGGGGGAGAGACAGGGAGACCTGCCCTTCCACATTGGAGCAGCAGCTTGCAACTCTGTTCTCGTTTTTAAAAAGAGCCACAGCTCCCACACTGAGGAGCTGCAAGGGAGTGATAAACCTGCCATGCAACGATGTTATTACTTTAATGGATACAGGACTGGTTGAGCACTTTATTTCCACCAGGGCTTTTTACCATTGTCTCTTCTTCCCTTTCCACAACATCCAGTTTTCCTCAGACACACCCCCTCCCTTTATTAAGAAAACTTGTCCCCATTTCTAATCCCACTCTGGCGAAAGGGAAAGAAAGCATTACTTGAGATAATAGGTCTGTCTCTAGAACAAGGTGTGTGTGTGAGACAATCACACTTGTGAACAGCCCCTGCACCCCCAACCTCAAACACTCCTTTTTGTACAGATTAGAAGCCAGAAAAGAATAGGGGTGTGGAGTGATAGAGGTTGAGGAAGGTACTCTGGGGAGATTGAAGCTGATTTGTGCAAACGAGCTTGGGATTTTTAGCATCTGCTGGGGACCTCCCCTCTTCCTTTTCAGCAGCCGCCTCCCGTCCTTCCTCCTCTTTCCACCTTTAGTGTCCAGTCAGCAGCAGCCTCAGGCACCCGCCCCCCACACTCTGGCCATCCCTGCCCTTGCCTGTCTGCGCATCTGTTCCTCATTCCTGCATCCAAGTGTTTTCTCCAGGTTGGATGTCAGTCTGGCTTTGTGCTGCATGGTGTCCCAGCCAGAGCAGAATTGTCCTCATGTGAGGATACAGTCAGGTCTGGGCTTGTCCCACTGGTAAGTAGGAGGCGGGTGGCAGGAAAGCAGGTGGGGGCCTCCCGGGAAAGAGGGGAGAGTCAGCCACACACAGTCTTCAGCTCATGCACTGACTCAGAGGTGGAAGGAGAGGCAGCACGATGCTGTCGCTCAGACTTGTCCCTGTCCCCATGGACTGAGCCTGAGAGGGTTGTATAGATGTGAAAAGTGAAAGCCATGCTGTCCCCAGGACGGGGTGGCAGGCATAGAGGAGACTGACATGGGCAGCTGGCGTGTGACTCTGGGCATCCACAGGAGATGGCACCAGCTGTGGCATCCACAGTAGCTGCCACCTCAACTGCCAACCCTGCAGCTTCAGCAGCGGGTGTCCCTCTGTCCTTGGGAGGGGTAACCAGCCTCTCCACTGTGGGCAGCGGGCCTCCAGCTAGCGTGGTTGCCGGGGGCAAGTGGGGGGCTTCCTTTCTGCCAGTCAGCTGAGGCAGCAAGGACCCCTCCCATGCCAAATACCCTTGAAGCGTCCTGGAAAACATCAGAGAAGACCTATGAGAATGGGTCATGGTCAAGCCCGAGAAATTCCTATGACTTAAGCTTTTTGCCCAGGCTGATGTGGCTTAGATCCACAATATAATCACAAGAGCTAATATTTACTGAGTGCTCGCCCTGAGCCAGGAATTTTTCTAAGCACTATACACACAGTAACTCACGGAAACTTGCAATCGCCTATGAAACAGACACGATTCTTATCTTCATTTGACAGGTGAGATAAGAATATGCTCAAGATCGTGTAGCTAGAAAGTGGCAAAGTTGGGTCACAACCCAGGCAGTTAGAAACCAGAGCCCACATTCCAGCCGTCAGAGTGGGATCTACACATTCACTGAATGACACAAATCTCCAGGCTTCATCAGATCATCTTCATTTTCTTCAAAGTGTTTAAGAATTTATTTTTAAAGATTTATTTTATTATTTATTTATTTATTTTTAGCTGTCTTGGGTCTTCGTTGCTGCACGCGGGCTTTCTCTAGTTGCGGAGAGCAGAGGCTACTCTTCGCTGAGGTGCGAGGGCTTCTCATTGCAGTGGCTTCTCTTTTTGTGGAGCACGGGCTCTAGGCGTGCAGCCTTCAGTAGTTGTGGCACGTGGGCTCAGTAGTTGTGGCTCACAGGCTCTAGAGCACAGGCTCAGTAGTTGTGGTGCATGGGCTTAGTTGCTCCACGGCTTGTGGGATCCTCCAGAACCAGGACTGGAACCCGTGTCCCCTGTATTGGCAGGCGGATTCTTAACCATTCTTCCTCGGAGCCACCAAGGAAGCCCAGGAATTTTTTGAATGCCAATATCATTATATAAATAAGTCATTAAAAGCACATTTAAATGGGAAAAAAAGTCACCAATAAATTCTCCACCCCCATGCAGCCAATTTTGTATATGCGTGTTTCTTCTGTCCATGAACTCACATATTTCACAGAGCGAACATATAATTCTGTTTTCTGGGTTTTTTTAAGTGTAACATTATATTATAGAGATATTTCCATAAATAATTTTCTTAGTTTAGTTGCTGTATAGCATTCCTTCAAGTTGCTGTACCATACTTGACCTAGACCCCTGTTTTGGATATCTGGATTGCTTCCAGCTTGTCACCATTTCAGAAGGAAGAAACAAAACAAAACAATCTTTGCTTCCATTTTTTCCTTTTATTATATATTTCGACTGTGTTTGGACAGAGGAGAGCTGCTGAATCTGTGCGTTTGGAGCCATTTTGATACCCTTCGACCTACCCTCAAGGTTGACTCAGAGGTTAGACGTGTGTGAGCTGGAAGGATTTCATGAGGTGCTATTCTTTACTGAAGGACCGGGAAGGAACGAAAGAGCGAATGGAATTACACTCAAACTATTGCTGCCAATGTGCTAGAAGCCAAGCAGGCAGAACAGCTGATTTGCAGGAGCAACATTTTTAACTCAGTAACAGATGGCCCACTGGTCAGAGCTCAAAAGGTCAGGCCTCCTTAAACCAACAGGACACAGGCATATGACTCAGATGCTCCCCACAAGCAGAGGAACTGCCACCATCCACTTACCAAGGGCCACGATGACGTGTGCACATGCAAGAGACAAGAACGGTTTCTCCTCCCCCAGTCGCTGCTATTTCATTTTCCTAGCCTAGATCGAGACTTTCAATACTCTGAATCACCATGGGCTACACTCCCAACTCCATCTGGGCTCAGCCCCTCTGGACTCACGGGAAAACCTCAGAATCTGGTGCACACAGACCAGATGGGATTCAGCTTAATCCCTGGTCAGAATACTCCATCTCCCATGTCTCAAAAGCTTCATCCTGGGCACTAAGTCAGTCTAGAGTGGAAAGGGGGCCCCTGGAGCAAGGCAAAATTGGAGGAGGCATCCCTCTCAGGTGCTGGCCCTGCACCTGGGTGATGCTGAGACTGGTACCTCCTTAGCTACCTCGCTTGCCTCACCCTAGTCGGGCCCTGGAGTCACAGCAAGGCTCTGGCTTGATCACTGCCACCCATCTCAAGCCCTCCTTGCCATTAGACTGAAAAACTAGTGAAACCTGGGCTCCCAACATCCGCCCGTAAAAATAAATAAATAAGGAGGTCACATCCACCGAAAGGTAGCAGTGATGGAAGGGGATAGGTTGACAGGCTTTCCACGACCAGTTGGAAAGTGTAAGCCCGTGGACTCCAACCAACTGCCAGCCCGGGGTTATTGACAAACAAGAGGTCCAGACAACGCAAAGCATGACTCCAGTATGGACTGGTACTTGTTTCGAAGCCTGCCGAGAGAATGAACATTCAACAGCTGTGCGTATTCACACTGCTGAATGCGTATTACACAATATTATCAGACATTCTCCTACGCAAAGCAGCGGTATTGGCCCACCGGGTGATTCGCAAGGTTCCAACACGAGCCGCCAGAGAAAGGGAGCTATCAAGATTTTGGTGGTGAGAGAAATTGTAGCACATGGTAACAGGGGAAGACAGACCGGATATCTTTTCAGGCTGGATCAAGAAAAAGCTTTGACAGAATGAGACATGGTTTTCCTTTATTTGAAATGTTGCAGGTCTACAGATCTCCATGCAATTTGTTCAGTGGCTGAACAATGCAATGAGTTTCCCGACTCTGAACAGCTGGGAAAGGAGAGAGATGGGAAAAGTGAGGAGGGAGCCAGGTGAGTTCACTCTTGAATAATAGATTCCCTTGGTAACAAAACCACAGAGAGGGCTAGGGTCCGCCCAGGTCTAGAGATAACAGACACCTCTTGCTTGAGTTTTACCAGCTTAGATTTCCTCCTATGCCACCTTGACCATGCCTTTACCAGGAGCAAGACCCTTCAAAGCTTTCCCATTGTCTGAGCCAGTGGCCTCCAACATGAGATATGTGTGCTAATCTGCTGGGGTAAAGAAAAAAATATTCGAAGTATCTTTACTAATTGTCTGGTCCCTGCCTTAATTCTATTCTTGAAAAGGTTGTGTAATGAACATCATATATTAGTACAGCCATGATGAGTATTCATTTCAACAAGGCATGCTCCAAAAAAAAAAAAAAAATGTTTTACTAATGGATTGCACGATCAAAAATGTTTGGAAGTGATTTGTCTAAGTAAGAAGATAACACTCCTTAGCCTGATGTTCAGGGTCATCTGTAATTTACCTATCTGAGCTCCTGCCCCTCATTTCACTTCTCTGACCGCCTACTGCAGTAAAATGGATCTGGTCATCCAAAGAGTCCTGGTACTTTTTTGGTTTTTGTATGTTTGCTTTTTTTTTTTTAAACACTTTCTTGCTTCTTTGTCTCGGCTGGTAAAACACCAGCAAATGACGTCATATTTACCTGAATACACTGAGCCTCCAACCACTTTACTAACAGAAATTCCAGCCCTTTCCAGGATACTCCTTCCTGAATAGGTTCTCCAAGGGTAACTATTTACTCTGTTTGTAATTCTCAATGAAACATAGCCTGCCCGGGAGAGGTAGTGACTCAGGTGTAATCAACTCTCATTGACAAACACTGCAACTACCCCAGCTTCCCAGTTACAGCTTTCCCTGATGCTTGGTAGACGGGAGACTATCACATCATTGAAATTATTACTAGCTGTGCACCCAGCCACACAAGCCTTGGTGATAAGACCTTAGCAACACAAGGTAAAAATTATTCTAGGTGGTTCAGTATGGAGATCCAGAAAACACTCCCTCCCTCTGCAATTCACTCAGTCAGGGGTCTCCCAAAGCAAAACTGATGGAGCTGAGGTTGCTGCATGTGTTTCTGCAGTCTGTGCGCTGCACAATGGGCCCAGCCACGCAGTGGGTCAAGCCTTCAATCTGTGGACCTTTTCCCAAAGTACCTGCAGGCAGATTGCATTTTCCAAACATGGCAGCCACAATATCTCCCCTCCCTCATACTCTTCTGACAATGTGACGTTGTACTCTCCTCCCATCCACTGTTGAGGTCAAGGTGACCTCCCTTTACTTGGGAGGATCTTTAGGACTGCTTTGATCTATGGAGTAGGGCAGAAATAATGGTGGAGGACATAAAAAAAGTGCCATGCGCTTCTACAAAAATCTCTCTAGATACTTCTTCATGATCTGTGGTACCTGCCATGGCATGGGCCAGACAAGCTGTGTGGCTGTGGGCAAGCTGCCTAAGTTCTTGGAACCTCAATTTCCTCATCCATAGAGTGAGAGGAATATTAATGCCTATTTCATGAAGATTAAAAAAGGCAACCCTCAGAAGCGCTTAGTGACATGCCTGGCATATAGTAAGCACTTGTAGTTAGCAATTATTATTATCAGCACCTGGCATTTGGTAAGTGGCCGATGAATGTTTGTCTGTTGATTAATCAAATTGTGCTGTGCACAAACTGAAAAGAAGATGAAGATACAATTTGTATCCGAAGGCATAGAAAGATCTTGGTGTCCGGTCCTGGTTCTGTTAATGTCTCTAGACTCAAATCTTCCTTGCACCAGATGCCCTACGGGCTTTATCACATTGCATCCCACCCCCCACTATCCCCCCCACCCTATCTCTGCATTTTCCCTCAAATTCCATAGTACGTCTTGGCATTTGCTTTTGCAATTCTCTCTACTTGAAAGATGCCCTTCAGTTCCTCATTCCTGTTTCATCTAATTTTTGCCGGTACTTCAGTTCTCAACGACAAGAGCACCCCTTTGGAAGCCTCTCCTGACTTAATATTCGATAAAGTCCTCCTCGCCCCCTACCTTATCATGGTAGTAGTTTACCGTACAACAACTGCATGCTAATTTCTCTGTCTCCCCCATCACCCGGAAGCTGCTGGAGGACAGGATTTGTGTACTGTTCATTGTATTCCGAGGGGTTAGAAGTGTCTAAATAATACTAGTTACCTATAAAACACTTGTTGAACAAATGGTTGCAAATGGTTATGTAAAGAAAGGCTACATAATGTTCAGTACCATCACTTTAAGAAAACAGAGCTGTATAATAGATTTTGAAAAGATTTCCATCAAAATAGAGTCAAATAAATCCTTGGCACTTAATGGAGTAAGTAAGCTTCAGGTATCTGGAAAAATAATTTGCTTGCAATGCTTTAACAGAAGATGTTAAATAGATGTGAATGTTCTTTAGTTTTATTCACCGGTTCCTCAAATAGATAAGCTCTTGGGAGGATGGGGGATGGGAAGAAGAGACCATGTACCTTCCACAGTGCCAGGAGTAGAGCCTTGAATACTTAGTTGCATAAGGAGTATTTGATGACAGACTCATAGAAATTTAGCTGAAAGGGACCTTGAGGACTGACTGAAGGTTGTTTGATTGACAACTGAACCACTTAGACCCTGGAGAGTGGACCGCAAGGCAGCTGTCACTGGCCAGGAGAAGAAGGGAATACCTCTTCTGTTCCAAGGATCTGGCCCCAGGTGTTTGCACTGAATGGCTTTCCAGGAACCCCAGCAGTCCATGCCAAGATTGCATTTTCTGGTTTCACTGCTGAGGCTTTCCATGTGGAACACGGAAATATCTGCAATACTTTTTGTTCAAATGTGATTAGCACGGCATTCTGTAGTATTCCTTCCCAAGCAAAGCACACCCTACCTAACCTGGAAAAACACCCAAATTTTCCATTGTGATAGGATCCACCTGGGTGAGACTAACAGTGATTCTAACATGACTGAGGCCACTTTAATTTCTTTCCACCATTCAAGTCACCACCCTGGTTTATGTGGCCAGAACCTGTTGGAGCACTACATGCCGTAACCTGTGCTTCTCTATATGTTGCCTGTCTAGTATCAAAGAACACAAGACCATGACATAATGGCAATAACTACAGAATGCTGAGTGAGCCTCTTCCCTGCCTGGGAAAGTCCTCTTTTAGACAGGATATGACATGCTGGTCTGGGAGATCTTGGGTTCCATTTTTTTCTGCCAACACCCAGGATAATATGGAGATAGGCATGTCCACTCAGAGACTGTGCCCATTGTTTCTAACTCTTCCTTAGTTTATTTCCCCCAAAAGGTACCCCTACTGACAGTCCCATCTAATCAAGTCTAGTACGGGTGATGCAAACACACAGTCAAGTTTTAATACAACACGAAGAGATGTGGGGGCCCAAAGAACCTGAGCTCTGTGTCCCACAATTCCAGGGAGCACCATTCACTCAGCTCCTCTGCCAACGAGCTGGAGTTGGCCATTTCATAGCGTTTCTTCATTCCCTGGGCACAAAGGTAAAATCTCTCACTTTGGGTTCCTAGGTGCCTCTCTCGTCTTAGTCTACAGCCCTTTCTCTTAGGCTGTGACCTTGGGGATAGACTTTCTTCCGGTTAATACCTTACTTTCATTCATAGTTAACAAAACACTTTCAAGTACTTTATATTGCATGAAACTAAATACTCTTGGGAAGGGGTTAGGCAATTATTATTGTCCTGTTATACAAATGAGGAAACTGAGGATCAGAGAGGTCACTGAATGCCAATGGTCACTCGAGTAGGATAAAGCAAAGGTCCTGACTGCTAGTTTATTGTTTATTCCATCAGAACAAATGAGCATAGGATATAAATAGACTTACCCTAATAGTGCTGCTGCTGGCTCTCTGGTCTTATTTTGGGGACCCCAGGAAGGCTCATTTGTGCTCATGAACAAGCGCTTCTAACTCCTATGTGACATCCTCCATCCTCCTTCCCTCCTTCTCTGGTCCCCATTGGTCCCCTGACGCTCTGCTGCTGGTGCCTGCAGTGAAGAACACTGAACTAGCCACTCCTCAGTGCCAGAGCCACATTGTGGATCAGGTCCACTCTTACATAGTGAGAAGAGGAAAGGGGAGAAGCAAGGAAACATTCCAAAGGCTCCTGCTGTTGTCCTAGGGCAAATGGAACTGCCACTAGAGAATGGGAGGTGCCGAGACAAGTTTCTGAGTCTTTAGGATGACTCTTTTTCCAATAGTCCCTTCTTCCATGACGCTCCTTGGTCCTTCACACAAATAGTCTCCTGGCAGCCTGTCCCTTTAATCCTCCAGATATGCCTAGATGCATCTAGATTTTAGTCACAGCTGGATTAATAAGATCCAGTCAAGCAACTGTCCAAGGTAACAGAACACCACTATTATAAATCGGAATGATTGCCACTTAATTTAGATTTCTGCTGAAGTCATGTGACTATTGGTCTGTCTCCACAAAACACGCAGCACCCTTGAGTAGTAAATTTAAAAACACTCTGTCAAAATAGATAAACAACAAGGTCCTACTGTGTAGCACAGGGAACTATAATCAATATCCTGTGATAAACCACAATGGAAAAGAATATGAAAAAGAATATATGAGCGCAAGTCAAAAATTATCCACACTCTGGCTATAGAATTTATTTTTATTAACTTTTAGAAAAGACTATAATGAGCACTGTTGAATGTTGAACATTTTCCTGATAATGTTCCAATGGCCCTTGAAAATCCCAGAAAACGGAATCATTTCACGTGTACGCTCAATGTTGTCATCAGCTGTGGACCTGGATGGGTGTCTGGCTCCTTCTTTGGGGCTAACATGTATGTGACCGTCCTTGAACTTCTCTATCCATTCATACACACTTCTTCATGACAAAACATTCTCCATACGGTGCACAAAGTCTTCAATAAATAACAGCACCAGGTATACCCTCAGACCACAAAAAAATGAATCACTGCACACTGCTCTTCTTTCCTGCAAATCACAAGTGGGGCATCCATTTTTGCTCGCACCACAGTTACAAATGAACTGATGTAACACGTTCATACCTGCACAGCAGTGACTGGGGAGACAGTAGCCCTGAACAGAAAGTGCTGATAAGACAGTGTGGCCAACAGAAGTTTTAATAATAACTGGGGTGTGGATAATTTTTGGCTCACCCTCATACATATATAAATATATATAACTGAATCTCTTTGTTGTATACCAGAAACTAACACATTTTAAATCAACTATACTTCAATTAAAAAAACCAAAACAGTCTGCCAAATTGACTGTCTCTGTGGATTGTATGCAGAAGTACCACATACAGGTGCTTGATGCAACTGTACCTGAAGCTAGAAGTCACAATTAGATGAATTCTGAACCTGAATAAGGGCAACATAGTGCTTAATTAAATTGTAAACCATTTCATATTCCCATGATGGAATTGTCTTGTTTAGAAAATTGTAAAAGAAAATGGAAGTGAGAATAAGAACATCAAAAAAAGGAAAATATTTTACTAGAATTTTTGGTACCCCAACTCTGTCTTGGTCAGTAGCTGTAAATTAACAATAGGATCCGTTTCTATGTGCAATTTTTATTAATGGAAGATCAATTTATCCATGGAATCCCATATGTGTTGAACAAATATTTAAAAAATAACAATTTGAAGGGACATCAAGTCATTAATCTGCTAGGTTCTCACAGTTTTTGTCTAGCCTTGATCCTAGGGGCCAGATCAGCTCAAGCTCCTCCAGTCTCACTGGCCTTTGGTTTGCTCTCCTGTGAAATGGAGGAATTAATGTAGAAGTTTAATGAATGTTCATTAACTGAGTACCTGTAAAATCATAGGAATCTTTGAAGTTCTTCCTTGAAAGAAGTAGAGAATCAGTCTGGAAAGCAGAAATCTTTACTATGCAAAGGATTTTGCCACGTCACTTTTGCTGTGGTAATAAGATTTGATGCGAGGAAGTAGTAACTGTTTCATAGTGCTGAATGGAGACTCATCCGGGCAGGCTGGAATCTTCTCTATTACAGCTCATTTTCTTCTACTTTTTACTTAAGTCCAGTTCAGCCACTGTTTTGGAGGGAAGTTGTGGGTGAGACAGATCAAGTGATCAGAGGGGATGCTTCCAGAGGCTACCTATCAGGGTCTCCTTAGGGGGTGTGTGAACACACCCCCACAAATACATGCTCACCATCCACATATATTAACCTCTAGCCCCAGGTTTCTCAAGTTGGAATGTGCACTTCGATCATCTGGGGGTCGTATAAAAAGGCAGATTCTGATTAAATAGGTCTGGGGTGGGGTCTGAGAGTCTGCCCTGCTAATAAGCTTCCAAGTGATGCTGACGCAGCTTGTCCTCAGACCACACTTTGGGCAGCAAAGCTCTCATCTCACATTCTCCATCTGACACATGAACACAGCATTTCTGATATTAGGGTCTAGGGATGGGGTGAATCAGGGAGATCAGAGCCTAGAGGAAGAGACAGATATACGGGCCAGTGATTACATTACAATGTTTATAAGGGTTAGTAAAGGTACATAGGTGTGTATAAGTACAGCGGAGAAAGGGACTGAGTAGAAGGGACCAAGACGTAAAAGAAAAAAGAAAAAAAGAAGGCTTGGCAGAAATAGATGGATTTCTATCTATGGAGTCCCTTGATAGTGTCTAGAAAGGAAATGAGTCTAGTTTGGCAAGACTATTTGGCATCTTGGATTGTGACCTCCCTGGGAGCAGTAATATTTTTTACTCTCTTTTGTGCTCTGTCTAGTACAGCACCAGCATACAAGTTCCCCATAAATGCTCATTGTCTAAATGAATTACTAAATAACTTAATGTATTTCATTTAATTTTTGTTTTAGTAAAATATACATGAGTTTACGATCTCAACCACTTTAGGTGGACAATTAAGTGGCATTAAGCACATTCACACTGTTGTGCAATCAGCACCAATATCCATCTCCAGAATGTTTTCATCATTGCAGCTGACATTGTACTTAGTAACTCTCATTCCCCACTTCCCCTGGCAACCACTATTCTTCTCTCTGTCTCTATTACTTTGACTACTCTAGGTACCTCATACAAGTAGGATCAGAAGATATTGGGTGGCCAAAAAGTGCCTTTGGTTTTTTAGGTAAAAATAAAAGACATATTTTTAAAATTTTCACCAAGAACTTTATTGAACAACGTAGTCACCCTTTTGTTCCACTGCCTTCTGCCATTTTTCAGGCAACTTCATAATTCCAGCTTCCCAAAACTTTTTATCCTTTTGAGCAAAGAACTGTTCCAGGTGCCTTTTGCAGTCTTCCAGGGAACTGAAATTTCTTCCATTAAGAGAATTTTGTAACGACCGAAATAAATGGAAATCCAAAGGTGCAATGTCTGGCGAATACGGTAGATGAATCAGAACTTCCCAGCCAAGCTCTAACAGTTTTTGCCTGGTCATCAAAGAAACATGTGGTCTTGCATTATCCTGATGGAAGATTATGCCTTTTCTGTTGACTAATTCTGGATGCTTTTCATTGAGTGCCAATTTCAGTTGGTCTAATTGGAGCAGTACTTGCAGGACTTAATCATTTGGTTTTCCAGAAGGAGCTCATAATAGAGGACTCCCTTCCAATCACACCACATACACAACGTCACCTTCTTTGGATGGAGACAGGCCTTTGGTGTGGTGGTGGTTCATTTCGCTTGCCACATGATCTCTTCCATTCCATATTGTTGTACAACATCCACCTTTCATTGCCTGTCACAATTTGTTTTAAAAATAAAACATTAAATATGGTCAAGAAGGTTTTTTCTGCTTAACTTATGTGGAACCCAAACATCAAAGCGATTCACATAACCAAGCTGGTGCAAATTATTTTCTATGCTTGATTTGGATGTATGTCAGCTATCTCCCAAGTGGTATAATGTTGATTGCTTTCAATTATTGTTTCAATTTGATCACTATCAGCTTTAGCTGGTCTACCCGACTGTGGAGCACCGTCCAGCAAGAAATCTCCAGCACGAAACTCCGAAAATCACTTTTGACACATTCGATCAGGCACAGCATCTTCTCCTCACAGTGCACAAATCTTTCTGTGCGTTTCAGTTGCGTTTTTACCTGTCTTGAAATAATAAAGCATACTATGCCGAAAATGTTGCTTTTTTCCTTCCATCTTCAATATTAAAATGGCTACACAAAAATTCACCAGTTTTGATGTCTTTTTTAAATGCACGCTGATAAGACAGCTGTCCCATACAATCTAACAAAATTGTTTCAAATGAAGTTAAAGACAACTATGTGCTACTAGAGCCATCTTACAGAAAAAAACAAAGAAACTTTGGCCCACCCAATATTTGTCCTCTTGAGATTGTTTTCTTTTACCGAGCATAATATCTTCAAGGTCAGGATTTTCTTCCTTTTTAAGGCTAAATAACATTCCATTGTCTGTATATATCACCTTTTGTTATCCATCCACCTGTGGATGGACGTGTAGGTTGTCTCCACCTTTTGGCTATCGTGAATAACGCTGCTGTGAACGTGGGTACACAAACATCTGTAAGAGTACCTGCTTTCAATTTTGGGGGGTATGTACCAAGAAGTGGAATTGATGGATGGTATGGTAATTTTTAATTTTTTGAGAAAACTCCAAGTCGTTTCATTTAATTTAAAAGTTTAATAATTTAATTAAGTAATACAGGAGATAAGCAATTTAAGCATCTAGGCTCTCCTTGCTGGGAGAAAGGGGAAGGGACCTTCAAATCTGGTGATTTGTAACATGGGTTAGCTTGCTGAACCTCCCCTATGAGATGCTGTGAAGGTGGAGCTGGACGACAGGCTACATCACATCGTTTTACTCAGCAAAGGGACTGTCAGGCCTTCGTTCTCCTTGATCAACCAGCCTAGGCCTTCCAGCAAGTCTCCCTGCCCACCCTGCAGCTGCAGAGAGCACCCCCCCCCACCTCCCCACCCCCACTGTGGGAGAGCCTGGGAAGCAAAGCCAGCAAGGTTCCTTTGCCAAAGGCAGGATGCTTTCTGCAACTGGTGACACTGGCAGTAACCGTTTCCAGGGAGCCGATCTAACTCTGGGACAGCCAAACCTCAGGCAGCACAGACTGCCCAAAAGCAGAGCATTCTGAGGGTGTGGCCAAGGCTAAGGCCTGGGAGGGGCTGGTCCAGCAGCTGGAGACCATTAAAATGTGGCAAAGGCTCCCTTCTTTGTTCTCAGGATCAATTTAAAGTGCTACCAGCCCCTAGGGCAGGGAGTTAAATTCCAGGACAGGGACTCCAGACCAAATCCTGAGTCTCAAACACAGGATATCATTTTTAAAAAGCTATTTATTGAAATCACAGACTTTTGAAAAATCATCCACAATCCCACTCTCCCCACCAGCAAATTCACTGTTTTCATTTTTCCATGTTCTCCACAGCTAATGTCATTTTTATTGCTCTTTTCACTCTATCCGTCATGCCTAGATTTCTCGTCTGCTCCCCACTGCTGAAGGCAGTTCTACCCAACTTATTATCATTTTCAGGTTTCCTGGGATTGGGGAGAAGGATGAGTCTCCTTCCTTCTTTCCGCCTCGTGGCTTACTCTGATCCACACACACACACACGGGCGCGCACACACACACACACATACACACACCTTCCATTCCTCCAGGTGCCCTCCTTTCTATTGGTGACGTGTTTTCACTGACTCGATGACTCACTCCAGTTTATTGCCCAACTTCTTTGGAAAAGGCACTAGTGAAATGTACTTTTTCAGTCTCATTCCCATTCTTTATTATTTTTTAAAATATTTATCTATGCATGTATTGATCTTGGCTGTCCCGGGTCTTAGTTGTGGCACACGGCATCTTCGTTGGGGCATGTTTAGTTGCAGTATGCGCGAGTGGGTTTCTTTGTTATGGCACGCATGTGGGATCTAGTTCCCCAACCAGGGATCGAACCTGGGTGCCCTGCATTGGGAGCTCAGAATCCTACCCACTGGACCACCAGGGAAGTCCCCTCATGCCCGCTCTTGTCTTGAGTCTGCCTAGAGTCAATCACTGGAGAAGGATCGACTGGATTCAGTGCCGTTGACCTGCTGGAGCCCAGCTCAAGGCTTCCTGCCCTGCTTCAGTATCGCCCATCTTCTTGCCCTGCTCCTGAGTTTCTCCCCACCCCATATATATATATATATACACATATATGCATATCTATCTTTCTTTCTTCCTCTCTGCTGACAGCAGCTCTCAGAAATTTCACTTACACTAAGTGACTTAGGAACGAGTTTCCTAAAGGATTTGCTCTGTTTGTATACCACCAGAATGCAGTCCATTTTTTACATCTCTCAAAGTTTTAGAACTATGACTTTGGCATTCCTAGCACAGAAGAAGTAAGCTCTTAGGACTGTGCCTCTTTCCAGCATCTCTAAACTTAGCACCATTCAGGTTGCTGATAGCCGGGCCATGACATGGGACTCTGTGCTTTCCCCAGCAACTTCTGTTTCCCACCTCCTGTGTCCCTGATTCTGACTTGAAAACGTCCCTCAGCTCAGCTGGTCCTGATGATACTCCTGGCTGTTGTTTCAACCCTGCTGTACATCTGGATTTCTTGCTGCCAGGGCCCGAACTCTCATTCCCAGGTGCTCGCTTGCTACAGGTGGCCTTTATTCTGATTAGGCCAGCTGTCCTGACTTAGCAGAAAGCACTCAGGGGAAGTTAGGACCCAGGACTAGATTAGCACTTTCTCTCCCCAGACTGAGCTAACCTTTGGGTGTCCTGGATTCTCATCTTGAAAGTTATTTTTTTCATTGATCGGTTTTCTCCTTTTTAGTGAAAAGAACTATGATCTAGATTAAGTTCAACGACTTGAAAACCAATATTAGAAAGACTAAATAACAGTGTAACTTTGAAGGCTGCAAGGCCTGTAATTGGGTCCTGGCAGTGCCACAGATGAAATCTGTAAGCTTAAAAAATGTGCTTTCCTCTGAGCCTCAAGTTCTGCATCTGTAAAATGGGGTTTGTACTAACTACCCGCTAGGTTGGCTATGACATTAAGTGAGATAACATATATAAATCTCTCAGCACACGATGTAGGTAGCACACAGGGCTCTACAACTGTATTTTTAAAATTACTTACAGTTACTGAATATTTGCTATTTTATTAGTACACTAATTTGTATGAATTAGGATACTTTTGACATCCAGTTACAAACATTACAACCCAACTGGCTTAAAAATTAAGAAAAAAAGTTTTTTCACATAGCCATAAGTCTCCAAGGGTAGCAGGGGAGGTTTCCAGGGTTGATTAGTTCAGTGGATCAATAATGTCACCAGGGACCCAGATAATTTCCCTCTTTGTCTCTACCATTCTTGTCATATTGGCTTTGTCTGCAAGCCAGATTTTCTCATGTCTATAACTTGGCTAACACAACCATCATCACAACCAAGCACAACAGCATCCAAGAAAGAAGACACCATGTGTGTATGTGTTTTGCTTAGTTTTTTTAATAAGAAAAAAGAGACTTTTCCATTTCTGGCCATGAAGCTGTCGCTGATATTGGAATTACTTTCTGTCATAAACAACTATCAAACTGGATAAAATATAGGAAAAAACGGTTTCCATCACTGTTCACCAGCAGTACAGGGTGATCCCCAAGAGAAAGGAAAAAAATTAGATGAGCCCCACAAATGCTTTGGCTTTCTTCCTGCAGACATTTCTGGATCACAGAGCAGAAAGGGGACCCACGCAGAGCAGGAAGCCTTTCTGAGCTTGGGAGACACAATCAGAATTTGGGGATGTGGAGTTTGGAATTGGGGGGTGGGGCAGAGTGCTAGAGAGACAAAGCTACAGACAGAAAAAAAAAAAAAAAAAAAACCCAGTGATTTGTTTAAGGGGAAATTTTGAGTCTTTCGTTGAATACTAAGTTGCATAAACTCAAGAGTAAAACTGTACAAGGCTGGGCTATAAAACAACTCTTGAAGCTGCAGAATTCCCAGTGTTCACCCAGGAATGACAGTTGTTTGTATTCCAGCCAGCTAGACTGGAGAGTCTTCTCTGGATAACTGAGCATTTTGTAGAGATTCCAGAAGGGTCATGCCTTCATACTAAGGCTAATAGTAAGGCTAAACTAACCCTAGAGTAAAGGCTACCTGCCTTAACAAAGGTTAAAAAATCCTCAAAAGAATCAACCTGTTTTTTAAAAATATGTGTATAGATATATCTATAGCTATATCTATATCTATATCTCATGCAATATTCAGGACATACTTGTTCTAAAAAATTGCTCCTTGTTTGAGATTCAAGATTAACTAGGGGTTCTGTGTTTTTATTTGCTAAATCTAGCTGGCAACTCAAGATAAAATGTACAGGCGTACATCAGAGATATTTCAGGTTAAGTTCCAGACCACCAAAATAAGGCAAATATCAAAATAAAGAAAGTCACCTGAAGTTTTTGGTTTCCCAGCTCATATAAAAGTTATGTTTACACTATTGTAGTCTGTTAACTATGCAATAATGTCATGTCTAAAAATATGTATATACATACCTTAATTTTAAAATGCTTTATTGCTAAAAAAAGATGCTATTATCTGAGTCTTTAGCAAGTTGCAATCTTTTTACAATAGTAACATCAAAGATCACTGATCACAGATCACTATAACAAATATAAGAGCAATGAAAACATCTGAAATATTGTGAGGATTACCAAAATGTGACACAGAGACACAAAGTGAGCAAATGCTATTGGAAAAATAGCACCAATAGACTTAGTGCAGGTTGCCACAAACCTTCAATTTGTAAAAAGCTCAATATCTGTGAAGTGCAATCAGCTGAAGTGCACTAAAGTGAGGTCTGCCTGTACTTGCTTATGGGAGATGTTAATATAAGGGGAGTTGGATGAAGGAGACAAAGTCTCTGTGCTACCTTTGCAACTCTTCTGTAAATCTGAAATTATTTCAAGATAAAAGTCTAAAAAAAGTAAGTTTATAAAGGATTTTTAATAACACGAGAAAACATTATGTTAAAAAAGCAGGAAACAAAGCTACGTATTCATTACGATACTGCTTATGTATTTTTTAAATGAAATTTATCCTTAAAGGGTAAAAAACATTGAAGGAAATATATATCCATGTTAATAGTGTTATTGCTGGATGATTATATTCTGTGTTGTTTTATTTCCTTTTTTATACTTTTTAGACTTCCAACTTTTGTATAATAAGCATACAGTACTTCTAAGAATTAAAAAGATTTTTTAAATAATTAAAAAAAGAATCGAGCTTATCTGCAGGTAACTTAACTGCCTACCCATATAAAACCTATCTCTCCTTAAAGGAAGATGACAAAATCCAGATACTCAACTATATAATGCTTACAACGCATAGCACCCAAGTGCTACTGAACATGCAAAGAGCAGAGAAATGTGCCTCTTAACCAGAAGAAAAATCAGTCAGTAGAAACACATTGAAGGCACTTCTCTGGTGGCGCACTGGTTAAGAATCTGCCTGCCAATGCAGGGCACATGGGTTTGAGTCCTGCTTTGGGAAGATCCCACGTGCCACAGAACAACTAAGTCCGTGTGCCACAACTGCTGAGCCTGCGCCCTAGACCCTGTGAGCCTGTGTGCAACAACTACTGAGTCCCTGTGCTATAACTACTGAAGCCCGAGCACCTAGAGCTCATGCTCTGCAACAAGAGAAGCCACCACAATGAGAAGCCACACACCACAATAAAGAGTAGACCCCACTCGCTGCAACTAGAGGAAGCCCACGTGAGCAGCAACAAAGACCCAACACAGCCAATAAATAAATAAATAATTTATTTTCTTTTAAAAAAGGAACAGATTTAAAATGGCATCATGGTGGAATTTTCAAAAAAGAAATTTAAGGGAATTCCCTGGTGGCCCAGGGGTTAGGACTCTGCACTTTCACTGCTGGGGCTTGCTTTCAATCCCTGGTCAGGGAACCAAGATCTTGCAAGCTATGCAGCACAGCTCCCCGCCCCCCCCAAAAAAAAAAAAGAAAAGAAAAAAAAGAATTTACAGACTTCCCTGGTGGCACAGTGATTAAGAATCTGCTTACCAATGTGGTGGACACGGGTTCGATACCTGGTCTGGGATGATCTCACATGCCATGGAGCAACTAAGCCTGTGTGCTACAACTACTGAGCCTGCACCCTAGAGCCTGTACTCTGCAACAAGAGAAGCCACCACACCACAAGAAGAGTAGCTCCAGCTGGCCACAACTAGAGAAAGCCCATGCACAGCAACAACGAAGATCCAACACAACCAATAAATAAATAAATAAATAAATAAATTTATTAAAAAAAAAAAAGAATTAAAACAGCTATTATAAATATGCCAAATAATTCAAGGTAAAACATGAAGATAATGAAGACATAAATGGAAACTACAAAAATAATGAAAAGAAACCTCTAGAGCTGAAAATGCAACATCTGAAATGAAAAATTTGCTTGATGGGGCTTACCAGCATAATCAATACCATGAAAGAAAAGATCAATGACCTTGAAGACATAGAAATAAAAGCTATACTATATGAATTGAAGCACAAAAAGGAAAATGTTTTTCAAATAATGGGCAGAGCCACAGTGACCTATGGGATAATATTGTTACTAACATACATATAATTGGAGTTCAGAAAGACGAAAAGGGTAGTACGGGCAAAAAACTTTTTGAAAAAATAGTGACGAAATTTTTTTCCAAAATGTGATGAAAATTATAAGCCATGGATCTTAAAATTTTAATAAAGCCAAGAGAGGATAAGTACAAAGAAAATCTCAGCAAAACACATCATAATAAGATTGTTGAAAACCAAAGATGAAGAGGAAAGCTTTAAAGTACACTGAAAGAGATACACTGTATTCAGGAAAACAAAAATAAGGCTGACAAGGCTCACTTCTTGTCAAAAACACTGCAAGCCAGAAGACAATAAATGACATCTTTAAAGAGCTGAAAGAAAATGAAAACTTTACAATCTAGAATTCTACAACCAGGGGAAATAGTTCCTTCAAAAAATGAAGACAAAATAAAGACATTTTCAGGCAAACAAAAGCTGGAGAATTTATCACCTGCAGTAGTACACTTACAAGAAATGTTAAGGAAGTTTTTCAAGTGGAAGGAAAACAATACCAGATAGAAATTGGGAACCACACAAGGAAATGAAGAGCTCTGGAAACGTAAGCATGTGAATTAATATGAGATATTTTCCCTTACTTGTAAATTACTTTAAAAGGTGATAGATTGTCTAACCTCAAAATAACAATAATATAGTCTGAGATTTCTAAAAAATGTAGAAGAAAATTAATGAAAACAATAGCACAAGGGAGAAGGAAGGGAAATGAAAGTAATGTTGTAACTTCTTATATTTACATGAGATAGGCTGTGACAAGTTAAAGATTCAGACTGTAAACACAGAAACCACTTTTAAGAAGAATAGCAAAGAGGTATACCTAAAAGTCAAAAGAAGAGATAAAATGGAATACTTAAAAACAAAATAAAACTCAATCCAAATAAAGGCAGAAAAAGAAAAGACCAGATGAGATGAATAGAAAACAAACAGCAGGATCATAGAATTAAACTCAATCATATTGAAGTTGCATTAAATGTAAATGTCTCAAACAATCCAATTACAAGGCAGAGATTGTCAGAACATATTAAAAAACAAAAGTCAACTAGATGCAATCTACTAAAATTGTACTTTAAGTAAAAAGTCAAAGATAGGTAAGGGTAAAATGTGAAAAAGATACACCATGCAAACATGAATCCAGAAAAAAAAATCTGCAAAACATGTATCTGATAAAGGACTTGTTTTCAAAACATATAATGAACTACTGTACGTTATTCATAAAAAGAGAAACAACCCAATTAAAAATGGGCAGACCATTTGAATAGACACTTCACCAAAGAAGATATTCAGATGGCAAATAAACAGGTGAAAAGATACTTCACACAGTCACAAGAGATATGCAAATTAGAACCGCATTGAAATTCTACTACAGACCCACTAGGATAACTTCAGTTAAAAATGTCTGACAGTTGTTTATTTACTTCAAAGATAACCTTATTTGTGGGACTAAAGTGGGAGTGTTAGACCCTTAGGCTATGCCAAGAACTCAATAAAAGCAACGTGGGATGAATCAGCGAGGCTTTTGATCCTACAGGTCTTGAGCCCCCCGGTCCCATCTTTCTCTTCAAAAAAAAAAAAAAAAAAAAGTCTGACAGTACCAAGTGTTGACAAGGGTGTAGAAGAACTGAAACTCCCATATGTTTCAGGTAAAAATGCCAAATAATATATTCAAAATGTTATCTAGAAAACAGTTTGACAGTGCCTTATAAATTTAAACATAAACCTAACATATGATCCAATAATACCACTCCCAGGCATTTTCTCAAGAAACAAAAAAAGTATGTCCACATAAACACTTGCTTGCAAATGTTCATAGTACCTATATTTATAACAGACAAAAACTGAAAAGAACACAAGGGTGCATCAATTGATGAATGGATAACAAATTGTGTCATATGCATAATGGAATACTGCTCACCAATAAAAAAGGCTGAAATGCTAATACACATAATAACATGGATGAATCTCAAAAGCATTATGTTATGTAAAAGAACCCAGACATTTAAGACTATATCTGTATGATTCAATTTACATGACATTTTAGAGAAGGCAAAGCTATAGTGACAGAAAGCAGATCAGTGGTTGCCAGGGACAGGGTGTAGAGGGAGGAGACTGACCTCAAAGGAGCATGGGAAACTTTGGGGGAAATAGAAATATATTTTATTGTGATTGTGGTGGTTGTGGTTACATGACTGTCTGGATTTGTAAAAACTCATCAAACTGTATATTTAAATTGGTGAATTTTATTATATGTAAATAACACCTCAATAAAGCTTAGAAATAACAATAAAAAGAAAATCAAAACAAAACAGAAACACAGTAATGGTAAGAAAGCTAGAGCAGCTATATGAATTTAAGAAAAAGAAGACCTTTTCAAGAACCCCTCCCGGAAGACCTCCTCTCACCTCTCATTGGCCAGAATTTGCTCATGTGTTCATGCTTAAACCAATCGCTGACAAGGGAACGGAATTTATGAAGCTTAAGCCTTGGAATTTTAGAGAGCTCATGCTGTAGAGCAATCAGGAATTACCCACTGGGCCTAGGGATGGAGGCAGTCTCCCTGGAGGTATATGGTGGGTGGACGACTAACAATGAAGTTCTGTCAGAAAAGAGGAAGGGAGGTGTATTACTTAGGGTAACTGTAGCAGCTGTAACAATTAAACCCTCACATTTCAGTGACTAAGCACCTTCAAAGCTAATTTCTCCCTAGCATGACAGGACAATGCAGGTGTTCCTGGTTGCGGTCAGCTTTCCTCCATGTAGAGACCCAGAGACTCTTGTTTCCCCTCCATCTGGTGGCTCTGTCACCTTAGGTGCCTGCTTCCATCTAGCAGAGACTATGAAGAAGTTACAGAACTACTTCTTAATCTGCTCCCCTCGAAGTTACACATGCAATCGTTGCTCATACTTACTCACTGCATCTAGATGGGAAGGGAGTGGAAGTGCAGTCCCTGGCAGGAGAGCCAGTTCCCAGTGATAAGTCCACACTGTAGAGTGGGACACTCATTTTGATGGCAGCTGGTTGTCTGCCATGGTGGAGGTGGGGGCACTCACTGTGGAGTGACAAACCAACAGCTCCTGCCACAGGAATGTGTTATTTACCCTCTCCCAGTTATCCCGCAAACAATATTATTTCTGTCCCCACTTTACAGTTGTGGAAAGAGACCCAGAGAGGTTAAATGACTTGTGTCAGGTCAGAGAGCTTTTACACGTGGCAGAGCCTGAACGTTCACCTACGCTGTGTGACTCCAACTCAGTTCCCTTAAGTTTTAACCTACATCGTCTGAAGAAAAACATCACCATTGCTTTCTTCATCGTTTGATTTTTGGCGCTTCTGGCTGAGATGAGTGTTCGCAGAAAATCTTTTAAGAATGGGCCACCCGCACGGATGAGGAGCAGGTGTCTGCCTTACACTCACCAAGTTCCTTTCTTTCTTTTTTTGGTCACAGTATCATGGACCGTGTAAATGCTACACCAGCGCCTCTTTTCTAGATTAATGTTGACCCGTGTCTGGGCAAACAAGAAAAGTTTAGTACCAGTAGGTCTGTTCAAATAAATCCTAACTCTCTCATTTGGCAGGAATGACTCGTTCTCATGACTCACATGACAACCTCCCCCCCCCACTGCTCCCCAACACACACACACAAAATAAAATGTTTCAGTTTTGTTTTGTTTTTAAATACTAACATGCAGTGAGAAGTGGTCAAATCTTATTTTTCTTGGTTTTCATCATAATCTCTGACCACCCCTGGCACTCTGTATCCCAAACGTGTGCCCAAGACAGCAGCAGGAGGATGGTCTAAAGGTAGGAAGGGAGATGGGCAAAGGGGAGGGCTGGCAGAAGCCTCTTCCAATTTATTCAGAGTATAGTGCCCTTCACACCTCATTTTTTATTAAAAACAAACACAACATTCTCCCTATAGCTGCCACTGTCAGATGAACACGGTGGAGGAAGAAAATGTTAAATGAGTTCCTTCTGATTTCAGGTAACATCCTTGGTATGTTACCTGAAAATGTGTTTACAGAGGATGAATTTCTTCTCCTAGAAGAGAGAGCCTCACGAGCTGTTCACCTCTTTAATCAGAGCTCAAGAACTTTCCAAGTAAATTTATTTGAAGCAATTTCCTCCTGTAAACCCAGCACAGAGGTGGTCATACCCTCCATTTGAAGTGCTAATAATTCACGTTGTAACTCCAGTCGGCTCCCTGGTCTGCATTTGGCATACTTGGTGAAATCATTTTAATATTCCATAATCACTTTAATATACTATGATATCTCGGACAAGTTACTTGGGCTTTCTGGGCCTCAGATGCCTCATCTGTAAAATGAGGGTTTTAGAGTAAACAGTGGTTTTGGATTATTTTTCCCTCAAATAAAATTTTATGTGGCGTTCCAATAGATAAGGGATAAAATTATGCTGGCACTAGTTGGAGCAGAAGCATTTACTAAGCAGGTCTGCTATGTGTCGAACACTGTGCTGAGTGCTGCGTGAGTGGAACACAGCTTCTACTCTCATTCTGGTGGAGGAGACAGACATAAATACAGGACAGCTGTGCAACTTTAAGACCCATGCATTAAATACAGAGCTAGAGATGTGCACAGGAATGGGGGTGGGGGCAGCAGCCTGGGGAAACACGGAGGGCTCTCGCCATAGTAGATGCCCCGAGTCACAGCCCGGGGCCCCTCCCATGGTTTCCAAGCCACTACGGGGAACAGTTCAGTGCATGCTGCCAGTGGCCCAGCCCAAGCACACCTGTGTCTCTCCAGCTGCCTGCATCAGGACTCCAGGCTCAGAAGCTGCAGACAGAGGCATGCAGGAGTTAACGCCACGGGGGGCCAACCTCAACTGTTGAGACACGACCATCAGAGGGTCAGTGCCTGAGCCTTCTATTCCTGGGGGACAGTTCTGAGGCACATGGGACACAGACGACCCCCTGGAGAAAACACATTTTATTCTGCCTCTCTCCTTCCCTGACATGCCCCTCCTGCTCCCTCAGTACTGCTTTCTAAGCTAACTTTCCAAATCAGCCCCTCACACCTAGGTCAGTGTCTCAGGTTTTGCTTTCAAGGGAACCTAACCTAAAGGGGTACAATAGTGTGAGAGGCATGGCAGAGGGAGCAGAGAATGGTAGCAAACACTCAGAAGTGGGAAGCAGCAGAGTAGTTCAGGGCTGGCTGGACTGTCTCGTTTGAGCTTGAGCTGTTGCCTGCATAGAATCTGGGGTCAGGTACCATCCATCTGCCCAGGACACTCTCAGACCACTCGAACCCTCCAACCCCGTGTGTTTGGAGAGAGCAAGCTCATTCTAATACTATTTTTTTGTCAAGTTCCAGAGTCTTTATTTTTATTTTTTTAGGCTCTTTATTGGAATATAATTGCTTTACACTCTTGTACCAGTTTTTGAGGTACACCAAAGTCAATCAGCTGTATTTATACACATATCCCCATATTCCCTCCCTCCCTCGACACCCCCCCCCCCACCTTCCCGGCTCTCTGTCATCACCCATCATCAAGTTGAACTCCCTTTGTTACACAGCAACTTCCCACTAGCTAGCTATTTTACAGCTGGTAGTGTATATATGTCTATGCTACTCTCTCACTTCGTCCCAGCTTCCCCTTTGCCCCCTGCCCCCCAACCTCGTGTCCTCTAGTCCATTCTCCGCATCTGCATCCTTATTCTTGTTTTGTCACTGGGTTCATCAGTACCATTTTTTTTTTTTATTCTAATATTTGCTAATCAGTGCAGATGAATGAACAGCGCACTTTTCAAGGGTTAGCGGAGGAGAGGCCGCTGCCTTCTGCTCTTGGAAACGATGTCCTTTCTCAGGAGCTCCTGAGACTCTGATGAGCCGCAGTGCCCTTTTCATCCCACCAGTCTTCGAATTCAAGGGCAGCTGGCACAGCCGAATCACCTTCCAGCCTTCCCCTGGAAGCAGAGTTCGTTTCTTGTGATTATTACCTCATTGTATTTAATCTGCAAATGAGGGGTTAGAATTTAAAATATCTCTGGAAGGGCAGGAGGTGTGGAATAGAATTTTACAGTAGGGAGGATAGGAAACTGTTTCCTCCATTGTACCATTGCCTGAACACAATAAAAGAAATGGAAATGAAAAAAGGCAAAATGAGGGAAAGGGAAAATTATAGTGGCAAAGGAAGGAGGAGCTGGAAGTGAGGTAATACAATATTTATGCTGCAAGTCCTATTCCTCTCTGCTAGAGGAAGGCCACAGATTTGACCATAAGCTTTCTAACCACTACCACGAAAAGGAAAACTGCCAGTTGTAATATTTACAAAGTCCGTAAGGTAAAAATAAATCAGTCCCTAAGGAAAAGCACAACTCTTTGTAGTACTGAGACCAGAGTAAAATTTCTCCATGGGTCCTAAGTAGAGAGACTGTTGCTTGATGTGATGAAGAGTGTCTGTAAACCTGTCCTTAGCGCTGTTCCTTAGGAGGTCCCTCAATACAGACTGATGGCATCATGACAAAATGCAATTCAGTAAAAGCAACTTTATGGGGGTGCCAATAGGATATGGCCAGATATCATGTTCATTGATGGTCTACTTAATTCATAATTCAGGGGTAGATCTCAGAGGATCTAAAGGAATGTATAGACTGCATTTATGTTGGGTAATCTTCCATAAATATAGTTTCTTGCAGCTGAGCTTTTAAAAATATTGAGCAGCAGAAAGTTTGAAATCATCATCTGGATGGTGGCTGTTCCAGGTGGCTGGTTAAGCACAAAACCACCTGCTCTAGCCATCAAGCACCCTACCTGGGTCAGGTCTGACATCCTCTTGTGAAATGCTGGGGGCACACCAGCACACCCACCATGGCCGGGAAGCCTACCTCCAGGGTTTTCATGGGCAAGTCGCCAAGATTCCCCTTAGAACGTAACTTTGCGTTCTTTCTAACTGAGAGGCAAATGGGTGATTCAGGCCCCACAAACTTTATGTCACAAAACACAGATGCAACAATTTTAGACCAGAAAAAAATACGGAAGCAAGGGCTACAAACCGGCTTCCGCCCCAGGGAAGGAAAAGCCATTTGGTAAAGTATCCCCGAAGTGGCTGGCTTGCAAAACACCACTCCTAAGGCACCTTCCAGGAGAGACAAAGTTGCAAAAATGTACCTCTCTGCTCAGTGACTTGCTGAGGGCAATTATGAGCTACAAAGTGGATAAAAATGGGGAGATATCTACAAAAAATGGTAGCTTGGTTTTGCAGTAATTAATAAGTCCCCACCAGTAGAGTAGGTAGGTAGTAGAGGTAGTAAAAAAAAAAAAACTAGGTGTAGTAATCCTAGTTTTCCATACAGCTTTGACATCCAACCTCGCTCTGTTCTCTAACCATTCGATGCAAGTCCAGCCCAAAGGGGTGGAAGTTCAAGAAAAGGAAACACCAGGGACAAAAACTTAACTTTGGAAGAGGAACTAGAAAAGAGAGTTGCTTGGATTTAGATAAATTACACAATCTTGGGGTTGGAAAGGACTTCCTTTGAAAGCAGCTAGTCTAGGGCCTCACCCAATGCAGTATTCCCCCATGGCCCCCCTTCCAGGTAGGCATGTAACCTTTCACCGAGTGCTTTTTAGAGAGGAAAGGATAACACCAAATAACATAGCTCCCCTCATCGCTGATGACTAACTGGTAATGACAACTGAGGCCAATTCAGTCTCTTAGCAATTTTGACTCAGTGACTCAACATAACACCTGAAGCGAGTCTATTCCTCCTTTGAAATGCAAAACTTCAACATAATCTGAAGATAACCACACAGGGCTCCCTGTTGTCTTCTCCAAGTCTTCCAGAAGAACCTATTTCCATATAAGGTAACTCCTCGCTGCATAAGGGTTGCCAGACTTAGCAAATAAAAATGTAGGATGTCCAGCTGAATTTGTATTTCAGATAAACAAGGAATACTTTTGCAGTATAAGTATGCTTCATGTAATATTTGGGACATATTTGTACTGAAAAAAAATGCCTTGTTTATCTGAAACTCAAATTCAGCTGGGCATCTTGTATTTTAGCTAGCAGCTCTACTCTGGATGCGTTTTAGTTTGCAAATGTTTTTAAAATGTAGCGCCTGGAACTTAAGGCATTGTCCCATTTGAACCCTCAAGCAGAGCTCAAGTTGGTAAGAAAGTCTGGCGGAGGAATGGTAAGGGAAAGGAAGCGGGACATCCCCACCCCTTGATCCCCGCCCCCCCCATACTTCTGTGTGAAGACCAGGGTAAAGTGCTTTCCAGTGAATGCAGAAAGCCCCCTCCCTGGCACACCAGCTCAGGACCAGGGTACAAGATCAGGCCAGGTGGACACCTTTGGGTACCATCACATTCGGCAGCCCTAACTTTCGGTAAAGCGTCTCCTCCAACATCCCGAAGCTCCCTCTAGCTATTTCCAACTTCTGTGCTGTGGCCACACTTTCTTCCCGTAATGGACTCTGCTGTCTCTATTCATTGTTGGAGGTATTTTCAGCCCAGATGAAAGCATATTGGCACAATACTACACCCAGTAACTGGTGCCTCTCTTATCTACTTGCCTCCCTTTCAATTTCCTTTGCTCTTCTGGCATCAATTTTCTCCCCTTCCCTTACAGCATTCCAGGCCTTTTGATACATTAAACTAGATTATAAACTCCTCTAGGGCAAGGGCTCTGCATACTCTTAATATAGTCATAATGCCTCACTTTTGTAGAAAGCTTTTATCGCAAAAGCCTTGTCTCATTCCATTTTCTTATTTTCCTTCTCACATTTTTACCCCAGTGTCCCTGCAGGAGTAAATGCTTGGAAGTCACTTCTGGCCAGGAATCAGCGGCAGTTCTAGGCATCTCAGGGCAATTTCCCCACTATCTCCCATTTCGGTCTTTGAGGCCAGAGGTCTCAGAGCATAGTCCTTACTGTTTTTGAAGCTTGTCAGATGGGCATTCCACAACTTCCCTCACGGCCTCACCAGTACTGAATTACTCTCACTCATTAGGAAATGAAGGCTTCCTCTCCCCACCCCTCCCTTTTTAACTCTTAATTTCATTCTCTAATTCTATGATTAAGTCTTAAATTTCTTTTTGAAATTTAGTAGTTACTTGGGAATTACTTTTAGTAATCCCCTGTTTAACTTCAACAGGGGAAACAGACACCTGGAAACAACACAAGGACAATTTAATGAAAATGATTAGTGTGCTGAAATGTCAGCATTAAACACACTCTTTTGCTGGCCATTTTGCTAAAGTAGCATCAGGGTCATCTGGAGAGACAGAGAGAGAGAGAGAGGGAGGGAGGGGGAGAGAGAGGGAGAGAGGGAGAGAGGGAGTACGAGCCGGTGGAGGTGGCAAAGCTGACACACAAGTTCTGGGTGAATCCTAGGACAATCGGCAAATTCATTCATTGGGACCTTTTAACATTTCCGTCTTCAACTTTAAGCAATGCGATTTTACGGATCTCAGCAGGAAAACCTGTTCGGGGTGAGAGTGTGGGACCCTCATGGAGTTTTCAGGGGTAACGTCTGCAGTCAGATCCGTGTAATCAAGGGACAGTAATGGCTGGTTGTTGGGACCAGAGCCTCTGAGGGTCGATGTGATCTGGCAGGAAACCAGTGGAGGTGGAACTCACCTCCTTAGGGATGGGTGTGGGTCAGAGTGAGCCTTCCTGCCCCAGGCAAGCCAACAGACTAAGCAAACCGAGAACAGTTGGTTGGGGCAGAAGCCCGACCTGTCTCGGGGGTTACTCACTCTGGCAAATAAATATCTTTCATAATAAAAGCATCATCAGATTCCAGAGTCATGACTTAACAAATTATGCTGGTCTGCTTCAGGTGCTATGTTCCTTTAGTTCGAGACATATTTTATCCTTTGGTAGTCAAGGCTATGCAAAGGGTGTGGTGTTATGACCAAGCATCTGGAGTTATTTAGCCTCATTTTCTGCTACAAAAATGGCTGTCTTGGGCTGACTTCCGTGACACAGTTGACTGCCCACCACCAACAGGCCACCCACTTTTAGTCCTCATTCTACTGGCCCTGCCTGGACAGTCTTATTTCTTCTTTCCATTGCAACTAACCACTGTTGTTTCCATGATTGTAAGATGCACCATTAATTTAATAACATCTGGGTGTGGGGAAGGGAGGGGAGAAGAATCCCTATCACATTAGACATACAGCATCTATTGTAAGCTCATCCCTCCGCCTCACAGCTAAAGACCTGCTGATCACTCAAAACTCGGTTCACAGTCATCCCCTCTGAGTTTTTTTGAATGAATTTCCCCAGAACTGACCACTCCCTTGTGTCAAAACTGCACCTTGCAACACTCTCACACCTACTAAGTCAGGATGCACAGACTGAAAGCACCTCAAGGGCAGGAACTGTTATATTTACCTCTGTATTCCCAGGCTCTAGCCCAGTGCCGGCCATTAATTCAGTCTACAAGTATTTACTGAAGACCTACCATGTGCCAGGCAGACTCTCAGACTTGCACTTTGTTTGTGAAACAAAAGAGTTTTTAGCAAACATCGACTCTGCAGTGATGTGAGAGATATAAAATGAGCATATGACAGTCTCTTAAGCCCTTCCATTATTAAACAGACATGGGAGCAGTGTGTATGTGGTCAGCTTGGGCTGATATAACAAATCACATCATAAACTGGGTGGCTTACACAACAGACATTTATATCTCACATGCCTGGAGGCTATGGAGGCCAAGATCAAGGTACTGGTCTAGTGTGCACACAGATGCCCTCTTGCTGTATCCTCACATGGCATAAATGTAATCTCTCACATCTCTTCTTTTTTTTTTTAATTTATTTATTATTTTTTTGGGGGTACACCAAGTTCAATCATCTGTTTTTATACACATATCCCCATATTCCCTCCCTCCCTCGACTCCCCCCCCACCCCCCTCGAGTACCCCCCACCCTCCCTGTCCCAGTCCTCTAAGGCATCTTCCATCCTCGAGTTGGACTCCCTTTGTTATACAACAACTTCCCACTGGCTATCTATTTAACAGTTGGTAGTATATATATGTCTGTGCTACTCTCTTGCTTCATCTCAGCTTCCCCTTCACCCCCCGCCCCCCACCAAACCTCGAGTTCTCCAGTCCATTCTCTGCATCTGCGTCCTTGTTCTTGTCACTGAGTTCATCAGTACCTCACATCTCTTCTTATAAGGGCACTAACTCCATGCATGAGGGCTCCATCCTCAGGACCTAATTATTCCTCAAAGTCTCCACCTCCAAATACCATTGCAGATTGGGGCTTCAATATATGAATGGGCGGGGGGGGGCAGCCCACAAACATTCAGTCCATAGCATGTGCTAAACTGAACGTGAATGTGTGCTTCAGACATTAAGCACTGTGGGTAGTTAAGAAAGGGAAAGATTTGAGCTTCTGGAGGGGCCAGGTCTTACTCTTCTCTGTACTTCCAGCATCTCCCAAGGCCTAACATTAGGCGTGCCTTTAAGGTTGATTGAATTAAATTGAAAAATTTCTCAGAGAAATTCTAGAGGACTCTATGGGATGGGAAATGGAAAGGAACTGCAGGGTGGGTGAATGGCATAAAGAAAGGCTTGGCGATGAAAGTGAATTCTAAAAATTTCTTTTATAGTGTTAAAAAATATATAGCATAGAATCTACCATTTTAACTGTTTTTAAAGTGTACGGTTCAATGGCATTAAGTACATTCACATTATTGCCCCCACCCACCCACCCCCACCGCGCCAGGGATGAATTTTTTAGAGTCTCTTGCAGAAGAGTTCATATCTGGCTAAATTTAGGCACTTTTGTTACTGGAAATAAGAAACACTTGTTAGTGGAAATAATGATGTATCAGAGTAAAAGCAATGTTCCTCTCCCCAACTGGGGCAGTTTCCCATCAACATCTGTGATTTGTTTTGCATATATTAATGAAAGGCTGTGGTATTGGGGGACTGGGGCACCGGTACTGCTCCCTGTATGTCTGAATTATCCCTGAGAAGTTTTAAACAATGAACACTAAACTCTTCCCCCCCAATACTGGGCCTTTTGTATTCAAATCAAAGGCACAAAGCCCCATTGTGGGGGGAAAAAGAATCATTACTGGCAACCAGTTGTGTCCAGTTAAAGCAATAAATAAAAAGTCTGAAGAGTACATTCCATATGAAGCGCTGTAGCTATTAATACACTTGGGTTCCCAGCGTCCGCCCCCACCCCGCCATGGGTCTATTTGTGGGAAGTGTTCATCAGTGCCATAGGCACCCTGGAGAAGGAAGGAGGCGGGCGAGGGGAGGCCAGGACCCCCCCCCCCCCCCCCCCCCCAAGCCTCAGGGCAGCGAGCAGAGCCTGTGAGATCTGGGTTCTGGTCTCGACACTTCGCTGTGAGTTCTCCGACAAGGCACCCAAACGCTTACTGCCTCTGCACCTTGGAGGCCGGAATCCCCGGCCTTTAAAGTCCTTTTTAACCTCTTTCAGTCCTGTCTGAATAATATTTAGCCAGGTCCCAGCGGCCGGTCGGTGGAGTGCTTAGCTCGGGACGAGGGGGTGAACGTGCGGGGAACTGGAGCCCCGCGTGGGTGCCTCCAGGGTGGTGGAACGCGGGGTGGCTCGGAATGTTGCTCGAGCGATGGGATTTCCAGACGAGCCTTTGCAAGGCCAACTTTTAAAGGTCGGAGGAAAGTCTGTCGCGGGGCGGGGGCCCCGAGGGGAGAGCTGGGTGGGCTCCGACGCCTCCTCCCCTTTAAGCGGGTGGCCCCGAAGCTGCCTCCGTTACCTGGAGCGGGGAGGGGCTTGGGAAAGTTTGTGTTTGTTGCTGGCAAAGCGCCGGATGGGAGGCGCGGGCGGGCGGGAGGCGCTGCGGTTCTTCCCTTCTGCTTTCGGGAAGCGGTCGGGGCTGCACGCTCGGCTCGGCGGGGCGGCCCTGGCGCCCGGCTCCCGGTGCCCGGCCGGCTGCAGGAGGAGGAGGAGGGCGGAGACGGGCGGGCGGGAGCGGAGCGAGGGGCGCACGTCCGCCCCAGCGCTGGGATTTCTCGGCTCGCGAGGAGAGCGGAGCAGGCGCGCGGCCCAGGAGGAGCGCTGACTCTGGAGCAGCCGGAGCTGGAGGAGGAGGAGGAGGAGAGGCGGCGGGGAAGGAGGAGGAGGAGGAGGAGGGGGAGAGTCGCTCCCGCCCGGCGAGCATGGGGCGCCTGGCGCCGAGGCCGCTGCTGCTGGCGCTCCTGTCGCTGGGTGAGTGCGCGCGGGGCCCGGCGGGGCGCGGGGGGCTCGGCCGGGCGCCGGGGGAGGGACCGGCGGGGCGCGGCTGCCGCGCGCGGCCTGGGGCGCCGACGGGGCCGGGGCCGCTCCCGCTCCCGGAAGACCGGGCCGGGGTCCGCGGGCGGTGAGGCCCGGCGGGGAGCGGGCGCGGATCCCGCCGGGCCGAGCGCGGGGTGCGAGTCGCCGTCGTCCCGCATGCAGGCCGAGCCTCGCCCCCACATGCGTGCGGGGGAGTGGCCCGCGGCGGCTTCCCCCGGCCCTCCCTACCTGTTAGCCGCCGGCAGCCGGCTCACCTTGAACTCCCGGCCCGGAAGGTGCCTGCGGTCCCGGCCCGCGTCCCGGGCTCGGAGAGGAAATCTGCGGCTTGGATCTGCCCCGCCGTGGCCGAGAGCGGCCGAACCGCGCTCCGCACACACTCCCCGGCGCCGAGCTGCCTTTCCAGGGAAGCGAGAGGATCCACCAACTTCTTTCCGCGAAGGTCACCGAGTGGCCCAGAGCGCTGCAGAGAAAATCGGTGTGCGGGTCCCTCCGTCATGTTAGTTGTGGCTAGCTCTTCTGCCTCAGCCTTCTCCTTCAGCTCCTCTAGAAGCTGCCTCGCTGCATATTTGCACACAAAGACCCAGGAGCCTTGGCTTCTTCAACTTTTCCTACCTGTTACTCTTTCTTCCTTACTGTCCTCTGTCTTCCACCCTCTCTAAACCTTGGTGCCTCTTGCTTATTTGCCCAGCGCCCTCCCCCAACCCAAGGAATCTTTGGTGTGTTATCCTTTCCTTCCCCTCTCCATCTTCCATTCACCCGTACACACAGACACCATCTTCACGTCGTATAATGTGATTATATTAATATAACCAAGTGGTTATCAGCCACAGAAATAGTCTGCTTATTAAGTGCCCACCATGGATCACGAAGGCAGGCTCTTAAAAGCTTTGCTCTTCTTGAAGCCCTTTGGTCAGTGACACCCAGAACAGAAGGAATCTTGTGACCTGACCGGGGGTTCTCTAACACACCCCTGGAGAAGGCAGAGCTGAATCTTTTATAAAGCACATGGTGTGTGGTGTCTGTCCCAGCCAGGCCCCAGCTGCAACACAGGGTAAATGACTGCTCTGCACGTATGGCCAAGGGTCCCAGTGGAGGCCTTCCATAGCCACTCCCGTCCTGCTGGCAACAGGCCCCGCACTGTCCCAAGCCTCGTGACTCTTGTGCTGGGGGGCCAGCCTTTCTTGCTGCTACTGTGTTTTCTTCCTTCACCTCGGAGGGGTTTTCTGGAATTCCTCCCTAGTGGAGCTCACCCAGCCACATTGCTTTAGCTGCAACCAGGTGCAGAAAGCTTCCAGATCTTTCACTTAATTTTGTAGCATCTCTTCCAGGGTCTTGGATCCTAGTGCTTTTATTCTCTTCCTTTCACTCTAGGACCCTTGTAAGTTTTCTGTTCGTTGTACACTGCTGGTGATAGTCCGCACTCATTACATAATTGGCTGATGTGTCTGGGTCACGCAGGGCCATGGCCACTGGTTGCACAGAACGTGCACTGCACAACTCTAGGAGCTAGCTGCTGCTCACTTCGTCCTCTGTGTGAATGACCCTCTCTAGAGTTGTGCAGTTCACAACCCCTGCACTAGTTAAGAGGGTGGGGCCAGGTAGAAATTTGGAAAGAATGTCTGTGAGATAACTGGTAAGAAAGAAGAAGGGAGAGGGGCAAAGAGAGATCAGCAAAAGCAAAAATGGAAATGGGGAAAGTACAGCTTGGGGAAGTCTTGGAGGTATATCAGTATATCCTGCCCTGGCTGGACATCATGTGTCGACTACACGCAGGGAGTGTCTGTGGTGTCACCAGCCAATGCCTTGTCCCCTGACAGTCCCTGAACTTCATGTTCACCTGCTAACTGTGCCGTACCGAATCTCACTTGGTGTGGCTTCCGCGTGACCTCTGGGAGGCCCTCCCTGTGGTACCACTCTGTACTGTACTGATTCCTGAAACCCAATATGTTGATAAGCTGGATCATCTTTCCTCTTGTATTGCAACCTGGGCATAATCTTGCTGTCACTCTCTCTGTCCTCTGTGTTCACACTGTCGCTCTACTCTGTTGCTTTTCCCATAGTGCAGACTCCGTGATCCATCCTTCCTATAGCTAAAGCTACTGTGCTAGCTGGGTTCTGATAGCTCCCCACACAGATCTGACATCTTCCTGTTTGACTTTTTCCCCCAGCCTCCCTTCTAAGTTCAGGATTGTTTTTGGAGGTCCCACCTTTGCTCATTGGTCCCTTATGATTTTCTTCAGAGGATATTCTGCCCATTGTATTCTCTCCCTTCTAGTCTTCTCTCAGATTAAGATGCTTCACTCTAAGGAACCTGTTTGCTATCTTTTACATAGGATGTATGTGAACCTCTGGCCTTTCCATTTCCCTCTCCTTTTTCTCTCCTCTTACCTGTGTATTTCCTTTTTCCCCTAAAACTACTTCCTCCATAAAGCTTCCCTAAATGAGTCTACCTATCACGATCACAACAGAACCCATCCAGCTTCATAAAGCAGGTTTTCACTTCCGTTGCCTATGTCTGGCCTGTCTCATTCACCCATTTAATACTGCATTTCTTGAATGCCCACTGTGTCCATAAGAGTGTCCCAGACAAATGATCAAGACACAGTGTCTCACTGAGTGGTCAGTGGCGGGTGGGTGGACAGTTAATAAAACAGCCAACCATAAGCCAGAATGAAATACCTGACATAGAAACCAAGTACTGGTAGGAAGCAAGGAAGAGGATGATTAATTTTGACTTGGGATTGGGATTGATTTTGCTGAAGAGGTGACATTTGAGCTGAGTCTTGAGGATAATTAGTATTTTGCAAGAAAGGATGGAAGAGCCTTCCTGGCTCTGGGGAAAGGCATCCAGTATGGATGAGTGAAAGTACATGGTTCATTCAGAAAGGGCAAGTAAATTCCGTGTAACCGAAGGTGGGAGAAGGAGTACCGGGGGGGCAAACTGGAAAAGTGGGTCTGGGATGGATTCTGAAGGCTGTTCCTGCAGTGGTGCCGCCTTCACTGTGTGGGTGGGCTTGTTGGCCTTGTGGGTGCTGCCACGGCAGCCTGTGCTTCTCCCATCATAGCACTTATTTATCTCACTGTATGTGATTGTCTGTTCCCGGTCTGAATCCCCACCCTGATGATAATCCCACAGGGCAGGGACCAGGTTGGTATTGTCCACTACCGTATTCCTCTTAGTAATCAAGTGTCTGACATAGAGTAGGTGTTTGATAAATATTGGCTGACTGAAGGAATGCGTGTATATATCGTTTTATCTGTGGGTCGTCGTTGAAAATTTGCAGCGTGAGATTGATGCAACGTGGTGATGTGTTTGAGGAGGTCAGTCCTAGGGTGCAGCATGAATTAGAGAGTGGAAGGTGTGAAGATTGTGGAGAGGGATTAAAATACTCTCTTAATGTGTGTCTTTAAAAAAAATATTTGCAAATCCATCGAAATAGTTTTTAAAAAACAAAAACATTGCATCTGTATTTTAAAAATCCAAATAACATAGGATATTGTATTACTGTATTGGATAGGCTAAATTGCTCTAACAAATAGACTCAAACCACAGTGGTTCAAACAATAGAAGTGTCTTTCCTAACTGTTCTTGGTGGGGTTTGGGATGTTTCTGATGAAATAGTTGGGTGTGATCACTGTTCCCCACAGGCATTCTGGCTCCCAGGGTAATGGTGCTTCTGCTGTCTTCAGCCTGTAGTTTCTAAGATCACTTGGGTTGTCGTCATTGCCTTTCCAGCGCCATGAAAGGGGAAAGAGCATGGAGAAGGATATCTAGAGGGTTCCTGGGCTAAGCCCGGAAGTGGCCCCCATCCCTTGTGCACACACTCCATGGCAGAGGATTTAGTCCAGGCCACAGTAGCTGCAAGGGAAGCTGGGAAATGCAGAGGAACCTGGTAGCCGTGTGCTGGCTACTGTGGAAGAAAAGAAGAACAGATTTGGGGGACAGCTTGCAGCCTCAGTGTCGCTTTTAATGGATATAAGGTAAAAGGATGAATGTGACCACCCTCCCACTGCCCAGGCATAGCCACTCATATATAATGTACGTGTTCGTATACTGAGTGTTTTGTTTGGTCTTTTCTCATAGCTTCTACACAGCGCTCTGCACCTGTCAGGTGCAGAATAGTAATAGCTGTTATTTATAGTGTGCAAACCAAGAGTCAGTGTGCTGAATTCTCACAACAGTTTGAGAAAGGTACTGCTGTTTTCTCCATATTACAGACGAGGAAACTGACACCCAGGAAAGTTAAATGACTTATCCAGAATCATACAGCGACTCCCTGGCTGAGCCAGGATTTGATCACAAGACCCATATTTGGTCTCTGCTAAGGAAAGATTGACCGATGTGCGCCATAATCTTAAACTGTGTATCACTCTCAAGATTAGACGAAAAAGGATGATAGTGGTTTGAAAGCAAAAGTGCCGTTAAAAAGAGGAAGCTCTAGGGGGAGCGCGGCCCAGACACGATTCCTGAAGGGAGGGCGATGCCAGGATGCATCTCTTAGATGTGGAGGCAGCTCTGCAACCCCTAAGGCGTCACCACCCCTGCTCTGAGGAAAGAGACCAAACTGCAGCTTCCTCCAGAAAGCACTGAAGGAGGAGGAACCCTAGTCAATCCATCCAGCTCAACGGTCTTTGAAGCGGTATGGCCTTCAGAGAGTCCTCGGCTCCCATTTTAGCCTTGTTAACAGAATTCCTGTATCTGCCAAGCTGATTAATGCCTGCCCTGGCTATAATTATTCTTATTAGCTTGCCGAATAGGAACTCCGGTTGTCAGTGATCATTCCTTACAAGGCAGTCAGGCTAGTCGGCATTTATATGGCTATTTTGTTTCTGTGCCGAGCTGCTGGGCTGATTTCTACCCCATAGACTGAATGTACATTTTCATACCAGCGCTGGGTCTGGCAGTTAAATAAGGTGTGTGCTTGTCTGTCAGTGTGTGTCTGCGTCTCACTTTATCAAATGAAGTTGGGGGAAGCTGTCAGGGCAGTTCCTACCTATTCCATTTAATTGCCTTGGTTTCTTAAAGGCAGGATAGCAAGGCCATTTGACTCTCTGCTTTGGGAAAATAACTTGAACTGGCAAAAATTCTTCATAATTTATCTTCTGGAAAAGGCAAAGTGCTGCAGTTGGCACCGTCAGTGCTTTTTAGATCTTGGAATATTTTTCCTCCACACCAACTGTAGTCTTTGGGAAGCAACAGAATTAGACCCAGTAGTTAACGCTGTCGTGGACCAGCAATGTGATTTCCAGGAGACTAGAGGTACCGGTGCCTGTGCACACGTAGTTTGTGTTCTTCGAAGGCTGGCTTCTCAGCACTCCCTATGTGTTTGTGCTAGATTATGCAGTCGCTAAGCAGCCTGATTCAAGTTTAAGTATCATGTTCAGGGACCCTAATTGCATCCTGCTTTGCACCTTTATAAGCCTCTGAATGTGAAAGCATTTACATCCCTCAGGATATTTCAGGGGATTGGGGAAGCAGGGTTTGGTTCGTGTTGCTCTGTCTAGGATAAATTTGGCTTAGAACAATAAAGAACAGCACTGTGCGTAAGGGTTCAGGGTACATTTCCGAATGGATGCTACCTTGGAATCCTAATGAAATAAAGGCAGTAATGTAGACAGATGGGGTTACTTCTCAGACCTCGAAAGGGACACCAAGCCAAGAACACCCTAATCACGGCTCTTCCTTGTTCTTACTTAGGGTTGGACAGGGCTGGAACATCCCAGCTTATGGGCCATGGTGAGGGACCCACATGGGGTTCAGGTGGGTGGTAAGTGTGTCAGTGTTAACTTCTGGGTCTAATTCTGTTGCTTCACAAAGACTACAGTTGGTGTGGAGGAACATATTCCAAGATCTAAAAAGCACTGACTGTGCCAGCTGACACCCTAGCCCCTGGAGCCAACAGGTCAGAGCCACCTCGAAATCAGAAGCCCTGTCTACCCTAAGAGTCATACATCTAGTACCGTTTCCTGTGTGTGGTGTGATTGGATGGAAATTGACAGTTCTCTCTCTTACCTGGGGAACAACAGCCCCTGAGCCCCATCCTGGCCTTGGGATGAGCAGTTGGAATATGGAAGATGAGAAGCTCAGTGACATGGCGAGTAGCTCATCTATTTATTCAGGAAAAATTCAGAGTGCCCACAGCTCCAGGCCAAGCATTGTTCTGAGTGCTGGGAATTCCACAGCAGACAGAGCCAACTCAGATCTGCCCTCCACGGGTGGGATGGGATGCATTAGATGCGTGGTGGGTGGTGTCCCCAGAAAGTGCAGCACCACCTGGATGATGGGGGTGGGGGTTAAGGGCAAGTTCATGGAAATGCCCACAGTTAGGGAACAGGAAATGGGAGGGCGAGTTCTGGAAGGAGTGTCACAGGGATGGCAGAAGAACCAGGAGATCACTCTGTCAGAAGCCAGGCAGAGATGGATGGATAGATTAGTTAAAGAGGGAATAGTCAAGTGCTGCAGGAAACCAGAGAGAGAAAAAAAAGCCTTGGATTTGGAGACTGGAGAGGATGGAGGAGGAGGAATGGGGCAGGAGCTGTGTGGTGTGGGGCACGTGGTTTCTGCAGTGCTCTCAGCCTTTTTAGCCCTGAGAGAGGCCCCAGACATAGCAGCTAGAGGTCACCTATATGTTCTCTTTCATTCTCTGTACACATTTTTGAAAGTTTTCCCTCATGTTCCTCTGGGTGTCCTCGTCCACATTGATTGGTAGAATTAACCTTCTCTCTGACAGCTGCGTTGAGGCCTGTTAGTTGAAAGCTGCAGCATGTGGACCTCGGCATTTTATAACCCATCTTTCTCCCATCTTCATCAGCTAAGATTTCACTAATTTGTATTGCAAATAAACCATTACATGTGTGTTTTTAAACCGCTTCTGCTCTTCAGAATCACATAGAGAAAAAACAGGGCTCAGGCTTTGGAATCAGCCCTCCATTTGAATCCTGCCCTCCAACAGTGTGAAACTGGACAGGTTTCTTGACCTCTTGGAACCTTATTTTCCACACATATGAAAAGGGACTAATACCTCTCTTGCAGTTTTTTCACGAAGATTAAAAACAATATGTCTAGGGGACTTCCCTGGTGGCGCAGTGGTTAAGAATTCGCCTGCCAATGCAGGGGACACGGATTCCATCCGTGGTCTGAGAAGATCCCACATGCTGTGGAGAAACTAAGTCCGTACATCACAACTACTGAGCCTGCGCCCTAGAGCCTGAGAGCCACAACAACCCAGCCCACGTGTCACAACTACTGAAGCCCGCACGCCTAGAGCCTGTGTTCCTCAACAAGAGAAGCCACGGCAATGAGAAGCCCGTGAACCACAACAAAGAGTAGCCCCTGCTCGCCGCAACTAGAGAAAGCCCGCACACAGCAACAAAGACCCAACACAGCCAAAAAAAAAAAAAAAAGTTTGATTTCTTATTTAAAAAAAAAAATGTCTAGGAAAAATGCACACATTAAATTTCATGTATGTAAATCCCTAGAACTTTGCTACTCAAAGTGGACTCTGGGGACCAGCAGCATTGGCAGCACCTGGGAGAATCTCAGGGCCCAGCCCAATCTGCTGAATCAGGGTCTGTGGTTTAACCATATCCCCAGGGGATTCGAATGCTAAATTTTGAGAAACCCTTGCCTGGAAGAGTGCTTGACAGTTGGGTTATTTGGAGGCCTGGGCTGCTTTGGCAAACTCTGAGGCAAAGGCCATGGTCAGAGCATCGGAGCTAGAGGAGAGCGGGATGGGGCGGGCTCTGTGGGAATATGGCAGGCGGTCAGCCAGGAAGGGTGGGGCTAACTTAGGTCTGTAGTGGAGGCAATCAGCCTCGTTTCATGACCTTCTCCCACCAGGTGCATCAGCCAGGGAACAAGGCAGGGACATGATGTGATCTCACCATGAGAGGAGGGGTGCAGGAATCTGTAAAATGCTCTGACAGCATCACAGAGACAGTTGGCCGAGGAGTCCAGGTGGGACAGGCAGCTGAGAGGCTGGAAGGCCTGGTGAATCGCAGAAGGTTTGAGGGCCTGGAGGACAGGAGGGTAAAAAAGCAGATTCAGAGGCGCAAGGGAGTGAGGGGGCCAGGAAGGTAGGAGGTGAGGGTCAAAAGGTAATTTCTGAGTTCAGGGTCTTGGAAGTGCAAATCTGAGGGGTAGTAGGCTAGGTGGGTAGTAGCCAGAGTTTTCACCTTTTGTGTCATTTTGGCCAGTTTACCTCTAACATCTGACTGGGTTGGGCTGAATGGATTAGGAGACAATGATGTGACATTTTAAATTTATGTATGTATGTATTTAATTGGCTGCATTGGGTCTTCATTGCTGTGCACAGGCTTTTTCTAGTTGGGGTGAGCAGGGGCTACTCTTCATTGCGGTGCGTGGGCTTCTCAGTGTGGTTGTTTCTCTTGTTGCAGAACACGGGCTCTAGGTGCGTGGGCTTCAGTAGTTGCAGCACACGGGCTCAATAGTTGTGGCTCTCAGGCTCTAGAGCGCAGCCTCGGTAGCTGTGGCACGTGGGTTTAGTTGCATTGCAGCATGTGGGATCTTCCTGGACCAGGGATCAAACCTGTGTCCCCTGCTTTGGCAGGCAGATTCTTAACCACCGTGCCACCAGGGAAGTCCCAAGGGTGACATTTTAGAAGCATTAATCCCAGGTGTTGCAGGGAAAAGGTCTTAACCTGTGAGTAAGATGAATGGGGGTTGGGAGCAGGTATGCTGGGGAGGAACCAACATGAGGATTATTTCCTCCTTAAGAAATTCCTTCCTACACTTTATATAGCACTTATCGTGTGCCAGACACTGCGTTTTCCATATATTAACTTACTTAGTAGGATTCATAACCCCATGAGGTAGGTACTGTTATGACCTCCATTTGATAGCAGAGAAAACTGTCACAGAGAGGTGGAGTGACTTGTTCAAAGTCACACAGTAAGTGGCTGAGCTGCTGGGGTTCAAGCCCAGACGGCCTGGCTCCAGAGCCTGGGCTCATTCCCACAATACACTGTTTTGCCTCTCTAACCTTAGTCCAGATATTCGAGTCAAACACATGTTTGAAAACATAGAAAGGGGTTGATATAGTTAGTTAAGATGTGATAACATTTGTGTCCCTGTCTTTTAAAACCAGAGGCTGGGATTCTGGCCCTTGATCTTCCACTCACTAGTTTTGTGACCTTGAACAAGTTGCTGAATAGCTCTTAGCCTCTGTAAAGTAAGGGGCTGGGCTAGCTGATCCCAAGGCCCCCTTCCATCTCCAGAATTCTTTGAGTCCATGCTGACCCCTGCTGTGGGCCAGATGGGCTGCTTGGTCCAGCCCTGGCTCTTCGCCCATCTTCCCCAGCACTCCTGTCTGCAGCCCGTGCCTTTTATCTCTCACCTGCCTGGCACCTCTTTGCAGCGGGGCTTTGGTGCCTCTGAGGGTGCTGGGAACTGTTTGCTGTTCTGTCACTGCAGCAGCAGCTACTTCCGCCTCCTAGCCCATCCTGTGCGGTGAAACTGGCATCTGTCCTCACTGTGCTCTAGGCTACCGAGGTGTCCCCACCACTGAACTAACTGCATTTTTTGACAGACCTCTGAGAAAAGTCACAGAAACAGTAAAACCAATAAAGCGTTTTTTAGATAGCAGACTGTTCCTTATTACTGATTTTTTTTTTTTTTTTTTGGTAAGTTTCGTTGAGGATATCAGCCACAAGTAAGTTGCGGTTGAGTAATCAGTTTCAGCCCTTAGCAATGTGATTTGTATTTTCTTCCCCACTTAGCTCTCACATTGAACGGGTAGACGGTTATACACCACTGGTTCCCCTTTTCCTGACACCCCCAAACCACAGTGAGAAGGAACACAGACACCTTTAGCCAGGTCCAAATGTTGACACCACTTTGGATTTTCCACCTTCCTATAGAGTAGGAGAGTTGAAATTCTGACATTGCCAATCAATAGCCTTAATTGGCTAAACAACGTGTTCCAGCGTTTGGGGACTCTCTTCCTTTTTATTCTCTTAGCCTGAAAGGGGAAGGTGCAAATGATGTTGGATACAGTAGCAGTGAAAAGGATACATTCCGGAAAACCTCCATGCTTTTGGTAGGAGCCTGTGTTATGACCTCAGTCCTCACTGGATGCCGGCTGCTGCCCAGCCCTCCGGGCTACTTTGAGGTGCACCTGTGGATGCTGGTTTTTGAGGCTCATCAGAAACCCTCTGGGAGTGCGTTCTCCCCTGTGTTTGAAGTGGCGTGCTATCGTATGCTGTTCTGGAGGCGAGGGGGTGGATGGTGCTTTATAAATGCACTGCCCCTCTCTAGGATGTCCTCAGAACAGAATGTTAGCGGATTTGATATCTGTCTAGTGTACTGCTGCTTGGCTTATGCTGCAGTGAGGAGTTAAAAAAAGCAAAACCAAACCACTTTTGGCACAGCTACTCATTTTTCCATTTTCTGAAGGCTGGCACATCCAAATGTTTTCTTATTTATTAGAAGGCATTATAGTCCATCATCTTTGATTGGGAAATCCATACCGTAAGTTCCAAGTTAAGACCATAGTGCCATGGCAGGGGCTTGGTCACGTTGGTCAAAGTGGATGCAGCTGCAAGTAAACACATTGCGCCCAGCTATTAATACACGACATTCCTGCTTTTCCTTGCGGCCTTATTTTGTAGGACTTCAGCAGCATTTAGGGGCTCTTGACCGTGTTTCTGACACTGTGAAAGATGACAAAGGAGTTGGGAAATGGAGTCCAACATGGAAACCGAACCAGTTACAACTGAACAGTAGGATGGATTGTTGGTGCTTTTTAAACATCTGAGTGGATGAAATATTGGATAGCTGTGCATATGGGGCTGTCAGAATTACAGGGATAAAAACGAGGCCTGGAGCTGCTTTATCATAAGGCTTCATGGAGCAGGTGGGTCTGGAAAGCGGTTTGAGCCAAGAGCAGGAAAAGCATTTCAGGTAGGAAAATGACCGGCACAGCTTCGCGGAGGTGGGAGTCAATCCACGTGTGAGATATCCCCATTTGGGGATTAGCTGACTTAAGCTGGAACAGTAAGAGAGGCCTCCGGGGGTGTGGACGTTAAACTCTGGGGCGGGGAGGGTGGAGGGGAAGAACGGGAGCACAGTCACCCTGAACGTTGGCAGCAGCATCCTCAGTGCCCGCAGAGCAGGTAGGAGCCCTCATGCATGAGGCTGGTGAGGCCGGCTGGCGCCCACAGGAAGCCAGTCTGCTAAATTAAGGTAATAAGTCAGGCCATAATCCTATTTTTGGTCGTTTCTTACGAGGAAAATGGCTCACAAAACAATTGCTAATATTCCCCTTAGGTGGTTTATCAGAGCATTCCTTCAAAGGACTATCACCTGAAAAGAGACACAGATAAGTTTCAGAGGGAAGATGGGGAGTTTTAGATGGTTTTCTATGGAAACAAGGTTTATATAATCATGTGGTCTATTCATCAGAGTCCCACTTTAATAACAGTTTGTCCCGCAAACAAGTTTTTTTCTGAATGTCAGTGTGAGTCCCAGAGAGCTTAGTGTTGAACCTGCCTTGTAAGTAACTGGGGATGGTGCCTCTGTTACCGCACCTCTTGAGTGTCACAGAGGCAGCGAGGTGGTATGCACTGCCCAGTTGTACCCTCAGGACCCACAGGCCTATCAGGAGTTATCCTGCAGCCTGCTATGTTTGGTCCCAAGAAAATGGCCCTGGTAAGGCAAGATCTTCTCCAGTGTGTTCATTGACAGCACTGGGGCCTCAGAGCAAAGAAACACATAATCAAGTTTTGACAACTCCTCTTGAAGTCTTCCCAAGTATCCCTCACTCCCTCACTTATAAACCACTCTATAATCTGCATGCACATTGCCCCTCTTATGTTTATATATTGTCTTGGAGTCACTTCTCTTTAATTGGTTCTCTGGAGCCCAGTTCAAGCCTCACTTCCTGGGAGAGGTGAGCATGCATTCTGACCTGGGGTGGGGGGGGCGTGGTGAGGAGAGGCTGCCTGTGTAGTGAGCACACAGCTGCCTCCGTTCCTTTGTCCTGGGCTCTCATCGGGCCCCATTCCTTCAGAGCACGGCTATCAATTTATAATGATCTGTTTACTAGGTTGAGTGTTTGTCTCACCCCAGACTGTAAGCACCATGAAAGCAGGGCCAGGTCTGTTTTTGTTTACCCCAGTGTCTTGGGACTTTGAGTCTTTGAATGATTAAATTATGTGTTTAGAAAATGCCTATATATCTCATATATACATGTACAAGGGTGAGTCAAAAATCATCCGCACTCTGGCTGTAGAATTTATTTTAACTAACTTTTAGAAAAGACAGTGTCATGTTGCAAAATAATCTCCTTGCTTTTCAATACAGTTTGTCCATCTGTCAACAAGCTTTCGTATTCCCTCATTAAAAAATGTTTTAGGCTGACCTGCGAGCCACAAATGCACCGCTGTCTTCACTTCATTAGAAGTGAATCTTCATCCTCGTAGGGATGTTTTCAGGGGACCGAACAGGTGAGAGTCAAATGGAGCAAGATCAGGACTATAGGGAGGATGCTATAACACCTCAAAACAAAGTATTTGCAGAGTGTCGGCAGTGTGGGCAGAAGTGTGTGGACGTGCATTGTCATGTAAGATCACAGTGCCCTTGGATAGCAGTCCTCTGCATTTAATCCAAAGTTTAGTCTTCAGCTCTTCAATAAGCATCTCACTATAATGAGCACTGTTGATTGTTGAACTTTTTTCCTGATAATGTTCCAACTTTTGAACTTTTTCTTGGTTTGCGATTGAGAATGTTTCCATTCCATACCCTGCAGTTTACTCTCCGGCTCGTAGTAATGAATCCTTGTCTGGTCACCAGTAATGCTTCTCTTTAAGAAACTTTCACCTTCCTTAGAGTATCAGTCCAAATTTTGTTTGCAGACATCCAAACGCTTCTGTTTATGCTCTTCCATGAGTTGTTTCAGTACCCATCTTGCACAAGCTTTTTGAAACCTGTCTGTTGTGGATTACTTCATTTTGAGGTGTTAAAGCATCCTCCCTGTAGTCCTGATCTTGCTCCATCAGACTTTCACCCGTTTGGTCCCCTGAAAGCAGCCCTACGAAGACAAAGATTCACTTCTGGTGCATTTGCCGCTCGCAGATCAGCCTAAAACATTTTTTAATGAGGGAATACGAAAGCTTGTTGACAGATGGACAAACTGTATTGAAAAGCAAGGATATTATGTTGCAAAATGACATTATTTGTCTTTTCTAAAAGTTAGTTAAATTCTACAGTCAGAGTGGATAATTTTTGACTCACCCTCATATAATATATATTGTATATGAAATATATATATATATATATATATATATATATATATATATATATAACCCGTATTGTGGGCCTTAAGTCATCCGGGGGACAGAGGTTATCAGTGTATCTTATCTTTTGTTTGTGTGATTACTGTCCTTTTTTGTTACTACCGTAGCATTTCCCAAGTAATTGCAGGTGATTTCATCTCTAAGACAGAGGTTGGTGGGCTGGGGTAGGGGAGGAGAAGATGGAATCCACACATGAAAAGGAAGGGATGAGAAAGTCCTCATTCTCCCTCGTGTGATTTTCTCCGTTTTTCCCTTGGCAGCTCGTGCGGAAGACAGACGACTCATGGGTTCTCACTGTTATCTCTACCCCTCCGCCCCTTCCTCCCTTTGTGGGGTTGGCACAGCCTCTTCCATCCCCAACTGGCATCTGCTCCTTCCTGGGCTTTATCTCAGTTGCTCACAGCGTGGAGAAGCACATTCCTTCGGTTCCAGTGCAGGCTTCAAGCGCCTGGTGGCTGGGTTAGTCCAAACCACACACCTCCTTCTTGCCATCACTGTTCTCGTAAGTGGCCGTCTCTGGCCACGTCTGTGGGAAGGGGTAGCAGGGCTGCTGCCTGCGGCATGTGCCTCGTGTCACTGTCGGCCTGGATGGTAACTGCTTATTATCTACCCTGTGCCAGGCCTTAGTCTCGAGCTCTGAGTATATAAGGACATAGTCACAGACCCTAGACTCCTGTAGCTGCCAGTCTTAATGTGGAGGCGTGACATTTACACAGGAAGAGAGGTGGCCTTGAAGAAATGTCTAAGGGGACTTCCCTGGTGGTCCAGTGGTTAGGAGTCCATTCTTCCACAGCAGGGGGCACTGGTTCGATCCCTGGTTAGGGAACTAAGATCCTGCAAACTGCTCAGGGCAGGCAGAAAAAAAAAAGTGTCTAAGGATTGTTAGACAAAAAATGCTGAAAGTTTAAAGAAAAGGGAGAGCATTCTGGGCTAATTTAGACAGAGGTGCTTTTGCAGAAAAGGTGGGACAACTGACATAATCCTCCATACCTGTTTGTATCACTACCTGTATCCTCTCTACCTGTATGTATCACTACCTGTATCCTCTCTACCTGTATGTATCACTACCTGTATGTATCACTACCTGTATCCTCTCTACCTGTATGTATCACTACCTGTATCCTCTCTACCTGTATGTATCACTACCTGTATCCTCTCTACCTGTATGTATCACTACCTGTATGTATCACTACCTGTATCCTCTCTACCTGTATGTATCACTACCTGTATCCTCTTTACCTGTTTGTATCACTACCTGTATCCTCTCTACCTGTATGTGCATCTTTTAGGCTTTAGTGCATTTCGGGATTGGGAACCTTTTTGTAAGGATTCAGAGCGCCCAGGTCATTGGCTTGTCTAGCCCCGAAGAAGAGTGATAATAAAACTGATATGGCAGAATTTGGTGTTTGGAGTATTGAGATGGTATCCTTTCCTGGGGTGCTGAGAACTTGATGATGCTGTGCATTGTGGTTGCTGTAACCATATGCTCTTCACTTTCTCTCATGAGCTTAGCGAAGAGCTTTTTTGAAAATTCATCAATGAGGGGCTGTTTCTGATACAAGTGAGATGAAGTAACTCCTGTTAACCCACTTAGATGATGGTCCAAAGATTAGTTCTGGCTCTAAAATTCCCATTGGCAGAAGTTTCTTGAGATAGGAGTGATCCCAGCCATTACATCAGCGCGCACGTTGCTGGGCTAGGAAGGTGGTGGTGGGGAGACGTCTGCCGCCTCACGGAGCTCCCAGTCCCATGAGGGCGGGGGACAAGTAAACGAGCCTGGGATGATCACGGTGGCCATGCCGAGTCAACCCTCAGCAGGCACATTCTGAGCTCTGCCTGGGCCTGGGGGCAGATCAGGGAGGGATTCTACAAGACAGACTTCATTAAGTCTGGACCATCAGTAGGCTTTTGTCTGGCAGAGAAAGGGCAGGTTATTTGTTTCAGGTAGAGGGAAGAACATAAGTAAAGAAATACACCTGTTTATAAAAGCATGCTGGTTTCGTGTGAAGAAACCTTGTGGTAGCTGGAGTGGAGGGTTAAGTTGTAGGGGCTTCACGGGAAGGGGTTGAGAATGGAGAGAGTTATAAGATTGTGAAGAGCCTAGAAAGTCACCAAAGGAGTTTAAGCCTCATGTCATGAGTGCGTGTCTGTGTTTCCTGGTTCTGCCTTCCCTAAGTCCCGCATGTCCTTTATTAACTTGATATTTTAAAAGATTCTCCTTGTTGGAGGACTTATCTCCTCCCAGCTTTTTAAAAAAAATTTTTTTTATTGAAGTTTAGTTACTTTACAATGTTGTGTTTGTCTCTGGTGTACAGCAAAGTGATTCAGTTATACATGTATAACTTTTGCAGATTCTTTTTTGCTGTAGGTTATTACAAGATATTGAATATAGTTCCCTGTACTCTACACTAGGACTTGGTTGTTTATATAGTTTATATACAATAGTTTGTATCTGCTGATTCCAGACTTTTAATTTATTACCCCCCCACCCACACACACACACACAAACACTTTTCTGTGAGGCTGCCACACTGCTGCATCGTCCTTGACTTTGACACTTGGCTAGGCCTCAGCTAGGCTCATCAGCTCACCTGATGCTATGGTTCTGCACCCCGCAGGTGTGCAGTAAAGAGCTGCTGAGTGAAGGAATGAAAAGCTGGATTGATGGAGTTAAGGTCTGTTCCTTAAAGGGCTTGTGAAGTCAGAGTCTTTTTCTGTTCGAATCAAACTACCAAACTATACTCTTCACTGGGCCTAACTGGGGAAGCTGGCACAGGCTTCTATACCACCCTTGGCATCTGGCAGTGTGTCTGTAAACATCGAAGGTAGGCTTAAGGCCTGGTTGGGGAGGAGGGCTGGACGAGGCAAAGGAGGAACAGAAAGTGGGCATAGGAAACAGTAAAACTGGGGGAGAGAGGACAGAGCTGCTCAAGGGAAGGAGTGGGGGGGAATTTTACTAGCAGTTATCTCAGGTGCATTCATGCCCAGATGCAAGTTTAAACTCATGTGAATCCTCCATTCTCTTTAAACCAGAGACTGAAAGGAGGACCAGGTGTTCACACAGAACTTGGCAGATTCTGTTGGCCTGTTCAAACATGGGGAGGATTGAAAATGGCTGGGTAGCGAGGGGTGCTGGGCAGCGCTGGGGCCTCCAGCAGCTGTTAATTTTATAGAACACTCTAAAATAATCCTTGTGGATAGATCTCGCCTCAGCTTTTTCTGTCTCTGGTCCTTGGACAGAGAACTGTTTGAATCATTTCATGTTTTGTTGAGTTATTTTGGTTACCCACCAGTACAGACTGCCTCGAAGTGGCTTTTGTGTCTTTGTGTTGTTCTCTGGTCACCTAACTTCTCGGAACCTCAGTTTCCTTATTTAATCCTCTCAAGGTTGAGTACTAAATCACGTGAACAGGATTTGCAAACTCTAAAGCCGTGCTATAAATGTAAGGTGGTTTTTGTCTGAATCCTTGAGGTCAAAGCTTTCTGCTCAATACTTGGCTTCTGTGTCAGGGTTCCATCAGAGGAGCAGAGCCACTGTGAATATTGTGGAATAAGGCATTTAGTAGAGGAATTAGACTACACAATTTTGGGAGGAGCTGGGGAAATGAAGGTCTGGAAAAGGACCAAGGAAAAGCCACTAGTCAGCCCCCCTGAAGCACTAATGGGGGTGGACAGGTTGTTAGGGGCAGAGGAATCGAGAGGCCGGGCAGAGTGGGACTGGCGTAAGAGTGGGTGTAAGGGTAATTACCTCTTCATAGCTACCACCTGTGAGTTTGCAGCCAAGCATCTGGTGGTCTTGGATCCGTGTTGCTCGGTAAAGATAGCATTTGGGGAGAATCCCAGAGCAGAAGGAAGAGCAAAAATGAACTGGAGCCCACCAACACCTGTGCACCTGTCTCTGGCTGCCTTGAACCCTGGTGACCACCAGAGCATAATGGCTGTTGCTTCCTTCTCACCTCCCCAAATCTCACAGGCACTTGCTTGTCTTTGGACCAGCTGTAACCTGGAACTGCACAGGGAGGAGGATTCCGGGAAGTGTAGTTCCACCTTAACCATGTTAACCCAGTACAAACCCGCACAGTTTCATAATGCAGAATTAAGGATTTGTCATGACTCTGGCCCCCTGGGATCTCTGAAAGGCCGTGGAACCGGAGCGATGTCATGGTTATATGATCTAGTGCTTCACTGGTAAGACGTTCACTTAGTTAATAATCCAGTCTTTAAGAAGTGACTTGCAGCTGTGTTCCTCGGTTGCATTTCCTGCCTTCCTTGCCTTTCTTGTCTGTAGTGCCAGAGGGAATGGTTATCTCAGCAGCGAAAGCTAGTTGCATTGACGGAAGAGCCTGTCAATTCCCGTGGAGTGCGAAAATTTCTATCACCAAGTTCCTGTTTGACCTGGGGAAACAGATGCTTACTTTCCGTCCTCTCCTGGCATGAAAGCTAAAAGATTTGCAGATATGAATGACTGCAGACTAGAGCCAGAAACTGCTGTGTAAATGTGAAGTGAGAACAAGGTTTAGATCTCTGTACCACCCTATTTCACCCCCGTGGTCTGTTAGTCATATTGTCCCTTCCTTGTGTTTCTGCAGTCAGCTCAGGTCAGCAAGGACCCAAGAAGTGCCTTCTGTGGTCATCTTAGCCCCTAAGAAAATAGCATACTTTGTGAGATTTAATGGCTGCACCTGGACATTGTCATCACTCAGAATTCTTTCATCTTTTGATTGTTAACTCTGATTGCCTCTCTGTGACCACAAGTGCTTCTCCTTACTCCTTTCAAAAGATTCCCCCGTATGTTGAACCTTTTCTTCATCCTCACTGTGATCTCCCTGACGTTGAAAGTTCCTTTTTTGCCAAGCCACTTTCACTTCCTGGGCTCTCGTTCCGGTGGTCAGCCTGTCAGCAGTGAGCTCCTTAGCATCCTAAGGACCCCCTGCCACATTTCTTTGCCAGTCCTCATATTGTAATTGAGTAATCCACACCAACCTTAGTCTCTAAGTCTCAGCTTTATCATCTTGCTGGGGAAAATCTTAAAACCAGCCCACCTGAATTTCCCACCAATTAGGGCGTCTTTACTGCACCTCAGTGAACCTTGTGTTAATTTTGTGATGGCTTTCCGTTATATTCCTTCTAATTCTTATCCTAAACCTTGTCCACAATCTCCAGGATCTAAACCCCTCTCTGCTGCTTCACTGAGACGCTGGAGACCAACCTAAGGTTCCTCAAGCTTTTGGCCTCAAAACCTTGCTATATTTTTACCCATCCTTTTCACCTAAATTCTGAAGAAAGTAAGGACTCTGTCTTTGGCTCTTTTTTCCTCTGTATGTATACACTCTGTCCCTATGTGATCCCATGCGACTTGTGGCTTTGAATACAGTCTATGTGCTGGTAACTTCAATGAATGTCTGCTTGGACCTCTCCCCCCGCCCTGAGCTCCGGACATATATATTCACTGCCTGCTTCACGGTACCCCTACTCGCATTGTCCAGCAGGCATCTCAGATTTAAAAGGGCCGGAAGAGAACTCCAGCCTTGCCTGACATGAATTCCTTCGTGCCAGTTACTTTCCCATCTCGGTAAATGGCTTTGCTCTGCACCCAGGTGCTCAAGCCAGAGCCTGTATCATCCCAGTTCCTCTTCCTCACTTTCCACATTCGAAATGGCAGGACATCCTTTCATTTTATATCCAAAATATACCCTGGATCTGACTCCTCCTGAGAGTTACCACCACTGTAAGCTGAGACCAAGTGTCCATCATCTTTTGTTTGGTCTACCAAAACTTCCTCTATTATGGTATCCTTGCTTCCAGATTGGCCTCACTGTAATTGTCTTTCACATAGGAACCAGGGTGGGCTTTCTACAGTAAAGCAGCCTCTATCATTCCCTAGTTTATGTGCTTCCCATTTCAACCAGAGTCCAAGGCCTCTGCCCGCTTGTTCATTATAATCCAGTCACACTGATCTTTTTTCCATCCCTTGAACACCCCAGGCTCGCTCCATCTTAGGGCTTTTATATTTGCTGGTCTCTCTGCCTGGAGCAATCTCATCCCAGAGTTCTACTCCTGCCGCCTCCTCCTTATTCTGGTCTGAACTCATAGGTGACCTTCTCAGAGGGGCCTTTCCTGACCACACTGGCTAAAAGCAGCCCGCCCCCACCCCCAGTCACCAGCATGTTGGCATATTTTATCTTGATAGCATTTATCAGTGCTCCGGGCTTGTTTCCCCGCTCTCTCCTTAACTGGAACACAAGCTTCTTGTGAGCAGAGACTCTTGGCCGAATGTCTGCAGTGCCTAGAGGGTGCTGAGAGGACCAGCTGGCTGACTTTCCAGGATAAACTGCCCACTCGTGCCCTCCATCTCCTCCTGCCTGCTTTGGGGTCTTTTTCATGGTTATACTCTCTCTTACTTACTTTGTTTTTTTTTAATAGGGTTTATTTATTTACTTATTTCGGCTGCGTTGGGTCTCTGTTGCTGTGCACTGGCTTTCTCTCGTTGTGAGTGGGGTGTGGGTTGGGGGGTGCTTCTCACTGCGGTGGCTTTTCTCCTTGTGGAGCACGGGCTCTAGGTGCGTGGGCTTCAGTAGTTGCAGCACTTGGGCTCAGTAGCTGTGGTTCACAGGCTGTAGAGTGCAGGCTCGGTAGTTGTGGCGCACAGGCTTAGTTTGCTCCGCAGCATGTGGGATCTTCCTGGGCCAGGGATCAAACTCGTCTCCCCTGCACTGGCAGGCAGATTCTTAACCACAGCGCCACCAGGGAAGTCCCTTACTTACATCTTGATTGTTCCTTTCTCCTGGCTGTTCCTCTCCAAGTCCCACACCACATTACTGCGAATGCACTTCTGTGGAGGTTACCAGTGGATATGTGGTCATCAGTTCAGAAGTCTTTTCTCAGCACCCACCTACCTGGACTTTTCTTCAGCTTTGACATTGTTGCTCATTTTTTCCAAACTGAAACATAATAGGGATCCTGCTCTAGATATTGTGCAGGATGCAGATAGTACAGGAACCAGGTCCTTAGGAGCTTGCAGCCTCCAGGGAGCAAGTAGATGGGCATGTCTATCAGCAAAACAGTAGGTATCACTCCCAGCCTTTCCTTCTTGGAATTCTTGCATCCCTTGGCTGCTAGGACATAAGACTTTTCTGGTTTTCTTCCTAAGCGGCTACTTTTCCTTTTTTTTTTTTTTTTGCTTCTTTTCCTCTACTTGTGTCTTAAATAATAGGAGCTCACTATGGTTTTGTCCCTGTCCCTCTTCTCTGTTCTCTGGTGACCCCATGGCCCTCCATGTCTCCCAGATCTTCACCAGATCTCCTCTCCAGGCACGTGACTCCACATTCATCTGGGGCTCAGATCTCTTTGGAGGGGGTTTCCATTTCTAGTGGACTTTCATCTCGTCTGAATCGCACTGACTCCTTTTCTCCTCTGGGTTTCCTTAGCAGCTCTCAGCTTCCCTGGGACGTGTCTCTCTTCTCGGGTCTGTCAGTGGATCCTTCGTCCAGCGTGGCTCTCAGAGCTGCTGCTTTCCTGCTCCTGCGCTTGCTCTTCTTTTGATTCTTGTACCAACCTACCTACCCCCCACCCCTACCCCCCACCCCTACCCCAGCCCTGTCATCTTGTAGAGGGCTCCTGACTGACCACTCCAGCCCTTTTTTTAAAAAAATTTATTTATTTATTTATTGGCTGTTCGTTGCATGTGGGCTTTCTCTAGTTGTGGCGCGTGGGGGCTACCCTTTGCTGCAGTGCGTGGGCTTCTCATTGCGGTGGCTTCTCTTGTTTCGGAGCCCGGGCTCTGGGCACGGGGGCTTCAACAGTCGCAGCATGCGGGCTCAGTAGTTGTGGCGCACGGGCTTCATTGCTCCACGGCATGCGGGATCGTCCCGGAGCAGGGCTGGAACCCGACTCCTGCATTGGCAGGCAGATTCTTCACCACTGCGCCACCGGGGGAGCCCCCCTCCAGCCTGCTCTTCTTGGCTGCGGCACTCGCCCTGCTCTTCACCGCTCCCCACATGTCCCGCCTCGGCCTTTGCTTGTGCACCTCCTTTGACTCTGAACATCTTCCTCCTCAGTGTCCCCTGCCCAACCCCGGCCCCTCAGCCACATTTCAAAGGCCCAAGCAGGAAGCTTTTCACTGATCCCTTTGGGGGGACACACCCTCACTTTCTGTGGAACCCCATGGCAGTCGCTAGTGCCTCTCTTTGGTTACATAGATCCTTCCGCATGTTAGAGTTTTCACCTGCCCCTTATGACTCAACATACCGTAAGTCTCTTAAAAGAAGGTCCGGGGCTGATTGACCTTCCTCTCTCACATATCATCTAGCACGCGGCGTTCTTGCTCAATAGTTGCTTGTTAAATGACTCATACTGCGTTTGGTTTATCTCTGTGAGGTCTTAGCTGAACTTTTTTTTTTTTTTAATGATTATAAGGCCTGCTGTAGTAGAACCTGATTTGCGTTTGGATGGGATTTTGAAGTACTGCCATATGTGACTTCATTACACATTCTCTGCTGGCTGTAACTTGTTTAATGTGTACATTGCTGCATTTCCATCACTGAAGGACTGTCTGGATGAAAGCCGGCATGATCCCTTCCTGCCAGACCTCTCAGTGCCAGTCACGTAGAGACAAAGGTTTTGCATTTAAGTCTGATGCTGCAGTAAAGGCTCTGTGAGAGTTTACAGGTTTGGCCTTCTCTGTATTCACTTCTAAATCCCATGTGGACTGAGAACTTCAAATAGAAGTCCATAGGCCCGGGGGTCTCTCTGAAAGGCCTTGTAAGGACTGGGGAAGGGGATTTAGGTGTCATTTTACAAGACAAAGTGAAATACCACAGGCTCTTCAGTTTCAGTGTTTTCCGTCTACCTGTACTACTGGACTCAATAACTTCCAATACTTATCTTACAAATGGCTCTGATTATAAAGTCAGATTGTTTGCTTCTCAGCAGCTCAGTGAGGTGATAAAATTTGAGCAATAAAAGGAAAAATCGCAAAAATCCTGTGCAGATCTGCCGTACTCTACAGGCCTTGACTTAGAATAATGTGGACGATCACCTAGGAAATAAAATCTATTTCCCATGGATCTCATGAGGGGGTGGAAGAGGGTCGATAAACACAGGTTCCTCTTCATTAGCTCGTCTCTCTTAATGACTCCTCATGGTTGCCGATAGCGCTTATTGAAATAAACATTGCAGGAATAATTGCGCTGAAAAACTTGCCCGACTCTTCTTGCCTGTCCCCATCCATTCTACATGATGCAAGAAAGTTGAAGGCATTTAATTATTTCCTTGAGGACTTCAGAGGTAGGCAAATAGTAATCTGGAAACAGTCACCTCTTGCATGTTAATGATCTGCACTGCTGAAAAGTCAGAGCAGGGGGCTTCCAAAAGTCCTTCCCATATGTTTCTAGACTAAAGTTCTCTTCACCTTGTTTGAATATGAAAGTGTGAAATGTAGAGTTAGCATCACTTAAAATAATGAAGGCAGTCTGTCAGAAAAAAAATTTTGAAGGAAGGGGAAGTTATTTTTAACAATCCCATTTCTCTGTTTCTCTATTTCATGTTAAGAATATATATTTCTTCCCTTAGTAACTCATTTCGGTTACTTTGCTGCCTATCTGGTTCACATTGCCCTTGGAGAATTTGAAATATTTTATAGGGCATTTCAAGCCATTTCTTCTTCCCACTCAGAGCGAAGACAAAATCAGCAGAAGGTGGTAGTATCAACAATGCAGTTGCAGACAAAACCAGCCCATCTTTGCCTTGACAATGCAGCGCATGGGCCAGATAAACCTGGGTTGAGTCCCTCCCTTCTTAGCTGTTAGGACCTTCAGCAAGTTATTAAACTTCTGTGAGTCTCGGTTTCCTCGGTTCTATGGTGGGGGTGGTCTGGCATGTAAGAGCTACACGGTATGCTGTTATTCCTCCTCTTACTCAATCCCAGCCTCTTGGAGAGAAATTTGGTGGTGAATCAGAGCGAACACATTACAAAGTAAATACTTGAGAAATGCTTACATGATTTTAGCTGAAATTATGGATTCTTTGATTAATCAAGTATTTTTTATTATCCCCCTCTCATTAGTTTGTGATCCATTCTTTCATTTTTATGGTTATTCTAGAGATTAGAACATACGTTGTTGACTTGTGTGTCTTCTGATGCTCCTCTTATCAAATACAAGACCTTAGAAAACGTTTAGGGCTCTATTTATTTCACTCTTTCCGTCGCTTTCTGTGCTGTTGTTGCCATATATTTTAGTTAAGCATAGATTTTAAATTCCAGAAGACATTACTAATATTGTGTTACATAGTCACTATTCAGTAGATTTACCCACACAGTTACCCTTTCTGTTGCTCTTGATGTCTTCCTACACTTCCATGATTCCATACGGGGTCATTTTCCTCCTATTTGAAGAACTCCCTTTAGTATACCTTTTTGGTATTTCGTTAGCATTTCTTTTTATTCTCTTTTCCTTATTGAGAGTTGACTGAAAGCATATTTATTTTGCCTTCCTTTTTTTTTTTTTAAACTAGTTATTTTTTTTTATTTTTTGGGGGGTACACCAAGTTCAATCATCTGTTTTTATACACATATCCCCGTATTCCCTCCCTTCGTTGACTCCCCCCCCTCAAGTCCCCCCCACCCTCCCCGCCCCAGTCGTCTAAGGCATCTTCATCCTCGAGTTGGACTCCCTTTGTTATACAACAACTTCCCACTGACTATCTATTTTACAGTTGGTAGTGTATATATGTCTGTGCTACTCTCTCGCTTCATCTCAGTTTCCCCTTCACCCCCTGCCCCCTCCCATACCTCGAGTTCTCCAGTCCATTCTCTGTATCTGCATCCTTGTTCTTGTCACTGAGTTCATCAGTACCATTTTTAGATTCTGTATATGTGAGTTAGCATACAATATTTGTCCTTCTCTTTCTGACTTACTTCACTCTGTATGACAGACTCTAGTTCTATCCACCTCATTACATATAGCTCCATCTCATCCCTTTTTATAGCTGAGTAATATTCCATTGTGTATATATGCCACATCTTCTTTATCCATTCGTTTGTTATGGGCATTTAGGTTGCTTCCATGTCCTGGCTATTGTAAATAGTGCTGCAATAATCATTATGGTACAAGTTTCTTTTGGGATTATGGTTTTCTTTGGGTATATGCCCAGGAGTGGGATGTCTGGATCATATGGTAGTTCTATTTGTAGTTTTTTAAGGAACCTCCAAATTGTTTTCCATAGTGGCTGTACCAACTTACAGTCCCACCAACAGTGCAGGAGAGTTCCCTTTTCTCCACACCCTCTCCAACATTTGTTGTTTCCAGACTTTGTGATGATGGCCATTCTGATTGGTGTGAGGTGATACCTCATTGTGGCTTTGACTTGCATTTCTCTGATGATTAGTGATGTTGAGCATCTTTTCATGTGTTTGTTGGCCATCTGTATGTCTTCTTTGGAGAAATGTCTATTTAGGTCTTCTGCCCATTTGTGGATTGGGTTATTTGCTTTTTTGATATTAAGCTTCATGAGCTGCTTGTATATTTTGGAGGTTAATCCTTTGTCCGTTGTTTCATAGGCAATTATTTTTTCCCATTCTGAGGGTTGCCTTTTAGTCTTGTTTATGGTTTCTTTCGCTGTGCAAAAGCTTTTAAGTTTCATGAGGTCCCATTTGTTTATTCTTGATTTTATTTCCATGATTCTAGGAGGTGGGTCAAAAAGGATCTTGCTTTGATATATGTCATAGAGTGTTCTGCCTATGTTTTCCTCTAGGAGTTTTATAGTGTCTGGCCTTACATGTAGGTCTTTAATCCATTTGGAGTTTATTTTTGTGGATGGTGTTAGGAAGTGTTCTAATTTCATTCTTTTACATGTTGCTGTCCAATTTTCCCAGCACCACTTATTGAAGAGGCTGTCTTTTTTCCATTGTATACTCGTGCCTCCTTTGTCAAAGATAAGGTGCCCATATGTGTTTGGGCTTACTTCTGAGTTCTCTATTCTATTCCATTGATCGTCCTTTCTATTTTTGTGCCAGTACCATACTGTCTTGATCACTATGGCCTTGTAGTATAGTTTGAAGTCAGGAAGCCTGATTCCACCTACTCCATTTTTCCTTCTCAAGATTGCTTTGGCTATTCGGGGTCTTCTGCGTTTCCATACAAATCGTAAGATTTCTTGCTCTAGTTCTGTGAAAAATGCCATTGGTAATTTGGTGGGGATTGCATTGAATCTGTAAATTGCTTTGGGTAGTACAGTCATTTTCACGATGTTGATTCTTCCAATCCAGAAACATGGTGTGTCCCTCCATCTGTTTGTGTCGTCTTTGATTTCTTTCATCAGTGTCTTAAAGTTTTCTGCATACAGGTCTTTTGCCTCCTTAGGCAGGTTTATTCTTAGGTATTTTCTTCTTTTTGTTGCAATGGTGAATGGGAGAGTTTCCTTAATTTCTCTTTCTGCTCTTCCGTTGTTAGTGTATAGGAATGCAAGAGATTTCTGTGCATTAATTTTGTATCCTGCTACTTTACTAAACTCATCAATTAGTGCTAGCAGTTTTCTGGTAGAGTCTTTAGGGTTTTCTATGTATAATATCATGTCATCTGCAAAGAGTGACAATTTTACTTCTTTTCCAATTTGGATTCCTTTTATTTCTTTTTCTTCTCTGATTGCTGTGGCTAAAACTTCCAAAACTATGTTGAATAATAATGGTGAGAGTGGACACCCTTGTCTTGTTCCTATTCTTAGAAGGAATTCTTCCAGTTTTTCCCCATTGAGAACGATGTTGGTTTTTGGTTTTTCATATATGGCTTTTATTATGTTGAGGTAATTTCCTTCCATGCCCATTTTCTGGAGAGCTTTTATCATAAATGGATGCTGAACTTTGTCAAAAGCTTTTTCTGCATCTATTGAAATGATCATATGGTTTTTATCCTTCAATTTGTTGATATGATGTATCACGTTGATTGATTTGCGTATATTGAAGAATCCTTGCATCCCAGGGATAAACCCCACTTGATCATGGTGTATGATTTTTTTAATGTGCTGTTGGAGTCTGTTAGCTAGTATTTTGTTGAGGATTTTTGCATCTATATTCATCAGTGATATTGGTCTGTAGTTTTCTTTTTTTGTAACATCTTTGCCTGGTTTTGGTATCAGGGTGATGGTAGCCTCGTAGAATGAGTTTGGGAGTGTTCCGCCTTCTGCAATATTTTGGAAGAGTTTGAGAAGGATAGGTGTTAGCTCTTCTCGGCCTTCCTTTTTTAATGATATCTTTTCTGTGTAGAATTCTGGGTTGGTGGTTACTTTCTTTCACTGCTTTAGGGATGTCATTCCATTGTCTCGTGAGCATCGTTTCTGTGGAAAGTCAGCTCTCCTTGTACTGTTGCTCCCTTCTCTGCCTCTCAGCCGTTTTACAATGATGTACCTAGGTGTGGTTTTCTAAGTATTTGTACTGCCTCAGATACATAGTACTTCTTGAATCTACGGCATGATGTCTTCTGTGGATTTAAGAAGCACCTTCGCCATTATTTCTTCAGAAGTTAATTCTGCCTAATTCTGTCACATTCTTTCTCTCTCACCCTGGGACTCTGTTGCACATGTTTGACCTTTTTACTGTATCTCATGTGTCCCTTAGACTCCTTTCTGCATTTTTCATCTTTTTTTGTAAACTGGGCTTCAGTGTGAATAGCTTATACTGACTTCTTTTCTGTTGCATCTAATCTGATATCACACTCATTTATTGAGCTCTTAATTTTATATATTTTTTTAGTTCTAGAATTTTGATCTGATTATTTTAATACATTAAGTTGAGAAGTAAAATACTCTTGTCTATTTCTTTAGTAACTTAATCAGTTATTTTAAAGTCCATCTCTGTTAACACCAATATCTGGATCCCTGTGCATCTTTTTCCTCTCTTTTTTTTAAAAAAAATTATTTATTTTTTGGCTGCATTGGGTCTTCATTGCTGCTCACGGACTTTCTCTAGTTGCGGTGAGCTGGGGCTACTCTTCATTGTGGTGTGCGGGCTTCTCAGTGCGGTGGCTTCTCTTGTTGCTTGTGGGCTTCAGTAGTTGTGGTACATGGGCTCAGTAGTTGTGGTGCATGGGTTTAGTTGCTCCAAAGCATGTGGGATCTTCCCAGACCAGGGATTGAACCAGTGTTCCCTACATTGCCAGGTGGATTCTTAACCACTGCACCACCAGGGAAGTCCCTGCATCTTTCTCTATTGTCTGTTTTGTTGTCTTTTGTTTTCAGTCATTTGGTGCTGTTGTATGGAATGTCTGGTAGGTTTTGATTGAATATTGAAAAATTGTAGAGGCTCTGTATGATGTTATCTTCTTCACAAGAAGATGTACTTTTTTTTTTTTTGCCCCTAGCAGGCTAATAGAGAATCTAGCAGGCTAAAAGAGAATCTCACTGTAATCCAGTGAGGAATTGAGATGTTTTGAGATGAGATTTCAGTATGCATGGGAGCCGGTTGTTTCTTCAGCTTTGCTCTTACTCCAAAGGCACAGCCCTTTCCAGGGCTATAATTCATTCTGAGGTGTTCATTATAGTCCACCTTCCTTTGTGAACTTGGAATTCCAATTTTTATTTCCTAAGTACTGTGAGATGGTCGAAAACTTGGCTTAACCTTTTAGGCCCTTAGTATTTATTTTCTGCTTAACTTCTCAGCCACTTAACCAATCTTCCCCCACCAACTCCCTCCACCTCAGACTCTGACTTTCTTTTTTTGTTTGTTTGTTTTATACCATGACTTTCTTTCTTTTTTTTTTTTTTTTTTTAATAAATGTGTTTATTGGCTGCATTGGGTCTTTGTTGCTGCACATGGGTTTTCTCTAGTTGTGGAGAGCGGGGGCTGTTCTTTGTCGTGGTGTGCAGGCTTCTCATTGCGATGGCTTCTCTTGTGGAGTATAGGCTCTAGGCATGTGGGCTTCAGTAGTTGTGGCACATGAGCTCAGTAGTTGTGGCACATGGGCTTAGTTGCTCCGAGGCATGTGGGATCTTCCTGGGCCAGGGCTGGAACCCATGTTGCCTGCATTGGCAGGCAGGTTCTTAACCACTGTGCCACCAGGAAACTCCCTAGACCAAGACTTTCGTAATGGCCCTGAACTTCAGTTGCTGTCTTCTTGGCCCCATGAGGCATTGGCAGTTCTGAACTTTTACTTACTAACTTTTGCTACACAATTTAAAATTGGCAGGTATTTCGAGAGAAAAAGCAGTGGACATTGTCAGGCCCACCTTGGGGTGTTTCTGTGATCTTGGCCCCTTAATCCTGGATACCCGGATTGATCACCAATGCATTCAATTATCTGTTTCTTGTGTTTTATCCATCTTTTGTAGTTGCTCTAGGGGTGGGCGGTGGGGGCGGGGAGCTAATTTGTTACAAGCTAATGCATCATAGCAGAAAGTGAGAATCTCCTGAAGGTAGATATCTCTATTATTAGTCTTTTGAAATTAATATCCTACTTATCTCCCCTCCTCCCCCAAACATATTTGAGGCAATTTACAATGAAATACACACATACATGCAATAAACTTTAAAATAAGACTAAATAAATCAAAAGTACAAGGGCAGCAGAGAAGACAGAGGAAGGTGTAGAGACAGAGAAAAGAGATAATTATTAGAAATTTAAGTTGTGGCTAGTTTCCATATATCACTGTCATATTTAGTACTAGACTTCCTTGACACTAAGGTGAAAAAGGACACATGAATTTTGTATATGTTGGGGAAACTAAGATGTGGAAGTTGGAATAGAGAAAAGAAAGATGGTGAAATTAGCAGTAACAGTCATATTCAGGGGTTTTTTGTGTGTTTTTAGTTTTGTTTTCTTTTTTTGGTAGAACTTTTACAAACAGGAGTTAGGAAGCAGTGCCGGGTCTGAGACCTACCTAAGAGGGTCTGATCTAATTGGGGCATGGTGATGTGGTGCTGCACCACTTAGTTGGGATTACGAGAGAGAGATTTAGCATCAGAGCCTTCATACACTGCAAAAAAGGTGCTATTAAGGTAGCCTAATTTTGTGTTGAGTATCAAAGGTACTTGGGGCTGTGGTTACTGGCCTGAATGGTGAGAGATGCCTTATAGTTCTTGTGTTCTGGAGAAAGAACACACAGTGGTCCATCAACAGGTATTTTTTTTCTGGTACTAAATTTTTTTAAAAAATATTTTGGTAAATGTAATTTTTAATTGACAGTGATTTCTTTTTTAAATGAATTAATTAATTGTATTTCTCTTTTTATTGATTGGCTGTGGTGGGTCTCCGTTGCTGCTCATGGGCTCTCTGCAGTTGCGGAGAGCGGGGGCTATGCTCCACTGCAGTGGGCTTCTCATCGCAGTGGCCTCTCCTTGCTGCGGAGTGTGGGCTCCAGGCGCACAGCTTCAGCAGTTGCAGTGCGTGGGCTCGGTAGCTATGGCTCAAGGGCTCTAGAGTGCAGGCTCATTAGTTGTGGTGCACGGACCCAGTTCCTCCGCAGCATGTGGGATCCTTCCAGACCAGGGCCCGAACCTGTGTCCCCTGCATTAGCAGGCAGACTCGCAACCACTGCACCACAAGGGAAGCCCTCTGCTACTAAATTTTAAGAAACTTTTATCATATGGTTTCTTGTGTCGTTGAACAACACAATAATGCCCTCAATAGTCCTTTTAAGCTAATAAAGAAATGCTTTTTTAAAAATTAATTAATTAATTAATGATTTTATTTAGTGGCTGCGTTGGGTCTGTTGCTATGTGCGGGCTTTCTGTAGTTGCGGAGAGCGGGGGGTACTCTTTGTTGCAGTGCACAGGCTTCTCATTGCAGTGGCTTCTCTTATCATGGAGCACAGGCTATAGGTGCACGGGTTTCAGTAGTTGCGGAGCATGGGCTCATTAGTAGTGGTGCACGGGCTCTTGAGCACAGGCTCAGTAGTTGTGGCACGTGGGCTTAGTTGCTCTGCGGCATTCGGGAGCTTCCCAGACCAGGGATAGAACCCATGTCCCCTGCATTGGCAGGCAGATTCTTCACCACTGCACCACCAGGGAAGCCCAAGAAATGCTTTTCATATGAAGGTTTCTTATACTGACCCCTGAAAACAAATGAAACTACAATTTTAAATTGTTTCTTAGTGAAGACATTTTTATAGAAAGCTAAACTAATACAGTTCAGGTGCCGAAGTATTTGGGACTCTTCATTTGAAATACTGGTAGAATTCAGAAAACCAGAGGAAAATTTTGTTCTTTTCCCCTTAGTTATCGACTGTTACAAGAGGTTTCAATTAAAATTGGCAACGTGTGGCTTTGCAGATATTCTTTTTGATTTGGGAAGAGCCATATGCTCTATGTTTTACAAGTTGTATTTATTTTTAAATATTATTAGCTGTTATTTAACAATGTGAAAAGAAATATGTGCTAAATACCAGATTGCTGGTAGCAAGTTGAAATTCTGTTAACTAAACTTCAAAATCTTGCTTTGCACAGATGAGGGGACAACCCAGTTCTGCATGTACGACACTGCTTGGGTTTATATCTTTCTTAGATTAGAATTTGATCTTTCAAGCATCTGTTCCTATCTGCTTGGCTTTTCCCAGTGGCACTGTAACCTAGCCAGCATCGAAGGTACTTCTGCAGGTTGAGTTGAGGCAGGAGTGCCTAAGTGACCCAGGGGAGATGGGGAAGGCTTCACACAGGAGGTGGTGCTGGAGCTGCTTCCTGCAAGAGGCTGAGAGGTTGCTGGGGGGCATTCCAGATGAAGGAGGCACAGAAGCAGAGGCTGTGAGGCGTAAGAGAGCATGGCACTTCCAGAGAGTGAAGGGGTATTAGTTTTGTTGAAGTACTAAGGGGTGGGGGAAGGGTAGCTGATAAAGCTGGGAATGGTAGCCATGGGCCAGACTATGAAGGTTGTTGTATGTCTCCTATTCATTCACTCACTTAGCAAATATTTATTGAACAACTACTATGTACCAGGCCCAGTTCTAGGCACTGGTATTCAGCAGTGAACAAAACAGATAAAAATCACTGCTCATATAGACCTTACGTTCTAGCGGGAGGAGGCAGATAAAAAATAATAGTAAAAATATATGAATACACATAAAGAATATTAGTGATAAGAAGAAAATTTGGTGAGAATGAGGGCAGGTGTGTGCAATTTTAAGGTGGTCAGGAAAGGCCTCACTAAGGCAACACTAGAATGAAATGTGAAGCTGGTGATGGAGCGGGGTTTACATCTGAGAGTGCTCCGGTCAGAGGAAATGTGCGGAAACCCTGAGGTGTCTGTGCTCAAGAGTCTTAGGACGAAAGCATGTCTGGAGTGCCGTGGAGGGAGGAGCTTGAAGAAGCAAAGAGGGCCAGGTCCTGTGAGGTCTTGATGGCCTCTGTGAGGACTTAGCTTTTATCTGAGTGACATGGGGGGTGATTGGGAAGCTCTGAGCAGAGTAAGGACGTAATACACTCAAGTTTTTAAGAGATGGCTTGGCTGTGTTGAGGGTGGAAGGCAAGAGTGGAAGGAGGCAGGCGGCCCGTTGGGAGGCTGTTACAGTAATTCAGGTGAGAGGGAAGGTGGCTTGAACCACGGGATCGCAGTGCGGGGTCTGGAAGATAGTGTGTCCTGCAGGTGATGGGGAGCCATGAGAGACTTCTGACCAGTGAAGTGACACGCGATTTGTATGTTAAAAAGATAATTTGGGCAACTCTGTGGAAGCAGGACTAGAGAGCTGAGACCAGCAGCTGGCTCAGTTTCCTGAGCCCCACCCACTAAGAATAAAGACAGAGACCTTACAAGGAGTGCAGCCATGTGCCGCAGGGCCCCATTGAGCCAGTTGTTAACCTTGGCCAGCTTCTTGACAAGGGCTGGGAATTGCAAAGATTTACACATTAGGAAATTCCTTTGTAAACCTGTCAAGGAAGCAAAGTACACAATTGTGATCAGGTTTATTTCTAGAGGCGGCCTGCAGAGTAGGTAGCCGCAGACTCTTAACCACATGCGGGGCAATGTCCTGAGTGCTCTGTGGCTCAGTTAATCCTTACCCAGCACTAAGGGGTTGTGTCTCCATTTCACAGATGAGGAAGCTGGGCTCAAGGAGGGTAAGCATTAGGCTGTGCTCCTTTTTACGGGTCTCCACCATGAGGCTTCCTTCGGAAGGGTCTCTCTGGGAGATTCAGAATTAACCCATCATCTCTGAAATTAAATGTGAAAAAGATGGCCTGTTTCTTTTGTGAACTGGTAATGATCTCACTGTTGGGCAGTAGTTCAATGCCCTGAGCTGCCAGTGACAGAAATTAACCTAAGGAATATAAGTGGGTGTGAGTGGAATTGCAAGGAATTGAAATGTCCAGGGGAAGACATGTGCGTGCACCCGCGCACGTGTGGAATGATTTAGCAGGTGTGGCGGATCGAGTGGCTCAGATGATGCCATCTGGTCATGAGGGCACATTCTGTGCACGTCTCTGGTCCCAGCGTTGCCTGGGTCTCTTTTGCTGTAGGTGGCTTCCTCACCTGGTCAGGAGGGCTGCCCACATGCAGCTTCAGAGCAAAGCAGCTCTGTAGCACCCTGATTCCAAAGGAGGTGAAAGTGTCTTCCTGAACCGCTTCCGCAAAAAAGAGCCAGGAGGACTCTGACCTGGTTTCAGCCCCAGTGTCCACCCCTGGGACCAGGGGTGCAGGGCGTTCCTTGGACCGTAGACATATCACCCCATTTTCTGCCTTGACCTTCACATGGTACTCTCCCTGAGTGCTTGTCTGTGTCCAGATTTCCCCCCTTTTAAGGATACTGGTCATTGGATTAGGGGCCCACCCTACTCCAGTGTGACCTCATCCCATTTTTTAACTAATTCCTTCTGCAACAACCCTATTCCCAAATAAGGTCACATTCTGAGGTGCTGGGGGCTAGGACTTCAACATGTGAAGGGGAGGGTGGTGGGCAGTGGTAGGGAGATACAGTTCAACCCATAACAAATGACAGAAACACAAAACTGAAAATAAATAATGGAAGTTCCATTTTAGTGAGCTCTTACTACATGGCAGTGTCTCAGCTAGCCATTTTATTTCATCAACTCAGTGAATCCTTCTTGCTTCATTTTATCGTTAAGGAAGCCATAGTGAAGAGAGATCTCTCAGATTTAAAATTGTCTCCTTGATTTCAGAGCCCATGCTTTCTCCTGTATATCTTAATGCTATACCTATTCATAGAACATCAGGAAAGAGTCATGCAAGTTCATTTGGTCCAAATTGAAATGCTAACACAGGTAATAAACACACTACAGAAAAATGTGCTGAAGTTCATTGCACAGAAGCGATCTTAAAGGACACACAGATGGTGGTCCCTAAGGGCCCTCCCAGAAGCCTGTGAGGTCTGTGTTCTTGGGGCAGGGAATGCCAGTGAACTCGGCTCTGTCCACCAAGCATGTCATCCTCAGTAAGCTGCCGCATTCCTACCAACACCCAGCAACCAGCCAGACCAGGCACTCTCTCCGTTTGTGCTTCCCTATCTTCATTCTGAATTTAGATCAGGTGAAGAGTAGAGAGAAGGAAATGAGCCAGAAAATAGAAAATTAATACTTGGTAGAGTCGTCCTATTTTAAAATTAATTTATAGGCAACGTCAGATAACCAGAGTTAAATCATTTTATCAGCAGGCTGCTCTAGGATTTAAAAATTGGCATCCATCATTGTAAATCGGGTCTCAGGAGCCCCAGGGAATGGTCTCTAGGGAAGATGGTTGATATAGGGTGGGCAGGAATGTAAATACTTGATTAGCTGTGTCCTTTCCTTTCACACAAACCCTGAAGTATTTCTACATGATGTTGAGCGATCATGGTAGGTTAAATAGTAACAAGAGGGAGAAAGCTATTCAAGTTTACAGTTAGCCTACATTTAGTGCGTCTCTTCCTCCCTGTCGATCCTAGGAGACTGTTGCATGAAAGGTACTCACCAGAGGGGGGTATTCCTGGCTTGGGGTCCTTGGGGTGGGCTCAGCCTTCTGTACAGACACTGACAGCACGGTGGTCAGTGTCACATTTCCCCAGCCAGTGGATGTCACATTTCCACCACGTGCCTGGGAGCCATAGAGCCCCCACATGTGCCTCATTTATACTGGGAAGACCTTACTGGATTCAAGCCCTGCCTTTCACCTCTTGTCGTTGCAGCGCTTTGTCGAGGGCGTGTGGTGAGGGTCCCCAAGGGGAGCCTGGTGCGAGTGGTGGGCACCGAGCTGGTCATCCCCTGCAACGTCAGCGACTACGATGGCCCCAGCGAGCAGAACTTTGACTGGAGCTTCTCAGCCTCGGGCAGCAGCTTTGTGGAGCTCGCCAGCACCTGGGAGGTGAGCTTCCCCGCCCCGCAGTACCGCGAGCGGCTGCAGAGGGGTGACATCCTGCTGCGGCGGACAGCCAACGACGCCGTGGAGCTGCACATAAAGAACGTCCAGCCCTCAGACCAAGGCCACTACAAGTGTTCCACCCCCAGCACGGATGCCACCGTCCAGGGCAACTATGAGGATACAGTGCAGGTTCAAGGTACATCCTCACGGGGGGTTGCTGTGCCGGGGTACCAGACTTTCCTCTGCCACTCAGCTGTGGGTGACCGTGCCAGGAAACTCAAGACCTCTGGGGCTTGGTTCCCTCCTCTGTCCAATGGAGTAATAGTGTCTTACCTGATTAAAGGCAGAGGGTGGGCCAGGTGGCCTCTGAGGGCCCTTTCTCTTCACTCCATTATGATTGTGAGGCATCCCATCGTGGCAGGGGGATGGAGGCAGTGTGGTGTGTGATGGAGAGTCCGTCTCTGGGCCAGGTTGCCTGCACTCAGTCCCATGGTGGCTCTCCCACTTGTCAGCTCTGTGGCTGTGGGCATGTCCCATGCCTCAGCTTCCTCCTCCCGAAAACCATGCCTTCCATAGCGGTCAAGGTGAGTCCGGACGTGTAAAGCTGCAGAACAACGCCGTGGTCAGGTTAGGGACGAGAAGGTGATGGTCATGATGACACTGTTCAGGTTTATGGGCCTAACAGCTACTTCAAAGCTCATGTCTTTCTCTGTGCCCTTCATGATTTTAGTATCTGTTCCAGAAGTTGTAGGGGTCGTGTGTGGAGAAAGAATGATGTGGTCACTGCCACCTTATTGGCCTGTCTGTGCAAGTAATCACGCCTTATATATCTGGAATGTTTGAGTTTGTTTGTTTTTTCACTTTACAGGTTCTGTTTGATTTACTTATACAGTCGATACCCAACCCAGTGAAGAAGAGAGGGCAGGGTATTTCCCTAATTTACGCATGAGCAAATGGAAGTGCATAGGTTAATTACTTACCTAAAATCACACAGCTAATTAGTAAATGAGCAAGAACAAATGATTTTAATTTGGAGCTAGCAAAATAGAAACATTATTAGTGTTATTATTATTACGTAATTATGCATTTATTTGTATCCTGCCTTGTTCCAAAAAGAATTATGCCAGGGTAGTAGTGTATTTAATGATCAGGAAAGTAGAAGATATACATGATGAAATGACAAGAAGGGGTTGATTCAAGCGTTCATTCCTTCTGTAATGATTTATAGACTCCTACCATATTCCAGGTTCTGTTCCCCCATTAGGCTCATGAGGGGATAAAACAGCTATGTCCATGACGCAAGTGTTAAAACATCCAATCCAGCTCTTCCATTACCTCTTGTCATTCTTATACAAAATCCAAATATGTTTTTTAGAAAAAAGTCCCATAAGACATTCTCACATTGGCGTTAAATAATGCACTGCTTTTGTAGTCATCACGCACCTGCTACACCTCCATTAGGTCAGATGCACCCTTGCCTCCACGTGTAATTTTCTTCTTGAGGAGCTGGAGGCAGCAGGAGGAACTTACGCCTTTCCCTCCCCCAACCCAGTGTCTTTCTGCTTCTTCTCCAGTCTTTGAAAGGCAGGAGTAAGGAGAGGCTTTCCTTGGGTCAGGAAAACAGATGGATGGCCATGAAAGAGACTGGCTGGCTGCCCAGGTGGAGCCTCTGGTGGCTGCCATGCGTGACCTAGGGTCTCTCTGGCCTTCAGCTTCATGGGTCTTGAAACTATATATCCATGGCCTCAGAGATAACTGGTCCTGGGAACTGAGTTATGTTAGCGGGACTCACAGACTGGTGTATATACTATGTCATTATATTCATTTGCAATAGGGATAGGGTCTTTGGGATGTGTCCTTCTAAACATGTAGCAGTTTTTTTCTATTAAATAGTCCCTCGTCAAGGACAGTGAATTTGTCTCTGAGTGTGGAATGGCAGGAAAATCCAAGGAGATGATGCACAGTGGTGTTTGGGGATTCTCTCATCCAGCCTCCTCGCTGGTTACATCATGTGTGGCTCCCCTTCCTCAACAGCTCTCACCAACACTTCCCTGATCTCCAGCCCCCTTTTTCTAGACTGTAGAAGAGCGCAGCTTTCCCCTAGTGGGTCCTAATGGTTAAATAGCTGAGGCTTCAGTTTTCCATGCTGGATTCCTAACCTGCAGATACCCTCTGCTCACCCTTAGACATTCAAGGCCCAGGAAGCTCTCCCATGCTCTTGTGCTCTGCAGATCACACTGCCTTAACTCCTAGAAGATCCCCCAGGCTCTCTACTCCAGCCTGTGTCCTAGCAAAGGAGTGCTCGACAGTGATGGCCAGCTACTTGATTGTGATCGCTGAGTGCCAACCACTGTCCTGGGTGCCTTCCCTTATAACTGGTTGAATTCTCAGTCAACTTCCTGAGATAACTCTAGTTGTCATCCCTTTTTAGAAATGAGGAAACCGAGGCACGGAGAGGTAAAGTGACTTGCCTAAGGGTGGCAGAAGTACAACCTCAAGGCACAGCTCCCGAAAGGGAGTTTGCACCACCCAGTTCTAGCAGGGGGTCTTATTAGTGTCTCCTCTTCTTTCGAGTCAGAAAGTTGAAATCATAGGTGAAGCGAAACGGGCAGACGTGCCCGTCTGGGGATTAGAACAGAGGAGAGGAGGAAGAAGTTGTCCCGCAAGCCCCAGAGGGTGACGGGCACCTGCCCAGTGGTTGGGGCGGTGGTGAGCTAACGGCTGCGCTTTCTCCCTGCAGTCCTGCCGGATGCTCTGCGCGTGGCCGCCAGCCCGCAGCCCTCCTCGGGCCCCAGCCTGCGCGAGGGCGAGCCCTTCGAGCTGCGCTGCTCCGCCTCCACGGCGTCGCCGCTGCACACGCACCTGGCGCTGCTGTGGGAGGTGCGGCGCGGCCCCGCCCGGCGGAGCATCCTCTCCCTGACCCACGAGGGCAGGTTCCGGCCCGGCCCCGGCTACGAGCAGCGCTACCGCAGCGGGGACGTGCGCCTGGACACCGTGGGGAGCGACGGGTACCGCCTCTCCGTGTCCCGGGCCCTCTCCTCTGACCAGGGCTCCTACCGGTGCATCGTCAGCGAGTGGATCGGAGAGCAGGGTAACTGGCAAGAAATTCAAGAAAAAGCCGTGGATGTGGCCACCGTGGTGGTCCAGCCAACAGGTGAGCTTCTGGAAATTGTATGCTTTACACTAGGTACTGTTCTGACCAATGCGGTGTGAAGAACTAGGCGGGAGCCTTATTCTTCTCTGACAAGACTTCTGCTGCTCCCAGGAGGACTGGCGTGGACCCGTGAGGCACAGGGTGGTGTTGATGGTTTGGGGAGGATGCATTCGTTTTGTGCCAAATGCCAAGCTTTGCTTTGCAGTTGCTTTTTATCTGGATTCGTACCATGGGAAGCTGCAGTTTACATAAGATACTAAGAGAGTTTTGTGACTGAAAGATTAAGTCCTTTTAAGTGCCAGGGCGAGGTCCCGCCTGGTGTTCGGAGGGGCTTTGGGTGGAGCTGCCCCCGCCCTGCTCCCTTGGCTTCATTTTGTTTGGTGTTTCCTAAATCTCTGGATCTGCCCTTCCCCACAGCTGCTGGGGATGTGCCCGGCTCATCCCCAAACCTCTCGTCTGACTTAGGTCCTCTAGGTCTGCCTTTCAGGTCCCCTCAGATGTGACATCCCCATGTGGGTGAGGGATTCCCTAGGGGTGGGCCTCTCTTATTTCCTCTATGACACATACCCCAGGAGCATTCAGCCCTGGGGTCTGTATGCAAGAAGTTGTTGTCATCTGTGAACCAGCCTTTAAAAAAACAGCAAAAACCTTCTTACTGCTACTAGAGAAGTAATTAAGGAAATGCAAAATACATTTTCGAAAACCCATAAAACGAATAGGAAAGAAAGGCATTTTTGACTCAGTATCCAACAAGCATCAGTAGAGAATCTACTGTGTGCTCAGTTTGTCCTGGGCTCTGGGGTCAGAGATACTTGGGGATCATTCCCAGGCCTCTGGAGCTTCTGGCTTGGCAGAGAGAAAGTGTAGAGAGACCGTCTTAGGGTGATGTCACTGCTGTGGATGGTTGGATAGGCTTGGGTTGCTGGGAGTCTGACATCTCCAGATCTCAGAGCGCTCTGCTGTCGTGGCTGCTGCCTCCTGTTTTGTAAACTGGGAAGACCTTGGCTGGACTCATTTCCTGGCTATAAACAAGAGTGTGTGGCCGCTCTGTTGCTCAGATTGGAAGGAAAGCGGGAAACAATACACAAAGGGAGTGTTTTTCCTCTGCAGGCTTCACTGTCCTGTGTGCATTTATACCACAACATGGTAGCTAGATTTGGTAAAAGCAGGACTGACGTTCTTGAGTGACTGTGGCCATCAGTGAGGTTGGAGGTGCTCTTGCTGACAAGAGAGGCTGCAGGTCACACTCAGTTTTGGTTGTCCTGGCTGCAGAAGTCACTTTCCAGATGGGTTTAGGTCACCTGCCTATTTGAAAATGATCTGCCAGGAATCTGACATAGGAAAGCTTGGATATTCAGCTTGCATCCAACAACCGTTCTAATGGGGTGGAAGGGTTCAGAGTTTCAGATTGGCAGCAAGTTATCTTTTCATGGAAGAATTTCAGTTGCAAAGGTATTTTCTTTTATTTCAAACAAGCCACACAACCCAGAGTGTAGTTATAAGACTTGCACACTCTGAGCCTATTAGGCAGGCAGTAGCATCTGGCTCTCACCCGAGCCTGAGGGTTTGTAGTCTTTTGTGCCATGGGCGTCTTTGACAGTCCTTTGAAGCTCACAAACCCTTTCTCAGAGTTAATGTGTTTTCATTCATAAAGGAAAACAATTACACTGAAATAGTTTTCAAAATATTTTTAAGACAGATTTATTATATAGTAGTATACTGTTTTATTAATGCATTAAATAATAAGATATAGTGGCAGGCCTAACAACTACTGTAATTTCTGATAAGTGATGAATATAAATGATATTTTAAGATATCTGCAACAATTATAATGTGATGTGAAAATATCTGTGATTTCTATTGGAAGCAAGGTCCCAGGGACAGATACTACTACACTGGTTTGTTGCTTAGTTTCATAATGAGAGGAGATGCTGTATTTCAAGTAGAGGTTAGTAAAACAGATAATTCGCTTTTCCCATCCATGTCACAGATTCCTTAAATTGTCTTTGTGGACCCTGGGTTAAGGACCACCACACTGGAGTGATGGTCTTTTCTCTGATTTTCAACACCTGCACTCTCCATAGCTAGCTTCTTTTTTTTTTTTTTAACTGAAGTGTGGTTGATTTACAATATTATATTTCAAGTGTACAACTTAGTGATTCAATAGTTTTATAGATTTTACTCCATTAAAGTTACTATAAAATATGGGCTATATTTCCTGTGCTGTGTATTACATCCTTGTATCTTATTTATTTTTTTATTTATTTATTTATTTTATTTTTTTGGGGGTACACCAAGTTCAATCATCTGTTTTTATACACATATCCCCGTATTCCCTCCCTTCCTTGACTCCCCCCCCTTGAGTAACCCCCACCCTCCTTGCCCCAGTCCTCTAAGGCATCTTCCATCCTCGAGTTGGACTCCCTTTGTTATACAACACTGACTATCCCACTGACTATCTATTTTACAGTTGGTAGTATATATATGTCTGTGCTACTCTCTCGCTTCGACTCAGTTTCCCCTTCACCCCCCGCCCCCTCCCATACCTCGAGTTCTCCAGTCCATTCTCTGTATCTGCATCCTTGTTCTTGTCACTGAGTTCATAAGTACCATTTTTAGATTCCGTATATGTGAGTTAGCATACAATATTTGTCCTTCTCTTTCTGACTTACTTCACTCTGTATGACAGATTGTAGTTCTATCCACCTCATTACATATAGCTCCATCTCATCCCTTTTTATAGCTGAGTAATATTCCATTGTGTATATATGCCACATCTTCTTTATCCATTCATTTGTTGGTGGGCATTTAGGTTGCTTCCATGTCCTGGCTATTGTAAATAGTGCTGCAATAAACATTATGGTACAAGTTTCTTTTGGGATTATGGTTTTCTTTGGGTATATGCCCAGGAGTGGGATTACTGGATCATATGGAAGTTCTATTTGTAGTTTTTTAAGGAACCTCCAAATTGTTTTCCATAGTGGCTGTACCAACTTACATTCCCACCAACAGTGCAGGAGAGTTCCCTTTTCTCCACACCCTCTCCAACATTTGTTATTTCCAGATTTTATGATGATGGCCATTCTGATTGGTGTGAGGTGATACCTCATTGTGGCTTTGACTTGCATTTCTCTGATGATGAGTGATGTTGAGCATCTTTTCATGTGTTTGTTGGCCATCTGTATGTCTTTCTTATTTATTTTATACTTAGTAGTTTGTACCTCTTGATCCCCTTCCTCTATCTTGTCCCACTCCCTCCCCCTCTCATCCCCCCCCCCCCCCCCCACTGGTAACCACTGATTTGTTCTCTGTATCTGTGAGTCTGTTTTTGTTTTGTTATATTGATTTGTTTGTTTTATTTTTTAGATTCCACATATAAGTGAAAACACACTATTTGCCTTTCTCTGTCTGGCTTACTTCACTAAGCATAATACTCTACAGGTCCATCCGTTTTGTTGCAAATGGCTAAATTTCATTCTTTTTGATAGCTGAGTAATATTCCATTGTATATATATAATATATCTTCTTTATCCATTTGTCTGTTGATGGACACTTAGGTTGCTTCCATATCTTGGCTATTGTAAATAGTGCTGCAGTGAGCATTGTCCATAGCTAGCATCTTAAATATTCTTATCGTGTTGTTATGATAAATGACACAAAGCTACTTAGATGGTGGGACTGTGTCATGTAGATGGCAGTAAACCCTACCGTGTACGGAGTGGTCTGGTTGATGTAGATCATGGCGTCTAATTTATAGGTCAGTTATATCCAGTAGAAGAAAGCCTGTACCACCGCAGGCTTTGTCTGAGGTCCCCTCTTGCATTACGAGTCCTTAGAACTGGTTCTTTTATTCCCTTCATCGTGCGTCATCCTATCCCCACAGTGAACCCTCCAATCCCATAGAACATGTGAGAACTGAGCTTAGTGATTTGGCAAGATATTTAGCCACTTGCAGAGAAGAAATTAGAAAGTAAACTATACTGTTAAAGAGATGTTTCTGCCAATATTCTAAACGCAAGAATCTCTTTTCTCTAAGTTCACAGCTGTGTATTGCCTACTTCTTTCCTCAGCTGGCTCCCTCCTGAGCCTTCTTTTACCTCCAGTAGTGGTGGCTGGCATAGAGGGACGCCAGCAGTAGTATTCCAGCATCTCTGACCATGGTTTGTACATGGGGTGGTTCAAACCTCAGCACAGGCTCAGGGCAGCAGTTTCTATACTGACTCCTCTCAAAACATATCTCATATTATTTTTGCCTCATTTAAAGGGGTGAAGGAGGAGGAAGAATTTGGAAGAAGGTGGATAGAGGTGAGAAATTAGACTTTAGATTCCTTTTTCTAATACTATGCCCACCTCATTTTCTGCCTTCTTCAAGATGGATCTTGAACTTGGCCTGAAACATTTGTTTGAAATATCATCAGCCTTTGGAAATATTCATATGAAAGTCATTTACTCCAAAGGGCATGGGTTTTGGGGTTGGGTCTTTTCTGAACTGAGGGCCAGCGTTTGTGGCTGAGCTGACCCAAGACCGCAGCTGATGCTGAGCGACTCTTGCCGGAAGACCGGGACTGTGCTGTGCGTCCCCTTGCATCCCCTGGGAGGTGTCAGCTAGCTATCATCTAAACAGTTGCTCCCAGAGCATTACCACGTGTTGAATGTTTTTCTACTCTGATTACAGATGTTCAACTTCTTTGCAAAAAAATCCCTTGAATAAAGTAAAACGTTTCCATGTAAAAAGCTTTGACAGGGGAACACTGAAACCAGATCTTCCTGGAGACCGTGACACCAGATCCTTCAGTGCTTCATCCAAATATAGTTTGCTTTTAATTATGCACGCTAATGAGAGAGGGCAGTGGCATGGGTAATCCAGAAATCATTGTGTTTTGGTTTTAGAATATGTGCTTTATCGTTGACTTTAAGGCGGGTGTGTGGAATGGAATAAATGATGCTCTAAGTGCATTGCATTTGGAAGACGTGACTCGTTAGGCCGTATTGTCTGGTTTCACTTTCCCAGCCCTCTGTTTAGGATCCTCCCTACCCCCTTTTACCCAGAAGATGGTTTTACACTCACTTCCTACCCTCCAGCTCCTAGCCTCCAACAGAAAGTATGTATCAGCCAGAGCTGAGCTGTCTTTTCTCTGAAAGTCACCCAAGCCCTATCATGCGTATGGAGAAAGTATAATTTTAGTTGCGTGATGTTCAGCAGACTTGTTTTCAAGTGATAGCTTACGTGATGATAGGGTAACGTGTAAGAGCAGAGTCCCTGGAGGCAGACAGCTGGGATTTGAATCTTAGCTCTAGGGCGTATTAGCTGTGTGACCTTGGGCAAGTTACTTAACTTCTCTGTGCCTCAATTGCCTTATCAGTAAAATAAAGGTTATAATAGTACTACCTCATAGGGTTGTTTTGAAGATGAAATTTTTAAAGCACTGTGAAGAGTGTCTGGCATATAGTAAGCATATATATGCTTCCTGCTATTGTCTTAATGAAATAAAAAGAAATATAGCATGTTTCATTCATTTATTCAATATATTTCTCAAGCACTTAAAACTACATAAAGCCTTCTTTTTTTTTAATAAATTTATTTTATTTATTGGCTGCATTGGGTCTTCATTGCTGCGCACAGGCGTTCTCTAGTTGTGGCGAGTGGGGGCTACTCTTCGTTGTGGCGTGCGGGCCTCTCATTGTGGAGGCTTCTCTTGTTGTAGGGCATGGGCTCTAGGCGCGAGGGCTTCAGTAGTTGTGGCGCATGGGCTTAGTTGCTCCACGGCACGTGGGATCTTCCCAGACCAGGGCTCGAACCTGTGTCCCCTGCATTGGCAGGAGGATTCTTAACCACTGCGCCACCAGGGTAGTCCAAGCCTTCTAACTTGAATGTTACAAATAAGAAGGTAAAAGGAGATGCGCTGAGGGGCTGAGGGTGGGAGCGGCAGATATAATCGAGATTATCTAGATGTCCTTGTTTTTAATTTTCCAGTTCTCCGAGCAGCTGTGGCCAGGAATGTGTCTGTGGCTGAAGGAGAGGAGCTGGGCCTGACCTGCAACATCACAGCGGACCGCGTGGATGACATCCGACCCGAGGTGACATGGTACTTCAGCAGGACGCCCGACAGCACCTTGCCTGGCCCCCGTGTGCTGGCTCAGCTGGACCGTGATTCCCTGGTGCACAGCTCTCCTCGCGTGGCCTTGAGTCACGTGGATGCACACTCCTACCATTTACTAGTTCAAGATGTTAGCAAAGAGAACGCTGGCTATTATTTCTGCCACGTGGCTCTCTGGACACCCGGGCACAACAGGAGCTGGCACAAGGTGGCAGAGGCCATGTCGGCTCCAGCTGCTGTGGCTGTGACCTGGCTTGGTGAGTGGTTTGGAGGATGGCTCTTCACCTCTCTAGCTTAATCCCTCCTCTGGGATATGGAGAGGCGTCAGGGAGCTGTGTGTTTCACATTATTTTGGCGTTCTTGATATCAGGACAGGCATACTTTCTCCTGGATAGATCCCAGGCTGGGGGGTGAAAGCAAAACGGGCTGAAACAGAATCTGGCAGGCAAGGGAAATGTTTAGATAATGTGGCCTCGGTTGTCTCAATACCCCCATTTGAGAGGATATAGTTTCCTTCTGTTGTCAAGATTTGCAGGATCGGGGGTCCTGCTGAATGGCTCTTTGAAATGGATCTTTGTTGGAGGAAGAACACTGCCATCCTCCCTTTCCTTTTCCTAGACTCCTAGGTACTCTCTGGCAGGAGCTGGTACTTTTCTAAAGCCCAGGGAAGGAAAAGAATTCCTTCAGTTAATGGAACGTGTTTTTTTCCCTGAATGCCCTGGAATCCCCAAAGGAATTTTTTTTTTTTGCAGATACCAGTTAAATGTAGGGGCCTTCCTGCTTCCCCTGCTCTTCTGGAGGGATCCGCCTCCCCCCCCCCCCCCCCCCCCACGTCTGAGTCACGATTCCCGGGGGCGGAGCAGAGTGGCCCTCAACTGTTGCCCACCTTGCCACACACATTATCGCTACTTGTCATATATGTGAAGGTCATTGTCATATCCTCTTCTTTTTTTACCATTCTCATCTTCCCCATCCCTTATTTTCCTGAGTGCTTGTCCTCCAGGACTGACTTCTCCTAATTTTGTTACTCTCTTGTAATTAATTGCAAGTGAATTTAGGCGGGATTGGGCTGAGTGGAGCGTGGAGTTCTTGTCTTCCTGCGTCCTTTATTGCAAGATGGAGACAGGCCAGTCAGCCTCTTCCCTGTTTTGAGCTTGATCTCTCTCCTGTCCCCTGCCTGTTCCGAGCCCATTTGGCACTGCTCTATCAGGAGGTAAGACAGATCTTTAAAGGCTAGGAGATCATTTCCTCCTTTGTCTAATGCTAAACATCCTCCCGCCGTGAGCCCCAGCTCATTTCTCAGCTCATTTCTCAGCATCGAAACCTTCTCCTGGGCTAGTGGCACATTCAGTCTTTTTCTTCCTAATAAGCTGTTCTTGGGCAAAGATGGGGAGTTGGCAAGTGGGGACAGAGGGGGCAGGGAGAAGAAGAGTAATAAGAGAGTAAGCAGAGGGTCCGTCCAAGTCAGAGCCAGACTAGGCGGGGTGTTCGTCATCCCTGGTAGCAAAGTGATTCTTTGATATCTGCAAAGTGAAAGGAGCGGGGTTTATCTGGCAAGCTTTTATTCCTGCCTTCTGAACCCCATGCAAGAGACTCACTATGAAGTACTGAACTGGAACAATGTTAGCCCAGCTAGAACTCTCCTTAGCAACCTTCAAAATAAAACAGATGTTGTCAGCACCAAAAGAAGAGTTTTCATCTCTGGAGCTGAATGTGTCTCACAGCCCTGATCCTCGGTGCATTGAGCGGTGCTGTCAGATCCCCGTGCAGATGCTCTGCACCCCTCCCCCGCCGCCTTAGAATCACAGCGCAAGCGGGTTTTTTTCCTCTCTCTTTCTCGCTCTCTCTTTTTTTTTTAAGAAAGTGCTGTCTGCACTCCAATTTGAGGGCCTCTTTGAAGTCCTCCTGCATTGATCCCAGCCTACCCTGGGGGAGACACAGGGACTGTCAGGAAACAGGAGGGGAGCTCTGGGAGGGAACGGGCCCTTTTAGCTAGAAGGGATTTGTTGGTGGCTGTGTTCTCCAGAGAGTGGGAAGAAATGAAGAGACTAAACTGTGGGAAAAAGGTTCGGTTATTATCCGAAGGATCCAGCACCGTTGTCGTGAAATGGTGTCAGTGTGTTTTTCCTTGGCTGGTCTAAGGCCCCAGACCTTGCCCCTCCCACGGTTCTTTGCACGTAATGGACACTCAATAAACATTGGCCCAATGGGTAGATAAACCAGCAACAACATGTGGATGCTGTTCAGATATGTGCATAGGAAGAGAAGAATGGCAGAGAAAGCAATAATGTTTAGCTCAGAATACTCAGAGATATTTGCACATGGGTAAACCTGCCAGGAGGGTAAGTGGTATTCTTCTGTCTTCCCCTTAATCTCCTCCTTCCCTGTGTCTATGACTCACACCATCACAGCTCCCTGGACACTTGTCAGGAGGTGAGTCAGGCAGGAGTGCAGCAGTAGACCTTTCTCCAGGACCTCCCAGTCGGAGTCTCTGCCCAGCAGTGATGAGGCCTGGCTTGACACTGTGATTCTCTCTAGATCTACAACACACATGCCTATGCACATGGAGACCATGCCACATGCAACTTGGGGCCTATTGGAGCTAACTGACAGGGGACAGTAAGACAGGAAGTACTCTATTTAATGTAGGTCATCCTATGTTGTGTAACTGTGGAACGTTGTCACGAAAGAGCCCTTGAGAAAGTCCGTTCCCTATGCAGGTATTACACAAAACGCTCAGTTTTGTAAGTTGACAGATTAAAAATAATAACCACCGTGTATTGAACACTTACTGCATGCCAGGGACTGGGTCAGGAGCTTTACATGCATTAAATATTTGCTCCCCACAGTAACAGTGAGAGTGAGATACTGTCCCAATCCCCATCTGAAAACCACTGATTTTCATTGTGCTTACAGTTTTGAGGGTCAGGAATCAGGGAGGGACTCTGTGAGGTTCATCTCTGATACACGTGATGACAGCTGGGACAGCTAGGGCCGGGGATCCCCTTCCAGATGGCTTTCTCATGCCCCACGTAGTCCCCACGTAGTGGCTCATCCAGGCGGCTTCCCACGGCGCCATCTTCCCAGGACAGTCATTCTTCTTACATGGCGGCTGGCTGCCAAGACAGAGGAAGTGGAAACGCCTGGCGAGTTGAGAGCTAGCCCTGGGGCTGGCACAGTGCACTTCTGCTGTTTTCTATCAGTCAGAGCCATCACAGAGTCTGTCCAAGTTCAAGGGGGTAGGGAAAGAGACCACCATCTCTTAACAGGAGACCAGCAAGGTCACACTGCAAAAAGGGCATATGAGATGGGAAACATTACTGCGGCCATCTTTGGAAAATAGAATCTACACAGTGGTTAATGCTTGTTTCTTTTATTTCAGAAGAAATGTTTGGGATGGCTTGGACAGAATTATGGCCCTAGATCAAGTCTGTCATGAGTATTTTCATCTTAAGGGGAGTCTGTCCCAAGTATTGTCATCCTATGTTGAAATAGTTGGGCTTTGGAAATCAGCTTCACTTCTGAAACTCTAAAGCGTAGAGTCCTAAAAGCTGGGTGGTTCTTGTCCTCATTTGCTTGGGGTTGGTGCACTGAGTAGATGAGGGGTTGAAGCTGATTGAGGTCTCCTCATGTTGCATCGTGTTAACCAGACAGATCAGGGCACTGACGTGAATGGGTCTGTCAAGTCCAAGAGCACTGGTAGCAGCTGGGAACACTGATTTTTTAGAAGGTAAGAAGCAGCCTCTTTACTTAGGATGGATGCCCTACTTTTGAAGGGAAAAAGATTTAAGTTGGTTTGCAAAACGAAGTCCAATTTAAAGCAGGAGGCACAAAAATAAAATCGAGATCAAAAGGGGTAAAAAAAAATCAAAGAATAGATATTGCAAGATGGTTGGGATGAATTAGTTACTGCATTTGAGTACTGAATTCGCCTCTGAAGTTTTGGAGAGTTGAGGAAAAAAGAGTTGTGGTTATACATTCCTCTTCTGATGAAGGAAAACAAACAAAAGGGAGATAAACTTTTTCTTGGCACTGAATTTGTCATGTGCTTTTTTATTTAAGGGGCATTGGATAACATAATGGACAGTGCTTTCAACTGTTCTTTTACAAAAGCTCCAAGTGATTGTTTAAATGGATGTTTCTTATATCCATTCCCCATAAAAGCTAAGGACATAAATCTTAAGTGTGTGAAGGAGTTTTTGTAAGAAACTGAGTTACTGTGGAGGACAAATGTTGCTTTGTGTTGATCCAATTTAGTACATGGCTAAAACTATAGAGAATCTGGAGGAATGGCTGGTTAATCTGCATATTAAGCCATCTCCCTCTGCTATCAGATGTCTTAAATGAGCCCTTGGCAAGAGTTGGGTACTAATCAGTTCATGGTTGAGCTCTCTGCCCGAAGTCCCAGACTTCTGTGGTGTTAATTGGAGAGTTCCACAGGCTTCAGATACACGAGCAGGAGGAGGCAGAGCTGAGTGGTGCTATTCAGGCTTAAGCACCTGATTTGCATCCTTCCCCACTCGAGGACTGTCTCCTCTTCCAGCCATGTGGCATGGAGGAAGGTAATTGTTTTTCTTTAAAAGGAGTTGTTAATCTGCTAAGTACTTGGGAGAGACTTGAGAGTTCTTTGCCATCTATAGAAGATAAGATTTAGATCTGCAGAATTTTATAGGCAGCTACGATCTGCTGTCTGTCCAGGATTATCTCCGAAGGCAGAAGAACAATGGAGTCCTGCTCCACCACCTTCTAGGCGTGCTATCTCAGGCTTGTCACTTATGGTTTCTAAGCTTTGGTTTTCTTGGCTTCTTGGGGTAATGCCTACAGATCACTTAGCGCAGTGCCTGGCACTTAAGTGCTCTGTACATTTTCATGGTGGTGGGGGTAGTGATTTATTGGTGTTCTGGGGGAGAGTCAATATAGAACATGCTCTTCCCCACCAGGTTCTCAACCAGATAAGCCGTGGGGGTGTGGTAGGGCATGGGGAACTGGGAACGTGTGGGTCCAAAGAGAAGAGGCTGAGCTGACCATACCCAGCCCCTTTCCCCCTGTCCCGCCTCCGCCCCCAAGTCTGGTATTCTCTCCTTTCTCTGGGAGGAGTGAGTGAGGATGAAGAAAGACAAAACTGGGATGAGTGTCGCTTTGGGTGTGGGGCATAGGTATTCCACTCAAATAATGTCACCTCTATTGCTCTGGAATTGGTAATGCTGAATGCGACCTCATAATAACCTAAGTAGGTTAAAGTGCTCCCCCTCATAACAGCGCCTTATTTATAGCCTTCTCTTATTAAATGTTTGAGAATATTTAATTGTTTTTGTTTGTTTGTTTGTTTGGGTTGTTTTGGCCATGCCACGCGACTTGCAGGATCTTAGTTCCCTGACCAGGGATTGAACCTGGGCCACGGCAGTGACAGCAGGGAGTCCTAACCACCGGACAGCCAGGAAATTCCCAGAGAATATTTAACTGTCGTGTACCAGTGACGATAGTGGCAATTCGTTGACAGTTAGTCAACTCGCTCAGCTGCCTCTGAAGTACCTGCCCAGTTCAGGATGATAAAACCAGCATCAGCAGAAAAAAGGGCCCTCTTCCTCCTGTTCCTTCTGACTCATGCGTGCAGCCTGTTCATTTTATTAGCTCTCCCAAGTTAGCTAAGCTTCAAAGCGGGTATTAGAACATTGCCCTGCTGTACACAGTTCAGGATTAGTGCCTCAGCTGTTATCGTCACTCTTGTCTTCTGGGATGGAGCCGGCTTTGAGAAAGCATTAATAACTGGGTGTGTAATGAGGTTGTGCAATTCGGCCGTAGTGGGAGCCAGGCCATGGAGCCAAAGCCTCTCCTCTGATTCTGCCCCCGTGCCCCCTCCCACCCCCCACCCCACACCGTGCAAGACCTTAGTCTTTGAACTTACCTCCTTTGGGCTTTGATTTTGTTTTTTGTTTTGTTTAGGAAATGTACTTGAAAATAGTACTTATCAGGTAAGGTTGTTGTGCAGATTAAACGAGAATGTAAGAAAAGCGTGTGGCATGGTCCCCGGCATACAGGAAATCCTCCATAAATGCCAGTTGTTAGTATCCTGTACCTTCCTTACAGAACTGTTGTGAGAGTAAAAAAAAGGAGGTCATCTGTGAAAACCCCCAGTTCAGGTTCCTGCAGGCGGTAGGCACAAAATATCTGCGTTTACAAAGTAGCCAATGATGCTGAACATTTTCATTGTCTTGAAAGTTATAACAAAGGAGTTCAATGACCCATGATCAAAAACCAAAGTCTTTCTTGGTGGGGGTGGGGGTAGAGCTTGCACTTGCACTGTGGGAGGCGGCGGCTTCAGGAGGCCGTGTGTAAATGAGCAGGTTGTCCTGGCAGCCAGATTAGGGAGAGATCTTTGTTTCTCGGAAGGTTAGTGATGTCCTGCCTTAGGTTGGCCTCAGTATTCTGTGAAAGGGCTTACGATGTGGGTGGGTTGGTTGTTTGTTTTAAACTTTTAAAATAGAACTTTACACAGAAGTGGAACAAACTACCAGCTTCAGCAGTTATCAATATTTTGCTAATCTTATTTCATCTCTCTTCCCTCCCCTGGACACACACACACACACACACACACACTCTCTCTCTCTCTCTCTCTCTCTCTCTCTCTTTCTTTCCCTGCCCCCTCTCTTTTTTTTTTCTTCCTTCTGGGATAATGTAAAACACATCCCAGACATCATGTCATTTTGCCATTAAATACTTCACTGTGCATCTGTAACTGACAAGCATTTTTTAAACATAACCACCATTACGTTCTTAGATGATTTCTTGATGAGATCAAGCAGAATATAGCAGTAATCAGTAGTGAAATGCTTATACTGAAAATGAGCATTTTTATGCAAAATATTAAATTTCGTTCAATTCAGCAAGTGTGTTAATGTCTTTTATGTACAAGGCACTGCACGCATAGCACACACAGATGAATCGAATAAGGGGTCCCAGACCCTGCAAAGAGCCCTATGGAAGGTCCATGAGGCAGACAGACATGTAACTGAAATTCAAGGCAATGTTCAAGTAGTCCTTGGAGAGCAGGGAGCCTGGCGGGTGGTAGGGTCTCTGTGAACGTTTGCTGAATAAGAAGTAGAGGTGGGACAGGCTGCTGAGTTCAAAGGAGGCTTCCTATTCAGTAGGAGAGGCTACCTGGGAGAGGTCTGTGCACGATGGACCTTGCAGAATAGGCCCAATCTCTGCCAACAATTTTTAAAATTGTGAAGCAGCAATAAAGGAAGATTTCCACACGTGCACCAGAACAAAAAAGAAATAAGAACCCACGCACACGCCTACCCTTCTGAAGTAGTGGAGTCATATCTTTTCTAGGAGTGTAAGTCTAAAGGCAACCTCCAAGGCTGGGGGATAGTCCAGATGACCTTTGCACATCCTTTAAATCACTGAAACATACGCCTTGTAAGTTCAGAAGAATCCACCTTTGTTTGTTTTTGCGTTAGGATCCTCCTCTTGGGGGCATAAGATTTAGTTTTTTTTGTTTTTTTTTTTTAATTAATTAATTAATTTATTTATTTATTTATTTAATTTTTTTATTTTTTTTTATTTTTTGGGGGGTACACCAGGTTCAATCATCTGTTTAAGATTTAGTTTTAACAGAGAACAAGGAGACCAACCAGTCAATGAAAGGATTTTGCTCTTCTGCCAAGCTGGCATTCCTGTAACTAGATGCACACATGCTGCAGCCCTGTACTCTCTTTCTCCACATTTGGATACCTAGATTTAAACAGATCCATCTTGGGGGAGAGGAGGGAGTAGAATGGGGGGATCTGTTCAGTCGTTTACCCAGCGCCTTACTGAGTAGGTGTCCCAGGGGCTGAGGCAGAGGCAGCAGTGGGAAGAAGCAGAAGAGGTGATGAGGGAGTGGTGACAGGAGCCACTGGAACAGAGTCTAGAGTAACTACAAGAGGGCCGTGGGCGGTGGAGCTGGACAGAGGGGGTTAGTCTCACACTCGGCAAGGCCTTGAATGCCAGGCTGGGGAGTGTGTTCTTAACTCAGTAGGTGAGAGGAAAAGCCATGGGAGGCTTCTTGAACAGATGACCTGGTGGTGGTGTGAGCCTGGAGGTGCATTGGAAGGTTATTATAATAACCTTGGCTGGAGGCAGAGGGCCAGGATGGGAGTGGTAGTTGTGAGGTTTTTACTTCTGTGCACAGATACTTATAGAGCACCTACTGTGCGTGAGGCCTGGAATGTGAGAAGTGGAAGAGACACTGAGGAGGTAGAATTGTGAGACTTAGGCACTGCCCAGAGAGAGCAGGGACTGGGAGAGTGAACAGTGGGGTGTGGTACCAGGAGCAGTGGTTGGAAAGTTAAGAGGAGGGGCTTGCTGTGTTTATTTGGAGAGCGGTTTTAGCTCTGTGTGTGTGTGTGTGTCTGTGTGTGTGTGTGTGTGTGTCTGTTCCCCTGCTTTGGCCCCAGCTCTTTCTTAGACTCCAGGTTCAAACACTGGCACAGAGCTGTGTCCTCGGCATCTTGACTTGCCATCTCTATTGCACCCCAGGAATAACATGTTCGCAACCCAGTTCCCCTCCCTCTCCACCCACCTCCTCCAGGACACCCCCGCCCCACCCACCCCGCCCCCCACACACACACAGACCAGGCACCCGTCTAAGCACTCTCACATATATTTTAACGATGAATCCGCATGATAACATTTATGAGGTGGTTACTGTCATTCTCCCCATTTTTACAGATGAGGCACCAGAGAGAGTAAGTCATCTGCCCAAGGTCACACAGCAAATCATGGCAGAGCCAGGATTCAAACACAGTCTGGCTTCCAGACCCCTGGCTCCTCACCACTGTTCTTTACTGCTTCACGGTGTGTTGTCCGGGTTTATGTGGTGACCCATGCGAAGGGGCTTGGCGTCGTGCTTGGAGTGGAGGAGGCTGCTGCTGCTGTTTCATGAGGACGCTTGATGACCTGGTGGTCCCGTTCGGTCCTGAGAGGACTGAGGAGGGTGGTCTTGCTGTATGCACAACCAGTTCAAGTCTGTCCTTTCCACATTAAACAAACTCGGTTGTCCTTGTCCCACTCTAGTTGCTGTGCTAAAGTCCGACATGAAGAAAGGGTCTGAAACCCGGGATGTGGGGTAATTTGGGAATTCCTCATCTTGTGCCTGTGATGGCATAAATACATTACAGTGTTTGTTCCACAGTCAGCAGTTGCTAGAGAGGCAGTGTGTGTGTTAGCACTCTGCCCAGGGCCAGGAAACCCCTGAGCTGTGCATCTTCAGCGCCTGTGAAACGAGGTGGCAGATGACATTCTAGCCTATGTCTCTGTAACGTCCACAGCACTGAGGACAGGCTCCCATCAGCGGGCAGAGTTGCGCGGGTTCAGCTTTTTATGGCACGGGGTCCAGCCTCGCTTACAGTTAAATGCTTGTGAAGATGACATTTGAGGGAATTAGGATTTTGAGTTCTTTCCATTTCCTGGCCACTGAATCATTCTTGGGGAAGTCATGATGTTATACATTTCATTGGAAGTACAGATCACAAAAGAGCAGTTCCTTGACCTCAGCAGTTTATAATTTGTATGAGTCATAAATAAAAGCAGTGTTAAATAAAACTAAACTGTTTGATGGAGGTGATGTGAATATAGTGTTGGCAAATGCAAAGTTCCCTTTAGGTGGAATGATTTGTCTCCTAGCAGGCAAGGTACTACCAGAGAAAAATGTAGCCTTTTCTAAAGTCGTAGTATCAAGGTAGCAAACATTTATTGAGTGACTACTGAATACAAGGCCATGTTGTTGAAGCTTAGGGACAAGACCTTCAAGTGAGGAGTTATAACTGCCATACAAGAGTGCCTACATGGCTTACAGGAGCACAGAGAAAGGGTGTCACACTCTGGGGACCCACGAAGAAGGCACAGAGGAGGTGACACTGAAGAATGAGGGCAAGTTTGCAGGGCAGTCAAGAGGAGAGGCCACCGCAAACAGGTCACCCGGTGGTGCAAGACTGTGGTGACTGTATAACTTCAGATAATTAGATGTGACACGTGGAGGGGGTGGAGGTAGAGGAAAGGAAGCACTGAAGGGAGGTCCCAATACCAGTTCCTGGAAGGGCTTGATGTGGAATTGCAGAAATGGATGAAATGCAAACAGTGAACCTCACAGGAGGAGGGGTTTTATACAAGTGAAAAATAACAGGGCTGTGACAGTGGCAGTGGGGACACTAGGAGAGCTCCAGCTTCCCTCCCTCGCTCATCAGAATTTGTGCCTGGCGGGAAGTAGGATGGTCATAGTGAGTGGGCTTTACTAGAGCCAGGATCACAGGGAGCTGCCTTCCACGCTGGCAGAACTGAATGGGAGAGTTACGTGTGTCAGTGAAAAAAATACCGTGTGGGGAGTTTGAGGATGGCCGTACACGAGAGGAATGATGACCCAATGGCCTTGCCTTTGGGGCAAAGCCAAGGATGGCAAGAACCCGAGCCACAGTGGGTTGACTGGCCTCAAGAGCTAGAATGCACTCTGAGATTGGGTTTTCCAGTGCTATTCCTGTGGGGGCTTTGGAGGTCTCTGGGCACTGCTTGGCATGCCAGAGAACATCTTGGTAGAGCATGGACACCAAGCTTCCTAAGAGATTCTTCTCAGAAGACTCCAGCCTCCTGGGGAGACAGCAGACCCCCCCCTCTGGAAAGATCAAGACTCTGATTGGGGACTTTTGGCTTCTGGCCTTGGGAGGTTTTCTTGTAGGAGGGGGTAGTGGGGGCAGCATGGTGCAAGTTTTGCAATAACAAACTCTCAGAGGATCCTTCCCAGACAATGTAAAAGCTTCCGTTTCTATCACTGTACCTAACAGAATGGACATTAAGAGTGTCAGGATAAGAACAGTACTTTTCTTGTTCCTTTTGCTAATTCTTGGTAAACTGCTCTGATTTGATTTTTTCTTTTCTTTTTTTTTAAATCCTGGCCCCTCTGTCTTGTTCAGAACCAGAGTATCAGGTGTACCTGAATGCTTCTAGGGTCCCTGAGTTCTCAGATGACCTCACGGAGCTGGAATGCCGGATAGTGGACACGAAGAGCGTGGAGGCGGGCGTCCGTTTCACGGTGTCCTGGTACTACAGGGTGAACCGCCGCAGTGATGACGTGGTGACCAGCGAACTCCTTGCAGTCATGAACGGCGACTGGACGCTGAAGTACGGAGAGAGGAGCAAGCAACGGGCCCAGGATGGAGACTTCATTTTTTCTAAGGAGCGTACGGACACGTTCAATTTCCGAATCCAAAGGACTACAGAGGAAGACAGGGGCAATTATTACTGTGTTGTGTCTGCCTGGACCAAACAGCGTAACAACAGCTGGGTGAAGAGCAAGGATGTCTTCTCCAAACCCGTCAGCATATTTTGGGCATCAGAAGGTAGGTACTCTCTTCTTGTTCATGAACTTTTTTTGTTTTGTTTTGGCTTAAGTCAACCTACTCTGCATTTCCAGATGTACAGTCACCCTGCAGGTTTCCATTTACACTAGGGATCCAAGAAATGCAAACTCAAGTGACGGCTCCTCTTATTCTCAGCGTGAACCCCTTTACAATGATGACTCTGAGAAGGTAGGTCCTAACGAGAGGGCTGGGACCTGGTCGCTGGTGGAAGAGCATCTTGTAGGAGCTCCCAGGGAGCTTGGGAAAAGCCGTCGACACTGTTGCTGCACTGGGTGGTCTTAAGCCAGACTTCGCACAGGCCTTTGGGGGTGATTCTTGTCCACGAGTTCCCACTGGACACGGGCGCCAGAGGGAGTGGGCCTCCCCAGGCCACTGCGCCTGCCCCTGAGCGGTCAGTCACCCATTCAGAGAGACAGTTCTTAGGAAGTGCTGACAAGAACTTAAGGGAAACAGTTATTTCTTTGCTGCCTCTTCTCCGGAATGTTCAGAGCACTGTGTGCCTTGGGACATCAGAGTCATCAAGTCTTTTACCCCTGGTCTAGTCCATCACTACAGGAAGGCCAGACCTCCTGGGTCCTCCTTCATGTCCCGGATGTGAAGCAGCGTCCGGCCCTCCACACACTTCTGTTGCCTCATCGCCATGCCTCTGAAATCTCCAAACAGGGCCCTCTAGAACTTGGTAGAATCTCCTGCTTCCTGACCTCATCTCTGAATATCCCTTTCTCTTCCTCACAGTAAACTTGACCCAGCTTGCTCTCCCAGAGGACACCATACTCCCTGGAGCCTTCCTGAGTGTTGGTGTTTTCCTCCTACAGTGTAACCCCGCCTACATGGGGCATGTGCCCTCCTCATCCCTCACTGCAGCCTCCAGGCTCTTTTCCCTCCTCCCTAAAAACATCCAGCTTCAGATCTCCTGTTACAAGATTTTCCACCTCCTCTCACTGCCATCACCTGTCCACCCCTGGTCCTCCTCATGTAGTCTTTGAAGATGCTCAGTTTTGTCTCGCAGCCCCTCTCTCCAGTTCTCCTCCTGTCTGGCTAGCTTCACTATCCATGTAGGTGCTGGGTCACATGTGGCTGCACATTGGAATCACCCAAGGAGCTTTAAAAAAATACTGATGCTTGAGTCCCACAAGAGATTCTGTCTTAATTGGCCTGAGGTTATGTGCAGGCTGGGCACTGGAATTTTCAGATGCTCCCAAGATGGTTCCCAGGTGCGTCTAAGATTGAGAAGGCGTTCATTCTCAGTCCCCTGTCCTCCTCTCTAAGCATCATATCATCAGGACCTTTGTCCTGTTTTGGTTATTCACTCCCCAGCTCACACCCTGCACTGGACATCTCACTTCTGATGACTGACAACCCTCCGTACTCTCGATTCCAAGCAGCCTGTCTTCTAAACACATCTGTCTCTCTGGATGACTCCCATTGTTTTCCCCGGCCTATTAACATGCTGTTAGATCTCTCGTTGTGGGTTTTTTTGGTTTTGTTTTTATTAAAGCTAAACTAATCTTGATCTCTCTTCCCCCTCCATCTTTCTGTTCCCCACACCCCTTTCCCACTCGTTTCTGTTTCTTTCCTCTGATAGCCAAAGGATTTGATTTGTTTGTCCTCAGTATCTCCGTTTTCTCTCCTCCTAGTCTCTAATCTGCTCTAACCTGGCTTTTGCCCAGCTGCTCGTGTTAAGATGACTAGTGATTGACATATTGCAAAGTCCAGTTGTTAGTCACCTTACTTGACTTAGCAGGATTTAACACAGATGATCATTCCCTCTTCTTGGAAATATTAATACTTTGGTTTTTCCTTGGCTTATGGGACACTACCCTCTCTGGGCTTTTCTCCAACCTCATAGGTCTTCTTCTCAGCCTCCTTTGCTGGTTTCTGTTCATTTCCCTGACCCTCAAACATTAGATGCCTGAGGACATAGTCCTTGGACTTTTTTTCAGTTTAACCTTTGGTGATCTCTTCTAATCTCACAAATTTAAACTCCAAGAAAGAATGTGAATGGCTTCGTGGAACCTCAGGAATTAGTGATTCTGGAGAAACCCTATACCATACATGTTCTCCTGATAGGTTTGGTGGAACAACTATTCCCAAAATAACCCCAACATAAAAATTTTGTTCTGTAACTGGATGGGTTATAGAATTATCTCATTAAAGAATAAAAGGATGTGTTTAATTCATTTATCCATCCATTCAACAAATACTTAAGTACCTTCCAAGTGCCTGGCATTGAGCTGTCATAATATAGATGGATTCTAATGTGTGTATGCTTAGGGATTATTTTTTTTTGATGGAGAGTCAGGGAGTCACACACTTAAACTTTAAGTTAGTACCCCTGGACACTGGTTCAAAATGTTAAAACAACATCTCTGTGGAAATGACTAGATCTACAAGTGTATGCTCCAGTCACTTTAGGAATAATCGTTCTATAATGTTACCATCATATGATGAAACAGCGAGAGAACCCATTTCTCCCTTGCTCTGCCCTTTCAAGCAGGCTGGTTAAGCTAAGGGTACTTTCTCTGCAGCCAGAGAGGCAAATGGCATCCCCTAGAGCCGCATCTTCCCCTGTTCACTAGAAGCGAGTTCTCCCTCACATCCTTGGGGGCACCAGTAGCTTCCCAGATCCTTGCTCTGGGTGAAACTTGTCAAGGACTTGAACATCCTTAAAAGCAAATTCTCACCCATCGATCCCCTGTTCCCTCACACCCGCTAAATCGAATCAGACTGCTCTGCCTCCTCCAGCGTGGTGGTTTTCAGCTTGTTGACTCACACACGTGATTTCCGTTCTAAATTTGCAGGTTTTCGTAAATGCTACTGTGTGGCAATTTGCAAATAAATTCCTATTTCCTTGATATTGTGCTTTCAGATGCATATCCACGTGGCTAATCCTGTTAGAAATCACATCTTTCTGGTACTTCATTGCAGATTCCGTGCTTGTGGTGAAGGCGAGGCAGCCCAAGCCTTTCTTCGCTGCCGGAAATACATTTGAGATGACTTGCAAAGTGTCTTCCAAAAACATTAAGTCGCCACGCTACTCTGTTCTCATCACGGCTGAGAAGCCTGTTGGGGACCTCTCCAGTCCCAACGAAACCAAGTACATCATCTCCCTGGACCAGGATTCTGTAGTGAAGCTGGAGAACTGGACAGATGCATCGCGGGTGGATGGTGTTGTATTAGAGAAAGTGCAGGAAGATGAATTTCGCTATCGAATGTACCAGACTCAAGTCTCGGATGCGGGGCTGTACCGCTGCATGGTGACAGCCTGGTCTCCTGTCAGGGGCAGCCTGTGGCGAGAAGCAGCAACCAGTCTCTCCAATCCTATTGAGATAGACTTCCAGACCTCAGGTGAGCAGGGGACCCTGTTGAATCATAGATTGAGCTGGAAGAGACCCTAGGGTTTTGATCTGATGGCTTCATTTTTTTTAACAGCTTAATTGAGATATAATTCACATGCCATACAATTTACCCTTTTAAATATATGGTTCAGTGGTTTTCAGTATATTCGCAGAATTGTGCAACCATCACCACAATCAATTGTAGAATATTTTCATTACAGCCAATAGAAACCTGCACCCTTAGCTGACACCCTTTAATTCTTCTCCCCACCCTCTCCCCAAGCTCCTACCCCCTGGCAACCACTAATTTCCTTTCTGTCTCTATAAACTTGCTTATTCTGGACATAAATGGGATGTTTCACATAAATGGGATGTAATATGTAACCTTTGTGTCTGGCTTCATTCCTTTTAGCATAGTGTTTTCAAGAGTCATTTATGCAACATGTTGTTTTTGTTGTTTTTTTTAAATTTAATTTTAATTTTTTTCATATATATGTAAGTATATATATTTAATGTTAGAGAGTTGCAGCCTTTTATTTAGTACCCAGAGAATGCCAGTAATTTAACACAATATCTTGATAAATGTAGCTCACAGAGTTTTAGCAAGAACAAAAATAAATGTAATTTCTGTGTCATCTTTGACGTGTTGTAAATTCAAAATGCTAGCTGTTTTTTTAAGCAGCACTGTGAGAGAAAAAGCACTGTAAAATGCAATCCTGGATTTGGTCTTACATGAAAAATGTAGTACAATGAAAACTTTAATGTCAGAAGGCACAGTGCTTTGAAGAAAACATTTATAAAATAAATGAGATATAAACTCCATAATGTAGTCTGAAAAAGAAAATATAATTATCTGAATATTGGGGTCCTTTTCTTTCTTTTTTTGTATGTTTCTTTACTTATTTTTTATTTATTGGCTGCGTTGGGTCTTCGTTGCTGCGTGTGGACTTTCTGTGGTTTCGGAGAGCGGGGGCAACTCTCCACTGCAGTGTGTGGGCTTCTTATTGTGGTGGCTTCTCTTGTTGCGGAGCATGGGCTCTAGGTGCGTGGGCTTCAGTAGTTGCAGTGCGTTGGCTCAGTAGTTGTGGCACACGGGCTTAGTTGCTCCAAGGCATGTGGGATCTTCCCAGATCAGGGCTCGAACCCGTGTCCCCTGCATTGGCAGGTGGATTCTTAACCACTGCACCACCAGGGAAGCCCAGAGACCTTTTCTTTCAGTTGCAGCTTTTAAGTTTTTAAGTACCTGTGAATCACATTTATACACAGTTCTTACTTAATGCCATTTTGTCTTGAGAAGTGCAAAAAAATGAGAGTAAATATCATATTTTCTATATTGGAAAATGAGTTTAGGAATCCCAAAGTGCTTGGGAGGTGTTGGCAAAAAAATTTTTTTCTTTTTTTTGTGGTGGATATAGCTAACTGCTCTTTCTGCATAAACCTATGTAACTCACAACTACACATACTGATTGTTTTTTAAAAAATCAAACAGAAAAACCACATATCTCCTTCTTTTTATACTGTAGCATTTAATGCAAAATAAATTCTCATTAGCATTTCATTGTTACGACTGAATAATATTCCATTGTGTGGGTACACCACATTTTGTTTATGCATTCATCAGCTAATGGATATTTGAGTGTTTCCAGTTCTTTACTATTATGAATAATGCTGCTTGTGCACCAATTTTTGTGTGAACATACTACCCTCATTTTGACCTTCATTTTTTAAGATAGGTCAGCTGGCACACACCTATATCAAATCCTTCAGGGAACATGGTGGAGTATAAAGAGAAGAGGGAACTAAGCCTCTCAATTTAAGAGGGGTTAAATAACTTGCCAAGAGTTGAAGATTCAAAGCTAAGACCCAAGTCTTATCCAGCCCGTGACTTTCACTCTTTGAGATCCCTAGGACTGAATGTGATGAGTACTGTTTTTGGCCCAGCTTATCAGAGCAGTATTTCCATACAGGGGATTAGTATCCCAGCCTTATAGGATATGCTTCACCTTGCTTTTGGACTAGAAAAAGATTTCCAATTAGTCAAGTCTCCAGAGCGGTGGTGGTGTGGGTGAATATATCCGTCAACCTGCTTTGTTATTAGTGATGTTCGTCTGTGGGAGGGTTAGTTAAAATGAGCATTTTGGTATCCATTCCAAACGATTTTATCTTTGGTAAGTAAGATGTTTTTATAAGGCAGAAAGGTCCACTTTTTTTAAATTTATTTATTTATTTGGTTGCATCTTAGTTGTGACACGCGGGCGCCTCAGTTGCGGCTCTAAGGCTCCATAGTTTTGGCTTGTTGGCTCCTTAGTTTGAGCACATGGGTTCCCTAGCTGTGGCATGTGAACTCTTAGTTGTGGCATGCATATGAGATCTAGTTTCCTGACCAGGGATCGAACCCAGGCCCCCTGCATTGGGAGCATGGAGTCTTAACCACTGTGCCACCAGGGAAGCCCCACTTTTTTTTTAATAGAATACATACATATTCTTAAATGGAAATGTTTCTTATTCATCTGTGTAATTCATTAAGCTCCTTTGACAAGTCTGTGTGTGTATGTGTGTTTCAACAGGTAGATGATTTAAGAGTTTTTGATTCCCAATCTTATTTAGAATATCAAGGTGAAGGATCATCACTTTTGAGTTTAATACTGAATGTTTTTACTAAATCTACCCTGGGTTCCAGTTAGCAGTTTCTGAATTTGTAAATTCATACTGATCTGTAAAGATTCAGGTATTAATTGAATCAGTATAATGAATGCAAGATATTTGTCGAATTTAATTATTACCATTTATATTAAAGGTAAACTAGAGCTTAGTAAAGTTTGTTTTCTATTAATATTATTTTGTATTATTATAACTTTTTATAGTATATAATGAGATAACCTCTGGTACCTAATAATCCCTTAACCTTTAGATTAATAAAGAGTAAATATTGATTTAAAGCCTTAGATTTGGAAAGAGCCAAGAAAACACAAGCTTCTTTTATTGTGCATCTGCTTGTTTTCTGATAATAGCTGTATTGAGATATCGTTAACATACCATAAAATCCACCCATTTAAAGTGTCAATTCAGTGGTTTTTAGTATATTCACAGATAAATATTGTATAACCATCACTAGTATCTAATTCTAGAACTTTTTATTCACTCCAAGAAAGCAGACTCTGTACCCATTAGTAATCACTCCCATCTCTCTACCCATAGCCCCTGACAGCCCCTAAATCTACTTTCTATCTCTGTAGATTTGCCTTTTTGGACATTTCATATGATTTGAAGCATATATGTGTGCTTTTATAACTGGCTTCTTTTGCTTAGCATAATGTTTTCCAGGTCATGTATCAATATTTTATTCCTTTTTATGGCTGAATAATATTCCAATTTAAGGATATACCACATTCTGTTTAGCTGTTCATCAGTTGATGGACCTTTAGATTGTTTCCACCTTTTGGCAATTATGAATAATACTATGCTGACATAAACATTAGTGTCCAGGTTTTTGTGTGGACATAAACTTTTCATTTCTCACCTAGGACTCATGCTGGATCATATGGTAGGTCTCTTTAATTCTTTGCGGGATGGCCAAATTGTTTTCCAAAGCAGCTGCACCATTTTACATTCCCACCAGCAATGTGTAAGCGTTCCAGTTTCTCCACATTCTCACTAGTTAGTTATTGTTTTTCTCCATCATTTTTATTATAGCCAACCTCGTGGATGTAAAGTAGTATTTCATAGTGGCTTTAATTTTCATTTCCTTAATGACTATTGACGTTGAGTAGCTTTTCTTATAGTTATTGGTCTTATAGTGTGTATCTTCTCTGGAGAAAAGTCTGTTCAAACCATTTGCCCATTTTAAAATTGATTTGTCTTTTTATTTTTGGGTGGTAGAGCTTTTCATAGTTTGAATACAAAAGTCCCTTAATAAAATATGTGATTTGAAAATATCTTCTCCTTCTCTGTAAGTAGTCTTTTCACTTTCTTAATTGTGTCCTTTGAAGCACCCATTTTAAATTTTGACGAAGTCCACTTTGTCTGTGTTTTGTTTTTGTTGCTTGTGTTTTTGGTGTCCCATCTAAGAAACCATCGCCTCATCCAAGATTATGAAGATTTACACCTATGGTTTCTTCTAAGAGTTTTACAGTTTTAGCTCTTACATTTTAGGGCTGTGGTCCATTTTGAGTTAATTTTTGTGTGTGGTGTGAAGGAGGGATTCAGCTTTATTCTTCTGCATGTGCATACCTATTTGTCCTGGCACCATTTGTTGAAAAGTCTGTTCTTTCCCCCGTGGACTTGTCTTGGTACACTTGTCAAAATCATTTAACCACAAATATAAGGGTTTATTTTTGGACTCTCAGTTCTATTCTGTTGATCCTTATGTCTTTTCCTATACCAGAACCACAGTGTTTGATTGCTGTAGCTTTCTAGTAAGTTTTGAAGTCAGTGTGAGCCTTCCAGCTTTGTTCTTTTACAAGATTGTTTTGGCTCTTCTGGGTCCCTCGCATTTCCAGATGAACTTTAGGATCAGTTCATTAATTTCTGCAGAAAAGACAGCTGGGACTTTGATAGGGATTGCGTCAAATCTGTAGATCAGTTTGGAGAGGATTACTGTTTAACAATGTTGTTTTCTAATCCACGAACATGAGATGTCTTTCCATTTATTTGGGTCTTTTAAAATTTCTGTCAGTGGTGTTTTTAGTTTTCAATGTACAAATGTTGAACTTCTTTCATTAAATTTATCTTAGGTATTTTATTCTTTTTGATGCTATTGTAAATTAATTGCTTTCCTAATTTGCTTTTCAGTTTATTCATTGCAAGTGTATAGAAACACAACCGACTTTTATGAATTGATCTTGTGCCCTGCGACCTTGCTGAACTTGTTTATTAGTTGTGATAGTTTTTTGCTGTTGTTGACTACTTAGGCTTTTTAAATATAGGATCATGTCATCTAATACAAATAGAGATAGTTTTATTTCTTCTATTCACTTTTACTAAATACCTTCTAATTATTTTTTTTGTCTAATTGCCCCGGCTAGAATCTAGTACAGTGTTGAGTAGTAGTGGCACAAGTGGACATCCTTGTCTTGTTCCTCATCTTAGGGAGAGCTTTCTGCATTAAGAATCTTTCACCCTTAAGTATCATGGTAGCTGTGGGTTTTTCACAGATGCCAAATATTGAGCTGAGGAGGTTTTCTTTCATTCCTCCTTTGTTGTGTTTTTATCATGATGAAGTGTTGGGTGTTGTCACATGCTTTTTCTTTGACTGTTGAGATTCAGATGGCTGTGATTTTTGTCCTTTATTTGTGTATCTGTTTTATTGTCTATAGGATTTTATTCCAATTTGTTTTCCATTTGTTATTTGATGTTTCTTTAAAACTGTTTTGAGAAAGAGGGGAGACATAAAATCTTCTGTATGTATTTCTAGGTGAGGAATGGGCATTGAATCTATTTCTCAGTTCTTTAAATCTCAGCATAACAGATAAAATCACTGTAGTTTACAGGTTGAATAGACTGCCTAAGGTGTTTGCTTTATTTAATCCATGGAGTTGTCATAGTCAGTTCACCATTTAATTAAGAGGAACTGCCATCAAATCCAACACCCAGCACAATGCCATGGCCCTGAAACCTCCAAGAAAACATTGACGTGATGCTGAAGAGCCTTTATTTCCTAAAAATCAGCAGCACACCCACCATAGTAACAAAGAGGTCCTTCCTGGTATCCACCTTTCTGTCCTCTATTTTCAGGACACTTGCCTCTTGGTATGAGGGCTGTGTTCCCCAAGGGGTCCTACTGAGTTGTAAATTCTACTGATTCAAAGTATCAGGAGGAATAATACAGTTTAAGTGTGATGATGTGAAGGATTTTGGCCTTTTAAAAGAACGGTAATGAAGTTTTTTTCCTTAATAGAGAAATTTGAAAATATAGTAACATACAAGGAAGAATCACCCATAATCTTACCAGAGGCTGTTAATTGGTGGTATACATCTTCTTAGAATTTTTTCCTTGCATGTTTTCTTCATGACTTTGAAATCAGGCTGTATATGCAGTTTTATGACCTGTATCCCCCTACCCCCTACCCCCACCCCCACCTTTAACATTATAAGATAAGCATTTTCCATGTTATAAAAAACTCTAGGTAAATACCAACTCTAATGACTACACCTGCTAGAATTTGGTTACCCATTATCCTATTGATGGCCATGCAGATGGTCTGCAGTTTTGGCTTTCACAGAAATACTGTGGTTTACAGCCTTTTTTTAGGGTCTAGAGTTGGAGCATGGTTTGTGTCAATGTTTTTGTTTAAAAGCTAAGTGGTCCGTGTACTCTGCAGACTAGGGATCCGGGGGACATGTAGTGACTCTGGTTGTTCACTTAAATTATCTGTGCCGTAGTCTGTCATCTGTGAAGTTAACCAGACACATCCCCTCACAAAAACAGCATTACCGCAGAAATTGACCATAATAAAAATATTTCTAAGCCTGGGATAACGACCCACATTAACAGTGAGTTGTTGATTTCGTTTGAAGGAAATCCACTGCTGTGAATAGCTCACAGTGCAGGCCTTCTCCCTGGTCCTTGTCTGCCTGCTGAGCATGGCACAAATGCTCTGTTGTTCCCACGGCCACGAGGGGAAATGAGAGCTGTGACTTGTGACCTAGAAGGCATTTTGGATTTTCTTTGGGAATATAAAGAAAAGAAAGTGAAATTTGTCCAAATTAGGTAAGGAAATTTGTCCAAATAAGGTAAAGGAAATACGTCCACATTCCTTTGCTGTTTCAAATTAAGTAAATAGGAACCTAAGTCCATTATGAAGATGTTCTTGTGTTTTATTATCTGTGTTCTCTTAGAAGGGGCCTGGACACTTTAAGAAAGCCCCATAGTATAGTTCTATTTATAACCGTGAAATTTCTAGTCAGAGAGAAAAAATGCAGTCCCCATTGCTCACCACGGGTGCTGCTAACCTGTCCTCACAGATGACCATATATGGCATGAAGTTCCCCCCAGTCATGACCACTGAGCCAACTCAGAGCAACTGGCTTAATTCTTTCCCACCTCCCTGCTATAAACAGTAAATCCAGAGTGGTAATCACCTGAAGGAACCGTGGCTGAGCCGAGTTAATTGAAGGACGTGATGCACAGAAGTAGGTGAATTTCCTTGTCCTTTTTGCTTTCATCCCATTCCCCATGTCCTGGGACTGCCATTCTGTTACGTTCTCTGCCCCCTAGACTGAATCTGAGCGCTCAGCAGAACCTGCCCAGGGCTGCCTAATGCCTCGAGGTTTCCATGTTCTACAACCATCCTTCACCTTCTCCCAGCAAAACACAGATTACCCACGGACTCTGTGTTAGGAGAGCCATGTGATGAATTCATGTTACTACTCATGTTGAAATGAAAATATAGCCTTTTCAGTTCTTTGCCTCATTGATTCACATGCCCTTTTACTCTCTTTGTCAGTCATTTCTTTTGGATGTGAAAACAAAAAGTACCTTTTCCTTTCTGGTAATCTGATTGTAAAGGTAGTTACACCTGTGCTCTTAGCTTCTAATGAGTTTCAGAATCAGTGTCCAGGGCCATCTATCTTTGCTTTCCAGAAAACCCAAGGGAAATCCTGTAGCATTGGTATTCTGGAATCTTCTTCAGGTCTGCCTATTCCTAGATATTAGGAATTCAGATAAGGTAAATATTAAGCTCTTAGGATCAGGTTGGCTTAAAGCTATGTAATGCTGTCACCTAAAAGTAAGCTGTAAAGGGGTTAAAAACAAAGAAGGCAGTACCTAGCCCCTCTCTCTGCCTAAGGAGGGGATTGGAGCTGCAGATTTCTTCGCTACAAGGCATACCTTTTTTTTTTTTTTTAATTTAGTAAGTCATTTATTTGTGCCTAGTAATGAGATAGCACAATAATAATTATGCCTACAGTCAAATGACTCCATGGTAAATATTAACTTCTAGCCCTAAATTCCTTTTACTTTATCCTTCATATTTTCTTTCTCATACATATGTTCATTACCTTACAACTTACAAACTTGGAACAACTCTGTCTTGCAGTGAGTCAATGATACCATGGTTTGTGTAGAAACATCTTCTGGCCTTTGGAAGAAGGAAAGGGGGTCTTTTATAAAAGTAAACTGGGTATTGAGGGAGAGTTCCAGAAAAGTATGCAAGACAAATCGTATCTGGGTAGTTTTTAAAAAGGAGTTTCCACGCTGCCTCAGTTTCCCACAGCAGAATGGAATTGTCTTCAGTGCTCCCACCATACTTTATAGAAATGCCGTCACTGTTGGCATGCCCGTCTCCTTACTGGATTTCAGCCTCTTAATAGCAGGGCCCGTCGCCAGCACCCAGTACAGTGGGGCTGTTCGCTCTGTCAGGACCAAAAGTGTCCCTGATGTCATCCTGAGCCCTCTGACCTCTGAGCCACTCTGGCCTGGAAATGAACCGTGTGCAGCCAGAAACAACCCAGGCTGTACCAGGATGGGAGGTGGGGGGTGGCCTTCAGATGAGACCATGGTTGTAACCTTAAGATGAATCTCATGTGCTTAATGCATGTCTCTCTGAATACAAAGAAAACCACCTTAGAACACCTATTTTGTGAATTTTACCCCAGTTCCAAGGAAGGGGAGCCCACATTTACATGCCCGTTCACACACCAAGAACGGGATTTAAACAGTGTGAAAGAGGATCATGAGGTGGTATTGCTTTCTTCCAGGTCCTATATTTAATGCGTCTGTGCACTCCGACACACCATCCGTCATCCGGGGAGATCTCATCAAACTGTTTTGTATCATCACTGTCGAAGGAGCAGCCCTGGACCCAGGTACTTCTCTCCATCCTTCCCCCTTCCCCGTAATGCTTTCTGTAAGTGTTTCTCATACCATCCCCACTATGTTACACAGATGTGGAGGTCAGGGACTGGATTGGTTGTTTATTCCCAAACTGTCTAGCCTGGCAGTATTCAGTAGGTGTTTAATAAGGACTTGTTAAACAGATGTAACTATCTGTTCAATGATTTGGAAACACAGCCAGGCATTTGAATCTGAGTTCTTAGGGTGATCTAGTGGCCACTTTGGGGGCTGATTCAGGGTGATTTGCAACCCAGTGGCCGAGTCCAGCTCCCTTCCTTTTTGTCTTTCATTCATTCCTTTAGCTATTTATTGAACTCCTATAAACAGGTGTTGTTCTAGTGCTGGGAATAGAGGAGTGATCAAAACACTCCACGTCTGCCCTCATGGAGCCTGCAACTTAATTAAGGAGACAGACAAGAAAGAAATCACCATGTCATGTAACATCAGATAGCGATTTAACACTGAAAAAAATACAGAGCAGAGTAAATGAGTAGCAGGTAACCACGGGGTGCTACTGTAAATTCTTAGGAAATCTTTGTAAATCTTTTCTTTGCAGAAAATATTAGCGCTGCCAACAGGATACCTAACAGTTGTGGGCCAGCAGCCTTACACCTTTTCTGCTTGGCCCTGTTAGTTCCAGGCACTGTTCTCACTCTCAGACCCTCGGGGTTTGAAAGAACATTAAATGCACACAGGTGTGTCTCTGTTGCTGAGCAGGACCGTACTCATCTCTGCCTTCTCCTAAAGAGCCTGTGGAGACCCTGACTCACTGCCTGGGGGCTGCCCATGCCCTGACCTTGGGCGTCTTTGTACTGCCCACCCCATCACAAGCAGAGCCGTGGCCTTGCACAGATTTGCACCTCGAAAAGGTCAAACTATGCAGAGTTCTCTGTGCAGAGATCACTGGACATGTGGCCCTGGGGTGGAAACTGGAAGCAGATCTCCGTTTTGTGTTAAGGGCAGGCTGTCAGTGAAGTGAGTGTGGGCTGTAGTGGATCTGGCGTGACCAAGAGAAGAGGGACCTGGGTCACTGCCCCCCAAGGTCTGGCTTCTGCAGGGCCTCCATTGAAGGTTTAGGTGTGGCTAGTTCAGGGTCAGCAAACCTTTTCTGTAAAGGACCCAGGTAGGAACTATTTTAGGCTCTGTGGGCCAGATGATCTCTGCAGCAGCTACTCTACTCTGCAGTTGTAGAGTGAAAGCCGAAAGCCGCCGAAGAGAGTAATGTAAACAAATGGGCCTGGCTGCGTTCCAGTGAAACTTTATTTATAAAAACAGGTGGTGGGCTGGATTGGACCTGCAAGCTGTAGTTTACTGACCCCTGGACGAGTTGATTGATACCAAAATTGACTCTCGCAGGGAACCCAAACATGGTTGAGCTTTAGAGGAGGAAAAAGGAGAAAGGTTCGTGGAAGATGTAAGAAAAGGAAAAGAAAGAAACCCATCCAAAACAACAGAGGGGTCAGCTCTGTCCTGGGAGTTAGGAAGGAGGAGCCTAGGTCTTGAATGAGCTGCCTGCCACTCCTGTGGAGACTGCCAGGAAGGGGTCGGGGCGAGGAGATCCTTTTCAAAAGTTGGATAATGTAATACCATTTTTACCCTTACAGCTCGTTTATAAAAAATTTTTTTTAAATTTAAAAAGCTCATTTATAGAGATATACAAAAATAAATCATTTAAATGCTCTTAGTAAATTAATGGGTCACCAGTTGTACCTTTAATATAAGTCTTTTCCTCCAGTGTAATTACAAAAGCTATAGGTAGCTGTTATCTTGCAGATCACAATTTTCCAGAACTTTGCACTCTTGGACTGCATGAGTGGGAGATTCTGAATAATTAAACACAAGTCGTAATTTCGTTTTTCCTCATGCATCCTATGGGCTGTGGAGGAGTTCTCTTCTGGAAAGGACATGTGGCCCAAGCAGGCCGAGTGCCGAGGTAGGGGGAGGGGCAGGGGTAGATCACGGCCTTTTAGAGGCGGGCGTCTTAGGTCAGGTTCCCGAGAAGCAAAGCCTGAGACAAGCGTGCGAGTGATTAATTGAAGATGTGCCCTCAGGAGGAAACTATGAGGGAGTGAGGGAATCAGGAAAGAGCAGGGGAAGAAGCCAGGCGAAGATCTTCAAAACAAGTCTAACTCTCTATGGGGAGCTCCAGAGCAGGGGTTGTACCACAGAGTGTGACCTCCCTGAGCCAAGGGACCCGCCCTCCCAATTAGTCATTGTCCACAGTGAATGGCTGAGGAGGGGCGTGGCTCTCCAGGAGGCGGCTTCTGTCAGCTAAGGCCAGTCCTCCGGAGAAGGGAAGGGTACGGGTGTGAGAGCTTAGCAGCCAGAACCTGCGGCAGTTGGGGGCCCGGTGCTCCAGCTGGTCGGGGCAGGGCACCAGGAGTGTCTGCTGCAGGCGGCAGTGCCCTTCCTGTCACAGCATCTCTTCGGACAGAGCGTGTATGTTGAACTGTGGCGAGAAGGATGTTCATGGCGGCCAACGTTTACTGACTCCTTCCCACATTCCAGGTGCTGTTCTAAGCATTTTATAAAGCTCACTAACTGTGTGTGCTATTGTAACTTCCTTGAAGTTACGTGACTCACCCAGGTCACATGGCTAAACAAGAGCCGGTGCTGGGATTCTAGCTCCGGTAGCCTGACCCTGCAGCCTGGCCGCCACACTGTGAAGGCTCGGCAGGACTGGGCTTAGAGTCTGGGCACAGGTAATGGGGACACAGCAGTGACTCTGCCGTCAGCAAAGCACCTGGTGCCTGCAGGTGACAGCAGCACTGAGCTAGTGTTCACCTAGGACCTGGGAGTGATCCACTCTGCCCAGGCACTGTGAGGGTGTGAGGACGGTGACCGCACTCCCTCTGTCCCCAGGGAGTTGGTCCTTTTGGCAAGAGATGATCTACACGCTGGGAACAATCAAATGTTATGCTCAAGTGCCACAGTGAGTCGATGGGGAGGAGAAATGATGTTTTGGTGCATCAGGGTAGAGGGCTGAGATCACATATGTAGTGTTGAGATTTGCCTGTGGCCCTTAACATTTTTAGAGTAAGCTGAATAGAAATTATCATTTGAATAATTTTGTCGAAATTCTTGCTTTGGGGGAATTCCCTGGTGGTCCAGTGGTTGGGACTCTGTGCTTCCACTGCAGGGTTCAATCCCTGGGTGGGGAACTAACATCCTGCAAGCTGCTTGGGGTGGCCAAAGAAAGAAAGAAACAAATTCTTGCTTTTAGTTTTGCTTACATTCTTTTTTAATATGTAAGCATCTGAATATAATTTATTTGCTTTATAATGTGCTTTTTGAGGTTATTCGTGTATTTTTACTAAATGGGTGTTACTTTTTGTTTAACGAAAATTGCATTACTTAACATTTGTATAGAAAGCCTTGTCAAGCAAATTGAAGATAGAGCAGTGCTTGTGGCCTCCCAGTCCCTTCTTGCCTGCGGGGTGACTCTCAGACCTGACACAGCTGGTATCGCTTGGTAACAGTCAGAAGAAGAGGTCACGGGCATAGGATGTGCGCTCTGTTTCCACGTTCTATGAGAATTACCACTTGTGCCAAAGTGGTCTTTCTTTATGGCCATATTCATGTATTTGAAGTTGTTAGAACCTTAATTTTGCAGAGTGCTTCACGATTCAGCAGTGACACTCTCTGGGACTGTTAGTGTGTTCAATTTTCTCAGCTTGACATTTTTCTCTTCTTGTTTTGAACTTAAGCACTTCAGGGGGAAGAAAATCACAGTGAACAATAAAATCTAAACTGTTTCCAACTCTCCATTTTCTACGATTCACTTTATGTCCGTGTTGTTCCTTACGACTTTAGTGTCCTTCCAGTCTTGGGTTCTTCTGCCTGAAGTGCCAGAGCACTCTGCTTTCTCTGGGAGACAGAGCGTTCGATGTCACTGTATACCAGCTTTACATCCCGTGTTCTCTGGAGGAGACAAGTTTGGGGCTGTGCTCCTTCAGCTGGGTGGTGGCAGTGGCATGGTTAAGAGGGTGGATTCTGGAGCTGGACTCCTGGGTTAAGCCATAAGCTCTGTGACCTCCTGGCTGTGTGACCTCAAACCAGCTATTTGGTCCTGCCATAGAGCAGGAAGTGTGACAGTACCTTCCTCATGGGGTTGTTGAGAGGATGTGGGGAGACCTAAGGCATGTAGAGCCGTGCTGACCCACAGTCAGGTTTCACACATGTTAGCCGTACTTGGTACTTCTGCCCATGGCACTGACCCCAGGGTTTTGGCTTGGTCACCCATAGATGACATGGCCTTTGATGTGTCCTGGTTTGCGGTGCACTCCTTCGGACTGGACAAGGCTCCCGTCCTCCTGTCATCCCTGGATCGGAAGGGAATTGTGACCACAGCCCAGAGGGACTGGAAGAGCGGCCTCAGCCTGGAGCGCGTGAGCATGATGGAATTCTTGCTGCAAGTGCATGGCTCCGAGGATCAGGACTTTGGCAACTACTACTGTTCTGTGACTCCGTGGGTGAAGTCGCCCACAGGTTCCTGGCAGAAGGAGGCAGAGATGCAGTCCAAGCCCATCTTTATAACTGTGAAGATGGATGGTAAGAATGACACACAAATAACGCTCTTGGTGTTTGGGGAATGTCTTCTCTCCACGCTCTGCTGCCGCTGACTGCATCCAGGTTCCCACCCTTTGAGGAATGTGCCTGCTTTCTCTCTAGCCTGGCCTGGGCCTGTACCCAGAAAGAGCACACACAGCCCTTGCTGTTTTCCAAGCTTTGGTCTCATGTGTGCCAGAGGCACCATTGGGAAATGATTTTTAAGACTTACTGGAAAGATTTTCGATGCTTTCTATAAATTCTGTACACACCGACTGTGTGTCCTAGGGTTTGCTGTGTCCTAGGGTTGGCATGGATTCTGCCAGGCAGGAGCAGAGAACAGATCGAGAGAGTGGGTCCAGGTCTCCAAAGGGGGCTCTGAGTGGGTTCCTGCCCCTCTTGCCCTCCTGTTGGTTCTGCTTCTTGGTAAAGGGGGCCTCCTGGAGACCTCCTGGCCTTGTCTGCCCACACTGACCACCACGGTCAGCCTAACTAAGTGGTCAGAGGGCCCCCTCCCCACCCCTCTGCTCCCTGGCCTCTCAGAGTGGGGGCAGTTGTTCTTGGTTCATGAGAAATATGTCTTGTCTGCAAAAAGTGTCAGAGTAAAAAGTGTCAGAGTAAACGTTCATTCAGAACACTCATGGAGAGAATTCAAGTCCAGGTGCCTCCAAGGATTAAATAGGCGCCTTTGGGTGTGCTCCCCTGGTGATGTGTCAGTTGGGCGGAGGCTGGAATTGGAACCCCAGCTCTTCCACAGATGAGATGACTTCGCCTTTCTAATCCTTTGTTTCCTCTCTTCTTAAATGGGATAATAATCTCTCATGGGGCTGTTGTGTTAAATGTCAGGCAAGTAACGGCAGTGCCAGCCTCCACCCAAGGCGTGCTGGTACTTTGGGGGACGGGGGGATGTGGGATTTGAGTGTGTGGGATCTAAACAGTGTTCACGCATTCCTGCAACTTAGTCATTTATACCATATTTGCCTCTTAGAAATGTCTTGCTTGAAGTCACTCCATATGAAAACCCAGATTTACTAAACAAGTGGGGAGTGATTATTCACTTTGCTAGATAATTTACTATAGTGTTACTTAAAATAGCTCCCCTAGTACACTTCAGTTATCTGATGCATAGAATTGATTTCTGTACGGTTTTTTTAAGGATGCATCTGCTGCCGAATGTGTGGTGCCCTTATACTGACTTTTAAAAATCAATTTCCTGCCAAAACCCTAAAAAGCAAGTTGACATTCAAAGACATTGAAGGAGATTTTTTTTTCTGGCTTCCCCCCTTGTTCCTGCACAGGATCGGGTGGGGAGACATTTGCTTATTTTGGGGGCACTTTTGAGCTGCTCTCGGTCTCCAGCACCGTGCTAGGTGCTGGGTGCAGGATGCCTGAGGTCAGATCCCTGGGGGAGACCCCGTGGCGGCGGTAGAGAGGGGAGGCGGTCGTCTTCGCCGAGGCCCTCCTCGCATCGCTAACCCGTTCCCTCTCTGGTCTCTCCCTCCCAGTGCTGAACGCCTTCAAGTACCCGCTGCTGATCGGTGTCGGCCTGTCCACGGTCATCGGGCTCCTGTCCTGCCTCATCGGGTACTGCAGCTCCCACTGGTGCTGTAAGAAGGAGGTCCAGGAGACCAGGCGGGAGCGCCGCCGGCTCATGTCCATGGAGATGGACTAGCCGGTGTCGGGAAAGGCCGGGACAGAGGGACGGTCGAGGAGCAGTTTGGGCGAGAAGAGGACAGTGATCTTTTAACGTGACGTGTGTTACACTCAAAACCAGTCCTCTCTAATCTCAGGTGGGACTCGGCGCTCTCTCTTTTCCGCATGTCAGGCTCTGAGCGCGGACACGGTTACCAGCACACAGCTCTTCTTCCCACGGCACTTTCTGATAGAACAATCGAGTGTGTGTTTTCCCGACGGCGGCTTTTTAATGTTAACCTCTGTCTAATTTTTTTCTCCTACTGGTTTGTAGATCTCTGACTTGTGTGTGTTTCTACCTTTTGTTTCGAGGGGTTGCGGTGAGGAAGGGGTGAAGGGGTGAGGGCGTTCAGAGTTCTTTGTCCCGCGTGAGAACGGAACGGCCGGCGTGAGAACGGAACGGCCCGCGTGAGAGCTGGCGTCTGCTTCCGCTTCCGGGTCGGAGGCACGTGTTGGGAGAGCCGCTAAAGGCGACCCTTTACCCCGGCCGAGGGACGACACAGACCAGTGCAGAAGGGTAATTTGTGGCTTTTACTACCCTCCCCCACCCCCTATTTTCAGGGGGTTTAGACCGCATTTGAAATCTAAACCTGCAGTCCGTGACTTCTTATCGAGCCCAGATGCGTTTTGTTCTCTTTGGGTTTTTTGCCTTTCTAACCCCCTTTTCCATTTCTATCCCATCTGCTTTATGTGAGAGTGCTGAAACGGCCCTGGAATCGAGAATTTGGCTCTCCACCAAGCACCTTATCTTGCCACCTTAGCCTTAAGAATGAGTATTGAAGAAAAATGCACAGCCACCTCTGTCCAGGGCAGTAAGAAGGCCTGCGAGGAGGAGGAGGCTGGGGACAAGGAAAGGATCAGACCGTCACTCCCGTAGTTCGGAGGCCACCGTGCCTCAGGGGGACCCGGGGATTACGGAAGGGGGATCCTGGGAGTTAGATTTCTGCAGAGGATCAGTGGTTCAGGCAGAAGAAGCCACCTCTATTCCCTGTCCGGCCCTTTGTGAGAGGCAGAGGCCTTGTGGGTCTGCAGGGGAACCACGGACACCCCACGTCCTTCACGGGCTGCTTGGGCTCTTTAACGTGGAGGCGAATTGCTGCTTGCAAGACTGACTTCACGGAATCAGAAATTACCTAGAAGAACCGTGCATTTTCTATGACCTTTACAGTCCTTCCAGTCTTTAAAAAATCCCCTGCAGGGGGTTAGTGAGAAAGGGTATACTTTGTGGTATGTTTGCCCTCCTATTAGGAACACAAAGGAAACCCGGCAATTTATTGCCACGTGACTAGCCTACCAAGTAGATCCGAGAGCGGTCCCTTTTGCCCGCTCGTTCGTACCGGAAGTAGGACAGTAGACCCAAAGAGATCTTCCGCTCCCTGAAGTGCCTCGCCCCTGCACAGCGCTGGCCTTTTGGAAGCATCCCAGTAGGGTTCCCCGAGGCTCACTGGTGACTCACGCCCAACATTGCAATCCTCTGTGCTTTTATCTTGGCTCTGAAGGATCTCATACTGCTCTGTCTTCTGAAGGGGAAAAAAAGATTCGTTTGTTTTGAGCAATAAAGTAATACAAAATGATGGCCATTCATGTGCAGCTCTTTGTCACAGTGGGCCGGATGAGCCAGACTCTTCGCAGCTCGCCATTCTCCCCTCCACTTCCCTCACCCTGTTGCCCACGATGCGTTCTGCACTTATCACCAAGTCACCCCTAGGGGGTAGATTTCCACCAAATGTTTCCTTTTGGTTTGTCCACTGAAGGGGACTGCTCCTGTGATGGAAACTAGATTCTGCACTAATGGTAGCAGCACAGATGAATCCTAGGCCTAGTATCTGTGGTGGGAAGATGGGCAGCAGGTCTGCCCCACCAGAGCATGAGTGATTAGAGGAGGGGGAGGAGGCCTTGACAGCACTAGATTTGGGGATTTCCTACATGCTGTTTACTAACTGTGCTATTTCAGAGGAGGTGGGTCACAGGTGATTGTGCAAACAGGAAATAGAAACAGGTGCTGTGTTAGGAACAGCCAGTGCCCTTTGAGCCCTTGTTGTTATCATGCCTCCTAAAAGAAAATTCAGGATTGTTGTAGTACAGGCCCTTGGTAGGAGGAAATGGTACTTGGCTTTGGATGTGACCAGGTGGCCCCAGGTGTATGTAAAACCACACATGGGTCACAGCAGACACTCGGTGGTAGTAAAGGTGCTCACACACTGTACCTTTTCCTTTCAAACTGCTGTCGCAGTTCAAAGCTGGGGCTGTTAAGACATTGACCACCCCCCAGCCCCACCCTCTGTCCACTGGGCTAGTACAAAGTGGGGAGAAATCCCAGGGTGTTGTACCAAGGACCTCCTTCCTTCCAGGGGCATAAACGTGGCTAGAATGTGTGTCCTGTTCAAAGTGTGAGATGTACTTTTTTGTTGTACCAAGTAGGGCCCCTCACTAAGTGCTTTTCTGGAAGAGGTTCCTGCCAGAAGCACTGGTCTGAATGGAAGGACCCAGCCACGATTCACACGGGTGAAGTTGCACTGCTTGACACAAAGAAACTTGATAAAAAGTTTGGCTTTTTTTTTTCTAATCATAAAAATATTCCCAGAAAGAGCCTAAGCTGTGTTCAGCTAGAAGCCTCAAAATTACTTTCAATTGTTTACTTTATAATGTTTACATACACTTTCCACTTTTTTAAAAAAAGAAAATGCAAGCTCTGACTTTTTAACAACTTTTCAGATCTTTCATGGGACGATGGAACTCTTGACTCACCAACTGGATTTAAATCTTGATTTAGAAATGTATTTATTTGTGTGTTTTCTGCCCTCCTATCCATGGCTTTCCCTAAGATCCTGGTAAAGGTGGCCCCTCCTGCCCAGACCCTTGTCTGTTTTCCCTGGTGGCTCTTGCTTCTTGCTTTGCAGACTGCCTGCAGCCATGATTTTGTCACTGACATCTGTGAGCCAAAGACTGAGCCTCTTTAGCAGGAAATAATAAGCAATACTACACAACTTGCTACTTTCAGAAAACATTTTTTTAGCTTCACCGATGACAACAGAGGAAGAAGGGAACTGGGATTTGGGTAAGTTCTCCTCCGCTGTTTGACCAAATTCTCAGTGATAAATATTGCGTGCAGATCACTAGGAGAAAAAAGTTGACTGACTTTCTTTTGTAGTGTGGCGCTTACGGATCTGCCGAATTTTACATAGACAAAGAAAGGGTCTTGTGTATTTTTGTCCATATCCAATGTTATATGAACTAATTGTATTGTTTTATACTGTGACCACAAAATATTATGCAATGCACCATTTGTTTTTTATTTCATTAAAGGAAGTTTAATTTAAATTGAAGTTGTGTGAGGAACTTGATCTCGGCCTCTTGTTACCCTTTCATCTCCTCCGCATGAGGGATTGTGGCTGAATTCCAGTTGCAACTCGAGCACCTTTTGATCTCTTGGAGTCCTACGAAAGCGTTGTAGATTTTCACCAAAGATAAAAGAAGAAATGGATTTAACAGGATCAATATTGAGATTCTCACCCAGCGGAAAGGCGAGGGCTAGGATCCTGTTGCTGATGGACGGTCTCGCGGTCTTTCTGTGAATTCTCATGACCTTCTAGGACTCCTGTCAGGAAAGAGAGAAGTTAGAGGTTGTTCCTCTCTGCGGATGAGGAAACACACCCAAGTTCTGTGACCATATCGTGCCTAGAACAGAACGGCTTTTCTGACTCATCACTCAGTCTGGAGCCAAACCAGTCCAGAAGGTGCTAGCCCGCGTATTATATAAAAACAGTGCTCTTCCCCAGGCCGCTGGCTTCAGGGAGCTGGACAGGAGGAAATGCTGGGAGCCCCACCTCCCTACTGGCCCGGGGAGCAGCCGCTCAGCCTCGGCTGGCCTTCCCCACTTGTGTCTTGGGCAGGGACCACCTCGTTTGTGAGGTCTTCAGGGGCTGGGTCTGTGTCCTGGTTACTAACCTTGCCTGGGGCTTGGCTCCAATCCAGGCATATAGAAGGGACTGGCGGTTTATAAAGCACAGAGAGCACAGTGAGCTCTCTGCTCTGGGAAATGACCCAACACTGCATGCTTCTCCGTGAAGAGGGAGAATTCTGCTCTTATCAACACACTGACACAGAGCTGGTCTTCAGCCGTCCCACACCTATTGCTGAGTCTGTTCCTGCCTCAGTTTACATTAAAAGTAAAACAAAACTTGTTTGCATACCTCCTGTGGCCTAGGCACTGTGCTAAGTGCAGAAAACCTGCCACTTTTGTCCTTTCCTGGAGTCCTTGGCACCTGCTGTTTGCTCGTCTACAAACCTCTTTCCACTTGTTCCAACTCCTACTTCATCTTCAGGTCCCAGGGAGCCTTTTCTGCCCCTCTAGGCTAGGAGAGGAACCCCTGACAGATGCTCTGGTTGTCTGAAAGTGGCCCGAGGGCAGAGACCCCTCACCCCTATGACAATAGCTAACTAACCCTGGGATGCTTAGATGTGCCGTCCACCTGGGTAAGTGCCTTAGATCGCCCCGAGGTGACCACAGCAGAAGACTTCTTACCTGCTCTTTATGTAACTGGATCTTCCAAGTAACAGCCACGCCACGTCGCCTTACCCCTGACCAGTGTGTGTAAGCGCACTGTTATAAACTACAGGTTTAATGGTTATTTAGGTAAGGCAGGACCAACAGATGAGGAGATGACTGCCATTGAAAAGTTTGTTACACTCACAGATCCCAAGAGGAAGGGTCACGCCACACAAAAGGGGGCCACATGGGAAAGCACCAGGGTCCCTCAGGCAGCAGAGAGAGCAGGGGAGAAGCATGGCCAACAGCCTTCACTGTGGTTTTCACAGGAGGGAACAGGCAATCGGTCAGCAGGCTTAGGATTGCCTAGTTTGGATAACTTCAGTGGGTTCTGGGGCATAGGGAGTATTCCTAGTTATCTGGTGTGATGAGAAAACAGCTATTTTGAGTTGCTGCCTAGGATTTTATAGTATAATAGCCCTGCTCACAGCCAGAGCCTGGACATTTAGATAAGAACCCACCCCAAGTTCCCACTTTGCTTTTCCCGGGACACCTTTTAAAATAACCATTTTGAGCTGAACCTGCGGCCTCTGCCCCAACCACCTTGTAAGTAATAGGTGCTTGTCAGTTGCTCCGTCTCCTGTTCTCTGGACACCTGGGACGTCGGAGGACTGCCCTTCCCTGGCTCGTTGGCTCCCTGGCCCTGGTTTCTGGGATCTGTAAGTAATAAGTCTTGTGAGTTGACTTTCTTTGTGTGAGTGTATTGAAACTGCACCTTCAATCAAAATGGCCCTGGGGTTTTACTTCCTCTGGGTGGGAGTTTCAGATGCTGAGGGAGCAACTTTTTGATCCCACGTGGGTGGCTTGTACAGGTCCTAACCTGTATAATCTTAATTTAATACACCAGCTATTCCCTGCCCCACCCCACCCCACCCCCAACACATCTGGTTCCTGGCCTTGGGGTGATCAGAGCAGGAAACAGCAGTCCTGAATGTGAGAGCCTGATGGAGGAGGTGGAGGGGGTATGGACTCTATAGATTGGTTGGTTTGCACATGGAAGACGTGCTCACAGGCGAATTGGAATTATTTCCCTTCTCTAGGAACTGGCCAGCCCTGGGCGGGGCAGTCTCTTTAGGATCAGCAAGGTCCTAGGTGTCAAAGCATCAAAACCCAGAAATAAAAGACATGATTAATACGCTCACCGCTTAGGGCTTGTGCACCTGCGTGGCTCAGTTCCACCTGGGGCAGTGATGCTCGTCTGTGTCCTGTGTTCCCCAGCCTATTTGTGCCATCAGTACTGGTTACTATAATTATATAATTTCATTGAATGACATGTAACCCAATGAAATATGAGTGCTAAAGAAAGAGGTGTTGATAAAAGTAAGATGAATTCTCTGGAAAGACTAGATAGAGGCAAATGCTTTTTTTTTTTTAGTGCTATCAACTTAGGCCCTGGCAAAACAACTACAAAAGATTAAGGGGAGACAAATCATAAAAACATGGGAGGATCTGTACTCCATTGGCTTCACAAATGTTTTTTAAATTCTCACTCCATTTCAAAGAAATCAAACCCGAAAGTTGTGGAAAAAGACATAGGTTTGGTTTATACAAAAAAGCGAGGAGACTCCAGTCCACATACCTATACTCAAAGGAGAGACCTGGGCCTCTGTTAACAGATTGGTGAACAAATGTATATGTATATGATTGAGGTGAAAATAAAATTTTTATGATACATAAGCATCTTTTTATGATTCCTTTCTTTACCTGATTTTTCTGTTACGTGATCAACTAACAGTTCTAATTGTGTCAGGTAATGGAGTTTCTACTGTTATTGTCCCTGTTCTTATAGATGAGGAAATTGAGACTTAAAGGAACTAATTTGCTCCAGATTTGAACCCAGGTCTTTCCAACTCCAAAGTCTGTACATGTTCTAAATCACTATACCAGCTACAGTGCCTATTTTAGCCATTCTCTATTTTTTGAAGAGACAGAAAGATGAGTAAGAACTGGCCCCTGCCCTTAGGAAAGTCATGGTCTTGTAGGAGTGGGAGGCATGTGAATAATTCATTTTATTACATATAGTAAGTAAAACTATAGGAGTTCACTGACAGAGATAGAGGAGGAAGTGGTGGACTTTATAAGGTGTCAAGAAAGGTTTTGCGTAGGAGATGCAAACTTAGATTTGATTTTATTTTGTAATGAATAGGCATATACCAGGTAGGAGGGGCTCTAAACAGAGGGGATAGCATGTACAAAGTTAAAGAAAGAGAATAAGACATTCAGAGAAATACAGTGGTTCTGTGTCTGAGGAGTGAGGTGGTAGGAAAGTTCTCAAGGGCCAGCTCGTAAAGGTCAAGTCAAGGAGTTTGGACTTGATCGTCTAGAAGTTTGGGGGAGCCATTGAAAACCTTTAATCAGGAGAGTGCATGGCTCTGTTTGCATTTTAGATTACCCCTGCGGAAGGGGGTGGGGTGCAGGCATGGCTGGAAGATGAACTGAAGGGCATTAATCCAGGTGAAAAATCGCAGCTCTCTGTTGCGACAGGAGGTGGAATGAATTCATTAAGGGTTTTAGGAAAAGCTGACAGGATTTTATAACAAGATGTGGAATGTGGAGACCAGCCATGGGTCTGGGTGGGTGCTGGTGCAGTCAACCACGATGGACAATACCAGTGAAGGAGAAAACCATGATTTCAGCTTTGGACACAAGTTTGAGTTTCTGCAGGACCTTCAAGTGGACATGTTCAACACAGCTAGATAATTGGCCTGGAGCTTAAGGGAGAAGCTGGGGGTGGAGATAGGTCTGTGATTGTCAGGATACAGATGGGGCATGAGAGGCTGAAGCAGCGTGAGGTGCAAAGGGCTGAAGACAGAAGCCCAGAGAAGGGGCTCCATCAAGAAGAAGACTGTGTAGGAACTTCCAAAGGGGAGAGGGAGAATCCTGGCAAGAGTGCGGCATCAGAGAAGGAAGGAAAGAATTCCAAGCAGGTTGGCCGATGGCCGGTCATACCTTGTGCCACGGAAGGAGCACGTCAGGGGAGAGCTGAGCAGTGTCCACCGCTGTGACCTCAGAAGTTTGGGTGGAGCCAAGCCCAGATCGAGGTGGGCTGAAGTGCCAGCGAGTTAGGAAATGAAGCAGAATACAGAACACCGGGAAACTGTCACACATTTGAAAAGGAGAAGGAAGAGGAGGCGGTTTGAACCGAGGGAGAAAAGGTGGCCATTTAATAGGGTCACGAGGCACCTGAGCTGCTTCACGGGCCAAGGAGGCCATGCAGGGCACCTGCGTCTCAGGGGTTCACCTGTACCCAAAGCTCAGGTGAAGCAAACTTCCTGTCCCTTCTCCTCCTTTCTTCTCTTTGGTGCCTATTCTGAGGCGCCTCCCCCCCTTCCTTTTTTTAAAATCAGAGCTCGTTGTCAGTTACTCCCTAGTAGGGAATTTAAGAAATGGCTCTTCCCGAGGGAGCATTTGAAAACAGCAGATGGCTCGGGAATCCCGTCTGCTGCTCTTTCTCTGCTACAACCATCCCCTGGTCCCCATCTCCTCTTCCACCCCCCTTCCCATGCCCTGGCCTTTGCTTCTGCCCACAGGAATCTAGTGCAGGCTTTTCCCCACAGACAGGAGGAGTTGCCACACATCTGGAAACTCTCTTGGCCTTGGTTAGCTCATTGTCAGCTCCTGGTGAAGTCCGGCTGACGGAAAGTAAAAGACCTGGACGTTGTTCTCCATCACAGGACCCAAGCTGTAACCGGGCCCACTCGAGGCCTCAGTTTCTTCTACTGTTCTGTGAGGGATTGATTGAGTTCACTGCGATCCCTTCCTGTAGTGTCACTGCTTGGTGTTCCGTACGTGGAGTCATGAGGCTCAGCCCCAGGGCTTCCTTAAACCTTGGCAAGTCCCACACCTGTGGGGTAGCAATCACTTTGACCTGAATTGTAGGAGCTCAAGTAGGAAAGGGGAAAATTCCTGATCGGCTTCCTGCTGACCCCTTTGGGGTTTTCTTTTCCGTCCTCCAGTCGCTCACTGTCCCATATATTCTGCCTTCTGATAATTATGAATGGCAAGCTAGAAAGTATAATAGAAAGAGCACTGAGCCAAAAGTAAGAAGGCAGCCATAGAATGCACCCATTTCCTAGCCATACAATCTTGGCTAGGTTCGTTGATTTCTCTGAGCCTCAGTTTTCTCATCTGTAAAATGGGATTAGTAATACCTTTCACATAGCGATGTGATTTTAGTCTATAACACTGCATATGTGAAAATGACTTGCACAGAACCTGACATGTAGAAGGTCCCAATTTAAATAATTCTTGGGCCTGAATGCTTAGGCTGGGGTCATACTTGCAATTTCTATCATTTTGTGGAATTAATATTTGAGCATGTCAAATCTGAAAAAAATACATCACTTTTCATTACTCTTCAAGGAACTTAAAGGATTTTTTTCTTTAGTACATCCTTGTGTTGCTTTGTCTAGCACTGGCCCTCTCCCTCCATCTAAATCAGGAACTCCATTTTTACATTCCTTTCAACTGATACAATTGCAATGCACTGCAGTGATCCCCAAGGTAATAGAATAACTGTCTCGCTCACTGGCTCTATTTTTTTCTTTCTTCTTTTTTTCTTTTCCCTTTGATAACAGAAAGTTTTTTTTTTTTCCCTCCAGAAAAGAAGCAACATCACCCTGTCAATGTTAAATTCTGGCAGAAATGGAGCCACTAAAGTGGAAAGGAAAAAAATTTATCAACAATCAAGAAGGAGAAATTGCATAGCATTTACTTAGTTATGTGTGTTTCAGGAATACAGGGTCCTCTGTATTATTGGCAATGATTGTCTCTGTGGTCAATGCTTATTTCTAAAATAATTCTCTTTTCAATGCACATAGCAGATTGATTGCATTGATGGCCCCAGGTCTCTACTTCTTTTGCTCTGTCACTTTGCTGTTCCTTTCACTAAAGAGTCTATTAACCCATCTCTTGCATTTGGACTTGGCCATGTGACTTGCTTTGATCTGTACGATTTTAGCAGTCATGATGCAAGTAGAAGCTTTAAAAAGTACTGATGTGTTTCCCCTAGTCCTTTTGGACCCCTGACATCACTGTGAAAATGTGCCCAGTCTGGCCTGTTCAAGCGCTGTGAGAGGGATCCAAGCTAAGACCATCCTTGACCATCCAGCTTCCATAGGCTCGTGAACAAAAATAAATCCTTACTGTTGTATGCCACCAAAGTTTGCTGTTTGTTATACAGCAATAACTAACCGATACAGTAAATTTTGGTGCCAGGGATGTGTGACCCATGAGTTCTCCAACTGCAGTGGTGAGTTAACAGCCTGGAGAGGTAGTTTAAAGTTGCCATTCTAGGTAAACTGCCCTTTAATTGTTGCCTAATACAACCTGTACATCCCTGCCCCTGTATCTTTGTATGTTTCATTTCTCCCTAGTGGAATATCCTTTGCTCTATCTTCTCTGCCTATTTGAATCATACCAGATCTCCAAGGACCTAAAGAAAACCAGCTTTTTCTGAGTGACCTATGGCTGCCCCCTGCCTGCAGTGGTCTCTCCACTTAACTCTTTGGGTATTTCTTGCCTGAGCCATAGAATGGATAGTCATCACATGCTACCTTCTTTTTTTGGGTTTTTTTTCTGGGGGGGGGGGCATTCACTTTCTACATCTTTATTTTTTTCTCACTTGTGATATATCTTGAAGATTTTCTCACATTAGCATAAATAAAGTTTCCCTTTTCATTTCGGTGACTGTGGAGTATTCCTTTGTGAGTGCGTCTCAGGATTTACCTCACCAGTGTGTGACAGAGGGACTTGAAAGTTTGTTTCCAGTCTTTTGGAATTACAATAATCCTTCAACAAATAAACTAACACATTCCATTTTCAACTTGGGTACATAAATGTATAAGATAAATTCCTAAATGAGAACTTACTGCAACAACAGTATTTGCATTTAAATTTTGATATATATGTACATGCTACCTTCTATAGCTACCGTTTCTTATCTACAGTTCTTTATGAAGCTATTCCAATTTCCTGGAGGGCAGGGCCCATTTTCTACCCCAAGCATTGCACTGTACCTTGAAAAGGGAAGCACAGGGCCTTTTACTAAAGACACTGATATTTGTAGGGTGACTGACATGGGGGAGGGGCGTTATTGTTAGGCATCACTGCTAATGAATAAAACCAGAGGGAGATTATTATGTTGTACACCTAAAACTAATATAATGTTATACATCAATTATATCTCAATTAAAAAAATAATTTAAAAAGAAGAAACAGAAGAGGAAAAATAAAAATTCAAAAAGGATAGATGTTAGAGGCTTCCAGATGAGAGTTTGTAGCATCTTACCCTACTCTCCTCTAATTCCCACTGGGAAAATAAATCCTAAAGTGCCACTTTTCCCCTGAAGATTTTCTCCTCAAATTAGATGTGGTCTATCCTTCCTTCGACTGTCCATGTCTCTTTACCTGTGTTTCTCCCAGGGGGCCTCCCCTAATTTACCTTGTGTGATAGATAGCCAGCCATGTTCTGATTTCTTTCCTGTTCACCTCCACCAGGCTGCACCATCAAAAATAGGAATTCCTAAGATTGGAGGCTACACTTTAATTCCATATGCATCTCTGGCACCTGGTAGGGTGCTTATCCTAAACGGGTGCTCTGTTAAGTATTTGCTGACCTCTTCAGCTCTCCCTGCTCTGTCTTTATGTTAAATGCCCTAATTCAGGCCCTCATCATTGCTCCTACAGAAAACTGCAAAAACATTGTACCTGGTCTTCCTGCTTCTAGCCTTGCCTCCCTTCCTCATTTGGTATTCAGTTTAAAAGAAAAATATGACCAGGCCATTTACTTAAAACAAACAAGCAACAACAACAAAAAAACCAAAACCAAAAACCTCTTAATAGCTTCCCTTTTCTACAAGGTTAAAGTCAAGCTCTTAGGGCTGGTGTGCATGGCCAACTACGGTCTGCCCCAGCCCACCTCTATAGACCCTTCTCCCTTCACACCATCCTCAAACTTTACTCCAACAGGAGGGCCCATCTAGTGTACCATGATCCATGCTGGACTGTTTCTCCCCAACTGCACCTCGGCCCCCCTTCCTCCCTGGTTGTCTCATGTGGCCCAGCCGATCTTGACCCTCCCTTCCACCCACTCACTTCCCCCCAACTCCCTTTAAGTGCCCCACTGATTGTTGTGCTTGCAAAATTACATTGTGGTTATTTGAGTAAATGGACGTTTCCTGAGAACACAGACTTTGTATGTGCAGCACCTACAACAGCACCCAGAAGATAAAAACATTGTTGGATAGGTGGATGGAACAGGGATCTGCTGTAACTGTGGCCTGAAGAAGACCAGGCGATTACTGACCCATCTATATGGAGGCTCAACCTGGGGAACTAACATCCTCAGTGACCTCATCCCTTGTATGGGCTTGTCTTCGAGGACTGGGATTAAGTTGGCCGAGGACTGGGATTAAGTTGGCCTGGGTTCAGTGCCAGCTCGTACGTTCATCACTTCCTCCTGCCATCCTTGGTGCCCAGGCCCACACTGGGCAGCTGAAGATTCCCTTAAATGTCGCTGATAGGCATCAAGCACTTTCTATGTACTGCATGTTGTTCTAAGTGCTTTCAGCGAATTAGTTCATTTAATTCTCACAGCAGTCTTATGGGGCACATACTATTAGTATCTCCATTTTGTAGATGAGGGTTAGAAAAGGTTAATTAATGTTTCTAAGATCAACTATTAAAAATAGAATCTGTGTGCAGACCCGGGCAGCCTGACTCCAGAGCACGTCGTCATCACCATCACCTCAGGTCTCCCCAGGTTTCTGTCTTGGATCCAGGGATGCTTCTCTCGTTTCTCAGTCCTTTTCTCTTCCAAGATGGGAGGCGAGATAAGGGCTAAGAAGAGAAAATTGCTTCTCGATTTTTTATTTATTCTATTTACTTGAATTCCCTCATCATTACCTAATGGTATGTATTTAACCAGAAGGAGGCCCATCTTATTTCCATCTATATATGGTTACCTACCCATGTAGATAACTTTTTCACATCCAAATTTGAGTGATTAACAAAGAGCCTTATAAAGCAAACCGTACTGCTCTTTGCAAGCCATCTCTGTTCCCCAGTGGGCTGGAAACCGCACCACTGCTTCCTCTTTATCTTTGTAGTGAGAGCACAGCACTTGTCACTCGGCATCTGAGCAACTTCAGTGACACCACCAGGAAAGGTCGGTACTCGTCCAAATGGCATGCTTCCCACAAGTGGCATCTTTTTTTCTCTTTCTGAGTAAGTGTCATAATTCTGTATGTTACTGTTGTCATGGGAGCTAGTCAAACGGAGACTGTTGGGTGATAAAATGGGACAATTTGGTCTCTACAGCAAAAGCAATGCCACACATCTCTGGTGATGGCGATCATTTTTGACTTTTGATGACATTCTTGGCCACCTAGACATCCTTGAGTTCCAGGAGGTGCAATGTTAGCCTGAGTCCTGTGAATCTGATCCCACTGGTTTTTACATTTGTGTGTGTTGCCAGACCTGCCAGTTTTGCTGGTCCTGGCTTCACTTTATCCTCTCAGGATAACCCATCCCTGGAGATGGGAAGAGGCTTAACTCCTCAGACTGAGAGGTGATGCCTGATGTTAGAGCTTGTCTAAATAAGTGTGCCTTGGGGGTGTGGCTGGGTGGAAGGAAGGGTCATGAGAGCACTTAGTCGTTTTAGGCTAACCCATAAGAAGGCTCTGGACTTCACCTGTGAGCTGAAGTGGGAATTGACTAGTAAGAGACTGAGAAGGGGGTTAGGAAGAGTCACTTGGCTCTGCTGAGGGGCATGTGGAAGGACCTCAGCCGGCCTATGGGCATTTATGTGTGTTTGAACGGGGAGACGGAAGGAGAAATTTGGGGGTGGATGGGAGAACAGTTGAACTGGGCAAGGAATGAAATCATTTCAGAGCAGAGAGAGCAGGTAGCAGGTACTCTTTAGTGCTATGGGTTCTTTTAGCATCTGGTGAAGCCCATAGACACCATCTCAGAATAATTTTTGAATGTGTAAATTAAAAGGTATAATATTATAGGGAATCTCAATCATATTGAAGTATGGTTCTTGAAATATTTTAAATTGTGATGTAGTCATTCATTTGCTTCATTATTTATGTATTACATAAATAAGATCTAGAGGTGGTCTTTAACCACCAAACTTCACAGTAGTAATGAGTGTGGACAATATTTCAAGTTATCTGAAAGAGATGTAGTGTGATGTGAAAATATCTGTGGTTTGTTGTCTACTCTCATGACTGAAGAAAATGCTAAATTTCCATTAAGATCAGTGAAAATAAAGGTGTGGGTTTTTTCCCACCCAGGTTTATGAACCCTTTAATCCCCCGTGTGGACCCAGGTTAAAAACTTCTGCTTTAGAGAGACTGGGTGGAGTTAGTGAAGGAACGTGGACCAGAGGGGAACTAAAAGAGCTTAGAATCAGTGTGACCAAGGCTGCAGCTAATACCAGAAAAGGGTGCAGCATTCAGCCTAAAGGGGTGCTTCATAAACCTTGGCTTGAGTTCAACTGGGTTCCTGTCTCACAGGACATTGGATAGTGTGAGGTAAAGATCAGATGTGGGGCCTGATGGGGTGAGAGGCTGCCTGTAGGGGAAGTTACTGGGACCAATTGCTGGGTAACCGATGCCCACCAGCTTGGCTTGGCAGGCAGTGATGGCTAGGTGGACTGGTGGGGTCCTTTGGGGACGGTTGGCTGGTGTGTTCCTAGCTGTCCTGTTCAGGTACCTGAGTGTGATTCTCAAGAGTGTGCTTTGTGTCTGTGAACCGTGTTGTTTGGCTTGTGTATGGGGAAACTGGGCTTACATTGTGCAATAAGTCAGACAATTGCAAATTCTCTCTTTGTCCTTTTTTTTTTTTTCTTTTCTGGTGAGTAGACTGAAAGTCCTGGGAAAAGGAAGATAATAACCAAGGTTCACAAAGGGGAAGCCTCAAGCCTTTCCACACCCCATTTAAACCATTACCTAAACTGGGTTATATATTTATTTCTTCTAAATTTAGACTCCTCCTAAGCGCTGATTTTGTATAGAGCCACAATTTTTATTTGAAAAACCCATAAGTCAGGAAGTAGCTTGAAAAAAATCTTTGGAAGCCTGCTATTTGTCCTTACAAGTACGGAGGGAGAAATGAAGGAAGTTAATTAAATGATGAATGATTAACTGACCAATTGCATTGTTTAGTACACGTATACCTTGTCCTAATTAATTGTTTAAATAAATATGTAAAGACTGATGAATCTGGTTAGAACATGGGGCCAGATAAGGTTAAAGTCATGGGTAAATGAGCTCTCAGACTTAGCTTTGTCTGCTTGGTCTGTCACCCCTCACCCTGACTAGCTGCCCTACAAATAAAAGTCATTAGCATGAGAGGGTCCTGGGGAGGGGCTACTGTCTGTCTTACTGAGACTGTATTCATGAAAAAGAAATGCACTGAGTTATGCATGGAAGCACTCTGAGCCTCCATCCTGCCCACAGCCATCAGTATGGGCAAAGGAGGAGAAGTTACTTGTTGTATTTGATGTCCTTCAGCTAGCTTTTGTATAAGGTGGAAGCGTTTGAAGTTGCTGTTTTTGTGTATCAGAAATGGTCAGGTATGGGCCGTTTTATATAGTGCAATCACATAGCCCCCTTTCAAATAATACTGAAATAGAAAATTTGGCAATCCCAGTGATGTTTTTGAAAAAAGCCAATACCATTAGGAAATTCTTTGTGTTTCAAAAATGTGACTCCAATGCGGTATGTCAATGCCAAGCTGTGTATCCATCAGCCAACAAGAATCTGACCTGCTGTGCAGAGGTGCCTAACCCTCTGTCCATTAAAAGAGAAAGCAATGGGTCAGTCCCCTGTGGTATTTTACTCTTTAGGACGAGAGAGATGTGCAACAACCCACAGAAAATAGATTGACAATAAGATGCTTCCGCGTCTGATTCCCCATGCATGGCCATTTGAACTGGTCTCTGTCAATCATTCCTTTCTACCTCCACAATACCTGTTAAATCTCCACACTGTTTCCTTCCCTTTCCTGAGAAAGCAGTACCCTCCCAATCATGTTCTTGACCTCATGCCTCCAGTAGCACCTTACTCCATTCATCCTGCCATTCATCCTGCTCTCTCTGGCTTCATCCATCTCCCCTCTGCAGCTCCTCTGCCCAGAAACATGCAGAGCTACCCGCGTCCATCCACCCTCACTGCTCTACCCCATCCATCCACTCTTTCTAACTGCCACCCTAGTCTTCTCTTTCTCTTCTCCATGAAACTTCTTGAGTAGTTTATGCTTCTTGCAGTTACTTCTTATCCTTGAAATGCTCTACTTCTGCTCTATGGAAACCTCTTTTACAAAGATCTGCACTGACCTCTTCCTCATAAAACTAAAAGGACTTTCTTCTGCCTGTAGAGTCCTTACCCTCTCAGCCACATTCAGCAGTGCTGACAAGCTCTTTCTTCTTGGAACATTTTGCTCCTTTGGTTTTCAAGCTACTGTGTCCTGGCTGCCCTCTCACCTCCCTGATTCTTCCTTCTGTAGGTTTTGTTCCTCATCTGATCTCCTAAATAGAGAGCTCATCTAATAATCTCTCTTTAGCCCCCTCCTTATATTCCCTAACACTTCCCAGTGCTCACATGTAACTGACCTAATCAGGATCTACAGCCCAGAACTCTCCCTAGTTACAAATAAGCATTTGTGGGAAGCAGTGAGAAAACAATGGAGACAGCCAGGAATTTGACATTTGTAAATCCAAGTTCAAGTCTGGCTCCACCATTTACAACTTTGACATTGCTAAATATGGGAATATCACAGAGTTCTTAAGAGGACCAGATTACAGACATTTTCAAAGGGTTGAATAGATTTTAAAGTATAGATAGATAGACCGATAGATACAGATACAGATGCAGACATATATTGAAATATTATTTCCAGGCGCTTGCTTGATTTCCTCCCTGTATACCACGTGGTACTCTAATTTAGTATTTCCAGAATTAAATGGGTTGTCTTCCCCTTCACCCTTGAACACAACAGTACCTCTTCTTGATAGCCTTATTCCTGTTAACAGTACCATTACTCCCAGTCGCCCTTACAGAACCTGGTATCAGCTTTGATTTCCTCTTGCCTTCCATCCCTCCATCCACTCCTTCTACCTCCAAGCATCTAAGACACTGACAAACTCTATAGGTTTTATCTCCACAGTGGCTCTTAAATTATAGCCCCTTTGTTTCCATTTCTATTGACTTCATCATTTCTCTCCTGGGCCACTATCATTACCTGATGTCTATTCTAACTCCATCATCCTACACACTGTCAGGTTAATTTTACTAAGACCTCTCAAATGCTTTCAGTAGGTTCCCCATTGCCTAGTCCAAACTTTTAAACATGATAGTCAAGCCCTTCATGCTTTCAACTCAAAATTCCTGCCCAATCTTAGCTCTTTCTATTAATCTTCATGTAACCCTCCCCCAATCCAACCAGTTATTCCCTATTTCCTGAACAATTCTTTTGATTTCTACTTATATAGTCTTTTCCTGAAGTCTCCTTCACCTAAAAGACCCTGTCTCTCCACTTAAATTGTCATAACCATCTTCAAGGTCCATGTTTAATACTATCTCTTCCATACACCTTACCTATTTCCTACCCCCAAAATGTAATTTCTCCTTCCTTCAAATTCCTCAAAGCGCTTTTACCATATTTCTTTTTGGGAGGGATGACTACCACCCTACTTGACTAAATTGTAAAATCAAGAAGTCAGAGACTATCCCAAACTCACTTTCATATCTTAGTCCTTGAAGCATCAGAAACACTATAAGTGGTTGAATAAGTATTGAATAATTAGCAAATGAAGCAGAAGAAAACGAACTGCTAGTTTTCACAATAAAATGTTTCAAATGTGGTACCCATGTCTGTGAAAAGTCGTAAAAAATGTTGAGTAAGTATTGCCTAGACACCAAAAATAATGTTGTGGAAACATGCCCCTGACATAAACATCTCAGAAACCATAATTTAAAAAATATTTTTATTGTGAAATATAACACATAAGGAAAGTTAATAAAACATAGCTGTGCAATTTAACAAATAAGTAAAAAGAAAAACCATGTAAACACTATTCAGGTCAAGAACTATAACATTCCTGGGATCCTAGAAGCATCCACCCACCGTGCCTTATGCCCCATCCGGACACACACACACAGTCACTTTCCTGACTTTCATGATAACTACTTCCTAGCTTTTTTTTTTTCTAATGGTTTCACCCCTTATGTTTGCATCACTAAACAATACAGTATAGGTTTTTTTTTTTTTTTGACCTTTCTTTAAATTTTAGAGTCATTTTGTATATAGTCAAAAAGAGTATATGCTAAAGTGTTCAGCATCTTCCATTAAACATTTGCAATTCACTCACTTTCGTTTCTGTGTAAGATTCCATTTTATGAATGTATCACAGTCTGCCTGTTCTAGTGTTGATGGACATGTGGTGGTCTCTAGTTTGGGGGCTGTAATGAACAGTGATGCTGTGGATACTTTTTCACATGTAGCCTGGTGCAGTGCTAACATTTCTCTAAGATGTATGTCTAAGACTAGGTAGCATTGCTGACAATGTTTTAAATTGCCTCTGTAATATCATTTTTTGGTAAATAGTATTTAAAAATTTTACTACTCTATGGCATTGGGAATTATATTCAATACCTTGTAATAACCTATAATGTAAAATAACCTGGAAAAGAATATATATATAAATATAACCAAATCACTTTGCTGTATACCTGAAACACATTTTAAATCAACTATGTCAATAAAAACTTTTTTGAAAAATTAAAATAACAAAAGAATTTTTTTCTCATATGGTCTAACTTCTATTCCTAAGCGCTTATTACATAAAGAGCATCATACACATGTATCACATTAACTGGGATTTATGAATAAATCAGTATATTTTAAATGATGACTGGAAATTTGTGTGGTTGATTGATTGGATGTTTGTTTTCCAGTTTTCCATTGATTATATACATATGCAGTTTTTAGTTGACTACATCAGGTGACCACCTACCCTTTCACCCTACTTTTTTTTTTTTAGCTCTTTATTGGAATATAATTGCTTTACACTCTTGTACCAGCTTTTGAGGTACACCAAAGTGAATCAGCTGTGTTTATACATATATCCCCATATCTCCTCCCTCCCGCGACTCCCTCCCACCCTCTCTATCCTGGCCCTCTAAGGCATCACCCATCATCGAGTTGATCTCCCTTTGTTATACAACAGCTTCCCACTAGCTATCTATTTTACAGTTGGTAGTGTATATATGTCTATGCTATTCTCTCACTTCATCCCAGCTTCCCCTCCCCCTCCCCCTCCTCCGGCCCCATGTCCTCCAGTCCATTCTCTGCATCTGCATCCTTCTTCTTGCCCTGTCACTGGGTTCATCAGCACCATTTTTTTTTTAGATTCCGTATATGTGAGTTAGCATACAGTATTTGTTTTTTTCTTTCTGGCTTACTTCACTCTTTATGACAGTCTCTAGGTCTATCCACCTCATTACATATAGTTCCATTTCATTCCTTTTTATGGTTGAGTAATATTCCATTGTATACATGTGCCACATCTTCTTTATCCATTCATCTGTTGATGGGCATTTAGACCACTTACCCTTTCACCCTACTTTTTTTGCAGGTCCCCTCCTATCAGAATTGTTTTCATTCTAAAATTCCTATACGCAGCCTTATCATGGTCTCTGTAATGTCGTTTTTTCTTTCTCTCACTTTGTCTTTCACTCTGGTCTCCTTTCCTCTTTGTCTCTGTGGATTCACAAAATTCAGTGGATGGTCCGCTTCTTCCATGCCTTCTCACGATCTCTATTCTGTTAATTCCATATTACCAGCAATTGCTCCCTGTTGGACTCTTCCTGTGTCTTTCCTCTGGGCTCTAGGCCCTGAGTGAAAGATCTAGCTCACCCTTGTGGCATCTCTGTCATTCGTTCTCTGCTCTTTCTGTAACACAAAATAAACTAGCCTTTAATAGTAACATAATAAATATATACATTAATTTCTAAAAAGTCTTGATTTTGAAAATGTGTATGTCAAAGGAAATATTACTACTGAATAATGTTTTTTCCTTTAAACCTAATACTTGAGAATTGTCCCAACAGGAAATATTCCATAGTGGTCCCAACAGAAAACTTTGGGTAAGAGAACAACTGAAATCAGTCTGATCCCAGATCCTTCTGGACTTGACAGCCACTTATTATGAAGTTTTTCAATAAATCTGCAGTGGCTTTTTAAAAAATTACAAAATGAAAAATCCTCCATGGTATAGAAAGGAAGTACTGCCGCTTCTTTAGATGCTAATTTTAGCCAGTCTTGGATCAGACCTGGCCAGGAGCTACAAATAGTTCCAACCAACCAGCAGGAAAGAGCATGGCAGCCGGGCAGTGTCATTGACTTTGCCTCTCCAGCAATCATTTCTGTAAGAACAGTTCATGGACAGGTACCTAGGAACTGGAGGCTTGAGGAAGTATACTGAGGAATTTTCCCATAAAACAATGTAAAAGGTGAATTATCATACATCATATTTACTTCAGGGGCACTTAGATAAGCAGATATGTTTTATGAAAGTGGTCATGTTACATGGACGAAGCTAAACTTTTTTTTTTTTAAGAGACTAGAGATTACTATGGAAATAAAATTATAAAAGAACAATTAAGTCATCAAGCCACTCCACTGCTTCTCAGCCTGAAAAAGATATTGAACGTTTGAGTTGATTGTAGCTAATAACCTGCAGTCTCATTTTCTAGAGTTGTAATACAGGGAGCTACATAATGTGGCACATTGGGAACTGGAGCACTCATCTATTTTTATTCCCCTTTCTTTCTCCTACTTGCAAGCTAAGCTCAGCATTGGCCAGAGAGAAGTAACAGTTCAGAAAGGACCGCTGTTCAGAGCTGAAGGTTACCCCATCAGCATCGGCTGCAATGTAACTGGCCACCAGGGACCTTCAGAGCAGCATTTCCAGTGGTCTGTTTACCTGCCCACAGCCCCGACCCAAGAAATCCAGGTCATCAGCACCAAGGATGCCACCTTCTCCTACGCAAAGTATACGCAGCGGGTACAAAGCAGGGAGATCTACGTGGAGAGGGTCCAGGGTAACTCAGTCTTTTTGCACATCTCCAAGCTCCAGATGAAGGATTCCGGCGAGTATGAGTGTCACACACCCAACACTGATGGAAGATACTATGGGAGTTACAGTGCAAAGACTGATCTAATTGGTAAGCTGTGTGTCCTCCTCTCCTAGCCAATCCCTGATGGGGACAAGCCAGTGTCTCCATCATCACAAAGTCTTGCCAGGTGACATGGCTTTATATTGTGCTGTTTGTTTTGGCAAAAGAGCCCACATACCCCTCTGGGTATTTTGGAGTTTGTCACAAATAGGTATCTCATATTCTCTAAAACTCTCAGTGCATTTTCACAATTGACTTTGTCCTGAAGAGTTAGATAGTATGTGGTCTTCCTAGGCCTTGCCCACAGCTGTTCATAGGTTGACAATAGCATGGCATTAGACAAGGCTTTGAGAGTTCTCATGTTATGTGTCTTCTTGAAAGCAGAATATTAACTTGATAGAAGAGCTGATATTAATATATTTAATATATATATAATTAATATAATAAATATCATAGGAAGTAAGTCATTAACTTGGAAATAATTATTCTCAAACTACCATCCTCTAACATATTTACCTAGGGGGCGAGGGTCGTATTATTTGAAATTACCCTTTTGTCCCTTTGCCTAGAATATCTTATCACTCCCTTTTCAGCCTGGCAAACGCCTACATATACTTTGGAACCCAGTTTAGATATTACCTCTTCTGTGAAACCCATTCCGTCTCAGGCAGTATTCCCACCTTTGTTCCTTGATGCTCTACTCACACCACTGTTATTAGCACTCACCCAGTTTCTGTGGTAATTGGCTACTTACATGACCCTGCCCGACCTCACCTTGAGCTCCATGAGAACATTTACCTCACTCCCTAGCACAGTGGTTGGCACTAAGCAGATGCTCAATAAGCATTCATTGTTGAATCTAAGTGTTGCTTTCACATAAACTTAGGCTGTGTGATTTCCTTTGAGGAAGAAGAAAAAGGTAGGGTAGTAGGATGGTTATCAAAACTTTGGGAAGAGTTGCATTTCAGCTCTGAATGATAAACTATAACAGATTATTTCAGAATTTTATTTTATAAGGGAGCAGGTGAAGGCCCAAGGAAGTGAAGTAACTTGCTCCAGTTCATGAAGTCAAATAGGGACAAATACAGGATCAGAATATAGGTCTTCTATCTCCCAGTGCTTTTCCTGTTTAAAACCTCTGTATCTGAGTAGCTAAATTGGTTACAGCCTATGCTAAAAATGTAAAATTAAGGTCCATACAACAGTGAACCAATAGCTTTGTGGAGTTCCACAGACCGTATGTATGTAGACGCCAGTGTTCCTGTTAGCAATAGAGAAAGCATATGGCTGGTGGAAAACTAACTCAAAATATGTACTTTACAGATGTTGTGTCAGGGCACCATCTTTGTCTAAGGAGGCTAGTCTGACAGGTACTGAGTCAATTACCATCATTCCTCTGTGTCCAGTCATTCCAGATACCCTCTCTGCTGCCATGACTTCCCAGACTCTCAGTAAGGAGGAAGGTGACCCATTGGAACTTACCTGTGAGGCATCCAAAGCCACAGCTCAACATACCCACCTCTCTGTCACCTGGTACCTGACACAGGATGGAGAAAGAAGCAAAGCCAGCAAGATTATTTCTCTCTCCAAAGATTTTACGTTGCTCCCTGGGCCCTCGTATACAGAGAGGTTTGCAGCTGGTGACGTGCGGTTCGACAAGCTCGGGGTCACTACCTTCAGGCTGTCCATAGGGAGGCTCCGGCCCTCAGATCAAGGCCAGCTGTTCTGTGAGGCAACTGAATGGATTCAGGATCCGGATGAAAGCTGGACTTCCATCACGAGAAAGCAGACAGATCAAACAACTCTGTGGGTCCAGCCGGCAGGTACTTATCTTCTTAGGAAATTCATTAATAGCTAATAGTGGGTATTTGGGAGATATCTTTTTCTTTTTTCTTTTTTCTTTTTGTTTTTGGCCACCCTGCCTGGCTTGAGGCATCTAAGTTTCCTGACCAGGGATCGAACACACACCCTTGGCCCTGAAAGCAAGGAGCCATAACCACTGGACTGCCAGGGAGTTTTCTCTTTTTGTTTTTTTCTAATCTTTTGTTGGATCCAAAAAAGACCATTTAGAAAGTTTGAGTAAGTTTTCTTTTTGTCATCTGGGAAGCATAAATAAGAAAGACATTCACTTTGGGCTCTATCCACAGGAGGCTTTATATGGGATAAAATCTGTTGAATATTACGTAGATTCCACAAGCCATGCATGGAAATAGTTTTGTTGCCATGCTTGCCAGGCTCTGTCTAAGCACTTTATCTACATTATCTAATTTAGTCCGAACAACCACCCTCTTAGGCAAATAGTCAAGTCCCCATTTTTGAAACACAACCCTGAGCCTCAGCTAAATGCTCTGCCTAAGATCACTCAGCTGGTGCGAAGTGGAGCTGGCGTTTGAAGACAGTTGTGTCTCTCCATGGCCTTCTCACCACAGACACCTGGGCCTCAGAGTAGCTCCAGTTTCCAATGTGAAGCCTTATCTTAGTACTGGGATTTCCTCCCACCCCTTTGCCCTGGAATGGTGTTACTCTTCATGATCCATTGGCATTTTCACCAAAGCAAGCAGGGAGCCTCCATTGTGATTCCTGGTCTCTCCACATGGGCTTTGGTCCAGTAGGAAGAAGTCTATAACCATATATATCCCTGCTAAATGCAGTGATCCAACGGTGGATCATGGAAGTCTTTTTTCTTTTTTCTTTTTTTTTAGGAGGAGTGTTATTCTGTTCCATTGCAAATTGTCCTGATGGTGTTGTGTGTCCAAGTTATACACAGGGAGTCCTGTGGAGATACATCACATGTGCTTTTTCCCTCTTTCTTTGAAAACAATTTTTTAAAATGTAAAACAGTATTTTAAAATTTTATTTATTTAGATCAATAAAAACTGTATATGTTTAAGGTGTCCAATATGATGTTTTGATATCTATATGTGCTGTGAAATGACTACAGTCAAGTTCATTAAGATATCCATAACCTCACACGGTTGTATTGTGTATGTGGTGAGAACACTTAGGATCTTTCTTAGCAAATTTCCAGTTATACCACACTGTATACTAGCTGTAGTACATTAGATCTCCAGGACTTATTCATCCTGCGTAACTGAAACTGTGTACCCTTTGACCAGCATCTCCCCATTTTCCCCACTAGCTCAGCCCCTGGTAATCACCATTCTACTCTCTGCTTCTATGTATTCAACATTTTTAGTTTCCACAGTATTTGTCTTTCTGTGTCTGGCTTATTTCACACAGCAAAATGTCCTCCACGTTGATCCATGTTTTTGAAAATGGCAAGATTTTCTTTGTCTCATGGCTGAATAATATTCCATTGTGTATGTATACCACATCTTCTTCATCCATTTATCCTTTGATGGACTTAGGTTGTTTCCATATCTTGGCTACTATGAGTAATGGACATAACAGTGCAGATATCTCTTTGAGATACTGATTTCATTTCCTTTGGATATGTACCCAGAAGTGGGATTGCTGGGTTATATGGTAGTTTCTACTTTTAGTTTTTGAGGAACTTCCATACTGTTTTCTATAATGGCCATACCGATTTACATTCCCACTAACAGTGTACAAGGGTTCCTTTTTCTTCTTTATCCTCACCAACACTTGCTATATTTTGTCTTTTAGATAATAGCCATTCTAACAGATGTGAGTTGATATCTTGTGGCTTCAATTTGCATCTCCCTGATGATTAGTGATGACATCTTTTTCCATATTTTTGGCCATTTATATGTCTTCTTTTAAGAAATGTCTATTAAGATCCTTTGCTCATTTTTGTTATTTGGGGTTTTGGCTTTTTGCGATTAATTTGTATGAGTTTCGTATACATTTTGGATAGTAACCCCTTTTCAAGTATATGGTTTGCAAATATTTTCTCCCATTTTGTAGATTGTCTCTTTACTCTGTTGATTATTTCTTTTGTGTGCAGAATCTTTTTAGTTTCATGCAGTCCCACTTGCCTATTTTTGCTTTTGTTGCCTGTGCTTGTGGGGTCATATCCAGAAAATCATTACCCAAATTAATGTCAAGAAGTTTGTCCTTCTTTTTTTTTTTTTTTGCCATGCCATGTGCCATGTGAGATCTTAGTTCCCTAACCAGGGATTGAACCTGTGCCCCCTGCAGTGGAGGCACAGAGTCTTAACCACTGGACTGCCAAGGAATTCCCTCTTCTATTTTCTTCTAGTAGTTTTTCAGTTTCAGGTCTTATTTTTAAATCTTTAATCCATTTTGAGTTTTTTTTTTTAAGCTCTTTATTGGAATATAATTACTTTACACTGTTGTGCCAGTTTTTTTCTGTACACCAAAGTGAATCAGCTGTATTTATACATATATCTCTATATCCCCGCCCTCCCACGACTCCCTCCCACTCTCCCCATCCCAGCCCTCTAAGTCATCACGCATCATTGAGATGATCTCCCTGTGTTATGCAGCAGCTTCCCACAGCTATCTATTTTACATTTAGTAGTGTATGTATGTCAATGGTACTCTCTCACGTCGTCCCAGCTTCCCCTTAGCCCCCCAGCCCACCCTGTGTCCTCAAGTCTGTTTTCCACATCTCCATATTTATTCTTGCCCTGTCACTGAGTTCATCAGAACCATTTTTTTTAGATTCCATATATATGAGTCAGCATACGGTATTTTGAATTTATTTTTTTAATATGGCATGAGATAGGGGTCCACTTTCATTCTTCTGCATGTGGATATCCAGTTTATTCAACGCCATTTATTGAAGAGACTATATTTTTCCTGTTGTGTATTCTTGGCACCCTTGTTAAAGATTAATTGACAAAGATTCATGGATTTATTTCTGGGCTCTATTCTGTTTCATTGGTCTATATGTCTTTAGGCCAATACCATACTGTTTTTTTTTTTAAAGAAATTTTATTGAGATATAATTGACATACAATAAATTGCATGTATTTAAAGTGTACAGTTGGATATATTTTTTCTTATTAGTAATGTATATATGTCAATCCCAATCTCCCAATTCATCCCAGCCCTCCCCCACCCCCCCCGCCCGCTCTCCCAACTTGGTGTCCATATGTTTGTTCTCTACATCTGTGTCTCTATTTTTGCCTTGCAAACCTGTTGATCTGTACCATTTTTCTATATTCCACATATATACATTACTATATGATATTTGTTTTTCTCTTTCTGACTTACTTCACTCTGTATGACCATACTGTTTTGATTACTGTAACTTTGTAATGTATTTTGAAATCAGGCAATGTGATACCTACAGCTCTTGCTCAAAATTCTTTGGCTCTTCAGGGTCTTTTGTGGTTCCATATGAGTTTTAGAATTGCTTTTGTCTATTTTAAAATGCCATTAGAATTTTGATAGGGGTTGCAATGAAACTAGATTGCTTTGGGTAGTATGAACATTTTAACAATATTAATTATTCCAACCCATGGACATGGGATATCTTTCCATTTATTTGTTTCATCTTCAATTTCTTTCACCAGTGTTCTATAGTTTTCATTGTACATGTCTTTCACCTCCTTGGTTAAATTTGTCCCTAAGTATTTTCTTCTTTTTGATGCTATTATAAATGAGATTGTTTTCTTAATTTCTTTTTCTGGTAGTTTGTTGTTAGTGTATAGAGATGCAACTGATTTTTTTTGTGTATGTTGATTTTATATCCTACAACTTTACTGAAATTCTTTATTAGTTTTAACAGTATTTTAGTGGAGTTTTTTTTTTTTTTTTGGGAGGGGGGGTTCTATATATAAGATCATGTCATTTGCCAACAGTGACAGTTTTACTTGTTTTTTTCCAATTTGGATGCCTTTAATTTCTTTTTCTGTCTAGTTGCTCTGGCCAGGACTTCCAGTACTATGTCGAATAGAAGTGGTGAGAGTGGTCATCCTTGTCTAATTCTTGATCTTAGAGGAAAAGCTTTCAGCTTTTCATTGTTAAGTGTGATGTTAGCTGTGGACTTGCCATATATCACATATGCTTTTAACTTAGGAAAATTCCACTGGATATTCTCAGCCAAAAATGAGAGCAAGAAATCACAATTTATATCAATTCAACATAGTATAAAATATTTTATTTAAAAAGATACATTACTGTGTACTTTACACATCTATGTATACATCTTGTTTAATCAGATTGCATTCAGAAAATCATATATGTTGTTCTTTCTAGGTGATTTAAAGAATAGTCAAGGGCATTTTTGATTCTAGGCATTTCTTTGGCTTACCTACTCCTCAGAACTGATCTCCCATATGAAATTCAATCCCTGTACTATCCTGACAGGACGCATCATCTCTCTCTGGTATTGAAAGGATAGATGCAGTGGCCTCTCTAAATCTCTGCCTTGATTTTGTTTCCTAGTGAGAGATTTTCAAGTCAACATTACGGCTGAGAGCACAGTTCCTGAAGGAAAACCCTTGGAACTGGTTTGCCTGGTCATGGGCGGTGGCCAGGACCCACAGCTTCAGGGTGCTTGGTTCTTCAATGATATTGAAATAGCCCACATTGATGCCGGTGGAGTTCTGGGTCTGAAGAAAGACTACCAAGAAAGAGTGAGTCAAGGACAGCTCCAGGTTTCAAAGTTAAGCCCCAAGTCTTTCTCTCTCAAGATCTTCTCAGTAGGTCCAGAGGATGAAGGTACCTACAGATGCACAGTGGCAGAGGTGACAAGAGCTCAGACGGGCTCCTGGCAGGTGCTTCAGAAAAAACAGTCACCAGACAGCTACATGCACCTGAGGAAGACAGCAGGTATGTGAAGTCTGGGCCAGACACAGTTGGGCTACTTTTAGATGCCCTCCTTTGTGAGTACAGGATGCCTTCATGGACATGGGTGAGGTCCGCTGAAGTCAGGTGTCAATCAGATCACTTGGAGGTGGGGTGGAGTACTGCAAAGGAAAGCACTCAAACCAGCTGAAGACCCGGGTCCTATTCCTGAGCCATTAAGTGGGCCATCACCATGAACACACTATGTGCTTCACTTCTCAATCTCACTTTCGTAACTGTAAGATAATGACATCTAATTTAACTGTCCTTAAGTCCCTTCTTGCCATCTTAGATTCTTTGATTTTATTGGCTGTTGTTTCTAATTTTTGTCCATTGGGTTTTCTTTTAGCAGAGAACATCTGTATTAATGAAGCCCTCTGTCTTCATGCTGGGTGTGTGTGTTTTGAGTAGATTAAGAGAAAGGAGCTTACACTTGCCTCCTTCCTGGGAAATAAACACTCACATTACCCCTCCTACTCCCCCAACATCTTTCAGGTGTCTTTCTTCAATTCTCTATTATCTTAAACTGATACAAGGAATGATACTAAGTCTTAATTCTGCATCAAAGCCTGACTCAGAGTAAGAAAAGAAGAAGCAAGTGATACTGAGCAGGATCCACTGCCTGTCTGTTGCTATGATGTGGTGAGACGCCTATCCACATGAATCTAGGTATCTGGAAGGCCACTCAGGTCTTGTTTAATTTCTGAAGTCTGCGTGACCTTAAATGTGTTTGAATCATCAGTGCTTTTTGTGTGGAGAGAAAACTGATAAATCCATAAGTAATATTACAATTCTCTGGGCTGGGTATTAAATTCAAAGTCTAGAAAGATGAATTGCCCCAAAGCATAAACTAAAATAAAAACAAAAACAAACCCAAAATGAAGATATCCTTGTTGTACTTGCTTATTGGAGGCATCTCCAAAGATAGAAACATTTCCCTTCCATGCTCTTCTCTGTCACCCCATTTGCTGGGAGTGAAGATGCACAGCTTTGGCCTAGAGTAGTGAGCCAGGAAGTGTGTTGGTGTTAGTTTATTACACTAAACATTTGGTCTGACTTGCTAGGATTCAGAGAAAAACTATGTAGGCGTGTTTACATATTTACACAGAGCTAAATCTCGACTTCGTGTATCTGTCTCCGCTGGAGCAGATCTGAGGACGTAGGAATTTGTGCCAAAGGGACCTAAAAGTGTGCTACATGGCCCGCAGATCACAAGCCTATCAAGTAGATGGTCTTCCCAAGCTAAAGATAATCCTTTGTGCAGGCTGGAGTCCAGCCTATTTCTTTTTATGTAGAAACAGAAAAAGTTATTAGCAGATTTATTAAAGATCCTGTTGAATATTTGGTTTGGAAACGTAAACCGTTACTTCAAATGGGAGCAGAGTTTATCCTCTGTGAAAGCTTTAAACAGAAGAGGGTACTCCCTACTGCTATGCATTTGTACCTTACACATGCATGATGAGTTTATCACTTCTTACCGAGAGGCAGTAATGACCACAAATAAACTAAGGAAACCACAGTTTAAAAAAAAAGCAAGACTGAAGCTGGTTGAAACTAATCATAATGGTTATATTTGAGTAGTGAGATTATGAGTACTATTTTCCCCTCTAATTTCTAAACTTTAGTTATGAGCCTCTTTTTAACTTGAAAAAAATTAAGTATAATTATGCCTCTAATACCCAAAATTTGGAAGCAAGTTTGATATATATATATATATATATATATATATATATATGTAATAGATATAGATATATAGATATAGGTATATTAACCTATTTGTGGACTTTAGCCTTCATTCTGCCTTTGTAACATATACACTGAGACATAAAGCAGTTAAAGACTGAACGCCTTCCTCAGCAGGGAAGGTCAATTTGCAAATTCATTTAGATCCTATTTAGATTTCTAATGCCAGTTCTATTTTGTTTTCCTGAGAATTCCCTAGTGATCCAGTAGTTAGGACTCCATGCTCTCACGACCTAGGGCCCAGGTTCAGTCCCTGGTCAGGAAACTAAGATCACCCACACCCAGAAATAATAAATTTAAAAAAAAAATCTATTTCTTTTTCCTTTTCTGGCTTTGAATTCCTCTGTTTTCACGAAGTGCCTATCCTTACACACTGAGGCTAACAGCTCACCTTTGCTGTGTGCTTCTCCTTCCCAGCCAGGGTAAGCCCTTTGCATGTGCTGTTCATTTAGTCCTCTCACAATGCATGAGGGAGGTGCTATTATTACTCCCATATTTACAGGAAAGGAAATTGAGGCTCAGAGAGGTTCACTGTGTTGCCCAGAGTAATTCTGACTCCGGGGACCTTGGCCTTAAGCGTGAGGCTGGGCTGCCGAGGATGCATGAGCTTCAGGGATGTTTGCATTGCCCACAAAGCACACAGGGCAAGGCCTTGCACAGGAAGTTCTGTTGAAAGAACGTCTGCATTTCTACACATCTTGAATTTCCTATCTGGGAGCCAGATGTACATTTATTGTTTTACATTATAGTTCAAATATAGGAAGGATTGCCCTTCAACCAACAATGTATATGAATGAATATATGATTTGAAAAAAAGAAATATATATATATATATATATATATATGTATAGGTAAATAGATATTTAAAAAATACTTGGGGAAAATGTATACATATATTTATTATATATATATTTATATATACATAAATTTTCCCTTCAAGTAATTGTTTTTTAATGGCATTATTTTGAACAGAAATATAATTAACAATACTCTTTCACTGTTCAGAATACATACTAATTAGGGAAAGATAAGTAAGGAGAGGAAGGTCATTTTGAACTGTGAAAATCTGAATTCTAAAAAACTAAGCATTTAAATATACACAACTTCATTACTCTCAGCCTCATACACCAACCCTAATTAATTAAACAAAATATTACCAGATGTTTTCCCAACTAGATGGTCCTAAGGAACAAATCACTAAAAATTAGGGCAAATTATACATTGTTTAAGTGTAAATAAGTTCTCCTGGTATTCTTTCTGCTGTTTCCACTATTTACGTGTTGATTAAATCTTTTTTTCTGTGGGTGGTGCAGGAGTGAACAACCTTAACGGATTTGTCACAAAGTAGTCCAGTCCTAATTAATGAGATTTCACTGTCTTTTAGAAAAATTTTCATTCACTTGAAATAGTTTTTTCTTCTAAAATCTGTAATCCACAGCAAGAAATGTGGTCGTGTCTATCAAGAACAGGCAGCAAGCAGTGTGGGAAGGAGAGGCGTTGACCCTTCTCTGCAAGGCGAGTGGAGCTGAAAGTCTCCTGTCCGTGAGCTGGTGGCACGTCCCACAAGGCCAGACACAGCCGGAGTTTGTGGCCGGAATGGGGCAAGATGGCACCGTGCAGCTGGGTGCCTCCTACGGGGAGCTTGATCACCACAGCAGCAAAAGGCTGGAGAAAATGGACTGGGCCACCTTCCAGCTGGAGCTCACCTCCACCAGCGTCACAGACAGCGGCACATACGAGTGCAGGGTGTCTGAGAGCACCCGGAACCAGGCCAGACATCAGAGCTGGACTCACAAGATGTCAGTCACTGTGAAACCTCTGGGTAAGTGTCCGCGAAATCCTTCTCTGAACTTGCGAATCAGCAGTATCTTCCTTCGGCAGTGAATGCCGTGGAATTCAATTGTGTGTCATCCTCAATCCCCTAGTGACAGCACGTGTACCCCAGGACATAGAGCAGTCTCTGGCTACCATGTCTGTCAACTGATGTCTAAGGTTTACTCACCTTTATCAAGATCCTCTTTAGGGTGCAACTTGTAAGCTATTATTCAAGGCTAAAAACAAAATCGTATGAATTAGAGTAGACTTAGAAAAGAGATATGCCAAGTGGAGCGGAGCCTCATACATTCAGGCTTCTGACAGCTGCAGCCCTGGGACTGTGGAGTCTCCTCTAGCATGTGCAAAAGAGTGATGGTGCACCCAGGAGTCGGGGTAAGGGAAGGAGGCCAGCCAGCGGGGCTGGGGAGTGCCCCACCCACTCAGTAGCAGCTGTCCAAGCAGCAGACTGGAGAAACACTGCCTGTTTGTTGTCTCTGCTAAGAACACTCTTAGAAGAGGGTCAACTTTGGAAAATTGAGGTCAGAATTCAGAACAGACTGTACTGTGAATCAAATTCTACCCCCAAATATTTGATACTGCCAATGTAGAAATGCATGATTCAATGTGAAGAGGCTATGACTAGGAAAACTTGGAAGCACTGTACCTTGATTTGATGAACGTACTAGAAATTGTGTTTCCCATTTCTGCCCACAGAGTCAAGTTTACAAGTTAGTCTCATGAGCCGTCAACCACAAGTGAAATTAACCAACACCTTTGACCTGTCCTGCATCGTGAGGGTTGGCTCCCCTGACCTCAAGTTTCCACTCACCGTGATGTGGCAGTTCCAGCCCGCTGGGGCTCGAGCCTTTGATCTGCTTCTTCAAATCACCCATAATGGCACTATTGAATGGGGGAAATTCCTACCCCAGTTCCAAAAGAAGACGAAGGTTTCACAGTCTTCATTTCGTTCTCAACTCCTAATCCATGATGCCACTGAAGAAGAAGCAGGAGTTTATCAGTGTAAAGTAGACGTTTATGACAGAAATTCCCTGCACACAAACGGCCCCATGAGGGCTTCTGCGATCTCTCACCCACTGAGGATCAATGTCACTTTACCAGGTAAACGTTACATGAAATTAACCCTGCTTTTTTTTTTTTAAAACATTCCTCCCATTTGGGGTAAGTTATAGAATTTAAGCATAAAATACCTTCTCCCCATGTTTGTACTATAAGTAAACACCAAATATAAGTGATAACCAGGAAGGGCGGGGAGGGATAAATTAGGAGTTTAGTATTAACAGATACACACTAGTATATATAAACAGCAAGGACCTACTGTAGAGCACAGGGAACTATATTCAGTATCTTGTAATAACCTATAATGGAAAAGAATCTGAAAAAGAATGTGTATATATATACACATTTACATATATCTGAATCACTTTACTGTACACCTGAAACATTGTCAATCAACTATACTTCAATTAAAAAAAAAAAAGCAGCCAGAAACAAAAACAAATACACACACACACACACAAAGTGATATCCAGGTTAACATTAAGTTAACATGCACAAAATGGCCATACCGGTTTTTAAAACATTGAAATATTTCCACACTGACGAATAATAACTGTTGCCCCTTCCTCATTTCCCATAAGTCCCCACCACTCAGCAACTGAAGGGCACCACGTGGCACAGCAAGGGACCTCTAGGACCAGCTCCAGTGCTAAGGCATTCTTTCGGATTGGTCCTGTCCATGCCTGACCAGTCATTAAATGCTTAGAATGTCTCTCCTAGTGGTATGGATAATGTAAATTCCATTAAATACGTTTACCCACTCATTTTGATATGTTAATGTTTAAGAGTTAGAGAATTTATGATTATAGTCAACATACTTTACCTTGTCAACTGGTAATAGAGCATAGAGATTAAAAGTAAGACACAACTTCACAAATTCTACTGTGCCAGTATCTTCTTTCATGACTTCCATTCTGCTGGGGCACAGTGTTCAGGAGGCTTTGCTGTCATTTAGATCTCACAAGCACTGGATAGCAGCATCACTTTGGACAAGGCACTTAATCTGTCGAAGGCTAGTGACCCCTTGTGCAAACTGCTGATGTGCAATTTAAAGATGGTGACATGTTCCTAGTACAGTGCCTGACACACCAAGCAACTGCTCAAATGTAGCTGTCATTCTCTCAGCTACTGAGCGATATTTTGGGTAATAGTAACATTCTCCTTGTTGATTAACTCATGCCTTAATTTAGTTGTCCTTTCTGATGTGTTTCAAACTGTTGGTCCAATCCTTTCTTCTTCTTTTTTTTTTTTTTTTGGCACACGGGCTTAGTTGCTCCGTGGCATGTGGGATCTTCCTGGAGCAGGGATCGAACCCACGTCCTCTGTATTGGCAGGCGGATTCTCAACCACTGCGCCACCTAGGAAGCCCCAAAGAGAAGCATACTTTTTTTTTTTTTTTATGGCGCACGGGCTTAGTTGCTCCGTGGCATGTGGAATCTTCCCAGAGCAGGGCTCGCAATCCTTTCTTCTTAAAACTTCTTTTTCCTTGGCCTCATGACACAAGATTTTCTTGGTGTCCTTCCTAGCACTCAGACTGCTCCTTCTCATTCTCTTTTGCAGAATCCTCCTCCTCTGCTGACTCATCCCTTTGGGTTTCATCCTCAGTTTACTCTCTTCTCATTCTGTACAGTCTCCCAAAGTGGGTTCATTCCTACCCATGGATTCAGGCTATATACGGACAACTCCCAGATTCATTATCTTGAAAGACCTCTCTTCTGATCTCCAGACTCATCAATGCAATTGCCTCCAAGTCATGTCTGCACGCAATGTGTCAAAACGTAAATACGCCATTATTATCCCTCCAAAGCTACTCCTCTGACATTGTGCTCTACGTCCCCCCCATCCATCAGTGATCCAAGCAAGAAACTCGAGTCATCCACCACTCCTCCACGTCCACCTCATGTCCAAACTCCCATTACCTGGCAGGCAAGGTCCTTTATGATCTGGTACATGTGTGTCTTTCCAGCATCATCTTTTTCCGCTCTGCATCTTGAATTTGACCTCCAGCCACACTGAACTACTGACAGTTCCTCACATACGCTATGCTCGCTCTCATTTTTAGTCTTTGTTCAAGTTGCTTCTTTTGCGTGGAATTCCTTAACACCTTATCCATCGGATTAATTCCTATTAAGACTTAGCTTAGAGATATCTCCTCCAGGAAGCCCCTCCTTACTCCTATATTTGGGATAGATAGTGCTGCTGTGTGCTCTGATAGCCACTTCTGCATACCTCTGTCCCACCCGGATGTCACAATCCTATAATCTCTAAGCCTCTGTCCATGTACTAGTCTCTCCATCTAAGCACAGACTGAGGGGAGGGAATCCACAGAGCCTGGAATAGTCTGGCACATAATATAGTATGTGCTTAATAAATGTTTGTTGAAGGAAGAGTAAAAGAGACCTACCGGCAGCATCAATAAGCAGTCACAAACGTAGAATTGATGATGTCAGCAAGAAGATGAGAGTAAGATTTAGAAGCTGGGTTTTCCCGTTCATCTTTCTGACAAAGCAGAAAAGCTCTGGGGTTAAAGGATACCCATACAATGTTCCCACAGTTGAGTAGCTGCAAGGAGACCTAATAGGCCACGTATACCTCCCTCTTGTTTACCCATGTTTGCAGGCAGATACAACTAGACTTTGGCATATTGTGGCTCTAGGAGTACTCTGGATAGGAAACACAGACAAAGCATTAATAGGGCCACTTTCTCTTAATCTGATTTATGAGATGCTACAGAAGAGAAGATGTCTGTGCCTAAATATTGAAGCATTTTCTTTTTTTTTAATTTTATTTTATATTGGAGTATAGTTGATTAACAGTGTTGTGTTAGTTTCAGGTGTACAGGAAAGTGATTCAGTTATACATATACGTGTATCTATTCTTTCTCAGATTCTTTTCCCATTTAGGTTATTACAGAATATTGACAGAATTCCCTGTGCTATACACTAGGTCCTTGTTGGTTATCTAATATTGAAGCATTTTCATGTGGAAGAGGTTGGCTTTTCTGCATGACACTTCCTCCCTGCCCCACCTACCCTATCCTACTCCTCTGGGGCAGGAGTAGAACTAGGACCAGTGGATGGAAATTATGGAGAAGTAAAATTCAACTTGATGCCAGAAAGAATGCTCCCGTGGCAGCATGTCCAAGGATGGAATGGGTGCTTTGTCAGTTAGTGAGCTGTTCAGAGGCTGAACGAGCAGTTAGTGGGGCTGCTAAAGAGGGAATTCACACATCTGATGGATGTAGGAGGTATGGCCCTAGTTGACCTCTAATGTCTCTTCTACCTTAAAGTTCTATTTTTTAGCAAAGTAACAAAAGTAATGGTACCATTCTTTTAATTTAGAGAGCAAGTTGAAAGTGAATTCAAGCAGTCACGTCCAAGAGATCTCCATCAACTCCAACACTGACATAGAATGTAACATCCTGTCCCAATCCCCTGGAAACCTTCAGTTGGCCATTATTTGGTACTTCTCTCCCATTTCCACTAATGCACCCTGGCTGAGGATCCTAGAAATGGACCGAACCCAGGTAGTAAAATATGGGGATGAATTTCAGACCACACGGAGAAAACAAAAATACCATGCTGAGAAAGCGTCCCAAGACTTGTTTCAGCTGCACATCGTGAGTGTGGAAGACAGCGATCAGGGCCGATATCGCTGCGCTGTGGAGGAATGGCTCGGGTCTACACATGGCACTTGGCACAAGCTTGGAGAAAAGACATCAGGTCTAACAGAATTGAAACTCAGGCCCACAGGTAAACCCTGCAAGTGTACTCTCACGCATTTTTCTGTAGAGTTACCATCTTCCCTTGGGCAGCTGTTCTATGGGGTGATTATATGAAGGTGAAAATATGACCTAGAGTCTTAGTAACTGTGTCCACCTGTACAATGACTGCAGGACTGGATAGCCCACCAGAGGAGGCGGGGGTCACTTCAGGTGAGTCAAGCTGAGATTTGGAGAAGCTTAGATGGGGGCAAGATCGCTTTGACTGGTTTGCTTCTCAGCCTGGCAGGCTGGTCTATGCAATTACCCTGGGTATTGTATCTCCAGCTCTCTATAATAACAAGCTGTGTCATTCCAGTGGGGCTCTACTGTAATTTGGCAGAGAAAGAGTCATACAGAGCATATTTTTCCCACTGTGAACAGAAACTGCACAACTCTATAGGGATGTGTGGAGAGATTGCTTTTCAACATTTGGCTGCCTAGACATAAGGCAAGTTAGAGTAGTTAACTGTTGGAATGGCTCACTGAGGGCATCTCCTCCTCCTCAGGAGATCTTTAAAAATGAAATAGAAGTTCCATTCGTTTGCGTTGGTCTAAGAGTGCCGTGGTCTAAATGTGGACAGGGTTGATTAGATCTGTCAGCATTAGTTAGGTCACCTCCAATGTTGATTAAAATTAAATGAATGTCACAGCTAAGGTTCAGAAACTGGCCGGGATCCAAAAGCACAATGCAAATAAGTTAATCTAGTTTGGCACTTAAAATTCTATTTTCAATGTAATGTCAAAAAAATAAGATTATAATGAACATTGCTACGTGTTAGGCAATGGGGAATCCAGATAAACAAGGCAGAGCCTGAAGGAACTCACAGTCGGTTGGGAGCAGCAGGGGCAAAACAGAAGCTGAGCACGGGGGTCCCTTCCTGCCGCTCTGGCCCCTCTCCTCCATGCCCTTCAGGCCCTTCTTCCTCTCCCTGCTCAGGGTGGGTGTTCCTCAGGGACACCAGAGCCCACTTTTCTTCTTACTTCTCTGTGCCCTTCAAAACTTCTTAAACATCACCTGGGTTCCAACTACCACCTTCAATGAAACAGCTCAGAGTTTCTATGCTTAGCCCCCATTTCCTGAGCTCCAGGCCTTTCTACCCAACTGCCTGTTGCACATCTCTTCTTGGCTGACCCAGAGACCCTCACACTCAGCATGTCCCAAATCATCCCTAAGAGTGTTTATCATCCTGGCCATCCCACAAGGCTCATGCCCACTCCGTTCTCCGCCTGGGTGGCTGGCATCCCTTTCTCCCAGTTGTCCAAGCTGAATCTTGACAGCCTGTGCCCACCCCTTTAAGAAGTGCACACCACTTCTTTGCTCGAGCCAGCACTTCCCATTTAGAAATGTGGGACCCCTGTTGTCCAATACTTTATCAAGAAATGCCTAAAATCTTTTTTTTATTTGGTGACATCTCTCATTTTGGAATGCCCATAATGCATTCAAACTCTTTTAAAATGCTGAAGATGTCAAATAAAACATATTTGTGGGCTGGGGGTGGCTGGCTGGGGGTAGCTAGCTGTGTACCCTGGTGTAGGAAGTGAGTTAAGGAAGAGGCCCCAGGGAAAGATACTGAGAAGGATTGGTTAGAATTGAAGGCAAGATGCTTTCTCTGAAATCAAAAGAGGAGAGGATTTCAGAAGAAACTGGATTTCAATGACAGAAACTGCAGAGAGGACGATAAAGTCTGGAGAGTCTCTTGAGCTCGGAAATCGGGCCTTTAGTGGGGACCTTGGCCGGAGCATAGTGATGGGATTGGAAAGCCGAAGGCAACAGAGAGTAATTTGAGGTGAGGAAGTAGAGACAGTACTGTGTAAACTAATATTTCACATGCTTCTCTATAAAGGGAAGGAGAGAGTAAAGAGGGTAACTAAAAAAGGGTCTAGGATCAGAGAAAGTTGCTCTTTTAAAGACAGATCAATAAATACATTTGTAGTAGAGCTGAAAATTTAGTGCATGCTATAATTTCTTTATTTTGTGTGTAACTACTCTAGCCGTCCTTCCAAGTGCTCACCTGCTGGTTAACGGGAACATTTAAAAAAAGTAAATGTCAAAATCTGTCTGAAACTTAGTCTAATCCAATAATGTAAATAGTCTCCTTGAGTGGTATTCTAACACATGTATGAAAATGTTCAGTCTCTCGGGTAGCCTCCTCTTTCCCTGCGTCTGTACCTAAGGTGATATCGGGTGTATGGGAGCAGGGTAATTTGCTAAGAAAAAGGGGTAGTGATGGAATATGGGACTTGAGGGGAAGGCTGGACATTTGGAATGGCCTTTCTGGGAAACAGAGAGAGAGCTCACCTGAGAGAAATAAAAGCAGCAAGGGAGAGCACCCGGTGAAGCTGGGTGGTTTTCAGTGGCAGGTCCAGCAGGCAAGAGGCGGCTGAAGAAGGGAAGTGGCTGGTTTGACTCATAGCAGAGAATGTTCTGGCAAATATGGAAGAAGGACAGGGGTCGAGGAAAAGTGTTAAAGATGAAGAATCGAAGGATTGTAAGATGGCATCCCTTCAATGAGAAGTAGACTTTTCAGAGGAGGTATCCAATCTAAAGTCTGGGTTCCTCTCGAACTTACCACCATTTTTTCCCCCTAGGAAGTAAGATACGCATCTCCAAAGTGTCGGGGACAAAAAATGCCTCCGAGCACAGCGAGGTGGCCATCCGCTGCAGCCTGGAGACTGCTGGCAGCACAGCCTCCCTGTTCTCTGCGATGTGGTACTGGAAAGGAGAAAATTCTGGAAGTAAAATGCTGGTGCACCTGCAGCATGATGGCGTGCTGGAGTATGGCGAAGAGGGGCTCAGGAGCCGCCTGCACTGCTACCGCGCATCCCCTGCAGACTTTGTCCTGACGCTGCAGCGGGTGGAGATGGGGGACGCAGGAACGTACTGGTGCAGGGTGGCGGAGTGGCAGCTACACAGCAACCCGAGCAAGTGGGTCAACCAAGCGTCAGACGAGTCACAGCACGTGGCGCTCACGGTGCTGCCTTCAGGTAACTAGGGGTTCACCCGCATGGCACGTGACCAGGAGACGCTTTGTCTCCTCTCCTACGCTTTCCCGCCCAGCTAGGTTTTACTTCTTTTTCGGCTGAAAACAACGTACAGACTCCCTCAAGAAGATGACTTCGCTATTTCTCTCAACAGTAACTCATTTGGACACACAAGGTTACATGAGGTTTTGGCATGGACATTTAAATGTCAAGGGCATCTGACCTCCTCCCCTACTTTCCCTCTTAAACAAAAAAAAGCCCTCAGCATTGTATCCCTTTAAATAACCAAATACTGTTTGAAGGGGGCATCCTTATCTCTTGGCTGAGTCTCCAATCTCAGAAGGCTGACCTGCGGTGGGAGTAGGATGAGGAATAGGGACATGGTGACTTTGTGTTTGATCTGGTTGATTCAAAATCAGCTACATCTAAATGCTCCCTGGGTCAAAAACCAACCAAACAGAAAAAAAGCCTTTCTCAGTGAATAAGTGCCAAGCTTCTTATTGATGTGTTCAGCAGACTATCAGATCTTTGATCATGATAGGCATTGGGTGTGCCTCTCCTAATTGTACCTTGAAAGGCAACAGGGGAGGAAGTGTGCCCCATAGAACTTGTTTATAGGCTCTGGCAAAAAGGCAGCTGCTTGAAGACCATTGGCCAAAGGGTGACTCTTCTCTGTGTGGGAAGGTCAACCTATTCTGCTGAGTGCTCAGCTTTAGGAGGCATTCAGAACAAGAGGTTGTGAAGGAGAAGAGGGCTTCCTTCCAGCCAGTGTGGTGCCAAGCATATAACAGGCATTCATTAAGTAAAAATTCTTCCAGCCAGGCCAGTAAATCTTCCCAGGTGATTAATGAGCTGGTAGATGTTATGGCCTGCTCACCCTCTGAGCCACTTCTTTCTGGTGGGATTTAAGGAGAAGGCGAGAGGTGAGTTATAGGTTAAATTTACAGGGAGAGAGAGTCACTGGAGAGGCAGTGGTGTGGACTTGGTGCCTCATACCAGGAAGAGTAGAAAGGATCTATAAGGATAACATCCCTACAGCACCCGCTAGCTTTGGGGACAGTCCATAGGAGGGAAAGAGGGCTACTAAGAACGGATGGCACCTTCTCAGAGCTGGGATATTTGCATCCCAGCCCCAGCAAGGCTTCTAGAGTAGAAGTCAGAGTTATCTAACTTGTTCCCTGGAGTCTATCATTCTCTTCCCTTGACTATTCTTCAGCAGGATTCTTTTCCCAAGTGTCCAGGCAGAATTTATCTTCCTATCCGCTTTTCTTCCATTCCAACAATTATAGGAAGTCCCCACCCTGAGCACATCCCATACATGTTTTCCCACTGGAATTCCTAGGCTCTATAGATTCAGCAGTTTTTGTAGTAGAATAAATAGGTAATAACTGTCAAAAGTATATATTCTGTGATTCAAATGCACATCTCCTCCGAGATGGATGGGATTGTTCGCAGCATATATACACTGTTCATCTTTGTGGTTTATAAAACAGGTGTAAGGTTTTTAAAAAGATGAACTCTGGAAAGAAAATGTGACAAACCGAATGGTCTTTGTATTCTCCACAGCTGAAGGAGCTGGAAAGCCTGCACCATGAGAACCTGAGGGTTTCCATCATAAGTACCGTTAAGTGTTCCCAAGTAAATCCTTGTAATATAGCATCTTGCTTCTGCTACCTGGCTTTCCGGTAGTTGGGGAGACAGTAGGGGTGATGAAAAAATCCAACGGTTTGGAATCAGACAAGCCTAGGCTCAAATTGCAGCTCTGTCACTTCCCTACTAGCTATGAAATCAATCCCTGGTTACTCAGCTTTCTCATAAAATGAGGATCATAATACAAATGCATATGAAGTATCTACACAGTCCCTGGCGCATTGTAAGTGCTCAACACGTTACTTCCTTTCCCTTTATACCTCCAAACATGCTAGACACACACAAACACAGGCACACATATATACCTACATATGTGTATATCTGTTTATGTGATAAAATATTTTAATTTGTTCAATGAATACCTATATGAGGACACACAAAAAATGTATTACAGCGTCTGTTCCCACAGAGTTCAGAGTCCAGTGGGGGAAGTAAGGTCCAACATGGTAGGTGTCATGAAAGAAATAGTCTCAAGACACTAAGGAAGGAGCAGAGGCAGGGCTGGGATGAACGGCTGGATGGGGAGGAGATCTGGGAAAGTTCCCCAGAATATAGGGCCTATAAAAAAAAGGGAGGTACGTATTTTGGGAAAAGGAAAGGATGTACAAGATGATCAGAGAAACTGGTAGGATGGCAAGAGAGGAGGCTCGTGAGATACAAAGGGTACAGTTGTCAAATGGGTCCTGTGTATGGGGCTCGGGAAGGTGAGCTTTCTCACGGAAGTCACAGAGTGTCATTGAACAAGTTCAGGCAGGAGAGTGACACATCAGATTTGCATTTTAGAAAGCTCCCCCTGGGAGCAGTATTAAAATATGAATCAAAAGGGAGGCAGGCATAGAGCAGGGATAACTATTTGATATTGATTGCAGGGACCCAGGTTAGACAAGATGAAGGCCTGAATTAAGGTAGTGCCCATGAGGGCTGAGAGAAGGACAGGCATTCCACATTCCATATTAGGAGATGGAGTCTTCGGGATTTAGAGGCTGATTAGGTGTATATGGAGGGTGAATGAGCAGAATAGAATCGAGGATGAATACCAGGTCTCTGGCCTAGGTGGATAGTGGGGACAGTCCCTAAATGAGGTAATATAGGAGAAAGGTCTAAAGGGGAAGATTAGTTCAGTTTTGAATAAGTTGGGCTGGAATTGAATTTGGAGTACCAGTGAGTCATCTAGGGATATCTGTCCAATAAACTTCAGGATTTCCAAATGAGATCTCTGCCAGAGTTATGGATTAGAAATCATCAACTTACAGCCTATAATGATGCCCAAGGATGGACCCCTGAGATATACCACCATTTCTCAGGTGACTGCAGAGGAGGAGCCTGTGAAGGAGAACGGAAGGATTAGCCTAGAGGTAGGAGAACCAGGGTTTGGTGGTATCACAGACACCAAAGTCAGGAGGGTATCAAGAGGTAGGAAAGAGCCAACAGATTCGACTGGTGCAAAGAGGCCAATTAAGACAAAAATAGGAAAATACCCATTGGGTTTAACATTATAGAGCAATTACAGAAAAATAGTGAGAAAAATCAGATTACAGGGAGAAAGTGGAGACATCAAATCCAGTTCATGCTTTCAAGAGCTTTGATGTAAAGGGAAAGAGAGACAAGAACAAATGACAAGAGGTGCAGTGAAGCTTTGCTTTGTTCTCTTTTGGTTTGAAGATGGTAGGGACTTGAGCACATTTACATTCTAGAGGGGAAAGAGCCAGTGGAGAGGAAAAAGAGGAAAGTTGGGAGAGAATGGATAGGACTGACAGCCCAACATCTTGAATGAACGTATACCACCCCCGGATTGGAATGCTGCTTCATGTTATCTGTCTCTGGTCCATACCTACTAATCCTTCACCAACCAACTTAACTGCCACTTTCTCAGTGACTTACCTTATTCTCTTAGCCATTGCACCTGCTTAACACCCATCATCAGTGCCAGACGATACCTTCTGAGAAGGCAAAGACTGAGTGTCTTGTTCTCAGCGCTAGCACAGTGCCTGGCACATGGAAGATGCTCAAATACTCACTGTATCAGTGTAGCTGCCCTCCTGGTCAGGACCAGCTCTACATATTAATAAAGTCCAGGTCAAATACAATAGGCTACCAATTCTTACTTCTCAAATGGTTTTCCACCACCTCTGTTTGGCAATTCTGTTAGTTTAGGACTACTTTTTTTTTTTTTAATTAATTTATTTATTTTTATTTTATTTATTGGCTGCATTGGGTTTTTGTTGCTGCACGCAGGCTTCCTCTAGTTGCAGCGAGGGGGGCTACTCTTTGTTGCGGTGCACGGGGTTCTTATTGCGGTGGCTTCTCTTGTTGAGGGGCATGGGCTCTAGGTGGCTGGCTTCAGTAGTTGTGGCACATGGGTTCAGTAGTCGTGGCTCCAGGGATCTAGAGCACAGGCTCAATAGTTGTGGCACACAGCCTTAGTTCAGTTTAGGACTACTTAATAGAACTGTGAAGCAAATGGCTCCTGTGAAGGCAGAAAAGTTGAGACGTATTTCCCTGATGGAACACACCTTGCATTTTCCTATCCATCTCACTTCCTAAGCTACGACTAAGCCAAAGCAGGGGCTAGCACCTTGAGTCTTTTTGTATCTCATTCTAGATAATTCTCTGTGATTAATAGGCAAGTTTATAAAGCTTTCTGGGGCTGGATTGTTTGTAGCAGTATGGTACTTGTTACTATTTCCCAGCTTTGGGGGGTGAGGACATATTTAGAAAGTGGATTCTCAAAGGAGATACAGGCCCCTATCACACTGACATTTATGAAGAGAACATGCCATTTATCAGCGCTGCCCCGGTGCCTGCAACACGGCCTGGCACGTAGCACTCGGTTCAACAAGCACTTGATGACAGAATGAGCAAGTAAGTTTTCAATGGAGTTGAAACCGATGCTGTCAGGGGTTCGCTTATTCTGGGATGCACTTGTATCAGGTTACCTAACCCACTGGCATTTCTTGACAGGAGCCCCCTCTCCCACATTGCCACAGCTGGCATCTCAGCTGTCCAAGTTTGGGGTTAGGTTGGGGGGAAGTTGGTAGCCCCCGCATCATCCTCTACCTTTCTTCTTCCAAAGTCAGTATTTCTGGGGTAGTGTCAGAAAGGAATGCTCCTCATGATGTGTTTGGCTGGGGGGTAGCAGCAAGTTACAAACTAAACCTCGTGATGAAGCGTTCTCATTACACTCTTGGCTCTGCCTCACAGGCCTTGTACTTGGAGCACTGGGCACTTACTCGGATTGCTTCAAAATGCCAAACCTTAATGGTCTTGAATGTCACTAATGCTAATCCAGATATGGATGAGAGGCAGATGGTGGCAATGGTGACTGTGGAACCCAGAGCAAACACGGCCCTCCCAGGAGAGGTAATTTAGAAGCACTGGAGCTGACAGTTTCTAGCTGTTGGCCAATTCAGCGCTGCAAAGGGCGCACGTTGTCGTCCTTGGATGGCAGATTGCTCTAAGCCCAGCAGCCTCCTCCCCATTCAGCTAGTCAAGCCCTCTGGCAGTCCTTTCACACTGAAGGTTAGAGTCTCAGTGGCAGAAAACCCAAGTGCCAGGTTTCTTTCCACCTTCTACGTGCCAGCTCCATCTCCCCGTCATCACACCACCATCCTAGCATCGGTGACACATGGATGCTGTGGACTCTTACCTCCCAAATCTCTGCCTCCCATGGTTGGAAAAGGAAGCCAGAGTCTCCCAAGTAATCATCTGACTCTCAGCTGAATGCCACCCAGCCCCGGGGACAGAGAGATCAGAGATTTAAGGGAGAGACTTGGGCCGGGGAAAGACATGGACAAGCCTATGGACCCTCAGTGAGGAATCAGCAGGTTCAGCCCTCTTTTCTGCCTGGTCTCCTGGGAAAAAGTTGCCTATGATTTTCTTAACTTTCTTGGTAGCTTTCTAGCTGATATTTATTCCTTGCTGACTCAACAAATGTGCTAGGTGCTGTTTAATGCTTTATTAAGTGTTACCTCATCACAACTCTAGAAATTATTATCCTCATTTGATTGACAAGGAAACGAATGATTAGAGAGAGAGAAAAATAACTTGTCCAAAGTCCATAGTGGCAAGTTGTAGAGCCAGGATTTGAACCCAGCTCTCTTTGAGATGTAATAGGTGCTCAATCCCTACTCTGCACATGAGTGGTATGAAGTAGCAAGGCCAGAACTCTTACTCGCTGGTCTCTACAGCTCCATTCTCTTTCAGCATTGCAGTCTATCCCTCCTGCTTAACCATATGCTTTCAAATGTATTCAGATAAGACCTGGGAGAATTATTGTAGACAGGAGGGCCTTGGAAAGAAGGGTCAGGTAGGATGTGGAGAGGGGGTAAGAAAGAATTCAAAATCTATCTTTATCATTGCCCACCCTTTTAAAAACAAAACGAAATTTAGGGTGGAGAATATAAATGAGACCAGAGAAAAGCCAGACAAACCCTTGTAGCTCCTTGCCAGCCCTAGGTAGAGCTGCCAGCCTCATGTCCAGTGATGATCTTTCCTCTGGGTAACATGGATGGCAGCTACCCCTGAGTTCCCGTGTGTGCAAGTTACTCATGCAGTTGACTCATTCCTTTAGTCTCCATTGATGACCTATGAACAAAGTGCGGCACAGAAGGAAAAGCTGCATAAGACGTATGTCCTGTCCTCCAGGAGTTTATAACCCAGAAGCTAGAGACAGGTTGAGATTCTTTTAAAGTTTATTTTTAATTAATTAATTAAAAAAATTTTTTTATTGGCTGCATTGAGTCTTAGTTGCTGCGCGTGGGCTTTCTGTAGTTGCGGAGAGCAGAGGCTACTTTTCATTACAGTGCTCGGGCTTCTTATTGAGGTGACTTCTCTTGTTGCGGAGCATGGGCTCTAGGTGCACGGGCTTCAGTAGTTTCAGCGCGTGGGCTCAATAGTTGTGGCTCGTAGGCTCTAGAGCACAGGTTCAGTAGCTGTGGGGCATGGGCTTAGTTGCTCTGTGGCATGTGGGGTCTTCCCGGACCAGGGATCAAACCCATGTCCCCTGCATTGGCAGGCGGATTCTTAACTGCTGCACCACCAGGGAAGCCCCTAGATTCTTTCTTGACTTCCTACAAAGAGATGTTCTTCAAGGTGCAAAATGTATCAGTAATGCCAAAAATGGAATTCTTGCAGCATGAGGTTGGGCGCAGGGACCTCTAAACCTATTGTCTTCATCTCTAGGCATTGGTAATCCCATGGATCCTATAGCTTAACCTCTGAAGAAGAGAGTGCTTAGGTCATTACAATTTTCCAATAAAAGCACAGCTACTATCAGCATCAGATTTTCCAGAAGAGCCCTGATTTTGAATATCCTGTCATAAATACATGTAGTCAGAAGACTGCATTTAATGGTTGGTGTCTCTTTAAGCATGTGTCTTTCTGCATCGAGAGACCAAATCCCTGTCCTTTGACAAGTAACTCGAGGCGCTGTTTCCCGGAGCCTGTGGTGTTGGCAGTTCTCTCACCTTTGCTTCCCCGGCTGTGTGGCCAGGAACCCCTCGCGGGCCGCCCGGACGTGCTCTGCGTGTCTGTGTGCTGGTAGCGCCTCCCTGAGGACCACAGCTGCCCGATGCTTTAGTATGCCTTTATACACGAGCCTTTGCCTATGTGCTTGCAGTCAATCCAGTTTGATTCACAGCAGCAAACGGTATCAGGCACATGTGCTAGGCACTGCAGGGGCTGTAGAAACAAAGGACACTATCAGACCTACTCCAGTAACTGTGATGACAAAGGTGGTTAGAAGGGAATGAGAGAGGTCTAAACAAAGACACGTATGGGACGAGGATAGAAAGAAGAGGAAAACTGTGCTTGAGGCCAGGCGGGAAGGCCAGAGTGATGGCGAGTGAAGCCAGCAGAGAGGGGACACAGAGGATACGATGTTCTGAGCATGCCAGGTAGAGGGGATGATAGGAGCTGAATCCAGGAGGTGGGTGGGTGTGCCTGGGGAGTATGAGACCAATTTGGAGATTCAGAAAGGGATGGTGCTTCTTACTTGTGGTTGCTGTTGTTTTATAAGGACAGTGCAGAGTGTGCGTGTGTGTGTGTGTGTGTTTCAGAAGCAGCAGTGGGAATAACTCAGTTAAAAATTCAGGACCGGCAACAGAGTTGGGAACGAGGGTTGAATGATAGATATTTTTTCTGAGGAAAGAAGATTAAAGGAGAGGTTTTCTTTTTTGTTTTGTTTTTCTTTCTGGCTGTTAGTTTTAAGTAGGTCATTGGAACCTCTGGTGGTTGGAAATGGCTGGGCGAGGGGGAGTCACGCTGGAAGAGGCCGCCCTGGAGCTCTCTTCTTCCAACTCCCTTCCCTTTGCTCCTCACGTGTGATTTAAGGGGTGCACTGCTATTTGCCCCCGTTATTTTTACATATATCTTCCTGTAACAATGAATCCCAGAAGTGTTTATAATTGATGAGTACAAATAAGCTGGAGACTAATCATTCTCTTTCTTTCCCTCCTTTCTGTTGCAGAGCCCACGTTTCCTTCCAGGATCTGCTCGTCAGCACCGTTGCTCTATTTCCTAGTCATCTGCCCCTTCGTCACACTCATCCCTCTGCTCATTTCCCTCCTCTGCCTGTACCGGAAGGCCAGGAAGTTGTCAACTCTGAGTCTAAACGTACAGAAAGAAAAGGCCCTCTGGATGGACCTGAAAGGGGCTGGAGGCAGGACCATAAACAGGATGGAAGAGGATGGTGAAGACAGTTGAGAGGTGCCTGTAGCCCTGTGGAAAGAGTGCGGGCTTTGGAACGGGACTGGCTAGGAGAGGATCGCCGCCTGCTTCTGTCCTTCTCTGAGTCTGTGGCCTGGGGCAAGGTACCTAGGACTCAGAGGGAACATTTATTGAGCGCAATGTGTGGTGCTGGCACTATTAAGGGCTTCTTCATGTGTCACCTCATCTACCCATTGCATCCCCCCCAGGAGCTAGGTGGCTCTGTGACCCTGACCGACACTTGCCACACCTCACAAGGCTTAGGCTCCTCATCCATTAAGATCAGTAAGACCTGTAAGGAGACGAGTACCTCCCTCACACAGCTGCCGAGGATTAAATGAGATCCCATGGCAGAGCGCAGAGTGATGCTTCCCTCTCCTCTCTTACGTCACTGATTCCCTGGAGAACGCTCAGTGGTCCAGCCACACTGGCTCTAGGTAATCTTTCGCCTCCAGATAAGAGGCGTAGGGAAAGACCTGATGCCAGCAAGGCAAAAGGAGTTGGGAATGTGCCCTTCATTCACGTCAAATCTGCCTCCCAGCCAGACTATGACTTCCTTCAAGGCAGAAATCCCATTTTCTCCTTCACCCCATCTCCATCCCATCTGTAAATGCCACTCATGAGCAAGCTCTGCATAGTAGGTGCTTAATCAATATTGGTTCTTTAATGAAAGGATTAAGTGTTTTGTAGCCTGACTTCCTTCCTTTCTTCCTTCCTTCCTTCCTTCCTTCCTTCCTTCCTTTCTTTCTCTTTCTCACTTTCTTTTCTCCGTAAGACATATTAAGTCATTGCCGAGGAAAAACTTTTTAAAAAAATTTTCCAACAGAGCTCCAGTCAGCTCCCCAAGGCCTCATACCTCCCTTTCCTCCCCACACCCAAAGGTCCATCTGGCTACTGGCTCTTCTTAGCCAAGGCCTTATTTTCCTTGACCTGACAGCACTGGGTAGCAAGAAAGGGGGTTGTGGTAGTTATCTGAGGACAGAGGGATTAACAGAGCTACCATCCCATCCTGCTCTGGCAGGGGCTAGGCGTTCAGGGGGACTAGTGGGTTAAATCTCAGCACCCTCTATTCTTGGCCAGGAAAAGTCGGGGGTAGAGGTGGGGAGTGTCATGGCTGAAGGCTTTCAACCGCTGTCCCCTAGGAGATAACAACTGTCCCCACTGGGCCTGAGGTCCCCTCGCCTTTGTTTCAAAAGCTGCTCAGGCCCTGTTGTAGCCAGAATTGGAAATCAATCAGTGCCACCTAGCAGACTTGAGAAAAAACACATCTATTGATTCTCTATGTGACCAACAGGGTTGCTTTAACACGCGTTAATTTGCATTTCCAAGGAGAGCAATTTATTTTTAATTATTTTATCCGTGCACACGTCCTCTCCAAACATAATTAGTTCCTTTGCAAGGGGATTATTGGTGGCTGGGAGAACTCCCACGGCAGGCCTACCAGTTCCTTGAATTCATCTCCCTTTGTAGCCTCATTTGAAATATTCCTAATGTTTTCTTAACCAGGGCAGCTCATTGATTTCTCCTCTCTCAGCTAAGGGAGCACATGTTTCCGAACACAAAGCTAATGTTAAGACTTCTTGGAAACTGTGGTTACTGCCTCCCCCCACCCCCGCCCGCCCCCTGCCACTTTTTCCAGAAACCTGTATTTTAATTGACTATTGAAGGTAAAGAGAGTGCTGTTGCGCCTAATCAGAGAATCAACGTAGATCCTGGTGCTGCCCCCACCTGGGGTACTCTTGCCCCCAGCCACTGTTCTCCTTCCTTGCCTGCATACTGCCTTTCAGCTCTCAGCTCAAACCCCAGCTCATCACATTTGAATTCAGCACAGAGGTTGCACAGACCAGACCCTCAAATATCCGGCTGCTCCACTCAGAGCAGAGCATGGGAATGATTACTGCCCAGGGAGCACCTCCTGGGTGTCTAACACTGGATGGGTGTGAGACTCAAGCAGTCGTGACTCAAGCAGACACAGCCCCGCTCCCCTGGGACTAGCACCCAGTCTGTTCTAGATGCTCTGCTTTCATTAATGGGAGCTAGAGCACGCTGGATTTTGTAAGCCACATCATGCTTTTTGGCCCACAGTAGTTTGTAGGTAACTAAAATCCAGGTGTCTTCTTTTTACCTTTCTGAACTTCTTTAGAATAAAATTTGTTTTCATCCAATTCAGCAGGCCTTTTTACATGAAACCTCTTCTCTCTCCAACTATGTACTTAGTCATTTTATTTTTCCAGACTTCACAGAGAAGTTTACTTTTATTCATTGATTTCAACTTTTCTATTCTACGCCACCGCCTGGTTTTACTTTTGGCATCTTATGTTAGTAAATCCTCCTTGGCAACAGGACAAACCTCTGTCTTGGGAGCTGGCTACCTGTAGCCCACAAGTCAAAGGTGGCCCACCACCTATTTTTTAAAATGCAGTTTGTTGGAATACAGGCACTCTCATTTGCTTACATATTATGTAACATTATCTATGGCTGCTGTCATGATATAATGGCTGAGATGAATTGTTGCCAAAATAGACTGTATGACCTGCGAAACCTAAAATGTTTACTCTCTGGCCCTTCACGGAAAAAGTTTGCCACTCCCTGCTCTCTTTCAGTGGCTGATGTTCTAATATCTGTATTAGCCACATATTGTATTCCTGGGAAACTTGATTTGACCTCTTATATCTCTATCTGTTATAGATCTGATGACTTCAATAAATAATCTTAGCCTCTCTGGTTGGTGTCTAGTCCAAGCAGTTCTGAAGCATGAATCCTTTCTACCACACTCTCACTAAAGATGAGAAACTCATCACCCTGAGGTATTACACACCATCCCATTGAGTTGCAGAATGAGATGACACATTATTTTCAGTCTCTTGAGACATGGATAGGAATGACTGATTTATAGCAGAATATGAATGCAGTTGGTAGAAAGTCCTGTGCCATGATAATTTTTCACAGTTGTACAGGAGTTGTTCATCATCTCAGAGGTTCATGGCACCCCCGTGCAAAAGTGGCTATTATTCCTGTCCTGCAGGTAAGAAATTGAAGCTCAGAGAGGTTGGGTTTATCCAGGATCGCTCAGCCACATGCAGAAGAGTAAGAGCTCAAAATTAGGCCCACCGACAAAAAGTCCTGGACACTTTCCACAATCAGCACTGTGCTCCATCCACTGATAACAGAAAACTCTGGTGATAATAGTATCCACCTCATATGGTTGTTATGAAGATCACATCAGATACATACATGAAGATGTTTTAAACCATTTCATAAATGAAAGTCAGCATAACCCAAGTTCTTCCAGGCCTTACTCATCTATGCACATAAATGAAATTGAATCAACACTAATAATCCAAATTCTGTAGATTTTCACCCCAGGTTTACAAAGAGTCTTGGCCATCTATAACGTGTTCTTCAAGCATTTCTGGGGCTTCCCTTGGATTCTGGGAATTCATATGAGCTCACAAACAAGTCCCCTCCCACTGGGCTTCCTGCTGTCCTTCTCAGATCTACAGGCTCCCACTGCGGTGGGGATGCTGGAGCATGTGAGATGCCAAAGCCGGACGGTGGTAAGCAAGGAAGAGTGCCTAACCCTCATTCTGTCTTTGCATGACACTCTGTTTGGATTGCAAACAGGTCCAAGATTGCTTGTGTTCATATGTCTCTAAAGATTCTCTTGAGAAAACAGTTCCTTTAGCTTTGGCTCAATATCTCCTCTCTCTATTGGGTCCAGACACCAGCCAATCTGGAACCAGTCTGGGAGACAGACTTCATGCTATGCTCTCCATTTCCCATTCTCAGCTCCCAGGAACCTCTGAAACGTCTTCATCACAAGGTGCCTTTTCTCCTGCAGGTGGAGCATGCAAATTGTGCTCGTGGGAGGCTCCCCACTCATCAGACAGGGCTGGAGAAGTTGGCATTCCCAGTAGGCTCAGCTCAGGCTTCTGTTATGCTGGCTGTTAATTTTTACCCCCAATGCAGTAAATTGCTGTGGGCAATGAGAAATCAGAGACAACTTCACGAAGGAGATGTTATTTGAACTTGAAAATGTCAAGAAATAGATTGAAAGGAGAAGTTGGAGTACACAGTAGCCTGGGGGCAGAGGTAGCTTCATGTAAAGCATCGTATGTAGAATAGCTTTGGTTTGATTTAAGTGTCAGATTTATGGAGGGGAGCAATGGGAGATAAACATGGAAACGTAGTTAGGGCAAACTCTAACTACGGTTGGGGAAGGGCAGGAAAAGAGATGGTGAATATGGGTAAGAACTTGGACTTCATTTGGTGGACAGGGTGAGCGATCGGATGTTATCTAGTAGGGAAAGCACAGTTGTTCTTTAGGAGAATTGAAAAAAGCAGTAGCTTAGGTGATGGATGGGGGTTGGGGTGAGGGCTGTGGTAGTACCAAGGCAAAGCAGGGTAGCCATCCATAGCAAACTATCTCTGCTTTCCTAAGTTGTACAATGGAGACAATAACAATTTTTTGAGGGTTTTGGGAACTGAACAAAATTATCAAAAAGTTTCTAGTATTATATCAAGCTCATAGAGGCAGCTAATACATATCTGTCAAATACAACACATTATGAGATTCTTCTTCTGTTGAATAAGTATTTGTTAACGAAATTTTCTACTGATAAGTGTAGGGATAGGAGAGAGTTATATCGTTCATTATTCCAACTGGTTTTCTATTTACTTTATCTTTTTGATACTTGCTTTTACGTTTAATCTACTTGTTAGAAATTTGGAGTTTCTACCATGTCAACTCTGAATCCAAGGCTTCTTCTGCACCAGCCCTGACTGCCAAATAGAGATGTTTTGACTGGAAGGATAGTTGTCACATGAAGCCATTTGCTGAGAGGGAGGCCCACATTGGATAAGGAATTGTTAACAAGTGCATGCTTCATAAATAACCAGCAAATGAAAACTCAAATTCATTACATCAGGATGGCTAAAATTGAGAAGACTGACAACATTAAATGCTTGTAAGAATTTGAGGAACTGGAATTCAATACATTGCTGATAGGAGCATAAATCTGTTCAACTATTTTGTAAAATAGTTTGGTAGTTTCTAATAAAATTAAACATACACTGACCCTATGACCTAGCAATTCCATTCCTTGCATTTACCCAAGAGAAATGAATGCCTGCGCACACCAAAAGATGTACACAAGAGTATTTATAGCTCTCTTCATTGCTAAAAACTGGAAACAAACCCATTGTCCATCAATAGGTGAATGGATGAATTATGGTTTACGTATATCACAGAATAATAACGCACATTAAAAAAATGGACAAACTACTGACATATGTGACAGTATGGACGAATCTCACAGTATTGTTGAGTGAAAGAATCCAGACACAAACAGGTATGTAGTCCAAGAATGAATCTATGGTGACATAAGTCAGAATAACGATTTCCTCTGGCAAGGGGAGCACTGACTGCAAGGTAGCATGAAGGAAACTTCTGAAGCAACTGAAATGTTTTTTATCTTTATCCAGGTGGTGGTTTCATGAGTGTATGCATATGTAAAAATTCACTGAGCTGTCTTCTTAAGGTTGAGTACTTTACTATATGTAAATGACAACTTAATAATGTATAGCTTAATACATATATAATATAAATATTATAATGATACATAACAATAGTTTACTGTATGTAAATAACTTACACCCGAGTTTTTTTTAAAAAAGCATCTTTCGGGACTTCCCTGGTGGTCCAGCAGTTAAGACTCTGTGCTCCCAATGCAGGGAGCCTGGGTTCAATCCCTGGTCAGGGAACTAGATCCCACGTGCCACAACTAAAAGCCTGCCTGTGGCAACAAAGATCCTGCATGTCATAACTAAGACCAGGTACAGCCAAATAAATAAATATATATTTTTTAAAGTTAATAAAAAAGTATCTTTCTTTCAAAAAGTATTTGAGGGGCTTCCTAGGTGGCGTAGTGGTTGAGAATCTGCCTGTCAATGCAGGGAACACGGGTTCAGTCCCTGCTCCAGGAAGATCCCACACGCCGCGGAGCAACTAAGCCCATGCGCCACAACTATTGAGCCTGTGCTTTAGAGCCCATGAGCCACAACTATTGAGCCCATGTGCTGCAACTACTGAAGCCCACACACCTGGAGCCTGTGCTCCACAACGAGAGAAGCCACGGCAATGAGGAGCCTGTGCACCACAAAGAAGAGTAGCCCCCATTCCCTGCAACTAAAAAGAAAACCCACGCACAGCAAAAAAGACCCAACACAGCCAATAAAAAAATAAATAAATTTGTTAAAAAAAAAAAGACAATTGTACATCTATGAAAAAAAAAAAAGGTATTTGAGAATCAACTAGATGACCAGCACAGAAAAAGGGATTGTCATATAAAAGAGAAATAGTTGTACTTACTCCATATGCATTTTCTGATATCTAACATGTGCCAAGACATACACTCGGATCCAGGCATACAGAAATAACTGACATCATCCATTTCCTCAAAGAGGAAAGGAGAAAGACGTTAGTGAGTTGTGAGGACTGAATCTTTGTGGCAAACCTGTGAAGAAACTGAGATTAAACTACAAACCAGGAAAAAGCAGTTAAGTAGCATACCTAAGGTCACTGAGCATTAAGAGGCAGAGCACATGCATGGACTCTGAAAGCAACTCTCTGTCACTGTATGCTTCCTCTAGCTGTAGAGATTCTACCATCTCATCATGAGCAAAGATCTGTACATATAAGGTAATGAGAGGATCACTGGGGCAGAAAACAATGACAGGTACTTGTTCTGTCACCTGCTCTCTGTTGGTTGGCTCTAGAAAGGGGAGATGAAATTGGATTGGAGGAGCAGGGGACCCCTTTGCACTGTTTGCCGTGGTTCCCACAGATTTCCATTCAGCTCAGCACATGTTGATTGAATGGCTACTCTGTGCTGTCTTATGATGCTGTTCAAATAGACACATGAGAGCATGTTTGGTTATGGCCTCCCATGACTAAAGAAAGGCAGATGTTATGAGTTCTTAAGTCTGTCTTTAGGGAATCTTTGTATTGTTTAATGGTCTGTCCAACAGCAGCTATTTGTACCACCCTGCTGGCTGCAGGAAATTGTTTGAAGATTCTTCTGTTCTCAATACCCAAGATAGGACCAGCCCAATGAAAGGATCTGAGTATTAGAATAGACTTTCTTCCCCATGTGTGGGCCAAATATCTTCTAGCCATAAAACTGACAAATGGGGCTGTTTGTGCAAAAAGCATCACTACTGAACCAAAAAATTGAGCATGTTACAGGAGCCTGAAGTGGCTGTGGGCTGGCCTTAGCTTCTATACTGACTAAGGGTTACTAGCTCTAGTGTCAGCCCTAACACACACATCTAAATTCCTCACTTGAAACGTTTTACTTTTTTAAAATGTTTATTTTTATTTTTAAAATTTTATTGATGTATAGTTGATTTACAACGTTGTATTAATTTCTGCTGTACAGGAAGGTGATTCAGTCATAAACATATACGGTATATTCTTTTCCATTACAATTTATCACAGGATATTGAATATAGTTCCCTGTGCTATACAGTAGGACCTTATTGTGTACCCATTCTCTATATAGTAGTTGCATCTGCTAATCTCAAATTCCCAATCCAACCCTCCCCATCGCCCTCCCCCTTGGCAACCACAAGTCTGTTCTCCATGTCTCTGAGTCTGTGAAAACTTTTTCTTGATTGAGGAAGGTATGCAGTATGGTATGAAGTGTGAACCATTCAAACGCAGTAAACAGGAGACTTCCCACCTGGCATGAGAAGGCTAAGTGGCAATTGTGATATTTAGTAACCCTTCCACACACAAAAATAGTCAACATATAAACCCTCGTAAGAAGTCAGCTGCAGCGAGGCTGCTAACTGCCCCCTCTTAGGGTCCTCCAGTTTGACTTTTTGGTCTTCTTAGATGGCATGCGCAATGAATACTTAATAGTCAGGAAAGTGAGATCTGGATTTAGATGCCTAGGTTCAAACCCTGATGACATCACTTGCTGGCTGTGTAAACTTTGGCAGTTAATCTTTCTGCCTCACTTCCCTCATCTGTAAGGTGGAGGGAATAGCCATTACTTCACAGCATTGGTTGTAGGCTGAAATGAGATATGCAGGTAAAGAAATTAAAACTCGTAAATGTTACATATCATCCTTATCATCATCAACAAACTGGCCATTTTAATCCTTTTTACTCCTGAAGAGGAAACCAGTTACCTGCATTTAAACTCCTAATTTTTAACACAAGAACAGAGAGACAGTATGAAAGGCAAGAATGGGCTTTGCCACAAAATGGGATCATTGCTTGGGTCCACCATCTAAAAGCCTAACTTAGGGACAGTTAAGTATAAAGTTTCAGAGAAGAGTCAAGATATCAAGGTAACATGGACAGAGGAACGTTTAGATAACTGCTTTACAGTCAAATGAGAAGCCAGTGTAGTTTAATCCAGGAGTTCCAAGGGAAGATACATAAATACATGGGAATTAGTGGGAAATGAAGTCACTGGAGACTCCTATCCCGAGGTACTTTATACCTGTATTCATTAGCTAATTCAATTTACATGTAGATTTGAGGGCAAATGGCACATTTGGAAAACAAATGTTATGGCAGATAGCAAATAATTAGCTTAGGAATTTGTATTAGCCTGCTCAGCTGACACAACAAAATACCATAAACTCGGTGCCTTAAACAATGGAAATTCATTTTCTCACAGTCTAGAGACTGGGAAGTCCCAGATCAAGGTGACAGCTCATTGGCTAGGGTCCTCTTCCTGGCTTGTAGACGGCCAACTTCCCACTGTGACCTCACATGACAGAGAGAGACAGAGGGAGAGAGGGAGGAGGGAGAGAGAGGGCCCTCTCGCATGTCTCTTCTTATAAGGACACTAATGCCATCATGAGGGCCTCACCCTCATGACCTCATCTAAACCTAATTATCTCCCAACGGCCTCACCTCCACATCCCATCACATTGGGAAGCAGAGCTTCATCATATGAACTTGGGGGGAGGGGGGGATGAGTTGAGGGGTGGCAACAAAATTCAGTCCATAGCAGAACTGACAGCGTACTGAATGAGTTGAACTGTGGTTTGCCCTGTAACTGTGCTCTTCGTGCCCGTTTACATGGGTTAGATGGAGTAAGCTATTTGAGTGCTACATGTTTGGTATTGTCTGTTGTACATGTACACACATGGGTAGGGTGTGTAACTTAAAAGCAAAACCATTCAAGCATGCAGAATTTCCCTACCTACCACTTAGCCATGCTTCAGCTCTTCCATCAAAAATAGGTGTTTACTAAAGTGGCAGGAATGGTGTCATCATGAAAAAAGTTTCAGGATGAAAAGGGATTGCTTATTGCAGAGCTCTGGGTGAGAATACAAAGACCCTGGAAGATTATCCTTTACAGCTAACCATTAATGTTGTGTTTGTCTCTTCTGGACCACAGGAGAAGTGTTGAGGGTTGGGGGAGAGGAGTTAGTGGGGAAAACAGGAGAAAAACAGGACTGGGAGAGAAGAAACGGGCAATTAGCACATAAAAGTGAGAAAGCAGAAGGTAAAGCCACAAACTACAGAAAGAAGAACTTCACAGCCCCGGCCCCACCCAAGCTCTTTTCGTAGGCTCAGGTGGGTCTCTTAGATGCCCTGTACCAGGTGCCGGTGGCTTCTGAAGGAAGAAGCCCGCAAGCTCTCAGGAAGAAACCTTTCAGATGCCAGGACTGAGGCAAGACACGCCATCTCCCCAGAAGAGTAGAGAGAGTAAGTGCTGTCTACTGTGTGTGGAAACAGGTCTGTCAACTTCTGCTTAGAGTAGGTGGAAGTCAGTTCAGGAAAGGGAGGGTGAGAAAGTACTAAAGAAGAACTGAAGAGCTAGGAAGAGCTAGCTCTTTTGAAGGGGATATCCCGGGCTGCCCAGAAAGGCTGCCACAGAGCTTCATCAAAAGAATTATTAACTCTTCTTCTTCTCAACGTTGAACTGTGGCAAATCGCTCCCTTAGAACTTCCTAGCCTTCATCCAAATGCATGTAAATCTTGAGAGAGGACCAAGAGGAAGAAGGGGGTTGCAGATTAGATAAGTGAGAAGTGACTGGTGCTGTGAGGCAAATCTACAAGACAAGAGATGATGTGACTGAATGAATCATGGGCCCATGTGAGACAAGAGCTTTCGTCCTGAAGAACCACATCCCCCTGTGGCTTCTGGGCTGTTTCCTGTGCTGCTCACCAAGAAACAAATGACCCAGGTTTATCTCACTTCCTTTTCTGCCATGCTTTGCAGGCTGGGACATCAAGGACAGCCATAGATAGAGCCTTCATGACCTGCAGTGAGGCGTTTGAGCAAGAAGGAGTGACATGGCATTCATGAGACCCCACGCCGGACTGAATGACCATACCCAAAGCGTGATGACAAAGGCACCATGTTTACCTGGAAGAGAATTTTCCAGGTTGTGCTCATGTGCCTGCCTTGTTCAGCATTTTTACTGGCAACTTGGATGAAGTCAAACTAGCAGGCTTGTCAAGTGTTCAGTTGACACACAGCCAGGAGATAGCACTAATAAGTCAGCTGACAGGAACAAGATTCAAAGAGATCTAGACAGGTTAGAATGATGGATCAAAACTAACAAGATGAAGGATAGAAGCCATAGTTAAGTTCAGGCAATTAGATGCACCAGGTAAGGGAGACTTGGGTTCGTGCGTGAGAAATGAAAGCAGTGGTTTTGGTTGACTGCATTGTTATATAAATTACTAGCATAACATTTGTTAGAAAGAGAGAGAGAAAAAGGTTTTGCAGATTTATATTGTATACACGAAGTGGTCATATCTCCTTCCCAAAAAGGAGATAATTATCCCATGGTATTCTTCACATTGAATTCTATTTGAGATGCCTCAAATTAAGCAAACATTCATTGAAAAATGCTGGTGAAGGGGTGTGGCAAGGAGAGAAGTAATTGAAGCAGTTGGAGCAGTTTCTCTGAGGAGTGAGAATATGTATTCAAATATTTGAAAGTGACATTGAAAAGAATTAGGTGTATTATATGTAACTCCAGATGACAAGTAAGGGGAAGTTTTAGACAGAAAGACAGATTTCTATTCAATATATATTAGAATTAATAGACATTTTGAGATACCCAAATAGAGAATTTGCTGTGACCGGAATTTTCTATCGTGAACCCATTAGGGATGATGTGCAGAGGATTGGGAGGACACACTAGGTGTCTTTAAGGTCCCTTCCACTGTATGGTTTAATTTATTTCACTTACAAGGTATATATATAGCAAGTGGTGAGGAAAACAGAAGCTGCTCTCTTGGTGCTTACGTATATAATCAACAGAGGAGACAGACCATCAACAGGTAAGCAGACAACTTACTAAAAACTAAATGTTATACAGAAAGCAAACAGGATGCTGAGATAAAGATGAGGAAGACCCTCCACCGATAAAATGGTCAGGGAAAGTCTCACCGAGGGGATACTTAAGTGAGACATAAAGGGTAAGGGGATAGGTTTTTAAAGAACTAGGAGAGGGACTTCCCTGGTGGTGCAGTGGTTAAGAATCTGCCTGCCAATGCAGGGGACATGGGTTCGAGCCCTGGTCTGGGAAGATCCCACATACCGCGAAGCAACTAAGCCCGTGCACCATAACTACTGAGCCTGTGCTCTAGAGCCTGAGAGCCACAACTATTGAGCCTGTGAGCCACAACTATTGAGCCCTCGAGCCATAACTATTGAGCCTGCTTGCCTAGAGCCCGTGCTCTGGAACAAGAGAAGCCACCACAATGAGAAGCCCGTGCACTGCAACAAAAAGTAGCCCCCACTCGCTGCAACTAGAGAAAGCCCGCGTGCAGCAATGAAGACTCAACACAGCCAATAAATAAATTAATTAAATAAAATTTTAAAAAATAAAATAAAGAGCTAGGAGAAACATTCCCAGCAGAAAGTACAACATGAACAAAGCTGGGCACACTGAGGAAATGGAAGCAGGTCAGAATGGCTGGAACACAGGAGGTGAGGAACAGGATGGCAGAGGGAGAAGTAGGCAGGGCCAGAGCACATGGGGCCCTGTGTGAATAAAGATGAGGATTTACACCTCTTTCCTAAGTTCAATAGAAAGCCACTGAAGAGTTTTAAGCAAGGAGAAACAAAATCTGATTCACATTATTAAAAGGTTGATGAATTCTTTGAGTGTTTCAGTGCTGACAAATAGCAGAAAACAGAGGCTGTTCTCTTCCAGCCCGTTGGTTAACTCAGAAGGGAAATGTAGGGACTTCCCTGGTAGTCCAGAGGTTAAGAATCTGTCTTCCATTGCAGGGGATAAAGGTTCTATCCCTGGTTGGGGAACTAAGATCCCACATGCTGTGGGGCAACTAAGCCCGCAACTACTGAGCACATGGTCCACAACTAGAGATCCCACACACCACAACTACTGAGCTGGCACACTACAACTGGAGAGAAGCCTGTGCACCACAGCAGAGGATCCCAGGTGCCACAACGAAGATCCCAAAGAAGACCCTGCGTGCTACAACTAAGACCTGATGCAGCCAAAAGTAAAGTAAATAAATAACTAAATATTCATTAAAGAAGAAGAAGGAGAAGAATGTAGGGAGAACTAGCCAGAACTCTGCCAGAGTTTCCTCAGCCCCTAAGAGCCCACCTCTAGGGAGGCTCAAAATATCATGGCAGAGGCTTTGAAGCACTGGGCAATGTATTTGTTCTCAACTGGAGACCCTGGAATCTACCCTCGTGTCATTTATTGCCTTTCCGGAGAAATGCAACTCAGGGTGACTGCCAGCAAACAAGTACAGAGCCACAAGAGGCCTTGAGACTCTAGGTTAGCTAATTTCTAAAGAGGCAAGGCTTTTAGAAAACAAGCAAGCAGTGTCCTTGCTTTCTAGTAATATTTGGAATTGGAGTTGAGGATAAGATTAGAATTAAGCAAAATAACTAGAATAGAGTTAAGGGAAAAGAGATCTTGCTAGAACATTGAGATTAGACACAAAAAAGGAAATGGGATGAATTAAGAAAATAAAATAAAGAATTAATTACAGGAAGGTCAGGATTGTTAGACTGAGAACTAAGCAAGTTTAAGAGGTTCTGTGGTGAGGTATGGAGATGTGGGTCCTACAACTGCTTTACCCAATAGTATAATAACATTGCAGGCTGTATAGAAAAATGGCAAAAAAAGAGGAAAAAAGCTACCAATAATCCTACCACCTTAAATTGGCATCATTATTAATTTTGTGCATTTCTTCTGTTATTTTTCCTTTGTGTCTGCTTTTAATATCTTTATTGGATTTTTTTTAAGTCATAAGAGCAATACATGTGAGTTATAGAAAATGAAAACTGCACCCGTCTCCCAATTCAACCTCTCAGAGGTATATAAATGGAATATAGTCTTAAAAGTTAATAGCTTGTTAAAAGAGGTAAAAAAAGGATGTAATATATATACACAATGGAATACTACTCAGCCATAAAAAAGAATGAAAATTTGCCATTTACAACAACATGGATGGACTTGGAGGGCATTATGCTAAGTGAAGTAAGTCAGAAAAGACAAACACTGTATGATATCACTTATACGTGGAATCTAAAAAATACAACAAACTAGTGAATATAACAAAAAAAGGGACTTCCCTGGTGGCACAGTGGTTAAGAATCCACCTGCCAATGCAGGGGACATGGGTTCGAGCCCTGGTCCAGGAAGATCCCACATGCCGTGGAGCAACTAGGCCCATGAGCCACAAGTACTGAGCCTGAGCTCTAGAGCTCGTGAGCCACAACTACTGAAGCCTGTGTGTCTAGAGCTCGTGCTCTGCAACAAGAGAAGCCACTGCAATGAGAAGCCTGTGCACTGCAACAAAGAGTAGCCCCCACTCACTGCAACTAGAGAAAGCCCACGCACAGCAACGAACATCCAATGCAGCCAAAATAAAAAAATAAATAAATTTCTAAAAAAGAAAAAAAGAAGCAGACTCACAGACATAGAGAACAAACTAGTGGTCACCGGTGGAAAGAGGGAAGGGGGGAGAGCTGATATAGGGGTAGGAGAGTAAGAGGTACAAACTATTAGGTAAAAATTAAGCTACAAGGATATATTGTATAACACAGGGAATATAGCCAATATTTTATAATTACTATAAATAGAGTATAACCTTCAAAAATTGTGCATCATTTTTTCATACACCTCTAATTTATATAATATCATACATCAACTATACTTCAATTTTAAAAAGTTAATAGGGACTTCCCTGGTGGTGCAGTGGTTAAGAATCTGCCTGCCAATGTGGGGGACATGGGTTCGAGCCCTGGTCCGGGAAGATCCCACACGCCATGGAGCAACTAAGCCTGTGTGCCACAACTACTGAGCCTGCACTCTAGAGTCTGCAGACCACAACTACTGATCCCGTGTGCCACAACTACTGAAGCCCGAGGACCTAGAGGCTGTGCTCTGCAATAAGAGAAGCCACTGAAATGAGAAGCCTGTGCACCACAACAAAGAGTAGCCCCTGCTCACCACAACTAGAGAAAACCTGCTTGCAACAATGAAGACCCAATGCAGCCAATAAATAAGTTAATTAATTAATTAACAAAAAAAGTTAATAGTTTGTTGTTAAAAATATTTTTCACAGGTGACTTCCCTGGCAGTCCAGTGGTTAAGACTCCACACTTCCACTGCAGTGGGTACAGTTTGGATCCCTGGTTGGGGGACTAAGATCTCACATGCCACTGTGGTGGTGCAGCCAAAAAAAAATTTTTTTTTCCCAAAGGCTTATAATTACAATACATATGCAATTTTGTTACTTAACATTCTACAAACATCAACATTATGTATTAGTATTTCTTTGATCTACTCGAGTTAAAAACAATATCATTCCTGCTTAGGTCTTAGTTTAAGTTTCATACAAACCTTTAAAGGAAAAAGCCTTTCAGGACCATTATAAAAGAGGAAGATGATGGCTAACAAGCAGGTGAAGAGGAGCTCAACTTCAATGGTCATTAGGTAACGCACATTAAAACCATGGTGAGACACCACTTCACGGCTGCTAGAATGACTGTAATAAAAAAAGACAGACAATAACAAGTGTTGACAGGGATGTGGAGAACCTGGAAACTCTATGTGTTGCTCTTGGGAATATAAAATGGCACAGCCACTTTGGAAAACAGCTTGGTGATTCCTTAAAAAGTTACACATGAATTTATCACCTGACTAGCAATTCCTCTCATAGGTATCTGAGTAAGGGGAATGAAAACAAATGTCCACGTAAAGACTTGTTAATGTTCACAACAACATGATTCCTAGTAAATCCAAAGGGAAAACAATCCAAATGTTTATCAACTGGTGATGAATGTAATGGAATACTGTTCAGCCATAAAAAGAGTGAAACACGGATACACGTTACAGCATGGATGACCCTCAAAAACATGCTAAATGAAAGAAGACAGAGGCAATGGACTGCATATTGTATCCTCCACTTAGAAGAAATGTCCGCAAAAGACATATTTACAAATACAGAAAGCAGATCAGGGGTGGCCTTGGTGCTGGGGGTGTTAGTGGCAATTGACTACACACAGTTGAGGGAAGTCTTGGGGGTGATGGAACGTTTCTAAAACTGAATTGTGGTGATGGTTGCAGAACTTTATACATTTACTAAAAATGTATTGAATCTTGCACTTACTGAAAAAGAAAAGTAGATGAGGGAGGGCCTGCTTTGAACCATTTTGGGGATAATATTTTAAGACCTATGACATTTGGAACCTAACACAAAATATTGCTACAACAAAAGAATTTGTAAAATCTCTTCACTTTTCCAATTATAACCAGATTTGTCTTTACTATATTCTCATCCTGACTGTACCTTTATCAAAGGCCAAATTTAAAATGGTTATGTATTTGAAAGGCACAAAATAAAATGAAATTGAAGTACTGTTACATATCATTAAATAAACAAAATGAAAACAGCAGAAGAGGTGGACCTTGTGTTTGGTTTTATGTTAATATGCTGCTACCTAGTGATCATTTATAAAATGGCAGGGCTTGGTTTGTTTTTTTATCTTGGATTTGTTGCGCTATGTCTGTATAACACAAATATCTGGATGCTTGCCTCTGTGTAGGTTAAACATCTGCATGAGTCACTGAATAATTTATCTTCCTAAAAACACTGTGGTAGCAAGAACTGGACTGGGACTCCCCCCAAGATGGCTTCCAGCCCCTGATTTGTCTGGTGTCAGCTTTCTGACTTTGGGTCTGGAAAACATGCCCAGGCTATGCATTCATCTTTTGGTTCCCAAGTTCAAGGAGAGGCTCTGTAAGGAAGTGGCTAATAGCATGGCCTTGGGCAAGCTCCTTAACTACTCGAAACTTTGGTATCCTATTCTTTAAAATGGGGATTGAGGAATACCCACTGCCAGGGTTGCTGTGAGAACTACATGTAAGAAAGTGTGTGAAAGCACTTATCTCACAATATACCTCAGAAGTTAGGCTACAGTGATGTTTCCCTTTAGTAATAATGTGCCTTAGGGAGACAAAAAATCCTTTATCTACTGTTTAAAATTAGTTACCCCTCCCCACCCCAAAGCAATGAGCAAAAACCCAGAGGGATATAAATTCAAAATATACCTAGATTATCAGCTATGTATTATGGAAAAACATATTTGGACAACTTCCTTTTTAAAACAATGAGAAAAGGTAAAGATTGCATAGAACTTGAATTTTAAAATAACTTGAAACTTGGAATTGTTGATTATTTTTTAAACAATCCAGACAGTGACAGGGATGTCAAGGGGTGACCTCTAGCTGATATTCTCACCACCAGTATCTTACTGATGCCTGCCATGTTTCATATATACCAGCCAGCATAATACTGACCAGATAAAATACAACTGTTTCATTTCCCCAAGAATTAAAATGAGTGTTTGCACCACTCAGGATTTTATTCCACAGGTCAGTGAACCATTTTGGTTAAGGATAATATCATCTAAAACTAAAGAGTTTCTACTATTTTCCTCCTTCACCCATTAATTTCCTTAGGATGTCAAAATACCTAGGTGGTTGATCTTAGATTTTGTTTTCCATGCAGATGTTTTGGCATTGCTTATACAGTGTATCTTTATTCTTAACAGCTTTGTTGAAGGGTAATTTAGACGTCACAGAATTCACCTATTTAAAGTGTACAGTGCCCTGAGTCTTAGGAAATGTATATAGTTGTGCAGCCATTACTACAATCCAGTTTTAGAACAGTTGCATCACATACTTTACAGAAAGAATTTATTGGCTCATTAACCTGTGGATTTAAACCATCTAGCTCTAGCACTCAGCCTATGCATTCATTTTGAACACATCAAGTTTTAAAGAAAAACAAACTCAGAGTCTCAATTTTATTCAAAATAAGGGTCTATAAAGCACGTTGTGTTCAAAGGGCTCTCCAAGAGTCTAATGTGTGCATTTTGAAAAGTGTGTATTGTATAATTCACTATAGTATATGACAATATTATGGCCACCTTTCATAAAAAACTTATTTGTATTTTCACCCCTATAAAAATGATCAGTTGGGACAAACTGTCCAGAGCTTAAACATTTTGTTCTGGTATATCCCAAATTTACGGGAGAAATATTCCCGCTTTCTGTAATTTGGCTGTGCATCCTTTTATGGGGTTGGACGTTTCATGGGGTTGGAGCAGAGGAAGAGCTTCTTCCTTAATGGGATATTTAAGAGGCCCTGATTTTGTCTTGTTTCAAAAAGATATTATTCAATAAATAAATTATCATGCCCCTTATCCTGCAAATCCAGTATTCATGGTCTATTTCTCTTAATACAGCATCTATTAAATACATGCATAAAAAATCTCTCAGTGGGAGAATTACAATCTGGGAATACTGAAAATGCCTGAATTTATGTATTTGTTTTTTGCTCCTTTCCTATCTGTACATTTATCTATAGGTGTTTCAGAAGGGATAGTTAGTACAAACTAACTCCGCTTTGCTTCCAGACATATCTTTATCTAGTCCTACAGAGTTTACTGCTAACTTGACATTTAAATACTATTTTACATTGTTATTTAAGTGTTCAGTATGTGCTAGTTCAGTCTCCTCCAAATACTGAACAAGCTCTTTGTGGTTAGAATAGTCCTATTAAACTTTGTGTATGAATAAATGAATTCTATATTTCTCAAGTACCTAGTCCACACTGGGCACACAAAAAGCTATTTAATAAGGATTTGTTTAATAAATGATATCTCAGGTTTGTCTCCCCTCCTCTGGATCCCCTATGACATTTACATTTATCATATAGCCCAGATTTCCTAGAACTTGCAGATTTCCTGTCCTACTGTCTCCGTAAGTACAGTTGCACATGCCACACCATATGTCTGCACATATGGTCCTCAATAGTTAGTTGCAAGATGAAGCCATCTCTCTTGCAATAAGTCTCTGATTTCTACCCCTCCCTTTTTGTTGACTGAGAGATCTGATTACGATTTCAAATAGTCACCTTTCTTTTAACTTTATCTTCGATTTTTAATATTATAAAAGCATACTAGTAGAAAAAGTCTGACAATACAAAATGTGCAAAATAAAATTCCCTTTCACCAAAGGTGATCTAATTTCTTTCTCTTTTTTTATATACATTTATTTATTTATTTATTTATTTATTTGGCTGTGTTGGGTTTTCGTTGCCGCACACGGGCTTTCTCTAGTTGCAGCGAGCAGGGGCTACTCTTCATTGCGGTGCGTGGGCTCTTCATTGTGGTGCCTCTCTTGGTGCAGAGCACTGGCTCTAGGCGCGTGGGCTCAATAGCTGTGGCTCACGGGCTCTAGAGCGTGTGCTCAATTGTTGTGGCACACGGCCTTAGTTGCTCTGCAGCATGTGGTATCTTCCTGGGGCAGGGATCGAACCCCTGTCCCCTGCATTGGCAGGCGGATTCTTAACCACTGTGCCGCCTAGGAAGTCCAAGGCGACTTATTTCTCCTCTGTTGTTTCCACTTTGACATTTCAACCTTAGGTCTCCTGCAGCGAATGCCTAGAGAACCTTCAGTAACACAGGTGACAGTTGCACGGTCCCCTGCGTACCTGTCCGCAGACCACCCACTCACTAATCCTCTGACCTCGGGTGAGACACTCAAACTTCTAGGGGTCTCGGGGTCCTTAAAAATGCTGCCTATGTGGCCAGGCTGGCGAGTCAAGAGAGACGTGGACGGGTCAGCGCTTTGTATGGCGGGGGCCTGGAGAAGTCTTTATGCCTGCTCTACGACAGACCAGTCAGTTCCCCGCGCAGCTTTGAAGGACGCCCCCTCGGCCGTCACTCGCACCCGCCCTCGCTGCAAATCCAGTGCCGCCTCCCGCGGTGGCTGCTTCTCCGGGACTCCGCTACCCGACGACCCATCGCGGAGGCAGAGCGCCCGCTAGCGTCAGGTCTCGGCTCGCAGCTGAGCGCGAAGCTCCAGGCGTCCTTGGCCCCCGGGAGAAGGGAGCCTTCTTTGCAGAGCTCTCTGCAGTCTGCAACGCCTGCTTCCTCTAGGGCCGCCTCTAGGTCTTAACTGAAGGTACGCTAGAGCCTCCCCGCTCACAGTCAACATCCTTTCCCCTTCCAGGACCTGCAAAGCAAAAGCCACCCCACCGGCCGGAAGCCCCGCCAGCCGCCAAACCTCCCTCTAGCATCAGCCACGCCCCAGAAGCCAAAGATCGGGTCCTCCCGCCCCCTCGCCTCATTTTTTGGTTTCGCCGCACCGCCAGCCTCAGGGCGGCTATGATTGGTTGGAGGTGAGCACACTTCCCGTCTGATTGGCTGATAGTAGGTAGGGAGGGTGTGGCTAAAGGCCGCGGCGGTGAATTATGGTGGGGGGGGGGTTAAAGACTCCAGGAGCTGGGTGACGATTGGTTCCTGAATGAGGAGGGCGGGGTAAAAGGCAGAAGCGGGCGTTGAGGGTGGGGTTGGCTTCGGGGAAGCGGAAAGGAGCGGCGCGATGGAAGTAGTTAGGTGTCCGCAGCACGGTAGGCGGTCCAGGGCCTAGGGTCCTTCGGGGTCTGTCAACCTAGCGTGGCGTGATCGTTGTCGACCTTCTCTCCTCAGGGGCCTTATGTTTCTTGAAGACCGGCGTCCGCGATGGCCCGAGTAAAGGAAAGAGCTTCTACGTGTGCCGGACGGACACATGCGGCTTCGTGCGGGCCACGGAGTAGGTCTCGAGCTTGGCACGATTCCGGGCGACCGCGCGTGGCCCCTCAGGAGGAGTCGCCGGCTCCCCACTTCCCGCAAGGACTGGGAGAGCTGGGGCCCCTGGTCTGCGGGGTCAGGGCCCTCTAAGTAGTTGGTAATTCCAGGAAACCACGGCACGTTAGGGACACACTCCGCTACTGCTTGCTGTGTGATCCAAGGCTGGTTACCCTCCCTCTCTGGGCCGCCATTTCCCTCACAGGACGTGGGGGATTGGCTACACCTGGATCCTTCTGGTCCTTTTCAGTTCTGGGTTTCTGTTCATCCGTCAGGGCTTGACCCACCCTTCTCGAACATTACCATCCTCCCGTTTAAGGACATACAGGCGAAACAGAAAGGAATTGGCTCCAGCTTTGCTCTAGTTTTAGGCCAGACTGGTTTTTAAATGTTTGAGGTGAAAACCTTGTGGCAGTTAGAGTAACAGGCCCCTTTAAAAATAGGATTCTCTGCATTTAAGTGGTGAGATTGATATTCCAAAGAAATAAATTACTTTAGGGATTAAAGCTGAAAGAAACATCAGCACTCTAGTTTTTACAAAATTGAAAGCTGAGACCCAGAATTATTAAGCATCTTCTTTGAAGTGAGGAAAGTTAATACTGTTCTCTTAAAGTGTTGTTAATGTTTTCACAGTACCAGGTGTCCACAGTTTCTATGTGAAATTTTAAACTGTCACATCATTATGCATTTTTCCTGCTTTCTACTGAATTTGGTTTAGAAAAGGTACTTTTCTATATCTGTAAAGGCCCATAAAGTATTTTTTCAACACATATATTAACGTCTCACGTTTCTCCCACGTGATTTAGATGATTTGAGTTTTTGTTGTGCTTTGAAACTAAGTGAAAGATTTTTATCCTTTTTCAGATTTAGAAACTAAATTTTTAGAGAAAATATTCTTTAGCCTTCTAATACGTTTTTTTTCATTCGAAAGAAATTACTGGGATCCAGTTTAATTACATACAGAATGACTTTATTTAAATCATTGTTAAATCTTAAGATAGAAGGGACCAGACAAAAATACTCAAGCTGTCAGCACCATATCATTATGTCAGAGCTTACTGTTTAATTTCACATATCTATATGGAGCTTTTTCGGTTCAGTACCTAGCTCAAGTTTCATGAGACATGAAAGCACATTCAGATTTGTAGGAATTAAACATTAATGGAAGCATAAGATTTGGTTTTAAATGAAAAGAAAAATGCCCTTATATAGAGTACCATTTATACGAACATATTGCTATGCAAACTAATACAATAATATTTGACATGAAGACAGTTATTTGATAAGTTTGACCTATGTGGAATATGTCTGGTAAGCAGAGTAAGTAAAAAGACAGACAGGAAATACCACAGGTCATGTGAGAGTACTTTAGATCTTTACTCTAAAATGTTGTACATAAATTCTTTCATAATAAGAAATTGGAAGGGAGGAGGTAAACTTATGCCAACCAAGCATGAAGCAAATTAGTATAGTGTGTTGCCCAAGGCAGCATGCAAACAACACTGAGTGACAGCCAACAGATTATTAAAGGAAAAAGGGTGATAGAAGAACCTGGGGAAAATCCACAGCTTGGAGGTATCACAGTATAGTGGTCCCATAGCACAGTATCATCTTAAACTTGAGTCCTCAGGAAAAAGATAGGTATATTTATTGTCACGTTGTATTTGGGGGCATGAGAAAAGATGAAAGCTGTGGGCCTTTTCCCTAGAGGAACGCACATAGACATAAAAGTGTGTGGGACTTACAAACCCAGTAGAAAGGTCATATGTGGACCCTGAAGTTTAAAACCCATATTCTGGATTTAATTTTAGTATATTGATCTCTATTCTTTGCCTCCTAAAACAAAATTTCAATTTTTTTTCTCCTCTAGCATTCCTGTTTCTCACTGTTTATTGCATGAGGACTTTGTGGTAGAGCTTCAGTATCTGTTTCTAACACAGGACAAGAAAGAATACAGGTAGGTGTCCAAAAGGAATAGCTAAGTGTATTTGTTTTTGTTTTTGTTTTCCTTGGCCTGGAAGGGTTACAGGCAGGTTTCTTCCTAGGACTGACTATTCTTTAAAAGTCATTAAAAAACAAATGGTATTTCTGGATCTTCTGGGCTGTCACTTCCTAACTTCTGAGCTACTGGTTAGTGTGAGAAGCCTGACCTCTGGTTAATTTCTGGATAAACTGCTCCATCTCCCTCCCTCTCCAGCTCTCAATAACATCAGCCCACCAACAGTCATTAACTTGTGCTAACGGGTCAACTTTCACATTCTGGTAGTAGAACAAGGCAACGTGTAAAACTGTCTAATGTATGTTAAATACTCAGTAAATGCTAGTTTCCCTTTTATGGGGACTCAGAAGAAGGGTGGAGAAGTCTGTATAGGTGTCAGATGATGTTTGTCATGAGTACTGAAAAATAAGTAGGAGTTTGCTAGGGGCAAAAAAGAGGTCATATTTAACAGATCAGTATAGCTGCACTAGTGTACAGAGGCATGAAGTAATTGCAAGCATTTGGTACAGTGGTAGTTTAGCATATATTTCAGTGGAGACGTCAGAAGATTAGACTGGCCAGGAAGGAACGGGCCAGATGTTAATAGTCTTTTTATGATATTCTGTGCAGTTTGGAATTTATATATTTTAGATGTATTTCCCCCCCCCCCCAAGTATAGGCATTCAAGTACCATCTTCACAATTTTTATGTAACTGAAAACTGCCTCTACTACTGTATTTCTTAACTGTTATGCATGCAATAAGATGCACAGTTCTTAAGTGTTCAACCGGTTGAGGTTTTTTTTTGTTTGTTTTGTTTTTAATTTTTGGCTGCATTGGGTCCTCGTTGCTGCGTGGGGGCTTTCTCTAGTTGTGGTGAGCGGGTGCTACTCTTTGTTGCGGTGCGTGGCTTCTCATTGCAGTGGCTGCTCTTGTTTCAGCGCATGGGCTCAGTAGTTGTGGTGCACGGGCTTAGTTGCTCCGCGGCATATGGGATCTTCCCAGACCAGGGATCAAACCCATGTCCCCTGCATTGGCAGGCGTTCTTAACCACTGCGCCACCAGGGAAGTCCCTCAACCAGTTTTGAGAAAGGTTTATGCCCATCCTTATAACCAAGATCCCAGTCAAAATATAGAATACTTATTTCCATGACCCCATTAAGTGTCATTGGATCCCTTCTGGTTAATCTCCCCACCCACCATAGCCAATCATTGTTTTGATTCATACTGTATGTATTCTTTTGTATCTGGCTTCTTTTATGTAACAGTATCTGTGAGATTCATTCCTGTGGTTGTGTGTATCAGTAATTCATTCTTTATTATGGCCCAGTTGAATTCCATTTTATGAATACCATTTTGAATACCATTTATGAGAACCATTTTGTTTCATGTGGTTTTTTGCCGTTTCTCTGTATCTTTGATGAAGTATCTGTTTAAAATTTTTGCCCATTTTTTAAATTGAAATTTTTATTGAGATAATTGTAGAGTCACAAGCAATTAAAAGAAATATCAATAGTACAGAGAGATCCTCTGTAGACTTTACCTAATGGTAACATTTTACAAAATTTAGGGTAGTATCATAACTAGGATATTGATAATCCACTGATCTCATTTGTAAAGATAGTTTTACTTGTACTAATTTGTGTGTGTACATATACGTTTAGTTCTATATAACTTTATCACATGTAGTTTTGTGTATTCACTACAACAATCAAGATATTGAGCAGTTCCATTACCAGAGGATCCTTCCTGTTGCCCTTTTATAACACGCCCACCTTCCTCTTGCTTCCCCCTGTACACCCCTGGCAATCATGAACCTGATCTCCAGCTCTGAAATTTTGCCATTTCAAAATGTTACGTACATGGAATCATACAGTGTAACTTTGGGGGATTTTTGCCAATTTTTAAAACTGTGTTGTCTTTTGTTATTGAATTGGAAGAGTTCTTTGTGTATTCTTTGTAGAAGTCCTTTGGCAGATACATGTATTGTGAATGTTTTCTACCAATCTGTGGCTTTCATTTTCTTGACTGTCTTCTGAGGGGCAGAAGCTTTTCATTTTATGAAGTACGATTTACCATTTTTTTATGGTTTGTGCTTTATGTCTTCTCCGAGAAATCTTTGCTTACCTCAAGATCGTAAAGTTCTCCAGTAGTTTCTTCTAGAAGTTTTATAGTTGTGGGGTTTGTTGTTTTGTTTTGTTTTTATGGCTTTCTTGTTTAGTCTGTACTCTACCTCATATTATCAATAATTTGGGTTACCGTATGAGATACGAATTGAGGTTCATTTATTTTTCATATAGTAATGAATGAATGTTATTCAATTGTTGCAACCATTTTTGGAAGACTTTCCTTTCCCCATGGAAACGCTTGGCACCTTTGTGAAAAATCGGTTGACCACCATGTGTGGGTCTGTTTCTGGACTTGCTAAGCTCGTCCATTGATCTATTTGCCTGTCCTGACACGATCAGGTGAGATCGTGTGAATCCAGCTTTCCTTTTCAGGATTGGCTCTTCTAGGTCCTTTACAGTTGCATATAAAATTCAGAATCGACTTTTAAAATTTCCTCAGAAAACTCAGTTGGGATTTCATTGAATTTATAGAGATCAGTTTGGGGAGAACTGACATCAATATTGATCTCCCAGTTCATGAGCATGGTATATTTATGACTTCTAAAATTTCTTTCAGCATCATGGAATAGTTCTCATCTATACCCCTTTGGTTAAATTTATTCGTCAGTGTTTATGTTTTTTGACAGTTATAAATGGAATTTTTTTTCTTTTTTCTTTTTTGGCAACACCATGCAGCTTGTGGGATCTTAGTTCCCCGACCAGGGATTGAACCCAGGCCATCGGCAGTGAAAGTGCAGAGTTCTAAGCACTCGAGCACCAGGGAATTCCTTATAAATGGAATTTTTAAAAAATTCACTTTTCTGTTGTTTTTTGCTAGTACAGTGGGGCCAGTAAGCCTCTAGTGCATGAAGTTAGGACGTTCTCCTTTACATACTCCTGGGGGCCCTGAATCATACAGAAATACTGTTCTATGTGGTAGGAAGCTGCTGAAGAGTTTTTTTATTCAATTTGCATTAAAAGAAGAACTATGGAAGTTAGATTTGGAAGGGAAGGCAGTGGAGGCAAGGAGCCCACTGAACTAATAGCCGCTATTGAATGCCTACTACATGGCATGTTCTTTACCTTTCATAGAATCTGCTGTGATAGGTTTCAATATCCCTGTTTTATAGACAGATGAGGAAACATTTAGAGAGGTGGGAAAAGGAGCCTGAGGTGCCATGGTTATGATGTGGCATCGCTGGGATTTGAGCCTACGTCTAACCGACTCCAGGCACACCCACCTTCTCTAAGTGAAAGATGGGTTTGGATTGAAGCCCTGGCAGTGGAGTTGGGTGCACTTAGGCTGGAGAACACTTGCCGAAATTGATACGGCACATTTCCTGGTAGGGTGTTTAAGCATGTGTAAGCATGTTCTTTCCTCCATTTACTCAGCTGGGATAGTGGTCCTGGTAGCCCCGATTTCCCTGGGTGGTGAACATTCAGTGGGGTCATGTGTGTGATGTACTTAGTCTGGTGCTTGGCACGTAGTCAGTGCTCAAGAAATGGTTGCCTAGTTGGGTTTATGGATGATGAGTTTACCATTAAGCAAGATGAGGGAGGAAAGGTGCCATCAGTAGAGGAGGGCTAACAGAAATAACTTTGGACTCAGTGTATCTTATGTATATGTGAAACCAGCTAGAAAAGTGAGTGTGCAGCTCCAAGAAAGGTCTAGGCGGAAGACAGAATTTTGAGAACTTGTCTCTAATATTCCTCACCCTAGGTAGATGTGGCTGAGAAGTGATCATTATTTTAAAAATAGAAAAAGAATGCTTGAATGTATTTCTTTTAGCCTTAATCTAGAACACTTATTAGGAGGTACTTACTAAAGCTTTAAAAAGGTTGTTTTAGGACAAGTAAAATACAGTTCTACAACACACAACAAGTTAAAAATAAAGCAAAAAAAGCAGAAAATCCAGCAAGTACCCTGATAGGTGGTACATGCTGGAAATTTTAAAAGAAATAGGTAATGTGTCTATGGATGATGACTTTCTTAATAGACAGTAAGGCATTTAGCCAGAAGCCCTCTGCTCTGGAGAATAACATCAAGGAGTACAGCTTTTCCTTCCCCCAAACTGGGTTTTCTTTTCAAGAACTTAAATTACTTTATATCTTTGAATTAATACTATTATGTTTAACGCTTAACCTAGCTAGGAGACTGGTGTAGCAGAATAATGGAGGGGAGGTATAAACCAAAGTAGGACTAAGATGCCCATTTTTCTTACCTTGGAGTGAAGCTGCTTTTGTGTGTAGTTCTCTAGCTAAACACCAGATGGTACCAATCACCAGCATTTGACTGACCCTTCAGCCATGACCCTGTTGATGGGCATTAAAGGAAACTATGATAGTCGCTCAGTAGAACCAGAAGGAAGAACTCTTGCCTTGACGTGAATGATGTGCCACATGTTGATATACAGATGTTGGATATTGTCAACCAGCTCCTAAGTTCATGTTCTCTTCTCTGTCTCTCTCTCTCAGCTTTTGTTCTCAAGGATAAGGAGTCAAAATAGATGGTAATATTCTTTTGTCTACAGATGGGTGAAACAAGTTTTAGTTTTCTAAATAACTGGTTGTAATGGGATGTTCAAAGTACTTTACTTTTATTTTTTAAGCTCTTTATTGGAACATAATTGCTTTACAATGTTGTGCCAGTTTTTGCTGTACAACAAAGTGAATCAGCTTTATTTATACACATATCTCCATATGCCCTCCCTCCCACCCTCCCTATCCCACCCCTCTAAGTCCTCACCCATCCTCGAGTTGATCTCCCTGTTTTATGCAGCAGCTTCCCACTAGCTATCTGTTTTACATTTGGTAGTGTATATGTGTCAATGCTACTCTCTCACTTCGTCCCAGCTTCCCCTTCACCCCCACCCTGTGTCCTCAGGTCCGTTCTCTACATCTGCATCTTTATTTTTACCCTGTCACTGGGTTCATCAGTACCATTTTTTTAGATTCCATATATTTGAGTTAGCATACGGTATTTGTTTTCCTCTTTCTGGCTTACTTCGCTCTGTATGACAGACTCTAGGTCCATCTACCTCACTACACACATCTCAATTTCATTCCAAAGTACTTTACTTTTAATTGCACTTGAATCTTTGCACATCTAGGAAACTCCTTGTGTGGTTGGTTAGTTACTGGGTAAAATTGGCATACAAATTATCTAACCCAATGATAATTATCTAGGGTGATGACAGAGAGGCATTTGGGCATGAGCCAGACCAGTGAAGAAGGACCTCAGGCCCCAGCAACCCATGTAGAATCCCACTCAATAAAGCCAGTACTTTTACTAGGTGCTGTAGAGTGTTGTGCACTGTGCTGTACCACAGAAGTAATCCTTGTATGGAGAGGATATTCGCCTTTTATAATATGTATAGCAATTACTTTCCTCTGTTTGCTTTTTGTTTTGTAATTTTGCCTGTAGTGTTTTTACTATGCGGTTTAATACTTTTATATAGTCAAATTACTAAGTCCTTTCTCTCTCAACTGCGGGATTTTGTCATTCCCTCTTCACTTTAGGTTTACAAAAATGTTCTCCGTTTTTTTCCTAGAACATTTACAGTTTCATTCTTTACATTTTTGTTCCATCTTGAATTTTTATGTAAAAGAATGAGGTAGAAATTCAGCTTTATGTTTTTCCGTTGCCGCATGTATAGACATGGACCCGTATTTCTAAGGGCCCTGCGACGCATTTGGGGTAAGAGACACACGAAGGTTGGCGGGAAGTCCGATCTGCGTGTTAGAATGCTACACTGGATGTGTTCAAATGCCAGATGCTTCTGTAACTGTAAGATCAGCAGTAGGAGATTTAAGGCTGATGAAGGTTACTGAGAAAGTGGAGGAATCGAGACTTGGCCTTGGCCTTGGATGACCTCTAGCTAGTTTCTTCATCATTATTGTTAAGAACTTATGTTCTGGAAAATAATTAGTGAATATACTGTAGAAATTATGGTCTTTTTCATAGTGGAATCAATGTTTGCTTTCTCTATGAGACTATATTTCCACTGCTTTCTCTGTTGATTTACAATTTAATAAACATAACAAACTTTTTATCCTAAAAGCAGAGAAGCCCATCCAAATTGATTTTAATAAAAATGTAAGTAGAAGCATTTTTCGCACTGTGCCTAGCACATAATTGATGCTCAGTGTCTGTTGTTTTCTTCCCTCTTTCTCCAAATCTTGCCCCTCTTTTGCAAGTCTATGAGCCGTGGGCTTTAAAATAGGTACTATTTATAAAATATCCTTTCAGTAAACATTTCAAGTACTTGATACACTTTTAACACAGCAGGAATTTGTTTTGACTTATTTTCATAAGTAGTAGGACTCCCTTAGTAGTAGCCAGTACTTTGAATGCATTCAAGGCATTTCAGAAATTTTCAGAACTATATGTTCAATATAGTATCCTATTGCAGTAAGAAAAGTTAGAGACCAATACATGTTTTTTAAAATTCTGAGCTTGAATGGGAAAATTGTAAGTTTGTATGAGAAGGGCTGGTCCTGTTTTCTTTTTAACTTGACTTTTATAGAATACTTGTCCATTTGGGGCTTGTTATCTTTGCCTTATGTCCAAGCGAAGTAATGGCATCAAGGGGTCGTGACCTGCTTAGGATTTGTTTTAAGTTAGGACTCAGACTGTTGTGATTCGTGTTGTATGTCACAGGACTAATTTAAGAAGTTTGTAAAAGAACAAGAAACTAAACAGAAAGGAAGCAGAAAGAAGGAATTAGCACAGGTAAAGCTTAATTTATTGAGTTAGAAAGCAGCAAAAAGAGAACTAATAAAGTCTAGAAGCTAATTGATGAAGAAAAACAGACAGTTCTAATCCACAATATGAGATATAGAGAGTTGCCCTACAGATATATTAAAACACATGTGAAATGACCTATACAAAAGGTTATTCATTGTAATATTGCTTTTAATAGGAAAGAATTGGAAACAACCAAACTGTTCATCAAGAGGGGTCTGGTTAAATAAGTAATGGAACATCCTTATAGTGGGAAACTGTAGCTGTGTAAAAAACTGCAGCTGTAGAATATATACATACACATAAGCAATTGCTTTATGTATGTTTTTATAGAAAAATCTCCAAGACATGTTAAGTTTTTTAAAAAAAGCAAGCAAAGTATTTTATACCTTGAGTAGAAAAGGAAGAAATAAAATATTATATTGATCTGAATATGCATTAAAACCATATCTGGGAAGGCAAACAAAAAAACTAATAGCAATGGTTACTTGGGCGGGATGTGAACTGAACAGATGGGGAGGGGGTGCTTTTCACTGCCATTTTACGCTTTTTGATTGAGTATATTACCTAGGTAAACAATTAAATAAAATATTTATTTTAAAAGCTCTTATTTAACTGATTAAATATTTTTGAGGAGTCATTTGGGGTAAGGAAAAAATCAGCTGGTTTGGTTTAATTTAGAAATACTTTATTATGTACAAAGGGTGAGGCTTAGGAATGAGAGATCATATGTGTTTAGTGTCTTCTAGTTGCTGAAAATATAGTTGCGCAGACAGATTCAAGTGTAATACAACAAAAATACCGAAACAGTACAGTGAAGGAACAGGGCAGGGAATGTGGGAAAACCTTACACAGGAGGTATGTCTTGTACTAGATGTGGAGGGACCTGTAGGACTTTGACGTCTCCTGATGGGGGTAATGGTGGGCAAATAGGGATAAAGAGGACATCCTTTGGATGGAGGGTGGTACACATGCAAGTCCAGTAGGATGGGGAGTGCATGGCTTAGTTTGAGGATGGGACAAAGTAGCCATTTTTGCATAGCTGGAATGTAGGTAGTGTTTGTATGAGCAGGGATTGTCTTGCACTGGGATGTAAGTCTGTATTCAGTCTTTTTTTTTTTAATGGAAGATTGGAAATATATACAGAAGTAGACAGGATACAGTAATATAGCATATGAGCTTCAACAATCACCAACTTGTGGCTAATCTTGTTCCATATATACTCTACCCACTCCACCCCCCAACTCCTGCCATATTTGGAAACAGATCCCAGACAATATCATTTCTTCTGTAAATATTTCAGTTTGTAGCTCTAATAGATATGAACTTTTTTCTTTAACCAGCTGAAGTACAGATTTCCAGTAGATTCATAAATGTTTTAAATAGTCTATTTTTTAGTAGTTTTTGTTCATTTGTTTAAGTCGAGATCCAAATAAGGTCCACAAATTGCAGTTGACTGATATGTTTTTTAAGTCTCTTAAGTGGGTCTTTTTTTCTCCCTTGTGATTTACTTGTTGAAGGAATCAAGTTGTTTATCTTAATAGCATTTCCTACTGTTAAGAGTCTGCAGATTACATCCTCTGGTCTAGTTTTATGTGTTCCTCTATTGTTTGTATTTCCTGTGAATTGGTCATTGAATTCAGGTAATTGGATCCAAGTTTGAACAGATTTGGGTTAGTTTTTATTTGTTTTGGTTTGGCTTGGGTTTTGTTTGTTGTTTCTTTAAAGGAGGTATTGTGGCTTCCCATTAGGGACACAATGTCTGGTTATCTCTTTTTTTCTGATTTTAGCAGCCCTTGCTGATCAGTGTTCCCATGTCCTTCATTCTGTACAGTTAGAAGTATAAACCTGTGAATACCCTCTGGTTACTGTGACATCTGTATCCTTTCACTTCTTATAAATATCTTATCCTTCTTATCCTTTCACTCTTATAAATATCCTGTGAGGTAAAGAATTTTTAAATGTAGTACATATAAGAGTAATTAGTTTCAAGTAACCTTTCAAAGCTGGTTTCAAATAATTGTAAGATGTTTTCTTGAATTAAAAACAAATTTATCTCATGTTTTAATGGATATCCACAAACTTGATTTATTTGTGTTTTATACTTCATTAGGTTATTCTTCCGATGTGTTCAAAGTAAGGCAGAGGGGAAGCAGTGGTGTAGCAGTATCCCATGGCAGGTAGGAATTATTCGTCTGTTTTCAAACCTGACTATGTTAAGATTATTTAATCTGTGGGATCACCTGAAGAGACCCTGAATTCCAGTATGAACTGGTTGGTCTTCATTGTACTGTCTCTGAAAGACAGTTCTTTTCTTTCAGCAAGGTAGACCTTGTTAGGACTCTTAATTCAAAGGCCTATTTAGGTCTTAAATATAGTCAGTATTCTCCTATTTAGGGAAAATTTTAAATTTACTTGACTGACGTCAGCATGTTTTTATAGACTACTTGATATTGGTATAAGCTGAGTATAATTCATAAGCTTCCAGACTGTGAGAACTAGGAGAGACCCTACAGATATCCAGTGCATGAGGAACTAGACTGTGTGAGGTCATGAGACTTGTTTTGGTAGGGAGATAGCTTGGACTTAAGATTCTAGATTTGCACCGTGAAACCTTCCTAAAGCCAAAATCAAAGCAGGCATAGGATACTGTTTAGGTTTGGGGAAAAGTTCATTTTGAGAGAATAGCTTTTCATGAAAAGTATACATTTTGGCTATTGCTATTATTAACACACTTTGACTTGGTCACACTTTTCCTTGAGGCCTGGAAAAGCAGTGATCACAGACAGAGAAGGAACCAAGCATTGAAAGTACTGTTAAGAAATGAATACTTTGTGAATTTGGCAGTCCTTTCTAGAGGGCGAAATGATCCCAGGAACATTCAGAAAAATTGGACTGCTTTTACTGTGTTTCCATTTCCTCTGGAAAAGGGCATTCTAGATGTGAAGGTTGCATTAATATTTTATATTATTTCCTTTGTCTCTTAGGATCCTAATTCCAAAGAACATTCTGTAACCAGTAAGTCCCAGCATGCCTCCGAGCCATCTCGTTATCCTTCCAGTCAGCAGAGAAATCCGTTCAAGGCACTTGACAAGAATCAAGAACCATCCCTCTGGAAGCAGTTCATCACAGGTGAAGATGAGGAAAAGACAGCTGATAAGAAGCAAAGGGAAAAGGGAGATCCACTCCTGGATCGAAAGAAGGAACAGAAGCCTGAATCTAAGTGCTGGATGGAGAAAGATCCCTCATCTGGTCTAGGGGTAAAGGGAAAACAATCTGCAGTTCAAGAGAAGCAGCAAGGGGAGAAGACAGAGTTTCAGTGTGAAGCAAAGGGGACTGAAGGGATGCACAAAAGAAACATTTTTGAGATGAAATCCAAACAGGTCCATGGGAATGAGCTGAAAGAACCATCTGCATCTCAGGAGACGTCAAATGGTGGGAGTCATTCTGTCCAAAAAGAATCAGCATGTCCAAGGGAAAAGGAAACTAAGCCTTTGCCGCGGATTGTTCACAGTCAGCACCCAATAAGCCAGCCCCTGAAGGGGGTACACCTCCTCAAGGACCCCCCCAAGAGCTGGGAGGCTAGAGAAACAAAGGCAAAGGATGAGCCAAGCATGCAGACGCTCCAGAAGAGTCTGCCCCACGGCCATTTTCAGGCAAAGTCGGAGACCCGGGGTGTGGCCGCTCCAAAGGAACCAGCTGCTCGGCCTGCACCACTGGCTGCATGCTGTCATCTCCAGGGAGAGAGGCAAGATGCTGACACAAGCAGTGCTGACAGTGAGGAAGATGACGCTGTTTTTGTTTCCTCTAAGCCAGGGATCCCCTTACCCTTTGACTTGACTCTAGACTCACAGAAGAAGGAGAACCTTGAATGTCCTGGTCAGAGTGTGCAAAGAAAAATTTCTCCTGTCTCAGGTGTTTCCAAAAAGGGAGAACCTTCAGACCCAGCAGCCCAACCTGTGTACCTTATAACACAACTGAAACAAAAGAAGGTACTACTGACCTGTGGTTTGTTTATAAGTTTGGAGCATTGCTTGCTGTGGGCAGATAAGGGGCGCCACAAACAAGTTAAATATATTAATGTGAGAAAGGTTTTAGAGGTGGATGTTTAGTTTCTGCCTTTTGCTATGTTTATATTTTCAGGGATGGTAAGTCAGCTGGGTTTAGAAAGAAAAAAGTTTCTGGTTTTCACACATATAGGTAAAAGACCATGATTTCAGAGTGTCAGCATTTTAGGCTATTTTAATCTGAAACTATCTAACAACTTGAGAGGAGTGACCCATTTTATGAGATCTGTTTTCCAGAGCATACTGGCATCGGTGAACGTTCAGGCTCTTCCAGACAAGGGTCAGAAGTTGTACAAGCAAATTCAGGAGCTGGAGGAAGCACTCAGTACCCTGTCCCTCTCCTCAAAGCAAGGTAAAAGAGGTTCTGCCGCCAAACCCAGGGTTTGCGTGAACTTCACAAGACATTCCAGAGCCATTTCAGTAAAGAATAGGTCGACTCAGTTACCTGCCCATCTTGTTTTCTGTTTCTGAGCTTCCTTTTAAGTTACACCTGTGATTTACAGAAACGTCCTCCTATTTCCTGTGGACTCAAGTCTTTTTCCCATTGTTTAAGAAACAGTTTAAATGCTACGCTCTCTAAGAAGCCTTCCCCAGCTCATGGCAATCCCACCCTCTCTTGACCTCACCTCGCTCATAGAATGTCTTCACTTTTCTCAAGTGTAATCTGTTCTTCCCTTGTGTTTTGAGCAGGCACCAATGAGAAGAGTAACACTCGAGTACCACAACAGGGTAATTGCACCAAAACAACCGCTGACCCTCCCCACTTGGTGCCTCCCAGACCCCTGCAGGGCCAGGATCTCCAGGCTCTGGGTTTGCTGGGACTGAAGGCTGCCCTCCAGAAGGCTGCTGGGGCGTCCGATCACTGCAGTGGAGGTGAGATCCGAGGGCCTGGCCCTGGTGGGAATAGCGACACCTGCGAGTTAAATGCTGCCTCGTAGATGCCTTTGTGCCCATGAGAAGGGAGAAGCCATTCTGAGCTGCCCATGTAATAAAGCTCTTGATGCTCAGCTAAGTTTTTATACAATGGAATCTAGATCTTTGTGAGGGCAGAGACTGTGTCTACCCTGTTCACTGACCTTGTTCACGGTCCTTGATCAGACAGCCCAGTGGTCAGCATATGGGAGTCATCCAGTAAATGTTTATAAATGAAAACTCGAACTCATGTCATGATGAGGGAGGCAGACCAGCGGATGTGTTTGTATTCCTTCTGCGTGTGCGTGTGTGTGCGTGTGCGCATGTGCACACGTGCACGGAGACAGAGCAGGGGAGTATGTGACTGTGAGTGATAGACCCACAGAGAGCACTTAACCCTATTTAAATGAGCGTTTCCATCCTGAACTCTGCAGAGAACAGTGAATTCAGGAGCAGCTGCAGAATGAAGATCCCACGTAGAGCCTCAGCTATGTAATATGATCAGTTGGTTTGCTGACCAGGAGACAGGAGCTCGGGTGAGCTGGCAGTGATGAGAAAAGCTAAAGCCAGTTTCTCCCAACTGAGAACTGCTCGAGATGCAGAGAGGGAAAGGGAGAGAAAAAAGAAAACAGGAGGAAGGGAGGACAGGAATGTTGACGAGCAGTAGTCAACAGTGGGTAAGGAATAGACAGGGTGCCAGATGAAGCAAAGGTCTCTTCGAAAGGGCACAGAGAAAACGTATGTATGTATATAAAGCAGATAAACAACGGGGACCTACTGTATAGCACAGGGAGCTATACTCAATATCTTGTAATAACCTATAATGGAAAAGAATCTGAAAAAGAATATATATATATAAAAAGAATACATGTATGTAACTGAATCACTTTGCTGTATACTTGAAACTAACACAATGTTGTAAATTAACTATACTTCCATTAAAAAAAAAAAGAAAAGAAAACATTCTTGGTCCAGTGGCACAGAATAGCTGTGCTGCAGACTGTTTGAAAAACATTGCTGTGTGACAGCATCATTCAGTAATCACCATGGTGATGGAGTTGCCTAGAGAAATTAAGTTACGGTGGATTATTAAGGTAAGAAGTTATGTTTAGGAAAGAATTGCATTTAAATAGCTTTTCATTTAAAAACATTTTAACATTTAAGTGGATAATTAATTTTTCTTTGTCTAGAAATCTCTTCTTTGGATACTTCGTCCCTAAACTTGCAACCAGCTAAGGTGCTCGTGTTTATGACCTAATTTCAGTAGAATTTCTCTGTGTAGAATGAGTGGGCTCGAGCACTGAAGTATTATATTCCCAGTGCGGTGCAGGCGTCTTGGGACGTGCACATCACGGGCCTGTCCCCCCCCGCCGTCTGCCTGAATTTTGGCAGACTTCCTCTAGCGTGACCTTTTCTATTGCTGGCTTTTCTTCTTTGCATCCAGCCTCAGGGGTCTTTTTTTCTGAAAATTTTAATGGTATTACCTTCTCAGCTGCCTCTTCAAAGCTGAAGAAAAAATATGGTTATCTTACTTTTTTATTGTACTTTATTTTATTCTGTCCTCTATTAGAACACTTGTTAATGTGATTTAAAAAAATAACAGACAAACAGAGAAGGGGGACAGTGAAGCCTGTGAGTCTAGGGGAATCTGGAGGCAAGAATTTTCGGTCCTTACAGATCCATCATATGACAAATGCTGAATTGCCTTTTTGCAGCTCTGGCCAGGACATAATACTTGCAACACTTTCAGGTAACCTCGATTTGTATGCAGGCCCTAGGAGCCAAGATCGCCTTTGCTCAGTGTGGAAAATCACAAGTGAAGCCATTGACGAGCTGCATCGATCACTCGAGTTGCATCCTGGCGAGACAACTGTGGCAGAGGACCCAGCTGGGTTGAAGGTGAGCCGGGAAGGCCCACAGGGCCGAGTGTCCTGTAACAGCATCCCAGCGCCCAGGAGGAGGGGGGCAACCACTGTGAGAGTGCCCACCACCGTGCCATTCTGACATGTCTTTTCTACAAGTAACGCTGAAATGGCTTCCATTGCATTATTTTCTTTTTTATTCTGTTTAGCAGTGAGAAGAAAAAACAGCACATTTTTTTCCGTAAAGTCATACAGTTATATATGTCTGTAGCAGTAACAGATCCATTTATTGAGCTTCAGTAGATGCTACAGGGATATAAAGGAATTGCCACTCTTAATGAACTAGTTAGGGTGAAAGTGCATGTACAACTTATGTAAGACAATTAGACAATAACTGTAAGACAGAAAATGTGCATTGTCATGTACTATGGACTGTATGCAAAGTACAGAGGGATTTGAAATAAAGGAAAAGTTAGTGTAGGTCAGCAATATTATTTGTGCCTTAAAGAAACTGCAAGCCTAGAGATAGGATAGAAACCAAATACTCCAGTTAGAGGGAGTTGTGGTCAGAGGGGAGATAGAGATTGGTATTAATAAGTGATGATCAGGTGACATGGTCCTGAGCTGGAAGCAGCAGGTGATATAACTAGGCAGGAAGAGTCCCTTGCTGTGGAGCCTGGCCTTGGTGAAGGAACTTAGACTGGAATAGCTCAAGAGATATCATGGAATCACTAGAATTTTTAGCAGGGATGCTTTATGAGGGTTATTCATGTCACAGAGTTCAAGATAAACTGGAGGAAGGAAAGACTAGAAGGTGGGCCCCCAGTTAAAGGGCTATCAGTTTATGACTAGCAGTGTAGACTGGGACATTGCCCACAGAGAGGAGAGTCACATTTAAGAGGTAATGAGGAGGGACTCCCCTAGTGGCACAGTGGTTGAGACTCCGTGTTCCCAATGCAGAGGGCCCGGGTTTGGTCCCTGGTCAGGGAACTAGATCCCACATGCATGCTGCAACTGAGAGTTCGCATACCACAACTAAGGAGCCCATGTACCACAGCTAAGGAGCCCACCTTGCCACAGCTAAGACCCAGTGTGACCAAATAAATAAGTTTTAAAAAAAAAGATAATGAGAAAAAGCCAGCAGAACAACTGATAAAAGTAGGGTGACCAGTCAGAGGTCTCGGCTACAAGCAGTAGAAACTGACTTGGGCTGATTAAGCAGACAAAGCAGGACTCTTACTTGAGAGCGAGAGAGGTGACTTTTGATAGACATGCTGGACAATTGGCATGTCCTGGGCAGACCAGGACGTGTGGTGAGAGGGAGGAGTCCAGGACTTCCAGGTGAAATGAGTGGCTGATCTGACAACTAGAATATTGGGAGGGTCACTTACAGAAAATAAACTAGTAGAGTGTGGAATCCATGTGGCCAGGCTTCAGCATAGCCTCTCATTAGGAATTTATACTTACCTTTTGGTTATTACCTTTTTCAGATCCCTTTGCTGCCACACCAGAAGCAGGCATTAGCCTGGCTGCTATGGCGGGAAAGTCAGAAGCCACGAGGAGGAATTCTGGGTGAGTCTGGTGTTAGCATAAGGGCCAGCAAATGCATGGCTTCGTTCAGTCCTCTCAACAACTCTGTGGGCAGGTGCCCTAACACCCCATTTGACAGATGAGGAAACTGGTGTGGGAAGCCACATGCTGCAGAGTACACAGCCATGGGATCAGTCAGGTCTTGGTTGCAGACAGAGGGAGGGTTTAGTGACTCTGGCTGATGAGGCAGAGGGAGGGTTTATTCTGTGGTGGTCCACAGAATCTCTGGGAGATGTGGAGGGCCGGGCTGGACTTCTAGGAGCAATGGCCAAAGCCAAGTCACCAGCCGAGTGCTCTCTGCACCATCGAGCAGTAGGGGAAAGCACTGTCGCCCTGAAGTCCAACACAGCTGTCTCCACCCCTTCCTGTGGACAGCGTTTCACCGGGAGCCTCTTTTCTACAGTTGCTCACATCTGAATTGAAGTCTGGTGTGAGTGTAAGTGCTCTGTAGAGCAAGGCCATGCTGCTGGTGTCTTCGTTGCAGAAGAGGCAGGAAGTAAGTTTTCCAGGCTCTGCTTTGGGGACTCGTCACACTAAAATTTTCCAAGGTGTTCAACTTACAGAAAACATGACAGATGTCCACTATGGCTAAGAAGCGGCTGTGTCTTGGTCCCAAGGACCACCTCCAGGTTGGATGATTTGCTAGGATGCACAGCATATAGTCATATTCACGGGTGTAATTTATTACAGTTAAATAAATTGAATAATAATTGAGTTATTTTGATTTGATATAAATCAAAATCAGCAAAGGAAAAAGGCACATGGTGCAAAGTCCAGGGGAAATCAGGTTCAGGTTCCAGAGGCCCATCCCAGTGGAGTCACTCAGTGTATACTTAATTCTTCCACGTGTAAAACGTTGGCAACCAGGGAAGCTTGTTAGTGATTTGGTAACCAGGGTTTTTATTGGGGGCTGGTCATATAGGTAGCTTCATCCTGGCAGGTACTGAAATTCCAGATTCCCGGAAGGAAAGCAGGTATTCAGCATAAACTATACCGTTTAGGGGTAGTGAGCCACTCTTACCAGTCTGGGAATGGGGGGACCCCTCTTAATATCCGAGTTCCCAGATGCTAGACAGGGGCCAGCCTTGTAAGCTGGCCTTTTAAAGGAGAGTAGTCAGCTGCTGCATAGTGGCAGAGCCAGAATTTGACCCAGAGCCCATGCTGTGACATTTTACTTCTGCCTATGTCAGAATGAGTATTTAACCTGTTAAAAAGAGGCTAATAATATTTTATAGGGTATAAATAGTAAATTAGATAAGCTCAGTAACTGGCACAATGGCAGTACCCAAGAACTGCTCATTTATAATCTTCTTTGATGAGTAAGTTAAGGGCATGGAAGACTGTCTTGAGAGAACTCTAAATCCAGACGTGTGGTAGTAAAGTGGGTGGTAGGATATATCACTGGACCTTTTTGCTTTTGCTGGGTAATAAATAAAAAGACTAGGCAACATCATCAAACTGAGAGATATATCAATGAATGTATTGGGTAAGTAACAATATAACACGGAGACTCGAATAAGATCTAAATAATAAGTTTTAAATTTTACAGACGTCATCGTAAATGTCTCTGACCTAGATCTCAAAATAAATAGCAAGAGTTCGTGTTCATTTGAATAAGAAAGACAGAGGCTTCATTAGAGGAGGCAGAGCATAGCGACTGGAATGGCGCTGACAGCAGAGGACCAGGGCTGATGTCTGCCCGGGGCTGCTTCTCTCGAAGCTGAGCTGATTCTTTGCCCTAAGTAGTTACCACTCCTGTTGTTGTTTTTACTTTCCAGCGGATGATATGGGGTTAGGAAAAACCCTGACCATGATTGCACTCATCCTGACCCAGAAGAATCAAGAGAAAAACAAAGAAAAGGACAAAACCACGGCTTTGACTTGGCTTTCCAAAAATGGTATTCAAAAGCATGCTGTTTCCTAAATCATGTGAGGCACCAGAGAGTGGAGGTTTTTCAGCCATGAAAGAATGCCTTTGGTCATATTTAATTTATTGGAAAACTATTATTAGGCTACGTTCCTATAGTATCGTTTCTGATGCTGAATGTGCTAACTAGAAGTGATCATTTTTTTCCTTTTAATATAAGGTTAGCTTGACCTGTGATTAGAAACAATTTTATAGTGACAGCTAAGGCTCTAGAAACCTTAGTTTAAACCTAATGATTATTTTTGTTAATGTGGAGAATATAACTACAGGGTAGATCCAAATTAGTTAATATGTTATTTTTTGATGGAAGATCTGTGAGAAATCCAGGTTTTAGCCACCATAGCAGATACTGTTTTCCATGTTTCTGAAATTCCAAAAGTTTCCAGATTCTAGACAGTTTTTCTTATTTCAGCCTCTGTTTTTAAAATGTAATAACTGTGTAAGTACCTTAAAGGTCCTGTGTATTATGTATAGACAGCACCGCATGTGAATTGCCATGCACACATGTATGTTTCTCAGTTAGTTAGATAGTTAAAGGCTCTGTGGCCATCTGCTCTCAGGGTCTCCGGTGGCCATTGTTGCAGCTGGACCCTGTGTCCCTTCGTGGAGTCGTGCACATGCACACACACGAAGGATGGGGGGCAGTGGTACAGATACTCCATCACTAACTGGTTCTGAAGCAATGCTTGCTTGTCCCAGGGGGTTTTGTGCTTATACTTTAATGTGAATGTAATTAAGTTATGCTTTTCAGAGAAAAGTAATAGTCCTCCCTTGTAATGAATCAACTCAGGATGAGTTAGGAAATGATCCAGCTTCTACCTCCTGGCCACTGTGAAAGTGCGTTGGGGTTTTTTGGGTTTTTTTAAACTGAAGTCATATACTATCCACTTTCCTCTCCCTCTTTAGCCTCTCTCTCTTCTACTTTTATAGGGGAAAAAAAGAAATAATGATTTTGAATTAAAAGATTTCTTCCATTTTCTATTCTACTTCATGGAGACCTCATTTTATTGCACGTTGCTTTATTGTGCTTCACAGATACTGTTTTTTACAAACTGAGGGTTTATGTCAACCTTGTGTTGAGCAAGTCTTTTGGTGCCATTGTCCCAACAGCATTTGCTCACTTCATGTCTCCATGTCACATTTTGGTAATTCTCGAGAAACTTCAAACCCTCCACCAGAAAAAGGATTATGCCTTGCTGGAGGCTCAGATGATATTAGCATTTTTTAGCAACAAAGTATGTTAAATTAAGCTAGGAACCTTTTTTAAAAAACATAATGCTATTGCACACTTAATAGACTATAGTGTAGTATAAATATAACTTTTGCATGTACTGGGAAACCGGAAAGTTTGTGTGACTTTATTGTGATATGCACTTCATTGCTGTGGTCTGGATCTGAACCCGCAGTATCTCCAAGGTATAAGCTAGGTGTAGAAATAAAAGCAGCAGTTATATTCATCGAAGGAATAAATGTCAGTCAAGGGAAAGAGGTAATGCCTTTAAGAAGTTAAAGCTATTTAATGAGTGTAACAGGTGTTGATTTTTTTTTCCCCCTCTCAAGACTCCTCTGAGTTCACTTCCGATGGGACACTAATCATCTGCCCTGCTTCCCTGATCCATCACTGGAAAAATGAGGTGGAGAAATGCGTGTGCAACAACAAACTAAGAGTGTATGTCTATCATGGGGCAAACCGGGATCAACGTGCAAAAGTGTAAGTGCAGAAATACTGCCGTCAGCATGAGGTGCTCAGCATCTTGGCTTAAGGCGCCGTATTGACCTTACCTGCTCTCCCTGACATTTCATTTAATCAGGGCTAGTGGTATTTGTGAAGACCAGAGGTACGCTCATCACCAAACAGCCTTCACCTGTGCTAAGAGATGCATCTTGAGAGAGAATGGGGTTCTGTTGTTGAATCCTGTCACTGTCCTTGACAAGCTGCCATGCGGGTTAGGCTGAGATGCCTGAGTTGTCAGCCAGGGAGCAGCAGTGTTCCCCTGATAAAAGGGGATATGTCACAATTATTTCATGATTGCTGAATTTCTGATTCCAAATTCACATTCTTTTTCCGTTAGTGTAAATGGAACCAGCTCAGTCTTACAGAGCATCTTGATATAATATTAGTGATTAGTTGATATAGGCTAGTTATAGTTTTATGGCTGTGTTTTTCATATGTGAAGCACCTAAGAAGTTTTAGATTCAAAAGTTTAGGATTAAACCTAACTGAATTCCTGAAGGGAGATGATCAGGAAGGAGGAAAGAAAATGTTTCCCCTGGTGGTGATTGTAGTCCTAGTCTTTGTCTTTTGATTTTAAAGGGCTTGCTTTTTGTTCTTAATTGTGATATGATGATCTGGGTTGAATACTTGCTGATCTAGTTAAGAACTAAGTTGTTTCTGCTTCTAAGTAATCTCTCTCCACAACCTCTGATACTGGGTATTTTATATCTTAAAGAATAGGGCAGTAGTCTCTCAGGGGGTAAATTGCCAGCTTGGTGACCCTCAGTCTTAAGGGCACACCAGCTCTCACGACTGAGAGTCATTTCAGCAGATGAAAGGTATCAGGGCAGCAGTGGCCATCCTGCCTGCCTTCTCTGGCTTGGAGTACTGTGGATTTTTATTTAGAAGTGAATTGCATCTTACGTGATTTGCATTTTGATCATATTGGGTTTGATGTTCAGAATGCACTAGCTAACTGAAATTATTCTGAATTATACATTTTTATATGATGCTAAGGCAACATGTAGACATCGTTGCCTCTCCAAATTCAGCATATTTTCATCAAGAGTATTTATTGAAGTTCCCTCAGGTGTACAATATTAAGCTTCCTTGGAAAAAGATTTGTGCTTTTCACTAAGAATCTTTACATGTAAAGAGTATAGGCGAGGTACTGAAAGTGTACAGGATGTATTTTTATGCCCAAATGTCAAAGCTAGGTGAATGGGTTTTTACAAATCCATTACAGAATGATGAGGAGAAAGCACCGTTGGTGTAAGATGAACAGTACTTCAAAGATTTCTTACTTCCTTGGGACTTTAGCGTCATCTGTGTCAAATTAACTAAATGTTAACTCCCAACCCTACCTGACTTTCTGTTCTTGCCACATCATATCAAGCTTAATATAACCCCTGCCGGAGATGATCCTCTCTGACTTGGCTGGAAAGTGGGAGGCTATTCTAGTTATAGTGAACAATCTGTAAAAATGACCAGTGGTAAACGATAAGGAAGTCAGGTGTATAAAATTTACCTCTCCAGAGTCACGTGTATGTGAATTAGGGACATAAATTAATGAGTTCTGCTGTCTGTGCTTCCAGCCACAGGCATTTTTGTGAAGGAATCAACTGTCTCTCATTGTCAGAGTCACAGTGGGTTAGTTTACCATTTGCTCCCTGTTATATCTTTGCAGCCTCTCCACATATGACATCGTGGTCACTACCTACAGCCTTCTGGCCAAGGAGATTCCCACAAAGAAGCAAGAGGGAGAGATCCCAGGTGCAGACTCCAGTGTGAAGGTGAGGCGTGGGTGCTGCCAGGGAAGTAAGGTCAGAACCACAGATCATTTAACAGGAGTCTTTTCACAGCATCACAGATGGCAAAGTTACCCTCCCATGAGGTAATGAACATTTGAACTCTTTCACCTGTGGAAACAAAGTGTTCTTTCCTGTGTCCCTTCTCTTTTATTCCAGACCAGTGGTCCCCAACCTTTTGGCACTAGGGACCGGTTTCATGGAAGAAATTTTTCCACGGATGGGCTTTGGGGTGGGGGGATGGTTCAGGTGGTAACGTGAGTGATGGGGAGCAGCCAGTGAAGCTTTGCTCGCTCACCGCCTGCTGTGTGGCCCAGTTCCTAATAAGATGCGGACTGCTACTGGTCCATAGCTCGAGGGTTGGGGATCCGTGCTCTAGACAACCTCCTCAGCGATAAAGGTGGAGATGGTACAGTGGTTTGTTTTTGTTTTTAGAAATAAAAACTACATTGCAGTTGTGGTGGTGATCATTACATGAATATGGGAAGGCTTGACTTGTTGCAGTGTTTATTTGAGAGTTTTGGGGGTATACTCTCAGGATGTGTTTTATATTTAGTGTTAGGACTAGTATTTTGATATTAAGCCATTATTCCCTGCCTTCCTCCACCTCCCTGGGAAAGGGGTTGCAAATAATAAGGCTACAGTGGGCCAGAGACTACACGATAACCAGGGAAAAAACCTGAATGTTTGTTGCTGTGTCCAGGGTAGTCTCAGTTATGTAGAGTAGAGGCTTTATTGCATAGCTGTTGTGGGCTTTTTCCTCCTGAAAATAAAGTGTTGTTTCAAGAACTGCTCTTTTGCATATGCTTTTATTCTAAGCACAGTAAGATATTCGCAGCTTTCTGTATGTGGGGAGATCTCTAGGACGCTTCTCCATCTCATGACCAACTCTGCCTTCTCTAGGGTGATTAACTTTTCAGATTCCTCAGTGATTCCTCTTAGCTTTCAAGCTAAAACCCTCATTCCTTTAAATGATATATTAGGCCTTTTATGGTCTCACCCTGCCTGAGTGGCCTTCATCCCCTACACCCCAGCCCTCCCAGTGGCACCCCATGTCAGCCATACCAAGGAGTGTACTTCCGTCCACGCTCTGTCGTGCTGTTGTGCTGTTCTCCCTCTGAACGGAATGCTTTGCCTCCCCCTCTGGTTAAATGCGTCTCCTAGCACCTTGTGCTTGCTTCTGTCACGGCACTCCATTTAATTCCGCAAATATTGAGTATCCACTGATGCCAAAATCTGGCTCTCTCTGCACCCGTGTCAAATAGAAGTACAGAGACAGAGTTTGGGGGAGAAAAGAAAGAGTAGCTCTATTCTTTGCCTGGCAGAGAGGGAACACAGCAGGCTAGCACCTCAAAAACTGTGTCCCCCTCCCTGGGGAATCAGGAGACCTCTTATAGGTGGGGCTTGCAGTCTGGGGTAGGGGATAAGGATCACAGTAGTGAAGGTCTTGCATTTTTCTTCTTCCAGCCTTATTTCGAAACAGTCACACCTGGCGTGGGGCAGCCTGGTAAGCTGGGTCTGTTTTTGTCTCTGGGTTATCGCCTGTAACCTTCTTTCTGAAATGCAGAATGCTGTAAGGGGTGATTTGCTACTAGGGAGTGTAAGGAGTGTAAACACCAGGTGCAGGGTGTAATTCACATGCAGTTGGAGTGAGGTTAGCTTTGCAAAGGACATATCTCCTTGCAGACCCTACGAATTAGTAACAGTTAAAATAAAACTGGGATTGGTTAACACTTTCAGGCCAGTTTATGCTACTTCTCCAGCCTGTTCATGGTTCCCTTTATTTTCCTTGTTATCAGGAGAGGAAAAAACTCATTTCTATTTTTGTTGCAACACTACCTCCTGCCAGATGCTATTTCAGGTATTAGGGATACTGCAGTGAACAAGACCAACTAGGTTCCTGCTATCTTGTATTGAATTATCCAGTGGGATTTACTATATATACATTTTGTGTAACGATCTTTATGCTTATTTTATTTTTTTTTCCCCTGCTAGATTGTGAGCTCCTTGAGGGTAGGAAATGTTCTTTGTGTCAGGCTTAGTATCTTACATATAAAAGTAGAATTTTATATATGTACCACATCTTCTCTATCCATTCCTCTGTTGATGGGCATTCAGGTTGCTTCCATGTCCTGGCTATTGTAAACAGTGCTGCAGTGAACATTGGGATGCATGTATCTTTTTGAATTATGGTCTTCTCCAGATATATGCCCAGGAGTAGGATAGCTGGATCGTATGGCAACTCTATTTTTAGTTTTTTGAGGGACCTCCATTCTGTTCTCCACAGTTGGCTGCACCAATTTACACTCCCACCAACAGTGCAGGAGGGTTCCCTTTTCTCCACACCCTCTCCAGCACTTATTGTTTGTAGATTTTTTGATGATGGCCATTATGACCGGTGTGAGGTGATACTTCATTGTAGTTTTGATTTGCTTTTCTCTGATAATTAGTGATGTGGAACATCTTTTCATATGCCTCTTGGCCATCTGTATGTATTCTTTGGAGAAATGTCCTTTTTAGGTCTTCTGCCTGTTTTTTTGATTGGGTTGTTTGTTTTTGTTTTTTATTTTTTTATACTGAGCTGCATAAGCTGTTTGTGTATTTTGGAGATTAACCCCTTGTCAGTCACTTCACTTGCAAATATTTTCTCCTGTTCTGTGGGTTGTCTTTTCATTTTGTCTATGGTTTCCTTTGCTGTGCAAAAGCTTTTAAGTTTCATTAGGTCCCATTTGTTTATTTTTGCTTTTATTTCCATTACTCTAGGAAACAGATCCAAAAAAATATTGCTGCAATTTATGTCAGAGATTGTCCTGCCTATATTTTCCTCTTAAGAGTTTTATAGTATCCAGTCTTACATTTAGGTCTTTTTTGAGTTTATTTTTGTGTATGGTGTTAGAGAATGTTCTAATTTCATTCTTTTACATGTAGCTGTCCAACCACTCTTGGTTTCTTAAGCTTAATTCTTATTTCAGTGTACCTGATCTAAGCCCTCAAACTTGAAGGTAACAGTGGGTCTTTTATATATATATATATAAATTTATTTATTTACTTATTGGCTGTGTTGGGTCTTTATTGCTATGAGCAGGCTTTCTTTAGTTGTGGTGAGTGGAGGCTAGTCTTCGTTGTGGTGCACGGGCTCCTCATTGCCATGGCTTCTGTTGTTGCGGAGCACGGGCTCTAGGCACGTGGGCTTCAGTAATTGCGGCACACGGGCTCAACAGTTGTGGCTTATGGGCTCTAAAGTGCAGGCTCAATAGTTGTGGGTGCACGGGCTTAGTTGCTCTGAGGCATGTGGGATCTTCCTGGAGCAGGGCTCGAACCCGTGTCCCCTGCATTGGCAGGTGGATTCTTAACTGCTGTGCCACCAGGGAAGCCCTAAGAGTAGGTCTTTGATACTTGTTATTATCTTCTTGATGACATGCATGTTTTCCTGTACTCTTATTGGATTTCGCTTGTGTTTCTTCCAGGGTAACTCATCACCTTTGCTTCGTGTAGTCTGGGCTCGAATCATATTGGATGAAGCTCACAATGTTAAGAATCCCAGAGTGCAGGTGTCCATGGCCGTGTGTAAGCTCCAAGCCCAAGCCCGTTGGGCTGTCACTGGAACCCCCATTCAGAACAACTTGTTGGACATGTATTCACTGCTGAAGTGCGTAAACTCTTTGGGATTATGTAGATGTGAACCCTGCGGTAACCCTTCATGATTATTTCATATCTCATATTTCCAGTGTGTACCAGATTATCTCGTGTAGCAGATGGCAAGCCTGTCAACATTTAAAGGGCAGAAGAATTAACATTTATGAGATATAATCTGTTGATTGATTGGCTGGTATAGGACTTTGATGACATCTAACCGCTATATATGAGAAAATACAGGACCGATTAAATTAAAGGAAACAAAAGTCAGCTTTCTTCAGTCCCGGGAATGTTTTGGGCTACTTTTGCTTTAAAACATATGGCCCGGGATCAGGACTACAATTTATTTGAAGTAAACAGAAAAGAAGGCAGATTTTAAAATACCTGTTTTTATTCAAGTCAGCTCATATGAGGATACAGAATTTCTTTACTAGCCTTTGAAGTTTTAGGCATGAATTCTAGCTATTGGTTATATGACTTGTGATGATATAGACATTGTTAGTGGGAAAATTCACATTTTTATAATGTGGTTTTATAATGTGCCTTATTGACTTGGATCCTTTTGCTCTGTCTAGCAGAGCTTTGCTATGAAATTGACTTTTATTGACAATGATTGGATGACATGTGAAATCTGATTTGCTTTTCATCTTATGTCTTTGAACCTTTCCTCCATCCTTCCATGCTTCTTTCCTATTCTCTATCCTTCTCCAATGAAAAAGATTTCTCCGTTGTTCTCCATTTGATGAACTCAGTGTGTGGAGGAGTCAGGTTGACAATGGTTCAAAGAAAGGAGAAGAACGGTTAAATATTTTAACCAAGAGCCTTTTGCTGAGGAGAACAAAAGACCAGCTGGACCCCACCGGCAAGCCCTTGGTAATCACATTGACCCATGTCCCTGGGGGAGGCCAGGAAGGAGGGCTACCATGTCCTTGACTCAGCTTGAACCTCCATCTGCTTTGCTTCAGGAGCCTCTGAGTCTCCTGTTTTCCTAGGAGGAGGCCCTCAGGTGGCTGTCCTGCCCCTTATGTTGCAGCAGTCCTATTGTGCTGTGTGTTAGAGCAGTCCTGTTTTCAGGGAAGGGTGGGAGCTACTGTCCAGGGCTTGACTAGATGTCCGGTGTCAGCCTTGGGGAGTGTACTCTGTAATGTTAAGTTAATTTGTATAACTTCATCCCAGCTGTTTTTTTCTTTTACTCTTCCAGGTGGTGCTGCCCCAGCGTAAATTTCAGTTGCACCATTTAAAGCTTTCTGAAGACGAAGAGAATGTTTATAGTGTCCTTTTTGCAAGCTCAAGGTGTGTGCAGTGAAGGAGTACCTTCTCACATCTATTTTATTCTTGTTCTTGCTTGGGAGTGAGTGCAGGGCCAAGGTTCCTCTAACTGAAATTATGGTATTATTGACAAGTTGGATATCTGTGTTCCTTTTTTAAACAATCTCCCTTTCTCTCTCCTCACCCCTCCTCAGCTCACCTATGTCTCATATACACATTGAACCTGTTCTGCATTGGCTTCCTTGCATAGAAGGTCTAGGGTGTGCACACTGTACACCAAGTCTTTCTGTATTAGGAAAGTATGTCTCTTTGACCTTTGACCTGTTGCCTAGCCTCTCATTGGAACTTTTAAAAAACTGCTGGTAATCCTTCTTGTCATCTCTTCTTTGCATTTTCTCTAAAACTCTTATCCTTCCCTGAATTCCAGATTTATACTCTCCTACTTGGTACCTCTCACTTCCAGTGCAAATGAGTTTTTTCTCTTTGTATACCTTATATTTGTTAATAAATATTATAATAGTATATTAACTTATACTAATTAATAACATATTACTGTATTACATGTCAATATTGATATTAAATATTTTATGTTAATATGTTTAATATTTATTCATCATTTTAAAATATTATTTTTTATTACCTTTGCCCAGTGCTTGTTGTGAGCCTGCCTTCGTTTAACAAGTTCATTTTTATAATTTTTCAGGGTCCTACCGCAAACACAGTTAAGCAGTGACCATTGTAAACCTGTTTGGTCTTAGCGGCCTTTATATGTGCAATTTTCTTTTTTGATCTGAGGCAGGTCAGCTCTGCAATCCTATCTAAAAAGACATGAAAGTGGGGGCTACCAATCTGGAAGAAGCCCCGGTAATCCGTTCAGTCGAGGTAAGCAGTAGGACACTCGTAAGTACACAAAACTCATGGCATCGTGGATGCAGATTCGGTAACCTTGCAGGGATGGGGGTCGTGGATTCTTGACTGCAGAGACTTGACCTTAGCTTGGAACCTCAAACCAAAGCAAACCTACTCACCTGCAAGCACCAGACCTGGCGGTCTAAACTTCTCTTTCGTTATTTTCAAGTTGTGTTTGATTAAAATGCAAGTAGGTCTATAAAGAAAACCAGTATTTCATTTGGCCTAATTGGTAGAGAAGTGAGTTAGAACTATATGATTGAACCGCAGATCAAAGAAGATTAAAATCTCCTCATTTAGTTCACGATTCTTCCCCATATCTCTGTTTTAAACCCTGTACTATTTCCTGTGTCTGCTTTCCTTCTTAGAAGTGGCCCAGGAGTTTGGGTCCAGCGGGCCTGGGCTTTCCATGGCAGCAGACCCGCAGACATCCAGCACTGTCCACATACTGTCACAGTTGCTGAGACTCCGCCAGTGTTGCTGTCATCTTTCACTACTGAAGTCGGTAAGCAAAGCCACCTGTGTGGGATTCCTGAGGGGCTGTTGAGAAATCCAACTCAGTCTCCTGAAACTGGGATCCAGTCTGCTAGATCAAGGAAAATGGGGTTTGAGGGTGTTTTGTTTTTTGGTGGGATAGGAAAGAGAAGACTGTTTATTTTACTTTATTTTATATTAATCTTTATTGATTTTGAGATACTTCCCATGATGTTGAGAACAGATTTTATTATTTGTTTTGTTTAGACTGCACCAAGTCTTAGTTGCAGCATGTGGGATCTTCATTTCGGGGTGCAGGATCTTCTTAGTTACGGCATGCAGGGATCTTTAGTTGCAGCATTCAGGATCTTTAGTTGCAGTATGTGGAATCTAGTTCCTTCACCAGAGATCGAACCTGGGCCCCCTGCATTGGGAGTGCGGAGTCTTAACCACTGGACCACCAGGAAAGTCCCTGTTTTGTTTAAATAAGCTTTATTTTAGAATAGAAAATGGCATCTCGTTAAAAAGGAAACCATATATGAATACTTAGGTATTTTAGGATGTCATAAAGCTAGTATAGTTACTAATTTTATGTCTAGTCATGAAAACGCAAGTATTTATATAATCAGAAAAGTTGTCTTTATATTGGATAGAGGCATATCCATAATTAAGAGCAATATGTTATAGGCAGGACACTCTTTGACATAAATCGCAGCAATATCTTTTTGGATCTGTTTTCTTGAGTAATGGAAATAAAAGCAAAAATAAACAAATGGGACCTAATTAAACTTAAAAGCTTTTGCACAGCAAAGGAAACCAGAGACAAAACAAAAAAACAACCCACAGAACAGGAGAAAATATTCACAAACAGTGCTACCGACAAGGATTTAATTTCCAAAATACACAAACAGCTCATACAGCTGAATATCAAAAAATGAATAACCCAATCAAAAAATAGGCAGAAGACCTACAGACATTTCTTCAGAGGAGACATGTAGATGGCCAATAGGCACATGAGAAGATGCTCAGTGTCACTAATTATTAGAGAAATGCAAATCACAACCATAATGAGGTACCACCTCACACCAGTCAAAATGGCCATCATTAAAAAAGTTCACAAACAATAAATACTGGAGAGGGTGTGGAGAGAAAGGAAGTCTCCTACACTGTTGGTGGGAATATAAATGGGTGCAGCCACCATGGAGAACAGTATGGAGGATCCCTTAAAAAACTAAAAAAAGAGCTGCCATATGATCCAGCAATCCCACTCCTGGGCACATATCTGGAAAAAACTAGTTGAGAAAGATACATGCACCCCAATGTTCATATTCATTACAGCACTGTTTACAATAGCCAGGACATGGAAGCAGCCTAAATGTCTATCGACAGATGAATAAATAAAGAAGATGTGATGTTTGTATACATATATACATATAATGGAATATTACTCGCCATAAAAAAGGAAATAATGCCATTTGCAGCAACATGGATGGGATTAGAGATAATCATTTTAAGTAACTCAGACAGAGAAAGACAAGAATCATATGATATCACTTATTTGTGGAATCTAAAAAAATGATACAAATGAACTTATTTACAAAACAGAATTAGACTCACAGACATATGGAAAAGAATCTGAAAAAGAATGTGTGTGTGTATGTATAAGTGAATCACTTTGCTGTACACCAGAAACTAACAAAACATTATAAATTAACTATACTTCAATTTAAAAAAAAAAAGAGGAATATGTTATTCTTTTTTTTTTCTCTTGGTAGTTAAAATTTATTTTCTCCTTGGTTATCAAGGATTCTTATTTTCTTTATACACTTCTGAACTTTTCCAGATTTTCTAAAATGAGCATATGTTATCTTTATGAACAGAAAAAAAACTACTCTTGGTATTTGAAAAAAAATTTTTTTATTTAAAAAAATTTTCATTGAGCTATGTTATTCTTTTGAGAAGCTGTAATAATGTATCTTTTTTTGGTGGTAAATTGCATCTTGATTATCAATAGCTTAATTAACTGTACTGTTCTAGCTGGGGAAAATAGAATGATCTCATAATCTGTCTGGCAATTTTCTAAGAAGTTCCATCATTTGATTTATTTTTGATCTGGTGAAACAAGCTTGCAAGATTGCATTTTAATCTGGGTTTACCCGAGGAGATACTGATGGTAAATGATGAGCCATTTTGCCGTGTGTTGTGTTAAACAGCACGTCTTTGGCAGGTCACGTGACTTGCTACCTCAACCGCCCATCTGCTCTGTCCCCTGTCTGATTCTGCTCAGGCGCTGAATCCGAAAGAGCTGAAGAGTGAAGGCCTGGTCCTTTCCCTGGAAGAGCAGCTCAGCGCCTTGACCTTGTCTCAACTCCATAACTCAGAGCCGCCTGCCTCAGTTTCCCTTAATGGCAAATGCTTCAGGGTGGAGCTTTTTGACGACATGAGAGAGAGCACCAAGGTAGTATGATCACCTCTGTTCTAGTAGAAAGACTTCGACTCCTCACGTTTCCCTGAGTGAGAGCGCCATGTTTGTCTAAGTGGGCCCAGCCATTTGACGGCAGAGCTGGAGCTGTTACATGTTAGCTGGTCAAATTCTGCCTCCGGTCTTCTTTTTTCTTTTTTTATAAATTTGTTTATTTTTATATGTATTTATTTATTTATTTATTGGCTGTGTTGGATCTTTGATGCTGCACATGGGCTTTCTCTAGTTGCGGCAAGCGGGGGGCTGCTCTTCATTGTGGTGCACAGGCTCCTCATTGTGGTGGCTTCTCTTGTTGCAGAGCACAGGCTCTAGGCATGTGGGCTTCAGTAGCTGTGGCACACAGGCTTAATAGTTGTGGCGCACGGGCGTAGTTGTTCTGCGGCATGTGGGATCTTCCTAGAGCAGGGATTGAACCTGTGTCCCCTGCATTGGCAGGCAGATTCTCAACCACAGAGCCACCTAGGAAGTCCCTCTCTCCAGTCTTAAATCCTAGTTTCATTTCACAAATAAAGCTGAAGTCTTACCACATAGGGGGCTTTCAGGGAGTGGCTTGGGCCAGCCCGGCATCAAGGCAGATTTCTGGCATGGATTCTTGGGGAAGGAGTCTGTCAGGTGTGTGCCAGCAACAGGGCCCGGGCAAGTGAGCAGTTTGTTCTGGGAAAGCGACAAAGCCCTGAGCCTTGAGGCTGTGTAAAACGTCTGAGCGCCAGTTGCTTTGCTGAGAGGCTTCCATCTGCTGGGTTTGTTTCCTACTAGCCTTCTGTCCTCATTAGTCACTCTGTTCTGTTTCATTTGAATGTTTTAAGAACGGAAGGGTTCTGTGAGGAAGGCCAGGGCGTGCGCGACTCGAGTCCTGCCTCTCCACTGGCTCCCTTGGAACCTGCTCATTGTCTCGCCCACCCTGAGCGGCTGGGTTCCCTCTCTGCTGCCCTCTGAGGCTGCCTCCGCCTCCCTTCAAAGGCTTTAAAAAATGTAACTAGAAAGGAGGTCACTGCCCAGGAAATGGTATTACCGAAGAATTACTTTTAATTGGATTTTTAAAATATTTACCTAGGTCTTCACTGTTAGTAACTGAGAGAAACATAAGAGGGGTGCCGCATGTGGCCGGCCTTCAGGTCCCAGCACCCTCAGTTAGCTATTGGGTTAAAACTCATGTTCCCGATAATTTGTGTTCCTAACAACTTGTCTGATACTCAGGCCATTATTCACAAGGCTTCTTAATGTGAGCCCATTAATCGTAGTTAAAACCACTTAAAGGTGATTTCATGTGAGGAAGGGAGCTTTGTTTGGTAGCACAAACCTAAACTCATACAGAGTTGGCCCCAGCTCACAGACCATGAATCCTGCTCTCCCATTGCATTTTTTTCAGAATACCTATCGCTAGGTTTTTCATGTGGCAATTTGAGAACTTTCTACAACCTCTAGTTGCCAAGACACCAGGCACTTCATATACCTGCTTTTTTTCCTTCCTACTGTTTCAAAATGGTACAGTCCTGTGATTGTCTTTCTGCCTAGGCATTGGCATGTTTGTTCAGATTGGAACACAGCCTCGTGCGGGGCATAGAACAGAAGAGCTAAGGGCACCTCGGTTCCTCTGGCTCAGCCCCTTTTTACTGATGAGGAGGCTGAGCTCTTAGAGTTCCAAAGTGATCCAGCCCTGTGATGGCAGAGTAAGAACTCTCTTCATCTCCTGATTCTTGGTCTAATTTTCTTCCTCCTCCACCGCTCTGAGGATGAACTCTAGGGCCCTTACATCCTTTTGAAAGGTCATTCACATTAGCAGCCAGGAAGAATGAGCCCAGCTGCTTTCCAGAGTCCTGCCCATGTGTTGTCGTGTCTAGTCCCTCATAGACTTGAATGTGCCCTGAGCGGTTTTAGTAAATACCCAGAGAGCTTGTCGGGAAGCTTGAGCAAGTATTCCTCGGTCTGCACAGGTTCTCTTCTTTTTTTTTTTTAATGTTTGTTTATTTATTATTTTATTTTATTTTATTTATTTTGGTTGCGTTGGGTCTTCGTTGCTGTGCGAGGGCTTTCTCTAGTTTCTGCCAGCGGAGGCTGCTCTGTTGCAGTACACAGGCTTCTCATTGTGGTGATTTCCCTTGTTGCAGAGCATGGACTCTAGGTGCATGGGCTTCGGTAGTTGTGGCTCGCAGGCTCTAGAGCACAGGCTCAGTAGTTGTGGCACACGGGCATAGTTGCTTTGTGGCATGTGGGATCTTCCTGGACCAGGGCTCGAACCCATGTCCCCTGCACTGGCAGGCGGATTCTTAACCACTGGGCCACCAGGGAGGCCCCCCAGGTTCTCTTCTTTAGCACCATTTGTAGCAGGCCTCAAACTGGATCAAACTCTTTCACTTTTTCCTTCTGCAAATGTTAGGATAGTATCTTCTCTGGTCCAGCAATATGCTGGGTGCTAGGGGTACAGAAATGAACCAGACGTATACTGGCTCTGCCTCCTTGGAGCATCTCCGGCGGTGAAAGCAAGAGATGACTAATAAGCAGTTAATATATAGCAAGAAAAAGACCATGATAATAGAAAGAAAAGGTGGTATAGTAGCACATAGGCAGTGGGCATCTGGGATTGAGGAGGACCTCCAAGAAGAAGTGACATTAAGCTGACATGTAAGGCTGTTCTGGGAAGAGGGAACAGAATGGACAAAGATGAGACAAAGCTTGGTTTAGTGGAGGGAGAATGTTGGTGTCACATGAGCATCATTTGAAGGAGGCGTAGTGAGGGATGAGGCTGGAGATGTGAGCGGAAGGCAGGGCAGCAAGGATCTGGGAGGTCATTGTAAGGAGCTTGGGCTTTATTCTCAGCGGGAAGCCACTGCTTCAGCCAGAGGAGGAAAATAAGAAACGGACATTTTGAAAATAGCACTCTGGCTGCAGAGAGAAGAGGAAACTAGAGAGGAGTAAGACCGGAAGCGGAGAGGCCTTGGAGGAGACAGATGCTTTAATTCAGAAAATGGGGAAAAGCAAATTTGCTTAAACCTACATATGTCAATTCAACCTTTTCCCAGATTTCATCTCTGTTGGTGGAATTGGAGGCAATCCGAAGACATTCAGGGTCCCAAAAGAGGTAAATGTGTTATTTCATTATCCAAGTACTGCTGGTAATTATGCAAGAAAATTTGATACTGCAGATAGTTATAAATCTTTGCTTTTCATATCAAGGACCTTGTGTCATGCTCAGCAGAAAGCACCGAGGTTACAGCACAAATTCCCTATGATTTCTAATTAAAATATTTGTGGCACTGGTTGAAAAGGCAATCCCTAGAGGATCCAAGTAAGCTGAGGGTCTGAAGAAGTGTTTAAGAGCAGAGAAGAAGCATCTCAGGGAAAGCAAGAGAGTAACAGATGGAAGAGGGAAGGGGAGGAGTGTGGTCAGACAGGGAGCCCCCACAGGACTGGGAGTGTTCCGAAGCTGGGGACACGGGTACGGGAGGTTCATTCGTTGTCTGTTTTACTTTACTGTATGCTATTCACTGCATTTGTAGATGGGAAATATTTTGATCTAGACATTTAAGACTCTAATTATAAAGTGCAGCATGGAGGGGACAGAGAAGCCCTAGCGGCTTATGGTCCTGACTGACAAAGGGAGCGGCCTAAACCCTTTTCCTGCAGGAGCACAGACCTCCTCTGAGTGGTCACTAGGCCCCTAGGTAATTGCAGGCTGCAGACATTGCTTTAGTTTAGCCACCACTTTATCCTGACTTCGTTTTGCACAAACTAAGTTGTAGACTGGATCTAGAAATAACCGGAAATATTGTAATCTCATAATGTCACCTAAGTGTGTATGCTTAGGTAGCAGAAGGCCTTTCCTCGTTCACATTTGATAACCTAATCATATGAATAACGGGCGTTAAAGCCCTGCAGATGAGTTTGTTTCATCTATTTGGGGGCGTTGGCTTTCTGTTTTATCCTTCCTTCCAGTGTCATCGTCTCTCAGTGGACCAGCATGCTGAAGATTGTAGCCTTGCACCTTAAGAGGCGTGGACTGACTTATGCCACTATCGATGGCTCTGTCAACCCCAAACAGAGAATGGACTTGGTGGAGGCATTTAACAACTCCAGGGGCCCTCAGGTACGAGCTGATCACAGCAGAGCTCTATAATTAAGAGCAAATTGTTCCCAAGTATACAGAGAAAATTTTAACATAGCTCAATTCAGAAATATTCACAGCTTTGATCCCTTCAGGTGTTTTTGATTCCTTGGACATTTTTCAGGGGTACATATCAAAGTGTGCAAATACTCTAAGAGAAAAAATATGAGGGCTACAAAGAGAGTAAGAACAGAACTGGTTAGGATCAAGAGACTCTTTGTGGAGGAGGCAAGCCTGGAAGGATGGGTGGGATCTTGATAGGAGGAAAGGTGGAGGGAAGTGGGAGAACAGAGGCATCTAATTATGGATAACGCGAATTTGGAAAGCACAGGTTGAGTGATAGGCAGGTGAATCGTGGCAGCGGTGGGGGGACTGATGGAACAGACAGAATCTGGTTGGTGGAAGGTTTATCGAGCTAACCACCCCCAGTGCTCCAGTTGGTAGTATTCATATATTTCGGCAGGCACACAATGAATGTTTTGAGATTGACTCACCAAAAAAAGATTAAATGAGAATTTTCTCAATGGTGAGGCATGGGGTATAGCATCTCAAAGTTTCAAAACAATGCCTTTACAACAGAAGGAAATTTGATAAGAGCATGTTGCTTATTTGTGTTGATCTTGGTCTTAAACCTGAGACAGAAGGAGAGATGATTTATGAGACCAAATCTGTGTAACGTGAATGGTGTGCTTCCTTTTGAAGGTTATGCTGATCTCTCTCTTGGCTGGAGGTGTTGGTCTAAACCTGACTGGAGGAAACCATCTTTTTCTTATGGACATGCACTGGTAACGATTCTGGATTTTTCTTGAGTTGTCACAGCATAGCAGGGAGACCAGAGGGGCAGTAAGGCCTGACAACGTGTCCCTTTCGTGTTACGTAGCTGCCTTTGTGCATGCATGTGTATAAGATACAGATCAAAATGGTGTGGGCCTGGTTGGCGGCCCTCAATTCCTGAGCAAGCAAGGCTTCAAATGACTATTTAAAATAGTCTGTTCACTTTATTCTTAATCTGACGTCTGTTTCCATGGAAACTGGGAGCAGGGATTTTTCTCATGGCTAAGAGCTTCTTCATTCAACGAAGAGTTTTATCTCTTCAAAACACCATATTTCAGACATATTTGTTGACGTCCAAGGAAATCTCAATTTTGGTGAAGAGGGAGAACTGTTACTCCAAAGAGAAAAGGCAAAGGAATTTTCCAATTATGTTAGACACGCACTTAACACATAGTCTTGGACTCACTGCACATAGTGTCAACACCAGGAACATGGCAGCATCCTTCCTGGATATGAGGGGAATGATTCATGTGTTGCTAGGAGAAAGTTTCATAATTCGCCCCGGTTTTGATTTTTCAGTGATGCCCATCAGGGATTACTGTACCAGGCACCGTTGCCAGGGATTGTCATTTGTTAATTCTCCAGGCAGCCCAGATGGGCACAAACAGGCCAACCTGTTATTATCTTCTGGAGAATGTGGTTAGGTCTTACTTGGGACTCCCTTATACATGTGAGTGAGGAAAACAGAATGGGAATCATGCTGATTTCTGAGCTGGAGAAACGTTATCCAAGATTTTTAAGAGCTAAGATGAGAAACTAGTTTGGAATTGAAAATGAGAATCTAGAAAGAAGGAAACAAATGAAGTCTCCTTACTTGAATCATAGAATGTTAATTGAAAAAGGCATTAGAGATCTTTTTGCCAGCCCTCCCGTTCCTAAGTAGCCATCTGTAGCCTAGAGGGTTGTGGTTAGATGACTTGCCCAAAGTCACCCAGCTAGTTAGTGACTGGATTTGAGTATTGGTTTAACCTCTGTTATTTATAGTTTCAGCTGACGGCGGTGCCACGACTTACTGTTAGCAATCTGACCCCAGTTTCTCATGAGAGGGCAAGAAGACATCTGGGACTTTCCGAGTCCCATACAGACTAGAACAGAGATCTGCTAACTTTTTCTATAAATATTTTAGGCCAGATAATATTTTAGACTTTGTCAGCTACATAGGTCTCTGTTGCATATTCTTTGTTGTAGATTTCGATTTTGACTTTTTACAAACCTTTAAAAACCACTTTAAACTCAGGCCATACAGAAACAGACTGCGGGCTGGATTTTGCCCATGGGATTTACCTACCCCCAGTCTAGGATGTCAGTACCTTTGAGCTTTACCTGTCTTCTAACAGGAATCCATCACTTGAAGATCAAGCTTGTGACCGAATCTACCGAGTAGGGCAGCAGAAAGATGTTGTCATACACAGGTAAGTAAGTAAAGGTCTCCCAGGACCAAGGTCTGCTTTCATGAAAATTTTTCTTGGGTTATGTTTTAACAGAATGTAAAGTATTTGATGATCACTGTACTGATGGTGCTTGTGGGGCATATTCTTCTTGGTAGTCACAGTCAGGAAGGGCACACAGGTAATTTGGGGGTAACCTTGGAACTGGTCCTGCAGAAGGAGAAAAGCTTATGTACAGTGCAAACTTTAACTCAGTCAAGGCTGCCCATGAAAGGACCCTACTCCCTCTGTCCCCCTCCCTCCCCCCCTCTCTTTTTCTCTTTTAACTTTTATTTTGACATAATTCCAGACATATAGAAAAGAATGTAAGGATTCTTACAAGAATACCCCAGTTCTTAATTGCAAGAATAATATCACAAAATTCGTATACGTGGTGACACGTGTGTGTGTGTGTGTGTGTGTGTGTGTGTAAGCTTTTTTTCTGGACCATTTGACAGTAAGTTGTAGACATGGTGCTCCTTTACCTCTAAATACTAAAATATGCATTTCCTAAAAATGACATTCACTAACGTAACCATAATAAAGTTATCGAAACCGAGATGTTAACAATGATACAGTACTCTTACCTGATCTGTGGACCTTATTCAGTTTTGCCACTTGTCCCAGTGATGTCCTTCCTAGCAAAGGAAAATGCTAGGTCCTGCATAGCATTCAGTTGTCATGACTCTTTTGTCCCCTTTAACCTGAAACAACACCTCAGTCTTTCTTTGTGTTTTATGACAGTGACGTTTTTGAAGTGCACAGGCCACTTATTTTGTAGAATACCCCTCTACTTGAGACCCTCTTCTCTTTAAAAACAATAGAACCTGCCTTAATGGTACAATCCAGTCTAGTTATGGACCTCTTTTTCAACTTCCTTTTCATGACCAAGTTTCCTGAATAATTAGAAACCCTTGTCTATCTTTGCTTACTTACTTCCCATTCATTCCTCACCCTGTACGAACTGGTTTCACCCCTGTCGCTCTACTGAAGCTGTTCTTGCTAGGGGACACCAGTGATTTCCAAAATTTGCCAAGTACAGCGATTATGTCAGTTGTTCTGTCTTATCTCTCTTCTCAGCTCACTTTTTTTTGTTTTTTAATTTTTCAAATATGTACTGTATTGAAATATAGTTGATTTACAATGTTGTGTTAATTTCTACTATACAGCGTCATTTATCTTGAACATCTCTTAATCTTCCCCCCAAAGACCATGTCATTTCAAAACAAAAACAGCTCAAAATTAATTCATCTATTAAAGGCTCAAAGTATGCCTTCATCGATGCAAAGATTCATAGCAAGCTTATCTCTGCCCTCGATGCCAACTTGCAGATTGCTTTCACTGTGCAAGTGTATCAGGGCATATCGTCTTCTCATTCATCTGAAGGTGGCGTTCCTTTCTTTATTCGACCTTTCCTCCTGTTTGCTGGCCTTTGTTCCTCAGTCTCTGGGACCTTGGAATGAGATACTTATCAGCCCTCTCAGCTCACTTTGTATGCACATCTCTTAATAATCCTGTCTCCTCCAGTAAGTCCAAAGTCTATATCTTCAGTTACAGGGTCTCCGAAACTTCAGGTCCAGATATCCAAATCCCTGTGAAATATCTGAACCTGAGTGTCCACATTCGCACCCGTTATTTGTTCACTCACTCATTTGTCTCATTCAACTCAAAAAACAAATACCTGTTGAGGAGTCCCCATGTTGCAAGTACTGTCACGTGCTCCAGGGACTCACAGTGTCACACGCTGGGATAGTTTCTCCCTGCTCCCTCATAGCTACTGATTTTCTGAATTCCTTGTTTTTATGAATACTATCACTGTTTATCTAATCATGGAGCCAAAACTAGACTCCCCCTTTTTACTCACGTTTCACAAACCAAGTCCATTCATTTTATTTTCTAGATGTTTTTTATAACCACCCCTTTCTTCTCATCCCACTGCCATTTCCTTCTTTCAGGTCTAAGTTTCTTAGCATCACAGCGATCATAGTCACTCATGATCCAGCCCCCACCAGCCTCTTGAGCTTCTGCCATTGTAGTACAACATAGGTTTTGACTTTTGCCCTGGCCAGACCAGATGACCTTTCCAGCAGGCCATGTTCCAAAACTCAGCCACGGTTTTACACATGTTCCCATTCCCTGGGATGCTCCCCCACTGATCCATCTGGCAAACCCTTGCTCACCCTACAAGTCACACTGAGAGTCAGCTCATCTATGGAGCCTTCCCTGAAGACCCCAGACAGATTTCCTTTCACTCCTGTTGTATGCTGGACATACTTCCATTACAGCACTTTCCAGGTCATGTTATTATTGTTGCTGTTTATTTTCATGTCTCTCTCTTGTGTTCTCTTTCACTGCAAGGCCGTATTCTTCTCTCTGTTCTTACACCTAGCGTAGTGCATGGCATGTAGTAAATCTTCATCAGTACCTGTGAATGAGTGAATAAAGGACAACGGGAGCATTTCCTCGATTTGTAAAACCTGTTTTCAGGGTGAATTAGCCAAGGAATAAAACACTCTGTACTTAAACCAGCACACATGTTCCTAGCAGAAACTTGATAAGCTTTAGGCCTTCTGACCTAAAGCTCCTATCAAGATGGAGCTTTTTGTATGAAAACTGGATCTCTACAATTGTTTTTTGGATAGGGATATCTTTTGCTTATTTTGGCATTTCTCAATTATCTCAGCATCAGAAAGAAATACGTCAAATTGAGGTCATGTCACTTTAAATGGTTATATATTTGGTCTAAGTTGTTTAGATCTTCCTAAACATAGAGTTCTTAATCAAACCTAAGAAAAAATAAAGGAAGAAATCTCATTTAAAAACTAAAGCATAGGGACTTCCCTGGTGTCCAGTGGTTAACACTTCGCTTTCCAATGCAGGGAGTGTGGGTTCGATCCCTGGTCGAGGAGCTAAGATCCCACATGCCTCGGGGCCAAAAAACCAAAACATAAAACAGGAGCAGTATTGTAACAAATTCCATAAAGACTTTAAAAACGGTCCACATCAAAAAAATCTTTAAAAAAAAAACAAAATAAAAACTAAAACATGAATAGAAGTTTGAATATGTCATTAGATATGCTGCTTTGGGTTTCTGATTGTTTGCTTGTCTATTTTTCAGATTTGTTTGTGAGGGAACAGTGGAAGAGAAGATTTTGCAGCTCCAAGATAAAAAGAAAGATTTGGCCAAACAGATTCTATCAGGATCTGGAGAATTTTTCACCAAGCTCACTTTGGCTGACCTCAAAGTCCTTTTTGGCATCTAACTTCCTGGGTATGGGGCTCAGAATAGTGCCACTAGTTGGTTTGTGTTAGGATCTGGGGAGAACGAGCTAACCCTGGTCCTCTGAGCTCTCCTTGGCATTCAGTTTCACCTTCAAGCCCTCCTCAAAGTGAGGATCAGTTATCGTGGTAACCACTTGGTTAACCAGTCGTGTTAATCAATCAACTTATTTAATGAGTGACATAGAAACCAAGAAATTACTTCAGATAAGAGAAAATGCTTTAGAATTAAGAGAATTTGGAAAACAGCCCTGGGAGAGTTGTACCTAAGCTTCAGTTAAAGCTCAGAAAGCCCTCTGTCGCTTTTCTCTTCTCAGCTGATGGGGACCCAATGTTATATGCCTTTTCTAACACAGTCTCCATCCCATCTCATCATCTTCTGCCAACAAGGCTGCTTCTATCACCATCTCTATGTGGGCTGAGCAGAAGCGGGTCCCTACGTAACATGTAGAGGGTTAGTATTTGTCTCATCGTATTATTTAAGATTTGGTATCATATCATTTAGTGTTATTATATCATTTTGTATTGCTATCATATCATGTAGTATGTGTGTCATAAAATTTAATTTTTGTGTCATTTTTCTAGTATTTGTATTTTTACAGATTTACAGTATTGGTAGCACTTAGTATTGTCTCATTTAGTAGCATTGTATCATTTAGAATTTGTATCATCACTGGCATAATCCAATAAACATGTGTTTGACAGTGTAACAGAGATAATGCTTCATGTCCACTAACCCCTACTTCCTTTTCCTCTTGGCCCCCAGAGACTACATTTCCTAGTCTTCACCGTAGTTACATGGGTCCATATTACTGAGTTCTAAGTCAATGGAATGTGGAGAGAAGTGATGTAAGTCATTTCTTTTCTGCCTTTCTAAAACTTTGCAAATGATTCTTTGTGCTGTTTCTTCTCTTGTTGGCCGACTGGATACAAAGGAATTGATGGATGACTACAGGCCCCTAGAGACTTGTGAAGCCACTAGATCAGAGATACTTAACCTACGGTTGGCCACGGGCCCTTTGGTAGACTGGTAAACCTCTGTTCCTGAATGACAGCAGAACAAACCTTCCCATATGTGCCTCCCTTCTCACCCCAGCTCACCCACATTGAACTAGAACGTGATCAAGAAGTAATTTGTTTTAAAACCATGAGATTTGTATGTTGTTTATACAGTAGTTCGTATCCTGACGAACTGGTATATGAACTCTTGAGACTTTCTTATTTTGGGAAACCATTCAGATTCATCTCTTCTTGTTGGCAGTCATTTCCAGAACACTTACTTTGCTAATTTCTGCTGGAAAGAACTGTATTTCTTCCTAGATAGAACTGTTGCCCTCCTTTGAGTTAGAATTAGGTGACAAAGCCCTGTGTTAGGCCAGTCACAGTATGGACAGAGGCACTGAGGCCTGTTTAAGCAAAGGTGCCCTCTAAGGACACGGTCTGAAGGCCCACAGAGGTAAAGACAAGTGGCCTAGAAGGAAGTGTTCTGACTTAACTCTACTTCCAGGTTCACCTTAGCTGGGGGTGTAGCCTTGTTTTTTCATTAACTTATCTACACTTTGGTTTCCACATTTGTGGTAGGCATTGTTTTTAGAACTAAAGCAGCTAACAGTGAGGTCCCTGATAAAATCTGGAAATGGGGGATGTAAGATTACCCTTTGAAAGTTACGCTATAAGATCAACACACCAGGGCAAAGGGAGTGTCACCTGAGAAGCAGTTGCTTCCAGGCCAGCAAGAATGTTTGCTGATGGTCTGGTGCTCAGCTAGCGGCAGATGCCCCGGGCGTCTCCGTTCTTTCGTCTGTGAGGTGTGAGCACTAGCGTACAGCTCGCTGTGCTCCACTGGGAATTTAGCAACACACCTACACCCCACACCCCATTTGACCAGATTGATGGATGGATCCTGTCAGTCAGGAGGTGTGTTAGGTGAACACTGTCTGTGTCCTTTCCAGGTACTGTTTAGGAGAGAGGCAGTGTCAACTCTGAGGTTCAAGTATTCTTGCTTTCAGTCTGAAGATGGGTGCAGGGACTATAACCTACTGTCTTCAGGTATTCAGAGCCCGTTGACCGGTGTAATCTACTCTGATATTCCTTCTGGTATCTTAAATAGTTTCTCTAGTGTTCCTCATTCTGATTTTAAGCCAGCAAAGCCACTCAGTTTTGTCTTGGGTAGGTGTTCCTATAACAGGGAGATAGATACTGCAAAAGTTGGAACCACTGTCATACCAGACATGCATCCTTAAATCCTAGCCCTGGGGTGGAAATGTCTCATGAATTAATATAAATAGCATTCTCATGTCTGTCTCAGGCTCACGTTCATTGTAGTTACTGTGAGTCCGTTTCTTAAGGTCGGGGCATGACAAGGTGGGTCTCTGCACCCTCTAGCAGTGGCCAGCATCCCACAACGTAGTGATCTAACTGAGGTGCTGCCCTGTGAGTTCTCCCGGCATCAATCAGGCTTCCTTTATGTGGCGCCATACCTGTCGGGTTTTCTTTCTGCATCTGTCTGCCTACCTCACCAGATTAGGCAAGGACGCAACAAGGTAATAAATGCTCTATTAACCATGAAGCGCCATCCAAATGCGAGTGTGATTGCTGTGGGACCAGGTCTTGGAATATGAGAATCAAATAGAAGCATGGGTGCTGCTGAAAGAGCCAGAAGGTGAACATCTGCCACCAAAGTGCAACATTGCTGAGCACCCAGTTTACAAGGTATTTCTTATGTGACAGGGTTGCCTTCATGGAAGGTTTATAGTTTGACTTCTCTTTGGCAGTGTTAATTCAAAAGGGGCATTGCTCCTGCCATGGCTGGGTAGAACCTGGGCCCTTTAAAACCTTACCAAGGTCTCCTGTTGCCATGTGGTTATTATGAACACAATAGGTAGAATGATGTCTTTGTGGGACATGACCCCTTCCTCTAGCAATCACGTATGTGATCTGGAATGGCTACACAGGAATACTGGGCTGTTTCTTCTCTCCGATGGCCTGTTGCCCAGTGAAGTAGCTCTCTGCAGGGCCCAAAGGTGAAGTCCGATTCTCTTGCACTAACAGGATAGTCATGGAAATGGCAGTGCTCAGTGTGGCCCCTCGGGTTGTCTCAAACCTTGAGATCTACCATAACGCCTTGAGAGAATTTGGGTTTACAGAGTGGGATATGGTACTGCTATTTGCTGTGTAGCATCTAGCCTTAGAGCAAGCCAGGAAGAATTAAAAGGCATACCTTCAAACACATAGAGAGTTACGACAGGAATTTAGAATTTGAAGGCGTATCACCTAGATTAAAATGTTCTCATAGATAAAAACGAAATTAGTTATAGTACAAAGTACCATGGGAGTGAGTAGCCAGGGGGCAGGGATGGAAATGAAAGAACGGCCTAACCCCTAGGAGGGAACAGGGAAGACAAAGTCTTCACTAGCTCGAATCCTTTTTATCAGAATCCTTCGCTAAATCTGAGTGTAGGTAGAGGTTATGTATGAAAGGTAGGACGGGAAGAATACTTTTACTGCTTAATTATTCATACATTAATTTAAAAACATATGTTAAATGTGCCGGGCACTCCTGGGCACTGAAAATACAAGGGTGAACAAAACCCCAAACAGCCCCTGTCCTGAGCCTTCCCTCCCGCCTAGTCGGGGAGACAGGCATTAATCAGATCCTCCCATGTGGCTGCGAAGTGGACATCATGGTGAGTGCTGCAGTGCGGGGGTCTGCGTAGCTGGGAGGGCTTCGAACAGGGATTGGACCTAGTTAAGGAGGAAGTGATGAAGGAATTGAAATCAACATGTAGAAACTAATAAGGCAAAGGGTGAAACGCCTCTTCCTATATTCTGCTTTTAATTAGCATTCACCCCACCCAACCACATCTTAATTGAGACAAACCTAATACACAGGTATACATCCTCTGGAGTAAAGCCGAGTGACTACCGCATTTTAGAGAGTAGAGAATGGGTGGGCTGGCGGGGATGTGTGTACATTTGTTATCTAAGACAGCCCAGGTGTTTATCCTGTTACAACATCCCAGGGGACGGAGGCTGTAATTTGTGGCTCATTTTTTCCTAGCTGTAACACCAGAGGTACAGCTTACATCATAATGCTGCACCTTGTTGATGCTTCAGTGCTCACAACTCAAAGGTGATTTCTGAAGCACTCTGTTACACTGGGCACAGTTCCTAAATCCTGAAACTTTTCGTCCTCACCTTGGAATCTTGGTCTCTGCAGATCAGTCTTACTTTGCCAGGTCTTTCAGCTGGGTTTAGACTCCATTGTAGCGCAGACCAAATAACAGCCTTCCCCTTTTCCCCACCACCTGCACAAACTTCTTAAATATTTGTAATTTGGAACTATTACCATTAATATTGCTTAAAGGCTAGGGCATTTGCCAGAACCTAGACATCTTATAGAAATTTTCTATTGCAATAGAACTTCATCTACAGTACGGTTATCCAATGACCACAACCTTTTTCCAACTGAAATAAATGATAAGCTTTTTATCCTCAGTTTTGAAATCTGATTCATGAAAAGACACATGGGGGGAAATGATGTAATACAACAAGCTTCTTCATAGCAAGCAATTCCCTAGATGTCTGAGGTAACTGGAAAATTCAAGGCTGGTCCCTAAGGTGCATAGAATTTATGCAGCAAGTTTGAGAGAAGGCTGAGATTTTTTTCCAAGTGGTATTTGGTTGAAGGAAAAATGTCAGTTCGGAAGAATGGAAGCCTGGCTTGTAGAAACAAATACCAAGAAGATCCAGACTAAAAATTCTACCAATTAGATCTTTATTCATGCAACAAAATATCCATTAAACCTCTACCATGTGCCAGAAACTGTCTTTCCTGGGGATAGTATAATGGTTAATACACGTCAGATCCCTGCCTTCATAGACCTTACAGTCTGGGATAAGAGGACAGACAATAAAAAAATAGAATGTATATGCTAGATGGTGATGAAGCTGAGTAAGGATGATACGGAGTCTTGGGGTGGGGAGTTGCTATTTTATACAGGGTAGTTAGGGACCTCTCCAATAAGATGATGTTTGACAGAGGAGCAGAAACCTGAGGAAAATGAGTGAATCATGTAGGTATCTGAGAAGAGCATTCCAGATGGAGGCGCAGTGATTGTAAAGGCTGCAAGACAGAGTTTGAGGGGCCCCAGGCAGGCCAGTTAGGCTGGAATAGAGTGATGGGTGGGGGGAGGGAGGGTAGGAACGAGAGAAGAGCAGGAATTCAGATCCTGCGGGGCCTTGCATGCTGATGTAAAGACTGTTCTGAGGAATATGGGAGGCCTTTGGATGTTGTTGAGCAAGGTGGGTGACGTAATCTGCTGTATTGTAAAAGGATCTCTCTGTTAGGTGGAGAACAGACTGTAGAGGGTTAAGAGTGAAAGCAGGGAGACTAGTTAGAAGGCTGTTACAAAAGTCCAGATGAGAAATCGTGGTATCTTAGAGGAGGATGGTTAGCAGTGGAGGCAGAGAGCAGTACTAAGTAGACATATTTTGAAGGGACAGCTAATAGGATTTGCCAATGGATTGGATGTAGTGCTTGAGAGGGGAGTCAAGAATGTTTCCAAGGTGATTGGCTCCCCCACCTCTAAGAATGGGTTTGGACTTTGCTTTTGAAGAGATGGAGAAGACTGCAGGAGAAACACTTCGGTGCAGATGGGCAGTGAGAATTAGAACTCGGGAGTTCTGTTTTGGACATCTTAAAGATGAGGTGCCCATGATACATCCAAGTGGAGGTGTTAAGTAAGCTCTTGGATATAGTCATGTTGAGTTTGGAGCTGGAGATAAATTTAGGAGTCATCAGTGTGTAAAAGGTGCTTAAACTCATGACAGGATGAGATCACCTAGGAAGTGGGAGGAAGATAAAAATGCAGGAACTGATTCTTGGAGCTCCTTTTTGATTTAAATGTGAATTTGCTTGAATTATTCTATGATTACTTTTTATTTTTATTTATTTATTTATTTATTTAGGCTGCATTGGGTCTTCCTTGCTATGCGCAGGCTTTCTGTAGTTGCGGCAAGCCAGGGCTACTCTTCGTTGTGGTGCGTGGGCTTCTTGTTGAAGTGGGTTCTCTTGTTGCAGAGCACAGGCTCTAAGCACACGGGATTCAGTAGTTGTGGTGCACAGGCTCAGTAGTTGTGGCACATGGGCTTAGTTGCTCTGCGGCATGTGGGATCGTCCCAGACCAGGGCTCGAACCCACGTCCCCTGCATTGACAGGCGGATTCTTAACCACTGTGCCACCAGGGAAGTCCCCCTTGGAGCTCTTAAATGTGTAGAGACTGGAGAGATGAGGAACTAGCAAAGGAGACTGAGAAGGGAAGTCCATGAGATAGGTGATTAAAAAGACTGATGCCACATAAACCAAGTGAAGAAAATCTTTCTTGGAGGGGAAAGTGATCAGCTGTGTTAAATGCTGTTGATAGGTCAAAAGGATAAAGATTAAGAACTGACCATTGGATTCCATAACATGCATATTACAGGTGACCTTGACAAGAGCTGTTTCAGTGCAGTGGTGAGGATGAAAGGCTGCATTAGATCCAAGAGAGAATGCAAGGAGGGGAAGTTAGAGATTGCAAACAATTTTTTTAAGGTCTTTTTATTTTTTTTTATTTTTAATTTTTTTATAAATTTATTTATTTTATTGGCTGTGTTGGGTCTTTTTTTGCTGTGCGTGGGCTTTCTTTAGTTGCAGTGAGTGGGGGCTACTCTTCGTTGTGGTGTGCGGGCTCCTTATTGCCGTGGCTTCTCTTGTTGCAGAGCACGGGCTCTAGGCGCGTGGGCTTCAGTAGTTGCAGCACATGGGCTCAATAGTTGTGGCTCACGGGCTCTAAAGTGCAGGCTCAATAGTTGTGGTGCATGGGCTTAGTTGCTCCACGGCATGTGGGATCTTCCTGGAGCAGGGGTCGAACCCGTGTCCCCTGCATTGGCAGGTGGATTCTTAACCACCGTGCCACCTAGGAAGCCCCTAAGGTCTTTTTAAAGGGAAGCAGAAAAATGGAGCAGCTGTCAGAGGAGGGATGGAAAAATTGTTATAGACTGATCTGTGTTCCCCCCAAATTCATAGATTGAAATCCTAGCCCCCAATGCAACTGTATTTGGAGGACACGGCCTTTAAGGAGATAATTAAGGTTAAATGAGATCATATGGGTGAGCCCTAATTCAGTAGGACTGGTGTCTTAATAAGAAAAGGGAGAGACATCAGGGATGCATGTGCAGAAAAAAGGCCATGTGATGACACAGGAAAAGCTGGCCATCTGCAAGCCAAGGAGAGGGCTGAGGAGAAACCAACCCTGCTGGCAGCTTGATCTTGGACTTCCAGCCTCCAGAACTGTGAGAAAATATATTTCTGTTGTTTAAACCACCCAGTCTGTGGTATTCTATATGGCAACCCTAGCAGACTAATGCACGAATCAAGGGAAATGTGTTTTTTAAGATAGGGAATATTGTAGCATGTTTGTTTTCTGAAACGAGCAATTACTGAGGGGGAAATTACTGGAGCAATGTTCCTGGGTTGTAGAGATGGAATGAGAACTCATAGAAGTTTGTTTGATAGGAATATAGGTAGATTTGTAGATATGGTAGGAAGGTCAGGGAATTCTCTTCTGGATTCTTTTGTTTTCTTTGTGAAATAGGAAGCAAGGTCATAAGTGGAGAGGGGAAGTGGGATACAAACTACAATTTGAGGAGAAGAAAGTATGAAATATAATTGTCTAGGAGAGTGGAGAGTAAATGGACTAGAGAGATGTCAGACTCTTGGGCAATGCTAAGAGCCCATTGAAATCGGTGGTGATAGCTTTAAAATGAGACTAGTCATCATACAATCGTGTTTTTCTCCAGGATCATTCAGTTGGGTTAGATGGAGATTTGGATCTAACCTGGGTTTTTCCCAGGCAAAAAGGACAGAGGCAGACAACATGCAGGAGTGTGATGGTGCTCTGTAGAGTCTAAGCTGAGGAAGGATGAAGGAAAGGACATGAGGCAGGCGAAGGGAATAGTGGGAAGGTGGTCACTGCACTGGGGATTCTAGGGAGGTAGAAGAATTAGAGTCAGAGGGGTGAGCTGGAAAGATGGGAGGTCGTGGTTGCAGGATGCTTGAAATTGAGATTATACATATGCAGCAGTTGGAAACAAGGTCTAGGGTATGACTGTATGTTGAGTTAGGGCAAAAAGAACACTAGAGAATTGGTCGTGGAATTATGATAGCTATGTGGATATTGAATTATTCTAAGACTGATGAGGAGTAGTACTGGAGTAGCAGCAAGTTTGGTGCTAAAATCTTCAAGGAATAACAGGGAATGACCGGGACTCTGTGGATGGCTGAACCACGCAGGGGTAACAGGTTGTATAAAGGCATGAGCTTCAAGTCTGGCCATTTCTAGAGGAGGAATAATAGTCTAGGATGGGATTTCTCAACAGTGGCCCTATCAACACTGTGGCCTGGATAATTCTCTGTTGTGGGAAGCTGTCCCGAACTGAGCATAAGCAGCATTCCTGGCGTCTACCCAAGAGATGCTAGTGGCACCCTGCCCCCAGCTGCGAAGGGAAAGTATCTGAGACTTTACTTAAACATCCTTGGGGGGCAAATTCACTCCTGGTTGTGAACCACTGATCTTTTTTTTTTTTTTAGGTTGGCCTGTACTTTTTTTTTTTTCTTTAAGAACTTTTATTGAGATACAATTGACATACAATAAACTGCATATATTTAAAGTGTACAATTTGATATTTTTTTCTTATTAGTAATGTATATATGGCAATCCCAATCTCCCAATTCATCCCCCCCACCCCACACCCCACACCACTTTCCCCCCCTTGGTGTCCATATGTTTGTTCTCTATATCTGTGTCTCTACTTCTGCCTTGCAAACAGGTTGGTTTGTACCATTTTTCTATATTCCTCATATATGTGTTAATATACGATATTTGTTTTTCTCTGACTCACTTCACTCTGCATACAGTCTCTAGGTCCATCCATGTCTCTACAGATGTCCCCATTTTGTTCCTTTTTACAGCTGAGTAATATTCCATTGTATACATGTACCATATCTTTATCCATTCATCTGTTGATGGACATTTAGGTTGCTTCCATGTCCCGGCTATTATAAATAGTGCTGCAGTGAACATTGGGGTGTGTGTCTTTTTGAATTGTGGTTGAACCACTGATCTTAAAGCAGCGGTGCTGAGCTAAAGGACTCCTACCTGACCTCTGGGCCCAGTGATTATAAGGAGTGAGGAAGAGCAAATAATAATTTCAGAGGGTTACAGGGCCATCAGGGTCTTCTGGGAAGATCAGATTTTGGTCAGAGAGAGGGCTGAAGGGAATCTTTCCAGAGAAGGGTGAGAATATAGTAACCATCTTCATATTTACAGCTGCAATGTAGCTCACGTCTATCAGCCTTAAGGAGGAAATGTATTCCACGATAACCTGACAGTCAGTGTGTTTAATTATTTCACTTCCTTCGCCTGACCCAATTCACCACTCCAGTGAGTCACTTCTCAGTGGATCTTACACTGCAGATTTCAGTAATTATATTTAATACATGCTGAGTTTTTGCTATATAAGAAATCAAGTGACTCAGAAGAACACACAAACTATACACAGTGAAGACCTTGGCAGGGCTGGGGCACCAGTGCTTTGTACTTCCTCTCTGAAGAACTCTCTTCAGTTAAGCAGGCACGCTCTAGGAGTCCAAGCTTCTAGTTAATTTCCTAGGTATACAGACAAGAGTGAAGATGATTCTCTAAAAGACAAAGAGGGCTGTGAGATGTGAGGAGGCTCTGTATCCCCTGACATGAGTGTATCTGCAAGGGATTTATGAGGTCCTATTTCAATAGCATTCCCCTTTATTAATTGACTACATGTCTGCCCTTGACCAAACAGTAGTCTTCTAGGCTCTGGGGTATGAGCTGAACATGGCATAGAGGGGAAGTGGGGGACCGCCACCTAAATAGCAATAGTACATTGTGATCCACTTAAAGTGTGCTAGCGACACGTGGATATGAGGAAAGGAGGTTTTTATTCTCTGAGGGAAGTATCTAAATAACAAGTAGCTCAGGGAGAAATAAAAAGGTTATACATCAAAAAGTAAGGAACTACATTACCCCTGAAAGCTCTAAATTCCAGTGGCATAGGGACCTCTGTGCCTATACAAAACAGAAGGGAGCCTCCCTGGTATAGAAAGGACACTTTTTTTTTTGAGGGGGTGATACAGAGTTTTTTGAATTAGATTTTTCTATTGACAATGAGATCACATCTACGTACTATTTTGCTAGTCTACACGAGTACTTTATTTCTAACGAATTTATTAGACTTAAGATGAATGGGCTCAGTCACACAAAAACACGCACACACTCACATTGTTTTAAAACAGTAGTGCATACATGATACTCCTCCTATAAAGCCAGCTTTGATTAACAGCCAATAGTTTCCAAGATCTATCGGATTTTGAAGATGAACTAAGATACACACTCTATGAGTCTAAAATCTACTTTAGCCATTTTGTACAGTTGCTCTCTCACTGGACTATGGTGTATATTTTTTAAAAGGACGGTGATGAGGGGCACCATCTGGTATTAAGTTTAACCAGACAGCTGACTGCCTCCCCCTCCCCCCAAAAACCTTTGGCCAAGAAGAAGAGAAGCGCAGTGTGGTCTCTGAGGCTGGACCACCCGCACGTACGATCAGTGAGTAACTCACAGGAAGGTACTTGGACTCAAGGGTATAACATAAGGCACTTTGTTTTTAATTCCATCAGTTTCTTCAGAGTTAAGGTCTGGGGTCCTCGGGTGATCTGAAGCTGTGCTGGCCGTAGCTATGGCCACGGACCCAGGAAGCCGTCAGAGCGCCACGGTCCTCAGGAGACTCCTCGGTGCGCCCTGCCCGCCTGCCCACGTGCACTCTGACTTCTCGGTAAACTTCCCACAGCACGACCAGTGGGGACGCCCCGGGTGGCCTTTGTGTCCGTGGCCACAGCCTAGGTACCCACCTGCATGGTCCAGAGAGGAGAGGGGAAGACCACCATGAGAGGGAAGTCCAGCAGCTACCTTGGAAATTAACGCTCCTGGAGTGAAAACATCTAATAAAAACCCAGCGAGAGGGACAAGCTCTCCGTCGCCTCTGTAGTCAGGAGGACTCTCAAGAATGATGGCAGCAAATCACTGAAGGTCAGCTGCAGTTCTAAGAACAGTGCTATTTCAACACTGCTACCTCGAGGAGAAGAACTGGTTTGGATTTTAAGTGTAACATAATCTAAATAAAAGAGAAGGGCAGAGTGGTGGAAATAGACAAAATAGATCCTGAAGTGTTTATATGAAAGTTTACCACAGCCTATGTGAAGGCCCACAATTAGAGTGGACCCCACAGAACACTGAAAATAATTAGACCTCTTGCCTGAGTTGACCCTCTTGCCCACCCTCCCTTCCTCCAAGAAGAGAGCCACACCAGGTTCAGTCGATGTATGCATCTGTTCTCCCATCCCTGCCTTGTTTGGAATTTCTTTAAGGTTTTAAAAGGAACAGAATGGGTTTACATCTCTGACACTACTCAGGCTGTTGGAAAGGGTACAGGGTGAAATCAAGCATTCCAGGAGAAGCACAAGTCTCCTAGGATTGGTGAACTGTATCAAAACTAGAAGAACTCAGAACTTTTCAGCTTGCTATTTCAATTTCCAGAACAAAGAAGCTTTAAATGAAACTGTTAGAACTGTGGTATATTTCTACGTACAGAGGACATTCCTAGAAACAAAGCCTAAGTCTGAATACCCTGAACCTGGTCACTGTAGTAGTTGATCCCACCACTGGGAAACAGGAGCAGAGGGAGAGCGAGGGCTTTTAGGGGCGACTGGTTCTCCTTACCCGGCATGGTGCCTCCACACGCGCAGCGAGCAGTTTTCTGGCCTCCGCTGGAGCAGAACGTGCAGCAGTGAAACACGCCTGGGTGTGAGCGGTGCCTTTTCCTCACGGTCACCGTGAACGGTGAGCCCTGCAATGTTCAGACCAAGAGCAAAGAACAGCACCTTATGAGTCGGTGGGGGTGCGCTGGGCATTGCACGTACTAAACGGAGCTAAGTCACAGGGCCTGTCCCTGCAGGGACGAGGACAGCAGGAGGGCAGCAGTGCCTGGGGGACAGTAACCAGCGGGGTGCTCAGCTGGACAGGGCCAGGTGCAAAGGCAGTGAGAGGGAGGGTCCAGGAATCTGTGCTGCCCTCCCAGCACGCAGACCACCTGACACACGAGTAGACCCAACTGTGCTTTCACGTCACTGACCTCGGTCTCTATCGCCTCCATTCCCGAGCAATCTCGGGTAACTGTAGAGCACACCACCACCAGGTGAGGACACCTGTGGTCCCTTCTCCAATTTCTTGGCCACACACCCCTTCCCCTCACATACTGAGCCAGTTCCTCTCCTTCCATCTCTCCATCCTGGACATGACTGTTTACCCATCCACTCATTCTGGGTCGGTGAGAATGGATGGAGAGGAGGAAGGTTAAGAGCCTGTGGTTAATAATTCTCAGAGACCCTCCTGCCTCTTTCTCTTCAAGGATAACTTCCATTCTCCAAATTCTACCCTACGTTAAACAGGAAATATTTAATAAGTGTTGCTATGTGCCTGTCCCTGCGTGAGAACCACACTGCAAAAGCACAAAGCAGAGAGTCTGGCACCTCAGGAGCCTTTCGAATGTTAAATCGCTCTTCCTTTAAAGACTTTAGAATCTATTTTAAAAACAACTTGGAGTTCAAAGATATGGGTTCAGGGACTTCCCTGGTGGCGCAGTGGTTAAGAATCCGCCTGCCGATGCAGGGGACACGGGTTCGAGCCCTGGTCCGGGAAGATCCCACATGCTGCAGAGCAACTAAGCCTGTGCGCCACAACTACTGAGCCTGCGCTCTAGAGCCTGTGAGCCACAACTATTGAAGCATGCCTGCCTAGAGCCCATGCTCTGCAACAAGAGAAGCCACTGCAATGAGAAGCCCTTGCACCACAACTGAGTAGTCCCTGCTTGCTGCAACTAGAGAAAGCCCGCTTGGAGCAACAAAGACCCAGCATAGCCAAGAAATAAAGTAAATAAATTTATAAAAAAAAAAGATATGGGTTCAAATTATGATTTTGCCACACAGGTACATTGCATTGTGGCAAGCTTGCTTTCTCAGTCTAATTGGATGATGATCTTTATGCCTGAGTAGTGTGGAAGAAAAGTGAAATAATGTTTGCACAAACACCTACCCCATTGGGCACCGTGTAATCAGGCAAGCAGCACGTGACTACGGAACATGAGTCCTCCCAGGGCACAGACCACAAGCCTGACACATTGTGATTTATTGTTTTATTGTCCCTGTCTGTGTTGATTTCTGGTTGGTGGACACCTTTGACAGTTCAAATGTCAGCAGAGAGTCTACTGGACATGTTGAATATTACCTAATGTTTAAAAATTCATAATCTATAAACCAGAAAATGTTACATGTGTCTATGGAGGTGGTGTAGTAACCATGGTAACAGATAAGCGTGTGTGTGTGTGTGTGTGTGTGTGTGTACACACAGTAGAGTAGAGAATTAACAAGGCAGATGGTTAGGCAGATAGATGACTGGTCGGTTGAGAGGAGGGGGCACAACGCTCCCAGTGGTGTTCCAGGAAGTCCATGTCTGGTCATAGTCTGAACAAAGCTAGAAAATCCTGAACTAGATTATATTTCTTGAATGTGTCTATGCTTGTCTGTTGGCAGATTGCCCCCGGTGATCAAGGCATCCTTCCCAAATTAAAAACTCCAGCAAACTAACTGGGAAAATGAGACAACACAAGCACAACTGCCAGGAGGTGAAGTAAGGATAGAGAGGTCTTATGGTCACCGGCATCCGCTTGTAAGAATAAGAGCTGCAAAATCTGGGCCATTTTTAACGTGAGGCAAAGTAAGAAAGAAGAGAATCCTGCCCAGTCCCTCTCCACAGCTGATCCTGTGAGAAATGTCTCCACATCCTAAGATGACAAAACCCAGGGCGGCCAGGTGAAAGGAGGTCAGGGAAGCATAGTCAAGGTCTCACTCACCTGTACGTGCTGCTCCTTGACACAGACCAACACAGTATAGATGCCAGGTTCCTTGGGGGTGTAGGAAACGTAGTATGTCCCATCCTTGTTATCGTGGACCATCGTTTTGACTGGACTGAATAGAGATGAGAGTTCAGGAAATACCAGTCATTCGCAAGCCTGCTTCAGTTGCCTGCTATTTTAGGATGTAAACGCTATACCATAAATCCAGGAGTAATTTTAAATGTCCCCCAAGCAGGATGTGTCTTCTGCTTGTCTCGGAAATAAATTTTACAACAGAAGGTAAGCAACATAAACGCTGATTTAATCTGATGTTCAGATGAATTCCCTGAAAATGTCACTGTGCCCTCTGCAATCAGCTGCTGTTGTACCCTCCTGCTCTTCGTCCTCCCTCCTCCATCCTCTTAATTCCAGGGACGTATAACTTTGTTCCCAGCACAATTTAGTAGCAACGTGGGGCTGAATTTTGAGAAGGGCACCATTCAGTCTAACACAGAATATTTTGCAGTCTATTCAAAGCTTGGGGTGAAGAGAGTCTGAGGGGCAGACCAGACCTTTGGGAGAGAATTGAATACAGGCCTAAAACCCACACAAGGAAACACACCTGGTCTACTTGGTCCTATCGTACTTTTTAATGGCATCATGTGGAGGTAGGCTGGAACTACTGCAGTTACAGCCCCACTACTGCAAAGGACCTTTAGTTTCCAGTTCCATCACCGCTCATTACCCGTGACGCCTGAGTGTATAATACAAACCTGTCTTTCTTATCTTTAGGGACGACTGCGACTTGAATGTTGTCTCCTCCCTTGCCCATGCTCTCTCCTGCTGCATCCTTACAAATCACAGTGAAAGAGGCTGTCTGTTTCTCGCGGGCTCTGTGGAGATCTGTGGGAGATAAATACTCAGTCCTCACCTCAAAGGCCAACTGCAGTGACTACATCTGCAGACCAGACACCATCTTGCCTCTTCTCTTTAGAACAAAAGGCTGTGTTTCCAGTTTCCTCCCTTTCCTCTCTCTCCCCGGCACACCTCTCGGGAGTTGCTCCTGGTGAGCCCGCTTCTCTCTCAGCCAGCAGCTGCTCTTGGACCATATAGGATCCTGGACCTTAATTTCAGCCTTAAGGAAGCTTTGAAAATACTCAGGCTTGACACATGTATTCCGAGAAAAAAACCTCTAGACATGGTGAGAGAGGCTGGTAACCCCAATCTACACTCTCTGAGCTGCAGATCCTGCTGGAAGAGGCAGGGGGTATAAGTGACCACCAAGGACTCTTCATGCTGTGAGGTGCTCCACAGCGTGGTAGCTGTGGCAAGGTGCTGGGGGCATATTCAATAGCTACAGCCTCTGGTCCAGAAGGCAGATGAAACAGGCTTCTTAACCTGGGATTTGTGAACTACTGTGAGGCCTTATGAAGGGTCTAAGAATCTCCTGAAATTGTATGCCCAAATGAGTGGGTGTTTCTTTGGGAGAGATCATTCTGAAAGGGATCTATGACCTCCAAACAGGTAAGAGTTCTTATGCCAGAGTCAGGATGACTCTAGAATACAATCTTCCTGTGAGCACTGATCTGTGAAATATATGTTTGAATAATGTGCTTCCTTTAGGAAGACAACACTGTGGTCAAAAGAAATTGTTTTTCCCCCTACTGACTGAAATGCCTACCATATTCTTTTAAATGCCAACAGGTGGATTGCATGAACCAAAAAGAGCATAGAAGAAAGCAAACCATAACCCTGTCATCCTCACTCCTCAGAAACTCTCTTCAGAACTTGGTCCAAGCCATCCTCTCTGAACAGGCAGGATTCCGCCCTGCCCTGAGGTCTATGATCTTATCTCCTATGGGCACTGCCTCTGTCCTGTCATCTGAGAGAAACAGCATGATCCTTGAGTTCCTTGGTAGTTACTACTTTTCTCAACTGTTAAAGGGTCAAGCCTCACCCCAGTATGCGATCTTCACTGTATCCTGACCAGAACAAATCAGTAAGAAAAGGACAAGGGAGGGGTCCCTGTCCACTGGATCAGCGTGACTCTCTCCCTAGCTGAATGAAGGCTGTAGCTGAAAAAGCCACACGTCTTTGACACCATGTCCTGTCCACTGCCCTCTCAATGCCAATGGGAAATGCCTTCCTACCTTCCCCTTGAAGGACGCATCTGGCTGGATCGACCTCTTTGGTACTGATGGCCCCATAAACTTCATAGCCACGGCACAGGCCTGCTTTCTCCTTAGGAGAGAAGGTGATCTTCTCGTTCACTCCAGGACGGGCACTATATTCCACTTTGTTCAACTTTGTGAGCCGTTCCATGACCACCCCTTTGGTGATGAGGATCTCCAGGTCGGAGCCGCTGGTCAGCAAGTGCTCGGTGAACTCCACCCCGGTCCTCATGTCTGCCAGCAGCTGCTCCAGCTGTGCCTTCTGCAGCTGCAGGGAGTTCTCCTTCTGGACCCGGATGTCTTCCAGCTGCTTCAGCAGCTTGTCCCGATGCTCCTCAATGGCCTTGATGTAGCCCTCAGAGAAGGTGCGGACGTCAGCGGCCACGGCCTCCACGCGCTCCTGCAGGGTGCTATTGGCCCCTTTGATCTGCGCCAGGGCCTTCTCCAGGGCTTCCAGGTGGGGCTGGGTGCCTTTGAGGAGCTCCCGCACAGAGTCCCCGTGCTTGTGGATAACGTTGCTGGTGAAGTCGCAGGGGTGCTCTCGGTGCTCCCCCACCACGCAGTCCCGGCACACAGGCTGGTCACAGAGCTCACAGAACAGTCTCAGCTCCTCCGCAGGGTGAGCAGGACACAGGATGGGTTTCCCAATCTGGCTGTAGCCTTTCAAGTCTTTCAGGTCCACCATGGTATGGTAAGTCGTCTTCTTCTGCCGCCTAGGGGCAAACAGAGTCAGGAATGCGAAATGAGGGCACAACTCTAGCTGGGAAACAGTCTGGCAGTTTTAAGAGAATGGGCTCTGGGTCCAACAAATCTGGGTTCGGTTCCTCATTCTAACCTGTTACTAACCACATGACCCTCTCGGATTCCAGTTCCCCATCTGTACAGTAGGGATAATACCTACCTGCAAGGGCTGTTGTGTGTGACACATGACTTTGCAAAAGGTTGCAGTGTTAAGGCTACATCCTGGAACTTTCTGCAAATGGTTGATTTGTCAAGTTGAGGCAAGAGCTACAGCCTACTCCTACAACAAGCAAGAGGGGAGAGTGTGGTGGAGACCCAGCAGCAAGAGACAAGACCTGTGCCACACGGCACAGCAGTTAACCTCAGGCAATTAAAAAGCAGCTAGCTGGCCACAACAGTCTCCCTCAGCTCCCACCCAACACTTCAGTAAAGCATTTCCTTTGACTAGTGCCTACATCGCCCACAGCAGCAAGCTAGAATTTTTCTCAACAAGACTCATCAACATTATTAGAAAGCGTAAAATCACTGGTCAGTAAAATCAAACTCTCTTTAAATTCCCTTTTTCTGTAGCCCTCTAGAGATTCAGGGAAATCCCTAGGAAACCACAGTGAGTATTCAGAGTTCCCCTGTTAGCATTACAGCAGCATCAAGCTTACATGCCTATTCTGGCACCAGAAGAGAGGCTGTAGACAAAATGGGGTCAGCTGTTTAGCTGGCAGCAAGGTAGTCATAATTACAAGCTAAAAACAGAAAGACTGAAGGCTCCTAACTTGTTCTGTTGGTGAGGCAGAAAACACATGGAAGGCAGAACTTAAAAACTAATGTAAGCTAATCCTAAAACTCTGGCCACTTTATACTGTGATGTTCTGGAATGGGGGAAGGGGGTTTGAAGGAGCAGAGTGATTCATGTGACAAACTGTTCACCAAACACCATAAAAGACATAATCTGCACCCCAGTGAGCACCTACCAGCCCACCTCACCAAGTTCCAGAGTAACTCTAGGGTACAAGGCAAAGGCTGAGGTGGGGCTCCACCCATCAGCACCTTATACTGGGAAGGCAGTGGACATTAGTAGAGAGAGCACAGGAGGCAGTCAGAAGATCTGGATTTTAAATTCAGTTCTGTTACACACTACTTACCAGCTGTGGGACCTTGGCAAATAACATATCGCTGAGCTTCAGTCTCCTCAAATAATAAATAGGGGTGAAAAGAGTGCCTGCTTTTCTATGAGTTGCAAGGATCAAATGAGATCGAGGGCAGGGGCTTTGCCATTATACTCATTCTTTCTCTAGCACCCAGTACAAATGATTGATCATCTAAGGAAACTGTGAATGTGCTTTGCAAACTGAAAAGGACTCTGCAAACCTTTGGTGCTATTATTACCATGGGTATTATATAAAGGCTGCAGGAGTTAACTACTGTTCTGGAATATCTGTAATCACATTGCATATTGCTCTCTGACCTTCCATGGCATTGGAGCTTTCCTTTCCATCTGCTCACCAAGGGATTTCTCTGTCTTGATACCTCTTTGTACTCTGTTCTTAAGCCACACCAGGTGGGGTATCCCATCTTTACCTATGAGCCTGGCAGCAGAAGTGGCAGAGATTGGCTTTGCAGGTCTGACACCTCTTCTCCACTTCCCTGTCGCTGCACAGATCACACACCAGGCCCTGGCCTTCCCCACGCAGACTCTCCAGCATCACATCATTCATGGCCAGGTGGTCTATGGTTAAAGCCTTCACTCCACCCACGGGCAGGTCCACCTGAGCATCACATACCGGACAGAGGATGCCAATCTGCGGCTGCAGAGTGCGTGGCTTGAGTTCCTGGAATATTGACCCCTCAGAGCTTGTGTCAGAGTCTCCCCCTCGGATGTCCACTACTGAGAAGGGCTCCAGCTGCTCCAGACAGGTGGTGCAAACTGTGTGCAAACAAGGCAAGAGCCTGGGGGCTTTGAAAAGCGCCATGCACAAAGGACAGTGAGTCTTGCCAGCGTTTCCAGGTGTGGTCCCACTGGGGAGTTTGCCCACGAAGCCCAGCAGCGGCTTCCTCTTTTCTGCCATGTTCCCCACGTTTGTGCTCAGTATCAGAAAAGGCCCTGGGCAGTTCTATAATGAAGTAGTAGGTGATTAGGCCCACCCAAAGAGAGAGTTTCCAAAACTTGAACAGAGACCATGGGGACTCTCTCTTCGGCAAATCAAAGGGCAAAAAGGAAGAAGAGGATTCCACAAAGGAACCACCCACAGATCTACTCAGCAAGGCCCCCTCCTTTGCAAGGCATCCCATACCAGACACGCCCACGCCCTCCTCTGTCCCCCAAGTCCTCCTCCCCGGAAGCGCTTCCAGGTCTAGGTCTTCAGCTAGTCCTGCTGTCGACTCCTGGACCCCTGCACCTCTATCGCCCTCCACTACCACCGCCCGCCCCACTGGTCCCGCGCCAGACACGCGCCAGGTGCCACCCCCGCCCCCACGTGATGTGATGGTGGGGGGGGCGCCTCCCGCTCCTTTCCTCGACCGGGCCCTCCGCGGAAGGCACTCGGCGGACAAGGGACCTGCGAGCCCCCGCCGGCTCCTCGGTGGCCACCGCCTCCCCGCCCTCAGGTCCAAGGTGCCCGAAGGCTCCGGCCCCTCCTCGCACCACTCCCAGCCCGGGGCTACTCAGGCGCGTCCAATCACCTTCCAAGAGGGGCGGCCCTCGCGGCTGCGGGCCCCGCAGCCCCCCAGAGGGACACCACCCGCATCCAATAAGCTTTGGAGATTCCACATCTTCGCCTGTCCTCTCAGGGGAGGGGCGGGATCACACTAAGGGCCGAAGGCGGGGCGGCCTGAGGGCTTGGGCCTCGGAGGAGAAAAAGAGTAAAGCTGGGAGTGAGCGGCATAGTAGAGCCAGCGTCACCATTTTACGGCGACTGTCCCCCTCTCTGTGGCTGTGGTGACCAGAGAGGCGAGAGTACCACTTAAAAAGCCGCGCGTATGTGCCACGGGGATGGCCTTCTTTACGCCCTCGGATTGGTCCCACGAACCCAGCCTGCGCCCTCCCATTGGTGAGTGGCGCTGTCAGTTGGCCCTGAGCTCCGCCCAGGGCTCAGCCGGGAGGCGAAGGGGAGGTGTTTTTCCTGGTTCCCGAGGCTTCGGGCCCGGCGGCCGGCTTTTTCCTTGGCGCCGCTTTGAGCCTGCGACTTCCCCTCTGGGCCTCGCAGCTTATTTTAGTTCAGCAGCCCCTGAGGCCTAGCGTGCCGGTTCCCAGAGCGTCTAGAAGCGGCTCGCCGGCTCCTGGCATTTTCCGGGCCAGGCTGGCTCTGAGGACCCGTCGGGGAGACTGTTGGACTGAGGTCTAGCGTTGCCTCCCGGCTCCCTGGGGCTGGACAAGCCGTCGTTTCGTGCGTCGGGGCCAGAGGTGCACATGACTAAAGGCTTGTTTGTCATCCAGAATTCTACAGTTTTGTGTAAGAGAAGCAGGGCAAGTTTGCCCCTCTGTTTTTCAATCAGGGGCGGCCCATGACCGGTCACAATGGGATAGGGGGAGATGTCAACGAGGGATAAGTCCCTTGTGGACTCACAGACTAATGGGCAGATGGCCACATCAGGCACCCTTTCCTTCACAGTTTCTTTGTCTTCTTTAAGTGCCCTTAGGAGTAGTCTCCTGATTTGGCCGTGTAGGGGATATGCTGCACCTGGAATCTAGGACCTTTATCTCCAAAATTGCAGAAATGGTAGCACTCTGGCTCCTTACCCTCCACTTGTTCTCGATATCTCCAGCTGCTTAAGCCGTCGAGGATACCTGATTATCTGTCTCACCGCTTGCTTTGTTAATGACCGTCCCTACTTGATTTGGACCCAGTGGGCAGCTGTCTCATTGATGTCTTTATTATCCATTGCATGCTATAGGCACAGTGCCTGGAGCCTATAAGTTTTAAGAAATATGGAATCTGACACAAACGAACAAAAACTTGACTCTGAAATATGAAAAGTATAAAATACAAATAGAAATGTTTGGCCATTTCCAACATATAACATGTCAGTGAGTCAAATACCACTTTTATATGTAAACTACACGTGATTTCCAAAAGAAAGCAGGCCTAGGAAGGTCTTAAAATAGTCCTTACCTAGATTTCTTCAGTTTCTTGTCCTTGTCCATGCCTACTGATTCAGAATATGCTTTCTCCACTCCGGTATGCTGGAGTAAGTTACAAAAACTGTGCAGACTTGGATTTGCTATATATTCTTGCTCTGAACTTCACCTTAACCCTCCCTGATGCCTGGTGGTGGCTTTGCTTCATTTCTTATTCATGCTCTATCATATTTCTCATGGTAGCTGTTGTAAGCTTCTCTTGTTTAAGAAGTGCTTTATAATTTACGTGTTTATTATCTCATTTAATCTTTTAACAATTCTATGAGGAAAGTCTCAAGTTTGGTGGCCAGCCCACAGTAACACATCTGAGACTTGAACTCTTTATTATGACACCATGTTTAAGATCCTAGCCTAACCACCTCTACCCTTTGCTTTCCTAGCTTCTTAAGCATTGAATCCTTTATATACTCAGCAAGTAACTGCCTTTAATTGAGTAAGAAAAGCAACTCCCTCACTTTTTACTAAAAAAAAATCTATGATTCATCACACCTGCTTTCAGACTTCTCCTGACTGCTTTTCTTCTGAGTTTAACCCCACAAGGCTTTTGCTCTTTATTCCAGCCTTTCCTGCCTTCTCAGAACCTTGCTGTTCCTACATTTTCAATCAATCCTTTACTAGCATGTTCTTCTACCAGATCCTCCCTTGACCAGGCTAGCTTTCAACTTACGGACCTTTGTGACTCTCACCAGTACATTTCTCAAAAGAGTAGTCTCACTTTCTGCTTTCGTTATGGTCCTCTCTCTTTTTTTTTTTTTTTTTAAATTTTATTTATTGACTTATTATTTTTTTGGGGGGTACAAGTTCAATCACCTGTTTTTATACACATATCCCCGTATTCCCTCCTTCCGTTATGGTCTTCTCTTGATCACCATCACCACCCATTTTTTTCTCTTCCAAATAAACTAACTCCTCTTTCCTGTTGATACTTGTGGATCACAAGTGACCATGTCACTGGCCTTTTCTCATTATGGTCTCTAGTGTTCTCCATTGTTACATACTTCCTTGTCCTTAAAACTTGCTTTCCCTCTTGCCTTCTGAAATACTCTCCTGGCCTTCTAATCTCTTGGCCTGCTTCTCACATTCTCCTTCCTCCCTGGTTCCCTTTCCTCCACTTTGTTCCCTACCTTTTCTTCTTACGCAGATGATTCTCAGATTTGCACTTTCAGTGACCTCTCTCCTGAGCTTTGGTCACAGCCCTCTATTATAAACCTGTGCTCAAGTGTGGCCCCATCACCTTAAGCCCCACATATCTTAAACTTCATTGAGCTTCTTTATTCACTAAACTAGGCTCTCTGAATTTTCCTATTTTATTCTCTCAAGGATATCATCCCTCTCTCTTCCCTCCAGCTTGAAACTTTATAGTGCTCTTGGCCTCCTTTCTCTTTTTCCATATCCAGGCAGGTACCTTTTTTTTTTTCCATCCCTACTGCCAACACCTTACTGTGTAGAATTTTCCAGTGATAAGGACTTTATCACCCTTACTTCAAGTATTAGAATAGTCTCTGAATTATTCCTACCCTCCATTTTTTCTCAATTGATTCTACACATTTTTTCCAAATTAATTGTAAAAATACAGTATAAATCAGTCTTCATTCTAAATGCTTCAGTAGCACCCAGTCTCCATAGGATAAAATCTAGATTCCTTAATAGATCTGTAAAACTTGTCTTTTAGTTATACCCAAACATTGCCAAGAACATTTCTTGGTCTTATCCAATTTTGTTTTCAGATTTCTTCCACCTTTATTATTTAAACATACTTCTTTTTTTCAAAATTAATTTTTATTGCAGTATAGTTGCTTTACAATATTGTGTTAGCTTCTATTGTACAGCAAAGTGAATCAGCTGTACATGTGCATATCTATCCCCTTGTCTTTGGATTTCCTTCCCATTTAGGTCACCACTGTGCACTGAGGAGAGTTCCCTGTGCTATACAGTAGGTTCTCATTACTTATCTGTTTTATACATAGTATCAGTAGTGTATATATGTCAGTACCAATCTCCCAATTCCTCCTACTTCTTTTTTGTTTTGACTTTTTTTTATTGAAGTATAGTTGTTTTACAATGTTGTATTAATTTCTGCTGTAGAGCAAAGTGATTCAGTTATACATGTATGTACATTCTCTTTTTATATTCTCTTCCATTATGGTTTATCCCAGGATATTGAATATAGTTCCCTGTGCTCTACAGTAGGACCTTGTTGTTTATCCATTCTATATAAAATAGCTTACATCTGCTAACCTTAACCTCCCACTCCATGCCTCCCCCACCTATCCTCCCCCTTGGCAAGCACAAGTCTATTCTTTATGTCACTCTGTTTGTGTTTTGTAGATAGGTTCATTTGTATCATATTTTTGATTCCACATATAAGTGATATCATATGGTATTTGTCTTTCTCTTTTGACTTACTTCACTTAGTATGATAATCTCTAGTTCCATTCATGTTGCTGCAAATGCCATTATTTTGTTCTTTTTATGGCTGAGTAGTATTCCATTGTATTATATATGGAATATATATTCTATATATTATATATAGAAAAGATTCTCTTTTCTCCACACCCTCTCCAGCATTTGTTATTTGCAGACTTTTTAATGATGGCCATTCTGACCAGTGTGAGGTGGTACTTCATTGTAGTTTTGATTTGCATTTCTCTGATAGTTAGCAATATTGAACATCTTTTCATGTGTGTATTGGCCATTTGTACTTCTCCTTTGGAGAAATGTTTATTTAGGTCTTCTGCCCATTTTTTTGATTGGGTTGTTTGTTTTTTGTTGTTGAGTTGTATGAGCTGTTTGTATATTTTGGAAATTAATCTCTTGTCGGTCACATTGTTTGCAAATATTTTCTCCCATTCCATGGGTTGTCTTTTCATTTTGTTGATGGTTTCCTTTGTTGTGCAAAAGCTTGTGAGTTTGATTAGGTCCCATTTGTTTATTTTTGTTTTTATTTCTATTGCCTTGGGAGACTGAACTAAGAAAATGTTGGTATGATTTATATCAGAGGACGTTTTGCCTATGTTCTCTTCCAGGAGTTTTAAAGTGTCATGTCTTATTTTTAAGCTTTTAAGCCATTTTGAGTTTATTTTTGTGTATGGTGTGAGGGTGTGTTCTGACTTCATTGATTTAAATGTGGCTGTACAGCTTTCCCAACACCACTTGCTGAAGAGACTTTTTCCTGTTGTATATTCTTGCTTCCTTTGTTGAAGATTGACTGTAGGTATGTGGGTTTATTTCTGAGCTCTCTATTCTGTTCCATTGATCCATATACCTTTTGTTGTGCCAATACCATGCTGTTGTGATTACTGTAGCTTTGTAGTATTGTCTGAAGTCTGGGAGGGCCATGCCTCCAGCTTTGCTCTTTCTCCTCAGGATTGCTTGGGCAATTCTGAGTCTTTTGTGATTCCATATAGATTTTAAGATTATTTGTTGTAGTTCTGTGAAAAATGTCATGGGTAATTTGATAGGGATTGTGTTAAATCTGTAGATTGCTTTGGATAGTATGGCCATTTTAGCAATATTAATTCTTCCAGTCTAAGAGCATGGGATATTGTTCCATTTCTTTGAATCATCTTCAGTTTCCTTTATTAATGTTTTATAATTCTCAGCATATAAGTCCTTCACTTCCTTGGTCAGGTTTATTCCTAAGTATTTAATTTTTTTTTTTTTGGTGCCATTTTAAAAGATATTGTTTTTTTACTTTCCCTTTCTGATATTTCATTGTTAGTGTAAAGAAACGCAACCAATTTCTGAAACATACCCTTCCTTCTATGTTACACTGCTTCACAGTACCTCCGTGAAACTTTCCCTGTTATTTCAGAGCTCCAGAGTTGACTCCAATAGCTCTTTTGCTTATACTTTTCACTTTTCAGTTTGTGCTACATTCTGGTATTGTGTTTTTATTTATTATGTATGTATTGATATATGTAGTATGTATACATATATATATACACATACACATTCTTTGTCTCTCTATTAAGATGAAAAACCCTTGGCAACCTATCCTGGGCCTACACAGTAGACATCTAATAAAGACCTGTTATTGATGAGGCAAATAAATGGTCTGAAAGTAGAACAAACAGGATGACATGCAACCAAGAATTTTGTGGATAATGCAGACTGTAAGTGATATGCGGTGAGATTAAGGGAAAGGATTATTTAAGGATCCTCCTCTCCCAGAATTAGTTAGTGTTTTGTTCCATGCTTGTATACTGCTTCATCTTTCTGGGGACCCCAGGCAGATAATAGTTACAGGGAAGTGCAAAGTCATGGGATCAGAGGAACAGGACTAATGTAAGTGACCGGGTCCATCAAGGTGTTTAAGGAGTTTCAGCCCGCTCCTATAGCCCAAGACAGGGAATGTACCAGAGACAGGAAGGCCAGGAAGGGAGGATAGGATGACCCATTAGGAAACCAGGTAGGTCTGGATTGGACAATATGCCTGATCAGCATTACCAGACATGAAGTGAATGTACAGAAGGTGAACCAGAGAGCCATGTCTGACTTCTCTTTTGCCATTATACCTGTTTCTGTCACTCACCATTCTTCCTCCTTCCTTGTTTCAAACCAAGCACAATCCTTTCTCCTAAGATCTGTGTTCTGAAGCCCAGTCTCATCTGCCTTCTCCTTCTATCTTCATCCTTTCTTCTCTGGTGGATTTTTCTTTCAGCTTATACCCGTACTTAACTCTCTTCTTCTACCCTACAATCCCTCTTTAGCTCCTGATTTCACTCTACCTCTTAAAAAGAATAGTCTGCACTTGTTTCTCTACTTCTTCTCCTCACATTTTACCCCTAAACACAGTATAACCTGGCTTTTGCTCTCACAATTCCCTGAAATTGCTGTTGCCAAAGTCCCTAATAACTTCCCACCTGCTCTAACCAGTGGATACTTTTCAGTTATTATCTACAGAACTTGCTATAGCTTTTGACATTGACGATTTCTTCTTGAAAATCTCCTCTTTGGTTGCTATAACACTCTTCCTGATTTTCTGTCCTATTCCTGTCCCTCTAACCACTCCTTTTCTTTCTCCCTGCGGTGTATACTTCCTCTGCGTGGCTCTTAAACATTGTTATTTCCCAGGGCCCTTTAGTGCCCGCCCCCAACCCTTAAAAAAAAAAAAAAACTTTTCATCCTCTCTTGGTGGTTATGGGATTTGGAGGTGAACGCACCAGCCCACCTTTTATATGGGGCTCTGTTTACTGATATCATTATTCCCTGCATCATATCTCTGAACCTACTCTCTCCCTCCCTGCTCTTCCTGCTTTAGTTCAAATTCTTATCATACGTTGTTTGGATTACTAGTGTCCCTGTTTCCAGTTCATTTGCTATAATCGTGTTAGAGGTCTCTTTGAAACTACATTTTGACCATGATCTTCAGTGCCTATTCAGTACCTTCATTTATTCATCAAATATCATTTAAGCACCTGGAATATGTTTTCCCCAAATGTGTTCATGGCTTGCTCTCCACTAGAATAATAAATTCCTTGAAGGGAGGGACTTTTGACTATATGCCAGGATATATCATTGTGCAGAACAAGCAAAAATCCCTGCTGTCACACATATTCTCTTCTAGCAGGGGCTTTGACTCTCCCTCTGCCAGCCCATCCAAGTTCATTTCTTGTACCGCCCCACCCTGATCCCAGCATGCACCATGAGCTTCTGCCTCTTGTATGACTGCACAAGCTGCTTGCTCTGCTTAGGACACCCTGGCCATTCTCCTTGCCTAGTTAATTTCTACCCATTCTTCAAAGCTCAGTTTGCAGACTTCAGCTTCTCTAGGAATCCTTCATCGATCGAGTCTTTATTATGTGCCCCTCAGTGTGCTACGCGTGGTACTCTGTGATGACCTCTATTATGTCTTTTTTTTAAAAAATATTTATTTATTTATTGGCTGTGTCACATCTGTGTTGCTGCACACAGGGCTTTCTCTAGTCGCAGTGAGTGGGGGCTGCTCTTCGTTGCGCAGAGCATAGGCTCTAGGCACTCGGGTTTCAGTAGTTGCGGCACATGGGCTCAATAGTTGTCGCTCACGGGCTCTAGAGCACAGGCTCAGTAGTTGTGGCACACGGGCTTAGTTGCTCCGTGGCATGTGAGATCTTCCTGGACCAGGGATCAAACCTGTGTCCCTTGCATTGGCAGGCAGATTCTTAACCACTGCACCACCAGGGAAATCCTGACCTCTATTAAGTCTTTAACATTCTGCATTTCAATTTTATACTTGCTTGTCTGTTTCTGCCCTCTGCCCTCACTACACCCCACCCCTCCCACACTAAGAACAAGGAACAATGTTTTATCTCTGCATTCCCATCACTGGTCATGTCTCAAACATAGGATGGTTTAATAAATGTTCCTTGTGTGAATAAATGGCCTAGGTTCACGTTTAATTTCTAAGAAACTGATTATAATGATGGGATAGATGACTGGAGAAATTTATTATTTATTTCAGTAGGTCATTTTTGCTTTCTGATTTTTTTTCCCCCCGGGAGCCTGAGTCTTTAGTGCCATCTAGTGGAAGTAGCTGCAATAAAAAGCTGTGCTACTAGTAAAGCTTGGAGAATGCACACTGTTCTGTTTTGTTTATTTTGAACAGAGACATAGAAGGGAGAACTCGGTTGCATCGCATTACTGGTGCTTTTATTTCTATCTAGAAATTCACTGTACCCTGATATGATTCTAATTGTGAGATTAACAAGTATAAACACTCCCTTATAATGGATGTTTTGTGATAAACGGCAAACTCTTCAACTTTGAGGTGTACGGTACAATGGCTAGCATGATCCGAGCTTTGAGGCTCTCCTTGTGTGACTGCTTTTAGGTCAGACCGGAACTAAACAAGGCCTAAGTTCCATCAGTACTTAACTATCTACCTTTTGAGAAAAAAAATTTTTCGCTGTCTTATCCAAGATCTTCGACACCTTCTCACTTGACCCCTATGCGTCTGACCATATCGTCTGCCATGACCCAGAACATTCTATAGTTGTTGTAGTCAGGAAGCTGCACCCAGTCTTAATTGGTTTGGCATAAATATAAGCTATTCCTAGACTATTTATACATTGTTGCACACTCTATTCATCTCTTTGTGTAAATTCCTTTGCTATATATATCGTGTAATAAAGCTCATTGACCTTTTAAAAAGCATCTGATACATTATACTAACCAAGTTACTGTGGATAAATACTTTGTGAACATATCTTCATATAAATTTATCTTCTATATAAAATATACATGTTTAAATTAAATTAGTAATAATATAAAGAAAATGGCACATTGAGAGATTGGATGTTGTGCTGTATATGGTGATGATTCTTGTCATTGAAATTAGAGCAGCAGTTGTGGAGTGCTCACTCTGCTGTATTAGAGAATGGGTCATAAAAGTCATGCTTTGCGGTCTTTATAATGTTGCATTATAATTTAACATGTGCTATTCTTTTTCCTCTAAGGATTCTTTTGTGATTTATATTTAATGAACGTCAACTTCCAAGATTAATCATGAAAATTTTGATTTAGAAGAGACCTTTGTTTGGAATATGTTTGCCCTGGATATCTTCATGGCTTATTCCCTACCAAAATGGTACGTCTTTGAGGGCAAGGACTATTGTCTGTTAAATTCTGTGTATATCCACAGTATTTAGATGCATGCCTGGCCCGTAATTGGAGCCCAATAATTATTTATTGAATGGATGTATGGGAAAATTGAGGCATGGTCTCATGGTAAAGACAATGGTCTAAGGTCACATGAGAAGTTACTGGTAGAATTGGGCAAGAACCCATGTTTTCTGACTCTTATTCTGTTGAGTGCTTCAATACAACACCTCGTCTCTAATCAGTACTGCTTTTAGCCCAGGCCCCTGGGTCCCCTGCCCTGGGCCCTTTGCTTTGAAAGGACCGACTGTGATGGCCCTTCTCCAGTCATGTCCCTTCCCAAGGGCCAAGGAATTCTAAGAATACACCTCCCCACTGCTCTCCACCCCACTCCTTCCCCCCCCGCACCCCCCGCCATGACACACACACATTCCAGACAAGATGCTAGCTACCTGAGACCCTAGCAATTCCCTGACAAATAGCCGGAAGCCCGCTTTCAGGGCCTGTGCTGGCTCTTCTTCGATCATAAACAGGATACGTATGCCCACATCTAGGCCTCAAGAGTGGTCAAAGAGCAGCTGTTGTGAGTGGTGGAGCTTGATCAGGTTTGTTGGGATATCCACCCACATGTGTGTGAGGCCCCTCTGTTGGAAGGAAGGAGAAAAACAGATCATGGGCTGAATGCCTCTGTTTCTCCTCTTGCTCATGGCCCTTCAAATGTTAGGGCCAGGCCTACCTCCGTAGTAAATCTGGTTCTCCCATTCATTAAATGTCATTTAAACCAACGCTAAGTGAATACCCGTATTGTGCCAGAGACTGTGCTAGGCATTTTCAAATGTATTTTCTCATTTATGTGTTAACCTTAAGAAGACTCAGAAGTGACTTGCATAAGGACCCACAGCTGATAAGGTGTAGAGCTAAATGCATAACCAGTATCCTCAGGAAGTGTTAAGTGCTCTACACTTACCAAAACACACACACACACACACACAGAGGTATGTAGTGTAATTAAATATATAATTATATATATATATCTTTTATATATTATATATAAATTATATAAAATGTATAATTATATATCATATATGCATGTGTATGTATATATCTGTGGGGTATGTGTGTGTTACATATATACATATACACGTGTGTGTATATAGATCTTTCTTTATTGATAAAATAATGTTTGGTAAAAACACATGAACAATTTAAGAGTGTTAAGTAAATAGTAAATCTCCCACGCCAGGCCTTGAGTCAGAGACAACCAATTTAACATATTTTTTTGCTAAAGATACTCATATATTTTAAAACTTACCACCAACAATTTTCGAACTTTTTTATTTGGACAACTTTAGATATAAGTTGTATACAAGTGGAGAGAAAAGTGTAACACACCTGAAAGTGTAACCTGAAAGTGTACCCATCACTCAGCTTCACCAGATAACAGCATTCTGTCATTCTTTTTTTTTTTTCCAGTTTTATTCTTTTTATTTTTTTTTATTTTATTTATTTATTTATTATTTTTGGGGGGGTACACCAAGTTCAATCATCTGTTTTTATACACATATCCCCGTATTCCCTCCCTCCCTTGACTCCCCCCCCCACCCTCCCTCGAGTCCCCCCCCACCCTCCCCATCCCAGTCCTCTAAGGCTTCTTCCATCCTCGAGTTGAACTCCCTTTGTTATACAACAACTTCCCACTGGCTATCTATTTTATAGTTGGTAGTATATATATGTCTGTGCTGCTCTCTCGCTTCGTCTCATCTTCCCCTTCACCCCCCGCCCCCTCCTATACCTCGAGTTCTCCAGTCCATTCTCTGCATCTGCATCCTTGTTCTTGTCACTGAGTTCATCAGTACCATTTTTAGATTCCGTATATGTGAGTTAGCATACAATATTTGTCTTTCTCTTTCTGACTTACTTCACTCTGTATGACAGGCTCTAGGTCTATCCACCTCATGACATATAGCTCCATCTCATCCCTTTTTATAGCTGAGTAATATTCCATTGTATATATATGCCACATCTTCTGTATCCATTCATTTGTTGATGGGCATTTAGGTTGCTTCCATGTCCTGGCTATTGTGAATAGTGCTGCAATAAACATTATGGTACATGTTTCTTTTGCGATTATGGTTTTCTTTGGGTATATGCCCAGGAGTGGGATTACTGGATCAAATGGTAGTTCTATTTGTAGTTTTTTAAGGAACCTCCAAATTGTTTTCCATAGTGGCTGTACCAACTTACATTCCCACCAACAGTGCAGGAGAGTTCCCTTTTCTCCACACCCTCTCCAGCATTTATTGTTTCTAGATTTTTTGATGATGGCCATTCTGACAGGTGTGAGGTGATACCTCATTGTGGCTTTGACTTGCATTTCTCTGATGATTAGTGATGTTGAGCATCCTTTCATGGGTTTGTTGGCCATCTGTATGTCTTCTTTGGAGAAATGTCTATTTAGGTCTTCCGCCCATTTGTGGATTGGGTTATTTGCTTTTTTGGTATGAAGCTGCATGAGCTGCTTGTATATTTTGGAGGTTAATCCTTTGTCCGTTGTTTCATAGGCAATTATTTTTTCCCATTCTGAGGGTTGCCTTCTAGTCTTGTTTATGGTTTCTTTCACTGTGCAAAAGCTTTTAAGTTTCATGAGGTCCCATTTGTTTATTCTTGATTTTATTTCCATGATTCTAGGAGGTGGGTCAAAAAGGATCTTGCTTTGATGTATGTCATAGAGTGTTCTGCCCATTCTGTCATTCTTAAGTATTTCTCCAACTTTTATTATCATTTTTCTGTGTTGGAGTATTTTAAATCAAATCCCAGGTTATCATGTCATTTTTTAAAATTATATTCAGATTGTATTAAGATACTTATTTGAAAAGGTTTACATGTAAAGATGGGAAAATTTTGACTTTTCATGTAGAATTTTTACTTTAAAAAATGCCATATACAGTTAAATACCAATTTTATATATTTATTTTAATATTTCTTCCTTTATTTCACAGAGGACTCAGTTGGGAGTTAGACATTTAATAATGATTTTTGTAACTATATAAGTACAACTTAAAATGATGTGTATGTGTTCTACTTTATGTCATGGCTTTTCTTTGCAGGATTCTGTGAGACTGCAGTTTTACTTTGTTATAATTGGTTCGCTTTCTGTTTTTTTTTTTTTTTTTTTTCCTTTCCCTTCATTTGGAAGAGTTGCTGGAAATGGTAAGCAAATAAATGCCTTTTTTTTCCTCATTTCTGTGAGTGATAGAACCTGAAGGTGATGAATATGAAAAGGCAGACTATGATTTAACATAGTGCCTTTTCTAATTCAAATGACAGCTAACTTTTCTGAGTTAAAGTGCACCCACGTCTTGGTAATAGCATTTAGAGCATGATTAGATTATAATATTTCATGGCATACAGAGAAGTCTATACATTAGTTCAGGGAATGTTGCTAGGAAATATAAATAAATAATGTTTCTAGTTGCAAGGAAATATAAATAATTGCCACCAACTGAGGCAAAGCCTAGTTATTTATTTCTATGATGACAGCAACTGTTTTTTTCTTAAGTACCTATTTTCTAGGTAGCATTTAAATCTGCTCTGCATTTTAATAAATTCTTCATTTATTTTGCACAGTGTACAGGACCTGAAAGCTTTTCCTCCTGTTATGAATGAGGAGTACACCTAATATTAATGAGGTGTTTTCAGGAAACTCTGGTGTAATAAATACCTTCTGTCCTTCAGTGTTCCATGCCTCTCTTTTAGACAGAGTCCCATCAAAAAAAAAAAAAAATCTTTAGAGTGATACTATCTGGAGGGCTGGACTGGGGAGGGGACTTGCATTGAGGATGCTCCTGAATATCTATGTGAGAGGAGCTGAAAGCCAGCAATTTGGGTGGAAAGAAGATTGAAAGGTTTGTCTGGAAGCTGCATTTGCTGCGCAAAACAGTTGTTCTTCATTTATGTCTGCAGTGTGGCTTGGTCCTGCCACTGCTCTAGACTCAGACTGTCAATATGGGAGCCACTAGCTATAAGTGGATTTTGAGCACTTGAAATGTGGCTAATATAAATTAGAAATGGTGTAAATGTAAAATACATGCTGGTTTTCAAAGATTTATTATAAAAAATGTAAAACATCTCATTAGTAATATTTTATCTTGATTGCATGTTAAAAAGATATATAATATATATTTTAAATATGGACTATTTTTTAGAGTAGTTTCAGATGCACAGTAAAGTTGAACAAAAAATGCGGAGGATTCTATATGTTCCCCACCGCCCCCAGCCTCCCTCACCATCAACATCCTGCTCTAGGGAGTTACATTTGTTATAACTGATGAACCATCATTGGTACAAATTATCACCCAAAGTCCATAGTTTACATTAGGGTTTACTGCTGGTGTTGTACATTCTATAGGTTTTGACAAATGTGTAATGACACATATCCACCATTCTAGTATCATGCAGAATAGTTTCCCTGTGGTTCTCTTGCTTATCTCTTCTCCCCAAACCCCTAGCAACCCCTGATCTTTTTCCTGCCGTTTTTCTATAGTTTTGCCCTTTCCAGACTGTCATCCAGTAAGTAGCCTTTTCAGATTGGCTTCTTTCACTTAATAATATTCATTTAAGATTCATCCATGTCTTCATTGCTTGATAGCTCATTTCTTTTTAGCACTGAATAACATCCCAGTGTCCGAATGTACTACAGTTTATTTGTCTAAAAGTGATATTTTAATTAAAATCTATTAAGTGAAATCTGCTGTTAAATTTATTTTCACTTGTTTCCTTTTTACTTTATAAATGTGGCTTCTAAAATAAAATTGCATAGACTGCTTACATTAAATTTCTGCTGGACAGCACTGCTCTAGACCTTGGTAAAACAATGTTATTGCTAGAGTTTATCTTCCTACAGCCTTCTCATTCAAACACCTAAGTTTAGCTGCCTCCTACCACGAGCGTGCTCCTTCTCCAGCACTTGCCTTGGTTGCCCCCTGAGGTTGTCCCTCTGTTGCCCCCAAACTATTTGAGATTGTCATGCTCCTCCCCCAACCCCTCCCAACAGAGACTTGTGTTATTTAATTCGTTTTGTCAGGACCAGATGGTAACTGACTAACTAGGTCTTTTACCACCATACTAGGTTCTCTGGGGTGTAAAAATATGAGGTCTGTGGCTAACAATAAAAAAACATTTTCTTAGAAGAACTGAAATAAAACATTGAGTTAACCTTTTTGTTAGAAATCTTAGAGTTTATCTTACTTTATAGAAGTGATTCATATAATATTGTTTCTAAAAATAAAGTGAAGTAGAAATTCATAATCTGATTTATTCTTCTTTTGTGTTCTCAATGGTAGTGACATTGTCTGTAAGTGGACAATTTTTTCATTCTTGGGGTATTAAAAAATACCCCGAGAGAGGGAGAGAGACAGAGGCAGAGACAGAGAAAACCCAGATATACAGTATATTTGTATATTAAAGTTTCCTGAGGGAGGCAGTTAGAAAAAAAAAAGGTCTGCAAATATTCCTTAGGGGGTTGGTCATGAAAAACAGATTAAGAAACACTGGTTTATTGGGCTAGGTATTCCTAGAGTATGCACATAACAGAATATTTTTGTAACCAATTAATCTCCCAAGTTTCCCAAGAGGGGAGATGAAGAAAAAAATAGAGGGAAGATAATTGAAAGATTTACATTTATAGGTTGGGGGAAAAGGAACATCTCAAGAATGTTAGAATTCTCTGCCACCAATTGATTATTAACATTTTGCCAAATTCATTCATCGATTCTCTCTCCCCCCACCCCATATTATCTGGATGAAGAGAATATAGATACTCATTGCACTATTTTCTCAAGTGTTTTCTAGATGTGAACATTTTTAAAATGCCATTGTCTCCACACCCTGTCTCTATCACTCCTGTACCCTAATTCTACATTGGGGCTCTATTGAACCACAGTTTCTTGGTGATACGTTTTCTCTCACCTTTGGTCTTTTGCATATATTGCTCCCTCTGCCTGGATATATCATCTGGTCTCCCTCTCTTCCTTCATACACAGCCTTTGCCTGGATAACTCCCAGAAGTCTTTTAAAGTTTAACTTCCTCCAGGAAGCCCTCCCTGACCACCCAGCCCCACTCAAGCCTGGGTTAAGAGTCCTGCATTTATTCCCTTTATTGTGATTGTCCTTATTATTGCCCTTGCCATATATTATTATACCTGTGCATTAAACTTATCTGTCTTCATTGCACTGTGAGTTCCTTAAAGAAAGGATTATGACATTTTATGCATCTTTTTGTCCTCTGTGGTTATCATGGGGCCTCACAAAATATTTATTAAATAAAGCAACAATGAATTTTTCTATGAGTTGCATATTTGTTTTATATAATTCCATTTAAAAGAAAAAAAACAAGGAAAAATAAAGCCTTGATATTTTATTTAGCTTATAAAGCTTTATTGGTGATAACAGTATAATTTCAGGTTAGACTTTTATAAATATTAAATATAGCTCCCAGATCCCTATTATTATCCCTGTAAAACTCTTGGTGAAATGTTCCTGACAATCCCAGGAGAAACTGGTTGGTTGTTTCTCTCAGCTCCAACAGAACTCTGTTTCTGCCTCTGTCTTATAGCATTCTGGGGAAGAGGGGTGAGTTGGGGAGACACCAAGAAAGGAAACAAGGGTGTTGTGTCTCAGAAGTTTGGAAGTTGGTGAGAGATACAGACTCATGAGTGATACTAATTGTTTTTCCTTACATTTGTATGATTTTTTTTTATAGTTTACAGTGTACTTATTCCTCACAAAAGCCCTGTGAAGTGGACATTATTAACTCCTTTTTAAGGATGCTGCTAATAAAAGCCAGAATGTGTTATGAAGGTAAGAGAGTCGTTTTTATTTTCTAGACTTTAGGCATTTCCCCCAAATCTGGGGTCTACCAATTTTAAACCTACAGCCCCTTACCAAATTCTGTACTTTTCTTTAGTATAATATTGTGTAGGTACAACTCAGGCTGCAACTTCACTCTTCACCAGCAGGAACTCCTCTGTTACAAATGATGTACTCTAGATTGACAAATTTCTCAAGTGAAATGCATGAGATTAAGTAAGGTCAATTCTTTTTCTAACTTATAGAATCTTTCGATACATAATTCTATATATTTCCCCAAGACAAAGGCTCTGATTGCAGCTGTGTGTGCAGTGGACAAAGACTGGAAGGGCACGCACAGACATGGTAATCATTATTAGGATGGTGGATTTAGGAGTAATTTTTTCTCTGTAAGTTAAAAATTGCATATAATTTTTAAAGTAGTACATACCCAAGTTCTTTTGCACATTAATTCAGGAAAGCTAATAGTCACCCATTTTGAACCTTATTAGATTCTTAGCTAATTTAACTCACTCATTGAGTAGCCATTTTCCCTCTGTCTTTCTATCTCCCAACAAGAAACCTCCCTCCTTCTTCTCTCAATAACATGCGTAGTACTCTGCCAGAATCTTTGGATCAAACCCAGCATCATGGTACATTGACCTGGAAAGACACGTTCCTCTATTTCTTAACTGTGTCATTCCTCTGTAGTGAATCAGGCCCCATGAATTCCTGCTTTTCCTCTCCTGAAGCAAATTACTTTGTTCAGAAGAGATCGATCTTGAATTTCTACTATGCCTCAAAGGGGTGGTTCTTGGATCAAAAATTAAAATGAAACTGGAAGCAGGAAAATCAGTTTAGAGGCTGGGCAATTGTTTACTTGAGAGAAGATGCTGAATTAGGCAGAAACAATAAGGATGAAGAGGAGTAGATGGATTATAGAGGCATTTTGGCAGTATAATTGATAAGAATTGATGACCAATTAGTTAGGATGTGTTAGGGATCAAAGATGACTCTGAGACCTCTAGCTTGGATGACTTAAGAAGATACTATAACTCACAAAGATGAGTTTGTTTTGGATATGTTTAGAAAGAGAGAATTTCAGATGGAAGTGCTCAGTCAGTAGTTGGGAACACGTCTGTATCAGGGGAAAGTGATGAAAACTGGAGATAAAAATTTGAGAATTATCAGATTTTTTTTTTGTAACTACCAAAAATGTATGTGATCTTTCAGTAACAGTGACTCTCTTCCTTTGGTGTAAATTACATCTGCTCTATAATATATGTTTGAGACATTTTTACTATTTTCATACTGTTAACGATAAGATTCTGGACCATCATTTGCCCAGGGAGTAACTGAGTACCTGAAGCAGAGAGGAAGGTCAGAAGGAAATAATTGATCACTTAGTGAACTCAGAAGCTATCTGTGCTCTGGGAATGAGAGACTGTGGGTGGTCTTCAAATGGCAAAGGGAATTTAGAGATCCACTTTCATGGCCCTTTCTGGCCGTGTAACTCCAGAGGGGTTTTGTTTTTCGTTTTTGTTTTTAAATCACAACTTGGGTCCTAATACAAATCTGAATGGAATCCTGCAGGCCTCTACTTTCCTACCTGGCAGGGAGCTGTCTCAGAGTGGCACAGCCATGTGAAAGCTCAAACATTATTGTCACCCTTTCTGCTGGCATTTCAACTGACCAATAGTGACGTTTATATGTACTGAGGCTTGCCTGACCCTCCCTACAATGGCCGGTAGATAGGTAGTGTGATTATTCCTTTTCCTTGACTGAGCAGGTGCACCTCTGGAGGGTCCTAGAAGCTCTTGACAGGAGAATGACCTAGTACAAGCTCCTGAGCTCTGGGGGATCCCCTTCCTAACAAGGCCATTTCCTCGGTTGGGGTCTTCCATAGGGTCATATTTGCCTGCTCTTTCATTTCCTGCAAATATGTAGAGCATTAGTGTGCAAAAGGGTCACTCTACTGCAGTGGGAGTGGGTGACTCTGCTCTCTGCTTGAACGCTTGCCCCTAATGAGTCCAATGCAGCTCTGCCCAGCCTAAGCATTCCACGCTAACAAGAGCTCAGAGCATTGCTCTGCTCTTTCGAATCTGCTTGGAATTTTTTTTTTTCCCAAATAAGCCCTCTTTTTTTGTTTTAATTCAAAAAAATTTTAATACAATTCTTAAACTTTCCATTTACAGTTATTACAGAATATTGGCGGTATGGCGGTATTCCTCACGTTGCACCATATGTCCTTGAGCCTATCTTACACCCAGTTGTTCGTACCTCCCACGTCCCCATACCTATGTTGCCCCTCCCCACTCCCCACTGGTCCCCACTAGTTTGTTCTCTGTATCTGCAAGTCTGCTTCTTTTTTGTTATGTTCACTTGTTTGTTGTATTTTTTATATTCCACATATAAGTGATATAGTATTGATATTTGTCTTTCTCCAACGTATTTCACTTAGCGTAATGTCCTCCAAGTCCACCCACATGGCTGCAAATGGCAAAATTTCATTCTTTTTTATGGCTGAGTAGCATTCTAGTGTGTGTGTGTATATATATGTATACGTATATGTGTATGTATATATACACACATATATGTTTATGTGTGTGTGTGTGTATATATATATAAAATATACACATCACATCTTTATCCATTCATTCGTTGGTGGGCACTTAAGTTGCTTCCGTATCTTGGCAATTATAATAATGCTGCTATGAACACTGGGATGCATGTATGTTTTTGAATTAGTGTTTTAGGGTTTTTTTTTCAGATGCCTCCTCAGGAGTGGAATTACTGGATCATATGGTAGTTCTAGTTTCAATTTTCTGAGAAACCTCCATACTGTTTTCTACAGTGGCTGCACCAATTTACATTCCCACCAACGGTGTGCAAGGGTTTCCTTTTCTCCACTTCCTCCCCAACATTTGCTGTTTGTGTTCATTTTGATGGTAGCCATTCTGACAGGTGTGAGGTGATACCTCATTGTGGTTTTGACTTGCATCTCCCTGGTGATTAGTGATGCTGAGCATCTTTTCACGTGCTTGTTAGTTATCTGCACTTCCTCTTTGGAAAAATGTCTATTTAGTTCTTCTGACCATCTTTTTAAATTGAAATATAGTTGATTTACAATGTTGTGTTAGTTTCTGCTGTACAGCAAAGTGATTCAGTTATAGATATGTATACATATATATACATATACATATTCTCTTTCATATTCTTTTCCATTATGGTTTATTACAGGATATTGAATATAGTACCTTGTGCTATACAGTAGGACCTTGTTGTTTATTTTATATGTAGTAGTTTATATCTGCTAATCCCAAACTCCTAATTTATCCCCCTCCCCTCCTTCCTCTTTGGTGACCGTAAGTTTTTCTATGTCTGTGAGTCTGTTTTGTAAAGAAGTTCATTTGTGTCGTATTTTAGATTCCACGTATAGGTGATATCATGTGGTATTTGTCTTTCTCCTTCTGATTTTTTTCACTTAGTATGATAATCTCTAGGTCCATCCATGTTGCTGCAGATTCTTGTGCCCATTTTTTAATTGGGTTGTTTGTTTTTTTGATGTTGAATTGTATGAGCTGTTTATATGTGTTGGATATTAATCCCTTATTGGTCGTGTCATTTGCAAATATCAGTATTTTCTCCCATTCAGTAGGTTGTCTTCATTTTGTCAATGGTTTCCTTTAATGTGCAAAAGCTTTTAAGTTTAATTAGGTGCCATTTGTTTATTTTTGCTTTTGTTTCCTTTACATTAGGGGATGGAACCAAAAAGATATTGCTGTGCTTTATGTCAAAGAGTATTCTGCCCTTGGTTTCCTCTAGTAGTTTTATAATATCCAGTCTTACACTTAGGTCTTTAATCCATTTTGAGTTTATTTTTGTATATGGCATCAAATAAACCCTCTTTTATATTTACATTATGTAGCACTAGGGTTAGTGTCCCTTTTGCATGACTTAGTTTTGTTTGTGTCCCTTTTGCATGACTTTGACCAACACACAGATGTTTCACTCTACAAGGACTGCAAAAATGATTTTAGTAAGAAGGACAGAAAAAAGAAAAAAGGTGTTTTCTATTCTGAGAGCCCCAGGACAGAAAAGATTGTAATCTACCTCTAGCCCAAAGACAGCCTTAGTACTCGGCAATTTAGTCTAGTCATATGGAGCCAAACTGCCTGTATCACTCAATTCTACTTGTTTGAAGATTGGACCCACACTGGTTTTATTTTTCATCTTTTCATGCTCTGTGGTCTTTTGTGACATTTAAAATAGTAACCTGTGGTTTGGGGAGGCCATTAGCCAATTCAGTCCCCTTAACAGCATTCACCTGCTGAGCCATTGTGCTCTAGTCTTCAAGTGTCCTCTGACCTGGTTTGAAGCAGTCGCTATTTGGACAAGGCTTTCTCTTGCGTCCCAGCTGTTCAAATATTAAACATCTATTCTTGGTGAAATAGAGGGAAAAAAAGCTAAGTTGGTCATATCTTTTCCGTTATGGTTGCTTTGATATTCATTTGCCCTGCCCAATACATCTTTAATACTTAATAATAGCTAATTAGTTCCTTCTTATATGCCAGTGTTATGGACTGAATTGTGTTTCCCTAAATTCATATGTTGAAGTCCTACCTCTGCCCCCACCCCCGCCGGAACCTCAGAATGTAACTGTATTTGGAGATAGGGCCTTTAAAGAGGTGACTAAGGTTAAATGGAGTAATATGGGTGGACCTTAATCCTATGTTACAGGCGTCCTTATAAGAAGAGGAACAGAGACCAGGGATGCATGTACACAGAGAAGAGGCCATGTAAGGACACACTGAAAAGGTGGCCATCTGTGAGCCAAGGAGAGAGGCCTTAGGAGGAACCAAACCTGCTGACACTTTGATCTTGGATTTCTGGCACTAGAACTATGAGAAAATAGATTTCTGTTGTCTGAGACATCCACCACCATCTCCAGGGAATAGCTGGGTAACTATATTTGCAAATAACTATTCTTTTTCCTTTCCTATATATACTGGAATTGTAAAAAAAATTAAAATTATAGGTCTCAAAGATTATCAGAAGTTCAGAAGCAGATATAAGTATACATGTAAGAAGATGCAATATAGTAAAATATTTAAAAAGTCAGTAGGGGTGAGGCTGAGTTAATTAAGAAATAGTATCGGAGAATCACTTGAAAAGACAACGGTTAACTCCCTTTCCTCAGAGATTGTACCCAAAATTAACTTCAGATGGAATAAAGATTTAAATGTTGAAAAAGAAACATGCAAGTATTAAAATATAAAGGTTAACATTTTTATCTAATCCAGGGTACAGAAGGCATGTTTAAACATATATAAACATAAGTACTAAAAGAAAAAACAAAAATGGAAAAAATTGGTAGATTTGATTACATGAAAGCAGTGTGGTTGGTCCTGGCAGAGTGGACAGGACCATCTGTGGTCCAGTGGAAGAACTTATAATAATTAAACCTGTTCTTTCCAGGTATATTTGAGGCCAAACAACACTGAACATATAAATTGGTCTTAAGAGACATTTTGGATCATCTGGTAAAAACAATTACAACAGATAACCATCTTCTAAAGTCTTGGAGATAGTCCCCAAGGACCTTTTGGGACCACATCAAGGTGATGTTAGAGTGAGTTAGAGGAGGCTTGCAGTTTCATTGCCAGCCACTTTGTGAGTGGGGGAAGGGCTGTGGTGAAAATGCCGAAGTGTAACTGAGGAAGCATTGCAGTCTTCTCCAGGGAGAGGGGCCACCTTCCTTACTGATGGCTGCAGATCTTCATGAGCACTGAAGCTGAAAGCTCCCAATGAGTCCTCATGGTTTAATGCATATAATAACATGATAGCCAATATTTATATCATGTTTTCAACTTTTTATAGCACCTTTACGCATGACCATACTTTTTCAGAAATAGTATGGGTTGCAGTGAGAGAGTTGAGTTTGAATGCTTTTTCAACCTGTTGGCTTACATGATCTTTGGTAAGTTACTTAACCTCTCAGGACCTGTTTTCTCTTCTGTAAAATGGTGATGGTGATGGTGCTAGGGTCAAGATGATACCCACCTTATAAGATAAGGACTGAATGAGACAAATACCTAGTATGATGTTTGAGACATAGGAAGCATTCAACTTCCTTTCCTTCTCTAAAGATGGTTATTTGCGTCAGTAGACCTCAAATGTCCACAGTGGTTACATGTTTTTAAAGGTAACATATTCAAATAATGCCTCATGTTACACGGTGATTCTTAACTCCAGCAATGGGAGTGGAAGTGGTGATGCCTGTATTGTTAAAAAGCAGCCCAACACCCTCAGTGAGAATCCTTGGTCTACACTTTGATACCCCCAGGATCTTTCACTAGTTTGATATTTCTGTTTGATATTTTTACTCATAGCTTTATTTCAATGAAGTGAGGATTTGTCTCCATAGGAAAACAGTGCATTAAGCTAATAAGAAAGGTAGTCAAGAAATTACCTTCTCCTGTGTAGCTAGATGCCAGGGAGCATTTTTTTCTTGGGGGCAGGGGGAGCCCGTGGGGAGGTTTTGATGGAAAGACTGAGAATATTTAGGGCCCAGAGGAGAGTTGTTTGGGCTGTATGGGAGAAAAATGGATAAAAGGGAAGGTGAGAGGAACTAAAGACAATTGCCATTTTTCTCATAGATGCTCATTTAGCAGCAGTGACTTGGCTTCTTCTGGGGTACCTACTGCCTCTCAATAGAAACTGCTATCTTTATGCTGTAAACTTGTCACATTTCCAGTCTCATCTACCCTAGGTGTGAGACCTGGACCCACCGCTTGTGTCATATATGGCTATCTGAGCCAACTCATCAAAGTCACATTAGGTACCATAAGGTCCTGGAATTTTATCTGTCAAAACCTAGTAGTTCTCCTTATAATGATACATAATGGTTACAAAAAAATTTTGGTAACTGCAAATATGGAAGGCAAAGAGAAAGGAACTGGTTTCAGCTTGCTATGAACTGCTCACAGGCTAGCTTAACTGAGTATCACTTTTGGCTTATTCTAAAGAAGGGATATAGGACCAAGGTATCCACAAAGTTCTTATCTGAAGTATTGTTTAGAGTTTTGGGTAAGAAACCTTATAATTGAAAATGCTAAGGATACTTCTTAGGCCAGGCAATTAGATTGGAACTGAAGAGATAAGATAATGCTGCAGGTCAAATTATGACTTTGAGAAGAGACAGGCCTATCATTATGTGGGGGATGCATGCCGTTCAGTAGACACAGAGGCACCTGTAGTGATAACTACAGACCCCAGCTTCTAAGTTGTGACTTAACTGCTTTGGCCCAGCAGATGCTATCAGCAAACAAGGCTTCCTGGGAGTGTCTGCTTGATCCTCTCTTAGGAGCAAACTTCCAAGGACTGCCTAGGCCCCCATCCTTATTTTGTCATTGTCTTCAAAGTGTCCAGGTACTCAGCAACGAAGAACAATAGACAAAACAATGTGCGATTTTGTGTTAAATTGCACGTATAAACTAAAGAGAAGAGTAAAACCAGAGTGCACAGGACCACTCAGAGACAGCTTCATGGAAAAGGAGAATTTTTGCTTGAGAGAGATAAAAATTAAAGAAAGATAAGGGAGAGCATATCTAAGGTTCTGTTTTTGTGACTGTTAGTTTTTACTCATGGCTCCCACACTGAAACTCCTGGAGGTGATTGATGTGAAAGAGGAAATAAGACAAGGTTAGGAGGAACAAGGTGCTCAGGCATATGTTAAGACAGTCTGAAACAAAGCAGCCAGTTGGATGTATGGAGACTTTACCAGCTGGAAGGAGATAAGGAATTACAAATTTCATTAATAGAACCAAAGCACACCACAGTGCCATCAGACAGAAACCTTATTATGCAGTAATGACCCCCTGCACACCCCATCCCCCAGTTAACAGTGCACAGATTGAGGTCACTGTGTACTTACAACAAATCTGGGTATAGCTGGTAGCCAGTACTTCTCCTTGAAGTTTGACTTGTTCCCTCAAATTGTGAATACCTCTGAAATGTTGTAGCTTTTTGGCATCCAGATTTGAGCTTCCCTTGATGTTCGTGGTGTACATCATATTCCGGTCTTTGTTCTTCAGCTGATATGATGCATCTCTTGTCTAATGCATCTGCACACATCACTGTGTGCTCACGGACAAGGCCAAAGAATTAACCTGGGTTGGGAGTCGTTATGCTTTCACAGTTTACTTTCTCAGTTTGGTTCAGCGTTATTCTCTTCTTGCAAGATGCCTATTGGGAACAAGCTGGGAATGCAGCAGAGGTATTTCAAACGTCCCCTGGGAATTTGCCCTTTGGCAATTAAGTTTTCTTTAGCCTTTATTCCTCCACCAACTACCAGTGTGATTTGGGGCAAGTTATATGGCCCGAGGATAGCCAGTTACCCACACTTCACCCTGGGCCTCTGGGTCTTCATCTGAAAAGTGAAAGGATTAGGAAAGAGGATTTTGAGGCCCTTCCACCTCTAAGACTTGAGAATTTGATAATCCCTGAGTAGTGAAAATCAGATTTTTTTTGATACTAGAGCAATGGGTTTGTCCCAGCCATATGTATTTTCCCACATTCAGCTGCCTCAAGCCTACTGTCACCACTTATTTTCCCAGATGGAGACTTGTCAGGCTGGTAGTTTCCTTAAGAAACTAGACCCAGCCACCTTGCCCATGCTCACAGGCTCTTATCATTCCCTCCCATTCATTTATCTATTCTTTCAACCAACATTTATTGAATGCCTGTTATGTGCTAGGTACTAATCTTTAGAACCTTATCTATGGCTTTGTATCCATTTTCTCTCATACTCACGTTCTTTGACAAACTAGGCAGACAACAGCATAGGAAATGTATATTTAATCATTCTCGTGAATGGTCAGAACTCTAAAATCAAGTTTCCTATAAGAAAATGTAATACAGGCATGGTACGTCCAAAGTGCCAGGGAGGCGGTGGTTGACATGCGAAAAGTGTGTGAAGGGGGCTGGAAACAAAATATTCTTTTCTCTCAGAGCGTCATTCCTCAGGGCCTTATTTCAAAGGTTCATTGCCCCTGCTTTCAGAAGTCTCTGTTCCAAGGAAGTTACATGTTTTTCTGCCTTAATTTGAATTTTGACTAGGCAGAGTCCTGAGATCTAAATTCAGAGTGAGAGAACCTGAGATGGAACTCAGGCAGCTCTCTCACAGGACTTGATTTGTAGAGTAAAGGAACGTAGACGCTCAGCCAGCTGAAGATAATCCCATCAGAAATTCCTGGTTGCCCAAAACTGAGTTCTGGCTCTCTGTGCTAAGGCAGCAGCCAGAGAGAAGCTTATGGCTAATTTTAGGAAACAAACAGGTTTGTTTGCTCCCCTCTTTTCTAGATCCTTTTCTACTCTACATCAGGGTTTTTTAATCCCAGCACAACGGACAGTTTGGGGTGAATAGTTAGTTCTTTGTTGTGGGTGGATGACCTGAATGTTGTAGGATGTTGAGCAGCAGCCCTGGGTTCTATCTACTAGATGCCAGTAGCCTCCCCACATTGTGAAAACAAAGTTGTCTCCAAAATTTCCAGATGTCCCCCGGGGTGGCACAAAATCACCTGGTGGAGTCCCACTGCTGTAGATGCTGGTGAAAGCTGAGGTAACCACTGTCCATGCAGGATATAAAGTAGAAGCCTCAAACCTTGTGATGGCATAATATCACATATAGTCAAGATGAAGAGGTCCCTTCCTGGACCACTCAAGGATGAACATCATCTGAAAATAAGGTGCTCACATACTTTAGAAAGTCAGTGTCTCCCAACTACAACTTTTATGTTAAAATTATGATGATTTCCTACGTTTCTTAAGCATGTGTCAGGTAGGAGGAGATGCCAGGACACTTCTGCTTTGTAATGAAAAGTGTATCATTTGATCCATCACTAAAATTCAGCCACCACTGAATTCTGAAATGGCAGCTGATTAGCAGCTTCGTACTGAATCTACCAGTTTAATTCATGGATTATAAAACGTGGCTATATTGCAATCCGAACTTTCTAGAAACTTCCTCGGGGCAACATTACAGCAATATACCTAAAGATTGAGAGACAAAAGAAACGCAGTATCCCATTCTCTCACTCCCTGGATGGAAATGGGGAGGTCCCTGAGCTATGGGGATACACTTGTCTCCACATGCATTTTACTTAGTAGTCGTAATACAATTCTCTAGTTCAGATGAATTATTTCCCAACTTTTAATTTTTATATGTCTTTGAAGATAAATTTATCTTGTTCATATTGAAGTCTTCTGTGGGTTGCTTTTGGCTTCTTCTTGCATCTTGATCTTGTTTGTTCCCTCCCGAGTTCTAGACGTGAATTCATTTCCCCCCAGAACTGTAAAACTAGGTCATATCTTGTGGTGAAATAGTTCTGCAGATTCCTGGAATCCTGAAAATAACAGCAATAAGATACCATTACAACAATCCAGCAAACATTTATCAAGAACTGAAAGTCTCCCTTCCACTGTATGAGTGTATTTCTTGTTCAGAAATGGGCTTGTTTTTCTGTACTTTGATGATATTCTATTGAGGCCACATGGTATCATGGGTTACTAGGGGAAAGGGGATGGCTTGAGTCTCCCCTTAAGGAAGGGGATCATCCTCAGAGCAAACAGGAACTGAGAGAGGGACTGTGGGCCGGCTCCTGGACAGAAGCAGAAAGATGGCTTCTATGTGAGTTCTCCACCAAGGGATGAGTGTAAAGTGTCATGGTCAGTTATGATGTTTATCTCAAGTAATGAGCTCTTCATTTATTTAAAAAAATTGATTTAAGGTTATAATTCTAGAGAGAAAGAGATGGAGCTTCAGCTAACGAGATAACAGTATATTAACAACTGCATACTGTATGTGAACATCATCTGTTACATGTATGTCATGGTTTATAAAAAAAAGATTGCAAATTACTGCTCTCAGGGAATGCAAGATAAAGATGAATAAGCTATACTTTACACGTCAGATTATCTAGTTGCAGTACATTAAAAGCTTATTTATAGTGTTGTGGGAATCAAGGAAAGAAGAAAGGGCTCCTTCTACTAATGAGATCCTCAAAGGATAGTTTCCTCAGGGAAATCTCCCTCCAGTGACATCCATGGAGGTTGGAAATGATGGAAACTGGCAGATTTCCTTACAAAGAAGTTGTTTTGTGCACTGCACCATAGTGTTTGGAGAACAGGAGAAAGAATGAAAAGCAGATCAAGAGATTCCCAGGCAAGATGGTGGAGTAGGAAGACCCTGAGCTTACCTCCTCTCACAGGCATGCCAAAATCACAACCATTTGCACAACAGCCATTGGTGAAAAAGAGCAGAACCTACCAGAAAAGATCTTGTACAACTAAAGACATAAAGAAGGAACTACAGTGAGACAGGTAGGAGAGGCAGACTCACGATATAGTCAAGTCCCATACTCCCAGGTGCGTGACCCCAAAACTGGAGGAGAATTACATGGCAGCGGTTCTCCCAAAGGAGTGAGAGGTCTGAGCCCCACATTAGGCTCCCCATCCCAGGGGCCCTGCACCGGGAAGACAAGCCCCCAGAACATTTGGCTTTGAAGGCCAGCAGGGCTTACTTTTAGGAGAGCCAGAGGGCTGGGGGAAGAGAGACTTCACTCTTAAAGGGTGCACACAAAATCTCACATGCTCTGGAACCCAGGGCAGAAGCAGTAATCTGATAGGAGCCTGGGTCAGACCTATCTACTGATCCTGGAGAGTTTCCCAGAGAGGCAGGAAGCAACTGACATTACCCTGGGGACACTAGCCATTTTGGGGAGCTCCTACCATTTGGACTACTGGGACTGGGAAACACCATTGTGAACTCTCTCTCTAGCTCATTAGTCCCAAGACCTGGCCCCACCCAATAGCCTGTAGTCACCAGTGCTGGGATGCCTCAGGCCAAGCAACTAACTGGACGGGGACACAGCCCTGCCCATCAGCGGACTGTCTGCCTTAAGACCACCTGAGCCCATAGCTACCTCTAGACATGGCTTTACCCACCAGAGGGCCCAGGACCCGGCTCCACCCACCAGTGGGAAGGTATAAGCCCCAGAATCCCCTGGGCCCTGATGCTGCCCTCCAGGAAGCCTGTTCTAGCCTCTGGGCCAGCTTCAACCACAAGGGGGCAGACACTAGATGCAAGAAAACCACTATCTGAGAGCATGCAGACCTAGCCTGTCCACCAGCAGGCCAGACCCTGCCCTGGGAACCATCTGGGCCCCAGTCCTGCCCACTAGCAGGCCAACACAAACTTCGAGACACCCCAGACCCAGCTGTGTCAGGAACCGGCCCTCCCACCAGCAAGCCAAGATCAACTCATCTCTGGGACCTCTGGGCCCTGCAACCAGACTCCAGGACATGGCTTTGCCCATCAGTAGACCAGCACTAAACACCGTGCTTCACCCACGAGGCAGTGGACAACATTACCAGAATTTTCTGGACCCTGACTCCACCCACATGTGACCCAGTACTAGCCCTGGGTCCCCCTGGGGTTCCAATAGTCAGCTGCCTCTGCAGCCAGCAGCCTCCACATGAGACAGGGTCTGGCAACCAGTTGGACCAGGGGCCATGCAAGCCTACTAGACCTCCCACATAGCCTGTGACAACAGGAGGACCCACACAACCCTCATATGAAGAACTCTAGAGCAAATAGCTTGGATGATGGGAGGGGAGTGTGCTGTTGGGAGGCATAGGAGGTCTCTTACAAAATATCACTTCTCCAGGGTCATAAAAATGTAACCAACCTACTAGATACATGAAAATACAAACGGCAACTTAGCAACATGAGGCAACAGAGAAAGGTGTGCCAGATGAAGGAACAAGATAAAACCCCAGAAGAACAACTAAGTGGAGATAGGCAATCTACCTGAGAAAGAGTTCAGGGTAGTGATTGTAAAGATGGTCAGAGAACTAGGGAGAAGGATGGACCCAAAGAGTGAGCAGTTGTTTTTAACAAAGAGAAAATATGTATTGATAGAACAACCAAACAGAAATGAAGAATATAAATAACTGAAATGAAAAATACACTAGAAGGAATCAGCAGTAGACTAAATGATGGATCAGCAAACTGGAAGACAGTAATGGAAATCACTGATGCTGAACAGAAAAAAGGAAAAAGAATGAAAAGAAATGAGGACAGTTTAAGAGACCTCTGGGACAACAACAAGTGCACTAATATTCACATTATAGGGGTCCCAGAAGTAGAAGAGAGAGAGAAAGGGACTGAGATGAAGACATAATAGCTGAAAACTTCCCTACCCTGGGAAAGGAAATAGATATCCAAGTCCAGGAAGGGCAGAGACTCCCATACAGGATTAACCCAAAGAGGAATATACCAAGATACATTGCAATTAAAATGGCAAAAACTAAAGATAAAGAATATTACAAGCAGAAAGGGGGGACTTCCTAGGTGGTGTAGTGGTTAAGAATCCACCTGCCAATGCAGGGAACATGGGTTCAGTCCCTGCTCCAGGAAGATCCCACATGCCGTGGAGCAACCAAGCCCGTGCACACAACTATGGAGCCTGTGCTCTAGAGCCCATGAACCACAACTATTGAGCCCAGGTGCCACAACTACTGAAGCCCATGCACCTAGAGCCCATGCTCCACAATAGGAGAAGCCACCAAAATAAGGAGTCCATGCACCACAATGAAGAGTAGCCCCCACTCGCTACAGTTAGAGAAAGCCCATGTGCATCAAAGAAGACTGAACACGGCCAATAAATAAATAAGTGAATAAATAAAGCAGCAAGGGGAAAGCAACAAATAATATACAAAGGACTCCCATAAGGCTACCAGCTGACTTTTCAGCAGAAACTCTGCAGTTCAGATGGGAGTGGCACAATGTATTTAAAGTGATGAAAGGGAAGAACTTATAACCAAGAATACTCTAGCCAGCAAGACTCTCTCATTCAGATTTGATGGAGAGATCAAAAGCTTTACAGGCAAGCAAAAGTTAAAAGAATTCAGCACCACCAAAACAGCTTTACAAGAAATGTTAAAGGAACTTCTTTAAATTAAAAAGGCCAAAACTAGAAACATGAAAATTATGAAAGGAAAAAGCTCATAGGTAAAGGCAAACATAAAGGTAGGAAATCATATCATGCACAAAACTAGTAGGAAGGCTAAAAGACAAAAGTAGTAAAAATCATCTATATCCTCAAGGGATACACAGAACAATTAGATGTAAAATATGATGTCAAAAACAGTAATCATTCAACTTCTCTGGCAGTCCAGTGGTTAAGAGTTTGCCTTCCAAAGCAGGGGGTGTGGGTTTGATCCCTGGTTGAGGAGCTAAGATCCCACATGCCTTGGGGCCAAAAGAATCAAAACATAAAACAGAAGCAATATTGTAACAAACTCAATAAGGACTTTAAAAATGGTCTACATCAAAAAAAGCTTTAAAAAAAGACCCCAACAATCATGAGGAAGGATAGTACAAATGCAGGGTTGTTAAAATGCATTTGAAATTAAAAGATCACAACTTAATACAATCATGTGTATATATATAGATTGCTATATAAAAACCTCATGATAACCACAAACCAAAAACCTATGCTAGATATACAAAGAAGAAACAGGAATCCAAACATAACACTAAAGATGGCCATCAAATTTCAAGAGAAGAGAACAAAAGAAGAACAAAAAACACTTACAAAAACAAGCCCCAAACAATTAACAAAATGGCAATAAGAACACATACATATCAAGAATTACTTTAAATTTAAATGGACTAAATTCTCCAATCAATAGACATAGAGTGGCTAAATGGATAAAAGAACAAGACCTGTATATATGCTGCCTATGAGAGACTCACTTCAGATCTAAAGACACACACAGATTGAAAGTGAGGGGATGGAAAAAGTTATTCCATGCAAACTGAAGTCAAAAGAAAGCTGGGGTAGCAAAACTTATATCAGATAAAATAAACTTTAAAGACTGCTATGAGACAAAGAAGGATACTACATAATGATCGAGGGATCAATCCAAAATGAAGATATAACAATTGTGAATATATATGCACCCACCATAGGAGCACCTAAACACATAAAGCAAATATTAATGGATATAAAGGGAGAACTCAACAGTAACACAATAATAGGAGGGGACTTTAACAACTCACTAACATCAATGGACAGATCATCCAGACAGAAAATCAGTAAGGAAACACTGGCCTTAAATGATACATTAGATCAGATGGAGATACATGTATAGATAAAACATTTCATTCAAAAGCAGCAGAATACACATTACTTTCAAGTGCACATAGAACATTCTCCAGGATAGATTACATGCTAAGCAACAAAACAAGCAGTGGTAAATTTTTAAAAATTGAAATCATATAAAGCATTTTTTCTAATCATAATGCTATGAAACTAAAAGTCAACTACAAGAAAAAAAAGACTGCAAAAAAAAAACAAAAAAAAAAAACCAAGCACGTGGAGGGTAAACAATATACCACTAAACAACCAACGGGTCAGTGAAGAAATCAAAGAGGAAATTTAAAAAAAATACCTAGAGACAAATGAAAATGAAGACACTATCCAAAAATCTATGGGACACACCAAAAGCAGTTCTAAGAGGGAAGTTTATAGCGATAAAAGCTGACCTCAGGAAACATGATCTGACCTGATCCCCACAACAGCCCCATAAGAAAGGGTTTCCTCTCATTTACTTGTTTGCATACCACCTTTGCAATTTTTATGTTTTGATTTCAATCACTATTTTTAAAAATAAATGTAAAATTTTTTTTACTTCACTCAAAAATCTAAGCAGATCAACAGATTTTTGCCTTCCCTTGAGGACTTAACCGTCTAGGCAAGGGATATATGTGTCTTAAAGAGTGTAAGGTATTATAAATTATACACACTCACCAAGGGGATGTGAGATAAAAGGACCGTCAGGAAATTGGTGAAGGAAGTGTGGATCTGAATTACTACAGAGTAGAGGAGATTCCCAGGAAGGGGCAGAGAGAGAGGGAGCGAGGCCAGAGAGCAGTAATAAGTAGCTGAGAGAAGGAGGAACCTTAGGGAGAGAAATTTAGAGAGCTGTGACTGCACAGCTGAGGACTGTAACTTTCACATAATAGTCCCTAGAGAGTCACTTGAGGTTTCAGAGTAAAGGAATGCTGTGATGAAAACGGCATTTGAAAAATTTCATCCTGCCACCTTGTTTCCTCTCACCTGAAACAGAGGAAGGAGCAAGTACAAGGCTTTAGAACTAGTCGGGGCATGAGATGATGATTAGGGTCAATCTGAAAGACAACATGGGCAAATACTATAGAGTGGGGTAGAAAATTGACCTGAAGGACACGGGGACAAAAATAGCTCTCAGGTTGTGAGCCTGGTGCATGGTGGCAGTGCCACTGCGTAATGTGCTCGTGTTGACTGTAACTTCATCAGCTCAGCTGTACACAAATTCCACATGCAGAAGAATATTCAGAAAGAAATGTCCCACCGATAATTTCAAGCCAGAGGAGTGAAGTGAGAGTGGGAAGACTCAGCAAGAGGGTTAGTTGGTGAGCGATTTGTCAAGTCTCCAGTCAACAGGGGCTTTGTTGGGGGCGCTGGGAGGAGGCCACTTACGGGAGCGATTATGCTCATGTCATGATGTTTCATTGTGAAATCCAGAGTAACGAGTCAGGGCCAAATCTCTCTCTCTTCAGTAAGATAGGTTTGCCTTCAAGGTTGACTCCATAAATGAAAAGGTGTTTGGATTTACACAAGTATTTGACTTGTATGGAGTTGTTTTTCCTGTAAGTCTGTCAGTGAGGTCCATACTCTTTGTTAACAAATGCTTACCTTTCACAATAGCAGTGGAGACAGTGCCTACTGCCCTGACATTATTAGACGTTTCTCTCTGAGGCTGATGTGCGGGGCTGTTTGATTCTTGTTAGGGACACACACACACGCAACGGATCCCCCACACCACTCGTGATTCATCTCACCTGTCGTACCAATGACTTTGCATGTTTCTGTGTAGCCAAGGTACATTATCTTAGCATCAGGTAAGGGCAGAGAGGCAGGAGTACCCAGCTGATGGCAACAGAAGAAGAGACACACCGGGAAGCCTTTGAGTTCAGCAGCTGTAGGTGACTTCGCCTTTTAATCTCAGAGTCTGTACAGGGAGAGAAAAAAGCTCAGGGTCATAGAGGAAAAGCTGGATGTCTTCTTCACATGGCTGGTCAGCAAAGAAAAGTACCCAAAAAAACAGAGCAAGTTGTTCCTAATAGAACTTGTGCCCTAATTTGGGGGCAAATTTGTACCCCATTCTCCACCTTTCTGTAACTGGCTTAAAAGCAGAGCTTTCCCTTCCTTCCCAGACGTTCCCTTCTCTCGTCCACTCCAGTGAGCACCCAGCCAAATGAAAAATGATGCCAATAAACAGATAGCTATTGGTTACCAAATAAAGAATAAGTTAAACCAACAGCCATGGCCAGTCCTTGGTTTCAGACACATTTTTTTTCCCTCTAGGCAATGACCTTTACAGGTTCTGTCATTTACTTTCATCACATCACTGCAAAGTAATGAGAAAGTATTGTTCTCATTTTGAAGTAGAGAAAGGCAAAAGTGAAGAAATTAAATTACTCTTTACTCTATTTTCTCCCTAGACAGTCCAATGTCATTTAGTTCATTTCAGCTCTGACATTTACTAGCTGTGTGACTTCAGGCAAGTTTAGGCAAGTTACTCAGCCTGTATGTGCTTCAGTTTCTTCATCTATAAAACAGGGCTAAAATAATAATAATCAGTTTATAGGGTTCTGATAATTAATGAGTTAATACATGTAAAGCACTTAGAACAAAACCTGGCACCACAGTAAGCACTCAGTGAATATTAGCTATAAAAACTATAACAGTAACCCCACTCAAGCCTAATCAACATTACTTCCATTAAGCTGATCATTTCCAAGTCCACCTCCTTAGCCCAAATTCTGTCCTAAACTCCACATCTGTATTTACAGTTGCTACTGTTTCTGTTAGTCTGCTTTTCAGTTCCATACTGAGTATCTTAAGTACTATAGAAAAGATGTCACTTCTTCCTTTAAGGCTATTTTGTAATATATAAGGACTGGAATTGTGTTTTTAAAGAAAAGCGTTCAAGTATGACAATAATACTGTTTTCACCAAAGTGCTGTTTAGTAGTTGAAACCTAAACTATTTAATGTCATTTAATAAAGTGACCAAACTGTGTTGTGCTCTTTATTGCATTTTCACAGCTTTGAAAATCTGTGCACATATTGTTTCATAGAAAATGTATAGCTTTTTATGTGCTATTTTATAGTGGTTCTTTTGCACATTTAGTTCTTTAATATTGAGAGGTCAAGAAGTTTGGTTTTTGAATCTGTTATATACTAAATTATGTAAAAGGAGATCTCAAACCTCAAAAAAAATTTAAATACCAGGAAAAAAAATTTAAAAATTAAAAACAATAAAAATATAATGATTCAGCAAATATTTTTGAGCACTTGTTTGAGTTCAAAGGAGTCCAATAAACACCCTCTCCCCAGCTGAGTTACTGAACCAATTAAAGAGTAAGACAGAAAAAGGCAACTGGAAGACTAAAATCACCTTTATTACTGATAAATCTGATAATAAAGGATTAAGCTTTGTCTTCAGGGAAGTGAGCTGCAGCCCAGACTTCCCTAGTGACAGGCAGCACAAGACTGAGTCAGGCTTTCTCCTGCAAGGGCAGATTCTACCCCTGAAAACTGGTGGCTTGGAGGAGCAGAGTAGAATGTATACTTCTGGTTAGCTAGAGAGAAAAGGAGAAACGAGGAGCTGAGCTACTTATGCCCAGCTTCTCCTAATAAACTCACTAACTGGGTAAGTTAATTCCTCCTCTGGGGAAGCGTGAAAGAGGGGAAAAGAGAGAGACTAGAAGGGTTACATTAGTGGGGATCTCTTCCCATGGAAGGAAATATGTGGAGTGGGGATGAAGCAGTCTCCCCCAGACTTGTTATATGCTGGGTACTGTGCCCAGCGTTGGACGTCTCTACCTTTGTACACAGCAGGCACTTTCAACTCACCATCTACAAAATCTTCATCTTTTCACCAAACATGTTGCTTTCCCTACATTTTCATTTTTGTTGTTGTATGTAGCATTACTAACCTCCTAAGCAAACTGTGTAGAAGCATCAGACCGCTTTTTTTCTTTTAAAGCTCTTTATTGGAATATAATTGCTTTACACTGCTGTGCCTGTTTTGCTGTACAACAAAGTGAGTCAGCTGTATTTATACATAGATCCCCATATCCCCTCCCTCCTGTGACTCTTTCCCCCTCTTCCTGCCCCGGCCCTCCAAGTCATCACCCATCATTGAGTTGATCTTCCTATGTTATGCAGCAACTTCCCACTAGCTATTTTACAGTTGGTGGTGTATATATGTCAATGCTACTCTCTTACTTCGTTCCAGCTTCCCCTTCACTCCCCACCACGTGTCCTCAAATCCATTCTCTACATCTGCATCTTTATTCTTGACCTGTCACTGGGTTCATCAGTACCATTTTTTTTAGATTCCATATATATGAGTTAGCATACGGTATTTGTTTTTCTCTTTCTAGCTTACTTCACTCTGTATGACAGTCTCTAGGTCTATCCATCTTATTACAGATAATACAATTTCATTCTTTTTTATGGCTGAGTAATATTCTATTGTATATATGTGCCACATCTTCTTTATCCATTCATCTGTTAAAGGGCATTTAGGTTGCTTCCATGTCAGACCACTTTTGACTTGTTCCTTCTCTTGTCCCTTACATTTGTGTCACTGAGTCCTGTAGATTATTTTCTTCATTAACTTTTGATTCTTCCCGCCTTTCCTTCCCATTGTCACTGCCCTGGTTAAGGCCCTCATTATTTCTCCCCTGGACACTGACGTAGGCTCCTGACTTCATGCCTTCATAGTCTATCAAAACCATTCTTTTTCTTTAAAACCCAGTTTGAACTCTACCTCATTTATTGAGCCACTACAGTAATAATGAACAACTCCTTCCCCTAGGCAGCATATCCACATGGATTAACTTCTCTTATGACAACTGTGCTATTTGTCTCAGTATTTCATGGGACTTACAAATTGCCTTGCATATATTTGGCACTCAATAATGCATGTTGAATGAATGACCCAAATGAGCAGTATAGTTAGAGAACACAGGATATAAACCCCATGGCCTCATTCAATTATTTAAAAGCTCACTTTGTGCATGATAAGGAGGAATATGTTATTTTATCTTAATTTTGATATGTCATGCTTCTAAAAGTCACATATAGTCCTAGTCCTGGTACACGGAACACTTGTTCTGATGTATCCAATAAGCATGTACGGAAAAAGAACCTGCTCACTGAATAAAAGCTGCTCTAAACTTCTGTGGTTTGTTCAGTTATTGTCGTTTCTATTAGAAGGCATGAGTTATATAGTTTGGAGATTTTAATTGAGACCTAAACTGAGCTACTCTTGTTAACGCTCATTGTTTTAAATGCCCAATGCTTCATTTCCCCCTTCTCTTCTGGGAAGGCCTTCCACCCAGGCACTGCCTCATTGGTCTAAGTACGGGCTGCTGACCCAAGTTAAGCCGTTCTGGGAATGTAGAATCAGACTGAGGGACTGAGTTTCAGTCTAGTGACTCTCTTGCGTGAAAGGGACTTTTAAAGATAGGAGCTCTTGGCAACCATATTCTTGCCCTATAGACTAAAACAAGAGAGAGTAAGTTAGAGAGCAAAGAGAATAAAGTAGAAATGAGAGACAAAGAATCCCAATGGAATTTAAGTTCTTGGTTCCAGCTGTTCCTGAAGCCACACTGCATTTTCTGTCCTTGGTTTCACGAGACATCAAAATACCCTTTTAATAAATTCCCCCTTTTAACTTAGGCTTGAGCTGGTTTTGTTTTCTGTTAAAAGCAGCTAGAAGTGTTCTAATTGGTACAGTCACCAATTTGTTCCACAGGATAGTGGGAGAGCTCTCTTTTTCTCATATACATGATTTTTTTTATTAGATATGTTTTTTATTGTGGTAAAAAAAAAACAAAAACATGTAATAGGGACTTCCCTGGTGGTCCAGTGGTAAAGAATCTGCCTTCTAATACAGGGGATGCAGGTTTGATCCCTGGTTGAGGAATTAAGATTCCACATGCCGCAGGGCAACTAAGCCTGAGTGCCACAACTATTGAGCTTGTGTGCCACAAACTACAGAGCCCTCGTGCTCTGGAGTCTGCGCACCACAGCTACAGAGAGAGAATCCGCATGCCACAGCTAGAGAGAAGCCCGTGTGCCACAGCAAAGAGCCTGATCACACACCGCAGCGAAAGATACCACATGCCACAGCAAAGATCCTGAGTGCTGCAACTAAGACCCAACGCAGCCAAAAATAAATAAATGAATGAATGAATAAATAAATATTTAAAAAACCCAAAACGTAATATAAAATATACTACCTTAATCATTTTAAGTGTACAGTTCAGTAATGTTAAGTATATTCACATTGTTGTGAAAAAAAATCTCCAAAACTTTTTCATTTTGCAAATCTGAAACTCTTTGCTCATTAAACAACAACCCCCTATCCTTTCCCCTTGCCCCCAGCTCCTGGTAACCATCATTCTATGTTCTGTTTCTGCGACTACTTTAGATACTTTATAAGTAGAATCGAACAGTATTTATCTTTCTATGACTGGCTTACTTCACTTAGCATAATATCCTGAATATCCACCCATGTTGTAGCACATGAAAGGACTTCCTTCCTTTTTAAGGCTGAAAAATATTCCTTTGTATGTATATACCACATTTTGTTTATCCATTCATCTGTCGATGGATATTGGGGCTGCTTCCTCCTCTTGGCTATTGTGAATAGTGCTGCTGTGAACATGTGTGTGCAAATATATCTTTGAGACACTGCTTTCAATTCTTTTGGACATAATACACAGAAATGGGGATGCTAGATCACATGCTGGTTCTATTTTAAATGGTTTGAGGAACTTCCCATACTGTTTTCTATAGTGGTTGCACCATTTTACAGCCTCATCATCATGCACAAGCATTCCAATTTCTTCTCATCCTCGCCAACACTTGTTATTTTCTGCTTTGCTGTTGTTGTTAGTAGCCATTCTTATGGGTATGAGGTGAGATTGTGGTTTCCATTTACATTTCTCTGATGGTTAAGGATGTTGAGCATCTTTTCATATACTTGTTGGCCATTTGTATATCTTCTTTGGAGAAATGTCTATTCAAGTCCTTTGTCCATTTTATAATCAAGTTACTTGACTTTTTTTTGTTGAATTATAGAAGTTCTATATGTATTCTGGATACTAATCACTTATGAAATATATGATTTGCAAACATTTTCTCCCATTCCATAGGCTGTATTTTTGTATACATAAATTTTAATTAGAAATAGCTGATGAATATATGGTTTATTTAGTTAAATTCAGCAAACATTTAAAGGGCACTTGAAATGTACAAGGTTGGGAATTCCCTGGTGGTAGAGAGGTTAAGACTTGCGCTTTCACTGACACAGACCTGGGTTTGATCCCTGGCTGGGGAACTAAGATCCCACAAGCCACATGTGTGGCCAGAAAAAAAAGTATGCAAGGTATCCTGCTTGGTACTAGTCTTGATATAAGACAGTGGTTCTCCTGACATACTCCGTCCCTACAGCTTGAATTCAACTTAACCCCAAGAGGCACGGTCTTAAAATTCATAATTCAGTCTGTGCATTTAATTGTAGGTTTTGGACTATACTAAAGCACCCAGGGAGACCAGGGTGTTGAGCCTCCCTGGCTCCTGGTCTTCTCAGCCTGGGAGGCCAGCTCAATCTAGAGTTTTCAGATTAACCTTGGGCCAATAATAGTGGGATATGGAGCAAGTCCTAGAGGGACTGACTCTAAGGCAGACTCTAAGAACTTTAGTCTTCAAATCAAAAGTCTTCTCAAAGGCAGGCTTGACCCAAATCATTTTTGAAGGACGTGGGATGTAGATCACCAGCTGAACATATCAAAGATTTCAAATAATCATCACTTCTCCACTGCTTTACCAAAGCAATCCTTCTGAGTTATATAGGGCCTTAGAATCCTAAACACAGCTTTCCAGGCAGTAAGAAGGCATACAAGATGAAAACTAATTGCCACCTTTAACCTATATGCCATAAATATTGTTTTGTATTAATTTTCTTCTTACACAAATGCAATCCCAACTGGAATTGTGATCAAGGTCTCAGTGAAACTTTCTGTGCCCTGATACATAATATATCTGTTAAAGAAATTAGATTTTAATTTACACTTGACTATGGCCCCAATAAACCCATACCAAAAGTGTGAAGGAACCCACCTGTCACTTTGATATCCCCGGTGGCTTTGGCAATGTCGTTTTCAATCATACAGGAGTATGTGTTGTTGATTGTGACATTGTAGAGTACGGACACAACCTTCATGGTCACATTCTCAGAGTTCAACTCAAAGCTGGTGTTGGAGACTTCTGAGAAGTTGGCTCCCTGGTCAACTTGGGACGCCCAGACCACTGTAGGCTGGGGAAACCATCGGGGAGCCTCACATCGTAAGCTCTCTGAGCTGGCATTATAGTCCACATTGACCTCTGGGATGCTGAAGGCTGCAGGGTTGAAGGTCAAAAAGGGCAGATATCAAGGTCAGACAGATAAGACAATATAGCCTTAGAGGTGCTAGGTCTGAAAAACGCATTGAAATGAGTCACTGCTTTCCCAGTGGGCTGTCTGTGTATGACCCGTTGTATTGTAGATGCAAAAAATGATCTGCTCATAGTATTGCTATACATCACACCACTTTGGCCAATATCACAAACTCCAAGGACCTAAGTTCTAGGTACAATATTACAACAAATAAACTTCTCCAAGTAAGAGGAGTTCCAGTGAGCACAAAAAAAAAATGATCAATTAGGGAAACTGGGTATTTATTTTCCCAGGCACCTTTGAAGCCTCCTGAATTTTGTGTATCTTTCTGCCTGGAGGGTAAAGTTAGGGCAGGGAGGTAGCAAGAAGAAACAAACAGCATGCACCTACCCACAGAAATTCCACACACAGGCCTTGTCCTTATGGGGATTTGAAGTTTGCTTGGGTGGACACTGCCCAGCCCTGCTACCCGTGAATAAAGACAGGCATTTGTTTTCTTTTAAGGTAATTCTCCTCACAGGGGAGGCAAGTACATTTTGAACTTAAGACTAACTTCCTCGTCTATCTAGGCAGAGAGACACTTGTACAAAGTGTTAAAGCCTGGACTTTGGCCTGTAAAATGTCTATTAGGCCAAAGGGGTAAGATACAAATTATTAATTTATTTGGCATCTTCCTTTGCCAAGGACTGTGCTAGTGTTGAGTGAGAGGTGGAAGGAAAGCTTTTATTTTTTTTTTTTTAATTTTTTTATTTTTTTTTATTTTTTTGGGGGTACACCAGGTTCAATCATCTGTTTTTATACACATATCCCCGTATTCCCTCCCTTCCTTGACTCCCCCCCCTCGAGTCCCCCCCACCCTCCCCACCCCAGTCCTCTAAGGCATCTGGAAGGAAAGCTTTTGCAGTGCCCTTAAAGAGCCTGCTGCCCAGCAGGGGAGACGAGACTTATGTATGTGGAGCAGGCAGGGAACAAGCTCCGGGGGGCGACATGGGAACCTGAGTGTACGTGACAGGGAACCATCATTTACTGAGGGTGAGGGTGTGCTCTGTGCTAGGGGCCAAATTCCAGACATTATTTCATTTGTCCTTCACCACAGTCCTAGGGATATCTGTTACTGTGCCCATTTACCAAAATAAGCTTTTAATTTTGCAATAGTTTTAGATTTACAGAAAAGTTGCAAAGATAGTACGCAGAGTTCTTGTATACTCCTCACCCAGTTTCCCCTAATATTAACATCCTAAATAACCATGATGCATTTGACAAAACTGAGAAGCTATCTTTCGTGTATTACTATTAACTAAACTCCAGACTTTATTTGGATTTTACCAGTTTTTCCACTAATGTCAATTTTCTATCCCAAGATCCCATCCAGAATACCACTTTGCACTTATTTGTCGTGTCTTTTTAGATGCCCCTGGTCTGTGACACTTTCTCAGTCTTTCCATGTTTTTCATGATGCTGACAGCTTTGAGGAGTACTAGCCAAGTATTTTGTAGGATGCCTTCTTTTGGAATTTGTCTGATGTTTTTCTCATGATTAGACTGAGGTTATGGGTTTTGGAGAGGAAAACTGTAGAAGTAAAAGTGCCCTTCTCATCATGTCACATCAGAGAGTGCATGCTATCAACATGACTTATCATGAGGATGTTAACTTTGATCACCTGGCTGATGGTATGTTTACCAGGTTTCTTTGGAAGCTGGACTTCACAGAGTCTAACACACCCTATGTGTGGTGGTTGGGGAGCCGCGAAGTTCTAAGCTCCACCTCCTGGAGGAGGAGAGATCCAAAAACATTATTTGGAATTCATCTGTAAAGAAGATTTGTTTCATCTCCCTCATAAGTTTGGACTGGTATATTTATTTTATACTTAGTTATAATTTAATACTATTTTGTTTATCTTGTTGCTCAAATTGTTCCAGCTCTGCCATTGGAAGCCCTTTCAGTTGGCTCCCGTGTCCCTTTGACCTGACTCTATTAATTCCTATTTTAAGACGAAGAAGCTGAGACTCTGTGAGGTTGCCTTGCCCAGGCCACTGTAAGTGCCCACGTCTGACTTCTAGATCTATGCTTCAAACCATTACATACACATGTTATGAGGAGTCCAAGAAAGGCCTGTGCAGACTGGCTTAGGCTGGGAGGCCTCAGGACACGTTCTGCCTGTTCTTCAAGGCTCCTCTCAAATGTCAGATTCTCTCCACGGGGGCCTTCCTATCCCTTTCCTCCTTACGCATTTGGATATGATCTCTCTCTTCCTCTGAATCCCCAAATCACTCTATATTTTCACCTAAAGCATTTAATACACTTCACTAATTAGGATAGATATTTACATATGTTTCTTATCTCTGCCCTGACCCTCAACTCTGTAAGCTCTGTACTATGAGCGCTACAGAAGGAAGGACAATTATCTTTGTTTTCTTAATCTCTTTTTACTCCGTACAGTATCTGAGTCCCTTATACATAAATTAAGAAAACATGTTAAATTTAGTTGGTAAGGAAGTGTGGATTTCACTGGGGGAGGATTCGTGAGTTTATAGGACAATATTGTTTTGGTCAGTTACCTTTGAACGTCTCCTATAGTGGGTTCCACTGTCGTGAGTCCCTGGATGTATATGATTTCAGACTTGGGCTAGGGCCCTCTAAGCACAGAGAAGTTGCAGACCAGATTATAGGCTTCTCTCACTAGCAAGACCAAAGGCTACCATAAAAGGGAAAAAGCAGAGAGCCACTGATGGAGAAAACATATTTTAGCAAAATATTACAGGGAATATATGAGAACATTTGGAAGAAGCTAGAGTCCTGAACAAAGGATTTTAAGACCTAATATTATAGTGGGTTACTTCTGGAATTGGTGTGGGTCTTGGACAGCAAGGATGGCTGCTAGCAGAATTTGGATGGTCTTTGTCTGACATTAGTCACTCATGAGCATAATATGACATTTCATCAGCAATTCACACTCTCTAGTCTCAAATATCTTCTGGCACCTTCTTCCCCTCTCTTCAAAAGTAACTTACCTCCAGTTTTATACTCGAGGTTAGCATTCCCCTTGCCTTTAGAAGTGATGATGTAACATTTATAGATGCCAGCATCTGTGAGCTGCACATTTTTCAGCCTCAGAGAGGCATTGCCAACTATTACTTGATCAGTAAATACTGCTGTCCGGCCTCTGAACATTTCATCCTGGTCTGACAAGTCATCTTTGCCTTCTTTGAACTCATGGACCAAGCCTATAACACCTTCCTTCTGCCACTGTATCACGATATCAGAAAGTTTGATGTCAGGTTCGAAAGTACAGCTCAGGATTCCATCCTCCCCAATGTTCCCAGTTGAGGTGAGAGTAGTGACCGTGATGGAGTGTCTTCCTACAATTCAGGAAACAAGGGTCAATGCCAAGGGAAGCTTTTGAACATCTACAACCAAATCCTTCATTACTAAAAAGCCAAACAGGGACTTCTGTAATAAATTAGAAATATACAAAACAGGAGAGGCGTGAAAAAAGAAGACAATAAAAATAGAAAGAGCATTAAGATAATAGTTTTGATACCTACAGCAGATCTGCCAAAAGTAGGTAAAAAAGCTACACAGTAGCTTTTTGAGACCAAGAAACTGAAACCTGGAGACCAAACAAGAGTAGAACGTATGGGACTTGGGTTTTGAAGATGAGAATTCAAATCCTGGTTTGTCACTTAAGAGCTATGTGACCTTAACTACGTCTCTGGGTCTCAGAAAAATGGAGGTAATGATATCTGTCTTACTACCTTAAAGAGGTCCTGTGAGGATCAAATCAAATGGATGTGAACTTGATTTTCTAACTGTAATACACATATAAGGTATTGGTATTCTTAGTTAACCAGAAGTGGCACAAATGAAACCTCATGTTAACTAAATATAGCTACTAATTCTGAAGAATGCTAAATTCTAAAGTGCTGCTACTTTTATCTGCACTTGAATGATGAAGAAACTAAGGCATAGAGAATAGAAGTGACTTGGCCAAGGTTAGAGTGCCAGCTATGGCATAATGAAGAATGGTACTTAATTAAATTGAGTTTTTGCCTGAGATGGAAGTCACACCCTCCTCTCCAAACATATCACAAGTAGAAGTATTAATAACGGTGACAGCCACGTCCACTGCCTCTTCCTCACTTGCTCAGCCGATAGCCCACTCAGTCTGTAAAGAGTTGACCAGCTCTTCTTTCTGTACTGGAGGCTGCTGACTGGGGATGCCTATAGGGGTGATTTAATTAACTGAATATACTTGAGAGCCTTCTTCCATGGTTTGGATGTGAAGCTAAGGAGAGGATGGGTCTTTGAGCTCAAGAAGAGAGTGGAACAGACCCAAAGAAGTGTGGGGGGAGAGACCATGAGAGGAAAAGATGAAGAAAGTCCCCTATCCCCAGAGCCGTCTTAGATCTTGAAGGTTTTCAGATCTAGTTCCTGTCCTACTGTCTGAGTATCCTTTAAACAAACACCTTACATTATAATGGTCTGCACAAACCTCTCTTTCTTACAGCCAAGAAAGTCCAACATGGTGGGTGCTGAGCTCTTCTCAACTGGACTTCTTAGCTTCCTTATTGGTATTCCTGCCTCTCATCTTTGCCTCCATCTAATCTATTTTACATAAATTAATCTTATATAATCTTTAAGGTAGACCTTAAAGTTCAATGTGAACATGTCAATTTTCTAATCACTAATCTTCCATGGCTCCCAAGGGCTGTGGAGTAAACTCCAAACTATACAGCATGGCCTTCAAAGTTAAATACTGCAGGGCACACAGGAAATGCTCATGGGTGTTAGCCCTTATTGCTGTCTTTCCAGCCACACTTTCCACTACATCCTTTCAAAGTCTATCCTGTAGTCTTTGCATATCAAGTGATTTATTGATTTGCTGCTTTCAATGGACAAATACATAAGCAAAGCATATTTGCTATTTTTCAAATGTAAGGGGTATACATTATGAACATAGGGAATATCTTTGGCGTCTTGTGTCTTCCAGCCCATAAGAGGTTGGAATTGTCTCATTAGCTCCTAGGCCTTTATAAAGTAGATGAAGATAACAGGTGACGCACAGAACTAGAAAAGCAAGCTAGATGAATTTATATTATAAAGAATAGAGAGCTACTGATGGAAGAAAAGTTATCAGTAAAAAGGAGGCAGGGGCAACAAAACATGTGCATAGGCTGGGTTGGGAGGATGTTTTGGAGGCCTTAGAGTAGCTGCGATGCATGGTCATTCGTGTGGGAGATTTGGGAGAAAAATTATGAAAGAGGGTAGTATGAAGTTTAGCTGGGTAGTATGTGTACAGCACACCGCATCCCCTGCCTTGGCATTTTCTGGAACACTGCTTTAAAGATTTAATGTGCTTTTTAATTGTTTTTATTTGACAGATTGATATCCAAGACATTGCAGGCTAATAGCGGTTATAATTATGCTGTGCATCTTCATACACACCCCTGTTCATCGTGCACCTACAATTTATGGTTCCCTCTACTCCTTCATCACCAGTTATCCAAATTCTACTTACATTCAAGGCTATTCAGATGGCAGGATGCGCATGAAACCCTCTTCTGATGTGCCAAAACAAAATCAATAGATTCTCTCTTTACTCTTCCCGAACACTTTTTTTTTGCCTTTATTATAGCATCTGTCTCCCTCTGCCTTGTCTCTAGTCGGTCTCTGGCACAATTTGTAAGCTTTTCAAGGGAAAAAAATGTCTTAATCATGTTTGTAAGTCCTATAACGCTTTGGTGGTTAATTTTACGTGTCAGCTTGACTGGGCCACAGAGGACCCAGACATAAGGTCAGACAATCTGGGTGTGTCTGTGAGGATGTTTCTGAAGGAGATTAATATTTGAATCAGTAAAGCAGATCACCCTCCTTAATGTGGGTGGGCCTCATCCAGTCAATTAAAGACCTAAATAGAACACAAAGGCTGAGCAAGAGGGAACTCCAACTGCCTTTGAACTAGGATATGTCTTTTCCTGCCTTCAGACTTGAACTGAAACGTGTCCTTTTTTTGGATCTTGAGCCTGCCTTTCAGGCTGGAATTAGGTCATTGGCTCTCCTGGTTCTCAGGCCTTTGGACTCAAATCTCCTGGTCTCCAGCTTGCTGACTGCTGATCTTGGAACTTCTCAAAGTCCAGAATCACGTGAGTCAATTCTTTCTAAACATGAGTCTCTCTCTTTCTACCTTCTCTCTCTCTGCCTTTCTCTCCCTTCACTGCTCTCTCTCCCCGCCACTCTCCTCCTCCGTACACATCCCCCCACCACCACCCCCCACACATATCTACACCCACCCTATTGGTTCTATTTCTCTGGAGAACCCTAACGGATATAAATTTTGGTACCAAGAAGTGGGGTACTGCTGCAATAAGTACCTAAGCATGTGGAGGAAGTTTTGGAACTGGGTAATGGAAGAGTTTTGACATGCATGCTAGAAATGTGGAAGTTAAGGGTGATTCTGGTGAGATCTCAGATGGGAAATAAGGAATATGTTATTGGAAACTGGAGGAAAAGCAGTTCTTGTTAGAAAGTGGCATCGAACTTGGCTGAACTGTGTTCTAGTGTTTTGTGGAAGGTAGAACTTGTGAGTGTTAAAATTGGATATTTAGCTGAGGAAATTTCTAAGCAAAGTGTCGAAAGAGAGGCTTGGTTACTCCTGACTGCTTATATTAAAATATGGGAAAGGAGAGGGATGAGTTGAAGAAGGAATTGTTAAGCAAAAAGGAACCATAACTTGAAGATTTGGAAACTTCTCAGCATATCCATATCGCAAAAAATGAGAAGACTGTTCTGAAGAGAGCACTCAGGGTGTGGGTGAATAACCATTTGATAAGGAGATCATAGGTGTGACTCACTGGGATTTTAACAGCCACCTCAACAGAAGCCAGGAATAGAGACAGGCTTACACACGGCCTGCTCGGTACGGAAAAACTAAAGGGGATAGAAAAATGAGACAAGATGAAGCAAGGCTGTCAGACTTCTTAGATCTTATAGGACCAGACCATAGTGTTATTCAGCTCTATGCTTCAACAGGCCAGAGGGCCTCTAATGGAAGCCTTAGAGACGGGTCCATCTGGAGCCTGGAGCGTGGGGTGCTTTTCAGCCTCTAGAATTGTTAGAAAATAAATTTCTATTGTTTAAGCTACCCTGTGTATGATATTTTGTTATGGCAGCCTGAGCAAACTAAGACAAGTGCCTAGTGCTGTGTTTCTACAGAGAAAAATACTATTTGTTGAGTGAATGAATAAATGAATGAGTGAATGAATGAAAATCAGTAGAAATCAAGGCACTGTTTGAAATAGTGATTTTATCCGAAATGATTGTAGGAGTAGGGAACATTTGGCAAGATTATCCCATCTAAATTTTGGGGAAATGTGAGTCAGTGAAAAAAAAAAAGCAGTGAAAATATACCATGATTCTCAATAAAATCATAGAGCAATTGTAACTATGTCAGAGCAAGGGTAAATTTGATAGTAGTTTATAAAGTTCCATTAAAGTTGAATTGAAAAATTACTTTTTAGAAACAAAAAAACATGATTAGCACAGTTTATGGAGAGAATGAAATGGTAATGACATACCTCAGTTCAGTAATTATGTTACCGAATTAATTTTAATGTGTTGGCCTTGAGCCCACAGGTGGGGAATTTGTTGAAATATCTCTTAGAAAACTTAATGATTAGAAGTAGGCAGCTGTGGGGTGCCCCAGGGACCCGCTGCAGGCTCTAGCTCATTTAAGGTTGCATTAAAGATGTGGCAAATGGAATGAGTGTAAAGTTCATGAAATCCCCCCTCCTTGTAGCAAACCAGGAGGAGGAATAAAAGCCAGTGAGAATTAAAAAAAAAAACCATGAGGGTCTGGCCGTTGCTTTGCACCCAGAAAGCAATCAGTAAATACTTATTTGTTAGGTGCATAAATGACGGTTACAAGTGACAAAATGAAATTTAACTTGCAAGCAATAGCATTTAAATATTGCTTCTCTCAGAAAGAAATCGGCCTTCAATTTTGCAAACAAGTATTGGCTCAAGGAGCTACGTTCTAGGAACCACAGTCTGGCCTAATGTGACTCTCCAGACCTCTTAACCACCAGGGGCTCTTGTGTGGTGTGTTGAGGGTAAAAGGACTGTGAGGTGGTTAGAGGCAGCTATCTGCGGATACAAAATTTTGTTAATGTAAACAGGCATGGATTTTAAGAGTTCCATTGGTCTCTAAGATTCCATCAAACCTCTTTAAAGTGAGAAGCCCCAGCCACTTACTGAAAATGAATTCTCCAGCTCACGAGGGCTCATTGCTCTCAGAGCTCTGGTCTGCGTGGGAAAAGAGGAGCTGTCAAAGGGGAGCAAGCTGAACTTGGGGCCATTCTGTCTTCACACGGGTGGGCACTATTCAACTGCCCTCTGCGGGAGGAGCAGGAATCTCTTGGAAAGTGGGGTTATAGGTAACACAAAGCAAGGATTCTTTATAGAAATTATGATTCTGGGATGCCCCACACCACTGAATGAAACCTGGGAAATGAACTTCCCTTTGGAATGACTCGGTAAGACAAGTACTGTAGATTCCAGTAGCATAGCGAGCATCCTCAGCTTCTGCTGTAACCCAGCTGTGCAGATGGGCACCATAGCACATGGCTTAAAGGTGGAAACACATAGGCTTAAGCCTGCACCAGTGGAACCTGGGGTGGTACCTGTGGGTGCCACTCTTGCCAGAGAAGAGGCAAGGGTTGGGGATAACAGTTGCTCTTGTGAGAAGACATCAGAAAGGATGCTGGGCCATGGGACTTCCCTGTTGGTCCAGTGGGTAAGACTCCACGTTCCCAGTGCAGGTGGCCCTGGTTCGATCCCTGGTCAGGGAACTAGATCTCTCGTGCCGCAACTAAGAGCCTGCATGCCGCAAGGAAGATCCCATGTGCTGCAACTAATACCTGGCACAGCCAAAATAAATAAGTAGATAAATATTAGGGAGGGAGGAAGGGAGGGAGGAAGGAAGGGAGGACGGATGCGGGGCCCAGGTTAGATAAAGGAACCATGTAAGGAAGCAGCAGCGGAGCATGGCATTTGAGAGCAGGTATCAGGCTGTCTGTGTTCAAGCTCCAGCTCTGCCACTCACCGGATATGGGACCTTGGACAAGTTTTCTAACTTCTCTATTCCATGATTATCTTCATCTGTAAAATGGGGATGCTAATAACAGTAGCTCCCTCAGAGGGTCCCTGAAAGGACTAATGATACAATGTAGGTAAAGAGCTTCACATAGTACCTGACTTACCACACGTTAAACCTTAAATCAATGATGTTGATAACAATTATTAATTAGAATCATTTGGAAAGATTGCAGATCAGAGCACCAGGAGGAAAGAAACACTTTACTACATGCTTTACTAATAGTGACTCATTTTAAGCCAGATAACAACCTTGAGAGGTAGGAATTACTGTTCTACCCATTTTATGAGTGAAGACAAAGAGGCTCTGTGGGATTAAATGGCTTGCCTACAGCCCCGTATCTAGCACATAGTGGAGCCAATATCAAACTCGGTCTTATCTGAGGTAGTCCTGAGCCTGAACTCTTTCTACCACATTTTGCTGATATCCAGGGCCAGACTGAAAAATGTGGAGAGCCTACCCGCTAAAACAGTATCCCCACCTCATGTGAAAATGAAACCAATTAAAAACCTTAAAGCAGATGTAAGAAAGGCCAACAGCTGTTTATTTTCTCAGGTGACTACAATGAAAAGATATGTATCAAATTCTTTCCCAGCAACTTCAGTGCTCCTGTGTTGGTGCCACGAGCACACGCCTGACTGCTTTATCCAGTGACCAAAGATGGAGCATAATTAGGAGGCAGTGTCCTGTGGCTTCCTGCCCTGGCTTCCCTAACTTCAGAGGAGTTTCCTGGTGTGGCCTGGAAATTATACAAATGTTAGGAAGTGCTATGTGAATGCATTAATAATAGCAAATTATTATTAATGGTACGGATGCTATTAGTATAAACAGCAGTAGCCATTTATGACACATCTGTGTGTCTGGCACTTTATAAACACTTTCTCGTGCAATTCCCACAACGACTCTGACTGTCTTACCAGTGAGGTTCTGGAACATTGTTATATCCCAAGGGACACGCAGTTAGTGTTAGACCTGAGATTAGAACAACTCTGATCCCTACGTGTTCCCACTACACAGAACTGTTCAGTGGGTGAGTGAGAGCACAGGGACTGGCAAAGTACGGTCAGGGGCCTTTCCACTGCATCTCCCTCCTTCTCAAAGGGTCATCCACGAAGGCTGCCCTAACGCCAGCCTAATGGAAGCTGCTCAGCCTCTCTTCCAAACAATCCACCTCAAATGCATTTCATGTCTGATGAGGTCCATATGTAGACCTTGTAAGGAGTGGAATGGCTATGAGAAGGTGACATATACGGCCTCAGAGAGTTACAAAGAAGCAGACTTTTTTTTTCTGTATTTAGGAATATCTTTACATCTTTAAGATCTGTGGTCTCAGGAATAGTGACGCAAGGCTCTGCATGAGTGTTATCATTGCTGTCGGGTGATGGGTAGGCGTGTGGGTTCTGGAAGTAAATTTCCAGAGCTTGAGACACAACTGTGCCTGCTTGCCAGCCGTGTGCAACCTTAGGCAGGTTTCTAATCAGGACGTAGTCATATTTAATCTCCTGTTTGTTGTGAGTAGTAAATCAGATAAGGTTTGCAGAGTTATTTAGCACAGTGAGGTGAACACAGAAAAGGTTCAAAAGATATCACCAACACCATCATCATCATAATCACCTACCTAATGCTCTTTGCTTAATTTCACTGTCTTGTGTATTAATCCAGCTAAAATTTTATCTAATTTATTTAAAGTGTGATAATATAATGCTCTCAGGTAAGGGTTCTGGTCCTTTTAATAGAGGCAATTGAGAAAAATCCAACTAAATAGTGTTAAATTAATAAACAGCCTATTTAATCTGAAATAACCAGCTTTTACCTTATGAAATAGAAAGAAGACAGACAATCTTTCTTTGGTGGTAGGGTTTTAGTATTATTGTGTTGCAACTACTGAAGCCCTAGTGCCTAGGACCTGTGCTTCACAACAAGAGTAGCCACCACAATGAGAAGCCCGCGCACCACAACAAAGAACAGCCCCTGTTCGCCACAACTAGAGAAAGCCCATGCCCAGCACTGAAGACCCAATGCAGCCAAAAAAAAAAAAAAAGCACTTAAGGAGTACCTTCTGTATTCAAGGAACTGAGCTCAGTACCCAAGGTCATTATAGCTATGCCACAGGAAAAGATATAAGTAGCAAAATGGTGACTGTCACAGGGAAGCTGTGACAGTGTGAAAATTCTTACTAGGATGGTCAAAGCCCTATCAGATAAAAGATAACCCTATAAGGGCTCTGCTGCCAAGCCATTTAGCTCTAGGCCCCCAAAGGGTTAGGCACCAAGACTCAGAGTGAAGGACAAACACTAGAGTTTTAATTCAAGGTGGTAAATAAGATCAAGAATAGGGTAAGTTATAACTATGACAATGAGGTATCACCTCACACTGGTCAGAATGGCCATCATCAAAAAATCTAGAAACAATAAATGTTGGAGAGGGTGTGGAGAAAAGGGAAGTGTCCTGCACTGTTGGTGGGTAAGTTGGTACAGCCACTATGGAAAAGAGTTTGGAGGTTCCTTAAAAAACTAAAAGTGGAACTACCATATGATCCAGTAATCCTGCTGCAGAGCATATACCCAGAGAAAACCATAATCCAAAAAGAAACATGTACCATAATGTTCATTGCAGCATGATTTACAATAGCCAAGACATGGAAGCAACCTAAATGCCCATCAACAGATGAATGGATAAAGATGTGGCACATATATACAATAGAATATTACTCAGCCATAAAAAGGAATGAAATGGAGCTATATGTAATGAGGTGGATAGACCTAGAGACTGTCATACAGAGCGAAGTAAGCCAGAAAGAGAAAAACAAATACCGTATGCTAACTCATATATATGGAATCTATACGAATGGTACTGATGAACCCAGTGACAGGGCAAGAATAAAGATGCAGATGTAGAGAACGGACTGGAGGAGATGGGGTGGGGGGCGAAGGGGAAGCTGGGACAAAGTGAGGCAGTAGCATAGACACATATACACTACCAACTGTAAAATAGCTAGTGGGAAGTTGCTGTATAACAAAGGGAGATCAACTCGATGATGGGTGATTCCTTAGAGGGCCAGGACAGGGAGGGAGGGAGGGAGTTGTGGGAGGGAGGGGATATGGGGATATATGTATAAACACAGCTGATTCACTTTGGTGTACCTCAAAAGCTGGTACAAGAGTGTAAAGCAATTATATTCCAATAAAGAGCTTAAAAAAAATAGGTTAAGTTATAACTGTGGAAGCGGAGTTAAGCATTAGTGAGGAAGGTACCAAAATGTATGTACTGATATCTTTAAAAGTTAGTCCAAAATATTTGCTTTACCAGTCAATATTTTTATTTCCACATATAATATATGTTATAGAAGTTGTAGAAGGATAACACACATACATAAAATGTGCACATAATTTTGCAGTTTGAAGAATTATCACAACTCTGCCCCATGTCCCCGCCACCCACACTGAGAAATGGAACTTTACTATCCCCTAGAAGTCCCCTTACGCCCCTCCTAATGGCTGCTCTCTCACTCTTCCCTGGGTCATAACCATTATTCTGCCTTCTAATAGCAGAGATTCACTTGCCTGTTTTTTGTACAGAATATACTGTTTTGTGTCTGGCTCTGTCACTCAACACTGTGTTTCTCATATGAAAGCGTACCCAGTCCCTCAGTCACCAGGAAATAGAAGTTAAAATCACAACAGTATTCCACAATATCCAGGGTTGGTGAGGACGTGGAGCACTGGGTCTTTCATACACTTCTTGTGCAGAGTAACTTGGTAAGTCACTTTGCAAAACTAAATGTCAGTATCTACTAAGAGCTATGTATTGGCTTTCTGGACATACTATTTTGTGAAGTGCTTGTTTTGAGATATTAGATAAAGAATTAAAAGACAGCAACGACTAGGTCCTACTGTACTGCACAGGGAACTGCATACAATCTCCTGGTTTAAACCATAATGGAAAAGAATTTTAAAAAAAAGAATGTATGTGTGTGTATAACTTTTGCTGCACAGCAGAAATTAGTGCAACACTGTAAATCAACTATACGTCAATAAAAACATTTTTTAAATAAAAAAGAATTTAAAATGGATCATCACTTAAAAAGAATTAGAAGATAGCAAAACAAAGCAGAAAGAGGGACATTAATAAAGATAAAAGCCAAGATTAATTAAATAAGAAAATCAGAGAAAGTAAAAAGAAAACTAAAACCTGGTTCCTTCGAAACTACTATGAAGCTAATTAACACCTTGTAAACCTATTTTAAGGTGAGAGAGAGAGCGCGCCCATGAATAGGAATAGGAAGAGAGAAAATAAGATAAAGAGGAAACGAACTATAAAAGAATATTAGAATGAAACAGGCTAGTGAGCTCAGAAACAGATCCATACACATTTGGATACTTGATTTATGACAAAAACGAGAGGTGGGGGAGGGATACTGTTTTGACCTATCTTGACCACTATCTTTGCCCACGCACAAAATAGTTCTAGATGGTTGTAGATATAAATGTGAGAGGTTGAACATTAAAGCTTCTACAAGATAACCTAGAAGAAAATGTTTATGACCTTGGGATAGGCAGACTTCTTAACCAAACTGCCTACAAAAAACTCCTGGTATGAAGGAAAGATTGATAAATTGGTCTCTGTTAAAATTAGGAACTTTGCTCACTGAAAGACATCATTAAGAGAGTGAAAAAGCAAGCCACAGAGTAGAAGAGATTTTGCAATACACATAACCAAATTGCACCCAGAATATATAAAGAATTCCTACATATTGAAAAGAAAATGATAACCCAATAGAAAAATGGATGAAAGACAAAATATATATTTTTGTCGATAAAGAAAATGGAGAAGGATGCTAATGTCTTTTCCAGGCAAACACATCTACAATGAGTTTTCTTCATTTAGGTCTTGTGATTACTATTCAGTGGCAGCACACACGTTGGAGGAGAGTGACAGAGCGAAAAGACAGCTGGAACTGTAAAAAAGCAAAGTTATAAAGTGACAGCTTTGGCCACAGACTAAGTTAAAATAAATGTGTTGGCCTGAGTCAGGCGCTTTAAGGGAAATGAAGCAAACGACTTGCTTCAGAGAGGACAGCTGCTGGTCTAACTCACTCAATGTCTTAATTAATCCAGCATCCACAATAGATGCTTCTGAGACATGGTCTACACAGAAGAGAAGACTGTTCCTGCAACTGACATCAGTTAGCTGCATTCAGAACCTCACCATCCATGCCACAAAGGCTTCTGTTCCCTACAAGGAACAGCAGTCATGACCAGTATAAGTATTTTCTTTAAGAAACCTGTGTACAGACGTGATCCTCTTTAACACTTCAGCTGAAGCTTCATTGCAAAGGAATCATCTACTCAGGCCAACCATTGATAGAATGGCTCAGCCACAGCACGTTACCTATGATCCCAGAATGATATCTTCAGCACTATCCGGTAGACAGAACACGCTGATTCTCTCGACTACCTGGTGATGTAGACATTATTTCCTCCACACTATCAATGAGGAAACTGAGGTCCAGGGAGTTAACTGAAGAAAGCGCAGAGAACACAGTCAATAAGTAGAAGAACCAGTGCTCTACTCCGAGGTTTTCTTGGTCCAAGCCCTGTACTCTTGCCATTCTACCACATCGAGTGATGAGGGACTTAGTGACAAGGGGTGGATGGATTGTGATAATGCAATGAATCACATACCTGAAATACCGAAACCAATGATGAGTGCAATCGCTCCGGCCAGTATAATGATGGTACTAACAATGCTACGGAGGGAGAGAAAAACCGGAAATTACTTCTTCATTCCGATTGACATGCTGCTTTGCAACCTGGGCTCATACCGGTCGTTTGTAAGAGGTGCTATGTAAAGAATCATAACGTTTTCTTTAACGTAAGCCCTTTCCTAGAAGTAGGTGCCTTAGAAAGGAATGTCAAGAATTCCATCCCCATCCCCCTGGGTTGCTGGGATAAATTAAAGGAGTGGCTCTTTTATCTGACTGTGTGTATCATCTTACTTTCTTATTTCCTGATCAATGAAGAGCATACGCAGAGAATGCTGGGGAAAACCCGATGGCATTTCTGTCATGCCAGGTGCCACTAAGGGGGACTGATTCCATCCCCAGCCCACCCTAAGCATTACTGCCCCCCCCCTTACATAATTAATCTATTTCCTCTCCTTCCATAGACTTTAAACTCCACTAAGGACAACGGTCGTGTCTTCACTTTGTACCCACTCATCTCTAGTCCACTTCACCCTGTAGATCCTCGATGGGAGTTTGTTTTCTCTTATTAAAAAAGTAAGACATATTTATTACAGAAAGTTTAGAAAATACAAATAAGCAAAAATAAGACAATAAAGTCACCTGTAACTCCATTATCTGGACATAACAACCGTTAACTTCTTGATATGCATCTCGCCAGTTTTCAATGAGCAGATTAACAAAAGGCATTTGAGAAATAAACACATAAGGAAGTATTGCTTCCATTTACTGAGTGCTAGAATTACATAGCAGACATGTTGTTTTAGGCTCAATTTATGGATTATGTCATTTATCCATGTGATAACCTTATGAGGTAAACAAATTTATCATCTCCGTTTTACGGATGAGGACGCGACATAGGTTAAGCATCTTCCCTAAATTCATGTGGTTGCTAAGTGGCAGAGCTGGGGTTAGAATCTGTCTCCAGAATCTGCACTTGACTACTTCCTACACTGCCTCCCAAGGGTGGGGGCTCACAAATGGGGTGTGTCCCTCCTTTCTGCCCAAAGGAACCCATGAGGGGATACCGGCTTTAGCTGGTGAGAGGGACTCAGGCAGAACAGAAGGTGCAGGTCAGAGCCGGCATGGTGGCGAAGCCGTTCCTGGGAAGCCTGCCCAGGGCTGCCTGCTCTGGTGCAGAAGTCATCAGGCAGGTGTCCTCGGCCACACTCTCATTGCTGGCAAGTCACACGCACCCCACACCCACACTGATGTTACACAAGAGGCAGGACAAAAGAAAGGCACAGGGAGGCAAAGAATGATGCTATAGAGAGCAAAGGGAAGCGTGGGGCATTTTACTTTCTGCCCTGAATAGGCTTATTGTACCCAGCTCTCCTCACCTCAGGGAAGGGCCCACCAGAGAGAAACGACAGACTTATAAGAAACAATTTGAGGAAACAGTTACCCTAGAGGTTAAACCCTCATGAGGTACAGCCATAGCGGCAGCAAAATAAAGCTTTTAATAACAGGGTATCTGAAGTGGATTCCAAGAAGAGGCCACTGTTGACCACTGCCCCTCTCTTTACACACCCAGGTGTGGCCTCAGATCTTACTGGTCCAAATGTTTGAGAACAGCTAGACAAACTCATAGCAAGAGGTACTATACTATCTGGCTCTCTCTGACCACTGAGCTCACAGCACACTTGCATTTGTGACCCAGGAATTCACTTACTTTGGGTGAATTACTTCATCTCTCTGAGACTCAGTTTCTTCATCTTTAAAGCGGGAATAAGAGTAATTCATGCTCTACCTGCTATAAAAGTGTTACAGGTTGAAGTGTGCGCCCCTCCAAATTCATATTTTGAAGTCCTAACCCCCAGAACCTTAGAATGTGACTTTATTCAGAAATAGACATTGCAGATGTGATTAGTTACGATGAAGTCATACTGGAGTAGGGTGGGCCTCTAATTCAGCATGACTGTTGTCCTTATAAAAAAGGGGAAATCTAGACACAGACACTCACAGGGAAAGCATCATGTGAAGATGAAAGCAGAGATCTATAAGCCAAGGACCACCAAAGATTGCCAGCAAACTACCAGAAGCTAGGGGAGATGCTTGGAATAGATTCTCTCTCACAGTCCTCAGAAAGAACTAACCCTGCTGACACGTGGACTGCTAGTCTCCAAAGTAGTGAGACAGTATTTTTTTTCTGTTGTTACCCAGTTTGTGGTACTTTGTTATAGCAGGGCTAGCAGACCAATACAAATGGGTTGTTTTAAGAACAAAATGGATGGTTGTTGCATATTCCATAAAAGGCTACTTATATGTTGCTTTTTACTATAAAAAAGAAAGTTTGCTTATGGCTCTTTGCTGCAAGCTTATTATTAAAAGCTAGAACTTAAATCTGGAGAATAACCCAGCTGGTAATAATAAAAATATCATAGTATTTTGATATATCAAAAAGAGCATGTCCTAGGCTTGGTGCTAAGTGTTCAATGAGCATTTTCTCATTTGTTTGAATTATCAGATCCTGTTCTCCTTAATTCCGCTCATTTTCCTCCATTTCCACTTCCGCTGCTCCCGGTCACCACCATGTCTCAGCGGCATCATTGCCACACTCTCCTGACAGCCCTGCTTCTAGTCTAGACTTCTCCAACCCATTCTTCACATGGCCGGAATCAGTGGTGACTTCAGAATGAGTGTGGCTTAGGGGCTAGAACCTAGTTGAAAGCGGGAACAAGGGTCTTCACTGAGGCCGTGTAATGCTGTCACCACTCGCGTGGCTTCTGAATCCAGCCTGAACAGGTGCAAGTCCCAGCACCACTACTTACTAATTATGTGACCTCAGATTTCCATTCCTTCTTGTGAAGATTGAGTTAACACATTTTAAAAGATCACCTGGAATAGTGTCTGCCACATAGGAAGCTTTAATAAGTATTAGCTATTATCATTCTCATTTTTCTGCTATGGTTATATAACAAGCATATTTTTTTAGAGTTCCCTGTGCTATGTTATACAGCAGGTTCTCATTAGTTATTTATGTTATACATATTAGTGTATATATGTCAACCTCGATCTCCCAATTCATCCCACCACCCCCTTTCCCCCCTTGGTGTCCATACGTCTGTTCTCTATGTCTGTGTCTCTATTTCTCAAGCACATGTTTCTAACTAAGGATACATTTTCTTGGTGGTGCTGATGGAAATGGTTGTGAGGACCACCTGTTACCTGTTGGTTAGCTACTGAGCTATTGGTAAGAATGATTACGAAACTAATCATAATAGTCCTCTACTTAAAACGTCATGTGCCTTTCCATTTCCCTCATGATAAAAATCCACTTTTTGACGTAGCCAACATGGCCTTCCAAAGGGGGTCTCGCCCTCTCTCTCCAGCCTTGCCCCTCCCCCCACTGCCCCCGGGATCCTGCACTCCAGCCGCACGGAACAATCATGGATGCCCCTGCCACAGGGCAACCCTCTCTGAGGAGGGTGCTGGACAGCAGAGACGCTGAATAGATACCTGGATACTCACCCACAGGAAGGGGACAGTGGAGGTTGTATGTTTCAGTCAAAGCAGCTGAGCCCGTCTTCCTTACCCCCAGGCCCACGTGCTTCCCTTGCTGTGGAAGAGAACCCTGCCATCTGTCAGCAAGTTCCCTATCTAAGCAGAAATCTCCTTGAGGTTTGTTCTGAGCTGGTATTCCCTTGGGAAATAACTCACCCTCCAGAGCCTTGGAAAGAGAACCAGGAACTATCAGAGCAGCCAAATGAAATAACTCCTGTCTGCTTCTTATTAATTTTTTAAAAAGATGAATAAAATATTTCACATAAGGTGTTCTTACATTGCTTTTTGGTTTTGACTTCCCCAGAATAATTTCCAATAACTTTGCTACAGGAAATTTTTAATGCAAAATTATGTCTTCTAACCAGTGCATTGGAATTCACAGTGCACATTTGTTAGACCCGCCTGACAAAAGAGCTCAGGTGAAAGTCATTGCCTTTGGAGGATTTGTCCACTTAAACATTTATTAAGTACTTACCATGTGAAAGACATTGTTCTGGGCAATAGGAGGGAGTGTAAAGGTGAAGTAAACAAAGTGCCTGCCCTCAAGAAACTTACAGTGTAACTGAGGCAAAACACACAGGCACCAAAAAAAAAACCATACACAAACACACATATGCACACACAGACACACATACACACCATATGCAATAAGACAACGTGGTGAGGTCTTCAGTAAAGAGAGGAACAAGTTCTCACAGGAATTCTAGGGAGGTAGGAAGTATTTACATCTGAGAGAAATAGGAGAATCAGAGTACGTTTTTGTGAACGAATTTCAAAGAAAGTAAAGAGAAAGGCTTTATTCAGAAATACACTCTCTCTCCAAAGCAGAACCAAAAAGAAAAGTGGCTCTTTGTGCTGCACTGCATGGGGGTGAGGACCCAGGCATCACACGTCAGTTCTCTGGGCCGGGAGGGTGATTGCAGGGGCTGCAGAACTCCGCCTTTCAGGGCAGGGACCCGCCTTGCAGCCTGGGAGTCTGCAAACACATCCATCCTGCCTGACGATGGCCCTGCTCAGTTCCTTCACATGTCTTCGCTTCAGCTGCCGCCGCTCTCTGCGGCACTGGAAAGAAATGAGGCATTTCTGTGAAGACACGCTTTGTTCCTGCAAAACCTCACATTCTACAAAATCACACAAGGAAGGTAGCAGTGCTTATGGGAAAAAACAGGGTTAAGGGCAGACCATTCAGAACCTATGTGACTTTGTAATCGGTCTCGAAGAGACACAATAATTGGTACCTTGGGAGGTACTTGGATGGCCAAGGCAGGCAGCCCGGTAGGCCCAGAAGCTGCTTTGGGGAAAACGTAAAAGGCACAGAAACAATTGAGTGGAGACTCTGACTTAAAGTGCTGGGAGCAAGTGACGTTGCTGCGAAGGTGGGTATGATGGGGGGATGTGGAACCTGGGAGGTGCAAGGCCGGGGTGTGTGTCTCTGGGGCGGGAGTCCCAAGTGCAGGTGTTCATTTAAAATTAAGGAAAAAAAAGGAAAACCACACTGAGCCCTTCCCATGGAAGCTGTCATTCTCTGCTATGTTAGCTCCCTTGCCTTGGGAAAAGTTGCATGTGAACCAATACTACTTCCATAGCAAAGTGTTACTGTCCCCCTAATTTCCAAACACACGTGAGCTATGGTGCTATAGAAATCTGCACAGCAGCAGACAGACTATGTTAATGACTTACCAAGAAATAAACTGGGATAGAGATACCTACGTCTTAAGGGCCAACTCTCAGTGTATCAGAGGTCCCTGAGGGTGATAAAACAACAGCTAATGCTTATGTCATGTTCTGTGTGCCAGTGCTGTGCACAGAGTCTCGTTCATTCCTTGCAACAATGCTATGAGGTAAGTACCGCCATCTTTACCTTTTTACATGTGGGGAGACTGAGGCTTCGCTTAAGTAAATGACCAAGCTCTCCCAGCTAGAAAGTGGGAGAGCCAGGTCTCAAACCCAACTTGTGAATGTGCTCCCAAGAGCCGTACTTCTAGAAAAAGTGTCACATGGCAGGAGGCTACAAGTTTGCAAGGCTCCCTCAGCCCTACTCCTGCATATCTTCTCTCGCTCCATTTCTGAAAACAAGGACTTCCTGGATCTGCTACGCTGTTGTGTAGAGAACTCATCCCAGAAGTCGTATGTCAGGTTCTCTTTGTTTTATTCAAAGTTGGTTTCTCTGTTGTCCACTTTCTGCCTCTTTCTCAGATACTTAGAAGCTGACAGATACCACATTCCTTATACATCATCAGCTTATCGCCACTCCTGTAACTGATAAATGATGAATACTCTGGAAACTAGATTAAGTTAGCAATCGAGGGATTAATCTGAATAAATTCTACTCAAATATCACAAGCAGAATATTTGAGTAAATCAAGTAAATATTTGAATAAATCAAACATTACTTTGTTCATAAACTAATGAAGTAACTAGGTTTATGAAGGAATGCTGAAATTGAAGACATTTATTTCAGCCTATCCAAAGAGTTTCTCCCTCTTTTTTCCCATAAAAGGAGAAAAGGAATTATTTTAAACACTCTGTGAAGCATTGGGCTTCAAGGTAAAATTATGTAACCATTCTCTAGATATTGATTAGTATAGGTTTTAGGTTTCTGAGAAGTTTGGATTGCTGTGTGCTCAAGTTCTTTCTTTCCCTGAAGAATCCAGGGTGTAGAGTATGTTTCCCTAATTTTGAGTTCCTCTCCTTCATCTCTTTACATTGGGAAAATCAAGGCCAGCGTAGATCCAGGAAACCCAGAGCATGAACATCAAGAGTGGGGAGCAGAGGGCGGGGAAGACATGGGCAAAGGGGAGGAGCTGTTCCTTGGAGCTTGAGGAGCATGTGCAGAAGAGCGGGCATCCTTTCCGGGCAGCCCTGCTCTGCCCACACGGCTTTAATATCAGCGGTCAGGATGGCTTTGTGTTCGGAAAAGGGATTTCAGGAAACAGTGTGTGAGAGACTTGGGTGCTTTTGAGTATCAGGTTGAGGCATCCTCTCTTCTTTCAAGCTGCCACTAGGGGTCGTAACACAGGATTGTGGGGATCCTCCAAAGCACAGGCCCCAGGTACAGCATACCTGGCCCCCATGCCACAAAACCAGGGAAACATGAACAGCAAATAGATTTCATCTCGCACACTGACTTCTTTTGAACGGTTAATGGTGGTGGCTTAGGATATTGTATGGGAAAGATTGCAAGTCTGCCTCGGGGCTCAGCAAGAGAGAGGGCCACCACTGATCAGTGATTTCTAGGTGGGCATGCAGGCCCTATCTCTGGGTTAGCGGTAACACAGGAAAGGGGGCTTTAACTGACCACTACAAACTACCTGAGTCTCAGGCTAATTTAACAGCAAAGTGATGACAGGTCAATGGCAATGTTAGCTGACACTCCTCCATGTACATTTTGGGCCCCATGCTTTAAGAAGAATACTGATTCACATGTATACTTAGGACAGCGTTTCTCAAGCTCAGCCCTGCTGACTATTTGGGCCAGATAGTTCTTGGTGGTGGGGTTGTCCTCTGCATTGTAGGATGTTTAGCAGCATCCCTGGCCTCTAGTTAGGATGCCAGTAGCACCCCTGCCCCTCTTGTTACAACCTAAAATGTCTCCAGGTGTGTCAGCCCAGTTGAGAATCATTGATCTAGGAGAAACAGTTCCAGGGTGGTGATGTGATTAGAAGACAAGTCTTTTGAAGAATATTTAGGGAAACCAGGGTAGTTTAATGTAGAGAGGACTAACTGTAGTGATGATCTTTCCAAAACTTGAAAGGTGCTATATGGGCCTATACTCCATCACTCTGGAAGCAACGAAGCCAGTAGGCGAAGGTTCTAGGAGGTTAGGTGTAGATTCAGTGTGCAGAGAAACCTTCCAACACGGCTCTCTGGCTCTGGCCTAAGACAGCAGTTTCCCATCACTGCGTGTGGGCGTACAAGCAGGGGCTGAGTAACCACTTAGGGAGAGAAGTGGGAAGGGAAGAGTTTCTGGCACCAAACAAGGGTTGGAACAATTCCGAAAGTCCCTTTCAAATATAGTATTGTAGTTAAATGATTCTGTACTTTGATATTCGCTGAGATTTGCTTTGGCCTTGCCTTTGCCACAGTTATGTAATCTGTACAAGCCTCCTAAAACCTTTAACAATGATAGCTGATATATACTGAGGGCATGACCTCATCTACCTCATTTAATCCCCACCACAACCCTGTGAGGTAGGTACTAGTATCTTTGTTCCACAGATGGGGAAACCAAGGCCTCGTATTAAGGAACTCGTCCAAGGGCTCATCCCTGGGAAATTAGACTCCACTATCCATGGCCTTCATTATTATACTCTATTTTATATAAATCCATAATTCTTGTAAATCCCAGGTTCAAGTCCATGTCTAGGCTCATGTTTTGTACAGCTGTAACCCATGGAAGGACAACATGGCCAGGTTTACATAGATTGAAGGAGTCCCCCTCTCTCAGGAGCTATCTTTGGTCTGAAACTGAAAGGAAAACAGGAAGGGGGAGTGTCAGGTAGAAAAATACAGAATGTTCATAACTAGACAGTGTTGGAGTTTGCAGCAAAGCCATCCTATTTTACTCTTAAGCCGGCTCTATTTATAACCATGAAGGCCATATTAGCATCTCATTAGCCGGTGCACAAGCAGAGAGAGACAAGAGTCAACGCAAGGTTGATTACTATTCCTTTTCCTAATCGTATCTGTATTTCCTGTTCCTCCTTATTCTCACCACAGAGAAAAAAAACATTTCCAGAAGATTCCTTCAGCAGCATAGCGGATCCCATTGTGTTTAATAACAAACACACGTCAAATCTTTTATGAAACACCCCCACTCCCTGAGGTATCTGTACTGTTAGAAAAGCCGGTGTCCCCTAAGCCGTGTGTGTAGTCAGAACTGAAACAGCCTGTGAGTCTCTCAAACTTGCCTTGAGGAGAGCTTTCCAGGGGTGCTCACAGCGCCTGGCCTGAGGTTTAGCTGCTGCTAAGAGCTCCCTGTTCATGACGCCCTTGTGGTTTGGGCTGCTCTTCTATCACCACTGCCTCCTCCCCAGCTTGCCCCGCACCACCTCGCTCTGGTCGTTTCTGGAATGGATGACACAGAGAGAAGGCACAGCCATCCCTCTCCCCTTACCAGCTCCGCGGAGAGCCTGGCACTCTTGACCTATGGAAGCTGCAGTGGGAGCAGGGGGCTTGTATCATTGAGAATGCTGCCCTTCGTCCTATACCTGTGTCCAAAGTAACACTTCCATCTCCACGGGATTGTTGTAAGGGCCCAAAGGAACAAACCATGCTTCGTAAAGTATAAATATCAGCTATTTTAAAATTATAAAGGTTAACTTTAATTTTTTACCATCTTAGTACCCCCTAATCTAAATGACTTCCCATTGCTATAAAGTTCAAACTAAGCCTAGAATTTAAGACCATCCTAAATCACCCCATGCTGTCTGTCTAACCTTTCTCCTTGTCTGGAGCCCCATGTTCTCATCAGGCTGTTCTGTGCATTGTTCCCTGTTGCCCTCTGCCTAACACATCCTTCCACCTCCTCTCTGGTTATCAACAGTGGGTCCCATTCAAAGCCCCGCTCAGCTCTGACTGTCCACTGACGTCGTTCCTGAAGACCCAGCCCAGAGCATGCTCTCCTTTTTCTTTCCTTAGTGGATTTAAGAGAGTAGGGCAGGAAGGCAAACCCCAGAACCCATGAGAGAGGAGAAGGACCAGGTATGGGAGTTTAGGATGGGAGATGGGAGGCAGTAGCTGAATCTGAGACAGTCTGATGGGGAAGGACAGGGCAGGCTCCCTCTGTTAACCCTTTCTCCGCATCAGTCATGGATCCGGGCCTCAGGCAGATGGAGGGTCCACAGAGCTTGAGTGATCTGTAATCTAGATCACCTTTGCAATACCCTAAAGCCACAGTGACTGTTTGACTTTTTTTTTTAAGCTCTTTATTGGAATATAATTGCTTTACAGTTTTGTACCAGCCTTTGAGGTATACCAAAGTGAATCAGCTGTGTTTATACACATATCCCCATATCCCCTCCCTTCCATGACTCCCTCCCACCCTCCCTGTCCTGGCCCTCTAAGGCATCACCCATCATCGAGTTGATCTCCTTTTGTTATACAGCAACTTCCCACTAGCTATCTATTTTACAGCTAGTAGTGTATATATGTCTATGCTACAGTCTCACTTCATCCCAGCTTCCCCTTTGTCTTCTGCCCCCCCAACCCTGTGTCCTCCAGTCCATTCTCTGCATCTGCATCCTTATTCTTGCCCTGCCACTGGATTCATCAGTATCTTTTTTTTTTTTTAGATTCCATATATATGAGTTAGCATACAGTATTTGTTTTTCTCTTTCTGGCTTTCTTTGCTCTGTATGACAGACTTTAGGTCTATTCCCCTCATTACATATAGCTCAATTTCATTCCTTTTCATGGCTGAGTAATATTCCATTGTATATATATGCCACATCTTCTTTATCCATTCATCTGTTGATGGGCATTTAAGTTGCTTCCATGTCCTGGCTATTGTAAATCGTGCTGCAATGAACATTATGGTACCTGTTTCTTTTTGGATTATGGTTTTCTCTGGGTATATGCCCAGTAGTGGGATTACTGGATCATATGGTAGTTCCATTTTTAGTTTTTTAAGGAACCTCCAAACTGTTTTCCATAGTGGCTGTACCAACTTATATTCCCACCAAAAGTGCAGGACAGTTCCCTTTTCTCCACACCTTCTCCAACATTTATTGTTTCTAGATTTTTTGATGATGGCTGTTCTGACTGGTGTGAGGTGATACCTCATTGTGGCTTTGACTTGCATTTCTCTAATGATTAGTGATGTTGAGCATCTTTTCATGTGTTTGTTAGCCATCTGTAAGTCTTCTTTGGAGAAATGTCTATTTAGGTCTTCTGCCCATTTGTGGATTGGCTCATTTGCTTTTTCGGTATTAAGCTGCATGAGCTGCTTGTATATATTGGAGATTAATCCTTTGTCCATTGCTTTGTTAGAAACTTTTTTCTCCCATTCTGAGGGTTGCCTTCTTGTCTTGTTTATGGTTTCTTTCACTATGCAAAAGCTTGTAAGTTTCATTAGGTCCCATTTGTTTATTCTTGATTTTATTTCCATTATTCTAGGAGGTGGGTCCAAAAGGATCTTGCTCTGATGTATGTCAAAGAGTGTTCTGCCTATGTTTTTCTCTAGGAGTTTAATAGTGTCTGGCCTTACATTTAGGTCTTTAATCCATTTGGAGTTTATTTTTGTGTACGGTGTTAGGAAGTGTTCTAACTTCATTCTTTGACATGTTGCTGTCCAATTTTCCCAGCACCACTTATTGAAGAAGCTGTCTTTTTTCCATTGCATATCCTTGCCTCCTTTGTCAAAGATAAGATGCCCATATGTGCTTGGGCTTACCTCTGAGTTCTCTATTCTGTTCCATTGATCTTCCTTTCTATTTTTGTGCCAGTACCATTCTTGATCACTGTGGCCTTGTAGTAGAGTTTGAAGTCAGGAAGCCTGATTCCACCAACTCCATCTTCCCTTCTCAAGATTGCTTTGGCTATTTGGGGTCTTTTGCATTTCCATACAAATCGTAAGGTTTCTTGCTCTAGTTCTGTGAAAAATGCCCTTGGTAATTTGATAGGGATTGCATTGAATCTGTAAATTGTTTTGGGTAGGATAGTCATTTTCACAATGTTGATTCTTCCAATCCAACAACATGGTATGTCTCTCCATCTGTTTGTATCATCTTTGATTTCTTTCATCAGTGTCTTATAGTTTTCTGCATACAGGTCTTTTGCCTCCTTAGGCAGGTTTATTCCTAGGTATTTTATTCTTTTTGTTGCAGTGGTAAATGGGAGAGTTTCCTTAATTTCTCTTTCTGCTTTTTCATTGTTAGTGTGTAGGAATGCAAGAGATTTCTGTGCATTAATTTTTTATCCTGCTACTTTGCTGAATTCATCAATTAGTGCTAGTGGTTTTCTGGTAGAATCTTTAGGGTTTTCTATGTATAATATCATGTCATTTGCAAAGAGTGACAATTTTACTTCTTCTTTTCCAATTTGGATTCCTTTTATTTCTTTTTCTTCTCTGATTGCTGTGGCTAAAACTTCCAAAACTATGTTGAATAATAATGGTGAGAATGGGCACCCTTGTCTTGTTCCTGTTCTTAGAGGGAATTCTTTCAGTTTTTCACCATTTAGAACGATGTTGGCTGTTGGTTTCTCATATGGCTTTTATTATGTTGAGGTAATTTCCTTCTATGCCCATTTTCTGGAGAGCTTTTATCATAAATGGATGTTGAATTTTGTCAAAAGCTTTTTCTGCATCTATTGAGATGATCATATGGTTTTTATCCTTCAATTTGTTGATATGATGTATCACATTGATTGATTTGCATATATTGAAGAATCCTTGCATCCCAGGGATAAACCCCACTTGATCATGGTGTGTGATCTTTTTAATGTGCTGTTGGATTCTGTTAGCTAGTATTTTGTTGAAGATTTTTGCATCTATATTCATCAGTGGTATTGGCCTGTTATTGTCTTTTTTTTGTGACATCTTTGCCTGGTTTTGGTATCAGGGTGATGGTGGCCTCATAGAATGAGTTTGGGAGTGTTCCTCCTTCTGCTATTCTGGAAGAGTTTGAGAAGGATAGGTATTAGCTCTTCTCTGAATGTTTGACAGAATTCACCTGTGAAGCCGTGTGGCCCTGGGCTTTTTTTTGTTGGGAGATTTTTAATCACAGTCTCAATTTCTGTGCTTGTGATTAGCCTATTCATAGTTTCTATTTCTTCCTGGTTCAGTCTTGGAAGATTGAACTTTTCTAAGAATTTATCTGTTTTTTCCAGGTTATCCAATTTATTGGCATATAATTGCTTGTAGTAGTCTCTCAAGATCTTTTGTATTTCTGTGGTGTCCGTTGTTACTTCTCCTTTTTCATTTCCAATTCTGTTGATTTGCATTTGATCTCTCTTTTTTTCCTGATGAGTCTGGCTAATGGTTTATCAATTTTGTTTATCTTCTCAAAGAACTAGCTTTTAGTTTCATTGATATTTGCTATTGTTTCCTTCATTTCTTTTTCATTTATTTCTGATCTGATCATTATGATTTCTTTCCTTCTGCTCAGTTTGGGATTTTTTTGTTCTTCTTTCTCTAATTGTTTTAGGTGTAAGGTTAGGTTGTTTATTTGACATTTTTCTTGTTTCTTGAGGTAGGACTGTATTGCTTATAAACTTCCCTCTTAGAACTGCTTTTGCTGCATCCCATAGTTTTGGGTTGTTGTGCTTTCATTGTCATTTGTTTCTAGGTGTTCTTTGATTTCCTCTTTGATTTCTTTAGTGATTTCTTGGTTGTTTAATAGTGTATTGTTTAGTCTCCGTGTGTTTGTATTTTTTATAGTTTTTTTCCTGTAATTGATATCTAGTCTCATGGTGTTGTGGTCAGAGAAGATGCTTGATATGATTTCAATTTTCTTGAATTTGCCAAGGTTTGATTTGTGACCCAAGATGTGATCTATCCTGGAAAATGTTCCATGTGCACTTGAGAAGAAAGTGTATTCTGTCGTTTTTGGATGGAATGTCCTATAAATATCAATTAAGTCGAGATGGTCTAATGTGTCATTTAAAGCTTGTGTGTCCTTATTTATTTTCTGTTTGGATCACCTGTCCATTCATGTAAGTGGGGTGTTCAAGTCTCCTACTATTATTGTGTTACTGTTGATTTCCCCTTTTATGGCTGTTAGCATTTGCCTTATGTATTGAGGTGCTCTTGTGTTGGGGGCATAGATATGTACAATTGTTATATCTTCTTCTTGGATTGATCCCTTGATCATTGTGTAGTGTCCTTCCTTGTCTCTTGTAATAGTCTTTACTTTAAAGTCTAATTTGTCTGATGTGAGTATTGCTACTCCAGCTTTCTTTTGACTTCCATTTGCATGGAATATCTTTTTCCATCCCTTTACTTTCAATCTATATGTGTCCTTTGGTCTGAAGTGGGTTTCTTGTAGGCAGCATATAGAAGGGTCTTGTTTTTGTATCCATTCAGCCAGTCTGTGTCTTTTGGTTGGAGCTTTTAATCCATTTACATTAAGGTGATTATTGACATGTGTGTTCCCATTACCATTTTCTTAATTGTTTTTGTTTTGTTTTTGTAGGTCTTTTCCTTCTCTTGTGTTTCCTGCTTAGAAAATTTCCTTTAGAAATTGTTGTAAGGCTGGTTTGGTGGTTCCAAATTCTCCTAACTTTTGCTTGTCTGTAAAGCTTTTGATTTCTCTGTCAAATCTGAATGAGATTCTTGCTGGGTAGAGTATTCTTGGCTGTAGGTTTTTCTCTTTCAGGACTTTCAGTATATCCTGCCATTCCCTTCTGGCCTGTAGAGTTTCTGCAGAAAGTTCAGTTGTTATCCTTATGGGTTTTCCCTTATATATTATTTGTTGCTTTTCTTTTGCTACTTTTAATATTTTTTCTTTGTATTTAATTTTCATTAGTTTGATTAATATGTGCCTTGGTGTATTTCTCCTGGGGTTTATTCTGTATGGGACTCTGCACTTCTTGGACTTGATTATTTCCTTTCCCATGTGGGGGAATTTTTCCACTATAAACTCTTCAAATATTTTCTCAGACCCTTTCTTTTTTTCTTCTTCTTCTGGGATGCCTATGATTCAAATGTTGGTGCACTTAATGTTGTCACCAAGGTCTCTGAGACTGTCTTCCATTCTTTTTATTGTTTTTTCTTTTCCCTTCTCTGTGGCAGTTATTTCCCCCATTCTATCTTCCAACTCACTTATTCGTTCTTCTGCCTCAGTTATTCTGCTGTTTATACCATCTAGAGTATTTTTAATTTTGGTTATTTTGTTGTCCATTGCTGTTTGTTTGCTCTTTAGTTCTTCTGAGTCCTTATTAACTGTTCCTTGTATTTTCTGTAGTTTTTTATCAAGATATGGGATCATCTTTACTATCATTACTCTGAATTCTTTTTCAGGCAATTTTTCTATTTCCTCTTCATTTATTTGGTCTTGTGGATTTTTTTCCTGCTCCTTTGCCTGCATGGTTTTTCTTTGTTTTCTCATTTTGTCTAATTCAAAGGATTTGCTGTCTCCTTTCCCTATGCTGCCTAGTAGTAATTCCTCTTGTTTCTGCCCTCTGCCCCCTGTGGTGGGGTTTGTCCAGTGCCTTGAGTAGCCTTCCTGGTGGGGGGGTCTGGTGTCTGCTTTCCCATGTGTGTCTCTGTCTTTTCTCTCTGATGAGCAGTGCTGTGAGGTTAATATGGCTTTAGGTAGTCTGTGTGCTGATGGGTGGGTTTGTGTTCCTGTGTTGTTTGTAGTTTGCTGTGAGGTGTCCAGCATTGGCAGTTGCAGACAGTCACACGAAGCCAAGTGTTAGACTCTGATACAGGGCTCTGTGAGATTTCTCTGCAGTTAATCTTCCCTGTGTCTGAGGACTTCCTAGTAGTCTAGCATGCTGGGTTCAGTGCTCCCTCCCCAGAGCCTCCCACTTGACTTCTGATGGTGTAGTCCAGACCTCAGAGGTTGCTTGTCCTAGCAATAAAGGTGTTTAAAGAAGACTGTCCAAGCCCCAGACTAATGCAGAGTGTTGAATCAAACAAATACTAAGTCAGGGAAACACATACATGTATAAGACACACAAATACTGAATCCAATAGAACATAAGGCACTAGAAAGACCTGACAGAAGTACCCCAGTATGCCATAAGACAATCAAAGAGAAAACTAACAGAAATTCAAAACCAAAAGAACAAACAAACAAAAAAACCTACCCCCCCCAAACACAAATCCAGGGAGATTTTGAAAGCTAAGATCAAATATAGTAAAGAGCAAGAGTACCACCAGACAGACTGAAGATTCTCAGAATGAAATCAGACAATTATACTTAGAACTAAGATAAAGACAAAACCTAATAATAAAAACCAAAGCAGTGTGTCATCTGGAGAATAAAGCAAGGAAACAGAGCAGACCTATAATATTGCTTATAAGTATATTAAGATAAAATAAACTAAAAAAGGATAGAAGACAGGGCAACAGAAGAGAGTAGTGTGACTGGAAATATGAAAAGAAAAAGAAACAAATTGAAATGTATAAAAGATAAAGATGAAAAGAAGGTAGGAGAGAGACAGCACTGCAAAAAACTTAGCTAGAAATAGAAATATATAAAAAGGCTAAAAATAAAAATAGAATAAAAAATAGAATAAAAAATGTTATAAAACTTGTAGATCCCTTAGGACTAAGATCATAATCAATAAAAACAAAACAAAACAAAACAAAAACTAAAACTGACCCCAGAATGGACCAGATCAATAGAATTAATAATTATATTTCTGTTTCCTTGGGGTCTCAGTTGTAAGTGTCCTTCTACCTGCCTTGGGTTTTTTGTATTACTCTGTGACCAGCAGAGCTTCCTTTATTGTTAATCTGTAAGTGTTGGTGTGTGGGGAGAGAGAGGGTACAATAGTGAATCCTTCCCCTGGGAGTGAGTGAGAAGTGGCGCCCTGCCTGGATTACGGTGGCTTGGATGGCTCAGGCTGAGAGAGTGACTCCAACCACAGCTCCTCCCTCTGCTACGACTCCACCATGGCACCCTGCCTGGGTCACAGCGGCTCAGTTGGCCATGGGGGTGCCTGTTGCAGAGGGATGCCGGTGGCTCAAGTGAAAACAGAATGTCTCCAGAGCTGGGCCACTCTGTGGACTTTTGGCTCTCAGCTGCAGGCACTCCAGGCCAGCCCCACCTGGGGGCCTTTGTTATCCCTGAGTGTGTTAGCCAGGCCCAGAGGGGTCCTTCCTTTGTCTGTCACAGGTGCTGAGAGAGAAGCTACACCTGTGGCTCCTCCCCACTGCTTGTGAGTCAGCAGTATCCAGTTGCCACTATGGCTGCACAGCTTTCCACGGTAGGTACTCTCCACTGCGGATTTCTTCCCTCCTGTCCTCTCAGTCCGTCTCCCCACTACCAACAACGTTTCTCACCCTGAACCAGTTCTCCAGTTCCCACATTCCAGCTCCCAGACCCCCTGTTCAGCTGTGAACCAATGTCTCAGTCCGGACACGCTGAGCCATGGTGAGGACCCTCTGTGTGTTTCTCACTCTTTCCCATCTGCCACAGCTCAGCCGCTTCACCCTCTTTGAACAGTCTGAAATGCCTCCCTTCTGACCCAGGAAAATTCCCCATTGGAGGAGGGGTTTCCCCATCAGATAAGGGATGTTTCCCAGAATTCAGCAATCTCCCCTCTGTTTCCTAGGGTGTGGGACCTGTCCTTTTCCTTTCTTCTCCTCCTCTTTCTCCTTTTTTTTTTTCTTCCCTCTGTCCTACCCAGTTATGCATGGATCTTTGCAGTCCTTTCTGGTCTGCAAGGTCATTTGCTGGTGTTCAGCTGTTCTTTGTGGGAATTATTGCATCTTTTGGTGTATTCCTGATGCATCTGTGGAGAGGGGTGCATTCCATGTCCTTCTACTTTGCTGCCACCTTTCTTCCACTGTTTGACTTTTTATTCCTTAACTTGCCTTCAGGATTGTGCACTGTCACTGAAGACATTCAGAGAACTACTTGGACTGTCCCCTCTCAGAAAGCCTAGCCCTGGGATCACTTCATTGTTTATTCATGAATAAAGCTGGAAACAACTATATCTGTCACCCTCAAAGCTTTTATCTACCCAAGCACATATGCCTGCAGTCTGATGCCTCTGCATCCTAAAATGGGACACAAGATTATATTTGTACACTCCAAGGCTTCTATCGTTCACTCTCTTTATTTCAGTAACACTAGAAAATATTCCCAGAGGAAAGCAGACCACTGTATCCTGGAAATCAGTAGGGATATGGTGTGTAGTCTTCCAAAAGTCCTACCAGGAGTTTTACTGCAAATTCTCACCTGCTAGGACCCACATTCTCATCTTTTAGACATGGGCACAGTTTTGAGGGTGGAGATGTGGCAATTAGACTACTGGCCCATTCTTTGAGGGCCTGGCCTGCCTGAGCTGCACTCATCAGCTGCCCTGGCGCTGCCGTATGCACCATGACAAGCCTTGTTTGTCCACACCAAGGACAGTTCTGAAACCCAGGGCAGGGGCAATATTCCCTGTCCTAGGATCTACAGTGACCTGTCTGTTACAGACACGAAGTTTCCCTGGCCTTCCTGAAATTAGCACCCTGCCTCTGTCCTGGAGCTGGGCATGAACCCAGGCCTTCTTTTGGTGATTTCAGACTCTGCTCTTCGTCTTTCCCCCTCTGGTCCAGCCTGAATTCTGGGGCCCTGGTCACAGATTTCTCCCGTAGATTCATGGTTCCTGCATTCCCCAATATCACATGCAATAAGGTCCTACTATGTTCTCCTATACCCACCCCCAACTCCTATCCCAGACCCTTGTGAGCACCCTAACCCACTGGGACCCAGGGCCAGGCACTGACCCAGAGACTGGTTACAGGGCTACAGTGACACATAAGATTTCTTTTTCTCTTCTAATTAAGACTTCTACACATCCAAATACCATATTCTAGTAAAAGCTTAAGATTTAAATCTCCAGTATTGATTTGAGAATAAAAAGTGAAGAATGCATATGAATTCTGAACATTTTAAAAAACCAAACACAAATATAAGCTCAAGAAGAGTTTACATAAATTTGTGGATCCTTTACCCCATTTCCTGTCCCACTTCTGGCCCCCTACCTCCATGTCCCATCTATTCTAAACTACTTTGGGCCCCTAAATAGGCCAGGCCATTTCTTGTCTCTATGCTTTGTTCATGCTGTTTTTCTAGTTCTTGGAACGTGGTAGGAATCTAATGTTTGTTGAATAAATTCTCCACTTTAGAGAATGCTTTCCTCAGACTGTCTAGCACATAGTACTTAAAACTTGAAGTAATGATTAAATTAAATATCAATACAGTGTTACTAAGGGAAACTAACACATTCTTAACTCTTGGGAAGCCAATTATGGGAGAGATTATCATTTATCTTCTTATCTAAAGGAAAATATTGGGAGTTTGGGGTTGACATGTACATGCTGCTATATTTAAAATAGATAACCAACAGAGACTTACTGTATAGCAAGGGAATTCTACTCAATATTCTGTAGTAACCTAAATGGCAAAAGAATTTGAAAAAGAATAGATACATGTAGATGTATAACTGAATCACTTTGCTGTACACCGGGAACTAACACAACATTGTTAATCAACCATATTCCAATATAAAATAAAAATTTTTTTTAAAAGTAGAAAAAAAATAACAAAAAGGTATAACTATTGATGCAAGATTTAAAATTTTTTAAATAATAAAATAAAGGAAAGTAATCTTTTAAAAATTGTGGTATGTGAAATCTTGCCAACGCTATGAATTATAACAAAATGCCTTGGAGAGCTGGACATGGGAAAAGATCTGGTTAACTGAGGTCAGGAGGGGAACCTGGAAAAGGAATTAATTGATAATGTCTGTGCTTGATTACTTGTTAAACTTGTATCCCTTTAATCATTTCTCTCCACAAATGACTTACAAAATAGAGGTGTCCCTCCAAAAGAAAAAGAAACTTTGCAGGAATGAAAATTTAAATTTCCAGCAATAGTGAATATAAATATCTTTAAAAATCTAGCTTTATAAATGTTTAAAATGCTGAATAAAACAAAACAAAGCAAAACCAGTCGCATATTTTTGAACATGTGGTTTTGCTGGGAAGAAAAAGAAGAGAAATGTGCTGAGGCTGAAAATGAAGGAGAAACATGAATCCAGACAGGTAAGAGAGTCTATGCTTCCCAGTGACCAAAAGTTTCTGTCTTTAGAGCCATGCAGAACACAGAGATATAGCTAAGGGGCCACATGAGCTAGGGACTCTAATTGGAGACTCACATAAGCTAGGATTCCTACTCCCCCAAGGGACAGTAACCTCATTTGGTCTTGGTTCTGAGTGAAGAGGAAAAAATACTCCCCTGAAATGGTGTATATATCAGTCATCATGCAATTTTGAGGCCTGAATTCACAACACATCCAGCCCCAAAGAATCCTAAACCAAGAATTAAGTTTAAAGAGTTTCTATCTGGTAAAGTTCCAATGTTTAATAGAAGCAAAAGGAGATATTCTCTGAATGAAGAAGATATGATATCTATCTGTATATATATCACATGTGATATATGTGTATATACACACACACACACACACACACACAATGGAATGTTACTCAGCCATAAAAAAAGAATGAAAAATGCCATTTGCAGCAACATGGATGGACCTAGAGATTATGATACTAAGTGAAGTAAGTCAGACAGAGAAAGACAACTATTATATGATATTGCTTATATGTGGAATCTAAAATATGATACAAATAAACTTATTTACAAAACAGAAACAGACTTACAGACACAGAAAACAAACATGGTAACAGAGGGAAAGCGGGGGAGAGGGATAAATTAGGAGTTTGGGATTAAAATATACACACTACCATATATGGAGTAGATAACCAACAAGGACCTACTGTATAGCACAGGGAACTATATTCAAAATATTGTAATAACCTATAATGGAAAAAAATCTACAAAAGCATATATGTGTATATATATCATATATATGTATAGCTGAATCACTTTGCTGTACACCTGAAACAAACACATTGTAAATCAACTGTATTTCCATAAAAATTAAAAAAAAAGGTTTTCCCACCTCAAAAAAAGGAGAAAGAAAAAGAACTGTACTCTTAACCCAGGCTTTAATTAATTTTAGCAAATGAAATTCCCCAAAATAATAATTAAAAAGGCACTACATACACAAAGAAAAAAATACCATGAACAAAAGTTGGCAGAAACAAGCAGCAGATTTGGGATGAAAAGACTTTGAATATTGAAACCATTAGATACAGAATATAAAATAAGCCTTTCAAATTTGTTAAAATAAATGAAAGAGGAATGGAAAGCCTAAGTAAGGAACAAGAGACTAAAAAAACTGATCAGAAAAATTGGGAGAAGAACCAGACAGAATACCTAGAAATAAAAAATAACTGACTTATAAAATTCATGACAGGTTAAATAGTAGATTGGATACAGCTGGAAGAGAAAATTAATCAGAAGTAAGAGTTGAAGAATTACACATGGCGTAGTATAGAGAAAGATGTTAAAAATATAAAAGGGGGAAGAGGGGAATCAAAATGGAGGAGTAGGAGCACATCTTCCCCCAGAAACACACCAAAAATACTCTCCACGTGGAACAATTTTCACAGAAAACCAGCTGGAAATTGGCAGAAGATTTCCTATACAAGCAAAGCTGCAAGAAAGATCTCCATGTAACCATGTAGGGCAGAAAAAATAAAAAGGCATTAAGATGGGACTGGCACCCCTGGGAGAGATCTCTAAGGAAGAGAAAGTCCACACAGGCAGACCCTCACCCTGGGGAGCCCCCTTGTCTGCTGGGACAAATAGAGGGGCTGGAGAAGCCCAGACTCTATTTACAAGGAGTGTGCACATACTGGCTTGCTAATAATCAGGGCAGAGAGAGACCTGTGCTTGTGGAACACCCTGGCCCTGCTCACTCCACACCACAGCCTGGCGGGAGATCAGAGCAAAGATTCAGTCTCGTTGTACAGAGAAAGGTCAGGGCACCTAGGGTGTGATCCAGGCCAAACTGCAGAGACTGGTGTCAGTGCACACATAGGGGCAGCGTGGTGAGCCAGGCAGACATTGTCAGTGCACACACCAGGCAGTGCCACAGGAACACACGATGGCTAAGTGCTGAATCTTGGGCAGACAGGCCCTGGGAAAGGACTCGATCTAGCTGTACGGAGATAGCCCAGAGGCCCTGGAGCGTGGTTGTGTTTGTGGTGCTGATGGTGGAGAACCACAGAGCCCATTGTCAGCACACATGTGGGTGTGGGTCTGGCAGCAGCAGACATGGTGCCACAGGAGCAGCTGGGTGCTGAGTCTCAGGCAGACAGGCCCTGGACAGGAGTATGCAGTGGTTCATTTCCCAGTGGGAGTGCTCTGGCTCCACTTACCCCACACTGCATCTTGGCACTGGATCTGGGGTGGACACCTCCTGGAAGAGGTCTGCCACAGAGGTAGTCCAGGTCCCAGGTGGCAGCACAGCCACCTCAATTCCTGCAGCCACAGCACCCCAGCCCCTAGCCCTAGCCTACTCCACATCACAGCCTAGCACTAGGCCTGGGACAAACACAACAGAGAAAGGGACATGACCTTGGGCTGCTTCTGGGAGGAATTGCAGATGCCTGCATGGGTGGTACATAGGTTCACTGTGACCATATGGGCCTCACTTGCTTTACCGGTCACCTCCTTTAGGACAGGGAATGAACTCAAGGGCAATGGAGCCTGATCAAACTTGTAGCTTCTACTCCAACAACTGAGGAGAAGACCCCACGCCTGGCAGAGTGGTGACAGTCACAGAGCAAAGAGGAGGCCCTGCCCCACAGGGCAGGTACACAACACAGATTCTAGGTACCACAACACCAATCACACCCCCTACCAAGCAGATGACAGCCAGCATACTCTAGGAAAGACATGGCTGTCATCCATACCAAAACCAGCCCCCACACCAAATATACTGGCTTCACACAGTCTACATAGTGATGCTCCCATATAAAAACACCTCTTCAAGACCACAGCAGATAACTTTCTCCTAAATTTGGAGAGACAGAGAAAGCTAAGTAAAATGAAAAAGCAGAGGAAGTACTCTCAATTAAAAGAACAAGAGAAATCTCCTGAAAGAACAAATAATGAAAGAGACCTCACCAGTCTGCTAGAACCCAAGTTCAAAAAGGAGGTAATAAAAATGTTAAAGGAATTAAGAAGGATTATTGATAGATTTCAGGTCACTGTAACAAGGAACTAGAAACTATAACAGTGAACCAGTCAAAACTGGACAATTCAATTGCTGAGATAAAAACCAGTCTAGAAGAATGAGTAGCAGACTAAGTGATACAGAAGAACAAATAAGTGATCTGGAAGATAGAATTATGGAAATCATTCAATCAGAACAGCAAACAGAAAGAAATAAAAACAAAATGAAAGCAACATACAAGATCTGTGGGATAATATAATAATATAAAGCACCCCAACTTACACATAATAGGGGTTCCAGAAAGAGAGAGAAAAGGGGATTGAAAAGTGTTTGAATAAATTATGGCTGCAAAATTCCCAAACCCAAAGAAGGAAACAGATATCCAGGTACAGGAAGTACAGATGGTTCCAAATAAGATAAACCCAAACAGACTCATGCCAAGATATACCATAATTAAAATGGCAAAAGTTAAAGATAAGGAGAGGATTCTAAAGGCAGCAGGAGTATAACAAAGGGTCAGTTACAAGGGAACCCCCATAATGCTATCAGCTGATTTTTCTGCAGAAACTTTGCAGGCCAGAAGGGAGTGGCATGATATAGTCAAAGTTATGAAAAGGAAAAACCTGCAACCTAGGATACTCTACCCAGCAAGATTATCATTTAGAATAGAAAGAGAGATAAAGGCTTTTTCACACAAGCAAAAACTAAAAGAATTCCACAATACTAAACCTACCCTAAAAGAAATATTAAAAGGTATTCTCTGAATAGGAAAGAAGTAAGACTCTATAGGAAAAGGAAAAGTTACAATAGGAAAGGTAAATATATAGAAATATTGAAGATCACTTAAATAAGCCAGTACATAGATTAAAAACAAAAAAAAATTTTTTGTAAAAGCAATTATAGCTACAATTAATAGCAAAAGGATTGGTATGAAGATGTAAAACAGGACATTAAAATTACAAAATGTGGGGGAGGGGAATATAGAAATCTATATGTTTTAGAATATACATGTTTGAACTTGTATGACTCAGCTTAAAGCAAGTAGATATAGTTATGGGTCAACATACTTGAATTCCAGGGTAACCACAAATCAAAAACATACGATAGATTCACAAAAAAACAAAAAGAAAGGAACTTGAGCATACTACAAAAGAAAACCATCAAACTGCAAAAGGAAAAACAAAAAGAAGAAAAAATGAACTAAGAACTGAAAAACAACTGGAAAACAAGGTTTGAAATGACAATAAGGACATACCTATCAATAATTACTGTAAATGTCAATGGACTAAATGTGCTGATCAAAAGATATAGATTGGCAGATTAGATTAATAAAAAGGAAGAACCTACAATATGCTGCCTACAAGAGAAAGACACACATAGATTGAAAGTGAGAGGATGGAAAAAGATGTTTCATGCAACTGGAAATGACAAGGAAGTAGGGGTAGCAATACTTATGTCAGACAAAATAAAGTCCCATAAAAAAAAGAAGGTCATTAGATAATGTTAAGGGATCAATACAAGAAGAGGATGTTAGATTCATTAACATATATGCACCCAATATAGGAGCACCTGAATTTCATGAAACAAATACTAACATACACAAAGGAAGAAATTGACAGGAATACAATAACAGTTGGAGATTCTTACACCTCACTGACATAAATGAACAGATCATGCAGACCAGTTGGACTTAATTGATATCTGCAGGACACTACATCCAAAAAAAACCAGAATACAAGTGTGCATGAAACATTCTCCAGGATAGACCATGTACTAGGTCACAAAACAAGGCTCAACAAATTTAAGAAGATAGAAATTATTTCAAGTGTCTTTTCTGACCATGACAGTATGCAATTAGTAATCAACCATAGAAAGAAAAATAGGAAAACAATGAACACATGGAGACTAAAAAAATATGCTACTAAAAAACTAGTGGGTCAATGATGAAATCAAAGAAGAAATGAGAAAATAACTCTAGACAACAGACAATGAAAACACAGCATAAAATTTATGAAATGCAGCAAAAGCAGTTGTAAGAGAGAAGTTCATAGTGATATACAGGCCTTCCTCAAGAAACAAGAAAAATCTCAAGTAAACAAACTAACCTACCAACTAAAAGAATTAGAAAAAGAAAAATCAAAATCCAAAGTTAGCAGGAGGAAGGAAATAAAGACCAGAGAGGAAATAAATAAAAGAGATAAAAAATAGAAAAGATCAATAAATTAGGAACTGTTTTTTTTTTTTTTTTAAAGATAAACAATATTGACAAATCTCTATCCAGGCTTCCTGAGAAGAAAAGCAAGGAGACCCAAATAAACAAAATAAGAAATGAAAGAGGAGAAATAACAACTGATACTACAGAAATACAAAAAATCCTAAGAGAATATTATGAAGTTATTTGACAACAAATTGGACCACTTAGAAGAAATGGACAAGTTCTAGAAACATACAACCTGCCAAAACTGAGTCAAGAAGAAACAGATAATTTGAACAGACCAATCAGTAGAAGTGAAATAGAATCTGTAATAATAAAAAAATTCCCTGCAAACAAAAGTCCAGGACTGGATGGCTTCACTGGGGAATTCTACCAACTACACAAAGAAGAACTTATACCTATTCTTCTCAAACTATCCAAAAGATTGACGAGGAGGGAACACCACCAAATTCATTCTATGAAGCCACCATCACCCTGATACCAAAATTAGATAAAGACACTACAAAAAAGGAAAACTACAGGCCAATATCTTTGATGAATACAGATGCAAAAATCCTCAACAAAATATTAGCAGACCAATTCCGACAATACATAAAAAGTATCATGCACCATGATCAAGTTGGATTCACCCCAGGGTCACAAGGATGGTTCATCACATGCAAATCAATCACTGTGATATACCATATTAACAAAAGGAAAGACAAAAATCACATGATCATCTCAATAGATGCAGAAAAAGTTTTTGACAAAATTTAACATTCCTTCATAATAAAAACTCTCACCAAAGTGGGTACAGAGGGAAAATATCTCAACATAATAAAAACCATTTACTACAAACCCACAGCCAACATAATCCTCAGCAGTGAAAAACTGAAAGACTTCCCACTAAAATTTGAAACAAGATAAGGATGCCCACTCTCACCACTTCTATGCAACATAGTGTTGGAAGTCCTAGGCACAGCAGTCAGACAAGAAAAAGAAATAAAATGTATCCAAATTGGAAGGAAGAGGTAAAACTGTCACTATTTGCAGATGACATAGTACTCCATATACAGAACCATAAATTATCCACACAAAAACTATTAGAACTAATAAATGAATTCAGCAAGGCAGCAGGATACAAGATTAATATAGAGAAATCCATTGCATTTCTTTACACTAATAATGAAATCTCATAAAGAGAAAGTAAAAATCCTGTTTAAAATCATGTACCCCCAAAAAATACCTAGGAATAAACTTAACCAAGGAGGTAAAATACCTATATGCTTAAAACTATAAAACATTAATAAAGGAAATTGAAGATGAGTCAAAGAAATGGAAAGACATCCCAAGCTCTTGGATTAGAAAAATTAATATTGTTAAAGTGGCCATACTATCCAAAGAAATCTACAGATTTAATGCTATCCTTATCAAAATACCAATGAGATTTTTCACAGAACTAGAACAAGTGATCCTAAAATTTATGTGGAACCATAAAAGATCCAGAATCGCCAAAGCAATCTTGATGGAAAAGAACAAAGCTGGAGGCATAACCCTTTCAGACTTCAGACAATACTACAAAGCTACAGTAATTAAAACAGCATTTAAAAAAAAGCAGCATAATATTGGCACAAAAACAGACATAGAGAACAAGGGAACAGAATAGAGAGCCCAGAAATAAACCCACATACCTATGGTCAATTAATCTACGACACAAGAGGCAAGAATATGCAATGGAGAAGACTGTCTCTTCAACGAATGGTTGGGAAAGCTGGGCAGCTACATGGGATCAATGAAATTAGAACACTCCTTCACACCATACACAAAAATAAGCTCAAAAAAGCTTAAAGACCTAAATAAAAGACATGACACCATAAAACTCCTAGAAGAGACCATCGGCAAAACATTCTCAGACAGAAGTCATAGAAACATTTTCTTATATAGGTCTCCCAAGACTAAAGATATAAAAGCAAAAATTAACAAATGGGACCTAATCAAGAGCTTTTTCACAGCAAAGGCAACCATAAACAAAATGAAAAGACAATCTACATAAGGGGAGAAAATATTTGCAAATGATGCAACTGACAAGAGGTTATTAATATCTAAAATACAAAAATAGCTCATACAACTTGATATTGAAAAAAGAAACAACCCAATCAAAAAATGGGCAGAAGACCTAAATAGCCATTTCTCCAAAGAAGACATACAGATGGCCAAGAGGCACATGAAAAGATGCTCAGCATCACTAATTATTAGAGAAATGCAAATCAAAGCCACAATGAGGTGTCACCTCAGACCTGTCAGAATGGCCATCATCAAAAAGTTGACAAACAATAAATGCTAGAGAGGGTGTGGAGAAAAGGGAACCCCCTAACACTGTTGGTGGGAATCTAAATTAGTAGAGCCACATGGAAAACAGTACGGAGTTTCCTTAAATACAAAAAATAGAGCTACTATAGGATCCAGCAATCCCACTCCTCGGTATATATCTGGAAAACATGAAAACTCTAACTGGAAAAGATACTTGCACCCCAATGTTCATAGCAGCATGATTTACAATAGCCAAGACATGGAAACAACCCAAATGCTCATCTATAGATGATTGCCTTAAAAAGTTGTCGTATATATACAATACACACACACAGAAATATTACTTAGCCATAAAAAAAAATGAAATATTGCCATTTGCAGCAAAATCGATGGACCTAGAGAATATTATATTTAGTGAAGTAAATCAAACACAGAAAGACAAATTTTATATAGTATCACATCTGGAATCTAAAAAATAATACAAATGGGTCTATATTACAAAACAGAAATAGAGTAACAGGCATACGAAACAAACTTGTTACTAAGGGGGAAATGTGGGGGGGGAGGAATAAATCAGGAGTATGGGATTAATAGATACAAACTACTACACATAAGATAGATAAGCAACAAGGATTTACTGTACAGCACAGGGAACTGTATCCAATATCTTATGATCACCTATAGTGGAAAATAATCTTAAAAAATATATACATATAACTGAATCATTTTGCTGTACACCAGAAACTAACACATTGTAAATCAACTGTATTTTAATAAAAAAAAGAAAAAGAGTTTTCATCACAAGAACAATAATTCTGTAACTATGTATGGTGACGAATGTTAATTAGACTTGCTGTAGAAATAATTTCTCAATATGTACAAATATCAAATCATTATGTTGTATATCTGAAACTAAGATAATGTTGTATGTCAATTATACCTCAATAAAAATTTTAAAAATATATATAAAAGCGAGAGTAAGACACAGGAAGAAGGAAATGAGAAGTTTTAATATATATGGTACAGGAGGTCCAGAAAGAGAGAATAGAGAATGAGAAAGAGGCAATATCTGAAGAGAAAAAGTGAGTATTTTTTTAGTATTCATGAAAGATCCCAATCTTCAGATTCAGGAAGCTCAATGGTATATAAAAAGAAAGCTACCAGACATTTCATAGTGAAGCTGTAGAAGAACAAAGACCCAAAAGATCTTAAAGGCAGTAAGAGAGAAAAGATAGATTACTTAAAAAGGAATGAACATTAGACAAATTTCTTACTTTCCAAAGTAACAAGCAAAGCCAGCAAAATGATGGCATTATATCTTCAAAGTGTAAAGAGAAAAGAAAATATATCTGTAGTACCCAGTAGATATTATGGACACTGATATGGTATGGAGAGAATGTGGTATCCACTATTAAGGCCTCATGCCCCAAAGAGAGACTACTAGATGATGCTATAAAAACTTAAAAGATTTATACCTTCACCATAGGGGTAAAAACAGCATTAATGGTCATCCAGAGAATTTGTTTCAAGCATATTGAACCACTTGGAGAAACAAGTCACAGACAAAGCTTTGCTTTCCAGGAATCCAAGCTATCAAGAACTTCAGGAGATGAAGGAAAGAAAGCTGTACTGGGTTGGCAGAGGGTAACCTGAAGCCCAGACAGCAGCAGGCTGTTCACAGGGCTGATAACCTTGTCCAGTGGCATCTCTCCCATCCCTAACCAACACACTCACAAACGGGGGCCACACTATCCAGCCACATTAAATCTCGACTTGGACTTCAACAGTTAGGATAAGAAACTAGCATTGTTTGTGTCATATTTACAATGTTTCTTAGTTTCTTCCCCATTTCTAGGCATATTTTACTCAAACCAAGGACAGAAACAATTTTTCACACTTGAGTCAAATACAACAGTTCCAGTGGCCATGGAGCTGAGGATCCAGGAAGGACCAGGGGGTTGTGGCAGCACAGACAAGGGGCCCAGAAGAAACGACGCAGGAATGACCTGGAATATCAGTCCTTTTCCATCTGGGCAATTGTCCTACTACCCAGAAAAAAGCAACCCCATTCCCCCAGAGATTTCCAACGGCTACCATGAGCGTCAGAACCTAGTTGGGTTGGGAATACCCCATTTAGTGCCAAAGGGGCATTTAAATTTGTTTTATTTTATATTGGAGTATAGTTCATTAACAATGTGTTAGTTTCAGGTGTACAGCAAAGTGATTCAGTTTATATATATATACACACACACACACACATCTATTCTTTTTCAAATTCTTTTCCCATTTAGGTTATTACAGAGTATTTTTTTATTGGAGTATTATCATTGCCTTACATTGTTGTGCCAGTTTCTGCTGTACAACAAAGTGAAATCAGCTGTATTTATACATATATTCCCATATCCCCTCCCTCCTGAATCTCCCTCCCTCCCTCCCTATCCCACCCCTCTAAGTCGTCGCCAATCATCAAGTTGCTCTGCCTGCGCTAGGCAGCAGCTTCCCACTAGCTCTCTATTCTACATTTGGTAGTGTATATATATGTCAGTGCTACTCTCTCATTTCCTCCCAGCTTCCCCTTCACCCCCCCGCCCATGTCCTCAAGTCCATTCTCTACATCTGCATCTTTATTCTTGCCCTGCCACTGGGTTCATCAGTTCTATTTTTTTAGATTCCATATATATGCATTAGCACACAGTATTTGTTTTTCTCTTTCTGGCTTACTTCACTCTGTATGACAGACTCTAGGTCCTATTACACAGTATCGAGCAGTGTTCCCTGTGCTATATAATAGGCCCTTGTTGGTTATGTATTTTAAATACAGCAGTGTGTACAAGTCAATCCGAAGGGGCACTTCTTGTATGAAATGCTGCTTCTTGCTCTGAAATGGTGCCTGATTATGGGAGCAATCTTTCCAAAAATAGGAACTGTGGTTTGGCAACGGTTATGTGTGTTACTTCCAGGTGAGAGAGGTCTGAAAGACATAGTTTGGATTCATACCTATTTATGAATAGTTCCAGAATAATTCAATGGCTTGGAGGGACACCAGGTAAAATAACTGAAATTACAACAGTCCTGTTGATCCTGAGACACACAGCCTTGATATGGTTCTCTCAGTGTATAAAGTGGCTTGTATCTGTTTGGACAGCCAGATGGGACATCTCTAGGGTTCTGGGGCTTAGCGGCATAAACTCCAGTTGAGGCCCTAATTGGACACCACTCCCTTCTTGCCTGCCTCAGCAGTATTAGAGGAGAAAGCTCATTCCTAGATTTTTCTGCTCTTTTCCAAGCAATTTTGTAATGCCATATTTTATGTTGGGATTGGAGGCTGGGAAAGTGCACGGAACTATTCATTGCAAAGGCAAAGAAAGAATTGGGTAGGAGAGAGAAGGCGGGGAGAGAAGGCAGGTGTAGTGGATGGGCCCCTCATGTTCCCTCTCCACTTCTAATGTCTGGGGCTGTGCTTGTCCAGATGCCCTCCATGTGGTCACTGATGCATGGAGCCAAGAGCCCAGGAGTGAGACACATCTGAGTGGTTCAGGCCTCAGAACCAGCCCTGTTTCTACAATATCTTAAGACAGATTCACAGAGGATGACTATTTTCACATTTGTCTGCCAAGATTTCTGGGCTTCCTTTCAAACCCTTAAAAAATGATCCTTTTTCTATCCACTTTAACCAATTACACAGTATTACCCCAAACCTATAATTTAATCATTCCTCCAGGCACTGAGTAACTGGGGGATAAATCAATAGCATTTGTTCGGAAGCATGAAGTTCCCAAGAAGATACCACGTTCTTTCAGCTCACTTGCAAGCTACACAGACTCCTTATTCTTTTGTGTATGGTCTTCCTTCAGGAAAGGTTTGAGGGAAAACAGTGGTGATGTGTATCAAAAGCTGTCTCCTTGCCCTCACTGTCCCCTGTGCATTTCTCTGTTAGACGCTTGTCACATTGTATTGAAATGATCTCTCTATACATTTGTGTCTTCTTTAATCTCCTCTCAATTTCTCAAGAACAGGAAATGTATCTTTTTGTTTTTGTGTAATAATAGGGTGTTAAGTTTAAAGTTTCAACTGAGATTAGAGATACAATAGATGCTGCACACCAAAGTGAGACACCACGTCACTCTGCAGAGTTTAAAAAGGGAATCTTTGACAACCAGTTCCATGGTTCTTAACTACCTTAATCAGATGAAGGGCTATAAAAAGGAATCAAAGTAGAGAGAGAAGATTTGTGATGCTATTTCTTAGGAGAAAAAATTTGTTTTTCTCTGCTATGAGGACATACTCCTCTCTCTCCCCAACACACAAATACAAAGCCCAAAGTTGGGGTCTGGTGGGTACAGGCAAAGTCATACTTGAGAAATGTAATGTGGTTTAGAACAAGTCAGAGAGAGAGAGAGAGGGAGGGAGGATGGTAGAATATGCACTTGGAGGTCAGTAATCTTCTACAAGGCAAAGAATAGTTGAGTTTGCCCAACAGGCCAGATATCCTAGAGCCATGGTGACTCCCCACCAATAGGAATACTTGGCAGAGGGGACCTGAGCATTGAGGGTCATGTCTGAAGTGGACCTTCGGGGAATCAGGGGCCGAGGGGACACCAGCCAGCTGAGGGAGAGGACAAGTTTTCATCAGAGGCTTCAGAAGTTTCAGCATGTATTTCCCTACTGAATTCACTTTAAAAGGTCAGAGGGAGATAAAAATAAAATTGTGCTTTGATTATAACCTACTGGTCATGTTGGATCAGTATATCAGTCACATTTATTCCCCTAAGTGTCAGACGTAGTGCCTGACTCATCCTAGACGTTTGATAAATGCCGAACTGAGCTGACTGCTTTTGACACATACTCTTTCATGAATCAAGATATGTCCATGGGGCAGCCCAAATGAATGGCAGCCCATATTTTTATTTCAGGGTTATGTCTACTTAAATTACACTTTGGGGAAGATTTTATGGAAACAATTAAAATTAGCTACTAAATATAAATATACATTTAGAGATTAGCTCTTTGTTATTATACATCAATGTTGTCTAGCTCCAGAGACGTGCTCGTATTATAACCTATATAAAGCCCAAACATCTTGTGGTTGGGTTTTTGACAATGTTACAGTCAATGAAATATCTAATAGAAAAGTTTAACTGAAACCAATGGACATCTAGGAAAGCATCCGAAGGTATTACATGCATAACGCATAGAAAAACTTTGTAAAAATTCCTCTTTTGCAATTTCTGTTCTTGTTAGGTCCCCCAAATTTCCCTGCTTGAAATTTTCCCCAAACTCTCTCCGAAATCCACTCCCCAGTTTCTTCTCCCTCATAGCCACAAACCTGGTCTCAGCAGCCCATCCACTGTCCTCTTCCCTTTCTCTTATCCCCTTTTCAGGCTTCTCTGCACAGTTTACTCCATTGCATTCATACTTATGAGTGGAGGGTGAGGAGACTTGGCAGAAAACACCAAGACATTCCTGAGGAGTTTGGCAGAGAAAGAAGAGGCTGTGAACTTCATTTTCCTCTCCATAAAAGGGAGACTTGCCCAAGGGCATCTTTGGGAGTAAGAGTACAGCAATAAACTATAATGGAAAAGAATCTGAAATATCTATATGTCTGAATCACTTTGCTATATACTAGAAACTAACACACTGCAAATCAACTATACTTAAATAAACAAAAACAAAACCCAAAAAACCTGGCCTTTGTTTTACTACCTCTGGAACTTTCTCCACCTCACAATAACTCATCTTTAGTTTAATAATGAAGTGAAACCTGATAAGAAGTGTATTTCTTTGGTTTTGTGATTAAAATGTATTGTATAATATTTTATCTCAGTCATTGATACCTGGGTGTAAATGAGTGAATTAGTTACTTTACTGAGAGTAGGGTTGGATGGTAAATTAAGAAGGGGGAGGCTAAGACATAAGAAAGAAAAATCTCAATAATGGGGGAAAGTGGAACATTCGATACAAAATTTGCCATTTTCTTTTTCAAAATGTTGGCGGGGTTAGTTCTGGTCCTGGAAAATGGCTTATATAGAAATTATTATTTGGGGGATTCTAGCTGGCTGATAGGAGTGTGAATTGGTATGCTACCATTTATTAAATCTAAATACAGAGAAAAAAGACTAGAAGAATATGTTAAATGTGGTTATCTCTGGGTTCAGGATGATGTAGATTTAGAGATTTTTTCTTTTGTGCTTTTCTGTATTTTCCAAGTTCTCCCCATTAACCCCATATTATTTTTGTAAAACAAATAAGAACATATTTTTAAAAAGAAAACATTGCTCTATTTTCTCTAGGTTTGACCTAACTCTTTTCGAGGTGGTGAGTGAACAGGCATCTTTCAATTAGATGCTCCCACAAAGTTGTTAACTTATAACAAATTTCTGGGTCAATGGTTTGCACTTTCTGTAGAACTCCCACGGGAAGAGCCAGGACCCAGTGAAAGTGTGCTACAAGTTACCCATAACTTGTTTTTCTGCCTTTAAGTTAGCAGACATGTTCTTTAGAACTTAGGCTGTTTACAAGATGCCTGAGGTGACAGCTTGGTTTGGGGAGCCCAGGCAAACCGCACCAGGAGCCCCAGATAAACTGAGCGCTTCCTTCACAATTGAACACCTTTTGGGAGTGCTGATGAAAGCCAGAATCCTGAGCCTCACTTCTTTACAACTCTGCCTTAACAGTAGAAAACTGGGAAGCGAGCAGCATCCGCTATGCGTATTAAACAGTTTCTCTTGCAGGTCCCACACTTTCTACCTCAGAAAGTTAGCATTTACATTCAGGTAACACACTTATTAGAATAAATGGAATATGTTGGGGTCACTATTAGTGAAAGTATAGTTACTTATTTGCTGAATCTATAAAAGTCGAGCATTTCATAGTACTTGGTCTATGAGAAATGTCAACCTAGAATAAGAGAAAACAGCCAGATTTATCTATTTTTTTCAAAGTTTTGGTCATGTTCAAAAGCTTTGAAGGTTTCAGTCTTCTCCTACAGTTTAAGCACAGAAGTTTTGGGGGACCGCTTTAAGGGGAAATTCCTTCTAGCATTTCGGACGAACCAAGATCTTGATAGCTGTGTAATATCAAAACACTTCTTTCTCATACTAATATTCCTCTCTGTTAAAATACTTCAGAGTTTTACTTCTAAAGGTTTTCAAAGAAAGGCAGCAAAGCCTGGCATTTGGGGTTTTGTCACTGAGACTCCTGGGAAGTCGGGCTCCTGGGCTTTTGATAAAGTGCAGCTACCAAGACCTTGGCCATAAGGGGAAATTGCCTCATAAGATCCACCTTGCGCCAACTAGCCACCCGACTTCCCCAGCTGCTGCACACACATCATGTTAGTATTAATTTTTTTTCTAGGCTAGAAAAGGGCATAGACTTTGGAGGCAGATAGATCTAGACTCTATTTTTTAATCCCCTTTGCTTATATTGTATTAAACAGTTGTGATTATGGATAAGCAGTGAAATTGACGATCCCTGGGAGAAAAGTGTCAGTAAGGGGCACCACGGGCCCAGCAGAGTCTGGCCATTAACCAATGGCGTTCTGGCCTCATCATCTGTTCTTTTATTTAAAAAAATATAAATAATGATAATAATAATAATTTATTTTATTTATTTATTGGCTGTGTTGGGTCTTCGTTGCTGCACACGGGCTTTCTCTAGTTGCTGTGAGCAGGGGCTACTCTTCATTGTGGAGCGTGGGCTCCTCATTGCCGTGGCTTCTCTTGTTGTGGAGCATGGGCTCTAGGTGCGTGGGCTTCCATAGTTGTGGCACATGGGCTCCATAGTTGTGGCTCACGGGCTCTAGAGCACAGGCTTAATAGTTGTGGTGCAAGGGCTTAGTTCCTCTGTGGCATGTGGGATCTTCCCAGAGCAGGGCTCAAACCCGTGTCCTTTGCATTGGCAGGCGGATTCTTAACCACTGAGCCACCTAGGAAGTCCTCATCATCTGTTCTTGCCATTTGAAAATCATTCTCAAAAATAATTTGAGTGGTGACTTAAATGGGAAGGAAATCCAAAAAAGAGGGGATATATGTATATATATGTATCACTTTGATTCACTTCGCTGTACAGTAGAAGCTAACACAACATTGTAAAACAACTATACCCCAATAAAAAAAATGATTTGATTTCATCTGCTGGCTTTGCCATCTTCTAATCATTCTCCCAAACATCCCCATTTGCTTTCTCATGTCACTCTAAGCCTCAGTTTACCCAGCTTCAAAGTGGGAAGACAAAACCCAGTTTGTTGTTGAGGAGATTAGATGCAGCCCATGCTCATCTCTCCAGCTGCCACTCTGTCTTCCTCATCCTCTTCCTCTTCCCATTCCCACCCCACCTCATAGGTCTTGCCCTTTGCCTCAATATTCTCCCCACTTCTCTTTGCCTAACTCCCACTCAGATTAGAAACCACCTCCTCCAGAAAATCTCTGGAACCACCCACCACAAACCACCACCACCATGACTGGGCGAGAAGTTGATTCCAAAGCACTCTGCAACTGGCCTGTGGTGGCACTTAGCATACGGTATTGTAACTGTGTGTTCATCTATCCGTCTCCCCATCTAGTCTGTATGCTAAATGATGGTGGGCCCTATACCTTGTACATGACTGTAACCTAGGATCTATGGTGCCAGGTACAAAGTAGATGATCAATAAAAATTTGTTAAATTAGTCAATAATGTATGTAGAACTTGCAGAAGTGTACTGGCACACGGGAGGAACCCAACATTGGAGGCCATGACTCTGAGGCTGTGGGACTGTGAGGTGATTCCGTAAGACAGCCAACCCCAGAATTGACATAAATTGTTGGCTAAGAGATCCAAAATGTCAGGCTATATCCCTGATATAGACAGACTCTCTAGAAGCTGAACCCAAAGGGAAATGAACAATTGGACATAGAGGATCATTGCTTTTAAATACTTCTGCTTATTTTAAAGGGTGTATGGGTCTTGGTTCTTTTTAAAAGTTATCTTCCTCCAATGCACAAGGTAGCTTCTCAAGGAAAGATGTAGGCATGTCAGGTGATGGAAGAGAGCTATGTGTTGCCTTCAGGGTCACTGTCCTGACCATCTTTTGTACCTTATCACCTTTGATCCTCAAGGCAGTTCTGAGAGGTTCATTTATCGTCCTTACTTAACAAGAAAAATTAAGTGACTAGCATAGGATCACACACAATAATTTTGGAAAGGAAAGTCAAATCAGGCCCTTCTGGTTCCAAATTCATCCTTTTCCCATCTACTGTACAGCCAAAGAGAAATCGCAACGTTCACCCCCCTTCCCTTTCCCTCTGCTTCAGAGCTCTCAGCAGATAATATAAAGATTATTTGACTTTTACCGATAGATGACAAATGAGACGTGAGGATCTGAAAGATGATGTGACCTGTTCAAAGCTTATCTGTGTCTGCTCTTTCAGTGAGCCTAAGTCAAAGTCTTTGTTTTCACTCACATTATGAGAAATCAAATAACCTTTTTCTTTCCTTTCCTTTCCTAGTAATTGTATGTTTGTAGCAATACCCCTGAGAGGCCAAGAATTTCCTCTGTAAGCAGGCTCACTCCATGTAGTGCTTTCCACTGCAGGGCATAGAATTATCAGGGTCCCATTTAATGTCATTTAAATCCCATCACCCTACAATTAAATAACCTCTGTGCTCTTACAGGGAGGCAACACCCTACCTTTCAACTCTCATCTCCCACTTCCCTGGAGGTTCAGATAATTCCTAGTCACACCTAACACCTGCTAGATGACCGGAGGGGTTAACCGATGTCAAAGTGCCTAGTCACTCCACAGATAGTCCATCACACTGATGTCCCTGGGGCAGTGTGTGAATGATGGACACCTCTCTTAAAGGCTCTCTGGTAGGAAGAATTCCAGATAGTGGGACAGTGGGGGTAGGCAGGGAGAGGAAGCACAAAGGATTTAGTCCTGGCCAAGCCACTGTTTCACTGTCTGCTCCCCGAGTCTACCCCATCCAACAATTCCAGTCTCTGGTGCCAGAGAGCAGTTGGCTCTGGTGCCCAGAGAACAATACATTCAAAGCTGGCCATGTGCCCACACTCTTTATAGAGCACATGGGAGTTGCTCCCCAGGGCACCACAGCCAGGGTGAGCCTCCTCCCAGCACCCAGATTAGCTTAACTCACCTCCTCGTTGTAAGAAAATTAGACGAACACTTATTAACTGGGATGATAATAACATCCTGAAAAGATGAACTAATTAGCAATTATAACGCAAGGGCAGTCAAAATAATACCCATGTTTATCCAGTATCTGTCATTTGACGAATATGGGGCGAGCCATTGCTGTCACTTCATGAATCCTCCCTACATGTTTATGAGGGAGAAAAAAAGCAGAGGCCAGTCAGGAAGAGTCACCGTAGAAGGAGAAGGGCTGAAAAATATGATGACTGTGGATATCAGAGATGGGCAGGCAGTTCCGGAAAGGAAAATACCCGCCTGCCCTTTCTCTCCTGAGCATTTGCTCAGCCCTCCAGGCTGCCCTGGGCTCCTACATTCATGTACGTTTTTCTATTCATGACCTCTGATCTTTTGTAATTACTCCAGGTGCTAATTTCCCAAAGTGTATCCTGATGTATATTAATAAGCATTACTTTTAAAGGATTACATTGAGTCAATCACAATCAGATTTCTTTCACTGGAGGACTTTTCAAAAGCTCTTTTGTTGTTGTTTGTGTTTTTACTTTTATTTTTATTTTTTGGCCACGTGGCATGCAGGATCTTAGTTCCCCAATCAGTGCTTGAACCTGGGCCCCCTGCAGTGGAAGCACCGTGTCTTAACCACTGGACCACCAGGGAAGTCCCTCAAAAGCTCTTTTTTTTTTTTTTTTGGGCACACGGGCTTAGTTGCTCCGTGGCATGTGGGATCTTCCTGGAGCTGGGATCGAACCCGTGACCTCTGCATTGTCAGGCGGATTCTTAACCACTGCGCCACCTAGGAAGCCGCTCAAAAGCTCTTTAATACACTAATATGCATAGTGAATGTCCCAGAGGGGTATGTGTTAGGTTGAACCATTTGAAATCCCTCTTTTGGAGGTCAAAAATAATTGAATGTGAGCAATTTCATGAAGTCCAATCTAATAGCCTTCAACTTCAAATCTTGCTTGACTACAGAAGTCTTCTGGGGAACATTTTGCAGTATCAGTGTCCTCGGAACTCACTTTGGGAACCACTGTCTTAAGCACTTAACTACAAAGACTGTTAGGTGCCTGAATGGTGCATGTTGCTTGGACCCCAAGATGCTCACATGTAACAAGATAATGGATTGAGCAAAATGGGAGGCAGGCAGTTGGGGGAATCCTGCCAGACCTTGGGGCTGAGTTTCTAGGAAGGGTGGCCCAATATGGCATTTCCCAACTCAGTTAAAGTACAGAAATGCACATTATTGTGTAGAGTTACAACTGCTGCTATATTAAGGTATAAGGATTTTTTTTTAACTGTAAAAGTTCTTTAATATATATAGTTTTTATTGTTCCCTGAACAGGGATTGAACCTGCACCCTTGGCAGTGAGAGTGTGGAGTCCTAACCTGGGCTGCCAGGGAATTCCCTACAATGTTTAGTTTTCATGCACAAAGGCTCGAGAGAAGAAGCAGAATATGAAAGGGTACACACTCTGTTACCAACTATGTAAAAATGACTTACTGTTGGGCTTACAAAGGGCCAAAACAAAAAGGGAAATATAGTCATTTACAATGACAGAACTATGGATGACGTTTTGGTTCCGGTTTTCAAAATTTCCTTAAATGTTATTATATTGTTTCACAGAAAAAAAAAATTATACCAGCTACTCCCTAGGCTTTGAGTCCATACGAGAATGTCCTGTGAGATAGTCCCAATGTACCCCCTCCCCATTCTTTCCAGATGGAAAGGTAGCATCAAGGAGAAGATGACTTTCCAGACAGAGCTTTAGTGAGTTATGTCCCACTGGCCCCCTCACTGAGCCGGGAGGAGTCAAAGACCTTACCCTTAACAGCTCCTCTGCCTCCACATCCGGATGAAGGACCAGCCCACCTACACAGGTCCCCAGATCTACCGGCGTTCCCTATACCCAATGGCATCTCCCTAACATCTGCGTTTCAATTGTTTTTGAAGTTTTGAACAGGATCCTATAGCAACAGCCTTTATCAATGATGACTAGTTTTCTCAGCGAGGCCTCAAAACCCTGTTGAATCCGTGTTTCAGAAATACGGTGCCTTTAAAATGGGAAAGGAAAGTAGCAGAAAACATGCCTAACCATACGTGCACAATTACAGCTACCGCATGGAGTAGTGCATGGATTTGTGGGCTGACTTGGGAATCCAGCTCTCACTTATACAGCTGTGTCCGTGGGAAAACATCGTCCCAGTCTTGCTTAGGATGTCACCCCAACGGCTCCTCAGCCGCCTGTTGGTAGAGGGTGAGGTTGTTACTGCCAAGGAATTCCTCTGTCCAGGCCTTGGGCAGCGCCTGGCCTGCAGAGGAGACTCCCAGGACAGCAGCTTCAGGGAGGCAGGATAACTGAGGAGCACCCCCACTCCTCCCCAGGGCTTGGCGGGGAACCCCTCTATGTAAGGAACATCATAGAGTCCTGCTTCCTCTCCCCGTCCCAGTCCCAAATCGGCCTCATTCCTAGGCTCTGGGCGAGTAGCCATCTGCAAGCCCATCCCCAGCCTTCCCTGCGTGCTGTCCTGGAGGAGCTGGTATAAGTGCCAGGAGGCAGAGACCCTCGACAGGGCGTGCCCACAGAGCGGGGCCCGTGGCAAAGGTGACTGCAGCAGGGGCTGGAAACAGGGATGGCTTTTGCTGAATTGCCATGACCCTATATTAAGATGTCTTGACAAAGACCCTTCAACCTAAGGCCACCAGAATGATTCCATGACTTTCCCATCAACTGGCTTCTTCTCTCTTAGCTGCAAAGAGAGCCACCGAAACTTGGATCCTCAACAAAAAAGGGAAGACAGAAGGAAGCGGATAGGAAGCTCTTTCCCTGGACAGGTCAGCTTCTTGACTAGAGTAATTCCTCATCCCCATCTACCCTGACTGCAGGGCTTCCCACCAGGACCTGTCCAGAAACCCAACCCCAGGCTTCAAGGCTTCCAGTCGGGGCTCCTCTGGGGTCTGGAAGAAGCTCCCTCTCACACAGCACTTGCTAGTACATGACTCACCCTCCCACGCCCATAGGACTTTATCCCGACCCTGAAGCTTACACCAGCCACTTTAAAGGACAATTGTCCCCATACTGTTGTATTCTGTTCCAGGACCCTGAGGCTTTTTAGCAAAGGGTACAGTCAATCATCAAATATAAGAAATGAATGAAAAAAGGCTCCCTCCTCATATTAGAGGCAGGTTCCCTGGAGGCAGAGCCTGGTGGTTTTGAATTGTATGGGGCAGCAAACAGGGCGGCTACCACCCCACCAGGCATAGAGAAGCAGAGATGGGACCAGTGTCATGGGGTTGGGGGCGGGATTCAGGAGAGTGGAGCGTCATGGAGACCACAGAAGAAAGTGTTTCAAGCAGGAGGTCGTGGGACATTTTGTGTTGAATGCTGTTGTGAAGACAAAATCAGATCAGAGAAGCTGGTTTGGCCACATGGAGGTCACTAGAAACATTGACAGTAGTGATATCTTGGTGCAGTGGGGACAAAACCCCACTGGAGTAAACTGAAGCGAGAATAGTAATAGAATACGTGGTTTACAGTAAGTGTCTGTTAAGTGCTTTATATGCATTAACACACATAGTTCGCACAATCTTAGGATGCAGATTCTAATATCATGCCTGTTTTACAGATGAGGGACCCAGGCCCAGAGAGGATAAATAATCTGGCCAAGGCCACACGGCTGGAAAGTGGCAGAGCCGGATTGCACCCCGCTGCCCTGTCCAGTTTGTGCCGGGAGCCACCCCCTCACATTCCACAACACCAGCAAATCATATGATCGCTAACTCTGGGCAGCTTTCAACAAGTTTGCTAAGAAGGGAAAAGAGAGGGGGTTGAAGCTGGAGAGGCTGTGGGGCTGAGAGAGGGCTTTTCTTTTAAGCTACAAACACTGATATTCGGGTGGCATGCTGATGGGATACCGGAGGAGCAGAGGAGAGGTGAAGACGCTGGCTGGAGGAGGGGAGAGGAGACGGATCCAAGGCTCAGAGGGGTTGCCCTTTGCTGGGAGCCGGGCTCATCCTCTGGTACCAGGAGAGGAGGCAGAGAAAAAGGTGTGTGGCAGGCAGTGTGGCAGGCAGCCGTGGAAGAGAAAGGATGAAGGAGTCAGAAGACTGCCTGCTCCTATTTTCTCAGTGAAGGATAAAGCCAGATAATCATCTGAGACCAGGGTAGGAGGTTGGGGCAGAGGAGGTTTGCAGAGGCCTGAAGAGGGAAGAGAGGTGTGAAATGGCCTTTTTGGGGTGAAGAGCGAGGAGAACGCAATGAAGAGCCAGGACAGGAAACAAAAAAGAGACAATTCAATACCCGACACTTTACGGATGCTCTATTTCTCAAACCTTTCATGCTTTTTATTCGATGAAATTTTTCATTCTAAACCTGCAGGGAAAGAAAGAGGGGAACCTGCCTGCCCTTTCTCCCATTACTGCTATGCTGGGAGCGGTAGGAATACATTTGGAAGTGATATGGTAGTAAATCTGAAACATTCCAGGCAGCGGGTTTGGGATTGTGGAAAGCTAATATAAAGAGAAATATAACCTGGGTTTCTTACCTGCAGAAACTTCATGTTTTTTTCCTTTGTTTTTATCAAGGCCCGTCTGCCATCTGCCTCTCTTTCGAACACTTCTTAAGGAGAAGTGCAGAATGATAAATGATCGCGGGTGAAATCTACCTGTAAATCCTCATGCTTTCCCCAAGGAATCACGGAGCCCAGAGAGAAGGCTAACACAGCATCACCTGGGGGGCTTGTTAAAGCACAACTTGCTGGGCCCCGCTCCTGGTTTGGGATTCGGTAGATCTGCAGAGGAGAGTGCGAATCTGCATTTCCAGAGGTCCAGGTGTGGCTGCTGCCTCAGCCAGGAAACCGCACTGACTGTGGAGAGAATGTCATCCCCCCAGGCAGCCAAGCACTTCCCGGAATCTCACAGAACAAGGATCGGAGAAGAAGGTATCTCAAGTGCACTGAAATCCTGGAAGACCCTGGACACAGCAGCCTCTTAAGCCCAGCTGCTGTTTTTGGACTGGTCATTTCTCACCTTCCCTTTGCGTCGCTTTGTTACTCTGTAAAAACGATGGGAGGGGATGATTGGGTAAGAGTATCTAACATCCAGTGCTAACTACATGCAAGATGGTGCTGTGAGCTCTTCACACGCATTAACTCATTTAGTCTTCACAACCAAGTGAGGCTGGTACTATTATTAACTCCAATTTACTGAGGAAATGAAGACACAGAGAGGGTAAGTAACTTACTTGGGGTCACTCAGCTAAGAGAGCTGGAATATGAATACAGGTGAGACTAACCCCAGCACTGACATTATTTCCACTTCTTTATATGTCAAAGGTAAGTATGGATGAAGCTTTGGTCTCTCAGATTTAGGGATCTTTGATGTTTTGGTAAATCGTGGTCAACTGGGGTCCAATTCAGTTTTTAGCTAGGGTCACCGGGCAATATGGAATCACTGAAAGAGCAATGTCCTACACATTTTCAACTGCATGACCCTTTGGCAAGTTGCACAATTTATTTTTATTATCCTATAATCGATAAAATGAGGGGGTGTACTGACTTTCTGAATTTTCAAGCTCTGAAAGGATGGAATTTTCACTGAGATTCAATCACCGCTTACTCCTACACTCACTCATCCAGAGAAGCTGCCTGAAACAACACAGACCCAGGGTTGATAAGCCACAGGCTGTAGCCTGTTCTGGGGACAGCACCCTCCTCAGCTGGTTGAGAATTCTTGTGCCCTGATCGCCTCTGGTCCCTGAGGAGTTTTGCCGGTGATGAGCTGGGTTCTGCTTTAAGTGCAGGAGATGAGGCAGAGCTGATTAGAAAGATAATTTTCTAATAAAATCCCTATAGAGGTCTAGGTAGGAGCTTGTTGGTTCCTGCCAGTGGCTGACCAGGGGACATGGAGCAGTTATCTTGCCTCAACATTTGCATCTATGAAATGGAGATAATTGGAAGTGTGGTGTCCTTTAGCTAATTAACCACTACCCACTGTCTGGTTATAGCTTCATAGCTCCATCAGCCCCCTGAAGGCTGTGACTCTTGACATCAGCAGTGCATCATCAGAAGATTTAGATTCTGAGTTTGTACACACAAGGGCCTCCCAGACTCACCTCACCCACCTTAATGCTTGATAGAGCCAGACATTTATTTTAAATCCTAGTCATCCTCAGGTTTATAGAAGAATTGTCTCAGACTCACAGAAAACAAAAGGTAGGGTGGACTTTTTTTTCAAAACAAGAAGCTGAAAAACTCTGAATATTCTCTAGAGTGTTGTTAGAGTGACCTGTTGTTAAGAGACCCCAGTTACAATTTATCCCAAGTGTGTTAGAATGCGTATTTCACGGGCATGTGTCAGGCATTGTAGAGATATTTGCAGATAAAGACTCCAGCAATAGCTCTTAGGAGGTGCCAGGCACACAGTTATCACATGTCATTCACTCAACTTTAGGAGTTAAGTTCTATTATCAGCTGATTTCATAGGTAGGTAAATTGAGGCCCACAGAGTTCAAGGTGCCACAACAATTTGAACCCAGACAGTATGATTCCATAGCCAAGATGGGTAGCCATGGAGCTACACAGCCTCCCTACAACAGGGGACAAGACAAAGGCCAGGCCCTCGAGGAGCCAACCCCACTGAGGGAAACAGGCACAGTGTGGGAAGACATTCGGGAACCTTTTTGAAACCTTGAAAATGTTGAAGTATGTGGGCCGAGCGATGGGATTCAGAATGTCCTGCTTGAGCAGTGGAGGAGCTGAGGGTGCGGGGCGTGGAGACTAATATCACCCTGTTTGGCCCTGAAGGATGGCTGGTTAGCCAAAGACGGGTAAGATTCCTCAGAGGAGGAACAACCTAAGACAGGCACAGTCGCAGAGGGGCCAACAGGGGTGGTGCATAGAGCCTTCCTTATATCACCGTGTTTGGCCCTGGAGGATGACTGGTTAGCCAGAGACGGGTAAGATTCCTCAAGGGAGGAACAACCTAAGACAGGCACAGTCGCAGAGGGGCCAACAGGGGTGGGGCACAGACCCCCAATATCTGAGAGAGGTCTCCTGCCCCCAGGGCTGTTTTGCTCTCCACACCCAGCTCAAATCCACACCTGCTCAGCTGGGACCCAGGAGGCAAACAAGGATCATTGCCCCAGTCATGTGAGGCCTTTGATTGTTTATGAGTGTAACCTGAGAATGTTAGCTGAGGAACTCAATAAAAGCAACCTGGGATGAGTCAGCAGGGCTCTTGATCCGAGAGGTCTTGAGCCCCCCGGTCCCACTTTTCTCTTCAGTCTGTGTCTGTGTCTTCTTCAAGCTCGCGGCACCCGTCACTCGCCTCGAGTCGCCGAGCTGGTCTCGGCAGCACAGGAACAGGTATTCATCACCACGACTGACCACAAACATACAAGGAGCAATTAACTGCACTAGAAAGATCCAGGAAGACTTCAAAGTGGAAGTAGCATTTGAGCTGGGTGCAGAAAGAAATGAGTAGCATTACAGCTGGTGGAGATGGGGCCAGAGAAATGTGCTCAGGAGATAACCAACCGCTGGTGCAGGCAGGAACACTGGTTCCTCCTGTTTGAGACTTTCTTCCGACGTGTAATTTATCTCATTCTCTAGCTCCCTGTTCTGCTCATGAGGATGGGATCTCAAGGCCCTGAAGTCTCAGGTTTTACAGGCTCAGAGAGTCTGAAAGTTGGACCCCTCTTTTCACACCTTGATGGGGTTTCAAGTGTCAACATGGCTTGTGCTGAGATCCTCCCTAGGCTAGGCCTTTGGTAAGATTTTCTCACTGGGCAAACTTTTGTTATGTTGCCAAGCACCGCCTTGGCCATCAAAGTCTGGTATGTCTGAGCCAGCCATCAGCTTGAAAACTTGGGGGCAATGGGATACCAAGATTCTGGAACAAAGTTCCCCAAGCCTCATGTTCTAGCCTCCCTCATTCTCTGTTTCATCCACCTTCCTCTGGTGGAAAGATTTCTGCTCCTTCTCTAAGCAGTGGCTTCCTTCCTTTGACACGTCTCCATCGGTCCCATTGTGACTGGTGATTTCCTGCAATCTTGAATGCTCCAAAGAGCTCTCTTCAGGTATGAGAGTTGCAATGGGACAGATGAAGAATCCAGGGAGAAGGAAGGAAGGAAAGAAGGGAGGAAGAAAGGAAGGAAGGAAGGGAGGAGAGAAAGGAGGGACGGGGGTAAGGAGGAAGGAGAGCAGAGTGACAATTTGAAATCCATGTCCTTTTGGCCTCACTTCTGCTTTAGCTTGTGTCTCTGCTTTCTGGAAGGAGAGCTACCAGATCCTTCAGCTATTTGATATTCTCTGTTGACACTAGGCTCATGGGTGCATTGAGCATGCAGACTCAGAGGATCCTTGCCTCTTGCTCGCCTCATTTGGGTTCAGGAGCTACTTGGCATCATATTCTCCTCTGTTTCTGGGCAAAGCCACGTGAGTTCTGCTTAAATGCTGCATAGGCCATATTCCTGTCTGGATTGGGTGTCCTGACCAGCACCAGGCCTGTATGACACCCCTACCAGCCCTGGGTGCTCCACGAAGCTGCTCTGTTGACACCCATGAGACCCTTCTACTCTCCCATCATTTACTCCCAGCTCTTTCTTTGACTCTCCTTCCTCTGCCCACCCTTCAGCATTGGAGTTCTTTGGCTTCCCATCCCCGGTCCCTTGCTCCTCTCCTGCTACGTGCTCTCCTTAGAAGACATCCCAGGTGACTATTCCCTGCCTCCTGTTTCTGATTCTCAAATTGACATATCCAGCCCTGACCTCTCCCAGTTTCAGCCTTGTATCTTCTGCTGTCCACTGAGCAGCTCCACCTAGAGGTCCCAGGGGAACCTCAAATTCAACACATGCCAAAGTCAACTAACTCTCAAGTCTTTTCCCTCTTTCCCAACTCACTGTATCTAATCCAGGAACATGGGGTTCATTCCAGGCTCCATCATTTGCCTCATCCATTCCTATTCTGCACCACCCTACCTGCCTCTCCATTCATTTACCAAATATCACCAATTTTAAGTCCTAAGCATTTCTGGAATAGATTTTCCCTCTCTGGACCCCTGCTATCATTCTTGACTTCAGATCCTTATCATTCCTTATGTAACTGTTTCCCTACCTTTCTCTGCCCCCATATCCACCCTCTATGCTGCCTCTGGAATCACCTGCCTAAGATGAAAACTACCAAGAGTCCCCTGCTTGAGACTTCGATGGCTTCTTATCACCCACCCCTAATTCCCAGCTCAGAGTCTGCTAAAGGCCCAGCATGACCTGGCTCAGCGTCTCCAGCCTCATCTCAGCGCTCCCTGCCTCAGACTTCATGCTCTGCTGATGATGCAGAGTAGCTTATAGCTTTCCAACACCCCATCGCTTCATGAGCTTTATTCTATTATCCTATCCCCCCTGTCCAGTCGTGTCCTATCCTCTCTGTCTAGAGGGTCCTTCCCAACCGTTTTTACCTGGATTATGCTAATTCACCCTCAAGACTTAGCCTAGCCATCACCTGGCTCAGGAAACCTTCCCCAAAGCCTTAGGTTAGGGAAGTGCTCCTGTTGCATTCTGCCCTATATCTCATGACTTATGAACAGGAGGTTGGAATTGTGTTTGGGAGTCTTTCTTTCCCATTAGCCTAAAATCCTATTAGTGTTTTAGTTGCTTTCGTCCTAGTGCCTGATGCAGTGCCCAGCACAGAGTAGGTGCTCCGTTAATGTTGTTGAGCAGAATGTAACCCCTTCAGAGCAGGAATCATGACTTTTCCACTCATGAACTCCTAGCGGGCACTCAAATGTTCCATGGGTCGCAGTTATGGTCAGTTAATCTGCAACAAAGGAGGCAAGACTACACAATGGATATAAGATAGTCTCTTCAATAAGTGTGCTGGGAAAACTGGACATCTACATGTAAAAGAATGAAATTAGAACATTCTCTAACACCATATACAAAAATAAACAAACTCAAAATGGGTTAAACACCTAAATGTTGTAAGACAAAATACTATAACTCCTAGAGGAAAACATAGGCAGAAGACTCTTTGATATAAATTAAAGCAATATTTTTTTGGATCAGTCTCCTAAAACAAAGGAAGTAAAAGCAAAAATAAACAAATGGGACCTAATTAAACTTAAAAGCTTTTGCACAGCAAGGGAAACCGTGGAAAAATGAAAGACAACCTACTGAATGGTAGAAAATAATATTCGCAAATGATATGACCAATAAGGGGTTAATATCCAACATATATAAACAGCTCATACAACTCAACATCAAAAAAACAAACAACCCAATTGAAAAATGGGCAGAAGAACCAAACAGACATTTCTCCAAAGAAGACATACAAATGCCAACAAGCACGTGAAAAGGTGATCAACATCACTAATTATTAGAGAAATGCAAATCAAAACTGCAATGGGGTAGCACTTCACACTGGTCAGAATGGCATCATTAATAAGTCTAATAAATGCTGGAGAGGGTGTGGAAAAAAGGGAACGCTTCTATGCTCTTGGTGGAATGTAAGTTGGTGCAGCCACTGTGGAAAACAGTATGAAGGTTCCTCAAAAAACTAAAAATAGATTTGCTATATGTTCCAGCAATCCCACTCCTGGGCATATACCTGGACAAAACTGTAATGTAAAAGACACATGTACTCCTATGTTCATAGCAGCACTATCTGCAATAGCCAAGACAGGGAAACAACCTAAATGTCCATTGACAGAGGAATGGATAAAGAAGATGTGGTACTTATATATAGTGGAACACCACTCAGCCATAAAAAGGAATGAGATAATGCCATTTGCAGCAACATGGATGGATCTAGAGATTATCATACTAAGTGAAGTTAAGTCAGACAGAGAAAGACAAATACCATATGATATCACTTACATGTGGAATTTAAAATATGACACTAATAAGCTTTTATGAAACAGAAACAGACTCAGACATAGAGCACAGACTTGTGGTTTTGTGGTTGCCAAGGGGCGGGGGGGGTGTGGATGAGAGATGGAGTGGGAGTTTGGGTTAGCAGATGCCAACTATTATGTACAGAATAGATAAACAAGGTCCTACTGTGTAGCACAGGGAACTATGTTCAGTATCCTATGAGAAAGCATAGTGGAAAAGAATATGACAAAGAATGCATGTATATATATATAACTGAATCACTTTGCCGTACACCTGAAACTAATACAACATTGTTAATTAACTGTATTCCAATATAAAATAAAAAGTTAAAAAAAAAAGGCTAAATAGTCTCATGTCAGTTGAGGTCACGTTTGGCTGCTTAATGAGTTAACAAAAAACTTTTCCTTTCAAAACAAAACAAAACAAAAAACACAACATGTGAATCAACTATACTTCAATAAAACAAAAACAAAACACCCCCACAACCTGATTAAAAAATGAAGAACTCAACAGACATTTTTCCAAAGAGGAAATGCAGATGGCCAACAGGCACATGAAAAGATGCTCAACATCGCTAATCATCAGGGAAATGCAAGTCAGAGCCACAATGAGATATCACCTCACACATGTCAGAATGGCTACCATCAGAAAGAACACAAACAACAAGTGTTGGCCAGGATGTGGAGAGAAGAGTACCCTTGTACACTGTTAGTAGGAATGTAAACTGGGGCGGCACTGTGGAAAACAGTATGGAGGTTTCTTTAAAAACTAAAAATAGGGTTACCATATGATCCAGCAATTCCACTCCTGGGTATATACCTGAAACAACAAAACCACTAATTCGAAAAGATACATTCACCCCAATGTTCATAGCAGCATTATTTACGATTGCCAAGGTATGGAAACAACCCAAGTGTCCATCAACAGATGAGTGGCTAAAGAAGCTGCAGTATATATGCAATGGAATACTATTCGGCCATAAAAAAGAATGAAATTTTGCCACATGTAGCAATATGGATGGACTTGGAGGACATTACGCTAAGTGAAATGTCAAAAAGAGAAAGACACTGAGATGAAGCGAGAGAGTAACACAGACATATATATACTACCAACTGTAAAATAGTCAGTGGGAAGTTGTTGTATAACAAAGGGAGTCCAACTCGAGGATGGAAGATGCCTTTGAGGACTGGGGTGGGGAGGGTGGGGGGGGCTTGGGGGGGGCGTCAAGGAAGGGAGGGAAGATGGGGATATGTGTATAAAAACGGATGATTGAACCTGGTGTACCCCCCTAAAAAATAAATAAATAAATTAAAAAAAAAAAAAACATAAGGTCAATTGACCTGAATAGTACTCATAAAAAATAAATACTTAAGATTAAAAAAAAAAAAAAAAAAAGAGAAAGACAAATACTGTATGATATCACTTACATGTGGAATCTAAAAAATACAATAAACTACTGAATAAGGCAAAGAAGAATCAGACTCAGATCTAGAGAACAAACTAGTGGTTACCAATGGGAAGAGGGTATGGGGAGAAATAATGAGGGGTAGGATATTAAGAGGTACAAACTGTTATGTATAAAATAAATAAGCTACAAGGATATATTGCACCACACAGGCAATATAGCCAATATTTTATAACTATAAATGGAGCATAACCTTTAAAAAGTGTGAATCACTAGATTATGCACCTGTAACTTACATAATATTGTACATCAACTATAGTTTAATTTTTAATAAGAAACTGGGACCTCCCTGATGCCACAGTGGTTAAGAATCCACCTGCCAATGCAGGGGACACGGGTTCAATCCGTGGTCCAGGAAGATCCCACATGCTGCGGAGCAACTAAGCCCGTGCGCCACAACCACTGAGCTTGTGCTCTAGGGCCTGTGAGCCACAGCTACTGAAGCCCGCGCACCTAGAGCCCATGCACCTAGAGCCCATGCTCCGCAACAGGAGAAAGCCCACGTGCAGCAACAAAGACCCAATGCAGCCAATACATAAATAAATAAATAAATAGTATGAGTATGAATTAAGGAAATTACGGCAAAGAAAGAGGCTTTGTCAGGGCGGAGAGTGGACACCGGGATCCCCCAGGTGGGCTCCACCTGCTTCCCTGGAACAGCCCTCCAGACCCTGCTTCCCACCCAGCCTGCCAACTGGCCCTCTTCCCAGTGCCTCTTTGCACAAAGGTTCAGCCCCTCTGCTGGACCTAGGCACGCTGGGGTCGACAGGAGGAGCCTCTGCTGATTGCAGTGGGTCTCTGGAGCGTGGGGGATCTGCGTTTTGAACACCCACCTCCTGCTAATCCTCCCGCAAAACCAGTCCGGCTGGTTGTAACGTATTCTTAGAAAGCCCACACATCCTTCCTGGGAACTCCAGGCCTGCTTGCTCGTTGCATGAGGAGTGTGGAAGCAAGGAATGGGGGTCCGAGGAGCTGGGCGGGCAGGGCGTGGGGCAGGCATGGCGCTGGGGACAGAGCTTGGGCTTCAGAGTTGGGTAGAGGGGATTCAAACGCTGCCCTGCCCCTCACAGGCTGTGGTGAGGGTTAAAGGAGGCTCCTGTTGAGGCGCCCAGCCCAGGGCATGGAGAAGGAAGGTGCTGGCAAAATGCCGGTTCCTCTGATGTAAGTGCTTCTTGGGAAATCCTCACAGGGCAGAAGAGTCCGAATGGGAGGCAGCAGAGTGTCCTTGCAGGACACAGGAAGCGCATTGCTGCCCGACAGCCCTGCCATCGCCCAGAGTCCCCCCAGCCCCCGCTGCAGGCCTGGCGGCTTCAGATGGACGCGAGTGAGGGAGCTGACGTTTTGTTTTGAGGAAAAGAATTCTCTGGGCTGCCTCTGGGAAGTAACGTTCTCTCGGCCTCTTCAGAAACTTCACTGTTCACCTGAGGTTTCCCTTCCTTCCTCCCTTCTCTTCCTTTCACTGGAAAAGACAAATAACCCCTAGAACCAACACCCAGCAGTCCTCCTAAACACCGTCATGAGTTGCAACCAGTATTGAATCACCAACTGTTTCAGGAAAACCCTTCATTCCCTTTCCACCTCTTTCCTTCCAGAAAGGTAAGTGATGGCCTGAGGGATGAAGAGGCAGCTAGAGGGAGCTTCGTACGAGGAGCAGAAGGGAAGAGGCTTTCTCCACTGCTGGGGCGTTAGGCGCATCCCCTCAATCCTCCGCCTCCAGCCTCTCAGCTCTGCTGACGGACCTGCACAACCGCAGCTTACGCGGGCCACTGGCTCCTCTTCTGCTGTTTCTGTACGTCCCTCCCCCACCCCATCCCAGGCCCCCGGGTGGGCTGACGCTGGCCTTCCACAAAGCTCTGTTTTCTCAGCAGCAGCACCAGCAGCAGCAGGGGGTCTCTTCTCCAAGAAGCCCCCAGGAAAACGAGGGACTCTGCCCTGGAGCCGGCGTGGAGGAGGGGTGTTGGTGGGAATGACTCAGCGGTACTGAGACGTCACCGCCACAGGGAAGTGTCCAGGTGCGCTCACCGCCTTCATCCTGGCCGCTACAGACCCACCCATCATCAGCCACAGATCCTTTCCACCCCACCAGGCAGCCCCCTGCCCCCGTGCGTGGTGCCCAAGCACGCGCCTCGACAGCCCAGCCTGGCGCACACGCTGGCAGGTACCATCCCGCCCTGATCTTGAACGGGGTCTCCAGTGGCTGGGCTGTGACATTCAGCCCACTCCCCTTAGGCTCTTGTCTGCCCAGGCTCCCGACATCAGGTAAGATTACAGGGGGGGACCTCTGGGACAGCCTGGCAGTCCTCAGCACCCCCCAAAGACCTCACCCCTGTTCCCTCCACCTGTAAGGACAGAGAAGAGAGCCCTACCTCCAGAAGATGACCTGCCTCAACGAAGCCATGGCGGCGGGGAGGGGGGCCCTTCCCGCAGGGCGCTGAATACTGGGGTGAGCGGAGCTGCCGCTGCCCTCCTGGTGCTGTGACTCACGGCCGGTGGGGGTGCCCTGGCCTTAAATAGTGGGCTCAGCCGGGAGGGGTCGGTGCAGCCGTGGACGGCTCAGGTATGAGGAAACAGCGCGGCTCTGCAGAAGTCCCTGCGGGCACAGAGGCGGCCCGTCCCAGCCAGGGGGCCAGCCCGCACAGCCGCCTTGCCAAGGCTTGAACTGGTGAGAGGGTGGGAAGGAAAAGCTTCCCAGGGCCCCTGCTCCAGGGCTCATATTCACATGCATCTATTCTGCTGACTCTGCGGAAGGGAGTGCTGGGGAGGGAGAGTTCATCTCCACCTAAGAAAGGACCTGGACAGCTCAAAGTGGCAGGTCTGTGCCAGGAAGCTGGGAGGCTGGAGTCCTTCCTGTGGCAGCTGGTGCTCTGACAGAGGCTGGGTCATCCCTGGTGGGGTCTCTCATGGAGGAGACTCAGGATGCGTCTTCTCCTCAGAAGGCTGTGAGCCAAGATGACAAGAGTGCCGAGTCTGTCACGCAAGACCGAGCTTTCCCCGGGCACCTGAGACTGCCCGGCTGGGTGGGCAGTTTCATTTAGTTAAAGGGTGACAGGTCCTGCCCTGCCCACCTCACACCTAGTTTGAGACTCCAAAACGACACGGAGTGTGTACTGCATAGAAGCTATTTGCTGTCCGGTGAGTGGGTTAAGAAAACTGGTCTCTGACACTTCATCCAGCGCTCAGATTTCCAATGAGACGGGACGTCTAAGGCATAAAGATGGCTCTCTCTGTATTGTTTCCTCCATCCCCTGGAGGGACACCCCCCCGGAGGGAGAAACATCCACCTGACTGGCTGGTTCACCAGCTGCTGGCTGGCTGACTGTGTTTATTTCGGGGTAAAGATGCCCCAGGACTTCAGCAGAATGACTCCAGTGTTGCCACACAGGCTGCTGGAATAGGCACAGAGCACAGCTGGGAAAGGAAGACAGAACCTGGTGGTGGGGAGAAGACAGCAGAGGAGAGGCTAATTCAATAGTGGGAAGATCTTTATTTGTTTTTATTTCTTTGTATATTTTTTCTCTCTAGGCTTTCTTTTTTAAGTTGGAGTATCGTTGATTTACAATGTTGTGTTAGTTTCTGGTGTATAGCAAAGTGATTCAGTTACACATATATATCCTTTGTCATGTTCTTTTTCACTATAGGTTATTACAAGATATTGAGTTTAGTTCCCTGTGCTATACAATAGATCCTTGTTGATTCTCTATTTGACATATAGTAGCGTGTATCTGTCCATCTCAACCTCCTGTTATCCCTCCCCTGTGCTATACAATAGATCTTTGTTGATTCTCTATTTGACATATAGTAGTGTGTATCTGTCCATCTCAACCTCCTGTTATCCCTCCCCCTCCCTTTCTCTTTGGTAACATAAGTTTGTTTTCCCTCTGTGAGTTTATTTCTGTTTTGTAAATACGTCCATTTGTATCATTATTTTAGATTCCACATGTAAGCGACATCATTTGATATTTGAATTTCTCTGTCCTACTTTCTTCACTTCGTATGATAATCTCTAGGGCCATCCATGTTGCCACAAATGGCATTATTTCATTCTTTTTTCTGGCTGAGTAGTATTCCATTGTATATATGTACTATATCTTTATCCATTCCTCTGTCAGTGGACATGTAGGCTGCTTCTATGTCTTGGCTATTGTAAACAGTGCTGCTATGAACATATGGCAACTCTATTTTTAATTTTTAAGGAAGCTCGGTACTGTTTTCCATAGTGACTGCACCAATTTATATTCCCACCAGAAGTACAGGGTGGTTGTGGGAAGATCTTTGGAGTTAATCAGAGCCAGGTCTAAATCCTGGGTTCCGAATCATGTGACTTTGGGGAAATTCCATTACCTTTCTTCAAGGCATCTCTTACTGGGCTGGGGTGCAGGGTACCTGAGGGGGTCCACATCCCTTCCCTTTCTGCAGAATAGGTAAAGGGGTAACACCTGGGACTTACGAGGTACCCATGCTAACTGGATCCTTCCTGGGTCGGGGGAGGCTGAAGGGAGTGGGAGCAGTGATTTAAATAATTCCTATACATCTGACCCATCCCAAAGGCACAAGGTTTCTGCCCAACTCCTCAACAAGCCTTAAAAAGAGCAGCCCCACTTCAAACAGCCTGGAGCAGGGTCACTGAGTCTGTCTCTTCCAGCTGTCCATGATCACTACAGGATGGGCTAAGGAAGGCCTGGAGGAAAAAACCAAGATGACCCACTGAGAGATAAAGTGGCCAGCAAGCAGCTTCTGTCAGGAGGAGCTGGAGGATCCCACCTGCCACGGGAGCAAGCAGCGTCAGACAGCGACACAGAGCTAAAGCATCACGCCGCCTCTGCAAACAGCCATCATCTGTTCTGACCCCACAACCTGAAGAGTCAGGCACATAAAATAACAGAAAAATCATTGCAAAGCAATAGACCAATATTGTAAGATGTTAGAATAACATAAATGTGTGTGTTTGTGGAGAGAGAGAGATTTTGAAACATTGATCTCTCCAGGATTTGAGAGCCTCTCTAGACACTTTCTTCTCTGAGAAATGCCTAATGCCTCCTGATCTGTCCTGTGCCCAGGCTATCTTCCTTCACCTCTCCCATAAGTGATGGGGTTCTCTGTAATTCTGTCCTCTGCCTTCTCTTCCCGCAACGTCCATGTCCCCTGGGTAACCTTGTCCACTCCTCTGCTTCTACTGCCCCTGTCTGCAGACTGGGATATCTGTACCCCCAGCCCATGGCTCCTGACAGAGTTCGGGCCCCAGACGTCCAGCTGCTTAGTGGAATCTCCACTTGCTGTCCTTCAGGGACTGCAAAACCGAACATGTCCAAGCCAGAATGTACCTTCATCCATCTCTAACCCCACTGCTTCTCCTGGGTTACAGCTCTTGGAAACGGCAGCATCGCATGCCAGATCGCCCAAGTCAGAAACCTGAAAGTCACGCTCTACTCTCTCTTCCCCTCGCCCCTTACACCTCCATGCTCGCTAAGTCTCCTGATTCTTCCTGTTTGTATCCGTTTGTTCCAGTCATCACAAAGTACCACACAAAGTACCATTACAAAGTACCAGAGACTGGGTGGCTTAAACAAAGGAAATGCATTTCCCCGCAGTTCTGGAGGCCAAAGTCCAAGATCATGGTATCACCAGGGTTGGATTTTTCTGAGGCCTCTCTCCTTGGCTTGAAGACGGTTGTCTTTTCCCCGTGTCCTCACATGGTCTTCCTTCTATATGTCTCTGTGTCTCTCCCCAAGATAGACAAGGAGAAAACAGATTTCGTATTTGTTTCACACATCTGCTTTACCTTTGGTCTGAATCCTAAATTGTTCTTCTATCTTATAAGCACAGCAGTCATATAGGATTAAGCCCACCCTTAACTATTAACTTAATCACATCTTTAAAGACTCCCATCTCCAAATACAGTCACAATCTGAGGAACTGGGGGTTAGGACTTCGACATACGAAATTTTTCAGGGGAGGACACATTTCAGCCCGTGATACGCCTTTATGCCTCCCAAATCCACTCCTTTCTCTCTATGCCTATTGGTAGCTCTTGAATTCAATCCCTCATCATTTCCCATTTGAAGTGAATTATTAAACAGTCTCCTATTTCATTGTCCTGTCCTGAGTCTGCCCCTATACGTGCCAATCTACCTATTTCTGCTAGAGTGATTTTTCTGATCAGACCTCTTCCAGGGCTAAAATGATCCATGGTTCCCCAGTGCCTGTGGTCTGGCATCTACCGACCTTTCTAGATTCTGCTCTCACATTCCTTCTCCTCACTCCCTATACCAGGCATGCTGAGCTGCTTTGGGTTTTCCCCAAATGCAACGCTCTCCCAAGCTGCTCCCAGCTGCCTTTGTACATGCTGCTCTGTCTGCCTGGGATCCATCCCCTGCCCTCTCCTTGCTTGTGATCAGTTCTATGGGAAATTTTCCCCAAGTTCTTCCACCTGGCAGGTGCCATCCTTTGGGCTCCCATGTGAACCTCGTGCCTACTTCTGAGTTCCTAAATTATGACTGTGGACTTCTCGGACTCCTTCACTAGACACTCCTTAAAAATAGAAAAGGCGTCTTGTTCATTTTTGTATTTCACACCAGCATAAGGCACGCACAGAGTAAGGGGTGTTACATGTTTGTTCTAACACAATGATAGTACTATTTCCTGTTTATGCATCTGTCTCATTGCTAGTCTGCGAGCAACTAGGGGATAAAAACGAGGCCACATTCATCTTTGTGTCACAGGTCTTAACACCATGTCAGACGCATAAAAAGGACTTGGTATATTTGATGGATGGGTAAGCAGGGATCACATCAGGACGGGACCCGTCAAACCCTTTCTAGAGCAGACATCTTGTAAGCGGGATCGATGCTGTCAGAAGTGGAAGAGAACAAGCTGCCTTTGAGATAGGAGAACAGTGTAGAATTAAGGCAAAGGCTTGGGCAGATATGGGAAACAAATACGAAGTCTGTTTTCTGCTTGTCAATCTTGGAGAGACAAAGATCAAGACTAATAAGGTATCTAGAACCGAAAAGGTCTTCTCGTGAATTTTTTTAAGCTAGTGGGAACCTGCTGCATAGCGCAGGGAGCTCAGCTTGGTGCTCTGTGGTGACCTAGATGGGTGGGATGGGGGTGGAGGGGTGGGAGGGAGGTCCCAAAGGGAGGGGATGTATGTATACATATAGCTGATTCACTTCTTTGTGTGGCAGATACTAGCACAGCATTGTAAAGGAACTATACCCCAATAAAAAAAAATTCTTTAAGCAGCCCAGTCACCTGGGGCTCTATTTTCTCATTAAGTATCTATATTTCCCTGTGCACCAGGTTAAAGTTTCCTTCCTAGCGTACCCTGACAGATAGAAGAGTGCCCACTATGTGTGGGGCTTTGCACTGTTTACAAAAGGCCATGAGCTCATGTGATCCTTACCATAACCCTGTGGGGTGAGTTTTATCAATGAGAAACTGAGTCTCAGAGATTAAGGGATTTGTTCAAGGTCAATAATTTGAGTTTTCTCAGGGCTTCTTGCCTGTGTGTATAGAAGGGATCAAAGAGATGAGTCTAACAAAGCTTTCACTACCTCCTGAACTTTGCCATCTAATCTCTGGCAGTCTGCAATTTTACCTCTGAGTGTTTCAGGACATGTCACGGAGGTTCTCAGAAAGGCAAACTGTGAAAGAGCCTTACGCTGCAGGCCCCAAGAAATCACGCCTTCGTGTCTCTAAGCCTCTGTTCAGTCCCCTCCTGCACTGACCCTGGGCTGGACATTGGGATGTCAGCAAAGCTGATGCAGGCAGAAGCCTGAAAGGTACACGTGCATTTGGGCTTGACCTCTCTGGCTGCTGAAGGCTCTGCTGCCACCTGGTGATAAAGCCTCTGGTACAGAGATAAGCCATCCCAGCTGAGAGCCCTGCATCAGTCAGCCTCCTGAGAACCTGCTGACTGCAGCCCGTGAATGACCACCATTGAACGGAAGAATCGCCCAGCTGAGCCCAGCCCAAATTGCTGATCCCAACAAATCACCAACAAATAAGATGCTGTTTTAAGCCATTATTTCTGGGGTGGTTTGTTCCATAAGCAACAGATACACTGTTCTTTTGTCTTATTCTACTCCACATCTCTCTCTGGTGGTCACTGCCTCTGGAGTCACTCCTGAAGGCATCTCACCATTATCACTATTGCAGGGGCCTGCTAAGTCAACCTTAATATCTATAGCCAAAGTGCAGTCTGGCTCCCAAATGACAATGGTGTTCCATGGAGCCTCAAGCAAACTACAACATGTTTTACACACACACACACACACACACACACACACACACACACACATGCATGCATGCCTCAGAGTTTAAAATTTTTTAAAAGTATTTTTGTTGCTTTTTGGTTTTGGTGTTGAATCTGCCTTAAGGAAGGAAATACCTGCCCATAGCAATCACTACACTCCCACCTCTTGGACCTTTCCATCAATATTTCAGGCTTTCCCTTATACACTAGTACACTCTAAAACCTGCTCTGAGAAATACTTTGTATTTTTCAGGGCTCTGGAATCTTACAATACTCTGCTAGAGGCAAAAAGATCTCATGATATTCAGCAGAGCTGGGAAGGGCAGACATTGTGGTCTTAATATAGCAAACTGCAAAAAGCCTAAATGAAGGGAATGCTGACGTCTAGTAAAATATTAAGGAGCTTTCATTTCATTTGAGACTCCGACTTTCTCTTGCTGGTTGTTGGTGCTCTCTCATTAGAGAAGGGCTGGCCACTCCATCGCTGGCCAGGCTGGGGACACACATCCAGGCAGGTGCCAGGCTTGTGCTCCGTTCCCCCTCCCTGATCCTCAGCGAAGCCCTCAGGCATGGATTCCTGGCAGCCCTGCCCAACAGTTCGGCAGTTGACAAGCTTGTGTGACCCCTGCTGTCATCACAGAGGCACGATGTGCTGGAGCCTGGGTGCATTCCCTGCCCACCAGACTCCAAACTCAACCTTGCCTCCGACCCCACATTCATGGAAGACATTGCTAGTTGATCGTGAGTTTCTTTCCTGTTAGCCTGACGTGGAAGCAGAAACATTTTCAAAATAGCATCCAGGCAGCCCCCACCAAGCAACTGGAGATGTTCCCTGTATTCCTCTGCTAGGGCTGCCATAAAAGTGTACCATAAATTGGGTGGCTTAAGCAGCAGGTATTTATTTTCTGACAGTTCTGGAGGCTGGAAGTCTGACATCAGGGTGATGACAGAGTTGGTTCCTTTTGAGGTCCGTGAGGGAAGGATCTGTTGCAGGTCTCCCTCCTTTGCTTGGGGATGGCTGTCTTTCCCCTGTGTATTCCTATCATATTCCCTCTGCACGTGTCTGTATCCCAATTTCCCCCTTTTCTAAGGATATCCATCATACTGGATTAGGACTCATCCTAGTAACCTCATTTTAATGTGATTACCTCTGTGAAGACCCTGTCTCCACAAAAGGTAACATTCTGAGGCACTGGGTTCACACTGCAGTGTATCTTTCTAAGGTGACACAATTCAACTTACAACAGTCCCTTAGGTGAAGCCCACTGGTCCTCCCTTTCTATCATCTGCTGCTCTAGATGACACACACGCCCCCTGCTCTGAGCAGGGTACAAGATCGGGGGGGGGGGGAGAAAGGTCGGGTGTGAGATGCATTTGCCTCTGGCATGCATAACCCCAGGCCAGCGAAGATGTTCCAGACCTAGCTGGTTAGAGGCGGTCCTCAGCCAGCATCAGGCTCCATGCGTGTCCTTTCCAAGAGCCGCATGTTAACAGAAAGGACAATTGTGAAAGACGGAAGTGTTCTTGATTATTTGCTGTCCCTCCTCAGGGAAGGATTCTACTTCCCTAACCCATTGGCATCAAGATTGGTTGTGTGACTCACTTTAGCCCATGAAGAGCAAATACTATGTCTGAGAGGAAGCTGTAAGAAGCACTGGGCATGTGGTCTCGGTCTCTCTTCCGTACAAATGGGCAGTGTCCTAGATAGAGGGTAGGTCATCAGCCTGGGTCCTGGAGGAAAGTTGGTGGGGGGCAGAGCTTACTCCAGAGCATGATAGACATGCAGCATGGGCGTGAAATAAGTCTTTCTTGTGAAAAGCCACTAAGATTTAGGAGTTATTTCTTACTGGGTATAACTGCGTATCCTGACTGTTACAACAACCTACCCCAATAGAGGACGAGTATGTTTTAGTTAAGAATATAAGCGTGGAGTGAACACAAGGATAAATTCCAGATGGATCAAAGCTTACATGTAGTCAATGAAGCCATAAAAGTACTAAAAGAAAATAGGAATTACTTTTATAACCTCAGAGTGGAGGAAGGTCTTTCTACTTATGACTCAAAATCTAGAATCTATGAAAGAAAAGATTGACAAACTGTATTATATAAAGATAAAAAATTTCATAGAAAAACAAACTAAAAACAGTAACACTGAGAAAAAGAACAAAAATCCCAAACAGATCCCGTAAGTGTGGTAAATTTTTTGCAGATATGGCCACAAATTTCTTCTTTTTATTCACGCCCTTAGGTATTCCCTTCTGACCCTGAATCCAGCCTTAGCCATGTTACTTGCTTTGGTCTCTGGGCAATAACAAATATGACACAGGCAGAGGCTTAAAAACACTTGGGATTTGATACTTGTTCTCCTGCTGGTTTTTGGAAACTGTGACCATCATGAGAAATAGACCAGACTAGCCTGCTGGATGGCTAGTGACTTTTCATACCTCTACTGACAGCCAGTCAACCACCAGATCCGTGAGTGACGCCATCAACCACCGGCTGACTTTAAAGCATAAGTGAGCCCAGACACCTTGTGGAACAGAGACGAACTCTTAGCTGAGCCCAGACCATAGCATCATAAGCAAATCAATGGTTGTTGTGATGAACCGATAAGTTTGGGGATGGTTTCTTATACACACACACACACACACACACGCAAATAACTGATGCAATAAGCCATATCAAAAGACAAACCAAAAAAGAAAATTATTTGCAACTCATACCACAAAGGGCTTACATTTTTACGATTAAATTTTCCCTGTACAAAGTTCCTTATTAAAAAATATAGAAGACCAAAAACCCAATGGAAAAATGAGCAAAATATATAATATACAGTTCACAGTAAGGGATATACAAATAGCTTTTTAAAAATATGAAAACATGGTCAATCTCATTCATAATAAGATAGATTCAAATTAAAACTTCCTTGAGATACTATTTTCACCTACCAGACTAGCAACAGTGCAAGGGTTTGGCAACACCCTGCACTGGCAGTCATATGTTGCAAGTGGGCATATAACCTGATGGAGGGCAACTTCACAATAGCTATAAAGATGACATTGCACAAAATGTTTGATCCAGTAATGTAGCTCTAGGAATTTACCTACGAATGTACTCACACGCAAAATGGCGTATGTACAGGGTTATTCACTGCAGTATTGTTTGTAATAGCAAAGGACTGGCAACAACCTAAGTGTCCATCAGTAGACCAGTTGAATGAATTACAGCACATCCATGTAATGGAATGCCGACTGCAAAAAAGAATAAGGAAGCTGGTAGGTACTGATGTGAAAAAATCCAAGATGTGCTGTTAAAAAATAAAACAAGTTGCAGAAGCACACATATACACATTTGGATTTGCTTCTACATGCATAGAGACTCGGGAAAGGATACACAGCAATCTGCTGAAGGAAGCACAGGTTACTTACCGGATGTGGTGGAACGGGATGTGTAGTGGACAGGGGTGAGAAGGAGACTTCATCACATAGCTTTTTGTAGTTTTTGAGCATTGAAACTTATAAGTTATTTATTATTTAATTTTTATCTATTCAAACATTTCAATAGCCAAGTTAAATAGTTAGGGGAGAATGTAGGTATAGATGTGTAAAACTGACCACAGAATGTAAAGAAGCTGAAGCTCAGAGAGGTTAAGTGTCCAAAGGTGCCCCAGCTGGCAGGTGGCAGTGCCAGCAACTGAGCACTGCCTATTTGACTCTAAAGTTGGGAACTTGGGAAAGTCAAGCCTTCTCTAAACTTCCATTTTCCCAAATATAAAATGAGAATCCTAGTAACACCAGCCCTGCCTACACACAGGACTATTGGGAGTCTCACTCTGATGAGTCTGTGTTGGTGACATCGCTTTGCAGACCATGGAGGGCTCTCACCACAGACACTCAATCGATTTCCACATGCTAGATGAGGTACACCTTTTTTTCTGGTCTCACTTTTGCCAGCATAACTCTAGAGATGAAATATTTTATTCCCACTTCGGAGATGAGGATATTGAGACTCGGACAGATTTATTAATTTAGCTACCATGTGACACAAGTGGGATTTGAGTCCAAGTCTGTTTGACAGTAGTTGCCTCTCAACACTCTCAATAATTGTGTGTGTGTGCGCATGCGCACGTGTGTGTGTGTGTGTTTGTGGTGGGGAGGGATCATCCTACCCCATCCTCAGGAACGGGCTCCTCACTGTCTGATGGGCACAGCTGGGATTCATTCCCATGTTTCAATAGATTTGCTCATGTAGTTCCCCAAGTGGGTAGCCTTGTTTTCTTCTCTCTTGCTGCCCAAATGTTGCCCATCTTTCAAGGCCAATATCAAATCCATCCTTCCTTTTGAAGACTTTCATGACCCCATCCCTTAGCAGTGACCTCTGCTTTCTCTAAATTCTCATTGCTCTTAATGTATTTTGAAAAAGATTTTTTTCATTCATTTATTTATTTTTGGCTGTGTTGGGTCTTTGTTGCTGCGCACGGGCTTTTCCTAGCTGTGGCAAGTGGGGGTTACTCTTCCTTGTGGTGCATGGGCTTCTCATTGCGGTGGCTTCTCTTGTTGCAGAGCATGGGCTCTAGGTGCGCGGGCTTCAACAGTTGCAGCACTTGGGCTCAGTAGCTGTGGCTCGTGGGCTCTAGAGTGAGGGCTCAGTAGTTGTGGCGCATGGGCTTAGTTGCTCTGTGGCATGTGGGGTTCTCCTGGACCAGGGATGGAACCCATGTCCCCTGCATTGGTGGATTCTTAACCGCTGCGCCACCAGGGAAGTCCCACTCTTAATATCTTGATTTTTAGTTTTATACACTTGGAATAGTTATCTTTTGTGTGTACATGTCTTATTTTCCTTTAATGATTGTTTATTTCTTATGGTCAGAAACAGTCTTATTCATGTTTGTAAATGAGATAAAGTATGTAAAAGGCCTAGCTTAGGGCATAGAAAATACTCAGGAAAAGTGATTCTCTGGGTCTGCCTCACAACATCTGACACAATACCTTTGCCTGGCACCTGCTCAACAAATGATTGCCGATCAAAAGCAAAGCTGTCTTGAGGGACCAGGAGACACACAAAAGAAGAAAAACTTACTGTGAGAAGGCAGATGTCCAGGGAAGAGGCTGGCATTAAATGGATTCAGAAGTGCTGGCCCAGTGTAATCAACTCCAGAGCTTGTGGCCTGACCAGAAAGTCAGGTTCCCCACTCTGCCATGGCCTTCTACAACAAGCCATGTGCCTGCTTCCCAGCGGGAACTCTTATGCACAGATGCCTGAGGCCACATGGACTCAACCCAAATAACTGATAGCAGGTGTGGCTCAGTGAGTGTGGAAAGACCCCTGTGAATTCAGATTCACAAAGACATTCAAGGTGACCTTCTGTGTGTCAAAGATTCTCACACATAGTATCTACTAACTTAATCTTCCCAACAAGCCTTGAGTTGAGAATAATCATCCCCATTTACAGATGAGAAAACTTGGTATCAATTAGGTAGTGACCAACCTACAAACACATACACTATCACCATCACCACCACTATGACACATCTTGGTTAAATCTGAATATTGGGAAATGATCAAATTGAATACATTTATAGCCATGAGGAGAGTGATAGAAATACGTACCTAGTACATGAGAAACAAGTTACTGGCCTGGTTAATTCACCTTTAAACAAACAAAAGGTTAGTCCACCTTTGAACAAAAGTTAAGCATAAAGAAATGAATAAGAGGGAAGGATGGTCCACAAGTCCAAGAGTATTTTAAAAGGACTGGTTCCAATGGCTGTCTCACTTTTTTCTCAAATGATCTTCCCTCCAATGCAATCAGAATATTTGATATTATTAATTCTTTGTGGATAACTTCAGCTACAATAAATTTTTCTTTAAAAAAAAAAAAAGAGGGGAGGATGGAAACTCGAGGGAGGGATGATTGACATCTTTAAACACAAGCTTCCAAAGTGTGACCCATAGAGAGTGGCTGATATAAGATTTTTAGATGAACAAAAACATTTTTACTAATTAACACTCAAGCCAGTCGACGACTAGTGTCTGATAAGCTCCATCCCACAGCTACAACAGGTGTGTGACTGTTTCTGCCTGGATTAGCACTAGCTGGCTTTTATCCATTAATAATAATACTTGAAACTGTATGTCATTCTATAAAGTTTCATTCTACTAAAACTTCATCTTGAAATAGGACATTATGGAGGACCCTGACAATAAGAGAATAAAGATGAACAAAGTGTTTATATGAACTTCATCCCTGCTTGAACTTGTAGGCCAAGCATGGACCATTTGAATTCCCATAATTATGAATAAAAGATACACAGGGCCCACACCCAGGGATTTGTGGTCACATGGCTCGCTATTGAGAAGAACTAAGCACTAGTTAAAGATGTCACATGGGAATAAACAATAATTTATTTTTAGAGTCTTGGGGTTTCCCTCTCTTATTTCCTCTACCTGCTTCTAAGTTTCTTGAGGCCTGAGACCAGACTTTGTATAATCTCCTATATGTGCTTGTTGTATATTTCAGGCCTAATTTCTAACCATGTCATTTCCCATCAAATTTCTCATTCCAGGGAGTCAAACACTTCAGTGACCACTGCTGTCATCCAATCTTCATCTTGGTTCCTAGTCTGGTCATGAGATATCCCACACATTCCAAGCTAAAGCCAGAGGTTGCCACAGAACAATCAAAGGGATCTAGCTCCTTAAGAAATAGTGAATCTATTTATAGTAGAAGAACGGGGTGGCGGAGGCTGTTTTATAAGCACACCAGGAAGGCGCTGTTCAGGTGATTACCTTAGGCAAACAGAAATCGGTTCACTGACAGGAAAACACAAAGCCAAGCTGGAACCTCAAGCTGAAACCGTGGTTTCAAGTGACTATTTCTTTACTCTCTGAAATCACATTCTTAGAGGATTTTCTTTTTTCCACCAGAGCCAAGGCCAATGACCTCTGCCAGGCCCTTGTAAATCATTCCCTTACACCAACAATAAAGCCTGTAGTTTATTCATTGGCTTGCTATTCATGAGTTACAGGAAACCAGACTCCAAGATGACTCACTGCTGTCATTCCTCTTTGCACTGGTACAATTAGGCAGGAGCTGCCACTTGACCTAGCAACTGTGTTGGCCAGTGGCTTCTGCTGCTATTCATTAAAGAAGGGGGAAGGCGGTCATCCTTTAAGGAGCGCTGGCCAAAGATCTAGGTGGTCCTTTAAGGGGCCTGTGGGCCGCGTGCTTATTGTTGGGTTTCACCTGACACCAATCTGTTATGTGACCTTGACGAAGCCCCATCATCTTTCTGTGATCAAGTTCTTTATCTGTAAGTTTACACTAGTGATGATCTTTATACCTATTTGTTTGATTCTAAACTTTTTAAACCAGGGACTCAGTTACCACTGTGCTGGTTTCTCTTCAGAAAGATATGGTCTTTTCTGTAGATATTACATTCTGTTTCCTAAATACAATAGACAGTTTTATAGTTTAGATGATTGGATTTACTGGCTCATTACAGTTTTAAAAATAGAATGAGTCACATAAAACTCTACAGATTATCTCCCTGAGGCTGAAGGAATTGGTAGCAAAGAGGCAGCACTTTCCTCTTTCAGGATTTAACTTGAATGCACATGTTGTGTTGGCTTTGGAGGGATTCATGTACAATCAAGACTCCGAGTATCAGAGGAGAGAGAGGGGAGAGGCCTGTTGATGCTGAAACCATGTATAAGGCCCTGTGTCCTTGTCTTTGGAAGTAAAATGCTGACTCAAGAGTTCATGAGTAGGAAATGTGAAGATGTAGAAACAAAGAAGAGCTGGGCTAGGGAACTGGTAACAATTTAGACTATAATTCTGCCACATCACAGGATCACGGAACTCCCAGTTCCCTGAGGGATACAGATAAAGGCCTGACATACATTCCTAAGTTTATTTACAGGAAGCAGACCCCCACCAGATGAAAACTGCTGGCTGCACCCACGTAGACTCTAGACTGGTTGAAACCAGAAGGTTGATGGTGCTTGAAACTTCGCCTTGATGCCAACCAATCCCAGAATTGTCCACGAGCTGATCACGCCCTGCTCCTCGAACACTGTACGACTTCTCACTACCCCTCCAGGGGGTGGTCACACAGTCTTGAGGGCATTAGCCCACTGTGGCCCCCTTTGCCTGGCAAAGCAATAAAAGGTATTCTTTTCTACTTCACCTCAAACTCTGTCTTCGCATTTCTATTTGGCACCTGCGAACAGAGGCCAAGTTTTGGCAACAATGACATGGCTTGGATTTCCTGCATCTGAGCCCTTGGTCTACTACCTCTTAGACTGCTGGCTGCCTGCCCTCTTGCTGTGCCCAGCAAAGCTTACCCATCTTTCAGGGCTTCAAAGGCCTCCCACATGTTGCCTTCCTCAATCCTTTCCCTCATTCCCCTAGCTGGAAAGGGCACCCTCCTCTTTTCTCTCCCTAAGCACTTCTTTGTTATAATACACTGCTTTAAACCATTAATTTTTTGTTTGTTTTCTTGTTGTTTTTTTTCAGATCTTTATTGGAGTATAATTGCTTCATAATGTTCTGTTAGTTTCTACTGTACAACAAAGCGAATTCAGCTATATTTACACATATATCCCCATATCCCCTCCCTCCTGAGCCTCCCTTGCACCCTCCCTATTCCACGTCTCTAGGTCATCACCCATCATCGAGTTGATCTCCCTGTGCTATGCAGCAGCTTCCCACTAGCCACCCATTTTACATTTGATAGTGTATATATGTCAGTGCTACTTTCTCACTTCGTCCCAGTTTCCTCTTCCCCCACTGTGTCCTCAAGTCCTGAACCATGGATGTTTGTGCTTATGTTTCACTCTCTTTCTCCCAGGCGCGGTCACATCATTTGTAATGTTGTATCCCATCACAGAGCACCTGCACAGGACCCTGCCCACGGCAGGCAAAAGGAGGTCTTTGGGCGTGAGGATTCCCTGACCTGGTTCCCTTTTCCTTCCTCTTCTGTATTTCATGAACCCTCACCCCATCTGCTCTGTTCTTGGATCTCAAAAAGTTCATCTGTTCCACCACTTTATTGAGTGCTACAGTGGGCAGTGTGATAGGCCACCTAGATCTCTCTGGAAATGAAGGAATTATTTAACACGTCCTGGGAGTGCTGTTGGCAGTAAGTGCCTGTCAGCCCACTATACAACTGTGTAGCTAAAGAGAACCCTTCCTCCAAGGTCATGCCCCCTTCCTAAGGCAATTCCCATGAATGACTGACCTTCATGGGTTATAAAAGCCCAGCCCAATTCTGAAGGTCCATCCCAGCCTCTGAGCTTCCTGTGGGATTGGCTGAGGCCTTCATTAAGACTGTATCATCACTCAGCTTCTCCCTCTGCCCAGTTCTGTTTCCTTCCCTTCCCTTTTATAGCGTTGATCTGAAGAGTCCTCCTTAATGGAAGTCATGCACACTAAACCCCGTCTCAGAGTTTGCTTCCCAGGGAACCTCACCTGCAACAGGTGTCTGCCCAGCAGTAGACACTATTCTCATTGGGGCTTAGAGTGGTGAGCAAGTCCCTGCCCCACGGAACATCCTTCTACTGGGAGGAGACAGAAAATAAACAAATACACATGCAATAAGTTCAAGTGGACAGAATAAGGGAGTTGGTAAGTGACTCAGGAATTGGAGGAGGAATGCTATTCTTAATAAAGAGATTAGCTGAGAAGGCTTCACTGATGAGTAACAACCTGAATAAAATAAGGAAGAGTGATGGAAAGATATTTTGGGAAAGAGTGTCGTAGGCAGTTGGAATAGCAACTTCAAAGACATTGGGTCAAAGGAATAGCGAGAAGGATGGTAGCAGATGAGGACCCAGAGAGTCAGATCATGTAGGGCTTTGTAATCTGTTATAAGGATTTTGGATTTTATCCTGCATGAGATGGGAAGCCATTGAAAATTATGAATAGAGTCACACAGAATTTACGTGAGCCGACCTTAAAGAATCACTCCGGATGCAATGAAAAGAATAGTTTGGCTGGGGGTGAGGTGGGGAGTGGGGGTGCAGAGAAAGGTGGAGGAGATGATGCAAAAGAAGAAGCAAGGGAGACCAGTTAGAAGACAATTGTATCAGTCCAGGAGAGAGCAGATGGTGATTTGGTTAATTATGGTAACGAAGATGGTAAGAGGGTGTTAACTGGGTGGGGAGGGTTGGTGTGGAGGAAGATCACGGGATAACGTACACTATTGTAAACATTCCATTTTCTGTATCATAGGTATTTATTATAGTATTTAAAACAATAAAACAATAAATAAATAAATGAAAAGAAGGCCAAAAATTGACAGAAGAAAAAAAAAAAGAGTGTGGCATCAATAAAAGGTTATAATCAATTCATTTCTATGCACTGAAATTTAACAGGAGAGAGAGATGTTTATTCAAATTCCAAGAGGAGATGTTGGATACACGTGTCTTAAATTCAGAGCCTGAATATAAATTTGTGAGTCATCAGCGTACAGATTAGGAAGTACAATATGGGAATGAATGTGATAGAAAGGAGACGTCTAGGGGCAGAAACTGGAACACTCCAACAGTAAGAAGTTGGAGAGCTGAGTAGGAACCAGCAAATGCGACTGAGAAAGAGAGGCCAGTGAGGAAAAAGAAGGAGGTATGATTCTCTAGGTCAAATGATTGCTTGAATTGTCAAGTAAATGAGGCCTAAGAATTGCATTTGGCAAAATGGAGGTCACTGGTGCTCTCAAAGTTTCAGGAGAGTCCTAAAGATGAGAGTACAATGGGAGTGAGATCAAGAGGGACTAAGAGGCTAGAATGTGAAAACAGCAAGCGTGTGAATGATGCTCTTGTGGATTTTTCTACAAATAGGTGCAGAAGAATGGTATGGGAGCTGGAAGGATGCATAGTCAAGAGAGGGACAATTTAAGATGAGGGATGTTATTCATTCTTCAGTGAATATTTATTCAGCACCTACTAATTGTCAGGCACAAAATTATGTATCGGGAAAATGGTAGTCAACTCCTTCAGCAGATGCTTTGGGTGCCCAAGGCCACCTAAAGGCAGCTCTGTTTGACAATTCTATGTAAGTTGCCAGCACCCAAGCACACACCAGAGCTCCTCTTTACTTTCTGCCTCAGGGCTTTCTCCTAAACCAGTCTGTATCCTGATAGGAATTATCCAGTTGAGAGGAAAAAGTGATGATGCAGGAGAGAGAAGAGTCAACGGCAGGAGCAAAATCTTGAGTAGGCAGAAGAGAGTGGGATGCAGTGCACAATTGGGAGAGTCAGACTTAGATAGGAGCTGGGACAAGCTGTCCTTTGTGATAAGTAGGAAGGAGCAAATATGGGAAAGGTTGCAAAGGGGGCGGTTGACTTTGTTGTGGGAGTATGTGGATATTTTTCTCAGATTAATTCCATTTTCTCAGTGAAGTAAGTGGCAAAGCCAATAGCTGAGTATTGAGATCTGAGAATTTGAGGGTTTGAGGTCTGAGGAAAGAAGAACAAGTGTAAAACACCTGTCCCTAACATTCACTACACATGCTATGTGTCAGGCACTCTTCTATGCTCTTGGGATATACCAGTGAACCAGAGATCCCTGCCCACACAGAGCTCACACTCCAGTGAATTTCCTAGAGAAATGTATTCAGGTTGCCAGGCAGCACTTAGGACCTACTTGAGGTTTAGAATCAAGGCTATAAATGAAAGTAGTTATGTGATTTAGTATTGATCAGTCGCTTGAGGGAACTGTTGAATGTTCAGTGTAGAGGAAGGAAAACTTTTCCCTATCCTCTTAGGTTGAGTACCTGAAGCCTGCAAATTAAACTGACAAAAGACAGGGTATCAGGAGAAAGGTTTCTTTTGCATGTACATGTGGGCTTTACAGAAAAGAAGTGAAAACCCGAAGAGGCAGTTAGACCCAAGGACTTACATACCACTTTAACAAAGGGTGATAAACTGTGGCGACGTGACTAGACGAAGGAAAGGGGGGGTGGTTTGAGCTTTTAGGGATGGTAAATTGTGGCAAGGTGACTAGGAAAAGTATGGTAGATAAAGGTTATTTACTAAGGTTTGTTATGCAGGCATAAGTCAGTGCTGTCTCCAGTGATAAGAGTCATTTCTGGTGATTAAAATTGTTCTTCTCTTTCTGGTGCTGGAGAGAGAGAAAACTTTATAAATGGAAATTTATGCTACCTTTACAAAGGGAAATTTATGCCCTGCTTTCAGGCAGTAAGGGGGAGGGCAGAGAGTTTCTCCTGTGTCTGCTATTTCTTAATTGCCTTCAGCTCAAAATAATCCTTAAGCCAAAATGGCATATTTTGGGGTGGCATATTCGGATCCCCTTCATCAGCTAAGGAAGTCCTGATTTCCAACAGAGTAGTGCCTGGAAAATATGAAGTAGAAATAGAAAAATTAAATATAAAAGCGAACACTTTTTAATATCTGTCTAAAACTATAGAAAACCCAGCTTTATTTACGAATCCACCTCCTCCTCCCACGCTTCTTTATATCCCCATTGCCGCTGCTCCAGTTTAAGCTCTAGGTTCTCGGCTGGACTATTTCAACAAACTCTTAACTTATTTCTCTTTTCCATTATTTTCTCCCTTTATGCCAGTCCATAAAACCATGTTAGATTACTTTTCCATAAATATAACTGTCAATGTGTCACTCTCCCTCTCAGAAGCCCAAATGGCTTCTCACCCCCTACAGAATAAGGTCTAAACTTATTTTTATTTTCCACTCTTTTTTCAATCTGATTCCCAAAATACCCTCGCTGTTCGAGTATCCCCAGATTCCCTTACCTCCATTTAGACTAATATATCCGATGGCCCTTAACCGTTTCATGCTCCTGACATGCATCATACCCTTCACGTGAAATGTACAACCTCCCCGCCTATTTTAATGTGTTTCTCCACACTCTACGGACTTTTAAGTAGCATCTCTCCCTGCTCCCCTACCCCGACCCCTGCCCCACCTCATATTACCAACTGTTTATATCACCCCTTTAGCTGTTATATGTCAAATTGATTTTTATCATTTATGTGTCTATTTCTCATCTCCCCAGCTAGATTATAAGCTCTTAGTGAGCAGAAGCCATGCCTTATGCGTCTCTGTCTGATCCTCAGTGCTTTTGCGCTTGGAAAGTCAACACTTCTTCAGCATTTAATTTTGTATGCTGACTCGGAGACAAAAAGCATTCCATCACGGAGCCCTCATGCGACACCTCTGATTGGTAGTTCCAATTACAGGAAGCTCACATGAGAAGCCACCTCCCATTTGTTTTCACTTCATTAGGAAATGCTTTGTGTTAATTCAACATTTTGTCCTATGACCCATTAAGTAAAGCTACTTTGAAAGCAATTTAATTAAAATCCTGGGATTTTGCAAGACTGCCAAAAATTTAGTCTCTCTAGGCAGAACTATGGCTTATAAAATGCAGAATTTTCAAATATCAGCATAGCAGTGGAGAAGCCCAGCAACTCAAGCTTGTTCAGAGATGAAGTTCTGAGAAGTTTCTCTTACATTGGTTGAAGTCACTTGGCTGGTAGAGAGATTTTGCAAATGTAGCTGACTGTCAAAAAGCTGCAACATAAATAATACAGCCTCCTCTTCCCCACACATGTACACACATACACCCTCTCTCTCTATGCCTAAATAAATACAGTAGCAACCTGGGTGTGCCAGCACAGACCCAGCAATTACAGTTAAAAACAGCAATTACCACTTTGGAGCATCTCAAGTTTTTCATTCCCCAAATGAAAAGTCACCCTGTTTGAAACTCTTTTCTGCACTGAGAACTGTCATTTTCCCAGCAAAGATTTATTGAGAGCTTATAATTCGCCAAAGGTAAATGGGGTTGCAGTAAAGAATACAAAGAAAAATAAGGCTTGGGTTCTTCCCGGAAGGAGTTTACAATCCACTAGCAGGAGACAGATAATATAAGGTAACTAAACTCAAATTCAGGTGCCAGGAGACGTGTACATCAGAAACAGTGGTAATGCACAGAAGAGGGGATAGCTTGTGTGGAAGAGGAAAGGACAGGTCAAGAGAGACTTCAGAAAGGATGTCTAAAAAGATGCTCAATTGGGACTTCCCTAGTGGAGCATTGGTTAAGAATCCACCTGCCAATGAAGGGGACATGAGTTCAATCCCTGATCCGGGAAGATCCCACGTGCTGCAGAGCAACTAAGCCCATGTGCCACAACTGCTGAGCATGTGCTCTAGAGCCCGCCAGCCACAACTACTGAGCCTATGCACTGCAACTACTGAAGCCCGCACGCCTAGAGCCGGTGCTCCACAATGAGAGAAGCCACTGCACTGAGAAGCCCGCACACCACTATGAAGAGTAGTCCCTGTGCAGCAACAAAGACCCAATGCAGCCAAAAAACAAAAACAAAAACAAAGAATGAAAGAAAAGACAAGATACTCAATTGACTGACATTTCCTCAATAAGTTAAGCATAAAATTACCATTTAACTCAGCAATTCCACTCCTGGGTATTTATCCCCCCAAGCTGAAAACAGGTACAAACAAAATCTTGTACACAAATATTTATAGCAGCACTATTCTCACAACAGCTAAAAAATGGAAACAACCCAAATATCCATCAGTGGTTGAATGGATAAACAAAATATGGTATATCCATACGATGGAATATTATTCATCCACAAAATGAAATGATGTGCTGATATGTCTTACAAAGTGGATGAGCCCGGAAAACATTATGCTAAGTGAATGAAGCCAGACACAGTCTACAGACGGCATGATTCAGTGTATATGAAATGTCTAGAATGAGCAAATCCATAGAGACAAAAGCAGATTAGCAGTTGCCAGGGGATGGGGAGGGGGCAGGTGGAAATGGGAAGTAACTGCTTCATGGGTGCAGGGTTTCCTTTGGGCTGATGAAAAGGTTCTGGAAATAGGTAGTGATAATGGTTGCATAACACTGTGAATGTACAAAATGTCACCAAATTTTGTACTTTAAGATGGTGAAAATGGTAAATTTTGTTATATACATTGTTGCTGCAATAATAATAGTAATTAAAATGCACACAATTGACACAGGAATGGGGAGAACATTTCAGGAAGCGGGAACAGCATGCACAACTACAAGTGAATCCGAAATTGCCTGGTAGTGACTTCAAGAGCTTTGATGTGACTGGGGCCAACAGCATCTCCCGGCCCTTCTGACGGCCAAAAGTGCCCCTACACATTTCCAACCCCGCCAAGGGTTTTTTTCCCCCAGTCTTTACCTCTTAGCTATTCTGCAGTTTTGAGTCTTTCAATAATTCAGTCAAGAAATATTTGCTAAGAGCTTACTAGGTACCATCATGGTTCGAGGCATTAGCAATCCTGAGATACATAAGACCCTGCAGCCCTCTTTCCCTTTGCTTCCAACGTATTACATCAGCGTCACCTCATGTTTCCAATTGTTCCTTCTATCAAAACACAAACAACCCCCCCCCCCAACTAGACATTTCCCTCGTACCCCACAGCTAATCCATTAGCAAGTTCTCTCATTCCTACCTTCGAAACACAGATCAGGAGATCTCACCATCTCCACTCCTACCATCGATGTTCCAGCTGCCATAACCTCTGCCTGGGACCATCTTACTACCTCCAGCTGGTCCACCACAGCCACACTTGTTCTCCAAAGTCCGAAGCAGGCAAAGTGACCCTTCCAAAAAGCAAGTCAGATCATGACACTCTCCTACTCAAAGCCTCCAATGAGTGCTCCGCACACCTTAGAATTAACTCCAAAGTCCTGCAAGGCCTTCTTCTGTGCCCTGGCTGTTGCTTGCTCCGTTGCCCTCAGCTCTTACCACTCACCCGCTTCCTCACTCGGTCCAGCCCCCCTGGACCCTGGCCCTGCAGCCACCTGGCCCTGCAGTCATTCCCCGAACACATGGAGCGGTTTGCCAACTCTTGTTCCTATGCCCGTGCTGCTCTTCCTCCAGATCCTATGGCCACCTCCTCTTCTCAGGCGTCCGCAGATGTCATCTTCTGAGAGGCGCTCCTTAGGATTCAGTGCAAAAGTGCTGTCCCCACTCTCCTTTCACCTTGTTTCACACACCCCTCCATACCCCACCATCTCAAGCCCTTATTCTGTTTTGTTTTCTCCATGGCACTGTTTAAAATCATTTTATTTATGTGTGTGTCTTTTGTAGGTATTCTTTTACGTTAGAATATAAGCTCCCAGAAAGCGACCTTTGGCCCCAGGTCATGGGGAAGCACATGGCACAGGGGAGGAGCTCCAGGGCACAGATTCCCTTCCTCCTTTTCCAAAGGCCCATCTCAGCCACCTTTTGTGCTCTGCGCACCCTCTTGGTAATTTCTATTTCCATGGTGCTCTTTCTCAAAGTGCGATCAGTGTACCAACCACATCCAAATCCTCTGGGATGCTGCTTAAAAATGCAGATTCCTAGGACCAAACCTAAATCTTACTGAATCTTTCCATCTGCAGGGTAGAGCCTGAAACCTACGTTGATATGTAAACTCTCCAGGTAATTCTCGTGATTGATAAGCTTGAAAAAATTATTCTATAATTTCAGAAACTACCTTTCCTGATATTCAAATCTGTGTTTCTACTTCTTGTTTCTAAAGGATCCCCGAGGTTTGTTGATTCTGCTCCCTTAGTACCTCTCTAACCTGTATGCTCTGTACACACTCGTTTCATATGGTTCAAGCATCTCAACTTGGGCTAGTATATGTCTGCCTTCTAAACCACTTAGCTAAGCCACATCACCTCCCCTTTCTAAAACCACCATTCCCCCAGTGTTGGGGTCCCTTCCCATCTCTTTTTAGATACTTTTTCTCTGCGAAGGACCAGTTTACACACCAGTTTCTCCAGGAAACTTCTCTCAGCTGAATGTTTTCTCCCCCTTCTTTGTTGCCCAAAGAACTCTGTCATTTCTTATGGTACTTACTCATTTTACCTTTAGTAGAGTTATTTATTTATCTGTTTTATTTCCTATAATTCATAAGTCCTATGAGTGCAGGAAATGTGAATTATTCATCTTTGTTTATTCCAGAGGACTCAGCCCAAGAGTTGCTACTCAATAAATGTTTGTTGAATGAATGATTGAACTCCTGTTTGATTCAATAGACTTTGTCATTCTGTGTTTTTTTCTCTTCCAGTAGTTAAAAAAGAAATCCACAAGATAGTAATTCAAAAAATTTGGATCATTCATTTCTGCTACAAGAAAAACACTGATAGCCAGGTACGAACATCCATTTATGATAATAATCGATTTAGATATTATAATGAAATTCAAAAACAAATTTATTATCATCAAGGAACATAAAACCATTTACTAATTGTAACAAAGAGCAAAAAAACCTTGAGTTCTCAACCATGGTCACAAAACAGAATTCTAAATTAATGCAAAGACACACAGTCTGTTGTGAATATTCAATTTGTAGAATAATTTAAACATAAGAATGGGGACAGTTGACATTCAGAACTCCACCCTTCAAGGTAACTTTTCCTTGTTCCCCAGTTTGGAATAATTTTGCTTCTTTGAGCTGGATGAAAAGCTTGGACGGGCTGTGGGTATCCCAGACCAACTGCCCACAGCTGTCCCCACCACTGCAGGTCTGTTCTACTGCTTGGCTGAAGGAGACGTGTCCACAACATAGAAGCAGAGAACCCCAAATGGATTTTTTTTCCCAAGAGAATGATACTATATATGAGGCAAAATATCAAAATAAAGCTTTTAATTATCCTCTCATATTTTGGGTTAAATGGCTCTTGGAATCTAGCCTGGTAACCTAACCATATAACTTTAATGGTTTGGACAAATACATGTTGAATTCCTATCAGCAGACCAAATTTTGAAACACCCTCTTTCTGCATTTTTAGCAGCTAGGCAAAGTCCTCTCCTTTCCTCACTTAGTCCTGTTGACCTTGCCAAACGTCCTTAGGTCCATGCCTCTGAGGGATGGCCTCCAGCCTGGGGTGTGGAAGACATCACAAGGAGACATGCCATTTGCTGAATCACACTTGAAACCCCATGCAAGTGGCATTACTTAGAAAGTAAGAAAAACACTACAGAAATGAAACCGTATATACAATGAGACATTGAAGATAATTTTTGAAATGTTCCTTCTGTTGAAATGTTCTTTCTGAGATTTATTGCAATTATACTCTATTCATTTGTGCAAAGAACAATTTATTTCTCATACAGTTCACCCAAAACCTAGGCTGTTGTTCTTGTCTGCCCAGAAATCATAAACTCACATGGTTGAAAGAGCCCTTCCTTGGAGATCGTCTAGTCCAATGCCCTCATTTGGGCTACAAACACAATAAAATTGCTTCCTTTTTATCTTTATCATAAATTCTGTATGCTACAATGTTCTGAATGCTTCCTGTGAGTTCCAAATTTAGCCTATTGGGTTTTGTACTGGACCAGCTCTGTTTACAAAACTTCAGGGACAATTAACACATGGTGACTCTTTAGGTGATACAAGAGAGAAAATAATACCAGAATCAATTCTATAAAGTGGAATTCTGGAAATAAAAGACCACAGACTCAAAATTTTAAATTAAGACTCTGCATTGAAAGAATTAATAGGGGAACCACCCAGCAGCAATGGCTTAACTCCCAGACTACTCGGCATTATGGAGATGCGCTGGTTCTTTCATCTAGCTTTTTGGAAACTAGCTTAGTAATTTAATCAAATAGCCAGAGGCCTCTTTGTAAGATTTGTCCTTGTGGTTGGGGATCTCTTGGTCCAAAACCTTCTTTTTCTCCTCTCCGACAATTGGGAATTTCTCACGGCACTGGAAAGCTATGAGCAGTGGCACCTGGTAACACAGGGGAGTTGTCTTTTGGGGTCTCTCATAACACTGGAGAGTTATGGGTGTTCCCAGAAAGGATGAGTGGGGTCTCCATCAGGTGGTGGAGAAGATGAGGAAATAGAGGAAGGTGGTAGAAAAGCAAATATGTTATATGTAGATGCAGATAGAAAACTATTGAAAACCAGAATAAGAAAATAGCCTCTGGTTCAAACTCACTAATTGACTCTTCAGCCAGATCAGTTCCACCTTTATCTGAATTCTGTACATGTATTGAGATTCCTTGCAACATTTTGTTTTTAAAAAGAATTGTATTGAGGGGTATTCAGAAAGACTTGAAAACCATTGGTCTATTTTGATTCCCTCAATTTAAATCAATTAAAAGGGGACTTTCCTGATGGCTCAGTGGTTAAGAATCCGCCTGCCAATGTAGGGGACATGGGTTCAATCCCTGGTCTGGGAAGATCCCACATGCTGCAGAGCAACTAAGCCCATGAACCACAACTACTGAGCCCTCATGCCACAACTACTGAAGCCAGGATGCCTAGAGCCTGTGTTCTGCAGCAAGAGAGTAGCCCCCGCTCACCCAACTGGAGAAAGTCTGTGTGCAGCAACAAAGACCCAATGCAGCCAAAAAAATTAATTAAAAAAATTTAAAAAAAAATCAATTAAAAGACATTAAGTAAACACCGCTACGTTTTGTGAATTATGCTGGTTTCTGGGTTTATAAAGATGAGTAAGACACACTTCCTGCTCTTCAGAAGTTTATTATCTTGTGGGAAAGACAGACTCATCAATCACCACGACAGAGATGAGAAGAGCTATGGGAACACAAATGAAGGAGTGATTAATTCAGCCTGAGAGAGTCAAAAAAACTGTAAAAATATAACATTTGAATTGGACTTTGAATATGTTAGAAGTTTGTCAGGTGGACAAATAGGACAGGAGCACTCAAGGGCAAGTGTGTCTGGTGCCACTGGAGTTAGAAGCCTGCCAAGGTAGTGGAGGATGCTGCGGACGCACTGGAGAGAGATGCTGGGGCCAGGCTGGGAGATGCAGTGAGTAACATGTTGTCAAGAGTTTTTGTTTGTTTGTTTGTTTTGTTTTTGTTTTTAATTAATTAATTTATTTATTTCTTGGCTGCATTGGGTCTTTGTTGCTGTGCACAGGCTTTCTCTAGTTGCAGCGAGCGGGGGCTACTCTTCATTGTGGTGCAAGGGCTCCTCATTGTGGTGGCTTCTCTTGTTGTGGAGCACGGGCTCTAGGTGCATGGGCTTCAGTAGTTGTGACTCACAGGCTCTAGAGTGCAGGCTCAATAGTTGTGGCGCACAGGCTTAGTTGCTAGGCTGGCATGTGGGACCTTCCTAGAGCAGGGCTCGAACCACTGTCCCCTGCATTGGCAGGTGAATTCTTAACTACTGCACCACCTAGGAAGTCCACGAGTTGTTGATAGTATTGTTTTAAGAGGCATGAAAAGATCAGATCTACACCTTAAATATGCAACTTTGGAAATAATATGGAGGGTAGAAGAGAGAGGAAGCCCAGATGCTAGGCCTGAAGAGAAGCTAATTGGAGCAGGATGAGAACCTGGACTCTCAGCAGGTCTGGATGGGAGAGAACAAGTGTTTACAGGTGGCATTGGTTGTACTTGGTGATAACTGGGTATGAAATGTAAGGAAGAAAAGGGAAAAACATGGAATCCTAGGGCTATTTCTTGGAAAGGGGGTGGGTATGTTTCTATTAGTCTGTCTGCAAAGAATAGACACTCAGTTTGCATAAAGTGATAAATATATTACCCTGATAATCCGAGTTTCGGTTAAGACACCAAACTGGAGATGCAGCCAGGCATCTAAAATGAGAGAACTAGATACCATCTAAATTCATTCTTTCCCTTGTCTTCCCTTCCTCCTATACATACATTCCTCATTTGTACTTCTTTCTGGGTTAATTTTTCCCCTCACCTCTGCTTTATTTTAAAACAGCTTCGTTGAGGTCTCATTGACATAAAAGGAACTGTACCTATTTAAACTGTACGATCTGAAAACTTTTGGAATATGTACCCACCTATGGAATCATCACCACGATCAACAGAGGGACCATATCCATCACCTCCAGTTTTCTCTACGCCTCTTTGTAATTCCTCTCTCCCACCCCACTCTACCGCTCCTCACCCTCCTCTTCCCAGCAATGACTGCTGTGGTTTCTGACACTCTAGTTTGCATTTTCGAGAGTTTCATATAAATGGAATCATACGGTAGGTACTTATTTTTGTCTGGCTTCTTTCACTCAGGCTGGTTCATGTTGTTGTGTGTATCTGTAGCACATTCCTTTGTATCCCATCACCTCCGCCTTTTTCTCTGTATTGGTTTTATTCTTTCACTGCTGCCTGGCTCTCTTATGTGGAAGGGAGTCTGGCCTGTGGAACTCCCAGGGTTTACCTTTTATGGCTGCCTGATTGATTCTCATGTGGCGCACGTTCAGGAATTTCTGATGGGCCTATCTTGTGTTAGATGCTCATCTCTGAGCCAAAGGACTGTGGGTGGAGGGGCAGGGGCACACGAAGAACATGGCAAAGTTATGAAAATGTTCTGAATATGTTTGATTCCAGCCTTCAGCCCACATGGGAGCATCCTTCTGACCTCCTTCCTTGCCCTACTTTTCAGATTCTCACTGAAATTGTGAAGTACATTATACTAGGATCCATTCCAAATGAATCAAATAAGAAAGGTACAAAGTAAATCCTAAAAAGAAAGCTGCTGTATAAATTCAGAGTAGGAAAGATCTTCTAACTATGATATAAAATCTAGAAGGCACAAAATAAAAGATTTAAAAATTAAATTCTATAAAAATCAAAATCATTGCTCGGCAAAATCTCCTTGAGCAAAGTAAAAAGACAAATGGTAAAACGGGAGCAAATTGTTTATAACTCATTCCACAAAGTTTAATGTCTTTAATATTTTAAGAGCTCCTATAGGTCAATAAGAAAAACCCAATTACCCAGAAAAGAACTGAGCAAAGAATGTAAAGAAACAGTTCACAGATAAAGGAAATACAAACAACTTTTAAATACACGAATAGTCAACCTCTCTTATATTAAGAGCAACATAAATTCAAAATACAATGAAATACCATTTTCATTATCAAATTAGTAAAAAAAAAAACAAAACAAAAAAACAAAACCCTGGCAGGGCTTTGAAAGTAAAGAAGCAGGTGAGATTCTTGAGGTGCCTTTGTCTCCAGCCAAGGCACCTGGACCTCTCCCTGAGGGCCGTGCCAACTACCCACCCTCCCCCACTGGCCAAGCCCAGAACCAGGGCACGCTATCCCTTCCCACTAGCCAACAAGAAACAAAAGCAGTGAGAACACCAAGGTTTGTCGCTAGGGGAAAAACCACCCTAAGTATTGAAATTATGATTTATTCATGTATGGTGTTGGCAAGGAAGGGGGAGATGGGCATTCTCTTACACTGGTGTTGCAAGTGTCAGCTGGTGCCACCCGTAGGTGGGCAATTTAGTAACAACCAACAGAATTGGTTATTCACTGGAGTACTGTTTGCTATGGCAAGAAACTGGCAACAACTTAAACATCTTCCAATAAGTGTTTGGTTAAACCCATTACGATACATCCATCCAAGAGAAGATTGTGTAGTTGTAAAAAGAGAATGAGAGCGCTTCTTACGTATTAAAGGATTTCCAAGATGGATTATAAAGTGAAAAAAAAAAAGTAAGATGAAGACTACAATGCATAGCATGCTCTCGTGTAGAAAGGAAGAGATTACATTGTAAATTTGTATTTGCTTGTATACATTTTTAAAATCTCTGGAAGAATCCACAGGAAATATTAACATGGTTACCAGTTTGGGAAAGTGAATTAGAACTGGACTCATGGAGGACAGCAATAGAAACAGACACCTAGGTAAATAAATAAATAAATATTTAATTTTGAATAATATAAATCTACTATCTACTTAAAAGATTAAGTAATTTTTGAAAAATTCTATTGCTTATCTCAAGTTGAGCCAAGCCATTTTCTTCCAACATTTTTTTGGTTCAAGGAAAGTTTAACTTCCAGATTTGCCCTAGGTTAGCAAACCAGTATGTTGGGGTTTAGTGTCATGATTTTGGTTCAAGGCCCTGATCCTTACATACCTAGATCACACATATGTGCATACTGACACGCACAGTGGGATACACATCATACGTAGACATTCCTGGACACTCCTCTGGATCAGGATGGGATCTGTGCAGAGGACTGAGCACACACAGAACTCCAGAACAGCTGAGCGAGGGGGTGTCTCTATGGAGGAGGAACACGGGGTCTAGGGAAGTGCGATTAGGAAGGCAACCGGAGTGGGGGAAAAGAAAGTGGGGTGGGGGGATGAAGGATGGGATCAACAGATATAGAATTCAGTCCCTTCCTGTCTCTTATTGCAACTGCTATGAGGAGACAATTGTCTCTGACTCAGTAGATCTCAGAGCTGAGTCATGCCCTTCCGGTAGCATCTCAGAGGTTGATCCAAGAGGCCCCTTCTGATCCCACCACTATGCGTCCGCATTCTGCACTCTTTAAGGCACACTCAGCAGATCTCTGAGGATGGCTGAGGGACCTCTGGACACACCCAGAGCCTATCCTGATCTCCCCATCCTTTATTCTTGATAAGCAGAGATAAGACCTGAAGGGAAGGTCTACTTTAATGTCCCCATTTAGGGAGGTGAAGGGATCACTGTGTTACTCTGCCAGATTCAAATGAAGTCCTCCCTCCAGACCTCCCTTGCTGGCTTTAAGGCCTCTGGGGCTAGAATCTTTAGTCCTGGCTCAGGTACAGATGTGTCTCCTTAAAGCCTCCAACTCATTTTCTGAAACACCTCCCTTATGTTACCACTGGAGAATGTTCTCAGCCAGGCACTGGGCTCACACCCGAGTGTGATCTCAGTGCTGCTCTGGGTGCTTCCAGCGAACATGAAAAACTCTGATGTACAGAGTCATAGGTCCCTCATGACGCAGCTGGAGAAATGGGACGATAAATAATTGCTGACACTTATCGAGCAATTAGTATGCGCTAAACAACTTATATACATTATTTAATTTAATCTGCATGACAACATTCTGCATCTGATGTACTATCCCATTTTACAGATAAAGTAAGGCATAGAGGTTAACCGACTTGCTCATGTTTGCAAGGCTGGTGAGGAGGGAGCCAGTATTTGAACTCAGATCTATATGAGCCCAGAGGTTTGACTCTTAAGGACAGTGCTTCACCCTGAAATATTCAACTGTGCTACTTATTTTACACATATTTTCTCATTTCATCTTTTTTTTTTAAACTTAAAACTTCTGTAATCAATTTTTTTCTTTAAGAGCTTTTATTGAGATACAATTGACATACAATAAACTGCACATATTTAAAGTGTACAATTTGAAATTTTTTTTCTTATTAGTAATGTATATATGACAATCCCAATCTCCCAATTCGCTCCACCCCCTCCTTTCCCCACTTGATGTCCATATGTTTGCTGTCTACATACAAAGCTGATGAGTTTTGAACACTGGCAGTGTGACACCAACGCCTCCTCTCCACTATGCTGTCTTCCCAAAGATTAAAAGACTCATGAAAAATAGTCAAGGAGGTGTTAATATTCTGATTGGAAACAATCTGAGAATTGCGATGTCCTGTTCCTGGGCAGCTCAGAACTTCAGCGCTTGCGCAGATCTATTCTGAGGAAGACAGAAGTGGGAGGGGCACACATTTTGTCCGAGTACCTTTCGCAGTTCTGTGTCTCAGTTACGTAGTGCTCTATACCCCTTCCGTAAGGCCATTAAAGTTCAATAGCCAGCACAATTGTTAATTTAAGCTCTCCTTTCCTTCTCCCCGCCCCCCCCCCCCAAATAGGTCATTAGTTTCACCAAACAGGTTGACATGTCTTCCTGTTGAATTTTCTTCTGACTCCCCATGGAAGAGTGCTTATCGGCAAACAAACCTTCAACTCAACTGCGCACAGATAAAGCAAACTCCACTCTGCCAGGAAACCACATTCAATTGTCCTGAGGAAGTGATTTTAATTGTTCCCCATGTACTACAAAAATTCTGTTTACACATTCATAAGAATTTCATATGTCCACAAAATTACTCCTGAGTACTCTTTAATATGAGAGAGAGAGAGAGAGAGAGAGAGAGAGAGACTGCTTTTCCTTGACTTCAAATTTACAAACTTCTCCTTATTCTAAAGACACAGGGCTGACACCATGTGTACATCTCTCTTTTAAGCTTATTGGAGACTGGGACTATTTTGTATCCACCTGTATCTACCAACATGCTTTGCACAGAGTACATGCTCCATAACTGTTTGCTGAATGAACGTTATTTTCAGATTTAGAGAACACTATTGCAATCAAAGAGTGTTCATTATTTTTCTTAGAACTTCCTCTATACCATCAAAATTTCTCCTGATCAGACAATGTTGATAACCTGTCCTATGTAAAGCACCCACTACATGCCAGGCACTCTTAGATGCCGAGGATACAAATGGGATGAAATCTAGTTCCTCCACTCAAAGAACTCAAGATCTACGCTTTAGCCTTTTTCCCTGAGTGGGGGTTGGCGGTGGGGGTCCTCTCAGTCCCTTAAGGACATAGAGATGCTTCTGGAGTACAGAACTCTTTCCTATATTTCAGGTCCCCAGATGTAAACACAAACTGCAAAACCAGGAAGCTTAGAAGGAAAAGCCAGCCAGTCAGGCTCGCGCTCACAACGCCCTTGTTATTGTTCTGGGTGGAAGGCAGAAGACCGAGGAGCAGAGGAATGGCACATGAAGCCTTTTAATTTGCTAGCAATTAATTCTTTCACTTACTTTAAATTAAAATGTTCAGCCTTTCCCAGTCACTCATCAACAACTGTTAACATCAGCGTTTTCTCAGCATTTGGAAGGCTCTGAGTATAAACAGCCCATTATCTTGCAATGAAAGATAAATTGTAGAACCTTGATTAAGCAGAATGCCCTGGGAATGAATGTTACCAGTTCATTGATTCTTCTACTTATCGGAGACAGCCAAAAAACATTAAAAAATTTTTTAACATTCATTCGTTCATTCATTCCATCAACTAATCAACATATCATAGAGCGGTTAAGAGCAGTCTCTGGAGCTAGGCTGCCTGGCTTCAATCCCAGATCTGTCACTTGGTTACCTTGGGCAGCTTGCTTACCCTCTCTGTCTCCTTATCTGTAAAATGGAGATGCTAACACTGCTCATCTCATAGCATATTTATGAAAATTAGATATAATGAAATATATAAAGTCTAAAGGATGGTGCCTATTATATTGCAAGTGCTACACAAGCTACATAATAATAATAAATGTTGACATTGTTGATCACTCCTATATTCTCTCCATGACAGGACAATGAGCAAGGTAAGTACGATCTCCGCTACTATCATGAAAACACTATAGAATTATACAGAGTAAACTATGAAAATCTACCCCCATCTCCCTTGATCCTACTCCCCAGAGGTAACCGTTATTAATAATTTCACGTGTGTCCTTCCAGACTATTTTTCTAGGCATATGAAAATATATACATAAACATCAGCTGTTTGTTTTTATTTAAAAAACAATCATTTTGCTAACAATATAGCATGCACATTTTTGCAGGTCAGCCCATACAGGCTTATCTCCTTTGAAGTGGCTGCCTTTGTTTTCTTTATAAGATAAATCATACTTTTAAATTTAATTTTCTTCCTATTGATGAATGTTAGATTGTTTTCAATGTTTCACTAACAGAAACAACCCCAAAAGGAACATCCTTAGACGTGTAGCTTTGTATATTTGTAGAATATTTCTTAAGTTCCTTAAAATGGATGTTATAGCCCATTTCCCCATAATATGAAAGTGTCCACTTTGACAAAGCAGGAATAAAGCAGGGTTGAAAGGACAGCCTCAGAGCCATTATGACAAATTCCCATCCCATCTCCCACTGGGCTGTGGCTGCCACCATGGGAGAATAGCCAATAGGGTTGAAAGTCTAGCACAAGCTTAGGAAATTGGTTTTTTTGAATGAATCTCTCATAACAGCTAATTTGGTTGCAGTTTTCTTCTTTCTAAAGATGTGGTAGAAACATTCTCATTCATGGAGAGCTGTGCTTGGCCAAGTTCCAGGTAATTAAGGCTTTCATCTTCATCTCAGAATGTCATTCACATCCCTTTTCTCTCCTAGTCCACTCTCCCCAGGGCATTGTGACCTGGCAAAAAAAACCCGTGACCGTACAATTTCCATTCTCCTTCAAATATTTAGAGCACCTGAACGATGAAAGAAGGAGCAAGTGAGCAGAGAAAGAGAGAGGAAAAGTTAAAAGAAATGACAGCCAGATGGGGGTCATGACATGTTTAAACTGGAAAATCATTCAAGAGAAACCTCATGCTATAACTATTCACAGATGATGACAAAGTGGGTAAATGCCTTTGTGGTCCTGAGCTAAGCTAAAGACATCACCCTGGATATTTGAGTTAGGTTACAGGCTTAACTTCCCTGCAAAGAGACCCAAAATACAGTGGTTCAAACAAGACAGAAGTTTAATTCTTCCTGTTGGAAGGCCCACAGATAGGCTGGAGGTTTAGAGCAGACAATAGCACTGTTCCCTAAGGTCAACCAAGGATACAGGAATTGGGGCAGCTCGTCTATCCTCAGCGGTGGCTCTCATCTTTGGTTTAAGGTAGCCATTGCAGCTGCTGTCCTTTCCCATACAGTAGGAAATGGAGAGTGGAGCACAAGCCCTTGTCTCTATAAAGGATGTGGTACTGATGTTGTTCACATCGCTTCCACTTAAGGAATGTAGTCATATATCCCTCCTACCTGCAAGGAAGGCTGGGAAAAGTGGTTGCTTCCTGGATGACCATTTACCCAGATAAATCTTGGTGTTTTATGAGGAAGCAGAAGGAGAAGGAGGAGAAGAGGCAGCAGGAGGAGGAGAAGGAGGAGGAGGAGAAGGAGGAAGAAGAAGCGGAGGAGGAAGAGGAGGAGGCAAGGAAAGGTGGAGAAGGGAAGGATAGACAATGGGTTTTTTGTAGGATTTGGAACTGGCGGGTAGACATGAGAGCATGGCAGCAAGGGGTGAAACCAGTCAGGCAAGAGTTGATGACAAGGGTTTTCCAGCTTAAACATCCTTTGGGGGCACCTTCCTGGGGTCACCAGGCTAGATCAGGACCCTTGTTTTACCCTGTGACACCACTCTGGGCTTCTCCTTTCAAAGCTCTGATCACACTTGTAATTGATTATTTGTCCAATGACCATCTCCCCTGCTAGAATGGGAACTCCACGAGGATAGAAACCATGCCTGTCTTATTTGATGCTGTCTCTTCAGTGCTATCACGGATCTTGGTACTAGCAGGGCCCAATAAATGTTTGTTTAATGAAGGGGAAACAAAGTCAAGAGAAATCTAGACTCTTCTCTCAAGACAGTCACAGCCTAATTGAAGTGAGGATACAGACACACGTGTAGTTACTATACTGGGCAAGTCCTATAAGAGTGGAATTCAGGGACTTCCCTGGTGGCGCAGTGGTTAAGAATCTGCCTGCCAGTGCAGGGGACACAGGTTCGAGCCCTGGTCTGGGAAGATTCCACATGATGTGGAGCAACTAAGCCTGTGAGCCACAACCACCACAACCAAGAGTAGCCCCTGCTGTCTGCAACTAGAGAAAGCCCACGCACAGCAACAGAGACCCAACACAGCCAAAAATAAATCAATTCAAAAAGAGAAAAAAAGTGGAATTCGGAAAGTGACATGAGAGCACAAAGAAAATAACTTCCAACTGAGAAGGGGGCAGCTGTCACCTGATGCTGCAGAGCTAAGGTCCGGGTTCTACTCCTCAGCCAAGCAATGGAGAAATCAGATTGCATCCAATGAGACTGCCAACCCTGACACGTGACTAGAGATTATGCCTCAGATAAATGGTTTACTGCCTCAGGCCCCCAATCACACACTGAATACCCATTTTTTCAAGACTCAACTTTGAACATCACTTTTCTATAACAATTTCTCTGGTTCACCCTACCCTACCCTACCCTGTTCAGACAGCACAGATCCTTTCCTCCCTATGTCCCCCATTGCATCCCACACTTCAGTCTGTCACAGCACCTACAGCCTTTCAGAGAACTTACAGTTCAGATGTTTTGAGACCCCCCCAGTGAAAGCTCCCCAAGGGCAGGGGCTGTGCTTATATATTCTTGTTTCCTAGCACATGACACAGGGCCTGGAGTTCAGAAGACATTCAACAATATTGAATGAATGAAGTCAGTCCATGGCTAGGCATCACATACTTCCAGACCGAGGTATCTGTACTCAATAAAATACTTACTGCCATTACAGCCATTTCTTTACAGATGGGTAGGATCTTGGCAGGTAGTTGTAGGCCCTGGCCCTTTGGTTAGAGGGAAGGGGATTCTTAACTGGGAGCAGTGGGACCATCTTATGATTTTCAGTGTCTCAGCATCATTGGCCCAGGGACAATGAGTGGGAAGTGATGCAAGTACCAATGGTTCAGAAGATGCAGTGGCTGCAAAGAAGCAGGTGCCAGCTGAAGTTCACGTGGCTTCAATGGCTGGTTTTGGATGTGTAAATACCACTGTGAAAGTGTTCTTGGATATACCAGGGCATAGTTCCTGATGGGATACATGGACAAGATCCCATCCTTTCAGAAAACTTGGGTGAATATTATTTGTTAGTGCTATGTTTTGGGATGTGGCCCAAAATGCTTCAGATGCCTCAAGTTGTTTTCACTTCTTTCCTTTCGGGGAGGTCAGATGAATGAGTGACTCACTCAGGGACTTCTGAGCACTGCATGTAAGCTGTTCCCCTCAGAGTCAGCTGGCAGATCCCAGAGAGGTCACAGTCAAAGTCAGCCAAAACGTGGTAATGCCAAACACACCAATAACCACCAGCACTCGCTATGTTCTAGGGCTAATCTACTTGTTCAAAGTGCTTTCATGTGATATTACTTGATCTTGCCAGAAATCCTATCAGACAGGCAGAGAAGGTACAGGCACAGAAAGACAAAGTGAATTGTTCAAGGTCACCCAGCAAGGTTGTCGTGGAGCTAAGGGGGAAAAAAAGCCAACATTATCCAAGGAAAGGACAACAGATTGAAGAAAACTACCGAAAAATCAATTTTCACTCAATTCAAAGGGAAAGTTCTAGCAGACAGTTGTGCGCTGGAGGCAAGGGGTAACGGCCTCCCACGTGCCCAGGTGTTGGTGGGCTGCAAGGCAGGAAAGCTGTGGAGGAGATGGAGGGCAGGAGCTGAGGGTTCTTATACATTATGACCCTTAGGTTTCTTCCACCCCCGGCATTTCTGATGTTAGGGGGAAATGTCATCAGTTGGTCCTGAAAGAATCTGAAGCTTAGAAATAAGCAACCAGCCCTTAGCTTACCCTTGAAGCCCCAAGGCTAGGAATGAGACTGTGACCTGCTCCTTTGCTCTCCACCTGTGTGCTGTCCTCTGAGCCTCCCCTGGTACCTCACCCTCACCTTCACCCCCATCCCAAGTCCACAGCCCTAATGCTCAGTGTAGCCAGGTCTCACCTGAACACTGTTGTATGCTGCTGGAAAAGCACCGAGCTCACTCTGGAGAAACTGTGTTACTAGGTGAAGCCGGGCTAGTTGGCCCTGGGCTCGTGGCTGCCTCACTGAACTGTGGCTGTTTTGTTAGAACTAGTACCAAGCCCTCAGCTTGGGCCACGCTTAGCACCAAAGGGAAGACTCGTTTTCTCGTTCCAAGGGTAGAACTTGAACAAGTTCTTTCTCTCTATGGGAATGGACTTTGCACAGTCTTAGGTTTCCAAGAAAATACATTAAAAGCACAATCCAGCTTTAATATGGCCTCCCCAGTTCCTGACCCTCACTGGAGAGGAAAAAGAGAGGACCCCTGGCCAAAGAAGGAAGTTGAGATTATAATTTTATAGTCAATCATACACAAATACTTTAAACACAGCACCGAAGCCTATTCTAACTTATCCTATCCTATCCTATCCATCCTATCCTATCCTATCCTATCCTATCCTATCCTATCCTATCCTATCCCATCCCATCCCAATAGACACCTAATATGTTCTATTACAAGCAAATTGCATCAGTTTTATGACTAACACTTACTAGCTTTAATTATTTTGGGGGATATTTGAGTAACCATAGAAAGAAAGTCTTGCTACAAAAATGGGACTTATCTGGAGGGCTCTAGGCTCTAATGAAAGAGGATGATGCTCCTAATTAATATTAACTTCTTTCCCACAGAGTCCTTGACTAGACACACACCTTATAGATGCTCTGGCCATCCTTCAGTCTGGCACATGCTCTTTTCTTTCTCTAAACCCTTTCCTTTCTGGGACTTCACTTGTGGCGCAGTTGTTAAGAATCTGTCTGCCAATGCAGGCAACCCAGGTTCAATCCCTGATTGGGGAAGATCCCACATGCCACGGAGCAGCTAAGCCCATGCACCACAACTACTAAGCCTGCACTCTAGAGCCCGCGAACCACACTGAGCCTGCACACCGCAACTTCTGAGGCCCATGCTCCGCAACAAGAGAAGCCACCACAATGAGAAGCTTGTGCACCACAATGAAGAGTAGCCTCTCCTTACCACAACTAGAAAAAGCCCACACGCAGCAACAAAGACCCAGTGCAGCCAAAAAATTAAAAATATTTTTAAAAAATTACAAAAACAAACAAAAAAACCCCAAAACTCAATTCAATTAAAATTAAAAAAAAAATCAAAAACCGCTTTCCTTTCTAATTCCCCACACTCAGCCTCCTTCAGCTAATTTCTGCTCACCCCTCAGGTCTCAGTTTAGATCCAACTTCCCTTGGGAAGCTTTTCTTGCCCCTCAAGAATGAATTAAGGACTTCCTTGGTGGCACAGTCGTTAAGGATCTGTCTGCCAATGCAGGGGACACGGGTTCAATCCCTGGTCCGGGAAGATCTCACATGTTGTGGAGCAACTAAGCCTGTGCACCACAACTGATGAGTCTGCGCTCTAGAGCCGGTGAGCCACAACTATTGAGCCCATGTGCCACAACTACTGAAGCCCATGCACCTAGAGCCGGTGCTCCACAACAAAAGAAGCCACTGCAATAAGAAGCCCGTGCACCACAACGAAGAGTACGCCCCATTCCCTGCAGCTAGAGAAAGCCCGAGGGCAGCAATGAAGACCCAAGGCAGCCAATAAACGAATAAATGAATAAATAAATAAAATTTATATAAAAAATGAATTAAACGTCCTTCTTATATCTTCCCAATGGAGTAACCACGTTCAGTTGAGCAGTTGTGCACCACAGGACTCTAAGGAAGACCACTGACATCAGAGACCTGTTGTATAGTATGCAACCTGCACAGCTGTCTATGGCTGCCCCACTCCCATAGTCCTCTGTACTTCCCCTGAGAGTAGCAACTACCCTTGAATGGTAAGTGTCTATTTTCTAATGAACTTTCTTGAGGAAAAGGATCTTGTCTTGAGCTCTGTCATGTCCCCAGGGCCTCAAACTGATCTTGGCACTTAGTAAGGCCTTAATGAATGTTTGTTAAATTAACTTACAAATATTTTTAAAAAATCATTAAACTCACACATACCTCAGACCACATATAATCACTGCTTCCTGTTTCCTTTTTACCTTCTTCCACTTCTTTCCCTGAATCCTGCTACCCAATCAGTCAAAATCTTGCATCTGGGCCCTGTCAACACCTGCTATTCTATCAGAGCAGGGAAAGTCTTTCATGGTCGTTGGAGTTTCCTTGGGCTGTCATAACAAGGTACCACAAACTAGGTGGCTTAAAATAATAGAAATTTATTGTCTTACAGTTGGGGAGGCTAGAAGTTCAAAAATAAGGTGATGGCAGTACCATGCTCCCTCTAAAACATGTAGGCAAGAATATTTCTTTGCCTCTTATACTTCTGGTTTTTTCTGGCCATCCTCAGCATTCTTTGGCTTATAGATGCATGACTCCAATCTCCACCACCCTCATCACACAGCCATTTTCTCCCTGTGCATCAGTGTCTTCATGTGGTCATCTTCTTATTAGGGCACCTATCATGTTGAATTAGGGCTCATGCTAATGACATCATCTTAACTTGATTGAATCCACAAAGATCCTATTTCTAATAAGGTCACATTTACAGGTACTAGAGATTAGGACTTCAATATATCCTTGGGGAGGGACACAATTCAACCCATAACAATGGTACAGGCAGTGGTTTTTTCAAACTCTAGCATGCATCAGAATAACCTAGAAGACTTGTTAAAATACAGATTGCCGGGTCACACATCCAGAGTTTCTGATTCAGGAGCTCAGGGGTGAGGCCTAAGAATGTGCATTTCTAACAAGTTCCCACGAATGCTGTTGCTGCAAGTCCTGGTAGCACACTCCGAGAACTGCTCATGTAGGACCTTGCAACTCAAAATGCAGGCCATGAACTAAGAGCATCATTGTCACTAAGGAGCCTGTTAGAAACACAGACTCTCTCTCTGCCCACACCTTAGACCTATGGAATTAAAATTTTCATTCTAATGATGTGCTCTAGCACAAGCTGGAAAGTCAGCTGGCCCTGGATAGAGACTCAAAGTTCTATAAGGTCAAGCCAGTAGACACAGTCTCAGTCAAGTTTGCCTCTTCATAGAAGCCTCAAAGAGCCTTAATTGGTATCTGGCTCACAGAAGAGGCTACATCTCTCTTATAGGCTCCCACATCTACCCTCAAACCTGCCCAAGCTTGGGGGATACTGGGAAGTCATACCTGAGATCAAGTTTTCAGACAAGCAACTGAATTTCAGGTTGTACAACACCACCGTTGCCAGAGAGAAAATAGGGATAACTCTGAAAAGCCAGTGAAACCTATACTGAGAGATGCTGATAGGCCAGAGGGAGTTACAAGACCCCAAAAGTACAAAAAAGCATATAGGAAAAATGTATTACGAGGGTTTTTTCTTGGACCCATGCCTGATCTCTTGGCTTATCTTTCGTTCTTTTAGTGCAATCTGTTACATAACTATTTATTTTCATGGCTACTCTAATTTGAGAAACAGGTTTACTTTGTTGGGATAAGGTGTGTGCTTTAAAAGGAGGGGGGGAGAGTAGAAAATGCTACAGCTCCTGTGAGTGCCTCTGAATGCACTGAAAGATTGTGAAATTCCAACTAATATAGTTCCCAGTGATTACTGTTTGGGGTGAGATGTTTGTTCTGGTAAGGACTGTTTTCAGTGATTACTATCACGGTTTTCTAAATAAAGAACCAAGACCCAGCCTGAGCCCTGAACTCATATAAAGGAAAGCTCTGATATCCAAAAGTTCCCAGTGACTCAGGCCACACTTTTTTTTTCACTGGGCTGGGTCTGTGGACTCTCCACAGCCCTGCACCTGATCCAGCCAGAGGTGTTTACTGCTTACCTGTTCATCTGTACCCACTGAAGGCAATTTACAAAGACCTGTCCACCTCTTCAAGAGATGCTCCCAAAGTCAGCCCTCTCCTGCGAAAATTTGACTTACAAGCAGTAGCAGAGAAGAGTTTCAGAGCTGACACCTGTCTTACGACTTATCAACGTCAATCTCTTCCTTTTATGGGTGCAGAGAAAAGTGACTCAACCTGGCTCACACCACCAGCCTGTGGCACCATCTGGAGTAAATTTCAGGTCCACAGTCACTTTCCAGCGCTTTCTGTGCCACCCCTTCATCCTGCCATCTGCCTTGGAGATGAACTGACTGAAATTAACCCTAAACCAACAATCTGCCATGTTGCTCCAAACCATCACCAGCCTACATCTGTGCTCTCTGTTCCTAACCGAGGACAGGAGTATTAGCCCCAGATTCTGTTTCCAAGGCAGTACAAGGTCAGGGATGAACCTCCCACCCCCGAGACCATGGAGTAGGGGCTGTAGAACAGGACTAGGCAATTCGGGAGCATATGGGAGTCACACAAGTAGGTGAACAGAACCAGCCGGCTGGACTAGGGCTGTGGAAGCGAGGAGCACAAGTTCCATCTAACCGGGCAGCTAACACTCACCTCCAGTAGATGGGAGCCTTTGGATCGAGGGCCCAATGTTGCCAGACAGACCCATTTTTAAAAAGATGGTAGAATTTTGAATGTGTTTATAAGTGAAATCTCTTGCCTTTAAAATATTGGCTCCCATTTTAAATGTCTTTCAAAACACTGGCAGGCTACACGTAACCCAGCCCACGAGCCACCAATACAGCTTCCAAAACACAGCAGTGGGTCGAGGGCGGACCCTGCAGCCAGACAGACCAGTGTGAATCCCGGCTCAGCCCCTCTCTGTAACCTTCAGTTTCCTCATCCATAAAACAAAGATAATCTTGGTCCTATTTCACCATATTCTTGGGAAGATGAAGTGACATATGTAGGTGAAGCACCCAGAAGGCTGCCAGGCACATAATCAATACTCGATAAGAGTGAGCACTGCCGCTGTTGTAACACTGAATCATGACGACCTGAAGGTCCCCAGTCAGAGCTCCACCCGGAAAGCTCTCTAGAGAGACGTCAGCACTCATTATCCCTGGCCGCCGGTTCCTGGCACAGGGTCCTCTGCGACCCCCCGACCCCTGCGGAGCATCCTTTGTTAGCATAACACAGCCCCCTGACTTGTAGCTCCCGGCAGGGCTGGACAAATACAGCCGACGCTGCAGGCTGCTCGACCCCCTCGGGAGAGTCCCGGGGGGCGCTGGGGCGAGGCCAGGAGTTGTGAGCGTGCGCAGAGGAACGCATGGCTCGGGCTTGAGGCCCGCAGGGTTGGGTGAGGAGATGAACACCCGTCCAGGACCAGCTCGGATGATCTGATGTAAGAATGTGGCCTCCGACCTGAGAGAGTTTGGCTCTGTTCTTTCTCAGCCAGTCGGGCAGACGTGAGTGCTGGGCCTGAGACTGGGGTCTGGCCTGCAGTGCCTGATAAGGGGTGGGGATGCGCATGGGGGCTTAAACGGGGTTGAAAAGTTTGGAATGCTGCCCAATGAGTGCTTTGGGTGTTACTGAAATTCCTATTAAGGATGGAAAGGAATTGGGAAAGAGAGAGGCTGGGAATTCCCCGGAGGTCCAGTGGTTAGGATTCCGCGCTTTCACTGCTGAGGGGTTCCATCCCTGGTCCATCCCATAACATGCATCTTGTGGCCAGACCAAAAACCAAAACCAAAACCAAAAAAAAAGAGAGAGATTCTAACTTGACCCTTGACCATGGTGCTTGGTATCCAGGGGTCTTAGTGCCCTCGTGGAAATGCAGGCAAATATGCCTCCGCTCGCTGAAGGCTGGGAGCTGGGTCTCTTCCGGCTGCTAAGGAAGCAGGGCTTCAAAGGGCGGAGTCCACAGTCGGCACCCCTGAATGGAGGAACACGTGCAGGGCTCAGGCAGGAGAGATGGAACCATTGAAAATAGCCGTGATAGGATTAACTCTGTTTTGAAGAGGTTAAAAGAAATGCCCTAAAAGTTATTTTGCTTAACTCTGCCTGCATAAACCAGAGGTCATTGAAATTATAAATAGCCCCCTACCTCTTGGGCAACAGATAAGGCCTCTTTTCAAGATGCACTACTGTCTTGAATATTTTATAAATTCCTGATGTATTTGAATATTGGAAAAATGCTTCTTATTCCGTTTCCAGTTCTTTTCATGGACATGGAAGAAAATAGACCAAGAGGAAGGGTTTAATAGGTATGCAGTACCTAGTATCCCTTTTTTCTGGAAAATGTATCTATCCTCCTTTTTTTTCCAAATCCAAGTCTCTTCTCAGTGCTACAAAAGAATTCATTATTTACAGGAATTACAGGGACGCATGCCGTCGCATAGTTCTAAGAAGTGATATTGTGTGGTTGTTCATTTGCCAAGTTTTCGGACTCAGAATTGAGTTTCAGATCCTACCCCACCACTTACTAGATTTGAACTTGGGCAAATTACTGAAGCTGTCCAAGCTTAGTTTCCCACAGCTATAAAATGAAACTAATGTTAGTATCTAGGTCACAAGATTGTTCTGAAAATCAAATCAGCTAATGGATATAAAGCACCTGGCGGCATCTGAAGCATATTAAGTGCTAAATTAATGGTAGCTATTGTTAAAATTTCCCTCCAATTTAACTCTTTAAAAAAAACCCCACATTTTAAACAATGGTTTTTCCTTAAAGTGGGGTATGCCTATCCTGAGGCTATGCTCAAATTTCTGGAGGAAGAACACGGAAGAAGAAAATCATTCCCGCCACATCTTGTGCTGTAGTTGGGTTTCCCCTAAAAAGCCATCTGGCTGAGTCGTCGTAGGGAAGTCCTCAGAAGACCTTCAGGAGTTCCAGACCCAGACTGACCTTCAGGGAGGGTTTCCTGAGTTGGAGCAAAGTGACAAGAACTTTATACCTGCCACTGATCAGTCACTGGATGTGAGCCACCCTGAGACAGATGCCAACCTGGGTGGGGAGGCTCCCTGCAGAGGGGCAGCTGAAGGTCATCGGCCAACAGCATCCTCGGTAGCTGGGACAGCCAGCCTGAAAGGGAAGGGGCACCTGGTGGCAAATCCTAGTTTCCACTACAGCTCAGTTGTACTGTTTTTGTCTTTTTTTTAAAAAAACTACATTTTTCTTCCAAAGAGCTCTTACTACTTCACAGACTAGCACATTTTTCTCATCCATTTGCACAAAGCTGTTGAGAAGTGAGGTGATCCCTGCCCTGCTCGTGCCCATTTTTTGCATGATGAAAAGTGAACATGGCAAGCCAGTAACACTGACAGGGCGTCACACACAGGGCTCCTGCCATTCAGCCAGGGTTCTGCTACTGCATTAGTGCCTACTTCTTGTCTTGCCTCCATATGCAGCTGCCATGAAGTCAAACCTGAATGTTTTGGCTTTCGTTTCATGGAGAATGATGACTTCTCATGGCTCTGGCCCATTTTAAGAGCATCAGGAACTGTCTCAAGCATCTTCCACTCCTATACCGCAGTTCCAGGACTAGGATTAAGAGGGAGTGGATGAGGAGGTCTCAAACCCCTGTCAATCAAATAAAGCAAGTGAGCCTGAGGGAAATAGAACTTTTTACCTGGACACCCAGGAGCCAGGCCTTCCTACACCTTGCCCCTCTCTGCTCTCTCAGCTATGTTAGGAACGTGTCCAGTTATCTCAAAGCACAGCTAGTGCCAGGGATGGCTTCCCAAGAGGGTCAATTACATGGTCCAGGGTGAATCCCAAGTCTTGGGGAACAGTCTTGATGTTTGGACGTTGTAGGAGATTTCTAAGCTGGCTGATAGGTGTGCAATTTCTGACCCTAGAAAAATCGCAATTTCAGCATTCTGGAGGAGTCGCCAATATACCGTCTTTTTTTCCTACACGGTAAGCATTTGAAACATACAGTGCATGAATTCCCCTTGGAGTTCAGCTGGTCCTCAGGGCATTGTTTTTAGCTCTTGCTGTGCATCAAGAAAGGGGCTCTGGGAGCCGTCAAAGGTTCCCAGATTCTTTCTTCAGGCAAATAGAAAGAGAGCAGTGGTGACTTATTTCAGACAAATAGGATTCATGGCAAAAAGCATTAAATGAGTCACAGAAAAACATTTGATACCAAACAAAGGTACAATCCACAACAAAGATCTAACAGCTGAAAGCTTTCTGTGACAATAGCAAAAGATGCTAGGAGCATAAGGAAAAAGTGCTTGAAACACAGTACTTGTAGGAGACTTTTAAACACGCAGATCTCAAACTCTGACAGCAGAAATAAATAAAAGTTGTCAGAAACATAGAAAATCTGAATCATAGATAGAATTTTTCTTTTACAAAGAGAAAATATGACATCTTTTGAAGCTTCTGTGGAACATTTACAAAGAGTGGTCATAAATAAGACACAAAGATAGACTCAGTAAGTTTCAAAGCGTAAAATTTATATGAGCCATTTATCGTATCAGAAAGTGATAAACTGAAAATTAAACAAACAAAGAAAACATCCATTTCAGGTGGAGGGCACAGTCCCAAACAGTTATTATGAAAAAATGAAATAAAAATGACAGACATAGGCTATTTTTATTTATTTTTAATTAAAAAATCAAATTGAGATATAATTGACATACTACATGATATTATGCTATTTTTAAAATAATGAAATGAGAATACTTTTCATACATTCATGTAATAAACACTTACTGATCACCTACTAGATAGTAGGCATTGTTTCATAGCAGAATACACAGCACTGAGAAGACGAACTCTGTTCTCATGGGCTTGTATTTTAGCACTAGAGTGGGGGAAGATAGCTGATAAACAAGTATATGAATAAAATAAGAAAATATCAGGGGGTGATACTTGCTTTAGTAAAAATAAAATGGAATGATGTGACTGGGGGTGACTGGCATGGGGTTGTAGTACTCTGGGTTGGGAAAGCCTCTCTGAGATGGCATTTAAGCTGAGCTTTGAACATCAGGAAGAATTCACCACTTCAGGATCTGGGAAAAGAACAGAGAATAGAGACGATCTACATCGTGTATCAAAGTCAGGAGACTGGATGCAGGCAAGGCAAAATTGACAACTTTTAAACTTCTTCATTATTGAAGAAAGAATGGAGATAATTGCATTATTGATTCAGTTCAAGAAGTTAGAATAAAGATAAAAAAGAGAAAGGCAAAATAAAGATAACAATGAAAATAATTCATGGAAAACCAAAAAAAAAAAAAAAAAGCAGGATTGATTTTTAAAATAGAAGATTTATTTCCTCTGGAGGAAAAGTACAAAAGAAAGCATCTAATCAAGACTTTTTAAAAAAATGTATAAATGCAAAGATAAATATAGTAAGTTACCCACTTTTTAAACAGAACTAAGACAACTGTAATTCAAAATCCACAAAACAAAACAAAAAACAAGAAAAAACAAGGAAGGAAGAAAAGGGTGGGAGAGAGGAAGAAAGAGAGGAAGGAAGGAAAGAAGGAAGGAAAGAAGGAAGGAAGAAAGAAAGAAAGAAAGGGAAAAACATCAAATTTTAGAGCAAACTTCTTTATGCATCTGGAATCATAAGCCTACTAAATGAAACTCACAGTGTATTAAATGGCTCATGCATCAACCCAGGAACCTTCATTCCAGAAATGTGAGGATAACTTGAAATCATAAAAACGTATTAATATAATATAACATGAGATGTCCTTTGTTTTTCAGTGAGTAAATCTTTTTTATAATTACAATGGGTGAATGAAGGCTTTTGATAAAATTTGATACTTTTTCTGATTGCATTACCATGGCAACTTGGAAGAATAAGCTAATGTGGACCTCTTGCTTCACTCAACATGGAGAGATGATAGATAATATATAACACATAATTAAAGTAATAGCTGGGCTCCAAGAAGGAAAAAAGCTAGGTACATAAACAATGCAGGAACTTAAAGCCAAAATTTTAAGCTAATATAGTGATAACTTAGGGGATGGGGAGTGAGGGGTATCAAACTCCATTATAGGCGCTAATGACCAAAAATTGGCAGGGTTTTTTGTTTGTTTGTTTCTGTTTTTTGTTTTGTTTTTGTTCATTAACACATAGGATATATAGTTTGGAGCCTGCATAAGGTGGGAGGCTATGACTAACATCATTGCATGAAATTGGGACCTCAAAGGGTGCTCTCCAGCGAACGAGGAACAAGAAACACTCCATTCCCTAAACAAGAGTAGTGGTAAGGACGTTTGAATCTGCCTAGGACTCTGATTAGAGGAAAAATTCTTCCTTTAAAAACTAAAACCTTGAGCCTGTGTTTTGTATGAACACGGAGCTCAATTGTACATTACCCACAAGCTGTAGGTATCCCCAAATCAAGAAATTATTGCAAAACTTGTTTGGGGCTAGCAAATCCCCAAAACCCTCAGCAGATGGAAGCACACACCTCCAACATCAAGAGTGTGAGCTGGCAAACCAAGCCCCAGGGCCAGACACTGCCCATAACCTGTTTAATGTATGACTTGTGTGTTAAGAATGTGTTTTACATTGTGAAAGGGAAGAAGAAGGAGAAGAGGAGGAGGAGGAGAGAGAGAAACACTGTATGACTGTATGTGGTCTACAAAGACTAAAATACTTACTATCTGGCTCTTTCGAAAAAAAAGCTTACCAACCTCTGGTCTAGAGCACAAAGAAGCCCAAAAGGGGAAAATATCCCACGCTAAAGATCAGCTTACAATAAAAAATTGCTATGTGACAAAGCCATCCAGTATTTAGGAAATTCAGTAGGCTCAACAATAGTAGAATAAGCAGCTTTGCAAATGTTAGACAGTAGTACAACTTTTAGAGACTATACAATAAATATTTTTAAATGATTAAGTGGTAAAAGGAGGTCGATTTTTGAAAGAACTTCTATAAAAGACAAATCTAGTAATTGGAATTAAAATTCAAAGAAAAAATTAAATAGCAGATTTAAAGACAACTGAAAAAAGCAACCAATGGGCTGGAAGGTAAATCTGAGAAAATTAACCACAATGTAACAAAAATGATAAAGGATTAGAAAATATGAAAAAGAAGTTAAGAGTCAAGAGAAGTAGACTGAGAAAGAGTAATTAGCTGTAGTTACAAAAGAAAATGTTAAAGAAAATGACAGAGAATAAATATTTGAAGGAAAAAGTTTTGTGAAATTTTCAGAATTGATAAAAAACATACATTTTAAATTCAAGAAGCACATCAAGTCTTCAGCAGGAACATATATATATATATATATATATAATACACATACATACATACACAACTGCAAACTTTATGATAAATTATAAAACACAAAAGAAAAAGAAAAAATTAAAAGTAAGCAGAGGGCTTCCCTGGTGGCGCAGTGGTTGGGAATCTGCCTGCCAATGCAGGGGACATGGGTTCAGGTTCCGGTCTGGGAAGATCCCACAGGCTGTGGAGCTGCTAAGCCCGTGCGCCACAACTACTGAGCATGCACTCTAGAGCCCATGAGCCACAACTTTTGAGCCTACGTGCCACAACCACTGAAGCCCATGTGCCTAGAGCCCGTGCTCAGCAACAAGAGAAGCCACCACAATGAGAAGCCCGTGCATCACAACCAAGAGTAGCCCCTGCTGGCCGCAACTAGAGAAAGCCCGAGTGCAGCAACGAACACCCAACACAACCAATAAATAAATAACTATATTAAAAAAAAAAAAGAAAAGGTAAGCAAAAAGAAAACATGAATTACCACTGTGGCAGAGGTTGTTATATGCCCATCTGAATATATTCTAAATCTTCTGGAGAAACAGAGTTGTAGTTAGGCATATGGATGCTAATTCTATAAGTAAAGCATGCCTTGCAGATTTAACTGTATAGTCATGTAATATTTTACATAATTATGAAACATTTTAAAAATTGGAACGCAATCCCTAAAAAATGAAAAGTAAAAGGAAACAATTGTAACTTGTATCTAAATGGTGGCATAACCACATGGAAAGAAACTAGTCAAAGTGACTTTAAGACATAGGAATTTGCTTAGCTCTAGTAGTACATAATCTAAGGACAAAAAAATACATGAACAATTTTATTTTTGTGAGTCAAAGATTATCCACACTCCGGTTATTATTAAAACTTCTGTTGGCTGCACTATCTCGTCAGCGCTTTCCATTCAAGTCTACTGTCTGTGCAAGTGTGAACGTGTTACATCAGTTCATTTGTAACTGCAGTGTGAGCAAAAGTGGATGCCCCACTTTTGATTTGCACGAAAGAAGAGTGGCGTGCAGTGATTCGTTTTTTGTGGTCTGAGGGTGTGCCTGGTGCCGTTATTTATCGAAGACCTTGTACGCAGTATGTAGAAAGTGTTTTGTCATGAAGAAGTGTGTATGGATGGATAGAAAAGTTCAAGGAAGGTCGCGCATGCCTGTCTGGGAAGATGCCACATGTCGCGGAGCAACTAAGCCCATGTGCCACAACTACTGAGCCTGTGCTGTAGAGCCTGTGAGCCACAACTATTGAGCCCACGTGCCACAACTACTGAAGCCCGCATGCCTAAAGCCAGTGCTCTGCAGCAAGAGAAGCCACTGCAATGAGGAGGAGCCCAGGCACAGCAACGAAGAGTAGCACCCCCCACAACAACTAGAGAAAGCCCGTGCACAGCAACAAAGACCCAAAGCAGCCAATAAATAAATAAATAAATAAAATTATTTTAAAAAAAATAAAAAATAAAAAAATAAATTCTACAGCCAGAGTGCAGATAATTTTTGACTCACCCTTGTATTTACAGTTATCATATTATTAGTGGCAGCAATGGTACTATGGTGTGTGCATTGTAGGAGAAAGCAAATGATTAATTATGGTACTGCATTAGTCTGCTAAGACTGCCATAGTAAATACCACAGACTGGGTGGCTTAAGGGAAATTTATTTTCTGAAGGTTCTAGAGGTTAGTCGTCCAGGATCAAGGCGCCATCAGGGCGGATTTCTGGTGAGACCTCTCTTTCTGACTTGTAGACAGCTTCCATCTTGCTGTGTCCTTACATGGTCTTTCCTCTGAGCACAGAGAGAGAGCTCTCTTGTATCTCTTACTCTTCTTATTAGTGCCATTCTTATGACCTCAGTTAACCTTAATTACCTCCCTAAAGGCCCTATCTCCAAAGTGTCATTGGGGTTAAGGCTTCAGTGTATAAATTTGGGAGGGACACAGTTCAGTCCATAATAGGTATCCTTGAGAACTGAAATTTCTGATATGGGAGAAAGGAAAAATGGATGTGAGATGAATAAAGCTAAATAAAAACTCTGTGGTCCTGAACTCAAATGAAACAGTATCAGCTCATAATGTATTTTCATAAATAATAATTTATTTATAATTGATATTAATTTTAAGATAAATATATGTTATAGTTATATATGTTATATATTATATACTATATAATATATATTACATAAATATGTATACTACATTTATCCACTGAAAAGACATAGAAACAAAGACCAATCCACTAACAAGGAGACCACTAGTACCCCAGATTATAGCCTTGAAATACCATTTCCCATTAAAATGAACCAGAGCTCTTTAGAGAATGCCTGATTCCAGGCTTGAGAAGGGAAATGTACCAGCTGGGCGTATAATATCTTGTCATCTAGGTAGCAAGGAGTTTATTAAAGTTATTTCAAAGGCCTCAGGAACTGACTTGCGTAGTCTTCCCCTAGACTAAGATGGGATAATTTGATTCTGAAATTGACTTTGACTACAGAATATCTGAGCCTGATTGCCCATTCTGACTAGCAGTTTTATAAATCATCTAATGTGACTTTAAGACAGCAATTTGACTGTATATCTCTCATAGTAAATACTCTAAGGACAAAAAAAATTACATAAAAATTCTTAATGATTTCCTTTTCAGCTTCAAAATATAGGTCAGAACTGTTTTTGTTACTTGCAACTAAGGAAACCCGACAGATAGCCTTGGGAAATTTGCCTAGCACAATGTAGGCCATAGTAGATATTCAGTAAATGTTGGCCTTCTTCCTAGGAGTCAGAAACCTGCAATAACTTCTTTTCAGATGTTTAAAGCTATACAGGAAATTTCCTCTCTATGCATGAGGGAATTCTGCCTCTATTCACACCCTCTGTAGCTCTCCCCAGTTCGTACAACCCAAGGGAAGAATATCTGTAAACTGATTTTCCGTCCAGGGTTTTGATTAGAGCCAGTTATTAATGGGGAGGGTCACTGTGTTGACAATACCCACGCCCTGTTCTTTTGTACTTTCTACTTCCTCTCTCTCTTTAATATGCAGCCCCGAGATCTCTTACCTGTTCCTCAACATGGTGCTAGGAAGGGAGGTGAATTTAGGACTCCTCTCTGGGCCTGGAGCTCTCTATCTACCAAGATGCTTAAGATCTCAATTTGAAGGAGAGCGAAAGACCCCGCATAGACTTTGAGGCATAAGCCACGAGCTCAAGCTCATCTTTCACCAGAAAACCCTGCACTGAGAATGGTCAGGTACTGGCTCAGCTGTTGATTCTCTCTTGCTGCGGTTCCTTGCCTTGCAGAGAACTCCCTTGGGAAACTAATGGCAAGAAGGAGCACTAAAAGGGCAGGGCTCAGGTATCCCTGGGTTCCCTGGGTGGCAGGAGAGGAGAGGTAACACCATCAAGGGACACCAAAACCCCTCTCTCATTCTCACAGAACCACCGAGGGGCAGGAAGCAGAAAGTGCAAGAGAGAACAGAGCACGGGGGCTGACCTTCAACACGGGACCTGCAAGTTTGTAATTAGGGGCTCTGACAGGTGGGACTAAGGTAGACAGAAGGTGAGGAGGAGGCAGGTGGGAGGAGAAAGAAGGGGGAGTAAGAAAATGGCCTCCTTTATGTTCCCCACTCCATTCTTCTTACCTCATTGCCCTCCCCCCCCCCACCATGAATTCCCACCCACACATCCAAGGAAGAGAGTGATGAAAAGGGTAATGAGGATGAGGCAAGCTCAAAGGTATTTTACTGGCTCCATCATTCGGAGTGTGCGTGTCTTGGGAATTTCTCCTTTGTACCCCTCGTGTGCTAGGAAGGCTTGTAGTCAGTGGCTTATGCCATCTCTGGTCCAGATCTTTAGGAGAAACTTGTTTTGCTCGCCTTTCCTTGACATGCTTTTCCTCGGATTCATCTTTTCTTGCCATCGGAAGTTTAAAATACAGAAGCTCGAGAAAGAGGTATAAACAAAAGAAGTATCAACCGAGGAGGAGCTGTGCCAAGAGGATCACTTGTCTGCTTTTAAGGTTGAATTTTGCGTTTAAATTAGGCAAGAAGAATCTTTTGGTGGTTACCGCCGGCTTCTCAATGGCCTGGAGTAATGTTTGAGGCCAAAATACGCTAATAAAATGCATGCATTTGTCTGGGCCTGTCCTTCGAGCATGATATCTTCCTCGTGGACCCCATAGGCAAGGACATAGCTCTGGCAAGAATGGATTTGGTTTTCAGAACCTTGGGCGCAAGCCCAATACTACCCCAAAAGAATACTGTGTCATCCAAAACAGGCAGCGCAGCGGATGATAGACGTGCCCTTCTAAGACCACTGTGGCCAGTGCCTTGGCAGGTGACTCCTCTGCTCTGAGCCCAGCTGAGCAGTGGCTGGTCATGGGGATCGGAGGGAGTAAACACACAACTGTGAGGAGGCCCTGGCTCCTGAGAAGCATGACTGTGACCTCCATCCAGGTCTGCTCCTTCCCTGGCCGTGCCTCCCTGGTTTCTGCTCTCTCCATCAGTCTCTTCCTGATGGATCCCCTGGTGCCCCCCAACTTTAAGGAAACCTGTTCCCTATGGAAACTCCGAGAAATGCATAATGGTGTGAGGTGATGGCCTCCAACAACGGGGCGCTACGTGCTACCAGTGATGTGGTTGAAATGTGAATGGGCCGCTCTGCTTGGGAGATGATCCTCTCAGGACAAACTCCTGGACTACTGCTGCCTTGTCTTAGGCTTGTTCCCAAGTCCCGGCAGGGACCTCAGACACCATCCCAGGTCCTCTGCTTCCCTCTTCTGGTCAATTGGAAGGACTCTTTATAGCCATTTAGAGTTCAAGGAGATTAATCTGTTGCTAACTAGTAATGAAACAAAAACATAGTCTCCAAATGAACTTTGAGCTTTCAACTCAAAAGAAGCTACACACAAGAAGTGGGATAATTAAAAATAATATGATTGCAGTTCAAATACGGTCATGTTAAGGCAGTCGTGACATCTACTCTACTGAGTAGACCTAGAGGGACGATGTGAAATCAGTGGTTCCCAAATGTGATGTGCAATGTATATGTTCTCAAAAAGAGAAATGATCTGTGACAAAATAAGTTTGCAGACTCTTAGGGTAAAGAAAGTTACGCAGATTTCTGTACTAAAAAATTTCTCAGGGCCTTTGAATTAGAAATTGTGAATGCTTGAGGGAGATAGCACATATGGTTTTTGAATAATGAATCTTTCATTGAGGAGCACTCCAAGGGATAGTGTCCCATCATGCAGATGACTCCGACTTTGTGACACTAGCCATTGAAGAGATGAACTAAGAAAGAGAGATCTCCCTTCACATTATAAAATGACAGGTGTCATCTCACCCAAGCCAATACCAGGACCAAGGATGCAAATGACCACCAATACGTTGCGAGTTAACATTAGAATCAGTTTCAACCACCAAGCTCAGAGTTGGAAGGGACCCTAAGGTCCTAAAGGTCTCTTGCAACCCAATCCCTTCATTTTGTAAATAAGGCTGGGGACACAGAGAGCTATAAAGAAAGTATAGTCTCAAAACCCAATGAAGAAATAAAACCCTAACATCGCCCTGTGGGAGTCCAGGACTCATGACCATTTTCCCCAGAGAAGCTATCCATTGCAAAGAGTACACATTTTGAAATACTACATCAGAGGTTAGAAAAAAAATGCTTAGTTCAAAAGAGTGTAAATCAGGCCATCCCCATCACTGGAAAGATGAACACAAGATGTTGCAGCGTTCGACTAAACAAGATCAGACTGATTATTCATTTATAAACCCACAGAGGGCACTTTTATAAAAGTCATCATCATTCATACATCAAATGGAAAGTCAGGAAATACAGTGTGCGTTAAACTGTAAAGCGCTTTGATGCTTTTTCATAAACGTTGATACATTTGGGAGAACACCACAGCCTTCTGTATTAGCTAAGACTATTCTGGTTGCTAGTGACAAGAACCAGATTGAACTAAGTTAGGCAGGCTAAGAAGGAGTGAAGGGAATACTTATTGGAGAGCTCACATTCCAAAAGGAAGAGCTGGATGTGAGTGAAAGAGCCACCGGGGTTCCCATCCTTCCTCTCTAATGGGCTTGTCTCTGTCAGTCAGCGTCATGCCCTTCCTCGGCAGATGGGATCAGCCACCCCATGGGGGTTACAGCTGTTATTGGCTCAGAGCCTCACAGGTCCCCCACGAGAAAGGAGTGGACTCAAGTTCAAAATCCTTCAAAACAGAAAAGGGCTCTGATGAGCTTCTCTTGCTGAGGTGTTCCTTTCTGAGACAAGGGATATAGCGTCTTAGGAGAGGCAGAGAGCATGGTGGGTAAGAGGTCCAAATACTGACTCCCCTACCTGCTAGCTGTATGATCTTGGGAAAGTTCTTTAAGCTCTTTGACCTCAGTTTCCTTACCTGTAAAATGGTTATAATAACAGTGTCTACGTTATTAGGTTTCATGTGATGGTTAAAGGAGATAAAATAGGTAGTAAGGAATTTTATGTGGTACTTGCCACAAGGTAAGCAATCAATAATCATTAGCTATCATCATTACTGGTTTAGCCAGCAGGGTTAGGAAGCCATGCCTAAATCACTCACTATGGCAATGTAATGAAGAGATTAAAAGCATAAACTCTGTGGTCTGATGATTTGGCTTCGAATTCCAACTCCCACACTTACCAGCTATACTTTATGCAAGTTATCCAAATTGTGCCTTTGGTGTCTTCGTCTATAAAATGGGGGGAATAATGGTCCCTACCTTGTAAAAGTTTCAAGGAGTAATTGAGATGATAGATGTCAATCATTCGGCATCTTGCCCAGCACAAAGTAAGCATGCAGCCAAAGTTATCGTTAGTGTTATCCTGAAGGCCGTGTAGGTGCTCTATGAAAAGATGACAGCTCTCATTTGAACCATGGTATCAGAAGGAGTATCTCAGTCATTCATTCAACAAACATTTACTGGGTGCTTCTGTTGTGTTAGGTACTGTGCCAAATGTGGAGATCAAGACCATCAAGGCGTGGTCTCATGAAGCAAACATTCTAGTTAGGCATTTAGAAGAGGAGTATCATGTTGGCCGGGAAAAAGCAATAGATGTCCGCCACACCTATCGACTGTTAAAACTCCTGACTTTTCTGTCAATAACCAGTCCTTCAGATGTCCTGTCTTCTGCCTTTTCTCAAAACATTGTTATCTTTACCATCATATCTTTCCATCTCCTTGTGAAGGGTACATCTCCCTATTCTTGATAGGTAATTAGCACTCATTTCTTGTATGTATGTGTGTACTGCATGTATAAATTCTATCATATATATATAAATATATGTGTATATATAGTATACATAAGTATATATGCCTATATATGTATATATGTATATATATATATGTATGTGTGTGTATACATATATACATTCTTTTGCATATTTTAAAGACCTGGTAGATCACTACTCTTGAGGTATTTGGTAGACTTGCCACATTGATTAACCTATATTTAGGGCATGTAGAACCAAGCATGCAGAAGCTCAACATCACCAAAAGAGAGCTGAATCCTTTAAATTAATTAATAAATTCTTATATCACACTATATAAAGAAATCATTTCCAGGTAGATCATAGATGAAATGGGAAAAGCAAAACAATAAAGCTTCTAATAGATGATATAGGAGAATATCTCTACGAATTCTGTATCAGGAAAAATTTCTTAAACAAGATACCAAAGCACTTGCCAGTAAAAAAAAAAAATTGAAAAAGGTGACTACATTAAAATTAAGAACATCTATTCATTAAAGCATCCCACCAAAAGAGGGAAAAGGCAAACCTCGAAATGGAACAACGTTTTGCAATGAGTCTAGCCAACAAGGGGTTCATATCCAGAATATATAAAGAATTCCTACAAATCTATAAATCAAAAAGAAAAAAAATACAGTAAAAAATGACTGGATGATTTGAACAGACTCCACAAAAGAGAAACCAAATAGACAACAAGCACAAAAAGATGCTCAACCTCATTAGCTAGCAGGGAAATGCACACTAAAACCACACCGATATACACTCACTAGAGAGCCATCGCCAACTGTTGCAAGGATATTGAATGTTAAGAACTCTGATACACTGCTCGTGGAACTGTAAATTGTCATATTACTGTGGAAAAGACTGACATCACCCAGTAAAATAGAAGATATGCATAAGTTGTGACCCAGCAATTCCCCTCTGAAGTATATGTTCCCATAAAACATATGCTTATGTGCACTAGTATATGTATTTAAGAATGTTCATAGCAGTATTGAATAATAGCTCCAAGCTGAAACAATCTAAATGTCTATCGACAGTGGAGTAAATAAAAATGATGGTATATTCATATTATGAAAGGCTATACAGTGAGAAACTTGGGCGGGGAAATACAGCTATATGAAGCATAGAAGATGAATCTTAAAGGCATAATATTGAATGAAAAGAGCCAAACAGTACAAGGCACATACTGTATGAAATAATTTATATTAAAAACCTGTAAGGGCAAAATTAAATAAATTTTAGAACAAACTATAAAGAAAAGTAAGGAAGTAAACACTGTGAAAATCAAGAAAGTGTTAACCTCTAGTGGGAGAAAAGGGTTATAATTAGGAAAGGTTTTGGGGGTGTTAGCAATATTCTATATCTTGATACAGGTTACACAGGGATTTCTTTTACAAGTTGTTAAATCACATCCTTATTTTTAAAACTTTTCTGTGTGTTTGTTATATTAAACATACACTCACAAGTAAATATACTGCAGACATACTGGACAGAGATAGAAATTAATACAGCAGAATTAAGAGTAGCATTATTCAAGTTCAGAGTCACAGCTCTCTAAGGGGGCTGAAGGTCACGAGTTCAAGGATGCTCACCATCCGAGAGCAATCACTGATGCGACTTGCAGATAAATGGGGCAAATGATGTCTTGCCCAAACACATTACACATTCTACTGGTATAACTTTTAAAAAGAGGTTTAGTTATAGAGAAAATATATAGCAAACATTAAATCCATAGGTTACAAATCATCAAGGCTAACAGCCTTCCAGAATCCCCATCTCAGAGTGGATGTGCAGAGCCATAAATTTACAGTTGGCGGAGGGGAATTCAAATGATGGATGGAGAGGGCCAGCCATCAGAGCCTCTGCTGCTGGGACATCCTCTACTCCTGGCATGTCCCTTCTTTGCTGGTCTCTAGGCAACTGACTGGCTTCCCAACGGCAACAGCTGCACCAGCAGGAACTGCAATCATTTCTGCCTTGCGCCATCACCTTCCACACCCTTGTGATGCTACTGCTTTGTATCCTCCCTATTTTCCCCACAACTTTCATGCTCCAGGAGGCGGAAGGAGGAGGTTTGTTGGGTGGTTGGTTTGGCTTTCACTGGGAAGGGATAAGTTCCAATCATGGGCATGCTCCCACATCTTCCCCATGATGTTTTGTCCCTAGACTTGTCCTATATCACACTCCTACTGCCCTCACACTGTCCCAGTGCCAGTAGGAGGGCAGTTTCCAAAAGTTATTAGGCTTGTACTACTTTTAATCTTTGTAATGACCTACAAGATTAATGCATTTTTATCCCCAAGTGGGTTAGTATCTCATTTTCACATCTCTGCTTCCCTGCCCCTGCATGTCCAACAATTTTGAAAATCTATATTTTCAATTCTTACTGAAATGACGTTTTAAAAATATTAAAGGTAATTTGAAAGTAAATTTAATCTCTAATTTCATCATTCTAGCATTTAAAAAAATTTTGCAGTTTTGCTATATAAATAAGTATTCTAAATTAATCATAACATGCACATCTGTGTTTTGTTACATATTATCAGAGATATTTGGATATTTATTTTTTAGTTTTAACTGATATCATGTGCAGATACATGTATTAAAGCTAAGATTAAAATTTTACATTTATCCCCTTTAAACTTAACTTCAATAGTTTTTGCCAATTACTACAAAATATCAACAGATTTTTGAATTTTGACTTTCCTTTTTTGTGTAATTCATGGTTTTGATGTTATTAAAGCATTGAAAATGACAGACCCAAGGACAAAAGCTTGAAGAGGTTTATGTGCCAAAAGGTAGGCACTGGAAAGTTCAAAATAGCATCATCCATGATATTTTCAAGCTGGTAACAGCCCAGATGTCCATTGGTTGTACAATAGACAAATTAATTATGGTATACTTACAGAATGGAGTACTATACAGGAATGAAAATGAATGAACTACACGAGCGTGATTACTTGACTAAATCTTGCAAACATGGTGTTAAGAAGCGAGACACAAAAGAATACATACCCTATGTTTATAAAGTTAAAAACAGACAAAGCTAATTTATGATGTTAGGTATCAATATTCTGGTTATCTTTAGGGAGGTGTGAGTGATTGGGAAAGTGTGTAAGGTGGGCCCTCAAAATGCTGATGAATGCTACACTTGTTAGACCCGGATGATTACATGGGTGTGTTTACTTGGTGATAATTCAAGTTGTACACTTTGTAGGGATTGTGTAAGGATTGTGAATTTTTCTGCACATATCTTAGACTTCAGTAAAATGTTAATTTTTTTTCAGATCTTTATTGGAGTATAATTGCTTTACACTATTGTGCCAGTTTCTGCTGTACACCAAAGTGAATCAGCTGTATTTATACATATGTCCCTATATCCCCTCTCTCTTGAGCCTCCCTCCCACCCTCCCTGTCCCAGCCCTCTAGGTCATCACCCATCATCGAGTTGATCTCCCTGTGTTATGCAGCAGCTTCCCACTAGCTCTCTATTTTACATTTGCTAGTGTGTATATGTCAATGCTACTTTTTAAAATTAGTAATAAGAATAATGAACTCAAGGGAATTCCCTGGTGGTCCAGTTGGTAACACTCTGTGCTTCCAATGCAGGGCGCATGGGTTTGATTTCTGGTCAGGGAACTAAGACCCCATGTGCTGTGTGGTACAGCCAAAAAAATAAAAATAAAAAATAAAAAAATAATAGTGAACTCAAGAGCTCATAGTGATGTTAACAATTATATTTAAATCAATTAAAAATAATAATACAGGATTGGAGCTAGCCTGAAGTGGTAGATAGTGAGTTCAACTTAAATATATTGAAATCGAAGTGTTGGGTGGATATGCAGCTGAAAATGTTCAACAAATAGTTGTATGTATGGGTCCAGGGCTCAAGGGAGAGAGCTGGGCTCGAGAGGGATGTTTGAGAGTCTTAAGTCTATCGATAGTAATTGAAACCATTGAAGTGGATGAGATTATCCACAGACAAGCACAAAGCAATATGAGAGAACTTTGCAGGATGACCAAGACTTAGAGAAAGCTTATGATGGAGGTGAAGACATCTAGCGAGAGAGAGAGAGAGAAGACCTAATAGAGAGCAGTGGTAGGAAAACCAGGGGAGGAAAAAACTTTTCAGAGGAGGGAATGGCCAACAAGTTCAAATGCCAGAGACAGAAAAAGATAGTTAGGGACCGAGAGGTCTCCATCAGGTGTAGTAGCTTGGTCAACAGTGACCTTGGGGAGAGCAGAATCAGTGGCATCATCAGATCTGAGATGGGTTGTCTACGAGGCTTATCATCAGGAAGATGGCAGAGTTTGGAGAAGAGAGGAGAAAATTAAATTAAGCGAGATGCCAAAGTATTCAGTGAAGGAACATTCTATGAAGTGGTTGAGAGTGTCCTTTTATCACAAAGGTAGTACTGCTTGAAACCGAAAAACAGACAACAGTTCTCTTCGCTTGGCTGCCTAAGATTTACCTCTTACAGTCTGAATGGTTGTCTTTGTGTACCCAATCATCCTTGTGTCCTCAGGCAACAGACTACTCTCATCTCCCACTCTGCCTGAGAACTTTCCCTGCCCCTCGTTGTCGTATAACTCTATATTCTGGTTATTCCCGATCTGTTTCTAAACTAAACATTTTCTTCCTCCAGCCCCAGACTTCACATTCCTCTTGGACTTTCTGTTATATTCTAAAGCCAAATCCAGTTGATCTCTCCTGTGGGGAGATTAGGATATGTTTTATTGACTTATGAACATATCCACTCCATAGCAGAAGTCCAAAGAGACAGAAGCTGTCCCAGACGAACCCTCTAACTCAGCACTTGCTTAAAGGCTCACCTCACACATGACACCACCTGAAGCGACAAGGCCCAGCACAGGACCAAGCAGAACCTCAAGCTTAACAAAGACGAGAGCTGTGTTGGGACTCTGGGGAGAAAACCACCCTCAGAAACATTGCTGGAATCGGAGCTCTTGTCAGAAGTGAACCGAAAAGGAGTGACTTTTTGTTTGAAGAGCCCAGCTGGACAATGTGCAGATCCAACGGCCAGGACTTCAGAGGCTTGCTGACCTTGGGCAGAGCTGGTGGTAACCCGGCTACAGAGAGGCAAGTGGGCTCCAGGGGGGTGATTGGAGACTAAGGAATTTCAGTGAATACCTTCAGGTCAGACTCCAGGTTGTAGTTCTTTAGTGACCATCAGAGCCCTGAGGATCATCTTTAAAAGGTATTTAATTGTAGAAAGGAAAGACTTGATTCAATTTCACTGGCACTATCAATAAGGACATGAGAAATGTTACCCTAGGTGATGAGAGGGAATAAATCCTCTCAGTATCACCAACCAAGATGAGCAGCAGAGGTACCAATGGAGGTTTGTGGGTGGACACTCTCAAAAGGTTAGGGATACATACTTCTCCTCCCAGGTGCCTCTACCTCCCCTAAAGAATGATCTATTAACACAATTAGTACCCATTTATCTTATGAGTCTTTGATTTGCAGGTTTAGGACAAGGACTCTGGCTATTGCATTGTCTGCTTAGATGTTGGAAAAGGCAAAGCTTCCATTCGGAACTCGAGAATGGTCCGCGGCACCTTCATAAAGTACTTCAAGCAGTTGCAGATTAAAATCCCTCTTAGCACAAGCCCTGTCTCCATGAGAGCTTATTTCCTGTTGCCCTCTGCTGTTGAGAACAACGTGAGCTGTTCCAGTGACCAGTATATTACACCCCCTCCGCTAGGGATTGCGTGGCCTGAATTAACCTCCCTGTGATTTAGAACCTGATGGGTCTGAATTTCATTATAGATATGACTTCCACGCTCTTCTTCCCTGCTGGGGCACAGGGATTCACTTGGAGGGATGCTGTAATTACTATGTAGATTGCTTTCCTATCATTTGATTGAAACTTCAGGAAGAAGGAAGGTCATTAACATACCTTCTTCCTCAATTTCTCATTTGAGGAAATCTGGAAGCAGAGCCAGGTATAATTCAGCATAAGTCAGCCCACTGAGCCACTCTCCTCGGAGAGCAGAAGTAGAGCACGGAAGTTCTGAAATGGATTGTAACCACGAGTCAGAGAAATTCTCAAAAGACCCACTTCTTGGAAATAAGTTTGCCAAGTGGAACAGGATGCACAGCTGCTCCTCAAGGTCTGTATTTCTCAGAGGACTGTTCTCACAACCTCTCCTGCTTTGTCATCCAGCCAGGGGTGGCAAGTGCAGGGAGGCCTTTCTCCATCTCATGGCTGGTGTGAGGGTGGGCACTGAAGAGGGGGGTTCATGGATCACCCTATGGTTCTCTTTGGAAAGAGAGCTGCAGTTTGTGTCAGGCCCACGAGGAGCAAAACAGGCATTTCCAATGCACTGCCCATGTCCTTCTATCCCCAAAGCCCACTCAGCATCAGCCACTGACAGTAAGTCAGGTCTGTAGAAGGCAAGAGATTTGTCAGGCCAACATCCCCGCTGCAGCTTTTGGTCACAATACCCCAAAGTGGGCATGGCACTGTGATTCCATTTCATTCTCCTCACCCAACCAACATACTAAGAATGATATTAAGGACATTTACTGAAATATCAAAATAGTAAGAGATCAGAAAGGATCTAAATATCCAAAAACAAAAACTGGTTACAGTGCATCTATGAAATGGGATACCATGCAGCTGGTAAAAACAGAAAGAAGTTGGTTAACATACACTGATATTAAATTACTTTAAAATACATTAAGTGAAAAAAGCAAGGTGCAGAAAGTATGTATAATAGGAACACTTTATGTAAATACTATACATGCTAGTGCTTTTGTAAATTTTTTCTAGAATATTCTAGAAAGCATCAACAGTAGTTTCTTTTGGTGAGATAGACATTTTCACTTTTATTTCATTCTTTATATTTCTAATTTTTTAATTTATTTTTTATTTCTTTGGCTGCGTCAGGTCTTAGTTGCCGCACAAAGGATCTTCATTGTGGCGCACAGGCTCTCAACTGTGGCACGGGGGCTTCTCTCTAGTCGTGGTGTGTGGGTTTTCTCTTCTCTAGTTGTGGGGCGTGGGGTCCAGGGCACGTGTGCTCTATAGTTGTGATGTACAGGCTCCAGAGCACCTGGGCTGGGTAGTTTGTGTCATGTGGGTTTAGTTTCCTGACCAGGGATCAAACCCACATGCCCTGCATGGCAGGATGGATTCTTTACCACTGGACCACCAGGGAAGTCCCTCTTTATAGTCTTTTAAAGCTAAGTGTATATTGCTCTTAACTTTATAACGTTTTCCCCAAGTTTACCTGGCCATCCCTCAGAGGATCTTTCGAGACTCTTCCTTGACTCCAGGGTGAGCTTCTAGGGTTGCACATGCTGAATCCTGAACACAAGCACCCAGTCCAGGAGACAAGTAGGGGCTGAAATCCAGCCTGAGGTGTGTTTGCCTGGCTGTGAACACCGGCACCAGGCTGCATACACATAGGGGCCCATCTTTTCCTAAGTCCCAAAATGCCACCATATGGGCTGGTGGCAGCTCTGCACAGCTCTTCATTTCACCTTTCACTGCTGGTAACTCTTTATTTGCAGCACACTTTGATTTGGTTCTTGCTTCTAACCCTGTCCTCCTCAACTTACCTCTTCAGACCATCCTTCACATCCTAGCTACATACCCCCTATTCGAGGGCCCAGTCCAACTCCAGACCCACCCACTGCCATGCCCAGCCCTGAGCTCAAGCAGCTTTCAGGGCTATAAATAGCTAAGGACACAGAACATTCTAGGGAGAAAGCCACTCCAAGCACACACGTGTCCAGGTCCAGTGGGAGCTGGGGTCTGGAGCTCAGAGGGGACCACGTGCGGCAGGCAGGTTGTATGCATGTGAGGACGTGCGGGGCAAGGGCTTGGGAGTGGCAAAAACACTGCTGGGACCACCTGTGGGCTTCGAGCAGCTTGTTCGGTGGCCTCTCGACTCACCTGAAATAAAGTCAGGCGAACACATTCATGTGGCCCCAGCTTTTGTTCGTGAGTGTGCCAATATCTACCCTGCACAGAGTCAGCTCTTACTCACCCTCACAAATGGCAGTGAGCATTGGCACATGTCATTCAAAATAACAGATGATCACAAAATTAGGGCTTTGGAGAGCTGTCCTTGGAATGTAATTGGTGATTCTTTTTAATGCAGATTTTTTTTTTTCCCACCATAGACTTGCTTGAATTACAATGAACTTGTATCCTTTGTTTCATATCTATTGACTATAGTAGAACTGAAGGAAGATAGGGCAAACCTACCAGAGATTAAATTAAGTCAATCAGAGATTAAAGATTTGTTTTGGATAATCTGCATGGAAGGTCTGAGTTCACTCTATTTAAAAACACACTTAGGTTTTTCTCTCTTTGTTATAACTAGCAGCCTTTCTGCAAAACTAAGTATTCAACCCAAGGCCAAAGCAGCAAATGTTTTCTTATCTTTGATAAAATTCTTTCACGTGCGTGGTATTAGCAAATATGATTTTACAAAGCATGCAAAACCTTCTCGTACTTTAGTAGTAGCCACTTGAATCTCTAAGTCAGCTTCAACCCACTTTCTCTGGTCTAATCTTCAGAGGGAAGCATCACTAGCTTGTGAACTTTTAGGATGTAGGCACTAAATACCACTAAGTAAGGCTTGCTGCACTGTCATAACTAGAAACATAAACGGAACTTCACATTTTGCCTGTGGATTTTCAGGCTTAGGGTAGCAGGTGAGTGGGGTTTTCCAATATATTGATTCTGTGCACTAGCTGTGTGTGTGTGTGTGTGTGTGTGTGTATACACTCATCTTTTATTCCTGATCTAGAATACGGGCACATTTTATCAGGTAACATATCCACAGAACAATACTGTTCCTGACATGACAGAAATAAGTTCACATATTAATGAATGGGATCTCCATATGACCCCATCCTCTAAAAAGTATAAAATAGATCATTGCTTTCTACAACGATCAGAGAATTGAGAAGCAGTAAGTTTTCCTTCTTTCTCTTTCATATTTTCATGGGGTCCCCACTGCCCCAAACCCAGCAGTCTATTCACTACAAGCGACCCGAGAGTTTATACTCAGGAAGGGTTGGGCAGTGTCAGCCTAGCCCCTACTTAGGCCTGTGACTCGAACATAAGCTGCAGCTTGGGGCTCACCTAATGAGTTTGTCAGGAGAGAGATGTCAATTTGAGCAGATGTGTTTTCTGTTTTTATAATACAATTTAGAGAAATGGAATGGTTGTCAGAGTGTAGGAGTTTTAGTGAGAGTTTTAAATTCAATAGAGAAGGAACCAAGAGGTACACATACAAGTGAGGAATGAGAAAGGCACTGCAGAATTTAGCAAGAAACTGGTGCTTCCCCCTCATCCTTTACTGAAAAGATTTTTAAGAGGCGGTGATAATGGCTTCAGTTGCTAACAGCAAATGCCATGCAGAGGTGACCAGAACTGTTTTTTTTGTTTTTGTTTTTGTTTTTTGGATTAGAGGAGCCTGGCTTGTAACCAGCTTACTGTTTCATGCTTGAGAGTAAGAATGGCCAAGTCAGGTTTGGCTGGGTTTGGAGCCAGAATTGGCCACTTACTGGATATGTGACCTTAGACAAGAAGTCCGTTTCCTTACCTATAAAATGGGGTTAATAATAGCACCTATCTAATAAGATGTCTAAGAGGATTATGGCTAGTAATATATGCAAAGGGTTTTGCAGAGTGTCTACGTGCATAGAAAGTGCCCAATAAAAGTTTACTTATAAGTATGTATAAGTATTTGAAGACAGCATGTCCTCATAGGTAGGCTAATTTGCCTTGAATCTTTTTCAACAAATGCTCTCTTCATAGAATATTTACAAGTAAATTCCAATCAAGCCCAAGTGAAATGATCATAAATTCCAAATTAGTGGTGGCTTACATACATGTGGTGTTGCTGTTTTCTGTTATCTGCATTAATACTTCCCTCCATTTGTATAGATAATTGAGAGCTGAATGTAGTCTCAATAAAATGTTAAAACTGTAATGCCCAAGTGGAACTTATTTAAGGAGTGATTAAGGCTAGAAAATGGTCTGTAAAAATAGCTTCTGTCCTTACATCACAGTGCTTGTTCCCGGCGGAGCCTTCAAGCCTTTCTGACAAACAGGCCTGCCCTCCTGCAGACCCAGGATTCTATTCTGCCTCACACATCCCCAACACAACTGCCAGCTGAGTTCTAATTGCAGAATCTTCATTACCAAGGATGATTGAAACTATAAAAAGAACCCAGCTGAATTTTTCACATCCTGCTGGGTGAGCACAAGGACCAGCTCTCCTGTTCCTGCCCCTTCCTCCCCCCAGCAATTATCCTTGGTACATGTGTGGTCTGGTCTCTGCAGGAAGCTCCTAGCAGTTGATAGATGTTACCTCCCTTCTGCTCTGAACCTCCCTCCACAGAATGCAGACTGATGACCGTGAGAGATAGGCCTGGCCTTCCCTCACAGCTGCAGACAGGATCTTCATGTCTTAACCTCCGCACCTAAGTATCTTGCTTAAAGTCACCTGGAAGTGTGAGACCAGAGCGATAACGTCTCTCCTATCCCCTTAGGCCTTTGAGACAACGTATTGGTAATTCTATCTGTAAATCAGCCTTTTCCAGTTACATTCCTTCTTTTCGTTAGTCCATCAACAAGCATGTGTAAAGCTCCTACTCAGTGTTCGGTACTGAGTTAATTACAGTGAAGGGAGATATTCAGAAGCAAGAGGCCACTAAGGAATTGAAAATCTAGTTGGAAGACAGAACTAGGCAGGACTGCTCCTGCTTCTATAGCTAATAACTTTAAGAAGAGAGTGATTTATGCAAACTTTACATGAAGTTTATGCAAAACCTTTTTTCCATCTGTGTGTGTGGGGTGGGGGTGGAGGGAGAGAGAGAGTGGGAGGGAGAGAGAGGACAGAGCACATGTATCTGTATATCTAGAAACAAAAAGACAGGGAAAGAAATGTCTGGAAGGATGTTCACCAAAAAAATTAAGTTGCATCTCTAAGAACTGCATCGTAAAATGCTTGAGAGCGTAGTCTCTGAAGACACAAGTTACGTTTAAATCCCGATTCTGCCGCTGTGTTACCTTGTCCATATCATATATAGCCACTCTGAGTTTCAGTTTTCTTAAAGTGGGGCACTAATTATTGTATTTCATAAGGTTCTCGTCAAAATTAACTAGAGCATTTTGTAGTGCCTGGCGTTTAAATGTATGTAATCAATAAATGTAACTGTTTACAGTGATAAGCTGTTGGAAAAGGGGAGGGTGGAAGGAGAGGTCTTAGAAAAGGCAAGACGTGAACGGGTCTCTGGAGAACAGGGAAGATTTAGCTAACTAGAAGGGAAGGCTGGGGATGTTCAGGGTTAGGGAAACATTCTGGGCAGGGGCGGGAAGAAGCCTCATTTTTTCTCCAAAAATGAAAGGCTTGTGTGAAGTGAGATACAAGATTGCATAAGAAGGCGACCTCAGATAGTGCAGAGCCTCAGGGATTTGGGGTGTTGTCCAATAGGGAAAAGAAAGCTCTTGAATGTATTTGAGCCAGAAAGAGTCTCATCAGTTAAGTGTGTCAGAAACTCGCCCTGTCATTGAGATGAAAAAGTGAAGTTAGAAGGGAAATAGAGGCAAGATGGTGGCTAAGACGGTGTGATTTCTAATTTTCCTGACTCCCCCCCCAACAAAAATATAGATGACCACTAAGATAGCAAAACAGACAAGAAGCAAGCTACCAGACTGGAAGGCAGCAAAGGGAAGCCAGTTCCAGGAGCCAGAAAACCTAGAGATTACTAACAAGTACACACCATCACAAGGAGGGGAGTTTGTAAAGGTGTTCAGTTTGACAGACCCCGCTGAGACTGTGAAGGGGGCTTTCAGGCTCCAAACAGTGGTATAGTTGGCATGTGGCCAACTCCCCTTGAGAGAAAGAGTCAAAGTGAAGAGAAATTTTCTAAAGGTTTCAGAAGAGAAGGGCTCTGAACGGATCATTGCCCACCCCATCATTATTGAAAGACAGGAAAATAGAATCTCAGGCCAGCAGAGGGTTGGTGTGTTATCATCATGTGATTCTAGAAGCCTAATGTGAGCAGGAGGGAATGGATGGTCACGGGAGCAAAGGTTAGACAAAGGTGTCCCTTCCTCCTGCCTTCCTAAGTAAAACTCCTGATAAAACAAACAACTACACTGTGCCAAGGACAGAAGTATGGAGACTCAGACAGTGGGGACAAGATCGCCTTATGAGGAAGCAGCAATCAAAGGTGGTCAAACCCAGATTCCGATCCATTGATTCTCTTCCCTGGGGCACCATCTCCATCCTCCTTTAAACCAGCAGGAATGACGCAAATTAGAGGCTGAGTTTAGGCTTCTCTCCACTAAGGGCACATAAACAGCCAAATAGCTGACACCTAGAAGGCAAATCCAAATCCAGAGAAGAGTACCCAGATAGCTGAGGAGTGAAGCCACTAATAAAAGAAAGGTAATAAACTGAATTATTCATCCTAGATGGGATAGACAGATTTTAAAAATTGAAGTAAGTATAATAAGTACAGTCGAAGAGGGACAAAGTATAATAACATGAAGTGAATACAGTAATTTTTTTAAAGATCAAGTAGAAATACCAGGTGGGAAAAATATAATAGTTTAAATCAGGAACTCAATTTCAGAGAAAAAGAAACAGAATGGATACAGACAAATTTGAACCAGTGAACAAAAGATTAGGTTGAGGAACTATCTCACAAGGCATCAGGAAGAAATAAAGTGAGGAAAAATAAATTAGAAAAGGTAAGAAGAATGAAAGCAAGAAGTAGAGATTGCAACAGGAGTTCCAGAAGGAAAGAAAAATAGTAAACAGAGGGCAATGTGGTAGATTGTAACACTATGGTCCCCCATGAATCATCCCTCTCACAATGTAGAGTTGGTCCCCTCTCACCTTGATGATGAGGTTGATCATGGGCTTTACTTTGACAGGTGGGATATCAATAAAGCAAACAGAGATGTAAGTACACATGCTGGGGGCACATGTGATCACGTGACTTACCCTGATTTACTTTCACTAATGTAACCTCAGTAAACTTGAAGCAAGCAGAGACTTAAACACTTGTGCACACTGCCCTGACCGTGTGAGGAAGCCTAGTCTAGCCTCCTTGAGGATGAAGGACCCCATGACAAGAGAAGACTTGTCATCCCAGCTGTCCGGAGGAGCCTAGTCCCCTGGATTCCCTTCAGCTGAAAGCAGATACTGGAGTATGCTCCGTGAAACCAATAGAACTTCCCAGACAACTCAGAACTTTAAAAAATCGTTATTGTTCTTTTAAGCCACGATGTTTTGGGGTGATTTATTATGCGCGAGGTCATAGGTAATTCATATAGGAGGAATAGGTAAATAAAGACCTGAAATTTCCAGGGTAAAAGATTTTAGACGGAAATAAAAAATATTTGAGACTGAAAGGCTAGTACAGTGCAAAAAGGATAAGGAAAAAAAATTATCATCTAAGATCTATAGCAGAATGTAATAACTTCCAACTCCAAAAGGCAATTTTAAGAGTATGTAGAAGGAGAATATATATCTCACAAAATAACATGAATTCACTGGACACCAGACTTCTAAACTGTGACACTGAAATCAAGACGTCAATGGAGTATTATTTTCAAGGAGGAAAAAAGGACCTCTAACCTAGAGTTAAACTATCCTATTTAAATATGAGGAGTCAATAAAGATAAATTTAGGTAAACAAGGCTATAGGAACTTTAACATGCAAGAGGCAATTTTAACAATGTTCCTGGACCAAAACTAATGAGTTAACAACTCAAAAATTTAAATATAATAAATAAAAACACATATATTTAAATATATATATATTATATCAGATAAATATATATGACATAATAAAGAGAAAATCTTTTATTTGAAAAGATTTATAAGGCAGATAAACCTCTGACAAGAGTAATGAGGAGAAAAAGTGAGATGATACAAATAAGTAAAACAGAATAAAGGGCTTCCCTGCTGGCTTAGTGGTTAAAAATCCGCCTGCCAATGCAGGGGACATGGGTTCGATCCCTGCTCCAGGAAGATCCCACATGCCGCACAGCAACTAAGCCCATGTGCCACAACTACTGAGCCTGTGCTCTAGAGCCCGCAAGCCACAACTATTGAGCCCATGTGCCACAACTACTGACGCCCACGCACCTAGAGCTTGTGCTCTGCAACAAGAGAAGCCATCGCAATAAGACCACACACCACAACAAAGAGTAGCCCCCACTCATTGCAACTAGAGAAAGCCCGTGCACAGCAACAAAGACCCAATGCAGCCAATAAATTAAAAACAGAAACCAAAAAAACAGAATAATAAGAAAAAATACCTAAAGACACAACAGGGATTTTTTTTTTATTTATTTATTTTTTGGGGGGGGGTACACCAGGTTCAATCATCTGTTTTTATACACATATCCCCGTATTCCCTCCCTTCCTTGACTCCCCCCCCTTGAGTCCCCCCCACCCTCCCCGCCCCAGTCCTCTAAGGCATCTCACAACAGGGATCTTAAACATAACCAAAGAGTATCATGAAGATCTATGTGCTAACAAATTTGATAACATAGATGAAATGGGAGGGAACTCCTCAGGCAAAATTATTGAGGCAAGAAGAAATAGAAAATTGGAATCAAACACTACATCAAAATAGTCATCTAAAGTTTTCTATCTGAACACACACACACACGTAAATTTTACCAAACTTACCAAACAGAATACCTAGGAATAAACCTACCTAAGGAGGTAAAAGACCTTTACTAAGAAAACTATAAGATACTGAAGAAAGAAATCAAAAATGACACAAACAGATGGAGAGATATGCCATGTTCCTGGATTGGAAGAATTAATATTGTGAAAATGACTATAGTACCCAAAGTAATCTACAGGTCCAGTGCAATTCCTATCAAATTACCAAGGGAATTTTTCACAGAATTAGAGCAAAAAAATTTTACAATTTGTATGGAAACACAAAAGACCCTGAATAGCTGAAGCAATCTTGAGAAAGACAAACGAAGCTGGAGGACTCAGGCTTCCCGAATTCAGACTATACTACAGAGCTACAGTAATCCAGAAAAAAATCACAGTAATCAAGTAATCAAGTTTTGTACTGGCACAGATCAATGGAACAGGATAGAAAGCCCAAGAGATAAACCCACACACCTATGGTCACCTAATCTATGACAAAGGGGGCAAGAATATACAATGAAGAAAAGACAGTATCTTCAATAGGTGGTGCTGGGAAAACTGGACAGCTACATGTAAAAGAATGAAACTAGAACACTCCCTAACAAGATACACAAAAATAAACTCAAAATGAATTAAAGACCTAAATGTAAGGCAGGACACTATAAAACTCTTAGAGGAAAACATAGACAGAACACTCTTTGACATAAACTGCAGCAAGATCTTTTTTTTGCCCATCTCCTAGAATAATGAAAATAAAAATAAAAATAAACAAATGGAACCTAATGAAACTTCAAAGCTTTTGCACAGCAAAGGAAACCATAAACCAGATGAAAAGACAACCCTCAGAATGGGAGAAAATATTTGTAAACAGAGCAACTGGCAAGGGATTCATCTCCAAAACATACAAACAGCTCAAGTAGCTCAATATCAGAGAAACAAACAACGCAATCAAATCTTACCAAACTTTCAAGGAACGAATAATCACTATCATCAAAGATGCTCCAAAAAAAATTTAAAGGCCAAAAACTCCCTCGCTTATTTTATGAAGCATATACGAACCAGGTTCCAAAATTGGATACGAAGTATAAGAAAGCATCTTCTATACCAGTAATATCCAGCTGAAAAAATAACATAAGATACTATCAATATTTACAATAGCAAAAAAGCAATAAGGGAAGCTAAGAATTAACCTAAGGAAAAAGAACTTCACGGAGGAAAAATTTAAACTCTACTAAACAGCAAACGAGCATGTGTAAATGAAAAGACATGCCATGTTCGTGGATGGGAAAACTCAAAATTATAAAGAAGTAATTCTCCCCCAAATCTATCTACCTAATGTAATTTCAATACTATTTTCAAAATGATACTTTAAGAAACTAAATATTATATAGAATAAAGGTCTATAAGTGGTAAAGCATTTTGAAAATAATGAATAACTGGCAAGAGGGAGGCATGAAAGGAGAGAAGTAGGAGAGGGCTCACTATATCAGATATTAAATTTATAGTATAAAGCTTCAACAATACTACTGAGAGATGAATGCATAAAGAAGATGTGGTGTACACACACACACACACACACACACACTGGGATATTCAGCCATAAAAAAGAATGAAATAATGCCATGTACAGCAACTTGGATGGACTTGGAGATTATCATTCTAAGTGAAGTAAGTCAGACAGAGAAAGACAAATATATGCTATCACGTATATGTGAAATCTAAGAAATGACACAAATAAACTTATTTACAAAACAGAAATGAACTCACAGACATAGAAAACAAACTTATGGTTACCAAAGGGGGAGGGCAGGGAAGGGATAAATTAGGAGTTTGGAATTAACAGATACACACTACTATGTATAAAATAGATAACCAATAACCAACGATGACCTGCTGTAGGGCACAGGGAACTATATTCAGTATCTTGTAATAACCCACAATGGAAGAGAATCTGAGAAAGAATAGGTATACGTGTGTGTATGTGTGTATAAGTGAATCACTTTGTTGTACATCAGAAACCAACACAACATTGTAAATCAACTATACTTCAATAAAATAATAAAAAAAATAAAGCTGTAACAATAAATATATTGATACACCGAAAAAAAAACCTCAGTGAAGGTAGACTGGAAACAGTGGAGTCAGTTGCAATCTCAGATGATTGCAAGAGTGTAGGCAAAGAATGATGAGGCTTGGCATTCTCCTGGTGCAACAGCAGTGGGAACAGCACAGCAGGGGTGGCTAGGAGGCATATGTCTTAAAAATGTCAAGAGGAACTTCTGACTGAATGGATGTTGGGGTTGAGAAAAAGAGAAGGTTGAGTTGTGACAGGAGTTAAGACTGGCCAGTTGGATCAGGGATCAACTGCGCAGATCCTTTATATGAACTTAATCTCAGAAAGATTAAATGTAGGAGCAGCAGAGAGGATAATGAATCAGAATACGAGAGCCATTAGGCTAACTGGAGAAACACCCACTGAACTGTTACAATAGTCAGGCTGAAGGACTGAACTAAGATGGCAGGAATTGGGAGGGGAAGGGGGAATTAGAGAGAGAAGATATTTAAAAGGTTGAGGGGACTTCCTAGGTGGCACAGTGGTTAAGAATCCACCTGCCAATGCAGCGGACACGAGTTCGATCCCTGCTCCAGAAGTTCCCACATGCCACGGAGCAACTAAGCCCGTGCACCGCAACTATTGAGGTTGCGCTCTAGAGCCCATGAGCCACAACTATTGAGCCCGTGTGCTGCAACTACTGAAGCCCACGCACCTAGAGCCCGTGCTCTGCAACAAGAGAAGCCACTGCAATGAGAAGCCCGTGCACCACAATGAAGAGTAGCCTCTGCTCTCTGCAACTAGAGGAAGCCTGGGTGCAGCAACGAAGACCCAATGCAGCCAATAAATAAATAAACAAACAAACAAATAAACAAAAAAATTTACTAAAAAAAAAGGTTGAATCTGGGAAGGGAAGGGTTCAAGGAAACTGAGTTTTCTAGTTTTGTTAGGAGGTAAGTGGCAGCAGCATTAATCAAGATAGGAAATTCAAGGGGCACTATTTTTGCTAGAAATTAATCTAATTTTGAATATGTAAGTTCGGATGCTTCCAATTACACATGTCCAGTGGGTAATGAGAAATGTAAGTTAGGGCTAAGGATATAGAACTGAGAATCGCCAGAGTCTGAGAACGTAGTTGAAGCCATGGATGTGCCTAAGATTTCACAGGAAGTGAATATGGAAGGTAGCGGTCAGGTGGTCGAGTTCTCCAGGAGTCTGTGGTTCAAAGGCAGAAATTAGTTCTGCCTTTCAGAGGTGCAGGGAATTCTGGGAAAAGGGAGAGCCACATTTGGCGACTGTCAGATCACATCTGCTTTCTGTGGCGTGGTTTCCTCACTGCCTGACAATCAGAACACAAAAATATATGCAACACATCAAACAGACAAATCCACTTTAAATGGATCTGCCTAAATATTTAGACACAGCCAGGAAGTGACAGAAATTATTAAGAAATGGAAATTCCAATCACTAAAGGTGATCTGTGAAACAGAAAACATCTCTCATTCCATCCTGACTCTCGTCATCAGACCAGCGGTTGATTTGTCACATCGAGAACGGGGAAAGGGCAATTCAACAAATGTGGAAAGTTCTCTATTCAGCTGATTGTTTATACCTCATCCCTTAATTCTCCTTTGGTGGATTTTCTTCTTACGACGTCCCAACATGAGAGGGTAGACTGAGGAAGTGAGCAAAGGGCTGGGCACAGGAGGAGTTAAAAGGATATTACATTTGGTATCAGAAAACTGAGTTCAAGTTCCAGCTCCACTGGTTAGTACCTGTGTGACCAGGGCTCCCTGAACCTGTTCTTATCTATACATTAAGAATATTAATTCCTGGGCTTCCTAGGTGGCGCAGTGGTAAAGAATCCGCCTGCCAATGCAGGGGACACGGGTTCGAGCCCTGCCCTGGGAAGATTCCACATGCCACGGAGCAACTAAGCCCGTGTGCCACAAAAAAAAAAAAAAAAAAAGATATTAATTCCTGACATACCTACCTCACAGGGCACGTGAGAATCAAAAGCTAAGGTATGACAATTTTCGAATTGCATTCTTCTGGACTCCAAGGCTTCCTCAGCGGTCCTCAGCAGCCACAATTCCAAGGGGGAGTGAGGGGAGGAATTATCCCCGGGGCAGAGCTCTGGTGTCTCCAGGTCTGGCTATACCGTAGGGGCTCCACTTTAGATCATGAGATGCTAAAGGAGATTTTGCTTGAAACTATGTATCTGCTGCTAAAAACATCCTTGAAACTCGCTCATGCATATGAAAGGTCCACACATAAACAAGAACTGTTATCATTAGAGAGTAAATTCACTGCCTTGGATAAATGTTGGATGAAAAAGAACACATATCTGAAATTAGCTTTTTGGATTATCTGTGCTCTGCAATTCTGGTACCCTCTCTTGAACTTCATTACCAGATAATTAAGAATTCACTGTGTGTGAATTTTTATCATAATAATTATAACTTGGCTCCTAGTACTACCCTGAATTACATCTCCTGTAGGACCTCTGACTTACTTATCTTAATTACATCTGTGAACTGGGTGCTGAGCAGCTGGGCGAGGACTGCTACTGTCTTCCATGTTCCTGGTTTAATCACAATTCCCCATCCTGCAGCTCAGCAATTGTTGGGAAGAGGCAGTGTCCCTGCCTTTCCCTGGTACAGAGACTCCATTCAGGAGAGCAAACTACCCCCCACAGCCCTGAGTTCCTGTGAGAGAATTCAATTTCCCTCCAAGTTTCGGCACATTATTGCACACTATTACACAAGGCTCTGTCACAAAGGAGGGTACCAAGGATGAGATGCAGAGCTTAGGTTTTCTGCAGGCAGATCATTAATGACTTCCCTCTGGTGTATCTTAACAGGATTCCCAGTAGCTCAGGATCTGAATGGTCTGTAGTGCTGATCTGATGGGGAAAGGGAAATGGGTTAACAAAGGAAAAATTTCAGGGCTCCTCCAGTTTTCAAAAGAGTGGCACAAATCCTGATCGGGTATAGTGACCACGGAAGCTGGAGGTAGTTAATTATTATTCATGGATAAGAATACCAAGTTACCCACAATTCCCCCCTTTTCCGCAATAACATCCAAGAAATGCCGGTCAGAAATAAAGGGAACATTTAATTTAAGAAAGCTCTTAAATTCTTAATTATCTTAGCCTCCGAAGATGGCAGGCCTTTCAATCAACATCTCTCCAGGCAGCAGTTTTCGTAGTCAACTTTTTTTCTGAAATCTGTTTCCACCTCCTCAGGGATGTGTCACAAAGCAGCTTGTCTCTCTTCAAGTGTTGCTTTCCCTCATGCCACCTGGACATCCAGCCAGGACACTGGGAGGAAGCATTGCAGGTTTTTTTCCGTTTCTTCTCAACCAGGGAAAAGGGACGATTGGAATAGCGTTTCCTGAAGTCATGTTCAAGGCCTAGGTGGCCTCTGTCATGGTAGGAAAATGAGAAAAGCTTTGGGTCTCTAAATGGGAAGCAGGGAGATCTCATGGAGAGGCTGAAGGGAAATTCCCAGAATCCTTCCCTGGCCCCAAGCTGGCGCAGGAACGAGACAGAGAGCCCTGCTGGCTCTGAGCCATAGGATCCCAGCTGCCATTGGCTTGTATCACAGGGGTGAGCACAGTGTTAGCTGAAGGGCGGGGGGCAAAGAATGGGGTCTACACGTATTGGGGAACTTCCAGAACCTTACCAGGAACTGCTGATTGCTTCCTCAGACAGCTTAAGAACGCAAGAATTGCCACACAAGCCCCAAACATGATCCACCCAGCCTGGAACATGCTGGCCCCAAAGCCTCAAACCCCAAATGTTTTCAGTGTCCAGCATGAGTATCTCTAAGGGCAACGTGTCCATAATTCAGAAGAGCTCTTCTGCAGTGTGGGCTGAGGAGCAGAGAAGGCGATGGGGAAGAAAACCAGTCTTTGTGGGAAATCTATTTTGTGCAATTTGTCCTCTGATAGGTGCTTTTACACTGAGCACCTTAAAGACTCCCAATAACCTCATGAGTCACATATTACTACTCCCAATTTTCTAAATTGGAAAAGTCAGGCGCTGTGTACGAGGTCACATCAGTAATATTGGGTAGAATGAAGTTTCTCTCTTTCATTGCATGCAATTAACTAATTGCTAAATCCTATTGGTTCTGCCACTTAAATGAGTCAGCCTCTTCTTGACCAGTCTTCTTATTATTTTTTAAATGTATTTATTTATTTTTTTAAATGTATTTTCTTTTTTATTTTTGGCTGTGTTGAGTCTTCATTTCTGCTTGCAGCCTTTCTCTAGTTGTGGCGAGCGGGGGCTACTCTTCGATGCGGTGCAAGGGCAACTCATTGCAGTGGCTTCTCTTGTTACAGAGCACAGGCTCTAGACGCTCAGGCTTCAGTAGTTGTGGCACATGGGCTTAGTTGCTGTGCGGCATGTGGAATCTTCCCGGACCAGGGAGTGAACCCATGTCCCCTGCATTGGCAGGCGGATTCTTAACCACTGTGCCACCCGGGAAGTCCTTGACCAGTCTTATTACTGTGAGTCTAGTTCAGTCTGGACCATTGCAATGACCACTTAACTGGTCTCTCTACTTGTCTTAATACTCCTGCCTGTCCCGCTGCCCCTGTGTCCCTGCATGTATCCTCCACTGGCCATACTTTCCTTTCTAAAATACAGAACTGAGGACTTCCTAGGTGGTGCAGTGGTTAAGAATCCACCTGTCAATGCAGGGGACATGGGTTTGATCCCTGCTCCAGGAAGATCCCACATGCCACGGAGCAACTAAGCCCATGCGCCACAACTACTGAGCCTGTGTTCTGCAACTACTGAAGCTCATGCACCTAGAGCCCGTGCTCCGCAACAAGAGAAGCCACTGCAAGGAGGAGCCCATGCATCAGAATGAAGGAAGCCCCCACTCACTGCAACTAGAAAAAGCCAGTGTGCAGCAATGAAGACTCAATGTAGCCATTAAATAAATAAATAAATAATTTTTTTTAATTGAAAAAAAAATACAGAGCCGATCTTATTACTCTACGCTCAGAAACCTTCCATGACTCTGACAGCTACAAGATAAAGACCAAACTCCTTTGTGTGACGTGAGAGGCCCTCCATGGCCTGGTTCCTGCCATCTCCTCCAGTCCCTTCTCTGGCCACACCTGTTCTAACCTTATACTCCACATATGTTAAATTCTCTTGCAATTCTCCAGCATGCTGTTTCATGTCTTGGTACATGTTCCTGAACTATGATGCCCCTCTACCCTAAACTGTCTTGGTAAAGTCCTTTTTCACCTTTACGTCCCAACTTGGAGCATCACTTCCTTTGTGAAGCCTGCCCTGATACTCAGGCTTAGATGCTTCTCCTCCAGGGCAGTAACTTGTAAACAGGCCCTTTAAAGCAGTGATGACGTTATATCATAATCAGCTTTTTAAGGATATGTCTGTATCCTCACCAGACGGAACTTTTTGTGGACAGGGACTGTGTCTCTTCACCCTTCACCTCTGGCATTTAACAGTGTCTTGCCCATAGCAGGCACTAAATAAGAACTTGTTGAATAAAATGAATTGATTAATTAATGAGTGAATTTTTAAAAAACTCAATGAGTGAAACAAATGAATAAATGAAATTTAAAAAAGGTGTCTCTTACTCAAAAGCTGCACTAATAAAGGAATCTTGAATCATTACTAGAATGTTAGATTTCTTTTGTAAACACGGAAGGAACAAGAAAAATAATTACAGAATAGGCTGGATATGTAAATTTTGAATTTGAAATGAACAAGGTAATATTATCACTCATTTCAGTTTACAAAGAGTATGCACAGAAGTGTGATAAACTATATCATGTAATATTTCATTGTTTTCAAAGGGTACTTCTGCTTCATTTGAACTTAATGGCAACTCATGGAATAAAACAGAGGAGGTATTTACTATGCTCATTTTTCAGGTGAGGAAACTAAGGATCAGAGAACTAAGGACACACCCAAAGTCATACAGAGCAGAGAGAGAACAGAACCAGTTATTCCAGCATCATTCATTGAAAACACTTTTCTTTCCTCATTGGGCTATTATAGTGCCTTTGTTGAAAATCATTTGACTGTCTAAATGGTCTATTCTTGGGCACTCTATTTGGTTCCATTGATTTATTTTTCTCTCCTAAGAGTACTCTGTCTTGATAGTGTAGCTTTTTTGTAAGTATTGGAGTCAGTGTAAGTCCCTAGGCTCTTTGTATACAAACGTGAGAGTTAGAGAACTTATACAGAAAACCTCAGTGGGATTATGATTGGAGTTGCTTTGAATCAATAGATCAATACAGGGAGAATTGACATCTAATATTGAGTCTCTCAATCCTTAAACATGGTACAACTATCCATTTATTTAAGTCTTTTAAAATTTCTCTTAGCAATGTTTCATAGTTTGCAGTGCAGAAATCTGATACATCTTTTGTTAAATTTACTCCTAAGTATTATATGTTTTTGCTGTTATTGAAATGGAGTTACAAGTTTTTAATTTTTTCATTTTTCAGTTCTACTTACTGAGAGCAAGTGTGAATTTACCTTGGGGTTAATAAAGCTTAAGCTTCAGAGTCCTCCCTTGCAAAGATCCTTTGCAAGAACTTTGGAGGTACCCTAGCAGTTTTACAATCATAATTTGCATTATTTCTCTTAAATAGGGCCCTTTCTTAAATTGTAAAAAATTCAGACCACACAAAGCTTAGATTCATTCCCTTGCCTGATGGCAATGTCCTTGACTTTTACAGCCTCAGTCCTGTTATCTGTAACGTTGGGATAATGATACCTACCTTCTAGGGTTACATTTTTCTTGTGGTGGTAAATGACACAACACAATTTACAGTTTGAACCATTTCAAAGTGTACAGTCCAGTGGCATTAAGTACACAATGTTGTACAACCATTACTACTATCTATTTACAAGAGTTTTTCACTACCCCAAAAGGAAACTCTGTATCCATTAAGCTATCACTCTCCATTCTTCCCTGCTCCTAGCCTCTGGCAACCACAAATCAGTTTTCTGTCTCTACAGGTTTGCCTGGCTTCTTTCACTTAACATAATGTTTTCAAGGTTTGTCCATGTTGTGGCACGTATCAGTATTTCATTGCTTTTTATGGACGAGTAATATTCCATTGTAATATACCACATTTTTTTTCACTGTTCATCTGTGTATATACACTTGGATTGTTTCCACCTTTTAGCTTTTGTGGATAGTGTTTCTATGAACATTGGTGTACAAATTTTTGTTTAAATACCTGTTCCCAGTTCTTTTGAGTATATACCCAGCTGTGGAATTGCTAGGTCATATGGTAATTCCAAGTTTAACTTGTTGAGGAAACACCAAACTGTTTTCCCTCATAGGATTATTTTCAAGATCAAATAAGCCAATACATTCACAAAGCTTTTAGTATAGTGCCTGGCACATAGGACTCAATAAATCACTGCTGAAAGATAAAATTCAAATTGTTTACAAGTTATCGGCAATAAAGTACATCTGTTGTAAAATATGTCATGTGTTGGAGGGAACAATTAGTCCCTGCTCTTCATCTTTTTGTGTGGAGGGACCGCCATTAGAATAACATTCCAAGCCTTTGTTCCATCCTTTTTCTTACCCCTTCCAGGAAAAGAGAAGTGACCTTCTATTTGGCAGACCAAACAGGCGTGCTTTTGTCAGCCCATTTTACTCTTCCCCAGGGATCTACATGCTTGTAGGGAGCAGATACACAGTCTCCCGTACTCTGCCATAAAGTTTTAAGGGGCAGGCCCCTATAGCAGAGGTCTGAGGCTGTTCAGTTCTAAGGCTGCCATAGCACAGTGGTAGGTAAACAATCTGGGGCGTGGTACCAGCAAGCATACTTGCCAGCAGACCTAAGCACCTTCTCCAAACACCTTCCTCATGACTAACAAAGATGTTATCTTTATTCAGTCACAAAAAAAGAATGAAATAATGCCATTTGTGGCAACATGGATGGACCTAGAGATTATCATGCTAAGTGAAGTAAGTCAGTTAGAGGAAGGCAGCTACCATATAATATTACTTATATGTGGAATGTAAAATATGACACAAATGAACTTATTTACAAAACAGAAACAGACTCACAGACATGGAGAACAGACTTGTGGTTACCAAAGGGGAAAGGGGGTGCAGGAGGGATAAATTAGGAGTTTGGGATTAGCAGATACAAACTAACATATATAAAATGGATAAACAACAAGGGCCTACTGTATAGCACAGGAAACTATATTCGATATCCTGTAATAAACCATAATGGAAAAGAATATATATGTGTATGTATAGCCGAATCCCTTTATAGTATACCAGAAATTAACACACCATTGTAAATCAACTATGTTTCTATAAAAATAAATAAATAAATAAATAAGATTTTATTTTTGATTTACATTTGCCTGACCCCCATGTGTCTCACACAATTGGTTCTGTCAGTGGAAAGGATAAGAATTTACAAATGCCCCCACCGCCCGCCAAAAAAAACCCTGAACATATCCAGAAAAATTAACAAGCCTGTTTCTAATTCCCATGATCTTCTACCTCAAATATAAGTAGGTTAAAAGGCAAACTTCATATCAAATATAATGAGTGACTATTTGTATTTTTCAGAGTTTTTTTATTCTTTGATCTTGGAAAATTAGGAATTAAAATAGAAAGGCTTTCGACTGTTCTGTGGTGTTGTTATAGTAAACCTTGATCTAGAGAATGCTTTGCAAGCAGTTCTCCATTGTGGAGAGGCTTCATTTCAGAGTCCTCACATTTTGAAATTAACAACCTTGAGATGGTATTTGTTTTCATTTTTGCACTTAATAGAGCATAACATCACATTCATTCTTTTTTCTCCTAGGGTGAGTGTAGAATTGATAAGCAGTGAATGTTTTCTTTTTAATTCAATTCAATAAACATTTATTGAACACCTGCTATGTGCCAGGCACCGGGCCAGGCATTTTGGGGGAGGCCTAGATGAGTGACCTTCAGTTTCATATACAAGGAGCTTTTAGTCTAGTGGCAAAGGAAGGAAGATACTCACATAAGCAAACACATTGCAAAATTTAGCTGATCTGGCTTTAAATGGGCTTCAGCCATTTGGTTTACATGATTAAAATCTAATATATCTCACCAAAGGAAATTGGATTCAGAATTTTTATTTTATTACCTATTCCCATGTTGGTTATCCTCCCTTCTGTCAGGCTAAATTCCTCTCTCCCTTTGGAAAATGACATGTTTCCTATAGCTGCAAGCACATCATGAACTATTCAGCAAACAGTTTATTTTATCATTATGAACCATCCTTTAAGTAGCTTAATTGTTTAGTTTTTGCTGCCATTTCTCAAGTAGGTAGCAGGCAACATCAGGCTAATGAATGAACAAACTAATGAATAAAAAGAATCCTGAACTGAGACTCAGAAAGCGTGAATTTTAATTTTATCTCAGCTACATCCCTTATAAATCCCTCTCTCCAAAGCTATTTCCCAGCTCACACTGTCTAAATTCACATAACAGGTAGATTGAAAGGAGTAGAAAACAATGTTACCCAGAGCGTCCAGGTAAACCTAGGGATGAACATATCCTGAAGGACAGATATAGGTAGAGTCAAGGCCCAAATGAGAGGCAACTGTAGCTAAATGATTTGGGATGGGGCTTTGAAGCCAGACTGCTCAGCCTTGAGTCTTGGCTATTTCACATATTAGCTATGTGATTTTGGGCAGGTAAGGTGACTTGATTTTTTCATCCGTAAAATAAGGATAATCGTAGTGTCTGCTTAATAAGTTTGTTGTGGGGGATAAAAGTGAGTTAATATTTGTTTGCACATGGACTGGCCCCTGGAACATGGTGAGGATATGCCTGGAACAGGCATATCAGATGAAACACAGTCACATGTGTGGAGGGGTGAAAACACAGTCATAGAAGGAGGGATGAAAACAGAGGACATGAAGAGGACAGAATGAGGTGGAATGACGTGAAACAAAAGAATGGGCAGAATGAAGGGAAAGTTATGTGATGGAAAAGAATATGAGACAAATGCATGGCTCAGAGAGAGGGGATGACCCCAGTGCAGAGTAGGGAAAGAAAGGAATAGTGCCTTTCTGCTTCCTGTTCTATATGATTTTGTGCAAGTCACTTGAGCTGCCTGCACCTCTGACTTTTTCTCTGCAAAACAGATGTAAAGCCGTAGAATATACTGGTTAAATACCAGAGTCACCACTGGGTGACGCATTAACCTTGGGCAAGTCATTTAACCTCTCTGGGCCTTAGTTTCAACTGTTGCAAGAGGATGCTAATAGTTTCTACCTTTTTAGGTACTTTGGGATAGGGAAGTGTGTGTTTAACTCGAGATCTCAGGATATATTTATATATGAAGACATTTTATAAACTGTGAAGGAACCCATCCCCATGAATATTAGGGAGTATTACGGCCTTCAATTTATTTACTATTTTTTGTTTCGAGAGCGTTATGGCCTAAACATTTTCTTTCTCTCCTTATCCAACTGATTTTTGAAACTAATTGAGAATCTCGGTCAGCAGAGAGATTTTATAGCTTCTATCTCTCCTCTCTGTGGGCTGACTTCCTAGCTAATTCTCTCCCTCTGGATAGCTGTAAAAGCAAGAAGTACTGCCAGGACAGCTCTTATCAAAATATTTTAGCACTTCTGCATCTGGTCCTGGCCATAAAATAGAAGTGAAGAAACACTTATGTAAAGCTTTCAGAGCTGTGAAGGAAAAAGAGAGCTCTTATTTTATTGGCTCTGGTTCATATATCTCCAGGACAGGAAGGAAAAAAATAATTTAAAGATTTAAAGCAAAAAGGCATTCAGTGAAAGAAACTTAAAGATATGACATGAGCACCAGCAACTAAGATAAACAAGAGAGGAAAAAAGAGTGACTGTTGAGTGAATTATCTTTCCCCTGGGCTCTGTTCAGCTTTGTGTACCAAGGAAACGAATGAGCTGGGCCCGTGGGAGAACACAGCCATCCATATGCTAGCAGATCAGCTTGCCACGCATCCTTCCCCCCCTTGTCCAACTGCTGTGCTGGCGGCCCACATCCATACCAGCCAGTCTCCTGGGCCCCACACTTCTTCCTCCTGGTCTCTTCTGTAGCCCAGTTCTTTCTCTCCCAGCCCCTCTCATGATCAAATAGGAAATGGGTAAGAAAGACAGCATTCATCTAATATTTATTGAGCGTCTACCATGTTCCAGACACTGAGGCAGGATCTTGGGTATGAAGAATAAGACAAAGCCCTGCACTCAGTTCCCTGAGTGATGGGAGAGACAAGTGCAATGCCGTGGCAAGAACTAGCCCCGGGGAGGGGGTGGGTGGGTGGAGGATGCCCTGGGGGCACAGATGGGGTGTTGTCACTCCCTCTGAAGGCCTGGGAAAGACAAAAAGCTTTCACTTGGCATTTCTCATATCAATTGTCTTATGTAGCCCTCATATCCGTTATGTGGGAGGCACTGTTTTTATCACTTTATACATTAGAGCACCAAAGCTGGATGTGATTAAGTCACTTCCTCAAGGTCACAAGTGACACCGAAGCCTCTGTTCTTTCTAAACATGACACCGAGGCCTCTGTTCTTTCCAGTGACCTTCTGTTGTTGGCATCAGGATGTTAATGCTGGTGAGAGTCAAAGGAAAGGAGAACAGGTAGATAGGCAACCCCAGGTGAAATTTGGGGTAACCTGTGGCAGAGAGGAAGGTGACTGGGAAAAACAAAGAAGAGTGAGGAGAGAGATTTATGAAAAAAGAGAGAGGAAAGCAAGGGTGTGCTGCAACTGCTCTCACCGACTCTCACATTCAGGAACTTTGCTAGCTGGTTGGCATACCGTTGGTAGCTTAATCTGCCAGAGTGTGAGGATTTATAGAACAGAAATCGCCAAACGTTACAAATCAGTTCTTTTTTTCCGCAAAGAAGCCAGTTTACCAGCACACCACTGGAAGGAAGGCATGAGAGAAAGTGAATGGTCATTGGAGAATTTACTGGTAAATGTCTTTGGCGGGGAAACTGAAGTCTCAAGTGATACACATTCCATCTGTTCATGTGCCTCTATTTCCAGTGATAAAGAAGAGAAAGCATGGAGTGTGTGTAAATGTTAACAGACTTGCCTTTCCTCTCTTTAACACACCGTAATAGTCAGAATTCTTTGGATTGAGAGTGACAGAAACCAAATTCAAACTATCTTGAGCAAAAAAAGGGACATTTATGTGATCAGGCCCTCCAACCGGGAAGTCCAGGAAGGAGGTGACCTCTAGGATTCCTGAGAGTTAGGAAGTGTGTCAGTTGCCACTCTAGATCTTTTTCTCTCTCTCCATTTTCAGCTTTATTCTGGGTGTTTGCCTTATTCTTTCCAATTACGCAGAGGGTTTCTATGCAGAAGAGGTGAGAGGAGGAGAAATCTAGAGTGGGTGAGGGAGGAAGTGGTCACAGATATGGTCAAGCCGGCATCATCCCTTCTTGGTGACCCCAGAGGATGGAGACAGTTTCTCCCATTCCTCATCCCACTCTTTTAGGGGACAACTGTGATAGTCGTGGTTTAAGCCGTATACCCGGTTTGGCCCAGTCACTGTGGCCAGCGGAATGGGACCCTGATTGGCTAGACCTAGGTGATGTGTGCATACCTGAGGTGAGAGAGAGTGAGGTTCTGTTTAGTAGACATACCTTGTTTGGAGTAGGTCAAATGGCTACCGTGACCAGGAGAAATGGGAAACATTCGTTAAGTAGGACACCCCCCCCCCGAATATATACGTATATATAAAATACATATATACATATTTTAGGGGATATATGTATATATATTATAGGGGATATATATATATTATAGGGGATATATATATCCCCTATACCTGCTAATCTTATTTTCAGAAGTCTTAGTGTTCTGGATCTTTAGAGTACTTAAATGAGGCCCTTATGCTACGTGGGGCAAGGACACAATAATTTGACTTCAGGATTATTTCTCTATCCACGTTGATTTCCAACCACACTTAGAACAAAATCCTAAATCCTGTAAGGCCCTGTAAAATCTGGCCCCTGCTTACATCTGCATCTCTAACTTTCTCCCCTGTTGCTCCCTAGTCACCCCGATTGTCCTTCCTTTAATCCAGTCCCGTCACCTGGGCTTTCTTTCTGTTTCTAGAGAAAGTCATGTTCATGCCCATCTCCCAATTTCTAACTGCTGTTCTTTCTGCCAAACATGCTCAGCCTGTATGGCTGACTCCTTCTCAGAACTCATGTCAAATGTCACCTTTCAGAAGGACTCACCTTAACCATCATGGGTAAACTAGGGTTTCCCCCAGCTCTAAACAATTTCTACCTCTATTCTGTCTTATTTCCTGCATATCTATCATCACCTCACATTTTCTTTTTCACTGGTGATTTGTTTCCTTGTTAAGCCACTGTCTCTCTCTACTAGAATGTAAGCTTAATCAGAGCAGGAACCACATCTGTCTTGTTCACTATGTCCCCCTGCCCTGGCACAGTGCCTCATACAGAAGAGTGCCAAATAGATACCTATGGAATGAGAAAATGAATGAAATTGCATGTGGTATGCTACTCGAACCAGCAGAATGAACTTAGGACAAGAAAAGAGGTTCAGGCCTTGTGTGGTGTTAATACAGTTTCCTTGATACAATCTCCTCCCATCCCCTGTCTTCCATCCTTATTTCTGCTCCACTTAAACTTCTCTAAAGTAAATGATGCTCACTTTCTGACAAAATCTAATGATGCCTCTTTGATTCATTTCATCTTGATCTTTCTGCTGCCCAATGACTGCCCATTGCCCAATGACTCACTTGATGTTTCTCTTTCTAATTTCAAGTTCTACAACTTGATGCTACTTTCCTTCCCTTCCTATCTCTTCTGCCCTTCCACATCTCTCCTTTGCTGGCTGCAAGTCTTCCCATTAATCCTGGACATCCATCAAATCTCAGCCTGGTTTATTTACATATTTATCATCATGTGAACACAGTTCAGTCCAAAAGAAACTTCCAGAAGCCAAAAGATTTACAGGAACCAAAGCTCAGTAAACCAAGTAAGAGCAGGAACTGGAATTCACCAGTGTTATCGACATGAACCTTTAACAAATCTTCCAGGAACTTTAATAGTGAAATAATTTATAGACAGACTAGAATAGATTTAGGAGTATTAGTAAGAGAATATCAACCTAGTCACAAAATCTGATGTCAGAAGATATGACCATAACACAAAGAAAAAAAAATCAGACATGAGGACACATATTTATACCTAAAGTTCTGCATCATGGTCTTATTCATAATAAAACACTTGTAAGGACATCCAGTATTCAAAAAAAGGGGGAAGAAATAAAGATGTCTTTAAAATCATGATTTTTTAAAGCTCTTTATTGGAATATAATTGCTTTACACTCTTGTGCCAGTTTTTGAGGTACAAAGTGAATGAGCTGTATTTATACATGTATCCCCATATCCCCTCTCTCCTGTGATTCCCTCCTACCCTCCCTATCCCAGTCCTCTAAGTCATCACCCATCATCGAGTTGATCTCCCTATGTTATGCAGCAACTTCCCACTAGCTATCTATTTTACATTTGGTAGTGTATATATGTCAAAATCATGATTTTTTAAAACATTTAATGCATGGGGAAATAATCACGTTATATTATTGAGTGAAAATGGAGGAAACAAAAAATTTAAATATATACATATATACATATATTTGATATATGTATGTATACATCTATAGCTATAGATAGAGATAGAGAGAGAAAACAATGAAGGGTAGATTTATTTATAGGTAATTTTCTTTTTAAATTAATTAATTAATTAATTTGTTTATTTATTGGCCGTATTGGGTCTTCATTGCTGTGTGCGGGCTTTTCTCTAGTTGTGGCAATCAGGGGCTACTCTTCACTGTGGTGCGCAGGCTTCTCATTGCAGTGGCTCCTCTTGTTGTGGAACATGGGCTTTAGGCAGCAGGTTTCAGTTCTTGCAGCATGTAGGCTCAGCAGCTGTGGCTCACGGGCTATAGAGCTCAGGCTCAGTAGTTATGGCGCAGGCTTAGTTGCTCTGTGACATGTGGGATTGTCCCGGACCAGGGATTGAACCCCTGTCTCCTGCACTTGCAGGTGGATTCTTAACCACTGTGCCACCAGGGAAGTCCCGATGGGTGATTTTCAATTATATTAGATGTTTTTATACTTTTAAAATATTTCCTAAGCTGTCTACAATAAGCAAGTATGATTTCATGATACCATTGATTTTTTTGATACCATTAATTTTTAAGAGAACAAATGACTTTACTTTTCTGTAAATACCTTATATACTCTTTTTGCATACATGATATATTTCACAATGTAATTCTTAAAAACTTGACTTTGGATCATTTGTGAGAACTGGTTTTATTTTTTTCCTTTTTTTAGTTTTTTTTAAAAATGAAATATACATAAAGTTCTGCAGGACCATGCCCAATGCAGAGGTCAGGGGGTTGTCAGTCCTCATGTTAACAAGGTAGAGTGAGTAACTACACTGAAGCACATGCATCAAATGTCCTGGGTGTAAGGAGGAAGCGGCGGGGAAAATACAGAGCAAACGTTTATGTTTCCGTCAGTGAAGCTTGGTCTCGTTTAACTAATGAAGGAACTTGTTTGTCAACAGTGGTTTCCTGAGTTTTGTAGGTAAGCTTCATAATGAGAAAACAACGGGAATTACAGATGATGGGATGGATATTTAAAAGATAAAAAGAGCTGATATGTAGAAAATGAGACGTTGATTCATAAGTTGAAATGCATAATTTAATTATTAGAGATAATCAGTAAATCTGCATCCGCTAATGGAATAAAATACAAATTACGTAGTCAGCACAATTCAGTACTTACAAGCTATGAGGATAATTCAAAACAATAAAGAACAGCTGTGTAGTTAATTGACCGTTTCCATTTTTTATTAATTGGAGAACTATATGGCAATCATTTAAATGGAAGAGAACCGTATACGGTGGATAATACATTTGACCATTCCAGACACTTTCTTCAGGGAAATATTTATTTTCATTCTGTTATCAGATTATTTTTATTGTTGGGACTTTTAATGTTAAAAGTTCAAGCAGTACATCACACCTCTGGGCCTCATTTCCTCATCAGAAAAATAAGGGTGTGGGAACACTGGTTCTAATACTTCCTTCTGTGGCAGTGGGACTACAGGACTTCACAAAGGTTTTCTCCCATTTCATGGAAGTTGATGCTACAGAAGAGTGGGATTATCATTCATGTCTTTGGAGTTCTAATTTTTCTTAATCAAGCAGCCTTAGTGATCTTATTGGTAAGCTTTATAATAAGCACATATTGTACACTTGAACTTATAAAAGAAATTACTCGGATGTTTTAAAATTGTTTTACTTATTGGGTAGAGTTCCACGTAAGATTTTGTTGGGGGAAAACATGGCTTTACTATTTAACAACAACAGCAAAAAGTGTGAAAACTTATGAGCTAGAGGAGCTTAAAGCTGTGCTCAGCTTAGACTCTGAGATTATACACAAGCAGCATCCCACCCTTCTGATTTCAAAAAGTGTTAGATCCAGGCCTTGCCCTAACCTACCTCATCACCTTGAACTAACACCCTTGCAGGACCCAGGACCCATTCCCTGCACTACTTTTCATTTTAGAAAAATCACTCAAACCATCTAATGGTCTCTTTACACTTTTAAAACTGTCACCCAAGGGAAGCAGTTCATGTTATACCATTAAATGAAAAAGCAGGCTACAAAGACATATGAATACTTTCTTCCCACTTAATAAAATACATAGCTGAATCTAGATAGATAAATGCTAAATAAATATAGGTAATATTACTTTTTACAGATCTTACCATGCACATCACTGTTGGAAGCACTTTGTGTGTGTTAACTCACGTTTTGCCCTCACTCTATGAGGTAGATCATATTACTGTCATTATCACTTTACAGATGAGGAAACTGACACACAGCAACTAATTACATTACCTACCCGAGGTTATACAAATGCATAGAAAGAAATTTCTAGAAGTATTTTTTCCCAAAATTGTAAGACTATGGGTAATGTTTGTACTTTTGCCTGTGTGTAATTTCTAAAAAAGACTTTGTATTACTTATGGAAGAAAAGGAGAGGAGCTCTTTCCACCATCTTTCCTTGCTGCCATCAGGGTGTGCATGAATGTCCTGGCTGATGCTCTCAAGAGTATCAACAATGCTGAAAAGAGAGGTAAGCGCCAGGTTCTTATTAGGCTGTGCTCCAAAGTCACGTCAATTTTCTAACTGTGATGATGAAGCGTGGTTACACTGGCGAATTTAAAATCCTCGATGATCACAGGGCTGAGAAAATTGTTGCGAACCTCACTGGCCGACTAAATAAATGTGGAGTGATCAGCCCCAGGTTTGAGGTGCAACTCAAAGATCTAGAAAAATGGCAGAATAACCTGCTCCCATCCCCTCAGTTTGGTTTCATTGTACTGACAACCTCAGCTGGCATCATGGACCATGAAGAAGCAAGATGAAAACACACAGGAGGGAAAATCCTTGGATTCTTTTTCTAGGGATGTAGTACATACCTGCAAACAAAATGCCTCAAAGGAAAGAAAAAGAAAAGAAAAAAAAAGAAAAAAAAAAAAAAGAAAAGGAGAGGATGTCGGAGTCCCCATGCTCATTTTTCCTGGAGAAGCTCTTATTTGGAGTCTGAGTGATGGAAGAGGCCCTGAGATCACAGACCCTGCTCTATTTGGGAACGGGGCAATGATCCATTAGGATTTGCAGACAGCCCTTTGTTCTGCATAGTACAGGGTGGTAGCAATTTTTATTTAGTTGGCAGGAAGTGGTTATGATAAAATGTCCTTGGAGAGAAAACTTGCTCTTACAGGCTGTCTCCCTTTTACTAAGAGTGAGTCTTCAACCTGCCTTACCAGGCTGTCAGTGCCAGCCCCAGATAAGCCAGGCTTGCAGAAATTATGTCTTCATCCACTTGGCTCCATGAGAACCGGGGATCTGGCGCCAGCTTGCACCAGAATTATGTTGAACTGCTTATTTTTAAATTGTATTTATCTGCTTTAAGTCTCTGTGTTTAATTTCCCCAATGAGACTGTGGACTCTTAGATGTCACTGATGCTCTGGGAAATACTTCCTTATTTTTCCCAGAATGCATTAAGCACAGAAAGTGATGAATGGTAGTTGAATGATGTAGAATCATATACATATATATATATACATATATACATACATATATACATATATATGTATATATATACATATATATGCAATTTGGAATGTTTATTTTCTGTTTTAAACCAATGGGCAGCACATTGATAAGTAAGGTAATATCCCATTCAAAAAAGATCACTTGGAAATGTGTTCTAAAAAACACCACCACCACAAAGCCCTGGTTGGACTTACTGAGTTATGCCAGGTCACACTGTGGTGCTGTCAGCTACCCAACTGCAAAGGTGGACCCCTCTAATGCATGCTCAATGAACAAGGAACAGAAAGGTGTTCTCCTCTTCCTTTCCTCTTCTTCCCTTCCCCTTTCTGAATAATTCAGTCCAAAACCCCATCCTATGGGGCAAAGCATGGTAGACATCACTTCAGATGAGTAGCCTGTTGTTGGATGTCAGAACTCAAGTAGGATCAGAAGAGCTCTATTCATGGAAAGGAGCATCCAGCGTACCAGGGAGTTGAGTGAATAAATAAATATACTAAAAATAACGAGGGCCAAGTTTCTCACTGTCGTATAAGAGACTTAAAAAAAAGGTAAAGGGGGAAGAGAATAAACACTGTGGTGTTGAATTGACATTGGAGGTAGTGTAAACTCACAGATTTCAATAAATATACAGAGATATGGATATCAAATTACATGTGTATACTCATATACATATATGTGTATATATACTTATATATATACTTATCCCTTACCTAAATATTTTTCTGACTTTTTTATATTTTCAATTCCACGTTTGCTTCATCTGGGATTAATTCTTGAGTACAGTGTGAGATGGGGTGCCATATTTTTTGACCACCTAGCCAGTCAATTTCACCAACGCTATTTATTGAATAATTCATCTTTCCTCATTGATCTGAGATACTTCCATTTCTATACTTTATGTTGACTGTAAACATCCTAGAAAAGCAACTTTGATCATCTCATTAATGATGGAGGAATGCTGACACATCTCTACTTCTTCTGTGCTGACATCTTCTTGGGTATCAATGGCCTATTTCCAACTGAGTGTCCAGAAGACATCCTTAAATTCAGCACTTCCCAGAGTAAACTGACCCTTGTCCTCATGTATTCCTGACCTCAGGAAACAACATCACGTACTGTCCAGCAGACTCTCAACTATCTCTGACTCTGCACACCTTACTCACTTTTTATCTCCTCCTCCTTTCCCTTTCCTTGGCAACTCTTGAATTTAGACCATCAGGACTTCTCCCCTGAGCTATTACAACAGTTTTTAAATGCTTACCCCTTCTAATTCATCCTCTGCACTGATTTCTGAATAATGAGTACAAATAATGAATAAGTAAAACATAATAATAATAATCTGAGCCTGTCCCTATGACTCGGCCACTCAAAAACCTTCACGTTTGTGCACTTTTTTTTTTAAGCTCTTTATTGGAATATAATGCTTTACATTCTTATACCAGTTTTTGAGGTACACCAAAATGAATCAGCTGTATTTATACATATATCCCCATATCCCCTCCCTTCCATGACTCCCTCCCACCCTCCCTGTCCTGGCCCTCTAAGGCATCACCCACCATTGAGTTAATCTCCCTTTGTTATACAGCAACTTCCCACTAGCTATCTATTTTACAGCTGGTAGTGTAAATATGTCTATGCTACTCTCTCACTTCATCCCAGCTTCCCCTTCTCTCCCCACCCCCCCAACCCTGTGTCCTCCAGTCCATTCTCTGCATTTGCATCCTTATTCTTGCCCTGTCACTGGGTTCATCAGTACCTTTCTTTTTTTTAGATTCTGTATATATGAGTTAGCATACAACATTTGTTCTTCTCTTTCTGGCTTACTTCACTCTGTATGACAGACTCTAGGTCTCTCCACCTAACTACAAATAATTCAATTTCATTCTTTTTTATGGCTGAGTAATATTCCATTGTGCCCCATCTTCTTTATCCATTCATCTGTTGATGGGCATTTAGGTTGCTTCCATGTCCTGGCTATTGTAAATAGTGCTGCAATGAACATTATAGTGCATGTTTCTTTTTTGGATTATGGTTTTCTCTGGGTATATGCCCAGTAGTGGGATTACTGGATCATATGGTAGTTCTATTTTTAACTTTTTAAGGAACCTCCATACTGTTTTCTGTAGTGGCTGTACCAACTTACATTCCCACCAACAGTGCAGGAGAGTTCACTTCTCTCCACACCCTCTCCAACATTTATTGTTTCTAGATTTTTTGATGATGGCCATTTTGACTGGTGTGTGCACTTTTTTTATCTTTTAATTTTAAAAAAATTTTTAAGCTTTTTATTGGTGTGTAATTACCTTACACTGTTGTGTCAGTTTTTGCCATACAACAAAGTGAATCAGCTGTATTTATACGTATATCCCCATATCCCCTCCCTCCCGCAACTCCTTCACACCCTCCCTATCCCAGCCCTCTAAGTCATCACCCATCATCAAGTTGATCTCCCTGTGTTATGCAGCAGCTTCCCACTAGCTAGCTATTTTACATTTGGTGGTGTATATATGTCAATGCTACTCTGTCACTTTGTCCTGGCTTCCCCTTCACGCCCGCCCCCCTTGACCCCCCCCACCCCAGTGTCCTCAAGTCCATACTCTACATCTGCATCTTTATTCTTGTCCTGTCACTGGGTTCATCAGTACCATTTTTTAGATTCCATATATATGAGTTAGCATACGGTATTTGTTTTTCTCTTTCTGGCTTACTTCACTCTGTATGACAGGCTTTTGGTCTTAAGCACCACAGTGCAACACTCAAGGCTGCCATGATTGACCTGCCAGACACTCTTTCTTCTACCTGATTTGCACTCTCATTACTCATACTAAGCTCTGGTCCTGGAATATGCCAAACACTTACCTCATTTTGTTCTCCCCCCCCCCCCCACCCCAGCCTGGAAAATCAAACCTCTTAAAAAAAAATCTGTTTTCTTTTAAGGTCCAGCTTAAGCACCGCGCTCTTCCATGAAGTATCCCTAATCCTCCATTCGAAATTCATTACTTCCCACTTGCCTCCAAAGCACTTCGTTTGTGTTTATGTGATACTATGCATTTCATTATGCCTCATATGTAAGTGCAATACACCTTAATGTTCAGATCCAGATTCTAACCCCTGAAGGCAGGACCACATTTTTGTTACGTCTGACCTCCACGTATAGCTAACAGTTTTACCCCACTTACTTTGGCAGCTCCTGAATTATTCTAATGCCTTCCTTCCTTCATTCATTCAATACTGATTTAATAAGTGGCAATTGCACACCAAGCACTATTCCAGCACTGGGGATGTTGTGATTCACAGGCCAAGTTCTTTCCCTGTGGAACTTGCATCACACAAGGATTGATATTTTATCCAACCATGACTCTATGATATAGGGGCTATTATTCTCCCCCTTTAAATTATTCCTCAAGAATAGCCATGTACTTGATGAGTGGCAGAATTGGATTTAAAACTCAGGTCTGTGTGGTACCACTTGCCCCTAGCATCATAACTTGCTGAAATATTTGGGGAACCAAAAAGGTGAAGTTTGGTACCTGAAGAGGATTAAATAAGATGCCTCTTTAGGCACTGAGCTTAGAGGAAAACAATTATGTATTACTGTTGAAAAAGCCATGACCCCCTTTGCCATCTCTACATGCTCAGGAAGCAATGAGAAACTGAGTCTTACATCCAAATTGTATCTTTGTTCTGAGGGCCCACTTTGCTTTATTGCAGAAAACTGAACAGAAAGAAATTCTCAGGGGCTTCCCTAGTGGCGCAGTGGTTAAGAATCCGCCTGCCAATGCAAAGGACACAGGTCAATCCCTGGGCTGGGAAGAACCCACATGCTGTGGAGCAACTAAGCCCTTGTGCCACAACCACTGAGCCTGCGCTCGAGAGCCCGTGAGCTACAAGAAGAGAAGCCACCGCAATGAGAAGCCCACTCACTGCAACGAAGAGTAGCCCCCCCACCGCAATTAGAGAAAGCCCGCTTGCAGCAACAAAGACTCAACGCAGCCAATAAAATAAATAAATAAATAAATAAATAAATAATAAATAAATAAATTATAAAAAGAAAAATTCTCATTTATCGAGGTAGAGGCATCTACATACTTTACACTTAAAATCTTTACAAGAACGCTGCAAGGTAGATAATGTTGTCTTAATTTTTATAGGTATGGAAACAGATCAAGGGGGGAGCATTTAAACAACTGTCCACAATCACATAGCTGTTTCTGGCATTATGTTTTAAATACAACCTTTACAAATGTATATACAGAGCTTGTATACATTGAATCATATTAAAATGTACATGGAGAAGTTTGCTATTTAAAGGACTTCTTTAAAAGGCAGATTATTCAATAAATGGTCATTGGATTTACTGATTTGCCATTTTGGGTGGCTGGGACAAGTGAAACTGGGTCCTTATCTTACTTCTTTTACCAAAATAAGTTCCAGATGGATCAAAGATATGCATGTAAAACATAAAATAACAGATATCCTATAAGAACACATGGATGCATATTTTCGTGGTTTTAGAATGGGCAAGACTTGAAAAAATATAACACAAAATCCAGGAGTTATAGAGGAAAAACTGACACATTTGATTACATGAAAATTAGAGTTTTACATAGCAAACTTCAGTCCCTTAAAAAGAAAGCAAAACATAGACCTCATCAAAGAACTACACTGGAGTTTGGAGCCAAAACCTACTAGTAATACAGTGCTGCATGGCCTGGCATGTCTCTGCACATCAGTCTTGCTTGATAACCTCAAGTGACAGTAGACAGCTGATCAAAACCAGAACTAGAGTCAGTATGCTACATCCTGAATTTTTGTTTCCTCCCAGTCACAAGTTGCAACCAATTCACAATTTACTACTTGGGGGACCTTAATAGAGGAAAGTATGTGATGTGCTGTCTGAGGCTTCGGAAATGGAAAGAATGGATGTGGGAGTGAAACATGTGGCCCATTTGACCGTCAAGGCTGATTTGATGGATTTGAGTGACCAGATCCTTAGAGCTCCCTGTCACTCCTTCCTGAAGTTTGGTCTCAGTCATAGAAGAGGGAAGAACAGCAAGAATGAAAAAGCAGGTGATAGTTATTTGATTCCTGGTGTAACTGGATTTTCTGCACAAGGTACTACTTTGCTATTGTTTTTTTAATTGAAGTATAGTTGATTTACAAAGTTGTGCTAGTTTCAGGTGTACAGCAAAGTGATTTCATTATATATATATATATATATATTTATTTTTTATATGTATATTCATTATATATATAATCTTTTTCAGATTCTTTTCTATTATAGATTATTACAAGATACTGAGTACAGTTCTCTGTGCTATACAGTAGGTCCTTATTGGCTACCTATTTTATATATAGTAGTGTGCACATGTTAATCTCAAACTCCCAATTTATCATCCCCCCTGCCCCCCTTTGGTAACCATTTGTTTTCTATGTCTTTGAGTCTATCTCTGCTTTGTAAATTAGTTCATCTGTATCATTTTTTTAGATTTCGCATAAGTGATATCATATGATATTTTAAATAGATACCTTGTTGAAGGTAAGCTATGACTGAATTTGTGACTTTCCTTGGGACAATTAGAATTTATTGATTTAGAAAACTTTTTTTAAAATTGATTTTTTATTGTAGTATGGTTGCATTATGTTGTTTCTACCACACAGCAAAGTGAAGCGGCTATGCATATACATATACCCCCTCTTTTTTGGATTTCCTTCGCATTTAGGTCACCATAGAGCACTGAGTAGAATTCCCTGTGCTATACAGTAGCTTCTCATTAGTTATCTATTTTATACATAGTATCAATATTGTATGTATGTCAATCCCAATCTCCCTTCCTCCCACTCCTCCCATTCTCCCTTGGTATCTGCACATTTGTTCTCTACATCTGTGTCTCTATTTCTGCTTTGCAAATAAGATCATCTATACCATTTTTCTAGATTCCACGTGATAAATGGAATATTTATAAATGGAATGGAATATTTCCTGCCGTATCAATAAACAAAGGATGTCAGAGTCAACAATTGCAGCCCTCCAACGTGAGCTAGTGAGTTGAGAAAACTCAGGGCTGAAAAGAATACCTGCCATCTAGCAGCCACATCAGACTTCAGCCATTCCCAGTGGTGAGCCCTGAGGAAACTCAGGGTGTGAAAATACAGGCCCCAGATAGCCGAGGTGCGTATCAAAAGAATGATATCCGTGAGCTCAGAGCTTGCATCTTCCCATACACAGAAAAGTGCTGATTTCCTTAACTGAGATATCTGGTTTTCTCTAATTAACAATAATCTTTTGATGTTCCTGACTACCTTTCCTTTGTTGCAAAACTCTTACATATCCTGGCTCCTCCCCTCGCCTCCTCAGAACAGTTTCTCAGAGTTATCTGAAATGCTGTCTCCCCGGCTGTAGTCCTCATTTTGCCACAAATAAAATTTAACTCGCAGCTCTCACGTAATGCATATATTTTATTAAAGTCACCACACATATACATTAATATATATTTGTTTTTCTTTTCCTGACTTACTTCACTCTGTATGACAGGTTCATCCATGTGTCCACAAATGACCCAATTTCATTCCTTTTTATGGCTAAGTAATATTCCATTGTATATATGTACCATTCTTTATCCATTCCTCTGTCGATGGACATTTAGGTTGCTTCCATGTCCTGGCTGTTGTAAATAGTGCTGCAATGAACATTGGAGTGCATGTGTCTTTTTGAATTATGGTTTCATCTGGGCATATGCGTGCTAGTGGGATTGCTGGGTCATATGGTAGTTCTATTTTTAGTTTTTCAAGGAACCTCCATACTGTTCTCCGTAGTGGCTGTATCAATTTACATTCCCACCAACAGTGCAGGAGGGTTCCGTTTTCTCCACACCCTCTCCAGCATTTGCTGTTTGTAGATTTTTTTGATGATGGCCATTCTGATCGGTGTGAGGTGATACCTCATTGTCATTTTGATTTGCATTTCTCTAATGATTAGTGATGTTGAGCATCTTTTCATGTGTTTGTTGGCCATTAATTTGTAAACCTTTAGGAACTCAGGGGGTTTTAGGGGAATTTCTGTGTTTGTGTCCATTTGTATTGGCAAAATGCATATCCTCTATTCAGCTGTTTCTTAAGCACGACAAACCTGAGCTTATTGGGGATGAGCAATAGGCTTTTTTTCGGGTATAGCTATGCTTTTGCTCTTCACAGTCATTTCAGTTATCTTCTCATGAGACTGTTTGAATAGTGCTGAAGCTTCAGAATAGGAAGATAGGTGTTTAGGGAAGCCATTGACCCATCCTTGTCTAGTCACTTTTGCTATGTGACAGAACCTCAGTGGGTGTGGTGTGTGTGGGGTGTGTGTGTGTCTGTGTGTGTGAGAGAGTTTGAAGAGCAGCAGAGCAGCGGGATCAAAGGGCAGTAACACGTTGGGGCCCAGGCAGTTTTGTGGTGGGATACCCTTCACCGAGCACGACCCTGGGAAGCTGGCTGAGGGAATCGTCTCCTTCCCACATCAGAAAAGATGACTGAGCTGTCACAGAACCCTGAGAATGCGACACAAGATAAGGAAGAGATGACAAGAGTAAGGTGGGTCATCACACCTGGAACCTTGAATAAGAAGGCAAGAGAGAGAGATTCTCTCTCTCTAAGCACGTGTTATCAAGGTGGGCAGAGTCTGGGTACCAGCTTCATTAGCAAGTCAGGGAGGATGTGTACAAAACTCGCAGGAATTAATGGACACTGTTAAAGAATAAAACCCAGGAAAGACTGGACTTAGGGCAAATCAGCCAGGAGAGGGGCTGAGGGCAGAAAGAGTGTGCTCTGAGTCACTGCAACTTGGGTATAAATGTCCATGAAGCCTCACAAAGTCTGAATAATGTTACATTTTAGGGTTCCTTCCAGGGTTTTATGAATCCTAATGCTGTACGTGCATATAACAAGAACTAATTCTTCCTTCTAAGAACTAAAGTGAATTGGTATTTGGAAATGGCAGCATGCAGGAGGCCTAAATAGGTGTGGATTCTCAGTAGTGTTGAAGTTGAAATTAAAAACACCTGACAGTCTTCTTTGATGATCCTGGAAAGGAAAAGGTATTTGGCAAGTCTTTCAGAAAGGAAGAGAAAGCAAATGCAGCCTTGCTACAGCTTAATTATTTTGCATCACTTGGAAAGATCAGTACTGGAAAGTAGTCTTTCAGCCCTGTCCTCTCTACCTTGGATACTGGATTTCTGTAGAGATAGAACTTCATCCTGAATCAAGACAGGCAGTGAACGTCAGACATGACCAGAGTCTTTGGATAAAAGATCACCTAGTGAATTTAAAACCTAAGCAGCACACCTGCAGCCCATACGCACATATAAGCTCATGTTCTGGGACATATGGTGGTAGAATCCATGGGGGATAGGGGCAAAATGTAGGGTGTACCTCAAGAGTATCACCAGAGCACTGGGGGAAAAAAACATTAAACTCGGGCTAGGGAAAACCACTTAAGACACTACAAAAAAGGCAGGTATCAGAAGTGAAATAATAACAGCACCAAGTACAACTATGACCATAGCTCAAGTTTTCTGATTACTTACTAAGCGTCAGGCATTGTGCAAAGCACTTTACAAGCATTACCTCAGTTAGGAAATTGAGGGACGTTAATGGAGAGTGTTAGAAGCTTGACATTTGGGGTCATAGATATCTTGAGTCATATGGTACTTCAGTAAGAGTGCCTGATGTTTCAGAACTTGAGCGGGTATTTGGAAGTGTTATCAACTGTAGAGTTACACAGGCAAAATTGCTAAATCATCAGTGAGCCAGGAAGGAAAAAAAAGCTTAGTTATTAAAATTGGAGACACTATGAAAGGTAATGAAGAATATGTAGATCAGGCTCTCTGTGAATAAGTAATTATTGGGGCTGCCTTGAGAAGACTACATCAATCAAAACTCCAGCTGTCAGTCTAAGAACAGGCTCCAAATTCCCTCCAGCTGCCAAGACTAAGGACAGGAAGAAAGGGGTTACCCAAACCAACTGGGACAGCCACTGAACTGCCAGGAAGGCAAAGTCCTGACCTTAAATCTAGGGCTTCTGAGAAGACTTATAGGTGGCCTCTTGCCAGTCACGAGGCTCAGTCTCAGAAAATTGTGAGGCGCAGTGCCCAGAAAACTGTGAAACAGAATTGTCCTTTGATGGGTTATTGGTGTAGGGAGTGAGGCTACGTGCAAAACGACGGTGATCAGGAAGAAAACCCTTCTTTAGTGTTCCCAAGGTAAAAGCATCATAGAGAGTCAGACACGGCAAAGCAGCTAAAATGTGAATTGGTCCTACCCCTCACAATAACAGTCATGAGGCGTGCAGAGATCTGAGGATGTCAGAGTGGACGCAAAGGGAACAAGGAGGGATTTGGCATCAAGTGGTGCAGGACAGTGGGTCACAAGCAACTGCTACCTTGCCATCACTCCACGACCTACACCGGAGCCACCTCCTTTTACAAGAATTGGGTGGATCAGGATTATGTGGTTTTAGCATAAAGGTTTGACCCATACCCACTTTGGAACTGTGAGTGCAAGGCTTGAATTTTTCTGAAGGAAAGGAAGAGATGCATGTGGATGGCAGTGTCTCTGTGCCCGAAAGAAGACGGTGGGACAAGGAGCAGCTGCATCAAAGTAAACCTGCTGCGGTTTACTCGGAGGGCTTGCTCCACACTGGGCAGCAGGCTGGAACACAGAGCCGGAAGTTCTCCTCCAACCCCTGCAGAGTGAAGCCCACTGAGACGGGCTCAGGAGGAGCCCAAGGCCTCTGCTCTTGAAGATGTTCCAACTGGATCCCCAAGAATAAACTTAAAAATCTTAGAAAGTTTCACTACTGGGTGAAAAGAGAGGTTGAGGAGAATATTACCTAAGACCAAAGTTTTTCTTTCCATAAATGAGACTGAGTGGCCTTCAGGGAAAACCGCATAAAAGAGAGCAGCGTGACCCTCTTCCCTTTAGAGAAAAGTTTGCAAAGATTGCGCTGCTTGGGATTAGTGAGATCGCCTTGAAGAATTCTTAATAAATATCAAAGTCTTGAAGTCCCATGGCTTATATTCTTCCTCATGGCAGAAGAGGAAAGATGGGGTTAAAAAAAATTATTGATTTTAGCACTCTGAATAGATTAATTAATCCAGACCACTGTCCAGAATACTTGCCCTAGACTGCCTACTGGAACATCAGTGATTTTCAGTGTCTATTTGAAAAGAAGCTTGTCAAACCCCTATGACTGAAGGGAATTATAAGAGACCATGACATAACTGGTATATAATTTCAATTGGAGAAATTCGGAAGTAGAATGACTTATGTCTAGACGTGGATGTCATTAACAAGCATGTTTTGAAAACTAACATATGATACTGTAAAGCAATAAGAAAATAACAAATGTTGATGGAGCGATTCTAAGCTATTATCTCCCAAACTTTAGCCATTCCCATGCTACCCCCCTCCACATTTTTACCATTTCTTTGTGCTTCCTTCACTTAATGTTTTTCTTTAAACCAATATGCACTTTAAACTTACATATACTCTTTTAAAGAAGAGACTTTATATCATGACTTTAAAAAAACAAAACACTTGCCATAAATAGGAAGTAACAATAAAACAAGTATTTATGTAATAAAAACCAAAACAATGCAAAGAAAACTAGCTATACACTATTGCATGCCAAAGGCTCTCAGCCTGAGGCCTGCTCTCTCTTTTAAAAGGGAGATTAGGAAATGATACTTGTACAAGGACCAAATGGAAACTTTTTCCTTGAAGTAATCAGCAGGACTGAGAGCAAATTGGAAAGAAAATAAGTTTCTCACTGTGTGATTCAATGTCGTTTAATGTCAGCGTCTGGGTACGACTGATAATTGTCTCCAGTGCCACTTAAGCCCAAATCACAGTTTGTGTGCTGTGTACTTTGGGAAACACAGTCCTTGACGGTCCCAAGATGATGTAAACCTCATCCACCTTGAATGGAACAGAAATAAGATGGGGAATAAGAGAAAGAAGGTATAAAAAAAGTCTAGAAAGCAGATTAGGAAAATTATGAAGCAAAAACAAAGCAGGAGCAAAAAATGAACAAGCATAAGGCAAGATAAAAAGAAGCTGAGAGGATAAACTTATTTCAATGTAAAACAAAGACAGCCAACAAAAGGAAGCAGCGAAGCTCTTTAAAGACTGAAAGTGGCTACAAAGTGACAGCACATCCCACCAACATCCAACCAAGATAAGCAGGGGCAGAAACTACCCAAACGAGCATATGGATTAACTCTGGAGGCCACATCAACTGTCATTAATTGCCCTCTTTTGAGGGGGAACAGAGGTGGTGTGGGCAAGATGGACCACAGACCCCTCTGACTGACCACTGTTTTTTGTGGTTTTTGTTTTTTGTTTTTCAGGCATGCTGCATGGCTTGCAGGATCTTAGTTCCCTAACCAGGGATCAAACCTGGGCCCCAGGAGTAAAAGCACCGAGTCCTAGCCGCTGGACCGCCAGGGAATTCCCTGACCACCGTTACATCATGACAGGAGGGAACTAGCTGGCTCAAGTAACGTGATCCACCAGCAAGTCAGGTATTTCAGCCGCTTCAAAACAAGCACATTCTTCATCCCTCTCCCCCTCTCCCCACCTCCCCCCAGGGAAAAACTGGAATTTGTCCAACTGAGTCTTACTTCTCAGATAGCTGTTTTGCATGTGGAAGGTGAATCCCTCATCACTTAATTTGTTTTTCTAGACGGTAATAAAATTTAATTTATCACTGGTAGGCTCAATGGCCAGAGAGAGTGATAAAACTCCAAACCCAAAGCACTGGTATTCAGTACCCTTAGCTCTTCCACTATGTAATCTGGTTCACAGCAAAGCGAAGATGGGTCACCTGGGACTCCTATAGTTACCCTTTATGGCTCGGAAAATGATTTCTAATGATTGGGGCAGGGTAAATAAATAGAAGGCCAATAAAATTCAGGGTACGAGATATGTTTCTATCACAACAGAAGCTACACATATGCTAACTAACATAAAACTGTGTTTTGTTGCTTTAAAAATTCCATCTGGTTTATAACAGTGACTCAACATAATAACGGTACATATGTAATAATATACTTAATGTATACATAGTATAAGAAGATGTAAATATATATACGTATTTTTTAAAGCTTCGAAATGGTGTTTCTCAAGTACTGTTCCAAATGTGATTTTCTGAATTTTTAAAGTTCCCTCCGATTTTGGTTTGTCCTCACATTGACAGAATGAGGCAGAATGTTAAGACTTCCTAGATTTTAACGTAAAATTTAAAAACATAGTAGTTTACATTTATGCAGTGCATTGCGGTTTACAGAGTGTTTTCTGCACTGGTCTTCCCTGTGACCCTGTGAGGCAGGTAGACTGTACAGAGGAGTTAACTGGTCCAACAAGGTTAAGTGACTTACTCAAGCCCACACAGCCAGTAAATGAAGCTGCCATTCAAAATGAACATGGGTTGAAGCTGGTGTGTTGCCAGGGGAGAGAGGCTGTCTGTCTCTTCAGGGACCTCACAGGTGGCCTTACTCCATGAGTCAGCAAGTTGCAAGATCTATCCTTAGCTTGTCAATGTATCAGAACTCCGCTCTCAAAGTCAACTGAAGCACCTGGACCAAACCCATAAGGGACCAAAATCCACCCCAAAAGGCTGGTCTATTTTAGTGAGAAATGTTACTTGCATGGGAACCAAATAGAACGCAGGTGCTGGTGCACTGTAGTACCCTCTCCCTGTGGCCAGTCACGTGGGATGACAAACTGCAATCGTGGGGTTCAGTGATAGGCATGAAGGGAGGGAAGGATGCTGAGAAGCGGGCAAAGAGAAATGTACTCACAGATACTGATACGGTGTGCCTACCATATATTCAAATTCCATTATTACCAGCATTTCTTATCATCAACTGTCCCATTCTAGAAAGGGGAAAATTTAGGCACAAACGGGTTAATTAACTTGCCCAAAGTCACACAACTGCTATGAGAGACAGGATTCAAACCCAGGTCTGCCTGCCCTCAAGACTCTCGGACCATCTAGATGGGTGGTAGTGATGATAAGGATGGTGGTGAGGGTGGAGGAGGAAGAGGAGGGAGAGGAGGTGAGGGAAGAATGAGAAAGGAGGTGAGGGGGAGGAAAATGGGGAGAAGGGGGAGAGGAAGGAGGGAGTGGAGGAAGAGAGAGAGAGAGGATCAAGGAAGAAAGGAGGGGCTTACCTGGTGGCACAGTGGTTAAGAATCTGCCTGCCAATGCAGCAGACACAGGTTCGATCGCTGGTCCAGGCTTATCCCACATGCCGTGTAGAAACTAAGCCCGTGTGCCACAACTACTCAGCCCACGCACAACTACTGAAGCCCGCATGCGTAGAGCCTGTGCTTCACAACAAGAGAAGCCACTACAATGAGAACCCTGCACGCTACAATGAAGAGTAGCCCCCGCTCTTCACAACTACAGAAAGCCCATACACAGCAACAAAGACACAAAGCAGCCAATAAATAAATAAAGTTAATGTAAGTTACAGTAATCAAAAAAAAAAAAAGAAAAGAAAAGAAAAAAAGAAAGATAGGAAAGGGGAGGAGGAAGAGACGGAGGGGAAGCGAGGGAGGGCCAGGAATAGCCTCTAACTGAAGTAAATCTCAACATTTCCAGGGGCACCTCACAGTAGCCCAAGTGAGAGCCATCAGCAGGACAGGATTGAGAGAGTACTGCTCTGCTCTGTCTAGGGAGCAAAGCTGTTCTTCTGGGGGCAGGGGTGGCTGAGGGGGTCAGGGGGACAGCCAGGCAAGCATTGCAGCAGGTAGTGCCAGTATGTAGACCGTCCTCCTATTTGGAGAGAAGACTGGACTAATCAGCCATTTGGGGATTTGTAGAACAACCAATCACAAGAAGAAAATTGTAGCCATATTCCATAGATGGGACTGCACTGTATCACTAGACCACTGATTTGGGATCCTGGTCTCACTGTTTATTTTCTAACTCAAATACCTAACCACTTAAACTCTCTGAGCCTCAGTTTTCCCATCTGTAAAATGGAACTAAAACTACTTGCCTGACTTTCCTTACTGTACCTAGCATTTCAGAAACACTTACCAGGTGCCAGCACTATGCTCAGTGCTCTCTCTACAGACACCACTGTTTTTAATACTTACAACAATCTTGTGATTCATAAAATAAATTATGATTTACTTGTTTTATAAATGATTAAAATGAGGCTTGGCAAGACCACGTATGTTATCTGAGGTAAGATTAGGGTAGCTTTGTTATAAAACCATCTCAGAGATTTAGCCTAAAAGTTTTTTGACTCAAAGAGTAACTTTAAAAAATGTTCTAGTCCATGGGACCACTGGAACCTCATGAGAAGTAAAGCATTTGTTTGATTTTACTTCGAGGTGCCGCCTCTCCAGGTGGTGTTCTCATATGGAGCCCGAAGCACCTGATCTGAATTACAGCGTAAAAAAGTGGGGAAAGTACTTCTCCTAGAGCAGATTGGGGCCCACAAGCTTCCAATGAGTAGGTCTCTCTATGGGTAAAACCCCCATGTTAAGGGCCAGGTTGATTCCCTTTGAGCCTCAGCTTCTTGACCACAGCATCTGTGAATTTTTTTTAATAGGACTTCTCATGCAAAGCAGAAGACATTTAAATGATACCCTCCAAGATGTATAGCCCTCTTTAGAGGTGCCCTTTGGTAGTGGAGCAGGTCTGCCAGACAAGTGGCTCAGGATTTGGATTTAATGTTTTCAAAAACCTTCTTGAAATTCTTTTTTTTTTTTTTTTAAAGAATGACATCAATACCCTATTGCCAACATATAATTTGATGAGCAGTAATAGGGAACACTTATCCTTTTCCTTTTGTAATTTTATAGCTTCCACATTATTTTTTAGAGGTTTAAATATATCATCTCTTCAGGACCCTGTAGATTTTAATTATCAAAGCAGTTACATCCAGTTTTATACCAAATGCAGTGACCTTATTTTATAATGGAAACAAAACCCAAAGCTTGGTCCCAGCAGCAGGCAGTTAATAGGTCATTCCATAAAGATTTATATATACTTTGTGGGCAGAAAAGAATTTCAAATAGGGCAAGTCACACTTACAGACTCACTTACCTTTAATCACTTTAGGCAAGTTAAGATTTACTTCAATCAAAGGCTTACAGCCTGGCTGAATGAAGTTTGTTTTTGTTTTTATGAAGACTACCAAAACACTGCCATTAAACAATTGAGAGAATAGTAAATTCAGCAACTAATTTTAATATACCTGCAGGGGAAACAAAAACAACAACCACATTTCCTTTCGTTTTAGCGTGGAGGTAGCTTCACTGTAGGTTAGAAAAACAGGCAGTTTCATAATTGCATTTATACACCTGCCATAAGAAAATACCCCTCCAAAGTGAAAGCTAATACTTGGAAAGAAATAGTTGGAGGGAGGTGGGTATGTGTGTAGGAGAGGGTGAGGGCACTCTTTTATTATCTTTTGGCTTCAGCAATAGTAACATCAACCTATCTTTCAGCTCACTTGAACGCTGTGAAATTCTGGAGACAAAAAAAAAAAATCTGCGTTTCAAATCCTCAGTCTCCACACCTGCTGTCCTCTTCCCTCAAAAAAACCAACAAAAAACAAAAAAAAACAAAAATCTGTTGCCAGAGGCTTTGCTGTGATCCTCTCTTGTGTGGGTTTTCTCTCTGGAATAACGGCTAAATCAGGAAAGGTCTTGGCCACAGCTCACTGCATCGATGACCACCTTGAGGCCAGCTGGGGACGGACAGTCTCAGACTCTGGCCAATTGTTACAGACGCAATTGCTTTGAAAAGCAGGTTCTCGTCACCACTAACCTCATACAGAAAAATGAAAATGGGAAACGCGGTGATATTTTGTTCCGTTTCCTCCTGATCATTCTAGGAAATAGAAGCAAGGCAACGTAGGGTTGGAATGAAATGAGGTTTTTCTTAGCAGAGAAACATTCCACATGCAGAATCAGTACAAAACATGGTTTAGAGAGTATTCTCAAAAATATTAAATGGCCATTCTTCATCTTCCTGTCAGTGAGGGTGGGGGTGGGGTAAGGTAGGGGTTGGGGGTGGGTCATCAATGGTTGACAGAGAATAAGCCACGTTATTCTTGTTTTCGAAAATAGCATTCAAATGCATATAAGCTTTACAAATTATAATGTGGTCATTACAGATAGAAGTATCTTTTAAGCATTTTGGATGAGAGATGAGGAAATGTGGTTGTTAACGATGTTTTGAGATCTCTTAATTAAGACTATTAGACTTTTCTGCAAACTAGGGTATCCTTCATCTGCAATGTAGCCCAGAGCACATATGCTCTGCGGAAGGGAGATCAGGGGTGGCTGGGCCTCAAAGTGAGAAAGACACGCAACACAAGTGGAATGGAAGTGGCAGCTTGCTACCAACTACAATCCACATCCTGTAGCCCTGACTCAGTGAATACACACCCCTAATAACCTGCCTTATTCCTGGCTCTGTCTCCCCCAAAGCTCATGCTATTGGTTAATAGCCTCTTTCATCTGCCTGAGTAGCTGAGTAGCCTGCTGGGGACTGCATGCCTAAATAAATAAGCAGAGAGAGGAGTTACCCCAGTGGAATCCTGCCATGAAATCGCAGCATTCTCTTCACCATGGGAAGGGCAAGGGCCAGCCTCCCTGCAATTCAGATGTCATGTAAATATCACACAGCTCCGTCAGACTAAAAGAGATACTGCTAAACTCAGGGACCAGAAGAGCTTGGCCTCAGGAAACCAGACACCAGAATGAGATGGGAAATCAAGATGGGGACCAGACCTGCCCGCCCAGTGGGGGTGAAGGCTGGCATCTGTTTTGTTTTGTTTTTTGGCCGCATCACCCGGCATGCGGGATCTTAGTTCCCCAACCGGGGACCAAATCTGCGGCCCCTGCAGTAGAAGCGCAGAGTCTCAACCACTGGACCACCAGGGAATTCCCAAGGCAGTTCAGTGCAGCGGTTATGAGTCCAGGCTGTGGGGTCCAACAGTCTGGTTCCTACCAACCAATTGATCTTGGGCACATTTCTAAACCTCTACAGTGTCGATGGCAGCCTTGAGTTTCTTTAACTCTAACAAGGAAACAACTGTGTTCTATGAGTTACAACAGATAACATGTACGAATTGTCTGCAGTGAGCACTCATTAAATGCTAGATATTATTATCATCAAAGGCAAAACAGACTCACAATATGTGTAAGTCAAACCACGATACTGTACTCAAACTTATACAGTGTTGCATGTCAATTATATCTCAATAAAAATGGGGAAAAACTGAATAAATAATAATACATTATTTTAAAAGAAAACAAAAGACACAGACTTTTCAAATGGCATCTGATGTAATTGATGGTTCTTTTATCCCTGACCCCGGGTTCTCTAATGGAAAAGAGCGGCACATTTAGCTGGGCTTTAAATTATGTCTTTTACTTCAGTTCTGCAAATGTTGATTTTATTTCCGTGCAGAGGAGCTGGTATGAAAGTAGGCTGAGCTCTCGGCCATTTTTCCTGTATGCTCTACTTGGTCTCTACAAGTTGTCTAATGAATATTAATGAGTCAGAATTCATAAATGTCTATCTGAGAGAATTGCAGAGCAGTAACCTCTGACCTTTCATCCTGTTCCCCTGTTTTCTGGGATTTTGATAGTGACAGTTATGGTTGTAACATCCATTTTTATTAAATAAGGAAAGAGACAAAATCAGGAAAATGAAAGGCTTGGGTGCACTTGGCTGTGCTGCTTTTCTAAACGTGTACTAACTATTAATATTAACTTTGTTCTGGGCACTGTGCCAGGTTTCCTCATGCTCTATCCTTTAGCCATTGCAAGAACCTACGAGGAAGAAATCTTCACAACTTTCCTGAGGATCAGAGAAGTCAAGTAGCCTGTTCCAGGTTTCACAGTTGCAAGTGGCAGAGTCCTAATCCATCGATAGCTAGATCTAACTATGTATTCGCTCCTCAAATATTTTGGAGTGCTTGCTGTGTAAATTCTGGAAGATAAGCCATGGGTCCGTTCTCTGGCAGTACACAGGATAAAACCATTTTATCTCCAGTTCCAGGAGATTCTCATTTAGTGGCTCAGGGAAGGAACCGGGCCTTACAAATTAAAAGAAAAAAATCACCTTTATAGGTGATTATGATCTATAGCTAGAATTGAGAACCCCTGGAATTGGTTAATCAGATGGGAGTCATTCATCTCTCTGGTTAACAGGAAAGGTGAAGAATGCCTGACAACAATGATAGTGAAGAGGAGGATAATAAATTAGATGAGTGAATGAATGAATGAAAGAATGAAAATGAATGCTTCAATGTAATCTTGAGACTTATTTATTTATTTTTTCCCAAGCTCTTTATTGGAAAATAATTGCTTTACACTCTTGTACCAGCTTTTGAGGTACACCAAAGTGAATCAGCTGTATTTATACATATATGCCCATATCCCCTCCCTCCCACGACTCCCTCCCGCCTTCCCTGTCCTGGCCCTCTAAGGCATCACCCATCATCAAGTTGATCTTTTGTTATACAGCAACTTCCCACTAGCTATCTATTTTACAGTTGGTAGTGTATATATGTCTATGCTACTCTCTCACTTCGTCCCAGCTTCCCCTTCGCGCCCCCCCCCGCCCCCAACCACATGTCCTCCAGTCCATTCTCTGCATCTGCATCCTTATTCTTGCCCTGTCATTGGGTTCATCAGTACCATTTTTTTTTTTTTTAGATTCCATATATATGAGTTAGCATACAATATTTGTCTTTCTCTTTCTGGCTTACTTCACTCTGTATGACAGACTCTAGGTCTATCCACCTCATCACATATAGCTCCATTTCATTCCTTTTTATGGCTGAGTACTATTCCATTGTATATATACGCCGCCAAATTATTTGGTTATTTCATTAGAAATAAACATAGTTCCCTGCCTTCGCTGTGCCATAGTCTTGTCAGTAGACCCATCTCTTTTATGGAAATTCACCACTTGGGACTTCTGTGTCTTACCCATAATTGACTTGCAGCTTTGTGCCCCTTGGTCTGTCCTCCCTCCAGGTTTTATTCACATTGCTCCTCGGTGTCTTTTTTCTATATTTATGCAGTGCTTAGTGTGGTTGCTCCCCTTAGGGTTAGTGGTTACTCCCCAGCTCTGCTTTTATCTGTATAAGGAATTTCTGCTTATCCTATTACATCAACCTAAATGAACCTGATATCCAGGAGATGCCATGACTATCATTTTCCCCACTGCCTATACGAATCCCTGGTAGAGAAGTTAAGTCACTAGAGAAGTTCAGTTTATATGCAGAGAACAACTTTATATGAAAGAAAAAAAACAAAAAGAAAACATTGCTGCCAGAAATGTAAGAATGTACCTGTTTTCTCGGGTCACATCAGCTTTGTTTTATTTATATTTGTATTCATTAAATAGCCATAGAATGGTTTCTCACTTAAAAAAAAAAAAACAACACACTTGGGGCTTCCCTGGTGGTGCAGTGGTTAAGAATCCACCTGCCAGTGCAGGGGACACAGGTTCAAGCCCTGGTCCGGGAAGATTCCACATGCTGCAGAGCAACTAGGCCCACGAGCCACAACTACTGAGCCTATGTGCCACAACTACTGAAGCCCATGCACCTAGAGCCGCTGCTCCACAACAAGAGAAGCCACCACAATGAGAAGCCCACGGACTGCAACGAAGAGTAGCCCCCACTCTCCACAACTAGAGAAAGCCCATGTGCAGCAATGAAGACCAGATGCAGCCAATAAATAAATAAATTTATTAAAAAAAACTTTATATGAAAGAGCAAGACAGCCATTTGAGGGGTCATTTTCCCCCAGTTCATAAAAATAAGATAGTCAGGGTCTTGTGGGGACACTGTGGATATTTTGCTGAAAAATGCGACAAAGCACTAAAGACCTTTCCAGTTTCCTTATTACATTAATATAATGATTAACATTGCTGCTGTGAAAATGATACAATTAGTTGTTTTTTCTGTTGGATGCTGATCCTATCTTCAAAGGCTGGTATAGTTGTAGAGGTAGTAGTAATTTCTGTGTAGTGTGTATAAATCTTCAGGGTTATTCACATCTACTGGTGCATCAATTCCTTCTTTCCTTCCTTGCATGTATATTTCTCAAAAGTACAAAGACTGGAAGAAAAAACTACCAACACAAAAAATAAAATGAAAACCCCCTTCAACTTTAATATATATCTGGCTCAACTAGAAATATAAAGAACTATAATTTTCTTGATGCAGCCTAATTTTTTTCATCCTGTTTAAAACTAACAGGCTACTATAGTTTTGGAAAACATCAGAAAAGTGTAGTGTATCCATTCTTTCAACTTCCATTATAGGCGAGAACCCTACTATATCTTGATAGTGGAATCTCTGACTTTAGCATTTCTCCATCAAGACAGAGATGCCTACCTAGCATGATAGTAACAAAATCATGTTTTAGGTAGAGTGATACAGCAACTGGCCCTAAAGGAGAAGAGCCCACTTCACTATTTTGCTTGCACTACCCCTGAATGCAGAAGGCTGCAATTGAAGGAGCAATATGGTCTGAAGTGAAATTGAACCATAAAGGCTCATAAAGAGCAGACTCCATGTATGAAATTTAATGCAATATCAGCCTTCAAATAAGTTAACTTTAAAAATCAGACACAAAAACGGTTTTGTCTTTTCAAAACACATCCTTGCCATTGCTTGAGAGGCAACGCTAGAGTCACACATCTCATTATGGCTCTTTTCCTACCAGGAAGCTTCCAGTCTGCAGACTCCCAAGCAGATTTCCTTTAAGACTCCAAAGGTTTCTTGTCTGTTCAAGTAGTGCTGTTTCTGTATTATAGGCTCAAACTTCACTCCATACATTAGAATATTAAATTGAAATTGCACAGCACGTTTGGAACTTTGAACCTCATTTGCATTTTGGAATGGCTGTAAAATAAATACAAAACCTTAAAATTCATAATTGGAAATCTGTAAGTTTTTTAAACTTTTTTCATGCTTGAAGCTAGTGAATAAAGTGTCTTCGGAAAAATAGCTCCTTAGTTTCCAGCATTTGTAAGTAACCTCGGTTTGGTTGTAAAATATGTACACTCCTCCTTCAGTCAATGCAGAATCATTGTTCTCTGAAAGATAAACACACATTGTAAACTTGTAATTAGTTTAAGGTAATTAATTACAACCAGGAAAAGAAAAGGAGTTATGTGCCATGAAATTTAGCACTCTGTAAAAATTCACAGGTCAACAGATTGGATTTCCTTGTTCTTAATGCCAGCTGTGCACTAAGGAGAGTCGTGACTACATTATTACTGTAGTAGTTACACAAATAGATATGTCTGAAAATCCATTATGTATAGACAAGTAAGGAAATCTGCAATAAAAATATAAATAATCTTAAAGAACTATTATTATTATATGGAAAGTGATTATTTAGAATATACACACGTTTTTCTGATATCGTTAAAGTATAATTTTCCCCTAGATTATTGAAACATTCCCTAAGTACCAATAGTTTAAAATAGAATACTTTTTGGTAGACATCTTTTAAAATTGATTTACATATTCCTCATACATTGAATATAATTTAACTTTTTTTTGGCTGCGTTGGGTCTTCTTTGCTGTTCGCGGGCTTCTCAGTGTGGTGGCTTCTCTAGCTGTGGAACACAGGCTCTAGGCTTGCAGACTTCAGTAGTTGTGGCACGTGGGCTTAATAGCTGTGGCTCGCAGATTCTAGAGCAAAGGCTCAGTGGTTGTGGCACATGGGCTTAGTTGCTCCACAGCATGTGAAATCTTCTCAGACCAGGGCTTGAACCTGTGTCCCCTGCACTGGCAGGTGGATTCTTAACCACTGTGCCATCAGGGAAGTCCCCTAATTTAACTTCATAATGAACCAGTTTGAATGTCAAAATCGAGGGGCTGAGAGTTAAATGGTATAACCAGAAACAAGGAAACAATATCTCTACCTTTCCCTACCTCTCCGCCATCCTGGCCCCACAACCCCCGACAAAACCCTGCTCTTCCTCCTCATTGCTATGCATCAGGTTTTGAAGGGCACAGATATGGATGCTATCTTTGATTCCCTCCCCTGCCACTCGATCAACAATGCTATCTGAATGTCCTTTGCAATGCCCGCTCTTTTCCTTCACCAATTTACACTGCTATAGTTCAGGCCATTAATATCTCTTGGCTAGAGGGTAAGAAGAGTTTTCTAAATGGCCTTCTTGGCTTTCTGTGGTCTGAACACCCTGAAGTCCATATTCCATTTTATAGCCAGAGTGATCCTTCTAAAAAAGGACATCTGATCTAATCATGACTTTGTTTAGAACCCTTTAATGGCTTCCTATTACTCTCAGAATAAAACCCAACTCCTTAACACAGCCTTAGAGGCCACTCATGATTCAGTTCCTATTACCTCTGGTTTATTTTTAATCTTCTTGATCTAGTTGTATCTGATTATTAAAATTTCCCACTCGGACAGTGGGCTTGTCAATTTCTGTTTGTAATTCTGGTAGTTCTTCTTTTTGTAATTTAAAGCTGTGTTATGAGGTACATTTGACTTTCTGGTACTGACACTATTTTTATTAATACATTTGGTTTAAAAGACTTTTTTTGTCTGATATTAATAATGCTTTGTCAGCTTTCTTTTTGACAGTATTTTGATAATTTCTTATTTTATCCCTTTATAGCCAGTATTTCTGTGGTTTAGTTTTGTGTGTTTTTGCTAGTGTTACATTCCTGATTATTACTTTCAAACCAATCTGATAATCTGTCTTTTAGTAAGTAATTTAAATCTGTTTAGTTATTGTGCTTGCTGATATTAGAATTGAATTCTACTATTCTGTGTAATTTGTGTGTTTTGTTTGACATGACTTTTTCTTCTTTTTTTCTCCTTTTCTACCTTCTATTGAATGATCAGTTTTCCATATCACATCTCCCCATCCCTTGCTACTCTTTTCTCTCTACAGGTTTAGAAGCTCTAGATCATTTTTTTGTTAATATAAAATATCTATAGACAAAGTATTCAGATACAGCCATTATTTATATTCCTTTTCCAAACATAACAAAGGCCTTAGCATGTTTTAACTACCCACTGTAACCATTTCCTTCCTTCTTTTTTTAAAACACTATAGTAGTTATTTTTTTATTGAAATATAGTTGATTTACAATATTGTGTTAGTTTCATTTTGTGTACAGCAAAATGATTCAGTTATATACATGTAGTTTTTTTCAGGTTATTTTCCATTATAGAGTGTTATAAGATATTGAATATAGTTCCCTGTGTTATATAGTAAGTCTTCATTGTGTATCTATTTTATGTATAGTAGTTTGTATCTGTTAATCCCATACTCCTAAAGTAGTTATTTTTAATTCTACCATCACAGTTTATTAATATCTTCCCTCAGTAGTATCTTTGGTATTTTATGCTTTCCCTCTGGGCTTAATTTTCTTATTCGGGGAGGTACATTCTTTAACAGTTCTCTTGGTGTAGCTCTGTGGGTAGAAATCTCCCTTGTCTCTTATGATTGCAAACGTCTTTGTTTTACCCTCTCCCTCAAATGGTAGTTTGTCTGGAAATCAAATTCTTGGTTGCTAGTGTTCCATTCAAAACTTCAAGATACTCAATTTTTTTCTTGTTTCTGTTGTTGCTTTTGAGAACTCTAGCTACAGTCCCTTCGTAAGTAATCAGTGGTTTCCCTTTGGTAACTTGAGATTTTATCTTTATCCTTATCGCTCTGTAGTGTCCCTATAACATGACAAAAGTGTTCAGTTACTCTTACTTGCCTTGCTCAGTACATATGATGTTCTGATGTTTTGATTAGAAAACCTTCAGTCATTTCTTTCTTCTTTTTGAAAGTATAACTTATCCACTCTTCCCTTCAGTTTTTCCTTCTGGAACTCCTAAGAGACATATGTTGAAGCCACTCAGAATAACTCAGAATACGAATTTTTTTTTTCACATTTTAAAACCTCTTTACTTTTCTATACTATGTTCTGGGTGAATTACTTTTTCTCTTCAACTCTGGCCAGCTCCAGGGTGAACCCCATCTATTGATTCTTTAAAAATTTCAGTGACCATATTTGTATTTTCAAGATTTCTATCAATTCTTTTCCATATTTCCGTTATCTACGTGTTCTTAATTCCGCTGATCTGTTTCCTATTTTCTTTTCCTTTTAAAATGAGTGCTATGCCTTCATTTATCACTTTGAGAATGCAAAAATATTAATTTAAAAATCTTTGTCACAGTATTGTAGAGTTTGTTTTATTTGAAGTTCATATTCTGAACGTTCATTTTGTTGGCAATCTTTCTTGCTATTAGACATCTCTGTGTCTTTGGAATTTGGTGGTTAGGCTCATGTTGAGTGGAAAGTTTGTGTTTATTTTTTTCTGCCTCATTTTAATTCAGTGTGCTTTTTTTTTTTTTCCGTCTCACCCTCTTTGTGCTCACCCCTCCAGCCTCCGTGATTTTTGCTTCCATCTGCATCCCTGAACTTCCATTCTTCAATCAGGACTACTGTTGGCATTGTAATGCTCCTTCCCCACAGTGATGTTAGGGATATTGCAGAACTAGTCACTTGACCAGCTGCTTGGCTTGGTTCCTGATTCCAGGGCTGCATCTTTGTCCTTCTGCTTCCCCGGGGCAGTGGGTTGGCAGCAGTTTACTTTCAGCCTCCTCTCACAAATTCCTCCTTCAAGAGTTAAGCCTGGCTCCTGTCCTCCACCTTGTTTGGAGCCTCTTTAGTTGCTGGTATCTTGCAGGAGACACAAATCTTGGCTTTTGAACTTTAGACCTCAGCGGGCCTGTGGCTTCAGACTTGCTAAGTGCTTCTATTTCAATTCCATTTCTGATCTATGGAAAGGGTTATTTTGTTTTTGAGCTTGGTTGTGTCTTTTTGGTTTTCTCTTTCTGTATTTTAGCTGTCATTACTATTTGTGTGAAGTAAAGTTTGTGGGTCAAAGCATGACTTTACTGCACCCACTTGAGCAGAAATCTCTCTATGTTTACCCTTCTGGCTCTACCAACCCTCCCTCTACAATCTATGTTTAGCCATAATTAATTATGTGAGAGGATCAGTAAATTGCATGTCCCATTCTCTTCCTCCCCCCCACACTGATTTTGGATGAAGTAAAACATAGAGGATGGTCAAGTGGAGGTTTTCTTAAAATGTCAGCTCTGTCACAGAAAAGCTAATAAAGAACAAGTTTCTAGGACTATAATCCACAAGGGCTTCTGACACTCTCAGCCGACTCCTAACCACAAAATTTACCCTCAGAACAGCCCACCAAAGGGGAATGTTGGGTCTGCAGGGCAGCCATGTTTACTCGAGATCGTTGCACTGGTCTGGGGCAGAAAGGGAACAAGAGAGTGTGAACGTCCTCAGTAACCGGGACTTTTTAATAGATGAGTTCCATCCAGGCAAGGACTATAAGCCAATTAATGCAACGGCACTCACCAATCAGGTAACTCTCTCCCGAGTGTGAAGGACGGTGGCGTGAGGAGCGGAAAGTTGTGTTCTAGTGGATCACATCCCTACGCACGCCCCCACCGTGGAACACAGGGCCAAGGGAAGGGAGGTGCTCCTAACACATGCCGTGTTCCTTCCCCTTCCTCCAACCTTTTCACAAGTTCTTCCCATCTTTTTCACCTACCAACCCCTACTCATCCTGATGCCTATAATAAAAACAATAGTTCATATTCACTGAATCCCAGCTCTGGGGGAAGCACTGTCATCTACATTATCTCACTTAATTCTCATGACCACCCTGCAAGGTATGTATTTTTCTTTTAACCTTATGGATGAAGAAACTAAGCGTAAAGAAGTTTTCCAGTGTTTCCAAGGTCATACAGGTGAATGGCAGAGGCAGGATTAGGCCCAGAATTCTCTAGCACCAGAGCCTAGATGCCTTTCTTCATATGCAGCTGCTTCCCATATTTCATTTATCTTTCGTTATCTAGAACATGCTATAGCACTGGCAGAGAGTGGGTGCTCAATAGTATTTAATGAATGAATATATAAATCAATGACACATATTGTCAAGATAACTGCCTTGAGTGGATTAAGCACAACTTTATTTATTTATTTATTTATTTATTTATTTATTTTTTGGGGGGGTACACCAGGTTCAATCATCCGTTTTTATACACATATCCCCATCTTCCCTCCCTTCCTTGACGCCCCCCCCAAGTCCCCCCCACCCTCCCCGCCCCAGTCCTCAAAGGCATCTTCCATCCTCGAGTTGGACTCCCTTTGTTATACAACAACTTCCCACTGACTATTTTACAGTTGGTAGTATATATATGTCTGTGTTACTCTCTCGCTTCGTCTCAGTTTCCCCTTCACCCCCCGCCCCCTCCCATACCTCGAGTTCTCCAGTCCATTCTCTGTATCTGCATCCTTGTTCTGGTCACTGAGTCCAACAGTACCATTTTTAGATTCCGTATATGTGAGTTAGCATACAATATTTGTCCTTCTCTTTCTGACTTACTTCACTCTGTATGACAGACTGTAGTTCTATCCACCTCATTACATATAGCTCCATCTCATCCCTTTTTATAGCTGAGTAATATTCCATTGTATATATATGCCACATCTTCTTTATCCATTCATTTGTTGATGGGCATTTAGGTTGCTTCCATGTCCTGGCTATTGTAAATAGTGCTGCAATAAACATTATGGTACACATTTCTTTTGGGATTATGGTTTTCTTTGGGTATATGCCCAGTAGTGGGATTACTGGATCATATGGTAGTTCTATTTGTAGTTTTTTAAGGAACCTCCAAATTGTTTTCCATAGTGGCTGTACCAATTTACAGTCCCACCAACAGTGCAGGAGAGTTCCTTTATCTCCACACCCTCTCCAACATTTGTTGTTTCCAGACTTTGTGATGATGGCCATTCTGACTGGTGTGAGGTGATACCTCATTGTGGCTTTGACTTGCATTTCTCTGATGATGAGTGATGTGGAGCATCTTTTCATGTGTTTGTTGGCCATCTGTATGTCTTCTTTGGAGAAATGTCTATTTAGGTCTTCTGCCCATTTGTGGATTGGGTTATTTGCTTTTTTGGTATTAAGCTTCATGAGCTGCTTGTATATTTTGGAGGTTAATCCTTTGTCCGTTGTTTCATAGGCAATTATTTTTTCCCACTCTGAGGGTTGCCTTTTAGTCTTGTTTATGGTTTCTTTTGCTGTGCAAAAGCTTTTAAGTTTCATGAGGTCCCATTCATTTATTCTTGATTTTATTTCCATGATTCTAGGAGGTGGGTCAAAAAGGATGGCGCTTTGATGGATGTCATATAGTGTTCTGCCTATGTTTTCCTCTAGGAGTTTGATAGTGTCTGGCCTTACATGTAGGTCTTTAATCCATTTGGAGTTTACTTTTGTGTATGGTGTTAGGAAGTGTTCTAATTTCATTCTTTTGCATGTTGCTGCCCAGTTCTCCCAGCACCACTTATGGAAGAGGCTGTCTTTATTCCATTGTATATTCTTGCCTCCTTTGTCAAAGATAAGGTGCCCATATGTGTTTGGGCTTACTTCTGAGTTCTCTATTCTATTCCATTGATCTTCCTTTCTATTTTTGTGCCAGTACCATACTGTCTTGATCACTATGGCCTTGTAGTATAGTTTGAAGTCAGGAAGCCTAATTCCACCAACTCCATTTTTCCTTCTCAAGATTGCTTTGGCTATTCGGGGTCTTTTGCGTTTCCATACAAATCGTAAGATTTCTTGCTCTAGTTCTGTGAAAAATGCCCTTGGTAATTTGATCGGGATTGCATTGAATCTGTAAATTGCTTTGGGTAGTACAGACATTTTCACGATGTTGATTCTTCCAATCCAGGAACATGGTATGTCCCTCCATCTGTTTGTGTCATCTTTGATTTCTTTCATCAATGTCTTAAAGTTTTCTGCATACAGATCTTTTGCCTCCTTAGGCAGGTTTATTCCTAGGTATTTTATTCTTTTGGTTGCAATGGTGAATGGGAGAGTTTCCTTAATTTCTCTTTCTGCTCTTCTGTTGTTAGTGTATAGGAATGCAAGAGATTTCTGTGCATTAATTTTGTATCCTGCTACTTTACTAAACTCATCAATTAGTGCTAGCAGTTTTCTGGTAGAGTCTTTAGGGTTTTCTATATATAATATCATGTCATCTGCAAAGAGTGACAATTTTACTTCTTCTTTTCCAATTTGGATTCCTTTTATTTCTTTTTCTTCTCTGATTGCTGTGGCTAAAACTTCCAAAACTATGTTGAATAATAGTGGTGAGAGTGGACACCCTTGTCTTGTTTCTGTTTAGGGGGAATTCTTCCAGTTTTTCTCCATTGAGAACAATGTTGGGTTTTGGTTTTGCATATATGGCTTTTATTATGTTGAGGTAATTTCCTTCTATGCCCATTTTCTGGAGAGCTTTTATCATAAATGGATGTTGAACTTTGTCAAAAGCTTTTTCTGCATCTATTGAAATGATCATATGGTTTTTATCCTTCAATTTGTTGATATGATGTATCACGTTGATTGATTTGCGTATATTGAAGAATCCTTGCATCCCAGGGATAAACCCCACTTGATCATGGTGTATGATTTTTTTAATGCGCTGTTGCAGTCTGTTAGCTAGTATTTTGTTGAGGATTTTTGCATCTATATTCATCAGTGATATTGGTCTATAGTTTTCTTTTTTTGTGACATCTTTGCCTGGTTTTGGTATCAGGGTGATGGTAGCCTCGTAGAATGAGTTTGGGAGTGCTCCGCCTTCTGCAATATTTTGGAAGAGTTTGAGAAGGATAGGTGTTAACTCTTCTCGAAATGTTTTAAGCACAACTTTAATATGAGGATTTATAAAGAATGCTTCACCTCCTTTGGCATCAGATTGCTCTTTATAAAGGTGGATGTGGGCATCCAATTTTGAAGGGTTCTATAGGGGCTGCTAGGTTTGATATACCTTTGCTGGCACTTCCGTTCAGCCCTTTCAATTTCTTCTCCCTATTTTTGTCCCTGGCCCAAGCCTATTGGTCACCTGAAAGAGCGGGTTCCTTCCGGTCCCTGAAGGGGACGCTTGTGAAACTACGCTACGTTATCAGTCAAGACTTTATAACACAAGCCACAGAAACTAATTCTGACCGCAAAAGAAATTTATAGGCTTGTGTAACTGAGATGTTCAAAGGATGAACTAGCCTTAGATATGGCTGGGTTCCAAGCAGAAGCAGATTTACTATGAGCCCAGTGAAGCTGAAGCTTCTGGCTTCCTCATTGCTTGGTCCTGTCTTAGGCACTGGCAGAGGCCCTAGTAATGTGTTTACATAGTCAAATTTTGTTTTTCTAAAATGCAAAAACTTCACTTTCCCCCTTCAAGAGTATTGGGGGTTTAGAGCCAGGTAAGCTGCTTCCTGGAAGATGAAACCAGAGAAGTTTCTGGATAAGTGGCAGGAACAAGCAGCTGTGGATGCCTGTGCATGTTCTGCTATCTTGGAACACCACCCTTCTTCCCTGAGGGTTAAGTAAAGGCTCAGCTCAGGTGGCACTTGATCTAGAAACTTTCATTGACACAAGCCCAATCTCCCTCCCCTCACTTTGGTGTGCGTTCAGTGACCCCATGAGCCCCTGGGGCTTTAGTCTAACAGCACTCTTCCTGGTCAGGTAATTGTGAGTACTCATTTATCTCCCATAACCGACGTGAGTTCATTCTAGCACCTAGTAGAGGCTGTATCACACAGTATCCCTTCAACAAACATGTCTTTTATAAGCAAATGAGGCTCAAATACTTTGGCTTGGAGAGACAGGTGAAGCTTTTTTGGCTCTCCCGACTTACATAGAACTAACTTGAGAGTTTCTTAACATTGAACATAGGTTATCCCTGACCTCTAGGAAAAAAGCTTCATAGAAGAATGCAAGAATGGAAAGAGCAGGGCCAAAGCTTGGTTATTTTTCTAGACATTTAGTGGTCATGTCTGGTAATTTCTCCTCTAACATCTTCCTTGAATACTTTGGAAACCACTTGAAACTAAGGAACAGGTTATATAAGTAAATCAAAAGCCTCTTTTTGTATTTTTTTCTCTAGCATATGACTTCAGTTTCACTTAAAATAGAGCTAGATGGGGGGGTGTGTGTGTGTAATAGGTGTTAAATTGTTTTGATAATGGAGTTAACGTATGATTGAACAAATACAAATAACTTTTGCATTTTAATACATAAGTGTATCTCAGTAACGGTCCTATAAACCTGAAATATGTCAGAGTAAATATTGTTTTGTTAGAAATTTAATAATTCCTATTTCCTAAAATATTAATTTATATGGATTTATAAAAGTGAAACTACCACTTTATCTGCCACTTTGGAGTCTTGTCTATACCATTGATCAAAGCATAACTACTCCCTGAAAATGAAATATTCTCTTTGTACTGTCTAGAATGAGATACTTCCGTTACACATATATATGTAAATAAATAAACATATTTCATGTACACTCTGCTTTCTGTTGATTGCCCTCAGATATGTGTTCATCTTGATACAACTGAGTCCACCTATTTGAAATCTGACCTTAACTTTCTCAAGTACCGGTTTATTTTAAAATTATTTATGCATTTAATTATAAAAGTAACACAAACAGAAAACATGGGGAAAAACCGTATATAATACCAACATCTTAACACAACAGCTATAATCTTTTTCAAATATTCCCTCAATTTTTTATATGCATACTTTTATATACTTGTAATCATAATTTATGAATACATTTTCAACTTGCTTTTAAAAACCAACAAAACAATACTAATTCTTTTAAAACTCATTTGAGAGGGAACTTTAGAAAAGAATACACACACACACACACACACACACGCACTTTTTGATGCTGGTTTAGGATTATAATAAAATAACTGACAACATCATCAATGGCCTTAGAAATGCAGACTGCATTTGGACATCTGCAATAACCTCTAATTTATCTTATTTTATTTTATTTTATTTATTTTTTGGCTGCTTTGTCATTGCTTCATGTGGGTTTTTCTCTAGTTGTGGTGATCAGGGGCTACTCTTTGTGTGGGCTTCTCATTCTGGTGGCTTCTCTTGCTGCAGAGCACGGGCTCTAGGCATGTGGGCTTCAGTAGCTGCAGCACGTGGGCTCAGTATTTGTGGCTCATGGGCTCTAGGGTGTGTGGGCTTCAGTAGTTGTGGCATGCAGGCTCAACAGCTGTGGCTTGTGGGGTCTGGAGCGCAGGCTCAGTAGTTGTGGCACACTGGCTTAGTTGCTCCACAGCATGTGGGCTTTTCCTGGACCAGGGATCAAACCCATGTCCCCTGCGTTGGCAGGTGGATTCTTAACCACTGCACCATCAGGGAAGTTCCTAGCCTCTAACTTAAATAATGATGTTTTTATGCTCCTGAAGGAAAAATGAACTTTGCAAAACAGACAAGGGCAAGAAAAAAGAAGGGGCACAGATAAGTCTTTTCCACTGATTATAAGGTTGAGCCTGTTTAAGACATACTTGTTAACTAGGTTAAGGCAGGTTTCATGACTGATTTTTCTGTGGTAAACAATTTGGTGTCATCCTAGATAATATGTACCTTTCAAGGCTTATATAACTTGCTATTTCCTTCAGAGGTCAATATTTATTTCCTCTGATCCTTCCATGGAAATTAATGACCTCAATAGTTGGAAACCCAAGGGTTTCTTTTTCTTTGGCTTACAGAGAAGCTCAGCATTAGAAACATTCATAAAATTGGCACACTTTATAAAGACACATTGGGAAGGCAGGGAATTTCTTACATCTACTTTTCACCAGTGTCCAACACAAATCTCATTTTGGATTGGGCTGCCAGCCTGACTGGGTGAGAGGTGGCACTTAACATTTTTATGTCTTTGTTTTATTCGGTGAATCAATGGCAATGACTTTTTTGTCATATGGTAGGTAGTTAGATATGCAGAGCTTCTGGAAATAGCGCAGACTGGAATGTACTTTGAATAGTGCCAATGAACAATGAGGATTTCTGCTTGATTTTTAACTAAGGCCGACCTTTTGTCCCCGCCACTTAAGGGACTGCTCTCCAATTCCCAGTCATCACTAAGGATGTGTGGAGGGACTGACATCTTAATATCAAACACAATCTCAAAATTAAACTGGAAGTGAGAATATCCGTGTATTACACAGAAATTTTTGGGACTTACTTAATCACGACATGGTTCTTGATATTACGGATAACAGAATCAACTCAGGTTGATTTTACCCCTGAATTTAAAGAATACTGTCGCCTTTGGGGGTTTTAGTATCTTCTCTTTCATACTTATTATCTCTTTTATGGGAGGAGTGGCAGTGAGGAGTGCGATGATGGGAGAATGTCTTTCAGAAAGTGAACGACGAGGAGGCTGCTGTCCTGCAGGACCATATGGGCTGCTGTCAGAGACTCCTCAGCCAGGAAACCTCATCGAAAGGTCGCCATTTTATTTTTAACACAGAGCCTGGCACAGGTTGGGGCTTAAAAGGGATGACTCGAGCCTCGGGGGCCCAACCACACGCACATGGGCTGCAAGGAAGACGTTGGAGACCCAGTCGCTGAGCCCTAGGGACCAATGGTCCACAACTGAAGACGAGATATCCACAGAGCAAGATTAAACGTTAACCTTGGCCGTCAGATACCTTTAGTCCCAGGAACCCTTGACTGCAGCGATGCCTTGGGGACCCGAGCCCTCCTCCCACGCCCCCCCGCAAACGCCGGGTCAATCCCACGAACTGGCAATGCCAGAGTCTGGCACCGGTGATCAGTGACGCGAAGACGGGCGACCTTCTCCCATCGCGGGCCCAGACGCCGGCTGCAGGACGCTTCCGGGAGGGCGCGGGCGCGCCGGCGGCGGGCAGCACAGCGGGCGCTGGAGCCCGCAGCAGCTCAAGGCCGGAGCTCGGGCCGGGCGCGGCGGGGCGGGGGAGGGGCGGCGGCGGCGGCGGCGGCGGGCCGGGAGCGTGCGCGCGCACCCCACACTCCGCCGCCCGGGGACGCCCACTCGCGAGTCGCGGCCGGAGGGCGGCCCGCGCCATCCGCCCCACCCCCATCCGCCGGCTCCTCTCAGGCGTGTGCCTAACGGGTGCCGGCCGCCGGCTGCTCAGCACCCTCCCAGTCTAGGGAGCCGCTGGACGAGGACCGGGCCGCAGCTCCGCACCGCGTGGACGCGCTGCCTCTCCCGCCGCCGCCGCCAGAGCGAGCAGCTGCGAGCCATCGGAGGCTGCGCCGCGGAGGCCCCCACGGTGGCCGGCGGCCGGGGAGGAAGGAGACGGAGCTGACCTCTGCCCGCCCGAGGCGCCGCTGCTCCGGGCTCTCGGGCCGGGGAGCCGCGGCTCGGCTTCTTCCCACGCCGCGGGGCGGCGGGAGCTCGGTCGCCGCGGCCGGGCGCGGCGGCCTCGCTCGGGGAGCCGGCGCCGGGGTTAACTTAACCCGCGGCGGAGGCGAGGAGGAGGAGCCGAGCGGGGGCGGCCAACGCGCCTCCCCTCCCCCTGCACACGCCGGGGCTGCTCAGTGGCCGCCGAGGAGGAAGTTCCGCTCCCTGACAGACCCGGGCGGTAGCAACAGCGGCCGCGGCGGCCTCGGCTGGGAGGGCGCAGGTATTTTGGACGCGGATGCCCTTCGCGCCGGCCGTCGAGGGGGCAGCGTCGGAGCTGTCGCCGGAGCCCGGGGCCCGGGGACGGCGTCGGGAGGCGCGGGCGTCCGAGCCCTCCTTCCTGCTTTTCGCCCGGCGCCGCTGCTTCAGTTTCCCGGAGAGGCGGGGGATCCTCCTCCCGGTTGACCGACTGCCGAGGAGCCCCTTGATTTTCCACCGCTGAGGTCCAGAGATTCTGCGATCGAAGCATCGGAGGAGCTCAAGTGAACCTTCTACAAGTCCTTGGGTCCGCGCCAGGCTCCCTTTTGGGGCGGGAGACCACGTTGGAGCATCTCCAGGAGGTGCAGGAATGGAACAGCCCACCTTGCATCCTCTGTGCGGTGTTGTTTGCCTGATCTACCCTTAGGCATGTAGAGGAGACTTGTAATCACCCGGTGAGGCACTGAAAGCCCGATGGCAGAGAAAATATCACAGGACTAAAGCTAGTGATCGTCTGGGGGCCGCACTCGTTTCTGCATGCAGTTGGATGAGCGTGAAAGAGGTGCCCTATTGAAAAGCACAACAGTCCTTTAAGAGGAGAAAAATTGAGTTTCCCCATTTTTGCCAAGATTCTGAAGACTGTTCAATGTATCGTATATTTGTTTTAAGATGAGAACTTTATAAAATATTCTTCCCAAGAGCGTAAACGATGACTACCCCAGCGCTGCTACCCCTCTCTGGACGAAGGATACCACCTCTGAACCTGGGGCCGCCTTCCTTCCCGCATCACAGGGCTACCTTGAGACTTTCTGAGAAGTTTATCCTCCTCCTTATTCTAAGTGCCTTCATCACCCTGTGCTTTGGGGCATTCTTCTTCCTTCCAGACTCTTCAAAACACAAACGCTTTGATCTGGGTTTGGAAGATGTGTTAATTCCTCATGTAGATGCCGGCAAAGGGGCTAAAAACCCTGGAGCCTTCCTGATCCATGGACCAGATGAACATAGACACAGGTTTGTTATTTCAGAAGTTCTGATATTAACATTTGGCAGAGCAAGGTATGGTTTATTGCATCAAAGCTGTCATTTCTTGGCAGTAAAATATAACTTTCCCTGAGTCTTGAGAGTTGTATTGTTATTTCACAACTAGTTAAATAAAATCTTAAACTGGAAGGATTCCTGGAGCCCCATCCAAAGTCCAGCTCCTTCCTTTCATGTAGGAGGAACGTTTGTGCTGAGGGGTGTTGTGTCTGATGTGAACACTTGGGAATAGAGGAAGGAAAACTTGACCTGAAGAAATAGTGACATAGGCCGTGCCTTCTTTTATTAGGAATGTGTTGCATTCAATCATTGTGCCACCCTGCGAAATAGATCCATGGAGTCCTGACATCTCCTATGGGTTTGTTCTCTCCCAAAGGGCCCTCATTCTCTGGCTGGTAGTTAAAACTCAGTAGTGGATCTTAGCTTTTTAGGAAGACAAACACAGGCACAGTAGATGTGTTTTGGTGCTTTATGTGGAATCAGTTAAGTTAAAGAGAATCTTAAGTCACTGACTTTGTGAGTCTTGTAGACAAGGTTTGGTTATGCTTTTAAATTTAATTTTGCTCTTTTTTTTTTAATGTGGAAGATGGAGTGTGTCAAATAACTTAGAATTTGATTAAAGGGTTCACTTTCTTTAAAATCACTAAATCTGAAGTGAGCTCTTGGGAGAATATAGCCAAATTAGTATAAAATGGGAGCTCTAGTTACTATCTTTTTAAATAATTTATGTACTTTGTATCAAAAGAAGAATCTGGGAAAGTAGTTTGCTTTTTTCAGACCCACAGTTTTTTACCTGCTAAATCTTTCCCCTTTTTCCTCTGTTTCTTAAAATAATTTTTGAGTATGTAAAAAATCATATGCTTGAATTCTGTTCTCAACTGATGTTAGTTTTAACTTTTCATCAAGGATGAGGTTTTTGAAAAAGCTTGTGTTCAAATGTTATCCTAAGTTATACTTTAGAAAAATGCACTGTTGTAATGAGAGCTGGTTTTTCCTTTTTCTCAATCTGGTTAATTTGTTCTCTGCTTGCTGTTTCTTTGACTTTTGGCTGAACCTTATGGAGTAGTTACTTTTAAAATTGTTTCATATCATTCATCTGTAACCAAATTAATTTGAAAATTTTGCCATCAGTTTCAACTTCTCTACTCTCATCATGTGTTTCTTTTATTTTGCCCTTTGCTCTTTGTGACTTAAAGAAAAATCTGGTATGACCTGTGAAATATGTTGCTGAAACATTAACACTGAAAGTACTATTTTCCTTGAAAACCTTATTTCCCATGGTATTTGTATAAGCTATGATAAGTATTTTTAAAAAAAAGATGTTAAGACTGAAGAGCTCTTTGAAGCCATGAATTAACATTATTTAACTTTCTTATAGTTATCTGTAATATACTTAACAGTTTCCTTTATATCTTAAAGTGTGGTCTAAGGGTTAAAAAGTATGGCACATTCGAGTTCAAAAACATTCACATAGAAAAATTCTCAGTTCAGTGGAGTATAAATTTCAAATTTGAAAAAAATACAGATGTGCATTTTTTTCACATTTTTAAAAGCCTGCTTAAATCTCTTAAAACAAGAATTCTTAAATTCATAAAGCCCTTGAATACGTATACTTCTGTCTTGCTCTACCAAACCATTGGATCCCTGGGTTCAGAGTGAGAGATTAGTCATTGAGTTTTCTTAGCAAGGGATGGTGAGTGAACCAAATCCTGGGTTTAAGATTCTGGATAACAAGTGATATATGTGAGAATTTATTCAAATCTACTTGGTTCCTGAGTTTTGGAAAGCAGGAATTCAGATAGTGAGAGTTCAGGTAGTGAGGGATCCCTGTATTATCTCTGTGCATATTTTTGTGGTTGTATCAGTTTATTGATTGTTAACCATATCTGAAAACACAGTCTGTAGTTATAAGAATTCTTCTAATTTGAGCCATGAAATATATTTCGAATTAGAGATCATTAAAATAATGATTACAATGTAAAATATAAAACTTAATGTATAAACATTAACATATTTAAAATAATTCAGGAAAATAGCATTTTAACAGATACAGTTGGTACTAAGATCATACCTATTTTGGATGTGGCTCAAAAAACCATCTTAATTTGGAGAACACAGCTTGATTTATCGTAATTTTGTGTGTGTGGAGAAGAGTGCAGGTTAGAGGGATGAGGAACCTTACTTTAACAGAGAAGTAATGAAAAATAAATCATGGACATTATTTCATATTCACAGTGTTTAATAGATACTTGTTGAATTGGCTTTTCTTAATTACTTAGTTTAGTATAGTAGTTAGGTGCTTTAAGCTCTGGAGTCAGACTGCATGGATTCATACCCTAGTTTGTCGCTGATTAGATGTGTGATTTTGAACAAATTTTTACTCTATACCTGAGTTGCTTCTTCTGGATGACAGTGACATGTACTTTACAGATTGTTATATTGAACGAGATAGTACATGCTAAGTGCTCAGTGTAGTTTCTAGCATTTAGTAAATGCTCAATAAATATTAGCTGTTATTATCAATACTTATAGTTTTGAGTATTTTAATTCTGAGCCTACTTACCTTTAAATATTGTACATGTTTCTGAAAAATTGGGTACAGATTAATAGTTTAAAAGTACACCAAAACCTATTGTCTGAAGGAATATTTTGTAACCAAACTATTCAACAGATGTATATTGCGTGTCTGCTGTGTGTAGGGCCCTGCTTTTATGGAGCTTCCCATCTGGGAGGAGGGGAGAGGAGGGGTGGGATGACAGGCATTAAATAAATAAATTTAATTTTTAGGTGTGATGAGTGTTATGAAGGTGTACTCAGTGCTGTCAGAGCACATAATGATGTGATTTAGCCTGTGGAGTGGGGGTGGAGGGGACAGGCTTCTTGAGGAAACAACTGCTCGGAAGCATACAAGTAGGAGATTGCGAAGTCAAGTAGAGTTGTGGGGAAAAAAGTGGTCTAAGCAGAGGACACGGCATATGTGAGGGCCCTGAGTAGTATTGTTGTTGAACCCAAGTTCATGTGCCTGATGCACAGTGAGGCCAAACAAACTGCGACGGCAGAGTTTGGAGTGGAGGTTTCCTGCAAGGGCCAAGCAAGGAGAAGGGGGGGCTCATGCTCAAAAGACCCAAACTCCCCAGTGATTTTTGGGGAAGAGTTTTTATAGGCAAAATTTCAGGGGAGGGCTGCAGGGTGTGTGACCTTCCTCTGATCGGTTGGTGGTGAGGTGGCAGGGTGGTGGTCCAGGACTCTCAATCATCAGTCTTCTGGTTCCAACACGTCGGGAGTCCACGTGCTTGTGCTCAGCCCGAAGATACCATCCTGCACCTGGATGGGGGCCCTCCTTTCTCTAGAAGAACGTGGTGTTGTATATCAGATTGTTATGCACATCTCCGAGGAGGATCACTGCACTATGGTTTCTTTCTGCTATTCCCTCTCTCCCCTGCTTAGTAGCTGAATCTGCCCTGTGGAACTTAGGAAAGGTCTTGGAGGTGGAAAGCCCTTTTCTTACAAACAAGAAGCAGGGCAGGGAAAGGGTTTTGTGCCCTGGAGGGCTCCACAGGGTCCTGCTCGGTTTCAGTATCATTGAGGATCTGAGCAATATTGAGAATGGCTGGTATAGAGATTAGTGGTGTGGGGCTAGGTGAAGAGACTAGATAAGAAGTCAGATTTGGCCTCCTTATTGTTTGAAAAGTTTGCATGAGTTGCCAGCGTTGACATATCAGGGAAATTTCACACAAAAGTCTGGATTTCTGATTTCTCTTGAAAAATTAGAGGATATAGCAACATCCAAGTCTGTGATTCAGATGGCAGTTTGCAGCTGGATCTGGGCAGCAGGTACTCCCTCTAGAGGGGCATTTTATGCCACTCAATTAAGTTGCCAGGTAAGTAAATTTAATGAATCAATATTTAACCTGGTTGTTGTTGAGTTTGGAGTCCCTAGGCAGGATCCTGGAGAGTTTTTAGTCAAGGATGTTGATCTTTATCTTAAGTACTACGGGAAGTCAGTGAAGAGTTTTCATTAAAGCAAGGGAATGTCATAATCATTTAGTATTTTTAAAAAATTTAATCACTTTGGTTGCAGTGTAAACACTAGATTGGAGAGGAGCAGGAGGAAATGTAGTGAAATGAGTTAGGAGAGCCTAGGTCACAGAGGATATTGGCTTAGACCACAGTGGTGAGAGAAATTAGTGGAGAGAAATTAGTGGAGAAAAGTAGTTGATTCAAGAGAAGTTAGTTGGTGGTTAATTGAATACAGGTGCTAAGGTAGACGCAGGAGGTACTCCAGGAAAACGCCCAGTTTCTGGGGGGACGTGGTTATGGATTACTAAGAAATATACACTCTATTTAACTAATACTTTAACTTATATGATTGATATTTCATGAAGTTAGGATATTTTCATGAGAAAACCTATATATTCCCTTCTGTTAAGTGGTTCATAAATAGTCCAGTTTCCAAACAGTGTATACCTTCCAGATGATAAGACATGAGGTGTGTAATTTGATGTTCATGACAGTCATGTTTGGCATCTGTGATTTCAAGGTAACCAGAACAGGTATTGGTTGTGATATACATGAATATTGTTGTAAATATACACTGATATACATAACGTATTGTGTTCATAATTTGTGAATGTAATAGACCTATTTAATAAGAATTTTACTTATTAATTTTCACTTTTGAAACTGACACTTGTTTTATATATTGGCATTATATAAATGGACTTTGTGGTTTGGTTTTGTTTTTAAAATATTTATTTCAACTGCTAATTAGTTTCATCCTCCAGTCAGGAATTTGCAAGTGTGGATTGAATACTTGAGGGTCAGGTGTATGTTAACTTCTGATAGTTTCCGCAAATAGAAAGAACACAGGCTTTGGCATTAGGACTTAAAGTTGCCTCTTGATTCTGCTAACTAGCTGTGTGACATTGTACTAGACATAATCACTCTAAACCTGTGCTCAGCAATATAGTAGTCAGTAGTGTCCTGTGGCTATTGAACTTGACACATGGCTAGTTCAGATTGTAGGATGCTTTAGTGAGAGTTGCTCAAGTTTTTCATGTCATGATATTTTTTTGCTTGATTCATTTTTGCTTCTTATTGCAAGAGTAGAGATTTTATATCTCACTATTGTGATTTTAGCTTTCTTATTATCTTTCCTCATCTCATCCCTCTTCCATGCCTACACCCCCCCCCCCCATTCCTGTTTTTCACTTAGGGCTTTCTCCTCCTATGTTAGGGAGGTCACATATTTTATCCTCTAGGTGTGCTGGGCTTTCCCTTATATTTCACCTAATTGGCTTGTGGTTATTTTTCCTACTTCCCTTTACTCAGATGTGAATAAGGTAAGATCAGTTTATCCTTAACATTTATCAATAGTCTGTGGTGTGGATGTCTTTGTTGCTTTTATTTATTTATTTATTTATTTATTTATTTATTTATTTGGATCTACTCACATATTGAGTGAATACGCTTTTCAACTGTATAGTTGGAGGACAGATTGATTTGTATAGCTCTCAGTCTATTTTCCTTATTCTAATATCTTTAGTCCTCCCAACTGTGGCGCTGGAGTGGATGTCACAATTCCGAATGCAATTGGCAGCGTGGACAGCTACTGTGATTCTTCTTGTCCTGCCCCTTACCACCTAGAATACAGTTTTTCATCCTATTTCCCCCACCCTCCAGGAGTTGTTCTCTGACCCAGCCTAGCTAGTTAGGTAGTAAGGATAGAATTGGGAAGAGACTGTGGGGAAAGGCAAGTTGAACTGTGCTCTGACTACATGAAGGTCTCTGTCATTTTATCATTGGGTCTCTGAGATAAGTTACAATTGGGGTAGGGTAGTAGTTTGGACATTTTTTGTTTCATGAGTAAGATATGATTATAAATTACTGAAGAGTTCTTTCGGATTTTGACATGATGGCTCTTATTTCTTTGGTAGTCTGAGTTTTTATTATTTTCTGCATCTTTCGTAAGTGTTAATAGTAATTTGTGAGTTTGGGGGCTGCTCACCAGATGACATCTTACAGACTCTTATTTAAAGTCTAATTTTGATCCTTAGCGAAGTGACGGTAACTTGGCTTCTATTAGTTCAGCATTATAAAATCACTGTTACAAAATCAGTATGTTTTTCATCTCAGAAATGAATAAAGTATTAGTATGATATGGTTAACATATAGAATGCCAAGATGTAAGTCCCTGTTTTCATGTTGGTCAGCAAGTGTTGGAAATTGCAGGAGCTGACATACTGTTCAGTGCCCCAGAAGTTGAATGTTAATAAGTAAACATTTGTCAGATGAAGTTAAATGTTTTAAGGAAATAAAATTTGTTCAAACATAGTTTATTTGCTTTAAAGCAATTATAGCCATTCTAAAATTTCTTTTGGGTTTTATAACAAGTGTTATAGGGCTATGAAATGTATGTTTACTCTTATTTATTAATAAATTATTTTTTTAAAAGTTATTTTTTTAATTGAAGTATAGTTGATTTACAGTGTTGTTCCAATCTCTGCTGTACAGCACAGTGACTCAGTTATACACATACAGACATCGTTTTAAAATATTCTTTTCCATTATGGTTTGTCACAGGATGTTAAACATAATTCCTTGTGCTGTACAGTAGGACCTTGTTTTTTTGTTTGTTTTGGGTTTTTTTTGGCTGCACTGCGTGGCATGTGGGATCTTCCTGGAGCAGGGATTGAACCCATGTTCCCTGCATTGGCAGGCAGATTCTTAACACCTAGGAAGCCCCTGTGCCATATCTTCTTTATCCATTCATCTGTCAGTGGACATTTAGATTGTTTCCATGTGTTGCCTATTGTTAATATTGCTGCTATGAACATAGGGGTGCATGTATCTTTTCAAATTAGAGTTTTGTCCAGATATATGCCCAGGAGTGGGATTGTTGGGTCATATGATAATTTTACTTTTCTGAGGAACCTCCGTACTGTTTTCCATAATGGCTGCACCAACTTACATTCCAACAACTTACATTCCTACCAACAGAGTAGGAGGGTTCCCCTTTGTCCACACCCTCTCCAGCATTTGTGGGTTTTTTTTTTTAGGAAAAAAATGTAGAACTTTTTTATTCTGCTGAGTGAGGAAGAGGAAAGACGGTCCCAGCAGGCGCTAGGCCTGTTTTACAAGTAGAGATTCCAGCATGAGTTGAGGTGCCTAGGTTGTTAGCGAGAGCATTCTGAGTGCTGATACCACAGAAGTGGTCTCAGGAGCTGGGCTCTATATCTGTGGGTGAAGCAGCATTTGTTATTTGTAGACCTTTTAATGATGGCCATTCTGACCAGTGGTACCTCATTGTAGTTTTGGTTTGCATTTCTCTAATAATTAATGATGTTGAGCATCTTTTCATATGCCTACTGGCCATCTATATGTCTTCTTTGGAGAAATGTCTATTAAGGTCTTCTGCCCATTTTTCAGTTGAGTTTTTTGTTGTTGTTGTTGAGTTCTGTGAGCTGTTTGTATATTTTGGAGATTAAGCCCTTGTCTGTGGCATCATTTGCAAATATTTTCTCCCATTCCCTAGGATGTCTTTTCATTTTTTTATGGTTTCCTTTGCTGTGCAAAAGCTTGTAAGTTTGATGAGGTCCTATTTGTTTATTTTTGTTTTTATTTCTGTTGCCTTGGGAGTCTAACCTAAGAAAACATTGGTATGATTTATGTCAGAGAATGTTTTGCCTATGCTCTCTTGTAGGAGTTTGATGGTGTTATGTCTTACGTTTAAATCTTTAAGCCATTTTGAGTTTATTTTAGGAATAAACCTGACCAAAGAGGTGAAAGACTTATACACTGAGAACTATAAAACATTAATAAAGGAAGTTAAAGAGGATTCAAAGAAATGGAAAGAAATCCCATGCTGTTGGATTGGAAGAATTAATATTGTTAAAACGGCAATACTACCCAAAGCAATCTACGGATTTAATGCAATCCCTATCAAAATTCCCATGACATTTTTCACAGAACTAGAACAAATAATCCAAAAATTTATATGGAACCATAGAAGATCCAGAATTGCCAAAGCTATGCTGAGGGAAGAAAGCAAAGCAGGAGGCATAACTCTCCCAGACTTCAGACAGTACTACAAAGCTACAGTAATCAGAACAGTTTTGGTACAAAAACAGACATACAGATCAATGGAACAGAAGAGAGAACCTACGCATAAGTCCACATACCTACGGCCAATTAATCTTTGACAATGAGGCAAGAATATAAAATGGAAATGACTGTCTCTTCAGGAAATGGTGCTGGGGAACTTGGACTGCTGCATGTGTATGAATAAAATTAGAATACAGCCTCACACCATGCACAAAAATATCAATATTTATTTTGATTTTTCTTCTTATTAAAGGATCAAATATACAATCTTAGACTATTCCTTCCATACTAATATGTAGTCTAAGATTATAGCTTATTTTTTATCACATTATTTAGTGTTCTAAATCTGTGCTTGAATTACTTTGATTTGCATTTAATCTTATTTCCTAATAGTGTTTTTTGATCTATAGCATTCTTGTTAATATTAATTTACCCATTAACAGCTGAGATTGCCCAGATAGATTTATTCCTTTACTTTCCCTGCCTTTAGGTAGTCTTTCTTCTGTGTACTTTTATCTTTCTCATGTATTGTCTATGATTGCATATTTACAGTCATTTGCTTATCTGCTGCTCCCAACAGATCATGGATTCCTTTAGGACAAATGACTGTCTTTTAATTGTTTTTCTATCTCTCGTGCTTGATGTACATTTGATCCTTAATGAAAGTATTGATATATATCTTTTTTTTTTAAATTGAAGTATAGTTGATTTACAGTGTTGTTACCTTCTGGTGTACAGCAAAGTGATTCAGTTATACATATGTTGTATATAAGTATTCTTTTTTATATTTTTTTGCATTATGGTTTACTACAGGATATTGAATATAGTTCCCTGTGCTATACAGCAGGGTCTTGTTGTTTATCTATTTTCCATATTTTAAGTTCATACATGAAGATGATCAGATTTACCATTTTTTGGGGGGGGAGAGGAAAAAAAAAAAAGGTGTATTTATCATCGCTAGATGTGCTCACTGTATGCTCCGTTATTTATATGCAAGGTATTTTATATATAGTAGTTTGTATCAGCTAATACCAAACTCCGAATTTACCCCTTCCTCACCCCTTTCCCCCTTTGGTAACTGGAAGTTTGTTTTCTACGTCTGTGGTCTGTTTCTGTTTTGCAAATAAATTCATTTATGTTGTATTTTAGGTTCCACATGTAAGTGATATCATGTCTTTCTCTTTCTGACTTCCTTCACTTAGTGTGATAATTTCTAGTTGCATCCATGTTGCTGCAAATGGCATTACTTCACTCATTTTTTATGGTTGAGTAGTACTCCATTGTGTAAACATACCACATCTTCTTTATCTGTTCATCTTTTGATGGACATTTAGGCTGTTTCCATGTCTTAGCTGTTGTAAATAGTGCTGCTATAAACATGGTGTTGCATGTATCTTTTCAAATTAAAGTTTTGTCCAGATGTATGCTCAGGAGTGGGATTGCTGAATCATATGGCACCTCTATTTTTAGTTTTTTAAGGAACCTCCATACTGTTCTCCATAGTGTCTATACCAATTTACATTCCCACCAACAGGATAGGAGGGTTCCCTTTTGTCCACACCCACTCCAGCATTTGTTATTTATAGACTTTTTAATTATGGCCATTCTGGTCAGAGTGAGGTAGTACCTCATTGTAGCTTTGATTTGCATTTCTCTAATAATTAGTGATGTCGAGCATTTTTTCATATGCCTGTTGGCCATCTGTATGTCTTCTTTGGAGAAATGTCTATTTAGGTCTTCTATGCATTTTTTGATTGGGTTGTTGGTTTTTTTGTTACTAAGTTATATGAACTGTTTGTATATTTTGGAAATTAAACCCTTGTCAGTCACATCATATGCAAATATTTTCTCGTAGTCTGTAGGTTGTCTTTTGTTGCTGTTGTTGATAGTTTCCTTTGCTGCACAAAAACTTATGAATTTGATTAGATCCCATTTGTTTATTTTTGCTAATATTTCTGTTACCTTGAGAGACTGACTTAAGAAAACATTGGTTCAATTCATGTCAGAGAATATTTTCCCTATGTCCTCTTCTAGGAGTTTTATGGTGTCATGTCTTATACTTAAGTCTTTAAACCATTTTGAGTTTATTTTTGTGTATGGCATGAGGGTGTGTTCTAACTTCATTGATTTAAATGTGGCTGTCCAGCTTTCCCAGCACCACTTGCTGAAGAGACTGTCTTCTCCATTATATATATTCTTGCCTCCTTTGTTGCAGATTAATTGACTGTAGGTGTTTGGGTTTATTTCTGGGCTCTCTCTTCTATTCCATTGATCCATATGTCTGTTTTTGTGCTAATACCATGCTTTTTTTTTTTCTTTGCCTTTTAATTTTATTTATTTATTTATTATTTTTTGGGGGGGTACACCAAGTCCAATCATCTGTTTCCGTACACACATCCCCACATTCCCCCCTCCCTCGACTCCCCCCCCACCCTCCCTCGATTCCCCCCCACCCTCCCCATCCCAGTCCTCCAAGGCATCCTCCATCCTCGAGTTGAACTCCCTTTGTTATACAACAACTTCCCACTGGCTATCTATTTTACAGTTGGTAGTATATATATGTCTGTGCTACTCTCTCGTTTCGTCTCAGCGTCCCCTTCACCCCCTGCCCCCTCCCAAACCTCAAGTTCTCCAGTCCATTCTCTGCATCTGCGTCCTTGTTCTTGTCACTGAGTTCATCAGTACCATTTTTAGATTCCGTATATGTGAGTTAGCATACAATATTTGTCTTTCTCTTTCTGACTTACTTCACTCTGTATGACAGAGTCTAGGTCTATCCAACTCATGACATATAGCTCCATCTCATCCCTTTTTATAGCTGAGTAATATTCCATTGTATATATATGCCACATCTTCTTTATCCATTCATTTGTTGATGGGCATTTAGGTTGCTTCCATGTCCTGGCTATTGTAAATAGTGCTGCAATAAACATTATGGTACATGTTTCTCTTGGGATTATGGTTTTCTTTGGGTATATGGCCAGTAGTGGGATTACTGGATCATATGATAGTTCTATTTGTAGTTTTTGAAGGAACCTCCAAATTGTTTTCCATAGTGGCTGTACCAACTTACATTCCCACCAACAGTGCAGGAGAGTTCCCTTTTCTCCACACCCTCTCCAACATTTGTTGTTTCCAGATTTTGTGATGATGGCCATTCTGATCGGTGTGAGGTGATACCTCATTGTGGCTTTGACTTGCATTTGTCTGATGATTAGTGATGTTGAGCATCTTTTCATGTGTTTGTTCTTCTTTGGAGAAATGTCTTTTTAGGTCTTCCAACCCATTTGTGGATTGGGTTATTTGCTTTTTTGGTAATACCATGCTTTTTTTTCCTTTTTCTTTTTTTCCTTTTTGGCTGTGCTGCATGGCTTGTGGGATCTTAGTTCCTCGACCAGGGATTGAACCCAAGCCCTGGCAGAGAATGTGCCGAATTCTAATCACTGGACCTCCGGGGAATTCCCAATACCATGCTATTTTGATTGCTGTAGCTTTGTAGTATTGTCTGAAGTCTGGGAGGATTATGTCTCCAGCTTTGTTCTTTTTCCTCAGGATTGCTTTGGCAATTTTAGGTCTTTTAGGGTTCCATATAGATTTTAGGATTATTTGTTCTAGTTTTGTGAAAAATGTGGGTAATTTGATAAGGATGATATTAAATCTGTAGATTGCTTTGGGTAGTATGACCATTTTTTTTTTAAAGTTTTATTTATTTTTTGACTGTGTTTGGTCTTTGTTGTTGCACATGGGCTTTCTCTAGTTGTGGCAAATGGGCACTACTCTTTGTGCAGTGTACTGGCTTCTCATTGCAGTGGCTTCTCATGTTGTGGAGCATGGGCTCTAGGTGCGTGGGCTTCAGTAGTTGTGGTGCATGGGCTCAGTAGTTGTGGCACACGGGCCTAGTTGTTGCACAGCATGTGGGATCTTCCTGGAGCAGGGATTGAACCCATGTCACCTGCATTGGCCAGTGGATTCTTTGCTGCTATGCCACCAGGGAAGTCCCAGTATGGCCATTTTAACAATATTAATTCTTCCAGTCCAACAGAATGGGATATCTTTCCATTACTTTGAATCATCTTAAGTATCCTTTATCAGTGTCTTATAGTTCGTAGCATATAAGTCTTTCACCTCCTTGGTCAGGTTTATTCAAAAGTAATTTTTTTTTTGATGCAATTTTAAAAGGATTTTTTTTTTTACTTTCCATTTCTGATATTTTATTGTTAGTATAAAGAAATGCATCCAATTTCTGCATGTTAATCTTATATCCTGCTCCCTTGCTGAATTTGTTTATCAGTTCTAGTAGTTTTTTTGTGGAGTCTTTAGGATTTCCTATATATGGTAGCATGTTATCTGCATGTAATGACAGTTTTCCCTCTTCTCTTTCAATTTGGATGCCTTTTATTTCTTTTTCTTGTCCGATTGCTGTGGCTAGGACTTCCAATACTGGGTTGAATAGAAGTGGTGAGTATGTGCATCCTTGTCTTACTCCAGGTTTTAGTGGGAAGGCTTTCAGCTTTTCACTGTTGAGTATTATGTTTACTGTTCATCATAAATAGCTTTTATGTTGAGATATGTTCCCTCTGTACTCACTTTTTAAAAAAAAATTATTTATTTATTTATTTATTTATTTATTTATTTATTTGGTTGCACCAGGTCTTAGTTGCAGTAGGCAGGCTCCTTAGTTGCAGCTCATGGGCTCCCCAGTTGTGACTCTGCCTCCTTAGTTGTAGCGTGTGGGCTCCTTAGTTGTGGCATGCACACTGTTAGTTGCAGCATGCATGTGGGATCTAGTTCCCTGACCAGGGATTGAACCTGGGCCCCCGGCATTGGGAGTGCAGAGTCTTATCCACTGTGTCACCAGGGAACTCCCTGTACTCACTTTAATAAGAGTTTTTGTCGTGAATAGATGTTGAATTTTATTGAGTGCTTTTTCTGCAGCTGAGGTGATCGTGTAATTCTTGTCTTTTCTTTTGTTGATGTGGCATATCACATTGATTGATTTGCATATGTAGAACCATCTTGATTGTGGCGTATGGTCTTTTTTATGTCTTGTTGGATTTGGTTTGCTAGTATTTTTGTTAATTAATTAATTTTATTGGCTGCCTTGGGTCTTTGTTGTTGCACGTGGGCTTTCTCTAGTTGTGGAGAGTGAGGGCTACTCTTTGTTGTGGTGTGCAGGCTTCTCATTGTGTTGGCTTCTTTTGTTGTGGAGCATAGGCTCTAGGTGCACGGGCTTCAGTAGTTGCAGCACATGGGCTCAGTAGTTGTGGCTCACGAGCTCTAGAACGCAGGCACAGTTGTTGTGGCAATCGGGCTTAGTTGCTCTGTGGCATGTGGGATCTTCCTGGACCAAGGATGAAACCTGTGTCCCCTGCATTGGCAGGCGAATTCTTAACCACTGCGCCACCAGGGAATTCCTGGTGTGCTAATATTTTGTTGAGAATTTTTGCATCAATATTCATCAAAGATATTGGCCTGTAATTTTCTTTTTTGGTATTGTCTTTGGTTTGGTATCAGGGTGATGGTGGCTTCATATAGTGACTTTGGGAGTGTTCCCTCCTTTTCAGTCTTTTGGAAGAGTTTGAGAAGAATTGGTATAAGTTCTTCTTTGTATGTTTGGTAGAATTTCCCATTGAAGCCATCTGGAAAAGTATGTATCTTGAAAAAATGATGTCTGTGGCAAGGTAAAAAATTCCACAAGAGAAGATATAAACAAAATGCAAGGAGGTATTGAGAGATAAGATAAGATAAGAGATAAGATGCAAAAGTAGAATGAATGATATCTTAAAGTGAGAAGGATATAGTCTTTAATAAAGGCCCTTTATTAAAAATAATTTAAAAAATAGGGAATTACTCATATTGGCCCTATCTAGAAAATACTTATTCATACACATGTATCTAAGGTATTTTGCATGCCCTCACATTGAATTTTTGCTTCTTTAGGAAAAAAAAAAAAACAATAAAAAGTATGTGATGAGTGTTTATACACATTTAACCTTTAGTCTTTATATTAGACTTGTAAGTTAGGTATTACTAATCTTATTTTTACAAAAATGGATACTTTAAGATTTAGATCATGCCAAAGTTGGAAAGTTGGTACTACAGAAGCTAAACATCTATTTGAAATCTGTAGTACTTGGTAAATATTAATTTAATTGATTAACTGGGCAAATGTTATGTTTACTATTGTTTGAAAGTTATAAAAATATTTAACTTATGGTTTAGGCTGACTCTACATATTCCTGGCTAGGAAAATCATTTTGCAACTTTCTTTTTCCATAATTGTGCAAATTCTGTCAGAAAAGTTTATTTTGATGGCCATTAAATTTTTGCTGGAATTTTTTCCTTTTAGAAGACGGTTGTAATGAAGTGTGGTTGGAGATTTATTTACAGATTGGCTTTTAGGATTTATTACAAAGGAAAATCTCCTTTAAAAGGCATTCATTCCAATGATCTATCTTCGAATTTTTTGTAGTCCAGAAGGAAGGCATTATTGCGTATGTAAAAGGGCATTGGGCTCAGTGTTAAGAGATAGGGAACTTTAGTTTCAGTGTTCTTGTGGAATATATTTTGTTAAGCTATTTAACTTCTTTGCACCTAATTTATGAAATGAGGGAATTGATTGAACCTTTAAAGATTCCTTCCAGCTCATGCATATGAAATACCAGTAATTTTATGAAGTAGGGACTGAAGGATGTGTAGTAATTTAGTTCAAGGCCTGACAAATAGTTTGAAAATAAAGTGTATTCTAAATAGCAATGAGTCATTTGTATATATAAATTAAGATTTAAAAATCATTTTATAAATGACTAATTCTTTTATATAATATTATGATTATATAATGAAATGTGTACTAATTTAAAAAGTGTAAATGATTGAAATGCGGCTTTTATAATTCTTATTTCTCATAAGTTTAAAAATTTAGCTTACTGAACATTTTTTATACCAGCCTGAGGTAATAGGTGTATTTACAAAAGTAATTCCAGGTGTCGTTATTGAGCTCAGTTAACAATTAAATATCTTAATTTGTTATATAAAACTTTAGGATAGATTCTATGGAAAATAAGAGTTCTTGAGTAATTCAGGCCTCAGACCTTGTGAAGGCTCTTATTATTCTGATGCAAAATTTTCTTTAAGATTATGATTTCCTAACCTTAATATTGAAAGATGCCATTGAAAGTGTTCTTTCGTTCTCTATATCTTAATAAGAGCCTTAGAAATAAGTTATATAAATAGTTTAAAAAAAGGAATATGAAGTAATCAAAGAACAATGTTCGTATTGTTTTTCCTTTTACATTTTTGACATTTACATATTTGTAGTATCAACCTATATTGTGCAGATTTCTTGGCCTCTGCTTAGTGATATGGTATTCATTTGTTCTGCAGATGTTTTTGAGTATTATTGATGTACCAAGAATTATATTAAGTATCAGGTTATTGGAGAATATTATAGAAGATTAATTTTCAGTTGGACACTACCGAAAAAGTTAAACCTCAGATTCAAAGCTTAACATTGTCTTAAAGCATATAGTATCATCTTTGGAGTCAGATTCTAGGGGTCTTAGAGATACCTTTTCATCTAGGTGAGGCTCAGGTATATGCGTGTAGGTCATTGGTGTTTTGGGGAAGTTCAGATAAGTTGTTGCCATACCTTTCTTCCTTTTTTTCATAATACGCATTTATGCTATTAATGTATGCATTTCTAGCATATGGACTGGGTTATCTGGAAGTGAGGCGGAATGTTCTGAAGCTTTTTAAAATAAGTTACCAGACCCTGGCATCTAAAAAAATATGCCAATCGTGCTAAATTGAGATCTGGCACAATTATGTGTATTCATGTATCTAAAACTGTTTATATATAGCTGTATTGGGTTATATTTGTAAGTTTATAAAGTTATATCTGTGTACATGACTTCAATTAATTTGCAGTAAGATGGCATCTGATATAAAGGTTATATCTTTTGGTGTGTATAAGAAATGTAAATTATTTTTCTGTTAATTTGTGATACCATTAATAAACATTTACATTTTCACAACGTAGATTTTTTTCCTCTACTTAAAAAGATTGCTTATATCTAGGGTACAGTGAACACTGAGCACCTGGCTCCTCTTGTGCTTGTGCTCTTGGTGTAAGTGTTAATTTTTTTTGGAGGGGGCTGTGTTGGGTCTTTGTTGCTGTGCGCGGGCTTTCTCTAGTTGTGGCGAGCAGGGGCTACTCTTCATTGTGGTGCGTGGGCTTCTCATTGCTGTGACTTCTTTTGTTGTGGAGCACGGGCTCTAGGCACATGGGCTTCAGTAGTTGCAGCGCGTGGGCTTAGTAGTTCTGGTGCATGGGTTCTAGGGCCTGTGGGCTTCAGTAGTTGTGGCTGGAGGGCTGTAGAGCACAGGCTCAGTAGTTGCGGCACATGGGCTTAGTTGCTCCACGGCATGTGGGATCTTCCCAGACCAGGGATCAAACTTATGTACCCTGCATTGGTAGGCGGATTCTTAACCACTCAGCCACAGGGAAGTCCCTGTTAAGTGTAAATTAATAGAATTGTTCATTTTTGTGATGAACAATTTTAATTTAGCAAATGTCAGCTAATTTAAAGTACATATTCTTTCTAGAAGTTCTTATCCTTGGGAAATCTTTACATCAGTGCACAAAGAAATGCTTAAGAATGTCCCCTGAAGCTGTAACATGACATATTGTGAATGATCCAAATGTCTGTCATCAGGGAATTGGTTAAATAAAAGATAATATATCCCAGAGTATACAGAGTTCTTTTTTCCTTTAACCCCCCTGTGGATCTCTCTGATTACTCCCCAAAGTAACACACTGTTTTAATAGCTTTATAATAGCATGTAATAGTATGTTTTGTTATCTGGTATAAGTCCTCTCTGTCATTCTTATTTTTTAAAATGATTATAAGCATACATGAAAGTCTTAAAAGCTAATATTGTCACTGTATCCACTATTTCATATCTTAACATTTTCCTATTTTAGCTGAAGATGACCCTTCTTGAGGTAAATCTCTAGCCTGCATTTGACATTGTCTTTCTTTGTACATAGTTTTGTACTTCTACAACATATATATTGATATAAATCATATATACAAATAAATATAAATATATATAATTATAATTATATTGTTCTGTACATTCTTAAACATTATATATCTCATTTAGCAAGTTTTTTTTCTATTCAACATTTTAAAAATGATTTATGTATATTAACATATTGGGCTCTGATTCAGTTACTTTATTCACTTAGATATTCCATTGTATGATTAAACCTCAAATTATTTATACATGCTCCTGTTGATAGATTTCTTTTTTTAAGTTAATTCCATATTTTTACAGTAAAAGCATTCTTGTACGTGTGTTCTAGGCACATGTGTTTTTTTCTCCAAGGTAAAAACTTGGTAATAGAATTATTGAGTTGTAAAGTACATGCATCATTCACTCCCTATTTTGTTGCTAGGTTGGTTTCTGAAGGGGTTGTACCAACTTACACTCCCACTTGCATCTTTGCAAAGCATGGCATTGCTAAATTTTAAAAGTCTTTAGCAATCTGATGCCAATTTTAGTTTTTATTTTTCTGATTACTATTGAGGTGGAATATTTTTTTAACCATATTTATTGGTTGTTTGAATTTTCTAGTCTTTGGATTGCTTGTTCACTTGTTTGCCAATTTTTCTTTGAGATTGTTCTTTTTCTGCTCATTTGTAGGAATTATCTCTATTTCTAGATGAATTCTTCGTTAGTTAAATGCATTACACATATCTTCTTGCAATGGATGTCTGATTTTTATACTTTGTTTATGGTCTCTTTAGTTTTGTAGAAGTTTTAAATTTTAAGTGATGGAAATTGATAATACTTTCCCTTACAGTATTTTGCATTTTTTTATTTTTTATTTTTATTTTTTTCACTTTTTATTATGGAAACGATTCAATCATACATAACAATAGAGAAAATAATACAATGACTTCCCAGGTATCTAACATCTAACTTCAACAATTATCAATATTTTGTAATCTTGTTTCATTTATCTCCTGCAACTATTTTTACGTGCTTAGCTTTTTTCTTTTGAAATAGTTTCTGACTTACAAAAATTGCAAAAATCATACCAAAAATTTCCATATACCCTTCCACCACATTTCCCAAATTTTAACATTTTACCACATTTACTTTAATTTCCTCTCTCATTCTCTCTTTCTCTCTCTCTCCCTCTCTCCTTCCCTCTCTGTCTCTCTCTGTCTTTTCTCTCTCTCTCTCTTTCATATTGGCACTACAATTGTCCCAGATTTGGCTGGTGGGAGCCCCTGCAAGCCGGATCCTATGTACTCCTGATGTTCTTCCATCATTCTTTGAGCACTTTTTTTTTTCTTTAAGCTCTTTATTGGAATATAATTGCTTTACACTCTTGTACCAGTTTTTGAGGTACACCAAAGTGAATCAGCTGTATTTATACATATATCCCCATATCCCCTCCCTCCCGTGACTTCCTTCCACCCTCCCTGTCCCAGCCCTCTAAAGCATCACTCATCATCAAATTGATCTCCCTGTGTTATGCAGCAACTTCCCACTAGCTGTTTTACAGTTGGTAGTGTATATGTGTCAATGCTACTCTCTCACTTCATCTCAGCTTCCCCTTCACCCCCCCCCACCCCCCGTGTCCTAAAGTCCATTCTCTACATCTGCATCTTTATTCTTGTCCTGTCACTGGGTTCATCAGTACCATTTTTTAAATTCCATACATATGAATTAGCATACAGTATTTGTTTTTCTCTTTCTGGCTTACTTCACTCTGTATGACAGACTCTAGGTCTATCCACCTCATTGCATATAGCTCAATTTCATTCCTTTTTATGGTTGAAGTAATATTCCATTGTATATATGTGCCACATCTTCTTTATCCATTCATCTGTTGATGGGCATTTCGGTTGCTTCCATGTCCTGGCTATTGTAAATTGTGCTGCAGTGAACATTGTGGTACATGTTTCTTTTTGGATTATGGTTTTCTCTGGGGACATGCCCAGTAGTGGGATTGCTGGGTCATATGGTAGTTCCATTTTTATTTTTTTAAGGAACCTCCATACTGTTTTCCGTAGGGGCTGTACCAATTTACATTCCCACCAACAGTGCAGGAGGGTTCCCTTTTCTCCACACCCTCTCCAACATTTATTGTTTCTAAATTTTTTGATGATGGCCATTCTGACCAGTGTGAGGTGATACCTCATTGTGGCTTTGACTTGTATTTCTCTGATGATTAGTGATGTTGAGCATCTTTTCATGTGTTTGTTAGCCATCTGCATGTCTTCTTTGGAGAAATGTCTATTTAGGTCTTCCACCCATTTGTGGATTGGGTTATTTGCATTTTTGGTATTAAGCTGCATGAGCTGCTTGTATATTTTGGAGATTAATCCTTTGTCCATTGCTTCGCTGGCAAGTATTTTCTCCCATTCTGAGGGTTGTCTTCTTGTCTTGTTTATGGTTTCTTTTACTGTGCAAAAGCTTTTAAGCTTTATTAGGTCCCATTTGTTTATTCTTGATTTTATTTTCATTATTCTAGGAGGTGGGTCCAAAAGGATCTTGCTCTGATGTATGTCATAGAGTGTTCTGCCTATGTTTTCCTCTAGGAGTTTTATAGTGTCTGGACTTACATTTATGTCTTTAATCCATTTGGAGTTTATTTTTGTGTATGGTGTTAGGAAGTGTTCTAATTTCATTCTTTGACATGTAGCTGTCCAATTTTCCCAGCACCACTTATTGAAGAGGCTGTCTTTTTTCTATTGTATATTCTTGCTTCCTTTATCAAAGATAAGGTGCCCATATGTGCATGGGTTTATCTCTGGGCTCTCTATTCTGTTCCATTGATCTAGATTTCTGTTTTTGTGCCAGTACCATACTGTCTTGATCACTGTGGCTTTGTGATATAGTTTGAAGTCAGGAAGCCTGATTCCACCAACTCCATCTTCCCTTCTCATGATTGCTTTGGCTATTCGGGGTCTTTTGTGTTTCCTTACAAATCGTACTATTTCTTGTTCTAGTTCTGTGAAAAATGCCATTGGTAATTTGATAGGGATTGTATTGAATCTGTAGATTGCTTTGGGTAGGATAGTCATTTTCACAATGTTGATTCTTCCAATCCAAGAACGTGGTCTGTCCCTCCATCTGTTTGTATCATCTTTGATTTCTTTCAACAGTGTCTTATAGTTTTCTGCATACAGGTCTTTTGCCTCCTTAGGTAGGTTTATTCCTAGGTATTTTATTCTTTTTGTTGCAGTGGTAAATGGGAGAGTTTCCTTAATTTCTCTTTTTGCTCTTTCATTGTTAGTGTATAGCAATGCAAGAGATTTCTGTGTGTTAATTTTGTATCCTGCTACTTTACTAAATTCATCGATTAGTCCTAGCAGTTTTCTGGTAGAATCTTTAGGGTTTTCTATGTATAATATCATGTCATCTGCAAAGAGTGACAATTTTACTTCTTCTTTTCCAGTTTAGATTCCTTTTATTTCTTTTTCTTCTCTGATTTCTGTGGCTAAAACTTCCAAAACTATGTTGAATAATATTAGTGAGGGTGGGCACTCTTGTCTTGTTCCTGTTCCTAGAGGGAATGCTTTCAGTTTTCTACAAGACCAAATAAATGAAGAGGAAATAGGAAATTACTCTGAAAAAGAATTCAGAGTAATGATAGTAAAGATGATCCAAAATCTCAGAAACAAAATATAGAAAATACAAGTAACATTTAATAAGGACCTAGAAGAACTAAAGAGCAAACAAACAGGAATGAACAACACAATAACTGAAATTAAAAATACTCTAGATGGTATAAATAGCAGAATAACTGAGGCAGAAGAACGAGTAAGTGAATTGGAAGATAGAATGGTGGAAATAACTGTCACAGAACAGGAAAAATACAGGGATATGTGTATAAAAACAGATGATTGAACTTGGTGTACCCCCCAAAAAATAATAAATAAAAAAAAATAATAATACTATTTACAATAGCATCAGAAAAACATGCAATACAAAACACTGGTGGGAGAGATTTAAATGACAAATAAATGGAAATAAATACTAAAAAAAAAAAGAAAGAAAAAAGAATGAAAAGAATGGAAGATAGTCTCAGAGACCTTGGTGACAACATTAAGCGCACCAACGTTTGAATCATAGGCATCCCAAAAGAAGAAGAAAAAAAAGAAAGGGTCTGAGAAAATATTTGAAGAGGTTATAATGGAAAACTTCCCGAAATTCTTATGTTGAAATCCTGGTCTCCAATATGATGGGAGTAGGAGATGGAGCCCTTGGGAGGTAATTAGGTATGAGAATGAAACCCTCATAAATGGGACTAGTGCCCTTACAAAAAGACATGAGAGAGCTTGCTTTCTCTCTCTCTCTGCTTTTCCCATCATTTGAGAAGTTGGCAGTCTGCAACCTGGAAGAGGATTCTCACCAGAACCTGACCATACTGGCACCTTGATCTTGGACTTCCAGCCTTCAGGAACTGTGAGAAATAGATTTTTGTTGTTTATAAGCCACTCAGTCTATAGTACTTTGTTATAGCAGCACAAGCTAAGACAGGTAGAGTGAGTTCTACCTTATTCTTTAAAATTGTATTTGTTCTTCTTGATTCTAAGCTCTTCCACAAGCATTTATTTTTTTAAGTGAGGTAAGTTTTGTATAGCATAAAAATAACCATCTTATGGACTTCCTAGGTGGCACAGTGGGTAAGAATCCGCTTGCCAATGCAGGGGACATGGGTTTGATCCCTGCCCCAGGAAGATCCCACATGCTGCGGAGCAACTAGGCCCATGTGCCACAACTATTGAGCCTGTGCTCTAGAGCCCGTGAGCCACAACTATTGAGCCCATGTGCTGCAACTGCTGAAGCCCACGCACCTAGAGCCTGTGCTCTGCAACAAGAGAGGCCACCGCAGTGAGAAGCCCACGCACCACAATGAAGAGTAGCCCCCGCTCACCGCTGCTAGAGAAAGCCCGTGTGCAGCAATGAAGACCCAACACAGCCAATAAAATAAATAAATTAAAAAAAAATAATAACCATCTTAAAGTGAACAATTTAGTGGCATTTAATGCATTCACAGTGTTGTGCAAGCACCAGCTCTGTCTAGTTCCAGAACATTTTCACATCCCAAAAGGATACTCTAAACCCATAAAGCAGTTAGTTCTCCCCATTCCTTCCTCTCCACCATTCCCTGGCAAACCACCAATCTGCTTTCTGTTTCTAAGGATTTACCTATTCTGGTAAATAATATTACCTATGTGGTAAATATTGCACATAAATGGAATCATGCTATGTAAGACCTTTAGTATCTAGCTTTTGCTTCTGTCACTTAGCATAGTGTTTTTGAGACTCATCCAGATTGTAGCATGTGTCACTTCTTCATTCCTTACCTGTTATAGGTCTATGCAGACATTTTATTTATTCTTGAGTCAATTTTTGTAATTTGTACCATTCTAAGAATGTGTCTGGTTTTATACAGGTTTTCTAACTTGTTGGTGTATGATTGTTCATAGTACTCTCTTTTAATCTTTATCTTCATAAAGTTGGTAGTGAGGTCCCCATTTTTATTTCTGATTTTATATGAATCTCTTTTTTTTGTCATTTAGCTAAAGGTTTGTCAAATTTGTTGATCTTTTCAAAGAATGATGATTTGTTTTTGGTTGATTCCCTCTCTCTCTCTCTTTTCCTATTTTCTGTTTTGTTTACCTCTATTCTAATGTTTATTTTTTCTTTTTGCTAGCTTTGGGTTTAGTTTGCTCTTCTTTTTTTAGTTCCTTAAGTTGTAAAATTACATTATTAATTTGAGATCTTTTTAAATGTGGGTATTTACTGCCATGAATTTCTCTCTGAGTAATTGCTTTTGTTACATTCCACAATTCTTGGTATGTTGTGATTTTGTTTTCATTCTTGTATTTCCTAATTTGTCATGTTATTTCTTTTTTGACCCATTGGTTGTTTAGGAGTGTGTTGTTTAATTTCTACATATTTTAAATTTTCATTTTTTTCTTGCTATTGATTTTTTTCTTTTTCTTTTTTCTTTTTTTGGCTGCATTTGGGTCTTTGTTGCTGTGTGCAGGCTACTCTCTAGTTGAGGCAAGCAGAGCTAATCTTCGTTGTGGTGCCCGCACTTCTCAGTGCAGTGGCATCTTTTGTTGCAGAGTACGAGCTCTAGGCACATGGGCTTCAGTAGTTGCAGCACATGGGCTCAGTAGTTGTGGCTCGAGGGCTGCAGAGTTCAGGCTTAGTTACTCCGCAGCATATGGGGTCTTCCTGGACCAGGTATCGAACCCATGTCCCCTGCATTCGCAGGTGCACTGTCAAGCAATGCACTACCAGGGAAGTCCCTCTGCTATTGATTTCTGATTTCATTTCATTGTAATTGGTGATATGCTATATGATGTAATCTCATTACATTTATTGATAATTAATTTGTGGCCTAATATATGGTCTATCTTAGAGAATGTTCCATGTGCATTTGAGAAGAATGTGGATTCTACTGTTGTTGGGTAGAGTGTTCTATATATGCTTGTTAGGTCTAGTGGGTTTTTTATTTTTTAAATTTTTTTGGGCTGCGTTGGGTTTTTGTTGCTGTGCATGGGCTTTCTCTAGTTATGGCGAGTGGGGGCTATTCTTCATTGCAGTGCACAGGATTCTCAGTGCAGTGGCTTCTCTTGTTTCAGAGCACAGTCTCTAGGCTTGTGGTCTTCAGTAGTTGCAGCACACAGGCTCAGTAGTTGTAGAACGCAGGCCCTAGACCACAGGCTCGGTAGTTGTGGTGCATGGGCTTAGTTGCACCATGGCATGTGGGATCTGCCCGGATCAGGGCTCAAACCCGTGTCCTCTGCATTGGCAGGCAGATTCTTAACCAATGTGCCACTAGGGAAGTCCCTCTAGTGTGTTTTTATGTTGTTCAAATCTTCTCTTTCCATATTGGTCTACTGTCTGGATGTTCTAGCCATTTTTGAAAGTGGGGTATTGAAATCTCCAACTATTATTGTAGGATTGTCTTTTTTTTCCTACCATCCTATTGATGATTGCTTTATATATTTTGGAGTTCTGTTGTTTCGTGTATATATTTTTATATTGTTATATCTTCTTATATTTCCATAAGTATTTTAGAATTAGGTATCAAGATCTGATCCTTCTACTTTCCAGTCTCCCTTTGGTACTGCCTGTTGTTTGAACCTAATAGGAAACCAGCTAACAAAAGGGAGGGAGGTAGTTTACAAAGACCCAGCATCGTGAAGGAGAGCATAGAAGAGTGAATTTGGAATTGGGGATTTTGGTTTATTTACTGGTGCTACCTGGTTTCCTTGTTTTTAGTGTGTGGACTTTGGGTCTAGATGAGCAGTCAGTGGAGCAGTGTATGAGGGCTGCTTTGAGGATTGGAGTTAAATAGCTAGCATCTCACCTCAGGCAAATGGATGCCTGTTGGGATGGGCCTTTTCTCTGGAGATCCATGCAGTCTCCTTTAGGTGATGCTTTTGAACTAGGTAGATGATCAAGAGGACCTCTTCCCAGGAGCAACTGAAGTAGGTTCTCTTAGCCTGTACTAGAAGTTACAGCAGTCCTCAACTCAGGTATGTGAGCAGCCTTGCAGGAGAGCAGGTTAGTGCCTTGCTAGGTCCCAGGTCTCTTCTTAGATTCCTGAAAAATACTTTCTGTATGAGTGAGTAGTAGTAAATAGTTATTATGGGCTGGTTGACTACTGTCCTGCATACCTTGTTCTCATTTATGCCAGTTCCAGAATAACTTGGAGTTTTAAACATATAAGTGAGACTCCTCTATTTTTCAGTGGTTTTGATGGGCCAGAATTTTCCATTCTACATTGATTGAATTGCCTTGGCAAGAATTGAGATGGAATGAGTCAGAGGTATGTGTTTAGGTCATAGTCCCAAAATACCTCTTCCATTTACATTAAAAAGAATTATAGGAGAGGAATCTTGGATACAAATAGTAGAAACCAACTGTAATGCATGCAAAAAAGGTATTTATTAGAAGGATATTGGCTTTCAGAATTGACATAAAGTCTGGAGAACTAGGTTTAGAGTATAGTCCAGCATTAAAGGAAGCCAGATATGCAGAACTATAGTGAAGGTTACGGAACAGTTAGTGTACCACTGTCAGTGCTGCTGGTACACTAGTTACAGCTTTGCTACCTTTGGATGCTGGATTCCTCCGTTTCCTGAATGATTTCTAAAATTGAGTCCTTGTTTCTTTATATGACTTTGGATCTGTAGTCCCACCCAGAGCAAATGATTGCCTAAGTGTAGGTCATAGGCCCTTGCCTTGCTGTTAGATGATAGAAAGATAAAGTATCTTGAACCTTCTGGCTTCTTTTGGAAGAGAAGAGATTCTCCTACTAATATACTGGTGAATTCCTGAATTTAAATAGGGAATTACACATAAACAGCTTAAGAAACATAAAGTAAACTGAAAAGAACCCTAAGTTTTATTACAGTGACTTGTTTTATAGTTAGGGATGAATTTCTTATTTGTGTTCTGTTTAGAAATGGAGATATGAATAGTCTTTCTAGAGACTACCCTTTCAGACCTTCTGTGCAGGGGTTTAAAACAGGAGCCAGTAATGCTCCCCTTAAAGGGTTCTTGGAAACATGGGGGCATTTTTTGGTTGTCACAGTGGCAGAGGTGGCACTATTGGCATTTAGTGTATGGGGGCCAAGAATGCTAACCACTCCACAGTCCCTGGTGGTTGCACATAAAAAAGGTTTGAATTGTCTTGCCCAAAATGTCCATAGTGCATTTGAGAAACACTAGGTAATATGGATTATTTTAATGAAGGGCTAAAACTTATTACTGGCCTTCTTTGCTTCACTCTCTTATACTGTAAACTTTAGCATTATTTCTCACTTCTTTGCTTTGCTTCTTGGTCCATTTCCTTAGTTCAAGGGGCTTAATTCCTTAAAAAATTTTTCAGTCTGGCTCTAACACCATATAAAAAGTTAACTCAAAAAAAAAAAAAGTTAACTCAAAGTGGGTCAAAGACCTAATGTAAGAGCTAAAACTATAAAACCCTTAAAAGTTAGGGGGAAAGCTTCATGACATTGGATTTGGCAATGATTTCTTGGATATGACATTAATAGCACAAGCAACAAAAGAAAAAAAATAGGTAAGTTGGACTTCATTAAAATTATAAACTGTTGTGCCATTGTTAGTTTGTGGACTGCAGGACTTGGAGCTGAGGGTCAGGGGCTGTCTTAGTCTGCTTGGACTGCCATAACAAACTACCATAGACTGGATAGCTTAAATAACAACTTTCTCACAATTTTGGAGGCTGGAAAGTCCAAAATCAAGGCCCAGCAGGGTTTGGTTTCTGGTGAATACTCTCTTCCTGACTTGCAGGTGGCTGCCTTTTTGCTGTGTCCTCAAATGGCCTTTCCTTTGTGCTTGTGGTGGCATGAGAGAGTGGCAGGGAAAGAAAGATTTATTTGTCTTCCTCTTTTTATAAAGCCACTAATCCCATCATGAGGGTCTCACCCTTATGACCTAATCTAACCCTAATTACTTCCTAAAGGCGTATCTCCAGATAACATCACATTGGGGATTAGAGTTTCAACATATGAATTTTTAGGGACACAAACATTTTGTTAGTATGAATTTTGAAGGACACATTTCGTTTAAGAGAGAGTGTCTTAGGTAGGTAGACCTAAGGTAGCTAACCTAGGTAGACCACAGAAACAAGATGTCAGTTTGAAGATTCATTCTGTCAGAGAAGGAGGGTATGAGCCAATAAGACAAAAATTAGAGAAACAAGAAGAAAAGAAAGGTTCAAACCAGAAAATGGGAAGGCAGAGCTTAGAGAAATTCCCTGAAACAGGGAAAGGTGGCTACATCATTTGTTATCGGGTCTTACTGCTTTAAGTGTAGGCAGGGGATACTTGGTAAGGATACTTATAGTGAAATAGCAGCTTTGGGCTAGGGGCTGCACTAAAGCCTGAGTGGATTATATTTTACTCCATAGACAAGTTACTTAACAAAACCATTTTATAAAGAACATTTTAAATAAACCTTTTCTGTCTTGACAAATGACCTGTAGTGATGTTTTGTTTTGTTTTGTACTGATGATTTTTTATAATCAGTAGTCTAATGCATTAGCATTGTCTTTGGCATCTCTCCATTTAAGGGCAACTTTTCGATGATCATATATAATTTTGGGGGAGAGGATCTTGATAATAATCAGAAAACCATTCAACTTTTATCCTTTATACTTTTTTTTTGTCAATCAAAAGAACTATTTAAAATACCAGATCATCTTCTAAGAACAGAAAACAGTGAAAGTCTTATAAAATATTGATGATGAAAGAAAGACTGTAGAAGAGTTAGTATGCATGATAATTTCTTCTTTTTCCTTTGAACTGTATACCCATTTTCAGTCTCTGATTCATTGCAGAAAGGCCAGGCTTTGTTTTATTTAGAACCTGTGTACTGGGGTAGTGATTTTGCTGCCTTTTTATTATGTATTTTTAAACTACAACAAAACAATCTGAAGGTCTTATAAGGTTTGTTTTATGATGAGTTTTTACATATATAGTTATCTGTGTGTCTGCATTATCTGTGCTTAGATTTTTTAAAAAAATCAAAGTGTAGTTGATTAACAATATTGTGTTAGTTTCATATGTACTGCAAAGTGATTCAGACACACACACGTATTTCAGATTCTTTTCCATTATAGGTTATTACGAGATATTGAATATAGTTCCTTGTGCTATATAGTAAATCCTTGTCGCTTATCTGTTTTATATATAGTAGTGTGTATCTATTAAACCCATACTCTTAATTTATCCCCCCTCCCCCTTTGGTAATCATAAGTTTGTTTTCTGTGTCTGAACGTGCTTAGATTTTAATCTCAGGCTATAGGTGAAACCTGAGGAAGGACAGAAGTGAATTGACAAAGTGTGTTTTTTTTCCCTTCAAAATATATCATAAAAATTGGCTTGATCAAAAACAAAACATGAGGGAAACAACAGTCAAAATGATCTGAGGAAGGAAACAGAGACTTATACAGCACTGTATTTATTGTAGGGAGATGAAATAGTATGGTCAACATAGATGATCAACTTGAAAAAATATAGGGTCTGAGATACATAAAGAGAATTAAGGCCGTTCTCCATGTGATCATTCATTCATTCATCAAATATTTACGGACTACTGTGTTTTAAACAGTAAGGATGTAACATAGAGTAAGACAATGGGCTAAAGTCAAAGAGCTTAGGACGCTCACAGGAAAATGATAAATATGAGAATAAGATTTATAACTAAAGGGCTAAGGGGAGAGTGACATCAGCATCATGGCTGTATAAGACATCCCTTATCCCCCCACCCCACCCCCCCAACAAAATTCTGGCATCCATTCACATACAAAAATGCCTTTATGGGTGTTATGATATCCAATACCATACACCAAGGGACCCAGAAAGTCTCACCCACCCACGCATCAGATAATAGACAGACCTTGGTCCCAGCTGTGGACCATGCAGCTAACTGTGAACTAGCTCCAGCTTTTCTTGGCTATGGTCTGGAACCTCTGGAGAACACTGACTTAGACAATCATCCATGGATGAGAGAGCCTTAATGGACATCTAGGCTTCCAGAGGAGAAGTTCTAACAGTGTGTTGGAGAAAAAAAAATTAGTTTGGATTCATTGAAGTGGGTAAAAGGAATAGCTTGACTTTACCTGAATCATGCTTCCTTCAGTGTGACACAGCTTTGGGCCAAGAGAGCCGATTTCAGCCTGTGATTTCTCCCTCTCGGGAAAGGGAGAGCAAGTGAATGAGCATCCAGCTTCCCTAGCTGTGCAGGATGCTGCCAAAGAGGCTCATTTGAGTACTAAATTGTGAACGCTGTGACTGGGGGGTAGGGGTGGGGGATGAGAAAAGAGTGGGATAGTGGCGGGTAGGGCTCTTGGAGAACATTAAAGGGATGTAGATCCTATTAACTGCTTCATGGACTCCATCAAGAAGCCCACCCATGAGTTGCTGGGAAAGCCTCCTGCTTTCCACCTGTGGATTCCTCCAGCTGGCCTGTAGGCACCCCTAGCATCCCACATGTATCATTCACATACCTTTCCACTCTGCAGCCAGCTCTCTGTGCTCCAAAACAAGGATGCCCATTTTCACTGAAAGTTCTAGCCAGAGCAGTCAGGCAAGATAAAGAAATAAAAGGCATCCAAATTGGAAAGGAAGAAGTAAACTTGTCTTTGTTTGTAGATGACATGTTCTTATATCTAGAGACTCCTAAAGATTCCAACAAAGCCCTGTTAAACTAATAAATGAGTTCAGTAAAGCTGCAGGATATAAATCAACATATAGAAATCTGTTAAGTTTTTATATAGTAACGACAAACTATTTGAAAAAGAAATAAAGCAATCACATTCACAGGAGCATCAAAGACAATAAAATGCTTGGGAATAAATCAAAGAGGTGAAAAAATCTACACTGAAAACAACAAGACTTTGACAAAAGAAATTAGAGAAGATGCAAGTAAACAGAATCTCATGTTCATGGATCAGAAAAATTAATATTGTTAAAATTTTGATTCTCCCCAAAGCCATCTATAGATTCATTGCAACCTCAATTAAAATTCCAATGGCATTTTCCACAGAAATAGAAAAAACAATTCTAAAATTAGTACAGAAACCACAAAAGATCCTGAATAGCCACAGCAATCCTGAGAAAGAAGAACAAAGTTGGAGGCATCACACTTCTTGCTTCAAACTATACTACTAAGCTATACTAATTAAAACAATATGGTCTTGGCATAAAAATAGATACATAGACCAATGGAACAGAATTGAGAGCCCAGCTAATATTTGACAAGGGAGCCAAGAATATTCATTGGGTAAAGAATAGTGTCTTCAATAAATGGTGTTGGGAAAACACCATTTCTGTTTTTTCATTTATTTATGTATTTTTGTCTGTTTCTGGTATCAGGGTAATGTTGCCCTTAAGAGATGAGTTGAAAGTATTCCCTCTTCAATTTTCTGAGTTTCTGTAAAACTGATATTTATTCTTCCCTGAATACTGGGTAGAATTCACCAGTGAAATCATCTGAACTGGAAATTTTTTTGTGGAAAAGTTTTTACACATTCTATTTCTTTAATAGATATAGGCTACTTAGGTAATCTAAGTCTTCTTAAATTTACTTGAGTACTTTTTTTAAAATAAGGAATATAAATTGTTGAATTTGTGATGTAAAGTTGTTAATGATAGTCATTTACTATCATTTTACTATTTGTAGGATTGTACTTATGCTGCTTTTATTGTGTTATTGTGATTTGTGGCTTTTCTCCCCCCCTCCCCTTTAGTGTTGTCAGAATTAATCAATTTTTTTAATCTTAACCAAATTTTTCATTTTATTGCTTTTTCTCTACTGTTTTCTACTTTTTTTCACTTTTGTGTTTATTATTTCCTTTCTTCTGCTAATTTTAGGTTTAATTTCTCTTTTTCTATTTTCTTAAGTTAGCACTTGAGGTCCTTCATGTGAGATCTTTTTTTCTTTTCTAATGTAGATACTATGACTTTCTCTCCAACCTTTCTTCTCTTCTTTATATAAGCATTTAGTGCTATGAATTTTCCTTTAAGGATTCCTTTAGCTTCATCTGCAAAATTCTGATGCTTCCATTTTCTTTTAGTTCAGAGCACTTCCTAATCCCACTTTAAAAAAAATAGCTTTATTGAGATCTAATTCACATACCATACAATCACTCACTTGTACTACACAATTCAGTGGTTTTTAGTATATGTGCATTTATACGCAACCATCATGGGACTTCCCTGGTGGCACAGTGGTTAAGAATCCACCTGCCAATGCAGGGGACATGGGTTCGATCCATGGTCTGGGAAGATCTCACATGCTGCCAAGCAGCTAAGGCTGTGAGCCACAACTACTGAGCCCATGTGCCACAACTACTGAAGGCTGTGTGCCTAGAGCCTGAGCTCTGCAACAAGAGAAGCCACTGCAATGAGAAGCCCATGCTTCACAACAGAGTAGCCCCGCTCGCCACACCTAGAGAAAGCCATGTGTAGCAACAAGACCCAGTGCAGCCAATGAATAAATAAATAAATCAACAAAAATAGATTTATATGCAGCCATCACTACAGTCATCTAATTTCACTTTTGATTTTTTTTTTGACGCATGATTATTGATAAGTGTTTTACTTAGTTTCCAAGTACAGTTGGCTCTTGAACAACATGGTTTGAACAGTGCAGGTCCACTGATATTTTTTTTTTTTCAGTCGTGAAAGTATCCTAGTACTACGTGATTTGAGGTTGGTTGAATCCGAGGATGCAGAACATGTATAGAGAAACCACGTGTATGGAGGGTTGGCTATAAGTTATATGCAGATTTTTGACTGCACAGAGGTTTGGGACCCCTAACTCTTTTGTGCAAGGGCCAGCTGTATTTAGTTATTGATTTCCATTTTAATTCTATTATAGCAAAAACCATACTTTGTATGGTTTGAATCCTTTTACACTTATTGACTTGTTTTACTGCTCAGAAAATGATCTATATTGGTATTCTGTTTGCATTTGAACGACGTGTGTTTTGCTGTTGTTGGGTAGTGTGTTTTATAAATGTCAGTTAGGTCAAGTTGGTTGATAGTTGTTTTTTGTTTTTTTGTTTTTCTTTTATGTCCTTGCTGATTTTCTTCCTACTTTAATGAATTATTGAGTGAGGGATATTGAATGGACCTACTATATCGTGGATCTGTCTACTTTTCCTTTTATTTCTGTCAGTTTTGCTTCATATTTTTCAGCTCTTATTAGATATGTAATGTTTAGCCTTGTTATATTCTCTTGCTGTTTTATTGACTTTGTTGTTATAAAACCCTTTTAATCTCTGCTCTGTAAGTTACTGTTTGACATCAGTATAGTTGCTCCCGCTTTTTAATAAACATCTTTATTGAGGTTTTCTTTACATACCCTAAAATTCACCCATATAAATGAACAGTTAGGTTGGAACATCAGCTTCCTCCTATAAGTTGATGATTTCCAAATCCATGTCTTCAGACCTGGACATCTTAATCTGTTTTGACCTTTTCAACTTAGCATATCTAAAACCCATACTTACTAATTTCTTTCTCACTCTTTCCCTTTATTCCAAGTCACCTGTCCTCTGTCTAGTTAATGGTACTCCTTTCTGTTTAGTCACTATAGTGAACACCTATCACCCTTAACTTTTTTTCCCTTTCATGTTTAATCATTTACCTAAACTTATTGGTCTTGCCTTTCTAAGGTCTCTGATATTTAGTCCTTCTTCTCCATATCTACTTTAGATGGGTTTTGTTAGTTTTTTGTCATTTTTTTGCCTGGGTGGCTGCTGCGATCTCCTAACTCCATTTCATACTGCCAGCCTTGTATTATCTCCCTTTCTACCTCCCCCTCCAAGTCAATCTGAGGAGGTCTTTTTCCCAAGATTTAAGTACAGGTATGCCATTTTCAACTAGAAATCCCTTAATGTCTCAGTTTTGTCCTCAGGCTGCAACACAAGCTCTATTCATGATTGAGCTTTTGTCTTCTCTGACTGACTTGTTATGCCCAGTCTATTCTACGCTACTGCACCCTTCTCCACAGTGCACACTGTACCCTCATGGCCGTACCAACTTATTTCCTAACTGGTGTATTATGTCGCTTCTTGTATACTATCCCTTCTATGACTAGCATGGCCACATTTTCTTGATCTGCGTGGCAAACCCCTTTTTTTTTTTCCTTTTAATTTCTATTTGAAGATCATGCCTTTCTAATACTATTTTCCTATGTAAATCTGTTTTCAAGTCATACTCGGGTGCTTATTAGCAAATGCCTATGCTTTTCTGTGGCTCTCTTACCTCTTCTATCTAACCTGTGGTCCCCTGGTACTTCACCTGTAGTTATTTACTGCCTCTGCTGTGATCCACCTGTTTTGTGCTTCCTTTGTTTCCATATTTATTAGATTGTGAACTCCTGTGGGCAAATAATGTGTCTTATTTTTCTTATATTCCCTTCATCAGCTCAATGCCCCTCACATTGGTAAGTATTTGTTGGTTATCTGAGTTAAACTGAAGTTAAATTCAATGACTGATAACTAGTTAACCTGAAATTACCATTAATTCAAACTAAAGTCCCCTAAAACCCAAGTTAGATTAATCTATAACAGCTCTCTATGTAAATAAAATCTTTTAATAGCGGCATAAATTATATTTAACTAAATTTAAGATAGAGACAGTGAGTTTGTGTTGATGGTTCATGAGCTGCTTTATTAAAATGGAAACACCTAAAGCAGTTGGTATTTTGTGGAAGCCACATGACCAAAGTAATTGGATTTCATATAGACGCTTGAAGGTCAGTGATTTTCTCAGTGCTTCACTTTGAATCACTTTCATCCTCTTTCAGGTGGCTGACAGTTACTTGCATTGAGAAACAGTTGGTCTTTTCTATTAACATGTTTACATGTTTTCTTAAGAATGGGATTCACTCTCCTAGAATTTGTGAGCCCAACTGTAGTATAATTTGTGCTGTTTGATTCTTAACTATAATCAGTACACCAGAAGAGTACATGGTTTAGCTTAAAAGGATAACATTCCTTTGTCATTAATGAACGATTTATTAACAAAGTTATTCTGTGCAAACAGGATATATTCATTTGCTATTGCAAGTCATTTTGAACTGTATTTGTGAACAACTCCCTTATAATAGTTGGTACCTCTTGGTTACCTTGAGTTTAAACAGTTCTTCATGACTTTGAAGAAGTGGCATTTCTCTTTGGAAGGTCTTAATTCCTTTAGGCACTTGCCATTGAGCTCTGTAGAATACTGTTATTTCAGTATTTTCTATACTAGTTGCTGAGTCTCCTACAGTTATTTCCTAAAACCATTCTTGGCCTACACTTGTACGTAAGTAGCTATTTACGTAACCATTTCAATTCTTTTTTTTTTTTTTTGTGCTTTCCTGAATCCTCTGAAATTTCTTTAGAGTGTTATTAAAATATAGGGTGTTTGAAGAGGTTATTTAGTACGTAACTTTGTTATTAAAAACAAGGGCCATTGTATGAACATTGTCTTTTATCTTTTAAAAGATAGACTTTATTGTTGATTTATTCAGCATTTTTTAAAGTCAGTTCATAGGGGCATTGGTGAATTTTCATAGAATTTGGAGATTAGTAAGAGTCAATTTAGTAAAATTCCCTTATAATAGTTGAGGGTAGTTATATGCCAAAGTCTTTAGGGGCTCTCATGTTTCTTAAATCTAAGTCGGAAGAACCAGGCCTGGAAATCTTAGCAGTGAAATAATGGATGTGAATGAAAGCTGTTGTAAACAATGTTACTATCAATACAAGGAAAGAATATATCAAGGAGAGTTTAAATGCTTGAAGTCTAAAAGATGAGACCCAAGGAGTAGGAAGAGAAGGAAATTACTGAGTACCTTTTGTCTGTAAGTTTCTTTCTCTTTGTTGCACTTTTACTTACAATAATTTGTAGATTCTTTGGATTTTCTATATAAAAATCATGATACCTGTGATGGAAAACTTTTTTTTGAACTTTTTTTCCTTATATTTTAATCTTATTTTCATCTTGTTTTAGTTTGCTGGTTAGATGTACAATCAAATAGAAGTCTGATAGTGAGCATACTTACTTGTTTCTCTCGTTTTGAAGGAAACATTTCTAAAGTTTCACTATGAAGAATGATATTTGCTATAGATATTGGAAGATATCAGAAGATATATTTTATTAGATTGAAGTTCTCTTTTTCTCCTTTGCTGTAAAGTTTTAAGAATGGGTGTTGAATTTTGTCACATTTCTGTTCTACTTTATACAGTTATTCTTTAATAATAAGCAAATTACATGGATAGAATTTTCTGATGTTAAACTATTTTCACTTCTGGGATAAGTCCAATTAGTTATGGTGAATTATTTTTTTTTTCTATTTTTTAAAATGTTGCTAATTAACTTTGCTAATATTAAAAAAAATCTGTGTTCATGAATGAGCTTAGCCTGTGATTCTCTTTTTTTAATAGTAATAAGTCAATTCTGTTTTGGACATGTTAAATTAGAGGTGTTTGGCAAATGTCTTACTTGATGTTAGAAATTTGGATCTGGAGTACTTAGTAACCTGGAAAGGGCTGACCATATATAGTTTGATATAACAGTTGAGGAAGTACAGCTGGATGATGTTGAACAGGAAGAGTGTATAGAGTAAGAACAGAAGTGAGGATGGAGTACAACATTTTGAAGGTGCATTGATGATGATGAAGCCAACAATTAGAGCCTTGTTGGAAAGGCAGGTGTGAGAAAGAGGGAGTTCAAAGGAAGGAAAAACTTGGCTATCAGTTTTTAACTGTGGTGGAAAGAAAAGTGATGAGAGGTTAAGGCAACTGGAAACAGCAAGTCTAGAACTCTGAAAAAGTATAGTGGTAGAAGGAAGGAGGCAGGGGACACCAGTGAAGGTGGGGGCAGAGGCAGTTTTGAGGGAAGTTTTTATTTATTTAATTTTTTAAGAGGGATGAGACTTCGTGTTTGTAGGTGAAGAGTAAAGCTCTAGTGAAGAGGGATAGAGTGAATATGAAAGTGACATGTGTATCTACCTAAATCTTTGCCAAACAAGATTTCAATGTAATTTTATTCTTCTGAATTCTAGGATTGTATTTGTCCTTCACAGTGTTCCCAAATATGATTTATGTAAATACTCTAATTGGAGAAGGAAATCTATTGCTTGGTTATTTATTTCAGGTAAGTCAGCGCTCAGATACTAATGAGAGTCTCGGGAAAGAGAACATCTAGGAAGGTCTCCTGAACAGATCAGCCGAGAATTACCCTTGGATGCACACTGGGGCCAATCTTGGCTCCTCTCTGCCATACTTTTTCTATATCCAGTCTGTCTGCAGGCCCTATGGACTTTTTCTTGCTACCCAAGTGACCTTGTCTGTCCCTGACTCTCCAGCTCTGCTGCAGTTCCTCCTCTTCTTTTCTCTCGGTTTTCCTCATCAGCCCCCTTTTCACAGTGAGGTATCCAGTTTTCTTTTTCTCTAAACATTTAACATTTTATTTTTAATACTAGGCTGTGAATTGATATGTTTTTCTCTCTTGATTTGCAGCTCTGTGATTCATATTCACATTTGTGTAACCACTGAAATTAGGATCTATAACAATGCTGTAATCCAGAAAAATCTGTCCTGTGTTATTCCTTTATAGTAAACCTCTCCCCTTGTCCAGAACTTCTGTCATCCACTGATATATTCATCATCTCTCTTTTTTTGTCTTTTTGAGAATGTCGTGTAAAAGGAATCGTATAGAATGTAACTTTTGAGATTTTCTTTCAGTCACGTAATGCCTTTGAAATGCATTCAAGTTGTGTGTTTGAATAGTTTATTTCTTTTTATTTCTGAGTAGCATTCCCATGGTGTGACTATACCACAATATAAACAGTGGTTTGTTTAACCATTTACTTGTTGAAAGACATAAGGGTTGTTTGCAGTTTTTGCCTGGTATGAGTAAAGCTGCTATAAACATTTGTGTGTAGGATTTCCATCCCAATTTTTGAAATTGTGGTAAAATACACATAACATAAAATTTACCATCTTAACTGTTTTTAATGTGTACCATGCAGTGGTATTAAATAACATTCATATTGTTGTGCAGCCGTCACCACTATCCATCTCCAGGACTCTTTTCATCTTGCAAAACTGCAACTCTATACCCATTAAACAATAACTTCCCATTTTTTCCTTTCTCTCAGCCTCTCGCAGCCACCATTCTGCTTTCTGTGTCTATGATTTTGACTACCCTAATGATCTCATATAATTGGAATTATATAGTATTTGTCTTTTTGCTTATCTCTTTGAGCCTGTGTTTATATTTTGTCCCCCTTTTCACATCAGTTTATGAAATGCCCTTATTTATTTAAGCTTTTTTAAATTGAAGTGTAGTTGATTTACAATGTTGTGTTAGTTTCTGGTGTATAGCAAAGTGATTCACGTATACACATATATAGTCTTTTTTCAGATTCTTTTCCATTATGGTTTATTACAGGATATTGAATATAGTTCCTTGTACTATACAGTAGGACCTTGTTGTTCATTATTTGGTCCCCTCTTGATACTTCATTCTATTTTTTATTTTCTCTCCCCCATCTAGTTTTTCACTGGTGTCTCTTCTCTCTCTCTCTCTTTTTGCATGTGTCTGTGTGTCTGCTAATAAGTTATGGATTGCTATTTTCTGTTTTCACTTGGCCCTTAAATTGTAACTTTTTAGGGTCCCTCTTCTTCCACTGTGCAGAGTGTTTGCTTTTCAGCATCTAGGGCTCATTTTCTTTCTCATACTGAGATATATTTATTCTCTTCTTCGGGCAGATAGATCCAAGTCTCTCTTATGGATCCTTCTTTCTTTTTAATGGCAGGAGTAGAAAACAACTATCAGGGTTTGGTAGAGGAAACTTTAAGTTTTATGTTTATTTTTCTCCTCTTCTTATAGGGAGGAAGAAGAACGCTTGAGAAATAAAATTCGAGCTGATCATGAGAAGGCCCTGGAAGAAGCAAAAGAAAAATTAAAAAAGTCAAGAGAGGAAATACGAGCAGAAATACAGACAGAGAAAAATAAGGTCGTCCAAGAAATGAAGACGAAAGAAAAAAAGCCACTGCCAGCAGTTCCTAAACCAAACCTTATAGGAACACATGGTGGAGACCCAGAAGATAATGACCTCAGAGAGAAAAGGGGAAAAATTAAAGAGGTAATAAGCTGAGATGTGTGAAATGGGGGGGTTATGGATGTGGATGTGTTTGACTAGGTTTAAATTGTTTGTCTGTTTATCCATCTACCTAGCTAGCTAGCTATCGGGTTGGCCAAAAAGTTCCTTCAGCTTTTAAGTAAAAATAAAAGACACATTTTTCATTTTCACCCGTAACTTTATTGAACAACATATTCACTGGTTTGTTCCACTACCTTCTGCCATTTTTCAGGCAACTTCATAATCCCCTCTTCCCAAAACTTTTTATTTTTTTGAGCAAAGAACTGCTCCAGGTGCCTTTTACAGTCTTCCAGGGAATTGAAATTTTTTCCATTAAGAGGATTTTGTAAAGACCGAAATAAATGGAAATCCGAAGATGCGATGACTGGTGAATACGGCGGATGAATTAGAACTTCCCAGCCAAGCTGTAACAGTTGTTGCCTGGTCATCAAAGAAACAAGCAATCTTGCGTTATCCCAGTGGAAGATTATACATTTTCTGTTGGCTAACTCCAGACGCTTTTCATCGAGTGCTGCTTTCAGTTGGTTGAACTGGGAGCAGTACTTGTTGGAATTAATTGTTTGGTTTTCCGGCAGAAGCTCATAATAGAGGACTCCCTTCCAATCCTACCACATACACAACATCACCTTCTTTGAATGAAGACCAGCCTTTGGTGTGGTTGGTGGTGGTTCATTTCGCTTGCTCCACGATCTCTTCCATTCCACATCACAGTATCCACTTTTCATTGCCGATCACAATTTGTTGTAAAAATGGAACGTTTTTGATATGTTTAAGTAGAGAATTGCACGCGGAAATATGGTCAAGAGGGTTTTTTTGCTTAACCCAAACATCAAAGCGATTCACATAACCAAGCTGGTGCAAATGATTTTCAGCGCTTGGTTTGGATATTTTGAGTATGTTGACTCTCTCCCTTGTGGTATAATGTTGATTGTTCTTAATTACTGTCTTAATTTGATCACTATCAACTTCAACTGGTCTACCCCACTGTGGAACATTGTCCAGGGAGAAATCCCCAACACGAAACTACGCAGACTGTTTTTGACACATTCAGTCACAGCACCTTCTCCATACACTGCACAAATCTTTTTTTGTGTTTCAATTGCGTTTTTACCTTTCTTGAAATAATAAAGCATAATATGCTGAAAATGTTACTTTTTTTCCTTCCATCTTCAATATTAAACTGGCTGCACAAAAATTCACCAATTTTGATGTTTTTTTTAAATGCACGCTGATATGACAGCTGTCACAATACAATCTAATAAAATTGTTTCAAATGAAGTTAAAGACAACTAAGTGCTACTAGAGCCATGTTACAGAAAAAACAAAGTGAACCTTTTGGCCAACCCAATATCTATCTGTATTTGTACCATATGGTGTCATATTTTGATCTTATTTGTTTTGAGGTCAAAATTGTAGTTCAGTTTGCAAATTGGCAGTAAGGGCTAAAACTCTGTCTCTTAGTATCAATTATAATATAATTATAGGATACTTATAATTTTTGATATAATGTTTGGATAGTTACATTACTCTGTGTTCAAAGATATTTTGATATTCAGTATTTTGTAAATAATGTAGAATAGACCCATAAACAATTTATCATTTATTAAGAAATTTCTTAAGTGTTTAGTTACAAGGAACTCTGCTAGATACTATGCAAATCTTCTCACAAACGTTTCTGAGGAGTTAGCATTATGTCTGCCATCTTTCAAGGAACTCATTGTGATACCACTTAACCATAATGCAGATTAAGAACACCTCCTTCCAGAGAGTCGCAATGGATTGAAGAGTAGGAAAGGACTGATTTCAGCATTTTTGAAATTTGTTTGGTCTCAGAAGTCTTTCGATTCGTTATTCTAGGAGTTATTTGGAGATAAAGAAAATACCAGAGGGAGAGGAAATCTAGTGAATATTTTAGTAGCACTTTGTTAATTAGAAGTCCTCCTAATTCTGGGTGGAGTTTGTAGTTGTACTGCCTATGAAGAAGATTTTGTTAGAGTGTAAGAGCATCAAAATATTTCAAATCGATTGTTTAAATAAAATAAGCCAATAAGTTTAGTTCAAATAGATATCCATTTGGATATATTCTAGTAATGAATATGGAAGGTTTGCAGATGTTTTGTGTGGCTTTATGAATTAGTATAAGATATGTCCTCTGATTTTACCTTATCTCTGGATTCTGTGTATGCTCAGGCTGCTTAAGGCACTTTCTCTGGACAGTGCTGAGGACTTTGATACATTTTTTAAATGCCTGATTTTATTTTTTTTAGATGTCGTTAGAATTTATTGAAATACTTTCTGATGTACATAATAAATCAGATAGATAACAGTGTGTGTTTAGAGGACCCAAGACCACCGACAGATTCAGTGATTCACTGACAGTACTCACAGAACTTAGCAAAACTGTTGTATTCATGGTTTTGGTTTATTCAGCAAAAAACATACAGATTAAAATCAATAGAAAAAACACATAGGAGACAGTCCAGTAGAGACTGGGCACAAGCTTCTAGTTGTTCTCTCTCAGTGGAGTGATATGGACAATGCTTAATTCTCCCAGAAGTGATGTGTGGCAGTGTGCATGATGTATTGCCAACCAGGGAAGTTCACCCGAGCCTTGGTGTCCAGGTTTTTTATTAGGAGTTCATTATGTAGGCTTGGCTGGTCTGGGTTATTCAGCACCTCCAGAGGTTAGGCTGTTGCTGTGTGATTCAAGGTCCCCACCATAAATCTCATTGTTAGCGTAGACTATCTGACATGGCCCAAGGCTTCAGGTAAACGAAGATACTCTTAACAGGCAGGATAATAAAGATTGAGAGGTTATTTTCAGGAGCCTGGCACAGGCCAAACCTTTTTTGAGGATGTGCAGGGTTTGGACAACTCAGACCTGCTGAGTGAATGTTATAGAGCACACCATATTATCCAGCGTTCTTGTAAATTAACATAAAACATATTAAGAATCCCTGTGTAGGCTTCTGTTAAACAGTGTAGTTATTGACTTAGCAAGCAGAGAAAGTTGGGACCTAAGCTTGCAGGGGAAGAAGCTAACAAGTGACAAGGTGATGTGAATACCTGCAGAATATCTGAAAGTTTCAAGAATTAGGAACACCATTTACCTCTGAAGGCAGGAGTATGATATAGAGCTGGAAAAGGATTACTTGAAAGGTTTAAAAGAAGCTCTTAACCCCTAGGTCCCCAGTTCTCTAGCTCAAACATTCTAGCTACTGTCCTCCCTTTCCCAAAGGAAGACCAAAAGTTTACTTTCAGATGGTTGAATTAGAGAAGATCTAGATTTTGGGAACACCAAATGTAGCTGAGGGGAGAGGGCAGTGGTCGTTCTAAAAAATGAAGAGAGTGGTGGGGATGGAGGGAATTAAGTGAAAGATGGATTTTGAATGTCGAGACAACTTTATCCTCCTCAACTCTTAGAATTCTGGCAGCCAGGTTTATTTTCAATAAGCAGGAAAATGAAGGACTTCTCTCTGAAGAGTCTTGACTGGCCCAAGAGGAAAGATCTACTCTGTTCCTCAGTGAAACACCCATGGGTTTCACCTGAGCTCCCTAAGATGAGGCTTAGTCAACAAGTCTTGCCTGTTCACTGACAGCCTTTGATTATCTTGTAAATGCTTCACTCATATGTGAAGAGCAAACCACGGATCCCCAGACATGTAAGGAAAGTTTCCCACATGAGAGAAATGGAAGAAAGGAATTTAGAGGACACAGAAACAATACAGGGAGTAGAATACATATATCAAAAAAGAATCAGTGTCTTTAGGGTGCCAAAAAATTAAATTCATGAAATGAGAATAAGTTATAAAAAGGAACATTTACAGAATAAGAAAGAGTTCTTGGAAATTAAAAATAGGATAGATTTAAAAATCCAGTAGAAGAGTTGGAAGATAAAATTAAGCAAATCTCTTGGAAGGACAAAAGATTAAGAAAACAAGAAAAATGATAAGATCGATCTGGAACATCTAACAAGTGATTAATTAGGAGCTTTGGAAAGAGAACAGGGAAAATAGAGGGGAAGAAGTCAAACAGTTCAAACGTTCCTACTGCAATTTTAGAAAAAGAGTCATTAAAAACAGATCCTAAAAGTTTACAGAGGAAAAAAAAATAGTTTCACCCAAAAGACTGGGATTGTGCATAATGGCACATTAGATTCCTCAGCAATAATGTCAGAAATTGGAAGAGAACGGAGCTAAGGCTTAGAAAGAATTACATATTCAGCCAAATTATGAATCAAATCTGAGGGTAAAGATATTTTTAGACATTTTCTCAGATTGCTACTAGAAAATATGCTTCAGCATAAAAATAGGAAGATAAGCGATTTTGGAAACAGGATCTGTCACTAGAGAGAGAAAGGAAGGGCATTCTCAGGATTGTGAAAAAGGGAATCAGCAGGATGATGGCTGTACTTCCGGCTGAGAGAATGGAAGTCCAGGTTAGGCCAGGAGGATAGAGAGCCTCAGGAGGGATATATCAGAGTATAAAATGGAACTGATAGTTCATCTGATGTGTTTGATCACATTGAGACAAGTTTTGAAACTCAAGCATAATTTGGAAGTAAATTAATTGTTACATTTAAAACTACATCAACAAAAAACCCCACCAAACTTCAGACCAATAGTTAACAGCAGGGAAAACAAAAGTTGAACAAAGTAATATAGTAATTTTAAGAAAAACATGCTGTTAACTACATTGGAAGGATGTGAGGCAGGGACTGTATGTGGGGAAGTATATGTGAAGGTGAGTTGACAGTGTATAAGAAAGCTAAATTATCAACTATAGGGGAATATAGTAAACAGCTGATTTTTTTAAAAAATCAAGAAATAGCACTATAAGCTGTACTTAGAAATACAGTGGTAAATAGAAAAGCATGTGAAAGAGTTTCAGTAATTGGCTCAGGAAAGTGGAAAGAGGAAAGTGGGGAAGATAGGACAGGCTACTAGATTATTTTAAAAATTCCACTTTACTGAGACATAATTTATGTATAATAAAATGTATCTATTTTAAGAGTATAGCTTGATGAGTTTTGATAGATGTGCATAGTTATGTAGCAACAGTGGCTACAAGCTGTGAATAGGTCTGGAGTCTCAAAATGATTTATTTGTGCCTCTCTTCAGCCAGTCCACCCCATGCCTTGGCCCCAGGCAACTGCTGGTCTGCTTTTAATCATTGTAGATTTGTCTTCCCTAGAGTTTCAATCAAGTGGAATCATAACATATGTGATATTTTGCTTCTGGGCTTCTGCTCAGCGTGTTTTTGAGATTCATCTATGTAGACTGCACATAAAGGTATTTCCCCCCATAGTATTCCCTTGTGTGGATATACCATGATTCGTTTTAGTCATCCACCTGCTGAACATTTGTTCAATGTTTGGTCCAGTTTTTGGCTATTATGAATGAAGTGGCTGTGTGCATTTGTGTACAGGTTTTTGTGTGGGCATATGCTTTAGTTTTAGTTTTGACCTTTCAGTCTGTGATCTGTTCTGAGTTAATTTTTTTTGTTTATTGCGTGAAGTAAAGGTTGTCCTTCATTTTCTCCCCATAGGGCGTTTTAGTGTTCCAGCATGATTTGTTGAAAAGATTATCCTTTCTTGATTGAATTACCTTGGCACTTTTGTTCAAAATCAATTGACAAAATCAATAGATGTTGAGTCTCTTTCTGGACTCTCATTAATCTATACGTCTGTCCTTAGCGAGGATATGACACTGTGTTGATTACTTTAACTTTTATAATAAGTTTTGAAATCAGGTAAGTCCTCCAACTTTGTTCTTTTATTTTTATTTTTATAAAAATTTTATTTATTTATTTATTGGCTGCATTGGGTCTTCATTGCTTCACACTGCCTTTCTCTAGTTGCAGTGAATGGGGGTTACTTTCATTGTGGTGTGCAGGCTCCTCATTGCAGTGGCTTCTCTTGTTGTGGAGCATGGCCTCTAGGCACGTGGGCTTCAGTGGTTGCGGCACAAGAGCTTAGTAGTTGTGGCTCACAGGCTTTAGAGTGCAGCCTCAATAGTTGTGGCACATGGGCTTAGCTGCTCTGCAGCATGTGGGACTTTCCTGGAGCAGGGATTGAACCCATGTCCCCTGCATTGGCAGGCAGATTCTTAACCACTGTGCCACCTAGGAGGTCCCCAATTTTGTTCTTTTAAAAATTAGTTTGGCCATTCTGATTCTTTTGCCTTTATTGAATTAGTTTTTCTGTGAAAATGAAAGGTTGCTGGGATTTTGATTGGGATTTCATTGAATCTTTAGATGAATTGGGAAGAATTGTCACCTTAACAGTATTGAGTCTTTCATTCCCTGAGCATGTTATATCTTTCCACTTATTTAGGTTTTCTTTAATTTCTTTCAGCAATGTTTTGTCATTCTTAGTGTACAGTTCTTGTGCATGTTCTATTTCATGTTTTCTGATGCTATTATAGATGGAATTGGTTTTGAATTTCCATTTCTGTTCATTACTAGCATATAGAAATATATTTGATTTTAGTTTGCTGAACTTTTATTTGCTGAAGTCATCTTTTAGTTTTAGTGGCTACATAGTCATGTCCTCTGTGAATAGAGATACTTTTCTTTTTCCCTTTTTGATTTTTATGCCTTTTATTTCTTTTTCTTATGGCAGTGGCTAGGACTTTTAGTACATTGTTGAAAAGAAGTTGTGAGAATAGATGCACTTGATTTGTTCTCAACTTTAGGAGTAGGGTTGTCTACCATTAAGTATGAGGTTAGCTGTAGGTTTTTTTGAAGATGCTCTTAATTAAGCTGAGGATGTTGCCATGTAGTTGTAGTTTACTGAGTTTTTATCATGAATTGGTGTTTAATTTTGTCAAATGCTTTGTCTACATCTAAAAAGATGATTGTATGATTTTTTTCCTTTTGTTCTGTTAATATGGTGGATTATATTGATGCGTTTTTGAATGTTAAATTAGGCTTATATTCCTGGGTTAAACCACACTTGGTCATTGTGTAGTATCCTCTTTATATATTGTTAGTTTTTGTTAAGGAATTTTGCATCTGTGTTTTTGAGATATATTGGTTTTTAACTTCCTTGTAATGTCTTTGCCTAGTTTTGGTGTCTGAGTAATGCTGGCTGCAGAAAACAAGTTGAGAAATGTTTTAATGAATATTATGTTTGATACACCACAGGCTACTGTTACATAATTCAACTGATATATGATTAAATACTCTGCTACTGTGTAGCTTAGTGCTCCCTGGGTTGTAAGAAACTCAGTTCAAACTAATTGATATAAAAATTGATATTGAAAAATATCAGTTGATATAAAAATAAAAAATATTTATTAGCTTAGGGGCTCTAGAGATGCTGTAAGCTAGAGCTTTGAGTTTGACTGAATCCAAGTCTGTAGGTTCCCTAGATTGTCAATAATATGCATCTGTCTCTATTTTCTTTTGTTACTTAGTTTCTCCATGTTGGGAGAGAGTTAGCTCCTGTCAGCTCCAGGATTATGTATTAGGTGGATTTTGAGATTGCAAAATGAGGGAGTCCTTCTGTCTCCTAGTGTCTGTAACAATATGTGTGAAAGGACTTGATTGCCTTCACTTGAGTCACATGTACCCAATCACTTTGTGTAGGTTAGAGCTTGGCAAAATACAACCTGGTGGCAATTCTGCCTGCTGCCTGTTTTTTTGAAAATGCAGTTTAGTTGGAACCCAGTCACATCTATTTGTTTATGTATTGTCTAGGGCTGCTTTTGTACTGCAACAGCCGAGTTTAGTAGGTGCTATATACATACTTATGGAATGCAAAGCCTAAAATATTTACTGTATAGGAAGAGTTTGCTGGTCTTTGGGCTGAAGGTTAGGGATACTCTAGCCAGGCTGCATTAATTGGTGGTGGAATCAGAGCCCCTTTTTGACAGCTCTGTCATAATCAAAGTGAGGGATGGGGAGCTGTTTCCAAAAGGATTAACAGTTCCTAAAAGGAAAGAATGCCAAACAGACACCTTCCTCCCCAATAAAAACAGCATCTGTATTACACCTCATTTTTTGTTCTGTTTTGTAGACTTAAGTTAAACATGGTTATGTGTGTTTTCACACTGATACAGGTGTTAATAGAATAATATACTAATGTAGGAGATATAGGAGAATGTGTAAGGATATAGTAATAGAATCGCTAAATTACATGAAATGTAAAGATAACAGTCTGTGAAAAATGTAAATTGATGGGTTATAATTTTTCTTTTCTCAGATGATGAAACATGCATGGGATAATTACAGGATATATGGATGGGGACATAATGAACTCAGACCTATTGCAAGGAAGGGACACTCCACTAATATATTTGGTAAGTTTACTTTTTCTAATTGCTGTTTTCATTTTCTACCTTCATTTTAAAAACAGGATCTAACTTTTTAGGTACTTTCTGAAACCTGAGAACAGTAGCTCCGCCTGATTTAGGGTTTTGTTTTCCCTCTACAGTATTCAGTTACCTATAGTCAAGCTTGGTCTGAAAATATTAAATGGAAAATTTGAGAAATAATTCATAAATTTTAAATTGTGTGCTTTTCTGAGTCGCATGACGAAATCTCACACTGTCCTGCTCCCTCCAGCCTGGGATGTGAATCATCCCTTTGTGCAATGTATCCTGCTAGTTAGTCACTTAGTAGCCATCTGGGTTATCAGATCAACCCTGGAGATATGGCAGTGCTTGTGTTCAGGTGACCCTTATTTTACTTAATGATAGCCCCAAAGCACAAGCATAGTGATGCCAGCAATTTGGATTTGCCAAAGAGAAGCTGCAGAGTACTTCCTTTAAGTGAAAAGATGAAAGTTCTTGACTTAATAAGGGAAGAAAAAAAAAATCTTATGCCAAGGTTAAGATCTAAGGTAAGAACAAATCTTCTGTTCCTTTAATTGTGAGGAAGGAAACATTTTGAGGAAGGAAACATTGTGCTAGTTTTGCCATTGCACCTCAAACCGCACAGGTTATGGCCACAGTGCAATAAGTGCTGGGTTAAGATGGAAAAGGCATTAAATTTGTATAGTAAGATCTTTTAAGGCAGAGAGAGAGACCACATTCCATAACCTTTATTGCAGTAAATTATTATAATTGTTCTGTTTTATTATTAGTGTTGTTAACCTCATACTGTACCTCATTTGTAAATTAAACTTTATCATAGGTGTGTGTGTATAGGGAAAAAACATAGTATATATAGAGTTTGATACCACCCACGGTTTCAGGCATCCACTGGGTGTCTTGAGGTAAATCCCCTGTGGATAAGGGGGGACTGCTGTATTTCTATGGAACTATAATTTGAAGCAACATGTATTTTTTTGCAGGTTTCAGTCAGGATTTAGTCATAGTTGTAGGAAAACAACTATAGTTCCTATAGTTATAGGAAAACACAGATATGTGATAGATTTACTATTTACATACAGATGTTTTAGTTATTTGATTATTTTGAAGCTTTTTCTGCATTGTTTTACTTTAATATCAAGTAAGGTAGGTACCTATTTGTAATTTTATATCTTCAGCACAGTACCAATTCTGATACACATTGTAGAGGACGAGGAAAAGGATGGAAAATTCCAGTAGTGCTATCTATGTATGTTTTAAAAAAAGTAACACACTCAAAGTGATTCATTTGGTAAATTGAGTGAATTATATTGTACATTCACAGTTCCAAGAGAAAAATTAACAGTGTGTGTGTGCATGGAGGTTTCGGGAAGAGCTTTGCTTAACTTTGATTTGCTCTTTCTACCTCTCTTGAGTTCAGTTCCCTTGTTAAGCTTCTCAGTTTAAAAGAGTGAGTTAAGTTACTTAACAGGTTTTACTTAACCCAAGGGTAAGTCTTGAGAATTACCAAGTTGCTCTCTATAGTCTTCACTTCTTTCTCCCATTTTAGATGCTTCTTGATGTGATGGGTATCTTTTTAAATAACGGTAGGTGAAGGAAAGATAATATTAATGTGGTCAGAAAGCACATGTTAGTCATATGCAGTGCAGTCATCTTTACTAATTGTAATGCAACACCACAGTAATCCAAATAACATTTTTTTAAATTGTGACTTTGGAATAAGTTTTTAGCACTATGATTTGTTATAATTTGTTCAATGCTTGATTGTTTTCTGTCAAAAAAGAAAATGACTGGAAGGATCATTTCTCCTGGGTTTGAGAGATGTTGGGATGGAGGAATAAAGGAAAAAAAAAATTTTCTTTTAGGTAATCAAAGATCCCAGAAATCTCATATATGACTTTTAATTTAGCAGCTATCACTTAATGAAATAAAGTATTTCTTCAGCAGAGGTTATAGATTGATCTGAAGAGTTCCTGTTGCTTTGTGGGTGCCACAATGAGACATTAGTGTAGTAAAAGACATTGTATTTAGTGATTAATTAAAATTAGATCCTCTCTGCAAGTAACCATACCTTCATATTAAATTCAGTGGTAAACTCTGAGCCCTTTTAAAAAATTGGAATATGAATATGTATTGAAAATGAGTTAGATGTTAATTTTCTGCTTTTTTTAAAGTTTTTTTTAAATTTTTATATTTGGCTGAGTTGGTTCTTCATTGCTGTGCACAGGCTTTCTCTAGTTGCGGCGAGCGGGGGCTACTCTTTGTTGTGGTGCTCGGGCTTCTCAATGCAGTGGCTTCTCTTGTTGCAGAGCATGGGCTCTGGGTGCGTGGGCTTCAGTAGTTGTGGCTCGCGGGTTCTAGAGCACAGGCTCAGTAGTTGTGGCGCACGGGCTTAGTTGTTCCACAGCATGTGGGATCTTCTTGGACCAGGGCTCAAACCCCTGTCCTGCATTGGCAGGCAGACTCTTAACCACTGCACCACCAGGGAAGTCCCTGGGCTTGGTTTTTTAACCCTTATTTCTCAAAACATCTAATGTAGTAACACTTGTCAGATAGATACCAGTCCTAGGCAAGGCAGTAGGTAAATAACATACATTTATTTAATCATTGCAATAACTGTGTAAGGAAAGACTATTTGTTGAATTTAAATCTAGATAACTTCTTAAAATTTTATATAAGTTAATATAAATCATTTGGTGAGCAAAAGGAATGTTTCTTAAATGAATGTGATTTTGTTAAAATCCTAATGGGTAAGTTTTGACTTAATGTTTTTTTCTTTTTAAAAATAATAGCATTTATTTTTTATGAAAGGTGGTTTTAATTTGAGGTACTCTTGTCAGACTTCTTCAAGAGTGACCTTTGTAGAGTGCTGTTTGGTTAGATTGTGAAATGATGACCAGGGCAATGGCAGGTTCAGATTATTGTCAGGTAAGTTCTTGCCAGTTGCTCATTAGGTTCGCTTAAGCTGATTTACTGGGTAAACAAAGTTATTTGTGAGGCCATAGAAATTAAAGCTTAGAGTTGGAAAGGGTGACTTTACAAAATGAGCTTTTAAACTTGGTACAGAAGCAAGATTTCGTCAGTTTTGTTCTGCCATTTCTGAGGAATCATAATAAGTTGCAATTAAGTATTTTGCAGTAAAAAGTTGTACCCTTTTATTGAGGCATGAAGTCAGTTGTTTACCTTAGAGATTCTGTAATAGGGCTTGTGAATAAAACTGTATTTCCCTTTAGAACAGTGGTCACATACACATTACTAGTAGCAGCATCAATAGTATTTATATAATGCATGCTGTGGTGGACTGAATTTTGTCCCCCATAAATTCATATGTTGAAGCTCTACCTTCCAATGTGACTGTATGTGGAGACAGAGCCTTTAGGAGGTAATTAAGATTGAACGAGGGGCCCTAATCAGATAGGGCTGGCAACCTTAAAAGAAGAGGAAGAAACTCTCAAGCTCTCTCTCTCCGTGCACATGCACCAAGGAGAGGCCTGTGTAGGTCTGATACAGCTAGAAGGTGGACATCTACAAGCCAAGGGGGAAGGCACTCCTCTAAAAACTGGAAGCTTGATCTTGGTCTTCTAACCTACAGAACTGTGAGAAAATAAATTTTTGTTTTTAAGCCTCCCAGTGGATGGTATTTTGTTAGGCAGCCTGAGCAGACTAATGACTGTGCTATCTGCCAAGGACTGATTTAAGTGATTTACGTGAATGAGCTTATTTAGTACTCATAATAACACTATGAGACCGGTACTGTTTTTATTGTTCTCATTTTACAGATGAGGAAACTGAAGCACAGTTAGGGTTAACTAACTTACCCAAGGTTACACAGCTAGTAAATAATGGAGCCAGAATTTGTTTACAGGCAGCTTAGTGCTGAGGGTCATGCTTCTAATTGATATTTTATTCTGCTTCACTAAGCTTTAAAGATAGAAAAAAATTAATAGCAGCACATGGGAAAAATCCATTATGACAAAATTATAGTGAAATGGTAGAAAAAGTGAAAATGCAATCTGTATTATATTCAGTAGTCAAGATTAAGTGCTTATACTTTTAGAAAAATGTTTGAATGGTTACGTTTTTTTTTTCCAGCCAAATAAGCTAAGTGGGAATGGATCCTTTATTGTTTGTCTTATATTTTTACGCATGTAGTTAGTTTACTAAAGGATTTATAAAGAGTTTGACTGCGTTTCTTACTTACTTTGTTCCTTTTCTGCATCTCATATTCTTGCTAGTAAGTATGATATGAGATTTTTTTTAAAAAATCTGGTTTTAATCTTTTTGTTTAAATAGAAGACGTCTGAGGGAGAGGTCATAGTTCTGAGTGTCTCATTTGACATCCCAAATTCAGTATGCCTTTACAGAATCAGAATCTTAAGAGTTGGAAGAAACTTTAAAAGTCTAGCCTATTCCTATAGGAACATACAGGCAGGTATTGAACCTTTATAATATTCTAGTTTATAAGGAAAACAATTTAAAATGTGTCCATTTCCTTTTTCTTAGGCTTGCTTATTAAAACATTCTTTTATATGGTAACTGAAATCATATTCCTCTGACTTCTGTCTAGTTTGTCCTTGGCATTAGAGGATTCTTTATGTATAGATAACAGAAAATCCATTTCAAAATGGCTTAAACTAAAAAAGAAATTTAATCAGCTCAATGATGTTCTAGAGCAGATCTGATTCCAGCTAAGCTTTTTTCTTTGTCTCTTTCCTCCACCTCTTTGTGTTTATATCTTCAGGCTGGCTTCTTAGTGGGATGGCTGCAGCAACTTGAAGCTTCATATCTTCCTACTAACACATCTATAGAAAAGAGAACACTGTAGAGAAGAGAGCACTGGATTTTCTCAGAAACCACCTTTCTTGTTTATCTGGGTCTTGTGTCCAGCTTTGACCCGAAAGCTATACCCAGAGGGATGGGATAGATTCCTTTGGTTTTACCTAGTTAGGGCTCAGGCCTGGAGCTTGTGAGTAGGGAGAGGGAAATGTTGGTGGACATAAGTTACCACTGATAGTAATTTTTCCAGTAGTGATTAATAGTCACAATGAATTACTTTTTTACTTAGATATTCTGGAGAATTGAAAGGTTTTTATTAGGGATAGATCTTTTTGCATTTAAAGAATTTTGATTTGGAAAAGAATATTATTTGATTTTACAATGCTTTTTGAAATGCACCTTTTATTTTCTGTGTATGTGTGTATATATAAATTCTTCTTGTTATTTCTAACTTGCTAATGATTCCTAATATTTTGTTGAGGATTTTGCATTCATATTTTGGGAGGGATATTGTTTTGTATTTTTCTTGTATTAACTTTGTCTTGTTTCAGTATCAGCGTAATATTGGCCTAATAAAATGAGTTTGGAAGTGTCCTCTGCTCTTCATTTTTTTGGAAAAGATTGTATACTGTTGGTTTATATTTTCTTAAGTTTTTGATGTAATTTGTCAGTAAAATCACCTGCATCTGGAGCTTTTTTTCCAAAAAGTTTTAAAACTGCAACTTAAGTTTCTCTATTTCATGTCCTCTGTAAGGGCCATTAAGTTTGTCTGTTTTACCTTGGGTTAGTTTTGGAAGTTGATGGTTTTGAGGAATTGGTCTATTTCATCTAAGCTATTTTATGTGCATAGAGTTGTTAGGAGTATTATCTTGTTATCTTTTGAGTATCTGTGGCAGCTGTAGTTATAACCCCCTTTCATTCCTAATCTTGGTAATTTATGTTTTTTTTTCTTTGTCAGTCCTACTAGAAGTTTATCAATTTTATTGATATTTTCAAAGAAGCAGCTTTTGGTTTCGTTAATCTTCTTTATATTTTCTTTATGTTTTCAGTTCTTTGATTTCTCCTCTTGCTTTGTTATTTCCACTCTTCTGCATGATTTGGGTTGCTTTTGTTTCTGCTTTTCTAGTTTCTTGAAGTAACAGCCTAGATTGTATGTTCATGATCCTTTTTTCCAATGTAAGCATTTAGTGCCACAAATTTTCTGTGAAGTGCTGCTTTAGCTGCATCTGAAAGATTTTGGTATGTTGTGTTTTCATTTTTATTCAATTCAGTATGTTTTAAAACTTTCCTTAAGCAAGTTGTTTAATTGCTAAATGCTTAGAGATTTTTCTTTTATCTTTCTGTTATTGATTTCTAATTTCATTCCATTATGGTCAGAGAATATACTCTGTGTGATTACAGTTTTTTTTAATTATTTAAGATTTACTTTTTGACCCAGAATATAACCTATCCTGGTGAATGTTCTGTTTGTGCTTGAAAAGAATGTGTATATTTGTAGTGACTGTTATTGGGTGTAGAATGTTCTATTAATGTCAGTTAGATCCAGTTGTTTTATAGGGTTGTTCAGGCTTCCTCACTTCCTGCTGATTTTCTACCTAGTAGTTCTATCAATTACTGAGAGGGGTGTTAAAGTTCCCAACTCTAATATTGGATTTCTTTCTTAGTTCTTTCAATTCTGTCAACTTTTGCTTTATATATTTTGAGGTACTCTTGTTAGGTGTTTATACATTTAGAATTATTATATCACCTTGGTAGCACCACCAAAGCCCTAATACCAAAACCAGACAACAATATTACAGTAAGAGGAAACTATCGACCAATGTTCCTCATGAACACGGACACAAAAATCTTTGACCAGGTTAGCTTTATCTTAGTAAATCTAATTCAGCAATATGTAAAAAGAATAATACCTCATTACCAAGTGGGGTTTATCCTAGGAATGCATGGTTGGTTGGAAATTAGTCATTATAATTGAAGATATTAAGGGATTAAGAGAGGAAAATTATATGATTATCTCAGTAGATGCTGAAAAAGCATTTAACAACACTCAATATCCATCCATAATAAAAACTCTCAGCAAATTTGGACTAGAAGGGAACTTTCTTAGCCGGATAAAAAGCATTAAAACACACCTACCCACCCCCACACACCCAGAACTAAACAAAGAAGGGAAATCCCCACATACTTAATGTTGAAAGGCTAGACACTCTCCCCTGAGATTGTGAACTAGGCAAAGATGTCTTTGCTCTCTAACGTCTGTATAACATTATGCATGAACTCCTGGCCAGTGCATTAAAGTAAGAAGAAGACCAAAAAAGTACAAAGATTATAAATGAAGAAGTACAACTATCTTTACTTGTGGTTAGTATGATTGCTTATGAAGAAAATTCTAGGGAATCTACCAAACAACAGCAAAAAAGTACTAGAATGAAAACAAATTTAGGGCTTCCCTGGTGGCACAGTGGTTAAGAATCTGCCTGCCAATGCAGGGGACATGGGTTTCAGCCCTAGTCTGGGAAGATCCTACATGCGCTACGACTACTGAACCTGCATTCCAGAGCCTCTGAGCCACAACTACTGAGCCCACGTGCCACAACTACTGAAGCCTGTGGGCCTAGAGCCAGTGCTCCGCAACAAGAGAAGCCACTGCAATGAGGAGCCTGTGCACTGCAGCAAAGAGTAGCCCCTGCTTATCACAACTAGAGAAAGCCTGTGCAGAGTAACAAAGACCCAACACAGCCAAAAAATAAAATAAATAAATAAGGAAACAGATTTAGTAATAAGGCCATAGGATATAAGTTCAGTATACAAAATAAATTATATTTCTAGATACTAGCAATAAATAGTTGTAAATACAATTTTAAAATAATATCATTTGCAGTAGCATAAAAATATGGAGTATATGTGGATGAATTTAACAAACTATGTGCAAAATCTATACACTGAAAACTGATTATGGAGAGAAATTTAAAAGGACTTAAATGAGAGAGATGCCATGTTTATGAGTTGAAATAATATTGTTGAGATGTCATTTCTCTTGAAATCCATATTTAGATTTAAAGCAATCTAAGTAAAAATGACTTTTCCATATAAATTGATAAACTGATTCTAAAACCTATATGAAAACAAAGCATGTACAGTAATCAAAATGATTTTTAAAAAAGAACAAAGTTGAAGGATTTACACTACTTGATTCTAAGGTTTGCTGTAAAACTTCAGCAATAAGGACAGTTTAGTTTTAGCATAAAGATAGACCTAGAGCTCACTGGAAAAGAATAGAAATAGAACTGCACATACATATTTAGTTGATTTTCAACAAAGGTGGTTTTGGTGGGTTATAGGAAAGTCTTTCCTGTAAGTGGTGTTGGATCAGTTGTATATCATACAGAAAAATAAAAACCTTGACTCTTCAACATTGTACACAAAAATGAACTTGAGGCAAGATAGGATTAAGATGGCAGAGTAGGAGGACATGCGCTCACTCCCTCTCGCAAGAGCACCGGAATTAAAACTAAATGCTGAACAATCAACGACAGAAAGACACTGGAACTCACCAAAAAGGACACCCCACATCCAGAGACAAAGGAGAAGCCACAGTGAGACAGTAGGAGGGGCGCAATCACGTTAAAATCAAATCCCATAAATGTTGGGTGGGTGACTCACAAACTGGAGAGCAGTTACACTGCAGAAGTCCACCCACTAAAGTGAGGGTCCTGAGCCCCACATTAGGCTTCCTAACTTGGGAGTCCAGCAATGGGAGGAGGAATCCCCAGAGAATCAGACTTTGAAAGCCAGTGGGATTTGATGGCAGGACCTCCACAGGACTAGGGGAAACAGAGACTCCACTCTTGGAGGGCACACAAAAAAGTGTGCTCACCAGGACCCAGGGGGAAGGAGCAGCAACCCCATGGGAGACTGAACCAGACCTACCTGCTGGTGTTGGAGGGTTGCCTGCAGAGGTGGGGGGCAGCTGTGGCTCACTGAGGAGACAGGGGCACTGGCAGCAGGGGTTGTGGGAAGTGCTCATTGGTGTGAACCTTCCCAGAGTCCACCATTAGCCCCACCAAAGAGCCTGTAAGCTCCAGTGCTAAGTAGCCTCAGGCCAAACAACCAACAAGGTGTGAACACAGCCCCATGCATTAGCAGAGAAGCAAATTAAAGTTTTACTGAGCTCTGCCCACCAAATCAGATTAAAGTCTTACTGAGCTCTGCCCACCCAGCCCTACCCACTATCAGTCCCTCCCATCAGGAAGCACGCACGAGCCTCCTAGATAGCTTCCTCCACAAGAGGGCAGACAGCAGTATCAAGCAGTATCAGCAGTATTTCCTCTTGTGGAACTGAAAACCACAGCCACAGCCACAGAAAGAAAGAGAAAATGAAAAGGCAAAAGACTTTGTACCAGATGAAGGGACAGGATAAAGCCCCAGAAAAACAACTAAATGAAGAGGAGATAGGCACCCTTCCAGAAAAAGAATTCAGAATAATGATAGTGAAGATGATCCAGGACTTTGAAAAAAGACTGGATGCAAAGATTGAAAAGTTTACCAAAGACCTAGAAGAATTAAAGAGCAAACAAGCAGAGATATGCAACACAATAACTGAAATGAAAAATACACTAGAAGGAACCAATAGCAGATTAACGGAGGCAGAAGGGCGAATCAGTGACCTGGAAGACAGAATGGTGAAAATCACTGATGCAGAAAAGAATAAAGAAAAAAGAATGAAAAGAACTGAGGACAGCCTAAGAGACCTCTGGGACAATGTTAAACGCACCAACATTCGCATGATAGGGGTCCCAGAAGGAGAAGAGAGAGAGAAAGGACCTGAGAAAATATTGGAAGAGATTATAGTTGAAAACTTCCCTAATGGACGAAAGGAAATAGCTACCCAAGTCCAGGAAGTGCAGAGAGTCCCAGGCAGGATAAACCCAAGGAGAAACATGCCAAGACATATAGTAGTCAAGTTGACAAAAATTAAAGACAGAGAAAAGTTATTAAAAGCAACAAGGGAAAAACAACAAATAACATGCAAGGGACCTCCCATAAGGTTAACAGCTGATTTCTCAGCAGAAATTCTGCAAGCCAGAAGGGAGTGGCATGATGTATTTCAGGTGATGAAAGGGAAGAACCTATAAGCAAGAATACTCTACCCAGCAAGGATCTCATTCAGATTCGATGGATAAATCAAAAGCTTTACAGACAAGCAACAGCTAAGAGAATTCAGCACCACCAAACCAGCCCTACAACAAACGCTAAAGGAACTTCTCTAAGCGGGAAACCTAAGAGAAGAAAAGTACCTACAGAAACAAAAACAAAACAATTAAGAAAATGGTAACAGGAACATACATATTGATAATTACCTTGAATGTAAATGGACTAAATGCCCCAACCAAAAGACACAGACTGGCTGAATGGATACAAAATCAAGACCCATATATATGCTGTCTACAAGAGACCCACTTCAGACCTAGGGACACATACAGATGGAAAGTGAGGGAATGGAAAAAGATATTCCAGGCAGATGAAAATCAAAAGAAAGCTTGAGTAGCAATAGTCATATCAGATAAAATAGACTTTAAAAAATGTTACAAGAGACAGGAAAGAACGTTACATAAAGTTCAAGGGATCCATCCAAGAAGAGGAGATAACAATTATAAATATATATGCACCCAATATAGGAGCACCTCAATACATAAGGCAAATGCTAACAGTTATGAAAGAGGAAATGCAAGGCAGAAATAGAGACATGGATGTAGAGAACAAACACATGGACACCAAGTGGGGAAAGCGGGGAGGGTTGAGGGGGATGAATTGGGAGATTGGGATACCAGATTGTACACTCTAAATATATGCTGTTTATTGTCTGTTAATTGTATCTCAGTAAAAGTTCTTTTAAAAAAATGAACTTGAAATGGATCATAGATCCAAACATAAAAACTAAAAGTATAAAACTTCCAGTAAAAAAATTTGAGAAAATCTTTGTGACCTTGAGGTGAGCAGAAAGGTTTTAGAATACAAAAGGAATAAACCATTAATGAGAAAAAAATTGATAAATTAGACTTCATGAAAATTAAAAATTCTTTTCTCCAAAAGACATTAAGGAAATGAAAAGGCAAGCCCCAGAATTGGAGAAAGTATTTGTGATCCATGTATAAGGATGTATTCAGAATATATAAATAATTCTTCACCAAAGAAGGTAAATGAATAGCCAATAATCACATTAGTTACCAGGGAAATTAAAATTCAAACCACAATGCAAAATCCTGCATACCCATTAGAATGAATAAAATTAAAAAGACCAACAATGTCAAATATTGAGAAGGATGGTGGAACAACTAGACCTCTCATACATTGCCGCTGGGAGTATACAATGGTATACTCTAGAGAGCAGTTTGTCAGTCTCTCATTAAGTTAAAACACAAACTTACCGTACGCCCCAGGAAGTCCATTCCTAAATATTTCCAGCATGCTCAAGAATGAGATCAGATAATAGTTTTATTTTTCTTACTAAGTTATATTTTTGCATCAATAGTATGCAGAATTCATAAGTTGAATTTTAAACTCTCTTTTCCTGTGTTTTATCAAAATTTATGTAGGAGTTATCGTCCTTAAAATTAAAGTGGAATTTATTCTGTGAAGCTTCTAGAATATGATGCTTGTATAATGGGTAGCTCTTTGAAAATTTCTCATTTTCCTGTTTCTTGGTTTGCTTATTTAGATGTTCTATTTCTTTTTTCATAATTCAAAATAATACCTATTTTCTTAGAAAATTGTCAGTTCCACTCATTTTCAAATTTATTGGGAAGATATGACTAAATTGGGCTTTTTAAAAAATAATTTTCTTAATTTCCTTTGTATCTGTCTCTTGATACACTCTCAGTTCCTTTTTTGTGTTTTAAGGTTGCCATGACTACTTTTAAAAAATCAGTTAGCCCTAGATTTATTGTCTATAGTTCTTTTTCATAGAACAATCTCTTGAATGTATTATTTTGACAGTTTTTTTTATTCTTAATTCATTCATTTCCTTAGCTTTTCTGATTCTTCTACTTTATTGCTAAGGTTTATTATTCTTTTTCTGACTTTCTTAGCAGAACATTCAGAATGCAATTGTTTTCATTTTTTCTTATTAAATAGTATAAAATTTTCAAGTTATGAGTTTTTCTCAGATAACTGGTTCGCTTGATTCCCGTGTTCTCATAATAGATCTTTATTAATGTTTTATATATTCTGTAGTGTCATATTTTAATTCTTATTTGACCCAAGGGTAGTTTTAGACCCTTTAATTTTTTCTAGTTGAAACCTTGAGTTGTCTCTGTAAACACTCACAGTGATAGCCGGTAATTTCAGTTTTGCCTTATCTTCCTTGTGCTGTTTAGCCCATGGCGCAGACTTCTCCTGTGAAACCAACCAGAATTGGTACAAATATGTGGGTCAGACCTTTTTCCATTTCAGAGTAGTCAGCACCTTAGAGGAGGATGCACTTACAAGACTAAATAAATAACTAGGGAATTGAGCATAACTACCTATAAAAACTGAAACAAGAACAAAAACAGGGACTCCTAGGATTTAAAATAAGCATGGTAAATATCGTGGACAAAACACTGAAATAAAAAGAGACACATGTTTAATTCATGTGATTATGCAAGAGATAGGGATATGTGGGTGATTAAATGGTTTGATAAAATTTTTGTTTTCTTAATAAAAAGCTGAGGAAGAAGAAAAGCAAAAGGAAAGTATGTCTCTAATAACCTAGAACAAATGTTCTAGTTAATATCAACATGAAGGGAACTGAGTGGGGAGAAGACCAAGGGATTTATCAGAGTGGTGGAGTGCTTGTTTTGTCAGTGGGAAGAGATACGTCTTGATAAGTTGAAGGAGTTCTTAGGAGCACATGAATGAGAAAATGTGATATAAGTTAAGGGTGTTCTAAGAACAAATTTATATAGTTTTAAACCATCACAAGAAAACACTGTTTACTTAGGAGAAAAAGGAATGGAATTAAAAAAGGAAAGAAAAGAAGGAATAGTAAATGGAAAACGTGAACCTAAGTAGTGTTGAATGCTGACTCCTAGAATATCACCAAGATAACTTGTTGATAAATAAAGCTGAGTTTGACGCTGACCATGGTGAGGGCGATCACTATCTCACCAGAGCCTTAGTAAGCCCCTCAGATGGTGGAGGACAAGATTGAGATAGACACTGAGATTTTAAGTCTTGGTTAACAAGGGCCTTTCAGTTGTGGGGTTATGGTTGATTATGGCTTGGTTATGAGTGGGTAAAGATCATGATATAATAGTTGAGGATTGGTAAGCGGAGAATTTAGAGGCAAGGGGTTTAGAGTTTTGGAGTGTTAGCCATCATTTGATACTTTCTGTTAAAGAGGTGATGAATCTTTCAAGAAGTTCCTGGAATGAACAACAAACTTATTTTGCAGCTTCTTTCTTTCTGAGCAAGAGTTTCCTGAAAGAGTAAACTCATGTTGATGAAGACAGTGTAATAGCAGAGTCATGTTAATGTAGACAGTAAGCTGTGTGAGTGATTTTCATTTTCAGAAGGTAGAAATAATAATTGCATTCCTGGGGTTAGGGAGGACCCAGCTGCTCCATGTTATTTGTTCTTTTACTACACTGCTAGATTTGTCTTGCTAGTATCTTATTCAAGATTTCTGCAGTTGTATTCATTAGCAAGATTGGCCTGTTCTGTTTTCTTGTATTTACAGTATCTGGTTTTGGTATCAGTTAGGCTAGCTTTGTTGAATTAATTCCTCCCCTCCCTGAAGCATTTTCTTTAAGATCAAGATGATTTCCTTCCTGAATATGAGTAGATCTTACTATTTTGATATTCTCTACTCATTTTATTTTATGACTTCCTTTTTTAATAACCTGCTTTTTGATTGTCAAGGATTACTGTAGTTTATATTGCACAATGGTTATATAACCTTGTTATACTTTTATTATTATTTTAAGTATATTCTTTGCCCTTTCTATGAATCTGGACCAAAAGAGCTTGTCTTCTGACTTAGCTTATCATCTTGAACCACCCTCCCCATTTCCTAAATTAATTCTCTTTCTTCCCCCCAATCTATCTCAGTTAAGTAGATAGGTAACTCATTTTCTGACCAGGAAGAAAATTAAGGAGAATTATAATTTTAGTTTTCCTTTATCTTCTTATTAGTTATCAGTGTGTCATCTTTAGGAAAATGTTTTAAACAGTGTGTTTTATCTATTCTTATGGAAAAGTGAACCATGTTGGGTATTTTTTTTTTCATCCTTATATTCCTACTTTGATTTACTTTTAATATATAAAAAAATTAAAATAGACCTTGTATGAAGGACATCTTTTTAATGACATTTCTCCCCCCCCCCCACTTCCTGCCCCAAATATAGGAAGTTCACAGATGGGTGCTACTATAGTAGATGCTTTGGATACCCTTTATATTATGGGACTTCATGATGAATTCCGAGATGGGCAAAAATGGATTGAAAACAACCTTGATTTCAGTGTGGTGAGTATACAATTCATAATTTATTTGATTAACTATGAAAAGGCACAGTCTGTAACAGTAGTTTTGAGTGTTATAATAGCAGTTTAAGGAAATCTTAAGTCCGCCTTCTTTTGCGATTGTCAGTTGTTTACTTTTTGCACAAAATAGATACCCTTTCTCACCATTTTCCTTTTACTTTTCTTACCCTTATTATTTAAGGTAATGTGTTGAGTGTGTTAAGGCAAGAGTTAGGGTGAAAAAGCACATTGAACTAAAAATATCAGGAAACCATAAATTACTTTATAAATAATAAGTGTTTTATTATTTTTTAAAGGTATAATGATTTGGCACAATTTTTTTAAACTTTTTTGAAATTTTTATTTTATTTTTTAAATTGAAGTATAGCTGGTTTACAGTGTTGTAGATTTGGCACAGTTTTGAAGAGCCTTCATAATTAGGCAAAAGCTTCCAGCATTTTGGCATAGTTGTTTGTGGTACTGCTTAGGTTTGAAGCCCAGCCTAGCTACATTCTAGTGCTACTTGGGAAACCGACCTGTAAGTAAGTGCTACTTATTCTTTCTAAACCTGTCATAAAATTGGAATCCTATTGCAATATTGTGAGGATTATTTGAGATAATCTGGTACATATTCAGTGTTCAATAAATGATTGCAGTCTTTTCATTGTTACCTAAATGTTCACCTGAAAGATGTGTGGACTACTTTGTCATATTCATTAGTATCTTTTATGATATTTGTACTTGCTGTTCCTTGTGACTGCAGTGAGAAGCCACTCCTTACGTGTTTTTCTCTTGGGCAGACTGTATCGTTCAAATTGTGATTTAAATCCATAATTATTTCTTCTCTGATGCCTTTCCTGATGCTAATTAGACAAAAATTGATTACTTTCTTTTATATTATTTTAGCATTTTGGACATATCTCAGAACAGTTTTTATTATCAGGTTTACGTTTGGCTGTGAATGACAGAGATCTAGTATAAAATAGCTTGAACAAGACAGGTGTCTGTTTCTCTTTCATGCAAATCAAGTACAGAGATAAGCAGTTTAGGCCTGGTTTGGGTACCTCCTCGATGACCAAGGACCTAGGATTCTTTGCATTATTGCTCTGTCAACTTCAGTATAAAGCTTCAACCGCATTGGTACAAGGTGATTCCTCAAGATAAGGTGGATAAACCTTCCAGTTGCAGAAAGGAGGAAGGGATAGAGAAAAGATATGTGACTGTTCAGAAGTTGGTTACCCTATTTTTGTTTATATATTATTGAGTGAATCTTACTCATGGCCCCACCTTACTGTAAAGGGGGATTGAACAATGTAGCCCCCCCTCCCCGTATAGTTATGTATCTCTTAGAGATTATGCTTTTTAGTATCTTGTGTTAAGAAATCCCTGCTCCAGGGTCATGAAGATATAATTCTATATTTAATTCTAAACATTTTAAAGTTATGCTTTTGCATTTAGGTCTTTAGTCCTCATATAGTTGAGTTTGTAAGTAGGTTAAGATAGGCAACTATCTATTGATCCTAGCACATTTATTTTCCTACTATTTATACATGCTACAGTAGTCATGTATTAGTTATATTAGTCTACTCTTTTATATTGGCTTTTCTCTTTATCCCTACATCAATATTTTAGTAGTCTAAATATTTGTTGTAGTCTTAACTATAGTATTTTTATAAGAAGCTTGATATCTGTATCTGAATGTTGATATCCGATCTTATTCTACTTGGAAATTATTCTAACAATTCTCAGTCCTTTGTTCTTTTAAGCTCTGGAAAACTTGAAATTTTGATGAGGATTGCATTCAATTTATAGATTAATTTGGAGAGAATTGGTGTTTGTGAACCTCAAATACTCCTGTTTGTTAATATAGCAGCTTTATTATGCTTAATAATTTGTTGGTATATCATTGTGTCAGTTGGCTCAATCAAGAACCAGAACTGTAGAATTTTTTTAATTAGAGGTTTAGTGTTTAGAATTGTTAACCAAGTAATGAGGCACTGAAAAGACAGAAAGAGAACATTGTGGTATTACAAAATGTAGGAACTACAATAAATAGCTGCCATGCCTGGAACTGTGAGAACAACAGGAAGAAGTTGAGATCGTTAAAATTTAGTAGCTTGGGACTCTGTTTTTGATACCTTATGAGTTCTTAAAAGGGCCTTCTCAGAGCTGGGACTCAGACCTCTGAGGAGGGGGTACCTAGCTAGAGCTTGGTATCTCTGAAGGGCACAAGGATGCTGATTTGGGGAATGTGGCAGGGGAACTGTAACAGGGAACCAACTCCTGCTGCCAGGGTGAAGAACCATGGTTGGTTTGACACTCAGAAACTAGAAGAAAACTGGAAGGAATAAGTTCCTTTTCCTTTCTTCAGCCTTGTGTTATCTTTGTAGAACTTCCTATGATTGGCAGGGCCTATGAGGGAGCCAGCTGGCAAATGAGAAATGCATTTGAAAAGTTCTAGTTTTAGTATTCCAAAGTGGAGTGTAGAAGCATGGATTTGAAGCTGAGAAAAAATAGCTTAATAATGAGCACATTTCCATTCTTTTACATTTAACCTTTCTGTGTCATATGTTTTAGCCATGTATTTATGTTTAGTGTGTATTTAGATTTTGTTAATTTTATCCAGTCTTGGAGTCTTTAACTGTTAAGCTTGAAATATTTAATTTAGCATAACATATTTTTAGAGTTGGATCTTCCATCATTTTGCTACCTATATCATTATTGTACTTCTCATTTGCCTTTATTTTCAGTCTTCCTTATTTTGGATTACATTACTTCATGTCTCTTTTTTCCTCTGCTAGTTTTAGTTTCTCTTTTTTCCCTCTACTAGTTTGACTTTATACTTTCCAGTTCCATTCATTTTGGGGTTAGCCTTAAAATTTTAATAGGTATGCTTTCCAAAGTTTAAAACTAATTAGTTTCTCTGTCCTTCTTATGAAAAACCTAAGGATCTTGGAATGCTTTAATTTAGCTCATCTCCCTCTTGTCTTATGTGTAACTGTTGTCTGGTTGGTCCCAACTTGTGTTTGAAACTTACAAATTAAGTAATGAATAAATAAATGTATTTATTGATGCCTTCTCTGTGACAGGCACTGTTCTAGAGCTGTGGATACAGGAATGAACAAAACAGAGCCTTATCTCTAGTTTATACTAGTTTATATTCTAGTTTGGGGAGAAAAATAGTAAATACATATTCAAGTTATATTGAATATGTAGCATATCAGATAGTGATAAGTGCTTTTTCTTAAAGAAGAGTAAGTAGGATTGGTGTAAGCAGTGGTGAGAGATTGCTGTTTTATACCCAGTGGCTATTGAAGGTGACATTTCTGAGAAGAGACCCAAGGAAAGCCATGTGGATATGAGAGAGCCAAGCTTTCTCCTAATAGATATTATAGCTGAGTATAGAATTAGAGGTTGATGATTTTCCCTTAACCTTTAAAAGATACAGTTCCATTGTCTTCCTGTTTCTGTTATGTTATTGAAAAGTATGCTAACGTTTAATTTTTAAAAGGTAATCTGTTTTTTTCCCTTGTTTTAATATTTTCTTTTTTTTTTTTGCATCCCCCAACCCCGTGTCCTCCAGTCCATTCTCTGCATCTGCATCCTTATTCTTGTCCTGTCACTTATTCTTGTCCTTCACTCTGTCAGAGTGAAGTAAGCCAGAAAGAGAAAAACAAATATTGTATGCTAACTCATATATGCGGAATCTTAAAAAAAAAAAAATGGTACTGATGAACCCAGTAATATTCTCTTTTTTTGCTTTGTTGTTCTATAATTCCATTACCATTCTGTATTTAGATTATTCCTTAAAGGACTCATAATGTTTTATCAGTCTGAGCATTTTGTTTTCATCAATTTAGGACTATTCTCAGTCACTGCTCCTGTGAATAATGCCTCTTCCTCATTCTCTCCCTTCTCTACCTCTAGAACTTCACTTATCTTCTGTCTTTTATCAGGGAAGGTATGAATTTTACAAACAAAGAATTATATAGTATTCATATAGTAAGTATTAATTGGGGGAATAGTACGGAGTAAAGAATATTAGTGATGAGGGATTACTTCACTATTTTATATTGTGTGGTCAGAAAAACTTTCCTAGTGATAATTTGCTCGGAGATCTGCAGGTAAAGTGTAAAGACTGACACAAGTGATTTGACAGTTCTCAAACAGCATTTGATAATAAAGTGAGTCAGAGGGGTTCTTGGTAGGAGAGGATGTCAGAGAGGTTGTGGGGAATCTGATTATGTTGGTCTAATAAGTCGTTTTACCCTGAGTGTAACCATAGGTCATTGTAAGGTTTTGCACAGAGTAGTAACCTATGCTGACTTAAGATTTAAAAGGCTCACCACTCCAGCTGTACAGTGCTGAATAAATAGAGTGCTGCGAGGAAGGTAAGGGTAAAGTCAGGGAAACTGCTGGGAGGGTATCATTCTTTCAGTGAGTGAGAGAGGCCCTCTCTCCCTCTTTCCCTTCTTCTCTCTATAAAGTGAATGTCTACTATGTACCCTGCAGGATGCTATATATTGGGAATATATGACCTGGTATAAACCACTTTGCTTTCAAGGATGGGGTGGGATGACAGTTATGTTATTAAAAAATTACATTACATTGTGAAAATTCTGTATTAGAGAATTATGCTTGTGTTAGCAAATGATGTCTTCTGCCTTTGGATGTTGGAAAGACTTCAGGGTAATATATATTTCCTTTTAATTTTTATTTAAAAATTAATTATGAATGGTATTTTTCTATTAGTCAGTTTTGTATATTCTGTGGATTCTTTGGTCATTTTCTTTGCCATTTCTACTTTTCTTTTGACACATTAGAATCTTTTTCAGCAATATTTTTAGGCATATCTGAATACAAACCTATAGACTCTATGTGGTAGGGTAATTAATACTGCTATATTTGTGGCAAATTTCCTTCAGTTTGTTTTTTGCCTTTTGATTTTGATTTTTTTCTTATAGGTAATTTTCATTATGGGGAAATTCAAGTCATCTATCATTTGTTATCAATGCTATTGATTTTATGCTTACAAAGTACCTGCTTTCTCAAGGCAGCATAGATATATTGTCACATTTTCTTCTTTTTTTTGCAGTTTTCTTCTGTATTTCCTTCTAAATTATTTGAATTTCATATGTATATATGAAATGAGTATCCACATTAATTTCTTACCTAGGAATCAGTTTTTTCAACATTATTAATTGAAAAATCTATCATCTTGCCATTATTTTTTGGTACATCCTTTAACATTGATTAAGTTATATATACTAGAAAAATATTTAAAATTCATGAGGAGAGATAGAAGTGAAAATGGACATTATAGTATGGTGATTGGAACAGAAAGAGACCAGTACAGAGAGCACTATTCCAAAATTTAAGAAATGGAGGTTTTCATAAGGAAGAATAGTCAGCAGCATCAAATATCTTGCTAACTTGACAATAATATGTAAGGCACATGAGAATGGCACATGAAAATGGCCCATTGATTATGGCAATTAGGAAGCTGTGCTGACAGCAATAGAGGAGTTTCAGTAACATTAACAAATGGGAGGTGAGGCTGCAATTGCATGAGAAATGAAGATGTAGAAAGTGGAAAAAAACATTCTCTGCAGAATGTTTGTGAGCAACATATGAAGTATTGAAGATATTTTGAAACCTTTACAACTTTATGTGTATGTGAAAATTTTCAATATGTTTTCACAGAATTCAGAAGTGTCTGTGTTTGAAGTCAACATTCGATTTATTGGAGGCCTACTTGCAGCATATTACCTTTCAGGAGAGGAGGTGAGCAAAATCAAGTAATACATTGTTTGGGGGGGAAAGGTTGTGAATGGAATTTAGTAAAATGAAAGATTTCCCTAGCAGCGTGTCATCTTTTTAAAGTGTCTAATATTGAACTAATCAACAGGTTTGCTTAAATAACTAGATCTTCAGGTAGAGCTCTGTTCCTTCGGAGTAATGATTTTTCCATTCTCACAATCTCACTAAAGCAAATTCATCACAGATCCTAGCATCATATACACCATGTCTCCTCTGTAGGAGTAATCCTTCCCCAGGATTTGCCATTGCAATTAATTACATGGTTGAAACAAAAGGAGAAAATAAATTAATAAGATTAGAATTAAGGAATAAATCAGTAAGAATGAATGTGGATCCTCCTAAATCTAAAAATTAATTAATAAAACTGCCTATTTGGAAATTGAATACAATTTATTGCTGTAAATTAAAAAAAGCAAAACAACTCTGAATTCTCCTTTATGGAAGTCTTAGACACACTTGAGACTTACAGTGATGGAGAAGTGGGTGTAAGAAATCTGTTTTTACTACTCAGATAGTTTAAAGGATGGGGTTGGAGAGTGGGAGAAAGAGAAACTTAAAGGAGGAGGTTATAGTCATTTCTGTTGTGTTTTCTGAGAAACTGCTTTGCCCATAGCATTAATTGGTTTGTTGGTCTAAATGATTGTAAGATAGCTTTGTAAATTTAAGAAAACTCACTTTTTATTATATGTTTTATAAAGATGAATTTTTACATTGTCTTCAGTTTTTATTTTTGTGTTTAACTTTAAAGTAGTCATTTTTAGGATTGTTTTTCCCTTTAAGGCTTCTAGATTTTGGTCGTTAGAAAGCTTTCCCTATGTCTGTATTACTACAAAACAAATATTTCCACTTCTGGATTTTTATGATTTTGTATGCTTATATTTAAATATTCCATCTATCTTTATTTTTGTGTATAAAGAGTAAGATACCCATGTACTACTTTTTGTAGAAGAAATATGTTTGAAGATGGTGATATTTAAAATACAACATTAGGTAAATAACATTTTTCTTCCTTAATATATGATTTCACTGTCAGACTTTACTATATATTTGATTATACCTCCAACCTATCTTTTCTTAGGTGTGTACATATTTAGGACTGTTATGTCTTCTTGGTGAATTTGTTTTTCTTATTGTTTTAAAATTTTTCTCTTTATCTCTGTTCATATTCTGTTCTTTAGTTTGATACTGTTATAGTTACTTTGACTTTCTTTCAGGTACTGTCACAGGTGTATCTTTTAACGTATGTGAGTCTGTTGAAGGCATTTTGCATCTCTGTTTTATCTTGATTTTTAAAATTATTATTTCTAATATTTCATTTGACCTTTACAGTTTTCATTTCTCTTCTAAAATTCCTCATTGTCTTAATGCATGTTTTCCACCTTATCCACTAGGTCTTTTAACACAGTAATTATAGTCATTTAAACTTGTGATTTTTTTCAACACAGAAAAATCACTTGCTTTGTCTCTAGAAAGTGGATGGATTTTTCTTACTTGCTTAAGTATTTAAAATAATTTTTTATTTAATGCAAAATATCATGTATGGATGGAAGGAATAGTAAAGACTGAGCTTAATAATATATATGCCTGAAAAATAGCAGGCCTGATTCAGGAGCTGAGTCAGTTTAGTCTGAGTTGAACCAGGTTTTTTATTGCGAAGATTACCAGCAGTGTAACACTGGCTTCCAGTTCCTCTAACACTGCCTTGTAATCAGAGTGGGCCTGTTCTGCAGGCAAGATTTTCTTAATGGTCTTGCTCTACCCTCCACTTCAGGCGTTCCCGGTATGCCTCTGTCTCAGAGAGGGTCTGCCTCTACACCCTGTTCCTCTCCCAGCCATGAGCTGCTGTTGTTTGCTACTCCATGCTTCTTCATCTTTACCAGGCTAAACATTATATGACGTCTTTGAGACAGAGCATTTTTTTCTTACTTTCTTGCTTGTCTGTGTAGAGGAAATACTGAATTGTTTTTGTGTACTGACTTATTTTTATACCAAAAAGCATATGATTCAAAATTAATTATGAACAGCTTATGAAAAAGAAGTGTCAGCCTCTTCTGTTTCATTAGGCTCCTTATCTGAAGGTGGAAGCAAAATGTTGAAATTTCGGTTGCAGTTGTCATAGGAAAACACTAAAATGCTGAAAAAGTATACGGTGTTACCAGTATCTCCATCTTTGCAGTTTTCATGCCTCAGACTTAAGGAAGAAACATTTTGAAGTGGAGGGAGCACAGGTACTCTGGAGCTGAAGGTTTAAGTCTCTGTTTTGCCGCCCTTTCATAATGATGTTTGTCAAGCCACTTACCTTCTGCAACTTAAGTTTTGTCCTCTACAGAAGTGTGAGAGACTTCACCTGAGAGTTGTGGGGATTAAATTACCTGACGGTGCCTAACAGTATCACCAGACTTAATAGAGACTACTTCACGTTTCCTCTCCCTTTGGCTTTTTCCTGTGTGGTAAATATACTATGTTTCTAACAGCTGGGAAATCTTTTTGCTTATTTAAAAATAGATATCATAAGTTAATTTCTTAGGATAGCGTCTACTCTGCTAAGAAGCAGAGAGAACAGGTTTTACTTTTCTTTCTCATACAATCAGATTTTGCTGACCATTTTACTCTTCCACTTGATTATCTTACATTGAAAGCTCTGATCCATATTTATTCTGGGAAACCAAAAATAAAGCCCTAAAATTTGCTAAAAATAAATAAAACATTGAATATGAGATTATTCTAATACTGGATAGACAGTAAATGCCTCTGTCTCGCATAAGAAAGAAAATTAACTATAATTTGTAACGTGGCAAAGTACCATTCTTATATTTAGGTAGAGTGTAAGTAGAATAGAGAACATTTTACATACATTCTATGTTTTGGTATGGGGAACCAAATGAGGGTTATATGCCATCCTAACAAAGTGTTCCTCTGTCCTATGATTTATTAATATTATAAATATGAAGCTTTATCATTTAATTTTCTCAGAACAAGGCTATTTATTTTAAATATTCACAAGTTAAAAAATCTTGATGATTTATTATGTTTACTTGATACTAGCCTCAAATATATGACATTTCTTTTACAGTATTGTTTCTTCTCATTTTTCAGTGGTTATCAAAGTGGCATGCCTTCCTGAATAAGATAATAATGTAATTTATGTGGATAACTGCATCTGAAATCTGTCAGATAAACTAGAGAAATGGTTATGGGGAGTTTAATACATGTCTCACAGAATATAAAAACAAAATGAAAGAAACAACAACAGCAGAATTTTTCTTTACTAAAACACAATTGTGTACTTTGTGTCCTGTAGGTAAGATTGCTTCTGTATAAGTTCAGGGATATTTTCTAAGACAAATAGAATGTCCCTCTTTCACCCTAAAGTTCTGAGTAAAAAAGAGAAATGTTATAGTGTTAATTTTTCCTGGTTTAAATATTAGCCATTATTGTCCTTATTGCACTAATTTTCATTTCATTTTTGCTTCAGAAGTTATTGCAATTTCCACTGAAAATTTGACCACTGCATTTTCTATGGATGCGTTGGTAATTGGACAAAACATTCCACTAAGCTTTGCTGACCCAGATACCATTTTAAATATACTCTCCAACATTTCGTCTTAAATATGTGAGTTCATCTACACATTTGTATACATTCATACATGTTTAAAGTCAGAATACTAATACCAATTCACAGTTGATTATGGTTACGATTACTGGTTTGATCAGATGATAGAGTTTACCATATGATCATCCCAGTAGATGCAGAAAAAGCATTTGATAAAATTCAACATCCATTCATGATAAAAACTCTCACCAAAACGAGTATAGAGGGAACATATCTCAACATAATAAAAGCCATTTATGACAAACCCACAGCCAACATAATACTCAATGGCAAAAAGCTGAAAGCCTTTCCAATAAATGCTGGAACAAAACAAGGATGCCCACTCTCACCGCTCCTATTCAACATAGTATTGGAAGTCCTAGCCATAGCAGTCAGATAAGAAAAAGACATAAAAGGTATCCAGATTGGAAGAAAAGAGGTAAAACTATCATTATATGCAGATGACAGGATACTCTATAGAGAACCCTAAAGTATCCACACAAAAACTGTTAGAACTAATAAATAAATTCAAGCAAGGTAGCAGGATACAAGATTAATATACAGATATCTGTTGTTTCTTTATACTAACAGTGAAATATCAGAAAGAGAAAGTAAAAAAATCGTATTTAAAATCATGTCAGAAGACAGAGTTTAGAGCTACCACAGGTGTTAGAAATTTAGGGGTAAAGTCCAGGGCAGGAGGGAGCCACAGAGAAAAAGCCCTAAACTCCGCATGCATGAAGCTGCGTATTTAGACCACATTATTTCCCTATATGTTTTTAGAGCTGTACCATAATTTTCTCCCTGAAATAGACTCTCACCCTTCCACGTTCTCTGCCTGGTAAAGAACTTAAAAGCTGGCAGTGTATTTATTTTAAGCAACTCTTTTGAAGTTAATTTACATACAATAAAATGCACCCACTTTAAATGTATAGTATATAATCAAATATACTATGATATGCTGTTGGAGAGAATACAAATGATACAAGCTTTTTGGAAAATAATTTAGCTTGTGTCAGAGTAACATTTAAAATTTAAAGTTCTCTGACTCAGTAACCCACTTCTAGGAATCTATTATCTAAAAGTAACAACGTGGATACATAAGGTATACTCAGAAGGATTTTTTCATTGCATTAGTGTTTGTAGTAGCCAATGTTTGAAAATAGGTAGTAGCCAGTGTTTGCAAAGACCTGAATATTCATCTAGGGGAACAGGTTGAATAAATGGATACATCTACTACTGTAGAATACTGTACAACTGTGAACATAAGCTTGATTTATTTCAACCAGGAAACATATGCTTGATACACTTAGTGACAAAAGCAAGTTTAGACCAATACCTTGGGGGGGTGTGTGTGTGTGTGTGTGTGTGTGTGTGTGTGTGTGTGTGTGTTCCATTCATCCCGTCAGTTAGCCATTGCAGTATTTGGGGCAAGAAATAATAGCAACTTGGAATAGGATGGGTTGTAGAGATGAGAGGTAAATGATATTGAGGAAGATAGATTAAAAAGGATTGGGTGATATTTTGGAGGGGGAAATGAGGCAGAAGGAGGAGTTGGTCCTGCCTCCAGTTTTCTGGGTTTTGGTACTAGACCGATGGTGGGGCAGTTACTGGATATTGAAAACTTTAAGAATACTGGATTGGGAGAGGAAGCTCATCAGTTCAAGTGTTTTGAATTTGAGGGGACTTTGCTATATTTAAGTAGAAATAAGTAGTAGACAGATGTAATGGATCTGGTACTCAGTGGAGAAGTCTTAACTGGAGATAAAAATTTGGGAGGCAGTTGCTTTGCTGATAACTGAAAACAAGCACACATGAACTTGCTGAGGGAAACAATTTAGAATAGGAAGAGAAGGGGACCTAGACTCAACCCTCAAGAAGTACAACATTAAAGGTCAAGAATGAGGAGGATGAGTGAGGCACGGAGATTGTAGTATTATTTATTGTATTTTAAGGAGGAACTAGTCAATAATGTCTGAAAATGCTCTTTGCTCAACTGTGCATCTAATCCTTAGCAAGATCCTTTTAAGTAAAATGATGGGGACAGAAACCAGGTTGAAATAGGTGGAGCAGTGAGTGGCAGGAGAGGAAATGGATACAGTAAATTAGGCAATTTTGTAAAAATTGGAAAGGTACTTATAATATTATGTTAGTAGCAGGAAAGGAAAGAATAAAAAATCCAATTACATAAAATATTGTATGCTTGTACAGAAAAAAAAGAGGATGGTAATATATCAAAATATTAATAGTATTTGGTGCAGAATAGAGGAACTATGTGTGATTTACATTTTTTTTCCTTTTTTTTCATTTTCCTGTTTTAAATAAGTAGTATTTAACAATAGGTAATAGCAAAATATGTATTATTTATCAGTCAGAACAAATCGGAAACAGAATTAAGAGACAGAGGTAGAAAGCATGCCAGTTATTTGAACAGAGAGAATTTTATATAAAGAGTTATTAACTAGGTATAAAGTTAGATTAGGTAGAAAGTGCTAGACTAAAAAGAATAAGGTATCATGGCGGTGGCTCCTACAGGAAGCACCCGAGGCTGAGGCACTATGGGCAAGAGGTTTTTAGTTACTGAAACCGGGAAACTTTAAGAGGAAGGGCTCTACGGAGCTGACACTCAGACCTCTGGTGAAAGTGTGCTGGCAGGTGTCTTTGGAGTGAGGATTGAGGGTGATGAAGCCGGTTCTGCGAGTGTTGGGAAAACTGCAAGGTGAATTCAGCTACTGCTGCAGGAAGGCACCTCTGTGACCGCTGATGTGGAAGGTTGAGGAAAGCAGTCCACTGTGGGGCCTGTGCACCTCTGTACACTTCTGCTGGGACTACCAAGAATAAAGCCCCTGACTACTCTCCCCAGCTCATCAGGGTTATGCTTGCAGGGGTGAATTAATGTCTTGAATAGGCTTGCTTTCACTTAACTCTGAAAGAGATTCTCCAAACACAGTGTTCTTCTGTGAGGCAACCCACTGTGCGTGCAGGAATCCATCAGGGGCCCTTTGGGTTGTCTCTGTGAGACTTAGGTGGAGGTGAGGGTGGAATGTGTACGACCAACGGAAGTAAACTTGAGGCTTCGGCTGCTGCTTTGCCGTGAATAATGTAGTCTTTTATCTCTGACGCAGTAGTCTTGTGTCTTCTGCCAATATTCATGAAACTGGCAGGCTAACTTGTTAGCAAGTATGATACAATCTTATATTTCATCATGAGTTATGAAATATTGTTTTCAGGCTCGTTAAGAGTGGGAGATGTGTTTCTACCTCTGTATTAACCAGCAGTTTTGTAGGAACCTTTACTTGGTCCTAAGAAACACCTGTCTAACCTTTAAGGATGCCCCTGTTCACAGAGATAATGAAAATTCATCTAGAATGTAGTCTAGAGAGCCAAAAAGAGAAAATAGGAAGAAGAGTTGAGAGAGAGAAAACAGATTGAGAAATTTCAATGAATGTTTTATTAGGAGTCTCAGGTGAGCTTAATGGAATAAATGATAGAGAATCAGTATTTGAAAAAATATCAAAAATAAGGAGGAAATAATAAAAGCTACCAAAGAAAAAGGGCTGATTACTTACAAAAGAATGACAACCTCCTAGCATATTATATGTTGTATGTCTGTTATGTAGTGTCCCAACTCAGATATAATAAGCAACATGAAAAAAAAAAGGGGCAGCTGACAGCAGAGTTTTCAGCAGCAATAGATGCCAGAAGACATTGGAATAATATGTTTATACTGCGGAGATAAAATAACTGCCAGTGCAGAATTTTATATTAGCCAAATGATCATTCAAGAGGGAGGACACAGTTGTGCAATAAATTAATAAAACATTTTAAGGAATTTAATTATTGACTATAAAATTAAGATTAAATAATGCACAGTATAAAATATCTCTGTCTATATCTGTATTTATATCTAATACAGAGAAATAGTAAAGCAAGAACATGAACTTGGGAGCTGGACTGCCTGGGTTTAAATTCAGGCTTACCCCTTACTGGCTGTATGACCTTGGGCAACTTAACTACTGTTTTATGCAGTACCTCGGTTTCAACTCTGTAAGATGGGAATAGCAGTAATATTTATCTCATTGGGTTGTTGTGAGGAGTAAATGGATTGATATATATGCTTGCTGTTGCCATCACCATCCCAGTATTTTTGTAGGCTATCTTAAAAAGTCCTTAGAACTTCTGTATGTTAACATTGAATATCTCAGGGGGATGGAGTTGGTATGGAGGAGAGAGAAGATGATTTACTTGTTTGTTTTAAATCTCTGTACCCTTTGGCTTCTTTAATTCGTTCAACACTTGTTGAGCATCTCAGATACACTACACACTCTTTTAAGTACTAAGAATACAACAGCGAATATGAGAAAAAAAATTGCTGCTCAACCATGGCTTACATTCTGCTGTGAGGGCAAAAGGTAATAAACAAGGTGTATATGGGAGAGAGTATATACACACATATATACACTGTTAGTGATAAGTACTCAGGAGAAGAATAAAGCATGGAAGGGAATAAGGGGTTTTAAATTTCAAATAGGATGATCAAGGAGTGCATGTGAAGATAACATTTGTGTAAAGAGGTGTAGGAGGTAACAGAGCCTTGAGGATTTCGTTTATAAGAGCATTTAGTTGAAAGGAACAGCAAGTGAAAGTTAGTGAAGAAAAAGCATAACTGGCATTCTCAGGGAGTAACAGAAGAGGTTAGTTGGGCTGAAGAAGGTCACTGGAGGGGGGAGAAAGGGAGTGAGGCCATAGAAGTAATAGATTTATTTTTTAAAAAAGGTCTTATAGCTTTTTAAAGAGCTGTGGCTTTACGCTGAATGAAATGGGAATTCATTTGAGTGTTAAGAACTCTTGACTTTATTTTACATTCCAACTCTACTAGGTTGAAAACAGGCTGAAAAACTATTGCTTTAGTAGTTTAAATACTCAAACCAAAGAAACAACTAAAGGTGTACATGGATTCTAATATTACTTACCTCCTCAAGAATCTATAGTGCTTCTGTGTTATCTATTGTGTTACCCTAAGTTTTATTGCTTATGTTTTAAAGCACTTCATAATCTTGCCACATTTTATGTTTAATCTCATTTCTTCCAGTTCTTCCAGACGTAGGTAATTCTTCTAGTCCTAATTTTTCTAAACCTAGGACCAGATTTAGCATAGTTCCATTACTGACAATTTGTTCCAGTAAAAATAACTGGGAGATTTTACATAATAGACGATGAATTCTACGTAAAAGTTTTTTTCTATGAATAAACGTTTTGGAAATCTTTATTTAAATGTTCTTGAAGCTCTTAAACATGTAAATAATTGATTCACTTTCATCAACTTATTAGTCAAGAGTCCTAGTTGCAGGAAGCAGTCTGTTTTATATAGTGATTTATTTGCGGATACTGACCAGCTAACAGAATCTTTGGGAGGGCTATGAAATCACATATTTTGTTATATAGCTTGGAAACATGCAGCCAGGAGAAATGCTTAGGGATGCTATGTGGTTTTCATGGCATGATCCAGCTCCATTCCCTCCATTGCCCACATTATCTTTGAGGCTAGGGACCAGTCACTGGAACTTCATTAGGGCTACCATAGAAGCATCAGACATCGTCACCACTGTGCTTGAAAGACCACTGCTTCTTCCTTCCAAATGTTGCATATTTATATATACTCAGCAATGCCTAGTCCTTATCTCGAACTTTAGCTGGAGTGGAGTCTGGGAAATGTTATTTATAGTTTTCCATTCTCTGCAGTGCATGGAGGTATGCTTGAAAGGTGATTTGAGTGAGTGTTGAGTATCTACCACATTCATAATAAAAGAAATGAAAATAAAAATGACGCTGGAGTATCCTTTTTCAACTATCAGATTAGCAGCAATCAAAAACTTGACAAATTTTATGTTAACGAAAATCCAGGGAAATAGCTGGTCATACATTCAGGTAGAAATATAAATTTGTGAAACGTGTGGAGAACAAATTGGCATTAACTATTAAAATTATGAGTGACTGTATCCATAGATTCATTTAATTCTACTCTAGGAATTTATCTTGAAGAGTCACATAATTTGGAAACATATTTCTATCAATAGGAGACTGACTATATAAATTACAGTATTATCTATACAAGGGCAAGTTCTGCAGCCATTAAAGAGAAGGAGGTAGAATGATTTGGAAAGATCTCCAAGGTGCAATAAGTGAAAGAAGCAAGTTGAGAATAGAGTATTTGATATTCTATGTTTGAGAGAGAGAAAGACAGACAGAAGCAACGACTGTGTGTGTGTAAACTGTAATAGAATTTCTATTTCTGAGAAATGGAAAATGAGGATTTGATGTGACAGTGCTAGGAGCTGTGTATACCATAGAACTGATTTAGCACAAAATATTTACTAGATATTTAAGAAATTGGTAGCTGTTTGCATTGTATCAATAGAAGGAAATGTGTGGTCAAGGGATAGGACTGGAAAAGAGACATGTTTTACTTTGATACTTTTTGGATTTTATATTATTTGCCTGCATTCCATACTAATTTGTTTTAAATTAGCTGTTACTGTTGTCTGCCAAACTATGTTTCTGAAAATAGGAAATATAAGGCTGTGGTATATTTATCATTAAAGATTTTGTATATTCCTAAATAAATTAAGGTAAGCATTCTGTATAAGGAATTTTTTCTCAATGACTGTAGCGTGGTGTTTTCTTTTTGAGTTGTGTACTATAATTGGTTACTGTATATGTTAACTGACAGGTAGTTGAAAATTAGAAAATATGTCACTAATTACTTCTGGAAGAGAAATAAGAATGCTTTCTGTTTAGAAAAAGCTTACGTTTATAAGTCATTTTACCATTTTGAATATTATTTTTATATGTAAAAGATATACAAAAATATGTGGTTAACAAATACATGGTATTAATATTAGTTCTTAGATAAGAACTTAGTCCCTTTGTCCTAGCATGTCCATGGTAAAGCACGAGGTAAAGAAGTAATACTATTTACTACATAATGTAATTTCTATTTACTAACATATAAATGTTAATACAAAGAGAACTGAGTTTTCCCTTTGCTTTTCTGAATTAATGGAATGAATATGAGAAAATTATTAAAACTTTTACCTTAAATTGTTACATTTTTTATTGTTTTTTTGTGTTAAAGTAGGTATTCAAGGAAATTGTAAATCATAAATGTATGAGAATATCTAATTAAAAGTTCTGCTAAGTTTTTTCTTATTTAAGGAACCTTGCAAAACATCTTAACATCATATTGCTTTGTCTACTTGCACATACTCCTCTCTAATTTATACCCCCAATAATGTTGGTGTGCTTTGTTTAATATGTCAACTTAGAACTTTGATCCAGTCCAAGCTTTCAACTACTTACTTATTTGGAAAACCTAATAATATTTTATCAAAAATACTTGACTGCAGTGAAAAGATGGAACCTTAAATGTCCAATGAATTTAAAATTAATTTGAGAGAGGATAGGCTTAGGGCATATAGAAGAACAAGTCACTTTTCCTAGTAGGATATCATGACCTAATCTCACTTTTGAGTCTCTGTAAGTCAGTAGCCTCCAAAATAAGGTACACAAATCTGTTGGTATATGCTAAAAATATTAGAAATCTTACTGTATATGTCTTGGTAATAGTACATGGTTTTGAAAGTATGAGAACCATTGATACTTAGGCAATTTATTGTTTTGTGTACCAAAAAAAGCAGCAACTGGGACCAAGGAGTGAAGCATTTATAACTCACAAAATAAACTTGGACTGTGAACATAAACATTTTCTTTTCTTTTAATAAATGTGATTGAACCTTGATGGAGAATACTGAGATATTAACATGCTTATAGTAATTCAAGGGCATTTATCCAAATTGGGTTGCGTCTCTCTTTTGTTTTAATCTTTGTACTAAGCTTTGTATACCTAGTGTTTTCTCTCAGATTTTTTTGCCAGTTGAAAATACAGAGAATATCAACACCAAAACCATGTCCTTCCCTTTCAATTAATTGTAGTTTCTGGCCATTTCACGTTGGGTATCTTTTTCCTCAGTATCCATCCACTTTACAACCATTTTCTCTGACTGCTGTATGCTCCGTGGTACCAAAAGAGATGCCAGGTTTTCCCCTCATACTTTCATGTATCCCGTACAGTGTGGTGTGCATCCTATAAGAGATCAGGAAATATTATTGACAATAACTTCATAATTTATGAATGTTCATGTTTTTATCTCAGATATTCAAGATTAAAGCAGTTCAATTGGCTGAGAAACTCCTTCCTGCCTTTAACACACCTACGGGGATTCCTTGGGCAATGGTGAATCTGAAAAGGTAAATTCTATTTTTATGTGGTTATTCCTGTTCTGAGTAAATTGGATTAACTGATTTTTTGACCTTTTAAAAAGGTATTAGAAATTTGTAATGATCAGCCCCTGCCATACTTTTTAAGACTTAAAACTGTTTTTCTCTGCATATATGCAGAAGCATATTTCTTTAAAACATTGTCTGAGTTTTAAAATATGTTCTTTACTTTGAAACAGTTCACTTGCCTTAACTGTATTCTGGTTTCTGCTGCATGTTTCTCTAAGTCTAGATTTCTGTCTCTTACAAAATAGTTGTTTAAGATTTGCTTATTCATTTCCATTTAGTGATGTAATGGATTCAGAGTGCTTTCCCTCTTTTCTGCATTGTACACGGCCTGTTGATCTTTTTCTAAGTCCAAATGGAACACAGTATACCTTAAAATCAGGGCTTCCTGTTGCTGAATGCCTTACTAATGAAAAGGCAAGACATAATTCATGACGACTATAGGGTTCTTTTTATGGTATTTATACTATTGAAGTTCAAAGTGAGGCATAATTCTGTGTCAGCTCTATTTGGGAAAACTAATCATTTTAGTCATTTTTTTTTAATGGAGAACTTTATAAAGTTTTGATTTTCACTGAGAAATCAGTATTTAATACTGAACATGAAATCTAACTTTATTATTCTTTGATGTCATGCAATATATATAATGTAAACCGCCTGTTTGTGAGGAAGAAGCTAGCTAGAGTTCCACACCAGCCTCCACAAAATGATATGGCCAAATGATGTTGTGCACATACCTGTTCTCTCTCCTTAGTTTCATAACAGATTTTCTGATGCTTCCTTCAATAGCATTGTCAGAGTTATATAACTTTCTTAGATAATAAGAATTTTCATTTAATAAACTTACAGTTTAAATCTCAGATGAAGAAAGACTGCAGGATATCATCATCATCATTATTACTAGTCTGTATAGAAAATAACCAAAAAATCCAGCATTGCAAAACCTCAAACAGATTGAGATGAAAGTAGAAGGGTTTTCAAGGACCGTGTCTTGAACCTAAGTTTAATTTTCATGTTGTTTCTTTGTATGTATTCATGCACATACATATTATTCTTGAGTTTATAGATCACAGATGTAATTACCTGTTTTTTAAAGGTTTTTGTTTTTGTTTTCTATTGAGTTCTACATGTGTCTCACGAATAGATTTTCTTCCAGCTTTGCTGTCTGAAACCAACTTATGTTCATAATCTAACATTATTTATTTCCTACAATATGATATAGCATACAGAAGCACAAAAATACATACTGGTGGAGCTTTTAAAATTTTTTATTGTTTGTTTGGATACTTCCTTTTCTACCTCTTATTTTTCTCACTCAACAAAATCTCGTGGCAGTACTCTTCCAGGTCATGCCACAAAACTTTAAATCAATCTTTGTGATGATTACATAGTGGGATATAGGATACACTATAATACACAGCTTATGCCATAATTTGTTTAATCATTCCATATCAGTGATATTTGTTTATTTCCATAATTTTGCTACAATAAACATTGTTACAATAGCATCCTATTATATATGTCCTTGTATAGTGGGGAATTTTATCTGAAAATGATTCTTAAGAATATGATTGCTGTATCAAAGGGCATATGTCTTTTTTATCTTTGTAGGATAGATTCCCAAGTGTGAAATTGCTGGATCAAAGCGTATATGTATTTTTAAATACAGTAGCAACTCTCCAGATGTTTTGTGAAAGGCTATATATAGTTCATCATATTTCTACCAACAATGTGTGAGAGTACCAAAATATCTACAAGTATACGCTCTGTTTAACTTTCAGGAGACTGATGGCTATAAAGTGTTACTATTGTTATTTTCATTTGTATTTTCTGCTTAGTGAATTTGAGCATCTTTTCATAATTTTATTGGACAACTGGATTTGTTTTTTGTGAACTGTCTGTTCCTAAGTGTTAATTGGATTGTTTGTCTTTTTCTAGTTATTTTATAGAAGAGCCTCATAGGTTATAGAATTATTTCTTTTTTTCCTTGTTCTACTACTTGTTTGTTGTCTTTATTTATAATAATTCTTCATTCCTAAGTTTTAAATTTTTATATATTCAAATATATCTTTTTTAACTTTGGGGTTCTCAGTCTTGGTTAAAAATTTGTCTTCACCTATATTTTATAGTCTCCTGGATTTCCATAAAATGTTTTTATAATATTGCTTTTTTAAAAAATGTTATCACATGATGTTGGCTGTAGATGTTTTTATCAATTGTCTTTATCAGATTGAGGAAGTTTTTTTTTTCCCTAGATAAACTGTTAAAATAACTTAGAATAAAATTATTCAAAAACTCATTAGATACTATTCTTACTAGGCTCTCTGTGAGGTGTTTTCACAATCTTAGATGTCATTTAATTTCCTAACAGTCATGTGAACTAGGTATCATAAATTCTCACATTATGGATAAAGAAACTGAGTCTCAGAGAAAGCAAATATCTTTTTTTTAATTTAATTTTTTCATTGTGGTAAAAGTCACATAATATAAAACATACTATTTTAACCAGATTTAACTGTACAGTTCAGTGGCACTAAGTACATTCATATTGTTGTGTGACTTTCACCATCATCCATCTCTTGAATTTTTCACCTTCCTAAACTGAAACTCTGCCCCCTTTAAACACTAACTCCTCATTCCTCCTCCGCTCCCCCCACCCCAGCCCCAGCATCTACCAATGTACTTTCTGACTCTATGAATTTGACTGTTTTACGTACCTTGTATAAGTGGAATCAGACAGTATTTGTCTGCACCTAATGTATATTGGAATGCATTTTTAAGGTTAACTTACTATATGTCCTGCAAGCAGATTGTACCTGCTTTTTTTTTTTTTACCTTGTGCTATACAGTAGGCCCTTACCAGCCATCTACTTCATACATAGTAGTGTACATACATCAATCCCAATCTCCCACTCCTTCCCACCCCTCTCCCCTCTTGATGTCCATACATTTGTTCTCTTTGTCTGTGTCTCTGTTTCTGCTTTGCAGATAGGTTCATCTCTACCATTTTTCTAAATTCCACATATATGTATTAATATATGACGTTTGTTTTTCTTTCTGACTTACTTCACTCTGTATGGCAGTCTCTAGGTCTATCCATGTCTCTGCAAATGGCACAATTTCGTTCCTTTATATACGGGAGGAATATTCCATTGTATATATGTACCACATCTTCTTTATCCATTCCTCTGTTGATGGACATTTAAGTTGCTTCCATGTCCTGGCTGTTGTAAATAGTGCTGCAGTGAACGTTGGGGTGCATGTATCTTTTGGAATTACGGTTTTCTCCAGGTAAACACCCAGGAGTGGATTCCTGGGTCACAGAAGATAAATATCTTGCTCAAGGTCCTTTGGCTACTTAATGGCAGGACTAGGAACCTATGTACTACATCAGTAGTTAGGATTATTATCTTTATCTTCTACATCTATTTCAACTCTTATACCAAATCATGTATTACTCTATTCTATATACACTTTAGTGATAATTCTAAGATATGGTTCTTGTCTTTAAAAAAGCTCATATTCATTCCATATTTGTCATTTGACTTACCTAATTGAATATTTATCTAGATGATACAGAGTTTAAAAAGTCAACTAGTGCTAAAAGATCTAAAACCAAAACCATCAGTCCTTCTATGAGAGAAAGATTTATATTTTTTACTTCCTCCTAAAAGTAGAAAAGACCTTAGAGAATGATTTAGAGTTCTAGTAGGAATAACACATGACCTCTGCTACTTGAACAATTAATATAAACTTGCAGTTCCAGCCATAGAATAGCTTATATCAGGTTAACTCTCACACTGAAAACAGTCATAAAACTCAGCAAAATGGTTTGAAGGGATTGGAGAACAACTAACTAAGGGAGGACCCAAGGGGCTGTGATGCTAAGAAAAGGTCATCTCTGTAGAAACACTGGCTTTTCCCCTGAGGGCATATTATGGTGCAGGGCAATTGAGGCCACGCCTAAAGTAGTGGTCGTTTAGGGCAAAGAAAACTATGGTCAGGTCTTGGAGCTGCCAAAAGGGCTGAGACATGAGGGACAAGTATCTCAGCACAGGAAGGAATTGCAGAGAAAAAGCCCCAGAATTTATGTACACATTTTCCTCAAACTGTTGGCTGATTCTGTACCTGCACATGTATGGTGCAAGACTCAAAGAAACTAGAAAACAGCATATGGAGGCTAAAGGGCAAAGGAGAAAATTTAATAGCTACATGGTACTGGGGAGACAGAGGTTAGTATTTAAGGCTGCCAAGGTGGAGGGCCCTATGAGGCTGTTTGTAAAATAAAAATTGAAAAACCTTATTTAGAATTTAGTATTTTGAGGTGTTTGAATGTACTATGAATGAAACTTTCATTTGGGACTTTGGGAAAGAAAGTTTTTACATGGAAATGGGGTTTTGTGTTTATACTTGACTATGCTGTAATCCATTTGCCATGCTGATGCCTAGGTAATCTTTCTAAATGGTATGCTTTATTCTTTATTATGTTACATTCCTTAAAATTCTCCATGATGTTCTATCATACTTAAAAAAAAATTAAATTTCACCTTAGCCTACAGAATTTCTGCACAGTCTGGATTTTACCTAGCTTTCTAACCTCATTCTGTGTCGTTCACTTCCCCTTCCTGAGTTCCAGCCACGCTAGCCACTTTTTTCCTCAGGGCCATTACGTTTGCTGTTTCCTGTACTGGGAATTCTCTTCTTCCAGATCTTTTCATCACTGGCTCCTTCTTATCATTCAGGTCTCAATTTAAGTTGTGTCATTTTAGAAACTCTTTGAACATTATACATGAAGTTTTCAAACTCATTTTCTATCACTAGTACTCAGTAGTCTGTCACTCTAATTTTCTTTATAACAATTATCACTATTTAAAATGATCTTATTTATTATGGGAACATGAATGTTATATGTTAGGTTCACTACTATATTTCCCAGATATAGTAGGCACTTAATATTTAAATGAATGACTGTCCTACGTAGTTACTGTATCCATATTTCTTCCTTGATTCTTATGTCTGGCTTCAAAAAAATATGTTACTGGTATTTGCCTATCATAATTTCAAAGATGATATAAAAAATAGCACCAAAAAATTAACAAACTATAAGCAAGGTAGTGATATATCCTGATATCTATTTTAATGTTTTCTTAACACAGATAAATAAAACATATCATATTGAATAGCCAGTATACAAGTAGATATAAAGGAGAAAATTTAACAACTACATGGTACTGGGGAGACAGAGGTTAGTGTTTAAAGCTGCCAAGGTGAAGGGCCCTTGGTAAACACCCCAGGCTTTCAGCTGAGATCCCAGAGGGCCACATCCTAGAAGGAGAGGTAAAAACAAATTGACTACCCTTAACAAAGCCTAAAACCAAGGTAATCTGCCTATATTCAACCTATGCTTCAGAGGAAAGTTAAGCTTCTGAGAAAGAAGATAACATCCAAAGAGTCTACACTTTTTCATTTATATGGTTTGGCTTCCAATAAAGATGTATAAGGCAGGCTAAAAAAAAAAAAAGTAAGAAGATATCCTAGACATATATCTGCACAAATGAAATGTACACAAGATTATTTACCATAAAAGTTTTCAGAATAGTAAAATATTAGAAATGTGCCAAAGGACCACTATAGAGGATAGATTAAATAAGTTATATCTATCATATAACATAGTAGTTTTCATACAGGCACTATCAGTATTTGAGGCAGGACAGTTCCTTATCTTGATACTGTCCTGTTACATCTTTGGCCCCAGCACGATAAATGTAAGTTGCACCTTCAAGGTTTGAGACAACTCAAAATGCTCTCACTCATTTTCATATGCCTCTGGGGTGAGACATTTCAATTGAAAATCACTAATGTCATGAAATTCTGTGCATCTGTTTAAAAAAAAAATGAGAAAGTTGTTTATGAACTGATATGGAAAGCCTACTGAGGTACATCTTAATAGTAAAATCCAATGTACAGAGCAGTAAGTATACTTTGCTATGTTTTTTTTAAGAAAGGAGGAAAATAAGAGTATATATATTTGGATTGCTTATATATGCATAGAAATTTCTGTATTTATTTATAAGAAGCTAATGAATGATTATATTTGGGGCCTGTAAGGGGAAGAGAGATGAGAATGGGGAGAAAAATATTTAATGTATACTTTTCTACATTGTTTTGATTTTTAGAACATGTGGATATTCTATTCAAAATAATTTTAAAATAATAAAATTTTAGATATAAGTAATCTATTGTGTTTGAGATAATAATTTCTGAGAGATTTATTTGAAATTTAAGTATTCATTAAAGAAATGTTTTGGTTTTTTTCCCAATCCTGTCTCCTTTTACCTTTTCTTTCATTCAGTGGAGTAGGGCGAAACTGGGGCTGGGCATCTGCAGGTAGCAGCATTCTTGCTGAATTTGGTACACTACATATGGAATTTGTCCACCTCAGCTACTTGACAGGAAACCCGATTTACTACAAAAAGGTTAGTTTTCTTGCCTTCTTTTCTTTGTTATAAAAGAATCCTGTAGGATTTATCCCAAAGATTTGATTAATGCTCAGAAAATGTTTGCCTTTTTAAAAATATATAAAGAAATGTCCCTTCTATTTAGAACACATTTAAAATTTTACTGTTATTTGAGAAGATGTAACTACTAATAGGTTTTTTAAAAATTCCATTACTATCTCTGTTTAGCATTGTGCTGAAGTTCCTAGTCGGCATGGCAAGATAAGAAACAAAATGAACAAAAAGGTAAAGAATTGAAAAGGAAGAAAGAAAACAGTAACTATTCACAGATTAGATGATTATGTAAAATATTAAGACAATCTACATATAGATTATTAGAAATGAGCTTAATTTATATTTTGAATAAAAGATCAATGTAAATATTAAAAATCAGTAGAATTTCTCTGTACCAGCTACAGCAGGCAAGAAAGTATCATTTATAAAAACATATCTTATGTGGTGGGATAAGGGTATGTTTCCCACAAATAAAGATAACAAAAGATAAACAAAGTTCAAAACTACTAAGTGACATTGAAGAGGACCTAAATAAATGGAGAGATGTATTATGTTCATGTATAGGAAAACAATATCATAAAAATTTCAGTCATCTCCAGGTTTATTTATAGCATCACTTCAATGCCAATCAATACCCCAATGCCATTTTTTAAAAAAAAATGGAACTTGACTAGAGACGTCTAGAATTTAAATAGAAGAGAAACATTCAGAATATTCCTGAAGAAAAACATCTTGGGAGGGTTTGCATTACCCAGTCATCAACACTAACAGTGTAGTGTTGGTGTATAGAGACAAGTAAGGCTGATGAACGGAATAAATAGCCCTTAAACAGACCCACATGTATGTGGAAGTGTTGTAACAATGGTAGCAATTGTAGATTATCATAATTCTAGGAGCACTAAAGGCTTAAATTTAAAAGACAGAATCTAATAAAGTTGAAAATACATAAGTACTCCATAACCTAGCAGTTCCGTTCTTTGATATGTACATTTACATCATATACATAAAAATATTGTTTCTATTAGCAATTTATAGGAGAAGATTGAATACATTAGTTAAAATAAATTATGATTGCATTCATCAATCAAGAGTATAATACAGTTTTTATACAGTTTAAAAGAAGCAGAGCTGAACAAAATACCATTTAGGGATTCACAAGTGATGTTAATAGAATCAAGATCATGACGAACATAAAATTCAAGGTGTGACCATATCCAGGACAAAAGCGGTGCTATGTGAATGGGTAGCAGTAAACAGAACAGCAAAGGTTACGCAGTGTTGTATTTCTTAAATTCAGGTATGAGTAGAATCTAAATATATTCCTTTCCACGTATGAAATATTTCATCAATTGAGAAGTATTTTCAGGTAAAGATAGCAAAATGGAGCTAGATTACAGAATTCTCCCTTTCCTGAGTAAATGCACAATAACAATGAAAATAATAAAGATCAGCAAAAATTCATCAACAATGAAAATAGTAAAGATCAGCAAAAATGAAGGAAAAGCTGCAGCCTCACGTCGTAAACATGCGATAACCAAAAAAAAAAGATTTCTGCTAGCTATGATACTTAAGTCTGTTTCCCACCCTATCCTGAATCCTTACTGGGCAGAGAAAGAAAGTCAACAAGTTCCTGGTATTCCCTGTTAATCTTACTAGGATGTCTAGTATACAACTGTCCATAGCTCTAGAGATGTTCTCACCTTCCATCCTTATGAGCATATAGGATTCAGGAAATGAGCTAGTATACTAGTACTCCAAATCTCAGACTGTATCCAAAAGGGGGGAATATCCCCACACACATATAGTAGGAAAGAATTTGGGGACAATTCATCTATACTCTTTCAAACCAGAGTTCAGGTCAGAGCTGACCCAGTTAAATGTGAGCAAGATGAAAGAGAAAGCATGACAATTATGCAGACATACTGCAGGAAACAAAAGCGGGGCAGTAAATAGCATGTAAAAGACTGATTAAGAACCCAGTTTGAAATTTTAAAAGTCTCTGTGAGCAATTCATACTATAATAGAGACTGAATTCAGTAAAATTAGAACTCGAAACCAAAATAAAACAGTAAAATACAAGAAGGCTGTAGAGCTAAAGAAACAAGTTGAGATCTTACATAATCTATTTCTGCAAAATAAATAAAAATAACAACTTACTGCATGTAGTTGAAAACTGAATTACTGACATGGAATAAAAGCAAGAGATGATCATAGTGAAAATAGGGGAAAACATAAAGAGATTAAAAAGGTGATAAATTTGTAAAACAGAGATAATCTAACATATGGTATTTCTTAAGTGGATGACCTAACCCATAGAAATCACCTAAAAGCAACAAAAAGGAGAAACAGAACTATGAACTCCATTTTTAACAAAATTAAGAGATACTTGATACTTAATATAACAAAATAAGAAAGGTTGGCATAAGCAATCAAGGTCAGAGAGAGGTTTGGATAACTGAGGAGAGGATATTGGTGTCTACGGATTTCAAAAATAAAAAGCTTATAGAGCAGTTCTCTAAATTAAGTGGTACATCTTGAGGTACAGAACTAAATCCTCATTAGCAACAGTGAGAACAGGATCACAGACTGATGGTGGATGCTTCTTTGGACCCCACTAAATACGTGTCGAGAAGCTAGAAAAACAGAAATCAGTTATGAATCTCCTTGACAAGCTATATTTGTACCTGTACACTTTGGTGAGGGAAGAGAATGAATGACAGATTCTCTGTTATGAGTCGTGCTGCATTGCTAGTTTCAGTTGCCTGAGGAGAAGCAAAGGCTTAAAAAAGCATATTCACATCTGGACTCTACTTATCCTTTTATGTCAAAACTCATGTGAATTGCTGGTTCAAGAAAAATAGTAATGAGTAAGCCATCAAAAAAAGAATATGTATAAAATTTACACAAAAATATTACCAGAAAAAAAAAGAGGGAAGAAATATGAAAAATAAATGATGGCCAAAAAATACTTATCAGAAAATAGCAATTGAAGACCTGGACCAAACATCACCATGAGAGAGAAGATAATGAAGCTCTCATCTCTGTGAAACAAGAAGATAAGGTGTGATATCAGTAATAAATTGTATGAAAAAATTAAGGTATTGCCAAAATGAAGGGCAAAATGAAAGTAAAAAGAAAGCATTCAAAATGCAAATCAAAACCACAGTGAAGTATCACCTCACACCATTCAGAATGGCTATCATCAAAAAATTTAGAAACAGTAAATGCTGGAGAGGGTGTGGAGAAAAGGGAACCCTCTGGCACTGTTGGTAGGAAGGTAAATTGATACAGCCACTATGGAGAACAGTATGGAGGTTCCTTAAAAAACTAAAAATAGAAATACTATATGACCCAGCAATCCTACTCCTGGGCATATACCCAGAGAAAACCATAATTCAAAAAGATACATGTACCACAATGTTCACTGAAGCATTATTTACAATAGCCAGGACATGGAAGCAACCTAAATGTCTATTGACAGATGAATGGATAAAGAAGATGTAGCACATACATAAATGGAATATTACTCAGCCATAAAAAGGAACAAAATTAAGTTATTTGTAGTGAGGTGGATGGACCTAGAGTCTGTCATACAGAGTGAAGTGAATCAGAAAGAGAAAAACAAATACCGTATGCTAACACATATATATGGAATCTAGAAAAATGGTACTGATGAACCTAGTGGCAGGGCAGGAATAAAGATGTGAAGTAGAGAACGGACTTGAGGACACAGGGATGGGGAGGGGAAGCTAAGACATAGTGAGAGAGTAACATAGATACATATACACTACCAAATGTAAAATAAATAGCTAGTAGGAAGCTGCTACAGAGCACAGGGAGATCAGCTAGATGCTTTGTGAAGACCTAAAGGGGTAGGATAGGGAGGGTGGGAGGAAGGCTCAAGAGGGAGGGGATATAGAGATATACGTATATATATATATAGCTGATTCACTTTGTTGTACAGCAGAAACTAACACAGTACTGTAAAACATTATACTCCAATAAAGATGAGAAAATTAAAAAAAAAAAACAAAAAACCCCCAAAATATAGTAAGAGACTTAGAAGACAAAATTGAGACAAGCTAGTAAATGTATGGAAATGAAAAGATAGATAAAAAGATTTAGAGAGACCAGATTCAAGATATCAGAGTAGAAGGACATGTGCTCATTCCCTCTTGTAAGAGCACTGGAAACACAATTAACTGTTGAACAGTTATCAACAAGAAGTACTGGAACTCACCAAAAATGACACCCCACATCTAGAGACAAAGGAGAAGCTGCAGTCAGATGGTAGGAGGGGTACAATTGCTATAAAATCAAATCCCATAACTGCTGGGTGGGCAACTCACAAACTGGAGAACAGTTATACCATAGAAGTCCACCCACTGGAGTGAGGATTCTGAGCCCCATGTCAGGCTTCCCAACCTGGCGGTCTGGCAATGGGAGGAGGAATCCCCAGAGAATCAGACTTTGAAAGCCAGTGGGATTTGATAGTAGGACCTGCACAAGACTGGGGGAAACAGAGACTCCACTCTTGGAGGGCGCACAAAAAGTAGTGTGCACACCAGAACCCCGGGGGAAGGAGCAGTGACCCCATAGGAGACTGAACCAGACCTACCTGCTGGTGTTGGAGTGTTGCCTGCAGAGGTGGGGGGCAGCTGTGGCTCACCACCAGGAAGGGAATGCTGGCAGCAGGCGTTCTGGGAAGTGCTCATTGGCGTGAGCCCTCCTGGAGTCTGCCATTAGCCCCACCAAAGAACCTGTAAGCTCCAGTGCTGGGTCACCTGAGGCCAAGCAACCAACAGGGTGGGAACCGAGCCCCACCCATTGGCGGACAAGCAAATTAAAGTTTTACTGAGCTTCACCCACCAAAGCAACACTCAGCCCTACCCACCACCAGTCCCTCCCATCAGGAAGTGCACACATTCCTCTTAGATAGCCTCATCCACCAGAGGGCAGACAGCAATATCAAGAAAAACTATACTTCTGCAGCTTGTGGAACGAAAACCACAGCCACAGAAAGATAGAAAAAATGGAAAAGCAGAGGACTTTGTATCAGATGAAGAAACAAAATAAAACCCCATAAAAACAACTAAATGAAGTGGAGATAGGCAACCTTCCAGAAATAAAATTCAGAATAATGATAGTGAAGATGATCCAGGACTTTGAAAAAAAGACTGGATGCAGAGATCAAAAAGATGCAAGAAAAGTTTAATAAAGACTTAGAAGAATTAAAGAACAAACAAAGAGATAAGCAATACAATAACTGAAATGAAAAATACACTAGATGGAACCAATAGCAGAATAACTTAGGCAGAAGAACAGATAAGTGACCTGGAAGACACAATGGTGAAAATCACTGATGCAGAAAAGAATAAAGAAAAAAGAATGAAAAAGAATGAAGACAGCCTAAGAGACCTCTGGGGCAACATTAAATGTACCAACATTCGTATTATAGGGGTCTCAGAAGGAGAAGAGGGAGAGAAAAGACCCAAAAAACATTCGAAGAGATTATAGTCGAAAACTTCCCTAACAGGGGAAAGGAAATAGGCACCGAAGTCCAGGAAGCACAGAGGGTCCTGGGTAGGATAAACCCAAGGAAAAACACACCAAGACACATAGTAGTCAAACTGACAAAAATTAAAGACAAAGAAAAGTTATTAAAAGCAACAAGGGAAAAATGACAAATACAAGGGGACTCCCATAAGGTTAGCAGCTGATTTCTCAGCAGAAACTCTGCAAGCCAGAAGGGAGGGGCACAATATAACTAAAGTGATGAAAGGGAAGAACCTACAACCAAGAATACTCTACCCAGCAAGGATCTCATTCAGATTTGATGGATAAATCAAAAGATTTACAGACAAGCAAAAGCTAAGAGAATTCAACACCACCAAACCAGGCCTACAGCAAATGCTAAAGGATCTCCTCTAAGTGGGAAACACAAGAGAAGAAAAGGACCTACAAAAACAAACCCAAGACAATTAAGAAAATGGTAATGGGAACATACATATTGATAATTACCTTAAATGTAAATGGGCTAAATGCTCCAACCAAAAGACACAGACTGGCTGAATGGATACAAAAACAAGACCCATATATATGCTGTCTACAAGAGACCCACTTCAGACCTAGGGACACATACAGACTGAAAGTGAAGGGTTGGAAAAAGATATTCCATGCAGATGGAAATCAAAAGAAAGCTGGAGTAGCGATACTCATATCAGATAAAATAGAGTTTAAAATAAAAAATGCTGCAAGAGACAAGAGAGGACACTACGTAATGATCACGGGATCAACCCAAGAAGAGGAGATAACAATTATAAGTATATATGCGCCCAATATAGGAGCACCTCAATACATAAGGCAAATGCTAACAACTATGAAAGAGGAAGTTGACAGTGACACAATAATAGTGGGGGACTTTAACACCCCACTTGCACCAATGGACAGATCATCCAGACAGAAAATTAATAAGGAAACACAAACTTTAAATGACACAATAAACCAGCTAGATTTAATAGATATCTATAGGACATTACATTCAAAACAGCAGATTACACATTCTTCTCAAGTGCACATGGAACATTCTCCAGGATAGATTACATTTTCGGTCACAAATCAAGCCTCGGTATATTTAAGAAAATTGAAATTGTATCAAGCTCTTTTCTGATCACAAGGCTATGAGATTAGAAATCAATTACAGGAAAAAAAAACTGTAAAAAACACAAACACATGGAGGCTAAACAATACTAAATAACCAAGAGATCACTGAAGAAATCAAAGAGGAAATAAAAAAAATACCTAGAGACAAATGACAATGAAAACACAATAATCCAAAGCCTATGGGATGCAGCAAAAGCAGTTCTAAGAGGGAAGTTTATAGCAATACAATCCTACTCAAGAAAGAAGAAAAATCCCAAATAAACAATTTAATCTTACACCCAAAGAAACTAGAGAAAAAAGAGCAAACAAAACCCAAAATTAGTAGGAGAGAAATCATAAAGATCAGAGTAGAAATAAATGAAATAGAGACAAAGAAAGCAATAGCAAAAATCAAAACTAAAAGCTTGTTCTTTGGGAAAAACAAAATTGATAAACCTTTAGCAAGACTCATCAAGAAAAAGAGGGAGAGGACTCAAATCAATAAAATTAGAAATGAAACAAGTTACAATGGACACCACAGAAATAAAAAGCATCATAAGAGACTACTACAAGCAACTATATGTCAATAAAATGGACAACCTGGAAGAAACAGACAAATTCTTAGAAAGGTATAACCTTCCAAGACTGAATCAGGAAGAAATAAAAAATATGAACAGACCAATCACAAGTGATGAAATTGAAACTGTGATTAAAAATCTTCCAGTAAACAAAAGTGCAGGACCAGACGGCTTCACAGGTGAATTCTATCAAACATTTAAAGAAGAGCTAACACCCATCCTTCTCAAACTCTTCCAAAAAATTGCAGAGGAAGGAACACTCCCAAACTCATTCTACAAGGCCACCGTCACCCTGATACCAAAACCAGACAAAGATACGACAAAAAAAGAAAATTACAGCCCAGTATTACTGATGAATTTAGATGTAAAAATCCTCAACAAACTACTAGCAAATAGAAGCCAACAACACATTAAAAGGATCATACACCATGATCAAGTGGGATTTATCCCTGGAATGCAAGGATTGTTCAATATACACAAATGAATCAGTGTGATACGCCATATTAATAAATTGAATAAACACCACATGATCATCTCAATAGATGCAGAAAAAGCTTTTGACAAAATTCAACACCCATTTATGATAAAAACTCTCCAGAAAGTGGGCATAGAGGGAACCTAGCTCAACATAATAAAGATCATATATGACAAACCCACAGCAAACATTCTCAGTGGTGAAAAACTGAAAGTATTCTCTCTAAGATCAGGAACAAGACAAGGATGCCCACTCTCACCACTACTATTCAGCATAGTTTTGGAAGTCCTTGCCACAACAGTCAGAGAAGGAAAAGAAATCAAAGGAATCCAAATTGGAAAAGAAGTAAAACTGTCACTGTTTGCAGATGACATGATACTGTACATAGGTAATCCTAAAGATGTCACCAGAAAACTACTTGAGCTAATCAATGAATTTGGTAAAGTTGCAGGATACAAAATTAGCACAGAAATCTCTTGCATTCCTATACACTAACAATGAAAGATCATAAAGAGAAATTAAGGAAACAATCCCATTCACCGTTGCAGCAAAAAGAATAAAATACCTAGGAATAAACCTAACTAAGGAGGTAAACGGCCTGTACTCAGAAAACTATAAGAGACTGATGAAAGAAATCAAAGATGACACAAACAGATAGATATACCATGTTCTTGGATTGGGAGAATCAATATCATGAAAATGACTATACTACCCAAAGCAATCTACAGATTCAGTGCAATCCCTATCAAATTACGAATGATATTTTTTACAGAACTACAACAAAAAGTCCTAAAAGACCTTGAATAGCCAAAGCAATCCTGAGGAAGAGAAACGGAGCTGGAGGAACCAGACTCCCTGACTTCAGACTATGCTAGACAGCTACAGTAATCAAGACAAGATGGTACTGGCACAAAAACAAAAATATAGATCAATGGCACATGATAGAAAGCCCAGAGATAAACTGTGGTTAACTAATCTATGACAAAGGAGGTGAGGATGTACAATGGAGAAAAGGCAGCCTCTTCAGTAAGTGGTCCTGGGAAGACTGGACAGCTACATGTAAAAGAATGAAATTAGAACACTTCCTAACACCATACACAAGAATAAACTCAAAGTGGATTAAAGACTTAAATGTAAGGCCAGACACTATAAAACTCCTAGAGGAAAACATAGGCAGAACACTCTTTGAGATAAATCACAGCAAGATCTTTTTTGACCCACCTCCTAGAGTAATGGAAATAAGAACAAAAATAAATAAGTGGGAGCTAATGAAACTTCAAAGCTTCTGCACAGCAAAGGAAAACTATAAGCAAGACGAAAAGACAACCCTCAGAATGGGAGAAAATATTTGCAAATGAATCAACAGACAAAGGATTAATCTCCAAAATATATAAACAGTTCATGTAGCTGAATATTAAAAAAAACAAACAACCCAATCAAAAAATGGGCAGAAGACCTGAATAGGCATTTCTCTAAAGAAGACATACAGATGGCCAAGAGGCACATGAAAAGCTGCTCAACATCACTAATTATTAGAGAAATGCAAATCAAAACGACAATGAGGTATCACCTCACGCTGGTTAAAATGGGCATCATCAGAAAATCTACAAACAGTAAATGCTGGAGAGTCTGGCGAAGCAGGAACCCTCTTGCACTTTTGGTGGGAATGTAAATTAAAACAGCCACATGCCTGATGGTCTATGGTTCACTTTAACCAGAAGGTTTGCATTTGCTGTTTTTCTTTCCGTACCAGAGCAATTGTGTGTTATCCCTTGCCTTTTATGCCTGTTGAGCATTACTCTGCTTTCGACAGGTAGTTTTGGGTCAGTTACATTCAGTTTCAATCTTATATTCCAAGTTGATAGCTCCACCATATTTCACATTTCAAAATTTAACTCAAAAGGTGCTATAGCTTAAAATCTGCCTTGATAAATATATTTACACTGGACCTAGGCAAACCACTGAAGAGCAAGTGTTTTCTTCCTTTTTACCATACACATATATGCTTTGATCACTACTGCTTGAACCCTCCTGTTGGTCTAATTCCGATCATTTCTGCAGATTGTTGCTGAGGATGTCACACAGAAGATGGGGTCACCTTTCTAATGAAAGTTTTCTAATGGTTTTCCTTCCTCTAGAAGGCCAACACAAACAAATGAGTGTGATGTGACTTGCATTTAGGTGCACTCTGCATAGGCTTCCCAGTAGTATTGCTGAACACCTTTCCCTATTTTCCATTTATACACATCTAAGCATCTCATCGGGGAAGACTGCAACGCTTTCAAAAATATAAAGTCTTGTGTTGTTTTGTTTAAGTTTGACATTCAACATAGGAATACTTTTGAAGAATTTCTAAAATAAATTTTATATCATAATTTAAAACTTATAGCCAAGGATCCTCAAAACTTAAAACACAAGTTAAGTTTCATCTTAGGATGGTGCTTGATACATCAAAGAGAAATAGTCCAGTAACAGGGAAGAAATGTCTTATGAAAATTGTGATTCAGTTTTTTTGGATATTAGGAAAAGATGGTATCAAACTTATAAAAATAGATCTGATCATCATAGGAGAGAAATGTTCATTATATAGCATAGGATGTCATTACTTGAATGTTCTCAGGGAAGCATGTCAGAAAGCCTAGGTTCTAGTCCTGGCTCCATCACTAACTGTGTGACCTTACTTCACCCATGAGCCTTGTTTTCCTCATTAGTAATAGGAAAGTAACACCAACCCTGCCTACCTCACAGGGATGTTGTGAGGGTTTGACTGGTATATGTGAAAGTTCTTTCAGAATTGTAAAAATGCTATATAACTCTAAGGAATTGTTAATGTATTTGTTCCAAGATTATTAATAAAACATTGAACTTAAAAAAAAAATACAGCCACTATGGAGAACAGCGTGGAGGTTCCTTGAAAAACTAAAAGTAGAGTTACCATATGACCCAGCAATCCCACTACTGGGCATATACCCAGAGAAAACCATAATTAAAAAAAACACATGCACCCCAATGTTCATTACAGCACTGCTTATGATAGCCAGGTCATGGAAGCAATCTAAATGTCCATCAACAGATGAATGGATAAAGAAGATGTGGTACATATATGCAGTGGAATATTACACAGCTGTAAAATGGACGAGATTGGGACATTTGTAGTGACATGGATGGAACTAGAGACTGTCATACAGAGCGAAGTAAGTCAGGAAGAGAAAAACAAATATCGTATAGTAACGCATATATGTGGAATATAGAAAAAAAGTACAGATCATCCAGTTTGCAAGGCAGAAGTAGAGACACGGATGTAGAGAACAAACATATGGACACCAAGGGGGGAAGCAGGGGGAGGGGAGGGGTTGGTGTGGGATGAATTGGGAGATTGGGATTGCCATATATACATTACTAATAAGAAAAAAGTATATCAAATTGTACACTTTAAAAGCTATTGCATAACACAGGGAGAGTAACTCGATGATTGATGATGACTTAGAGGGGTGGGATAGGGAGGGTGGGAAGGAGTCATAAAAGGGAGGGGATATGAGGATATATGCATAAATACAACTGATTCACTTTGTTGTACAGCAGAAAGTGGCACAACAGTGTAAAGCAATTATACTCCAATAAAGAGCTTAAAAAACAAAATTAAATATATGCAGTTTATTTTATGTCAATTATCTCAGTAAATGTTCTTAAAAAAAAGATTTAGAAAGGAAATAATAGATGTAGAAGAGAAGCAGAGGATCAATGAATGCATAATTTTCAGAATACAAAAGAATGCTAATCTTTTCATCTTTCATAACAACATCATCCTGAACTGACTAAACTGGGTTCATGAAATTATTCAGATTGAGATTGTTGTACATAGAGTTGGTCTCAAACATGAAAGAACACAGGTAGTTAGCATGCCTGAGCCCATTCCTAAAAGTGCATGATAACAGAATCCAGCTGAATGAAAGATGATTAGAAACTTTGTGTTAAAAGGATTAGTGCTATGCTCAGGTCCAAAAAACCACTGAAGTATATGTAAGGTCCTGTGAAAAAGGAAATGTTTCCCCAAGTCATTTATACCAACTAGGTTATCCTTCAGACGTGAAGGTAACATTCTCAAATAAGAATACAGGAAATAGAACACCTTTGTGTTTTGTTTTTTGTTTTGTTTTGTTTTGTTTTAGGCACTTAAGAAATCCATCATCCAATCTAGAGATGAATCAAAACAAAATCCCTGGGAAAGTCTCCAGTTTCTTAATATTTAATATATTTCATGATTTTCTCCCCTCCCTTAACTTCAGGGATATCTTTTAGGAATTGAAAGTTTAGAAATTTTAGTAATTTAGGGATATCTATTATGGGATCAATATTTAAAGCTCAGCAATTTAGTTTCACTTTATTTACTTTTTCACCTATTAACTTCAGAGTGGTTTCATACTTTTTATTACAAATGTCCTATTATGATCCTATCTGTGAAATTATTTCTGTTTTTATGTTTAGTTATGTGCACATTGACTATGTCTGGAATGATGTTTATCACTGATATTTCTGATGGCTATTTCTGGATAGTAGAATGTTGGAATTTAAATTGATTTCTCTCTCTGCTTTTTTTCTTTGTATATTTATTGTTTCTTGACTTAAATTATGCTCATATTTCATCTTATGAAAATAATGAGTCACTTACAAAATAGAAGCCTTTCCTTACCGTCTCACTCTCACACACACACAAAGTGGGGGGTGTAGGTGGGGTGCAGGTTCTGAGTGAGGAGAAAAAGAAAGCTCAGATTAATGTAAAACCTTAATGATTTTTTTCATTAATTGAATACTTAATTTTATTTTGCTTAGGTCATGCACATTCGGAAACTACTTCAGAAAATGGATCGTCCAAATGGTCTTTATCCAAATTATTTGAACCCAAGGACGGGTCGCTGGGGTCAGTGTAAGTATTTCGATTACAACTGATGCTTTGTTGAAAGATTGAAACTTGTGCTTGATGTAGTGATAAATACACTAAATGTAGCATGAGAAACCTCAGTTAGTATATAACCCCGTGATCTGCTAGTGCTGTTACCTTTGGCAAACTTCTAATCTCTTGTAACTTTAGGTTTTCTACTTGTAAAATGTAAACATTAATAACCTGTCTCACAGGAGTATTTTATTTCATGTGTGTGTGAGTACTTTGCTCAAATATAGTGTAGCATTTGTGAAGGGTTGTACTTTTAAGCCTTTATTTGTAAACTATATCTTCATGTAAAGAAGAGCATTGCTTGAAATAAGTATTTAGTAAAGTAGTTGAGCATGTTAAATGACTAGAAAATGGGGTAATTGCTCTTGGACAGTCCATGTCTGGTCATTCGTTTTATTTTTTTTTATTTTATTTTTTTAAGCTCTTTATTGGAATATAATTGCTTTACACTCTTGTACCAGCTTATGAGGTACACCAAAGTGAACCAGCTGTATTTATACACACATCCCCATATACCTTCCCTCCCGCGACTCCCCCCCACCCTCCCCGTCCTGGCCCTCTAAGGCATCACCCATCATTGAGTTGATCTCCCTTTGTTATACAGCAACTTCCCACCAGCTATCCATTTTACAGTTGATAGTATATATATGTCTATGCTATTCTCTCACCTCGTCCCAGCTTCCCCTTCGCCCCCCACACCCCCAACCCCGTGTCCTCCAGTCCATTCTCTGCATCCCTATTCTTGTCCTGTCACCGGGTTCATCAGTACCATTTTTTTTTTTTTTAAGATTCCGTATATATGAGTTAGCATACAATATTTGTTTTTCTCTTTCTGGCTTACTTCACTTTGTATGACAGACTCTAGGTCTATCCACCTCATTACATATAGCTCCATTTCATTCCTTTTTATAGCTGAGTAATATTCCATTGTATTCGTCATTCATTTTAAAAGAAGGTCTCAGTGTCTGTTATTTACCAGGCTCTTGGATGAGACTGGAGATAGGGAAAGAATATATAGGACTTGATCTGAGTTCCGGCAGCTCTCAAGCTAGCAGGAAGGGTAGGCAGACACACTTAGAAGTAGTTGATATATAATGTGATAGATATTATATTGATAGTAGAGGAATGTACCAATTGTTAGGTGAGACTGTGGTGGAAGTGATTTCCTATGTCTCAGGAGACAGTGTTTTGTTTGGGGAGGAAGTGATTTTCTTATTAGAGTTTTAGAATGGATCTTTGAAGGAATTTATTTTTAAAAAACAATAAATGATAAATGTTTTCTGTTATTTCATGAAAAAAAGAACACAAATGGACAATATACAGATGCTCATATTTAATCCTAAAAGTGGTGCTAACGAAGATAATGACACATGGAGACAGTGTAGTGTAACAATACACTCTTTCTGTGTAGACTACCGTCTTTAGTATGTTTGTAGCATCGCCATAGACTGGTCATCAGAGACCTTTGTCCCTCTGTCTTCCCACTTCACCATGTCCCTAATCAAATCAATGAAGCTTTTAAAAGACACTGTTCTTTATCTATTAAATTGATAAAGGAAATAGACACATACCTGTATCTAGTGCTTCAAAAAATATAAAAATTTGTATGACCTTTGAACTAGTGACTCATTTCTAGGCATTTATTCCAAAGAAATTTTCAGATACACACACACACACACACGTATACATATAGAGGTAATTTACAGTAACTTTGGAGTTATTTATAATATGGATAATTTGGAAACATTCTAAAGCACTCCTGTCCAGTGGAACTTTCTATGATGATAAAAGTGTTCTGTTTCTGTCCTATCTAATATAGTAGTCACTAGCATGTGGTTACTGAGCACTGGAAATGTTGTTCGTATGGTTGTGGAACTCCATTTTAAATCTTATTTACTTTTAATTAATTTAAATTTAATTAGCTATTTATGACTAGAGCCTACCACATTGGACAGTGCAGTTTTTAAACATCCTATGAAAGAGATTGGTTTAAATTATAGTCCCTCCAGGTGTGGTATACAATATAGCTGTTAAAAGTTATGTTATAGAATACTTGACATAGATAAATATGAAACATCTAGAAAGATATTTAGAAAAAGAGAGAAAACAAACATCACAAAGATAAAAACCAAAGTGTTATCTGTGGATTTTTTCTGGATGTTTGTTTTTGTTTTGTTCTTTTGTTTACCTCTATTAATCTAAATTTGATAATGGACATCTATTACTTTTGAAGTAAGATTAAAAACATTTTCAAATAAGAAGACTCTGTCTTCCACACCAAAATCTTAGAATACTGAAAAAAAGTAAATAACTGTTTTAGAATTGCCAGCCTTGGAAATGACCAACAGTATCTCATTGATGTCATCTTAATTATTAAAATTGTAACTCTTTCTCTTCATCAAATGGTGTTGTGAAACCTAGATAGCCACATGAAAAAGAATGAAGTTGGGCCCTTACCTTATATCAGATACAAAAATTAACTCACAATGCATTGAAGACCCTAAATTTAAGGATCAAAACTGTAAAACTCTTAGAAGAGGGACAAATCTTCATGACCTTGGATTTGGGAGTGATTTCTTCAAAAGCACAGGCAACAATAGAAAAAGCAGATAAATTGGATTGCATTAAAATTAGAAGCTTTTGTGCATCAGAGGATATTGTCATGAGATTGAAAGACAACCCACAAAATGAGAGTTTATTTGCAAATAAATGAGAGTTAATATTTGCAAATCATATATCTGATAAGGGCTTAATATCCAGACTATATAAAGCACTTCTAAAACTCAACAGCAAAGAAACAAACACTCAATTAAAAAATGGGTAAAGGACTTGAATATTTCTCCAAAGAAAATATTCAAATGGAAAATAAACACAAAGAACAAAATGCTCAACATCATTAGTCATTAGGGAAATGCAAATCAAAAGCATAATGAGATGTCACTTTACCCCTAGGATGACTGTAATCAAAAGGACAGATTATGAGTATTGATGAGGATGTGAAGAAATTGGAACCCTCTCATACTACTGGTGAGAATGTAAAATGGTGTACCCACTGTGAAAAACAGTTTGGTGGTTTCATAAAAAGTTAAACAGAATTCTGTATGATCCAGCAGTTCAACTCCTTAGGTGTATACCCAAAAGATTTGAAAGCAAGGACTCAAACAGATACTTGTATGCCAGTGTTCACAACATTATTCGTGATACCCAAAGGTAGAAACAGCCAAAGTGTCCAACAGATGAATAAACAAAATGTGATATATACATACAATGGAATATTATTTAGCTGTAAAAAGGAATGAAGTTCTTATACATGCTACAACACAGATGAACCTTGAAAATATTATGCTAAAATGAAAAATGCCAGTTGCAAAAGGACAAATATTGTATAATTCTAGTTATACCAAATAGCTAGTGTAGTCAAATTTATAGAGGCAGAAAGTGTACTGGAGGTTACCAGGGGCTTGGGTGAGATGGGAATGGAAAATTATTGCTTAATAGGTGCAGAGTTTCTGTTCCGGGTGATGAAAAAGTTTTGAAAATAATGACAATGTTTGTACCCCATTGTGAATGTAATCAGTGCCACTGAATGGTAATAGTAATGCCACTTAAAAAATGGTAAAAATGGCAATGTTCATATTATATGTATATATTTTACCACAATAAAAAATTGCAGTAAAAAACAATTCTTTCATTCATACTTGTTTTTTCCCACAAAACAAATCCAGATTACTTCTTTAGAGTATGTTCACTCTCAGCAGTTATTAATTTTGAGAATGTTATAAAAAGAGCTAGATTCACTGGTTGTTTTGGCAAGAGGTCTTTAAAATTCTAGGGGAGCTACCCTGATATCCCTTTAGCAGCTGCAGTCCTTTTAAATTGTTCAATTTGTTCCTTTTAGTGTTTCTGTATATTTCATATCAGCTTCTGAAAAGTATATCAAATTCCATTATTATCTTTGAGCAGTATACATCTGTCATAACTATAAATAGTCTGCAAAACAAACAGTGAATTGAACTGAAATTTAACAATTCAGCTTTGGCTAACTGTATTATAATTAGAGTAATGATAATGTCTGTGACATGCACATAGCAATCACAGAGAATAATTATGGTAATTACCTTCAGGAAAAGTACTTGGCAACAGATATAAAAGAATAGCGTAAGCAACCTAGATTTAAAGGCACATCATTAATATCTTTTTTTTTACTTGATTTTTTCACTAGTTTTCTAAGTACTACTTAGCCTATGCCATTTCATGATTTAAGTGAAGAAAATATGGGAAATTTATCATTACTGATTCATTAAATTTTATACGACTGACTTAAAAATTGTGAAAAAAATAAGACTGGATATCATATTTGGAGTTAGAAGACTAATCCAGGCTTTCCTGCTTAATAATTTAGATAAGTTATTTAACCTCATGCCTTTGTTTCTTCATCTGTTCTAATTGTATTTATTTTAATAAGACATTTATGTGGGTCATATTTATGAGATAATAAATATATTTGAAAATATATCATAAACTATAACACATGATACAAATATTAGTTTTTATTCTAGAATTTCCTGTAAGAACACTTCAAGAATTAGTTTCTTAGAAACGTGCCATTAACTTCATGACATGCTAAGACAGATAATATGAACCATTGGTATTTAGTAGTACTTTATAATGTGTTATCAACTTCTAAATTTCAAAAGGACCTTGGAGTGACATGGTTCGTCAGATTTGACACCTAGGCAATCATGGTTCAGTGGTTCACATAAGAAAGTCAGACTACCGGGTGATAAATTCCATAGTTAACCAAGGATCTCAGACCTCTGCTTTGAATTTAATTATGAAGCGTATAAACTTCCACTGGAACAACAGTCTAGAAGATCTGGAGAGAGCCTGTCAGGCAGGACTGGGACTACATCCTATAACCTAAGTAACCTGTAACTAAATCTGTAAACCCTGGCAGTAATTAACATCTAAAAATCATTTCCCCTAAACCATGATACCAAAGACTTTTGCCTTTCTCATCCTTTTCTCGTTATTTCACCTGCTTTCGTTTTGTTGTTTTCTTTTCCTGCTCATTTGTTAGTCCTTTGATGTAAAACATATGCAGAAATATATATGTGAGACCAAAGTGCAAAATTTAAAATTTTCCTACATGTTATTTTAATGACTTTTACAAGTGTCATGCTCCAGAGTACCATTTGTGTCCTTTGATCACTTCATGCATTCTCTCTGAGTGAACTCCACCATGGCTCAAATACATTTTTATAAATCCCGGTTTTTTAACTCCCAGCGGTATACCCCCAACTTATCTCTCTCTGGATTTCCACATCTTTGTTATATCCATTTAGATCCAACTAGTCCCTCAAATTCAACATGCCCAAGATTCGCACTCCTTTCACTTTAACCCATCTCCCCCTCCAGTGTTCCCAGTTTCAGTGAAGAGCACCACTGGTCACTCATTTGCCCCAGTAAGAAATCTAGACGTCATCCATGATTTCTCTTCCTTCATTATTTCAGTAAGCACCTGATAGGTATCAAACCAAAAGAGTGTGGAGGAATCAAGAAAGATTAGATTATTTTAAGAGGTTAGCAGTCAGCATGGCAATAGGAAGTAGTTTCAGTTGAAGGGTAGACGTTAAAGAGGAGGATTCCCGCAGAGGAAGCAGAAGTGGTTAGTGTCCAGAGCTAGGTGGAGTGTAGAGAGTAGAGGAGGAACATTGCTTCCTCTTTCACAGGCGGAGGGAACAGATAGATTGATACATGGGGGTACAGAACGTTGAAGGATACATTTTGGGAGCCAATGATCTGTATTGTTTCTGTAAATTCAAAGGCTTGGTTGCTCAGAGTAAGGAAGGAGGTAGAGCTGTAGAGGTCTTTTTTTTTTTTTTTTTTTTTTGATAGGCAAGAAGTAGATTTATAAACATAGGATGCTTGTGAGGGATGCAAGTGGGCAGGCAGAGATACTCTGTAGAGGTCTTTTAAGAAGAGATTTCAAAAATCTGGTTTAGGGAATGGGAAAGAGCACGAATCACGGGGTCATAGAAGAGTTGACAACCAATGCTGAGATGAAAATCGTGAATCTGGGGATAACAGCAGGGTAGACTGACAGGTGGGTTTATATTTTACTGTTTGGGTGCAATAGGTGAACCGTGGAGCGAGGATCCTGAATGGCTGGACAGGAGGATCACCTGTTGCTTCCTTTCCTATCCTGCCCAGATTGAATAGGATCCAAACCAGTGTGAGAATACTTGAGTACCTTTAGTCTTCTGTGTTATCTGTATGCAAATCCCAGTACTTGTATCAATTCATCTACAGAGTCAGCTGAGCATAGCTGATGCAAACCGTCAGTAATAGAGGTTACAGTCATGATAAATTTATAGTTTCCAGTTATAACCAGATCACCAGTACTCCTTACAATTCTAACTTTGATCAGTTTGCTTTCTTATTCTTTACTCTCCTTAAGTCTTCTGTATGAACCTCCTATCCATCCTCATCTCTCTTTTGACCGTTTCTTTGTTTTCAATTTCCTGGGCAATTTTAATTTCGGTATGTCTTTAGTAAAAAGTATTTACATAGATTAAGAAAATAAAATTTTTTTAAATTGCCATGTGAGAGTCTCAGTTTATTTTAAAAGTTAAACAAATTTGTTGATGTTACTGATAGGTTTGGACTGATTCCAGATATCCTTTTTATTTTGTTTACCTGCTTTCGTAAAAACAGTTTTAAGGTAAAGTTGACATACAATAAACTGTACATGTTTAAAGTATACAATTTGATAAGCTTTAAAATAAGTATACACTTATGAAAACTATCACTATAATCAAAATAATGAACATATCACCCCAAAAGATTTCCTCACACCCCTTATGATTTTTTCCTTACTCCCTTCCTCAAGCAACCACTGATCTGCTTTCTGTCGTTATAGATAGGTTTGTATTTTATACAACTTTATATAAATGCAGTCCTTTATAGGTACTCTTTATTTTTGTCTGACTTCTTTCACTCAGCATAATTATTTAGAGATTCATCCATGTTGTGTATATCAGTAGTTCTGAGTACGATTCCACTTTGTGGAACACCACGATTTGTTTATCCATTCACCTGTTGATGGACATCTAGGTCATTTCACTTTTGGGCTGTTACAAATAAAGTTTTATGAACATTCATACACAAGCCTTCGAGAGTGGACGTATGTTCTTCCTTCTCATGAGTAAATATCCAAGAGTGAAATGTTTGTATCATATGGTAGGTGTGTATGTTTATCTTTTTAAGAAACTGCCAAATTGTTTTTCAAAGTGGATGTACCATTTTACATTCCCATCAGTAGTGTTCTTCCACATACTCACCAGTACTTGAAAAACACTACTAAATATGTGAAATACCATATCCAGGAGGAAAAGATTTTCTAGGAAATTGTATACATATTTGAGGAGAGTGATTATGGTATACTCCTACTGGATTAAATTTGAAGTATGTTGGAAATACAGCTTGTCGATATGATGTTTAAATTTTTAATCTATAATGTAGTCATCGTAATTAAAAAACATTATTTTTTGTCCTCTGTCTTCTCTTTCTTCCACCTCCATCCTTCTCTTTTCTCTTTTGTTGCAGATCATACATCAGTTGGCGGGCTAGGAGACAGTTTTTATGAGTACTTACTAAAAGCATGGTTGATGTCAGATAAAACAGACCATGAGGCCAGAAAAATGTATGATGATGCTATTGAGGTAATTATTATCAGAACATTTACCTATTTAACATATCAAATATATAATGTATTTGATAGAAATTGATGAACATCCTGTACATATTTTATTATATATATTCACTGAGAGTTTGTTAGTATTTTAATATAATAGTCATATATTAAGTTTTTCTTTATTACGGCACTTTAAAGAAATTGTTGAAGAACTTAGTGTAGCATATTTATATATAAAATCTATCTTAATTGCTTGTAGCTGTTTTCTACAGAGACTGGAAAAGCTGACTTCACATGCTTTTCCATGAACATTTCTTTGTTTTTTTTAAGAACTTTTATTGAGATACAGTTAACATACAATAAACTGCATATATTTAGTGTACAATTTAGTATTTTTTTTTCTTATTAGTAATGTATATATGGCAATCCCCATCTCCCAATTTGGATCTTTAAATTTTAAAGTTATTTTCCCCAAAGTAATATTTATGTGTATGACATTGGAATATTCAAGTTTTTAGCATATACTATAGATAGGATGGACAGTGATTTATATACAAGTCCTAGCCCCTTGGCTGCACCATAAAACATTTCTTTTTTGAAATGACCCATTAAACCTACACATTGAGGTTTACACCTTATGGGTAAATAATAAGGACAAAACACTTACAGTACTTTTTATGTGCCAGGCAGTGTTCCGACCCCTTTTACATATATGAAATCATTTACTCTTCTCTACCATTTTACACACGAGGACCTTAAGGTGTAGAGAGGTTAAGTAACTTGCTAAAGGTTGCATAGCTTAGTTAGTGATGGAGCCTGGAACTGAATAGTCTAGATCCAAAGCCTGTGCTCTAAACCACTATTCTATATTGTTTTATATTTATATAACCTCGTATCACAGTGTTGTGACAGTTTGAAATTGGAGCAAGTTTCATTCTTGGAAATACTGTATGTGCTATTTCCAAGTGGAAACTGTGAAATAGAAAAATGATTTAATCACTTTGTAAATTATTTGCTTTTTGATCTAGTGTAAACCTATATCCCTTTAATAATGTAATCACTTTTTAAAAGTTGTGTATGTTGTACATAACACCATTCTGACTCAAGTCAGTGATCCATACTCAAAGTTACAGTTGTTTTACGTTAAACCAAGGATCTTATTACCCGTTTATGTCCTTACTTTTTAAGGAACTAATCCCTATAATTGTTTATAAAAATGCACAGGAGTTGAGCTAGTCGACTAGTGTCATTATAGTGCTTTGCCCATTATAGGCATTCAGTAAATGTTCTTGAAGGAGTGCGTTGACTAAGAAATTGAACTGAATTAATGTGTAATCAGGAATCTCCACTTTAGTATGTAACTTCTAAAATTCTTTATAAAGACATACATTTTGAAAAGCTGGAGAATTTTATTCTGTCATTAAACTTTAAACATAGAAACTTTTATGATGCAAGAAAAGTCATTATCTGGGAAGAATTTAATATATTTAGAATCAAAGTGTTGAAAATAGCCACGCTTAGTCATTCCCACTAGACTGTAGGTTCCTTGAAGACAGACTAATTTGCTTATTGTTGTCTAGCATGACCTGAAACAATAAGTATTCAATAAGTATTTGATAAGTGAATGACTATATTTACTATTTTTATTTTTGAGAAAGTGTGACGTGTTATATACCATGTAATCATTTTTTCTTCATAGTTTGCTGCTTTCTTGTAATATTTTGAATCTAAAACCATCTTCTCTTATTTTGCATAATGTTTCCTAAAGGAAAAAGAACATGATATTTGTCATTGCTTTTTAAATCATATATACTTTGAAAAGCATGATACCTGTTTTGAAAGTTAATCTCATAAATTAAAATTATTTTCCATGAATCATCTGCTATAAAAGTTATGTGTCCTAAAAATCTTTCTATATTTGTTTTCTGTGTCCTGGTTTTATTAGTTCTTAAGTCTAAAATGGGCACCTACTAAGTATATTTAAATAACCAGTTGATTAACTTGCATTTTGTGATATGTATGCAGTTTTTACAGTGTTAATTATCTTCAATGACTATTACTTCTGTTAGGAGGCAGAGTATATGCAAATTGTGAAATAAATAACATATGGTATGCATGGAAGAGAAAGGAATGATTATGAATTTTAAGATCCATTGTAATTTGAGATGTCATTTTTTAAATTTGTCTTCTGAACTAATGTATTTAAATTATTCCATCCTCATCTTACCATCCTCTATGCTTACAGATACCCATATCCCTGGTTCCTACATCTTAGATTTCTTTTTAAAAATTATGTAGTTATGGGTTTTATATTCTGATCAAGTTTATATTTAGTCTTTATTTAAAATAATGAAGAAAAATTGTACCTTTTTAAAGGTCCTTTTGGCACAAGGAAGTAATGCCACTACTTCTGAGGATTTGTTTAACACTTTTTAATAGAAGAGCTATAATATTACTCTTAACTGCCATTCAGAAGTTTGACATTTTATATAAGTTGAACTCTTAGATATTTGTCATGATTTTAGAGAAGGGAGTCAGACAAGAAATTCCAGGTGTACGTGAATTGTTGGTAAAAAGTTCTATCTTTACCCACCTTCTACTTTAATCCCAATAGGTCAGTGGGGATATGTTTGGATATCTTTTGCTTATAACATAGTAATATTTATATTTTGATGAACAGAAATAACAAAGTGACAAATATTACACAAAGATTGAGAATCTAAACTATGGATATTGTCCTGTAGGCATTTTATTGAGTGCCTTACGTATGGAAAACATGCTTGATGCCATGAAGTCCACAAAGATGAAAAACATTGTCCCTGTACTCAAAAAACTAATGTTTTCATTTGTGCTTCAGAGTACTATGGTTAAAATAAAACAACAGTAAACATTTATAATCCAGTGGTAGTCTCTTATTACTTTGCTTATCAGCTACCCCTTCTTCCTCTAACAGGTCAAATACAATTATCAAAGAGTACCATTTACTTATAAAATGACTTATTAATTGAACAGTCGTTGAATGCATAATACACTTAACAGGGTTTGTGGAGTGTAAGGTAGTGAATAAGGCATAGTCCTTGTGTTTCTGTAAAACAAACATTATTGTGATAAAGCATAGAGAATAAATTTTTTGAAATCTGATTGTTATTGAGCCTGTCAGAGAAGAGCCCACAATAAAAGTGAGTTATCTTACTGCTTTTTATTGTCAGAGAAGTATAGTATTTAATCATACATAATTTCTGCCAAAGAGAACTGAATTAATGCAATTCCTTATACTTTTTACAAAGAAGTACCTATAAAGGTAGAGAATTAATCTTTAGCCCCTCTCAACAAAGTCTAAGAACAGGGTCCAAAGGAGCAAAGCTCTTAAACTTTTTCATTTTTAAAGTTAAATGTGATTGTTTTAAAATTAAATATAACTTCGTGTTATATTCAGGTTTAATATAAAATATTTATCTTGCTATGCCCACTCCTTTGAGAAAAGTTGCTATTTCAGAAGAAGTAAAACTCACGTTTTAGGAGGATGGATAAAATTGACTTTATCACATGGCCTCTCTGAACCATGGCACAGCCTCCAAAACAAATGCCTAAGTTTGTGAAGTAAGGGACTAAGGAGTTAAGTTTGGACTTTCAACTATTTTTCTAAGTTTTATAACATATAAAGTATCTCACCTGTCAAGCCTTTTTAAAATACTTTGACAAGATGTATAGTTACGTGAAAAAGAAACCATTTAGACTAATTATCAAAATCACATTTTTCTGATTAACTTGGGGGTTATTCTTCCTATTCATTTTTTGTTGTATGAAATAGAAACTAAATCGGCAGAGCTTCTGGGTTATAACTTGTCATCCTGACCTCAATTGACTGATTATTATGAATTTCATTTAGAGCAAGAAGAAAAAATCTATAATATGAGTAGTGTTATGTTGAAAGGCAACCTTGAGGCCATTCTCCTCTCTCCCACCTTGTCTCATTACAGTAGTGATTGGGATATTTGTTCAAGATTATGTGTACCTTGATTGCTCACTCCCAAACTTAATTATTGTAAATCACATCTTCCAGTTTGCGAAAGTTACTGCTTTGTAGAATATCACATTACCAAGCTTTTGTGTGAGAAGGATGTAGTAAGTTTGAATACTAATACTTTGCCTCTAAAATTTTGAATATCTGCTCTTTCTTATAGGCTATAGAAAAACATCTTATTAGGAAATCTCGTGGAGGTCTTACCTTTATTGGAGAATGGAAGAATGGGCACTTGGAAAAGAAGATGGGGCATTTGGCCTGCTTTGCTGGGGGAATGTTTGTACTAGGAGCAGATGGTTCCGGAATGGATAAAGCTGGACATTATTTAGAGCTCGGAGCGGAAATTGCACGTACATGTCATGAGTCATATGACAGAACAGGTAAAAATATTAATAATGCTAATTACTTAGTCCAAAATAATTTCTAAGATAAAAACATGTCCAGAAATTAGAAGGGAAATATATAGGCACTTTTCACTTCAAAATAACTTATTCTAACATAGTAAATCATTTTCTTAAAAACTTGAATTTTAATTCTGAAAATGTGTTCCTGCATCATTTTTTAAATTATTATTCTGAATTCTGTTTTTGTTAATAAAGATTTTGAAGAAGTTGTTTTAAAGACAATAGGTAGGGCTTTTAGGGATGTGTGGGATAACTATTTATTTTAATAGAGAAGAATCCATTTCAGCCATTTATTTCAGCTTCTATAAAATCAGTTGCTTAAAAGAATACAGAGTTGATTTAGATTACATGCCTTGCCTATCCTTTTGTGAAAATAGGAATAATCAAAAGATATTAGTTATTTTGGATGTATAATTGGTATCTAGATAACTAGTAGGCAAATATGTGATATTTCTGGGCTTCAGTGTCCTTACCTAAAAAAAATGAGATGATTCTCAGTTTTACAGGTGACAAAAATTGGTTCCTGGGGGTGAAAAATATCTTTATATAAAGCACGTATATACATATAACCATAGATAGATAAACTATATATTTGTTAATAAAATTTCATGGGAGGAGAAGGCAATTAGGTTTAAATAAAAGCTGAAGAATAGGGTTGAGAATCACTGGACTAGATCTTCCAAGTTTTTCTCTAGCTTTAAAAATATATGTTTCTATGTGAAATAATGGATGAGTTCCCTGAAAAACTAAAAACTAGGAATTTCTGATTTGCCGTGGTATGCCCCATGGTATGCCTGAAAAGATTACTGTTTGATTTGTATCCTATATTTTCACGTCTTTCACTGTTTTTACTTGTCTTTAATCTCACCTTAGATCCTTTAGTTAAAAAGTACAATTTTAGTTTTGCTTGCTTCTCACCCTTACATCTTCTGCTATATTTTCTTACAGCTGTGCTATAATTTTTGGCTACCTCATTTAAAAATATATTCACTTCTTAGCAGTTATTTGGGCTAAATTTATACAATAATTATTGCCTTGGGATTTCACTTCAATTTGTTGGAGTTATAATTAACATTATTTCAAAATCTTGTATTCTTCATATATTCCACTTACTGATAAGCATGGCCTGCTGCTTAATATTTAGCTGGATTTGTAGGAAACATTGCTGAATCTTTTCATGAAACCGAGCAGTAAATTAGTGGTAGTTAAACATTATTATATCTACATAGGAAGCTAGATTGATACATTGTTTTAGTTTATTCTGAGGTACAATGCAAAATTAATACCAAACCAGATCTTAGACTTTCAAAATATAGTGCTTTCTTGATTTGGGATTCTAGACTTAAAAAAAAAAAAATTGCTGAACATCATTAAAATAATGACTGTTATATAACTTAGTTTACTTCATATCCCAATTGGATAAAACCTTCCTTAGACCATGTGCTGTCATATTTGGGGGAAAAATTTAATCTGTTTCGATACATATAACATGTCCAATGGACAAAACATCCATTGAACATGGAGTAATGGACATATTTTAAGAGTTTCTACAAGTGTTTTTTCCTTAACAGAAGTTAGTAGGAGGGGAGGATACAGGAAAATAGTTGGTCTTCCCTTAATATTAGCCCATTCAAACTGTATTCAGATTGCCTGTCCCAGAATATTCCTCATACTTTTTAGCTTTCGTTGAGTTTCTTTTGTTGACTTCAGTGTACTTATTTTTCTGTCTCTACAGATTCTACCTATTTTGGAGGATTCATATGAATTTTTTTTTCCCATGACTTTACAAACTAATCTGTGTCTTCTTTTAAAATTATCTTTTATTGTCTTACAATTGACTTTTATCACATTTGATATTTAATTTCAATTTTTTTCATTTGTGCATGTCTCTTTCCTTCATCTACATTGTATGATTTTTGCATCCTCTAGAATTCTTTTTACCTAGGCACTAAATTATTTATGATTTTGACTCAATTTTTACTTGTTGGATAAGTTATTTTCCTTGTTGGATAAGTTATTTTCCTTTTAGAAATGATATAGCGAATGTAAGTGGGAAATTTAAGTCAGGGAATAGAAATTAAGTGCAAGCAACAGTGTAAAGCAATTATATTCCAATAAAGAGCTTTAAAAAAAAGATTCATGCAAACGGAGGGAAAGGAAAGATGGTGACCTCTCTGGGGTGTTTGGGAGGAAGGCATTTGAATCAGGTGGGGAAATGGAGAGGAGGGGAGGGCTGGAAATACCAACTGGAAGAATAAATAGCACATACCGGCAGTGAGGTGGAAAAGCAGAACCCATGACAGACATGCAGGTTGGAGTGAGGAAGAAGGGGGTGGTGGAAAAAAAAAAAAAAAGAAATTAAGTGCAAGGTAGAATGTTGTGAAATTACTTTTTTACAATATTGCTTAGACAAAAGAGCACCTAAGAAATAATGCCCTCAGAAACATGAAAGCAACGATTTGACAAAAATAATGAATATGGCATAAATATATTAGGCTTGTGTGTTTTTTACTCACCAACTCCTCACAGAACAAATATGTTCCCTTTATCATATGTTTTATTTGTGAAGTTATGAATGACCAGTCGGTGAAATAAAAATTTTAGTAAGAAGTCTAATAGTTCCATGCAGCCAATTTCTGCTTCAGTTCAAGTGATAATATCATTATAATTACAGAAGTTATTATCTCATTTAAAGTTAGCCTTAAGATTAACATTTGAAAACTCCATATGATCACTTAACACTCATAGTCTTTGAGAAAAGAAAAACAAGAAATCCAGACAAAATGACTTATCTAACTATTTATTGGATTACCACCATCTTGGTGGTTATGATGTTTGACTTTTATTATTTTTAAAATATTTATTAAATGACAGATATTTTTGATCATATGCCAGACCTTGTCAATAAGCTGAGTAGAGGTTTTCTTAGGAAATATTGATAACTTCTTGGTTAGTCCTAACCTCAGATCCCATTGAGGAGGTGTCAGAGCTGCACGAGCACACATAAAGTTTTGCATGTAATTTCAGAGGCTTCTTGAACACAACATTCTCTCCCTCTTCCAAAGCCTACCATAGAGTTCATGATCCTCAGGTTAACACCCTGCTTAAGTTCTGCTTTAGTTCTCCAAGACTTAGCAGGAAATAAACTGTGGTTTTTAACTCTTCTGGATCCCACGTCTTGCTTTTAATAGAGCTATCTACCATCACTACAGTGGTTTTGGTTTTGTGTTTTTTCTTGGGGGTGGGGAGAGGTATGAAATGCTTTATTTTCACCTCCTTTGAATAGTGATTATTTGGAGTTTGTGGTGTTAGCCGTGTAATGGTAATATTTAGCTGCTGCAACACATGTCGTGCCAACAACTATGGCATGATTTTGTTTATGATATAGTTCCCGTATAGCCAGCTTTTCTGAGAGAATATAAAAGTGTCCAACATTTCTTGAAAGAGATAAGAGACTTTGAAACTATTTGCCACTGGTACAAACTAGTAAGAAGAAAGAAAGATGGCAGCTAAGAGTGGTAATTGTGTGTGACTCCAGCATCCCAGTAAAAGGTGATTTTATATTGTCCAGGTTTAGGGTGCTGGGTGTGATTAGAAAGAGGTTCTTTTTTATTTTTTTAAGCTCTTTATTGGAGTATAATTGCTTTACACTGTTGTGCCAGTTTTTGCGGTACAACAAAGTGAATCAGCTGTATTTGTACATATATCCCCATATCCCTTCCCTCCCGCGACTCCTTCCCATTCTCCCTATCCAAGTCCTCTAAGTCATCACCCATCATCAAATTGATCTTAAAAAGCCTTTCATGTAATACAGTATTTCAGCCTGAATGGAAATCATATCATTTAAGGAATGTTATATAATGTTGAAATATATGTGTAATGGCCATGTTTTTTTTAATTTTTAATTTTTATCTAACTATAGTTGATTTACAATACTGTGTTAGTTTCAGGTGTTTATTCAAACTGACAAATGGGCAATTTACTGATGAAATTCTTATTAGCTGACATTTTGACCTCTTCCTAGCTGTATATACAGAGGCTATAGGAGAATAGAGATGATTTCTAAAACTGGTCTAAGTTTTAAAAAGTATTGTTTCTTACATACTGTGGTATGCTTTAAAAGGTTAGGGGCTAAGTAAATCTAATTCAAAATCTGAGCTCTAAAATGTTTTCTTATGTGTATGTGTTATATTAAAAGGACTTTTAAATTGTCTTGACTTTTTAAAAAATAATTCTGCACAACACAGTTACCTGTCTCATTTGATTTTGGACCAAAACAGAATACATGTAATGTGCCTATGTCTAGCTTGGCATTTGTTTCCAAAGGATCACTAGACTCTTGTCAGTTTAGTTAGATATAGCAGTATGTTGATGTATGTTGATGTTGAAATATTTTACGACAGAATAATAGGAATATTTATAGGAAAATCAAATGCAGGTCATTTAAAGTAACTGATTTTGCAAAACAGCAACAATAAAAAGAAAACAAACAACAAAAATTACTTTGTGTTGTATTCTTTCAGGGGAGGAAAAAACTTTGGCAAACAAACACAAATGGTTTATTGTGCTCATTTATTTCTTTTGTCATGTTACAGCATTAAAGCTAGGTCCTGAATCATTCAAGTTTGATGGTGCAGTAGAAGCTGTGGCAGTCCGGCAGGCTGAAAAGTATTACATCCTCCGTCCAGAAGTAATTGAAACCTATTGGTACCTGTGGCGATTCACTCACGATCCAAGATATAGGGAGTGGGGCTGGGAAGCAGCACTGGTGCGTAAGCCAGTATTTCATTTTATGTGCAAGAGTGTTAAATTAAGCCTCCTGTAGTGTCATGTATCCTCACCATGTGACCTTGTGTTCAGTAACTATAGGGCTGCCTTCATTTATTTGAAGAAAAATTCTGTTAGTTCGTTTCTTAAGCTGTAGAAGTAAACCTTAGAATCCAGTTCTCTATTAGAACTATTTTCCTCCTAGTATTCACTCATTACTCTTACTGAATAACTGAAGGAGTCATTTAAATGGCATTTATTCACTATGATTATAAAATTTCTATACTTGCCTATTAATGCTTAACCTCTGGGGAAAGAATAAAATCATTGTGAAATTGCCCAGATTCACAGCCTGGGTAGATTAACCCCCATTCACTTCAGCTTGTGTTCAGAGTATATCCTTAGTGGCACCATAAGAAGGATTTGTGAATTGTTAAAATTTTTCTGCACTGAAACACAAAACAACCCCAACACACACACACACACACACACACACACACACACACACACACACACACTCTTTCTCTCTCACTCTCTCTCTCTCTCTCTATATATATATATATGTGTGTGTATGTATATATATATTTGAAATGAGGAATTTTTAATGGTTAGGAAGTAAAGTAAGCAAATTGTTTACTCATAAAATGCTAGCTTTTCAGAGAATTCCATTGTCATCAGTACCTGGGAGGAAGAAAAATCATTAGAGTTTTCATGAAAGTATAGCTTATCACTGGGAGTGAGGGCTCTTTTATTCTCTGAGACACACTAAGTGTGATAAACAGTACTAATGATGATGGATATTCATATTCAGGTTGTTTAGCTTAAACTTGCAGTCTAAATAGAATGAGGACATATTCTAGGTGAGACAAGTAGTGTTAGTAAATTGCTCAGACAAAGATATGTTTTTAGGCAGAATATAGACCAATTTTGTGTAAAAAGGTTTCACAGGGGCAATGGAGAGAGAGAGAGAAGTCTGGAGCTGTTATGTGGATGGCCTTACATGCCACATCAAGGCATGAATACTTTACTCAGTGCTTCAGGAATAAAACACGCTTACATACTTTTTATCAGTTACTATGCAACTGTTTCTCATTTGGGAGGTGGGGATAGAAAGTCCTTTGCCTATCTAAAAAGCCCCTTGGGTTTTCTTTTTCTTCACCATCTCCTATCCACCAAAGCTCCCTAACTTTAAGAATCCATTATGGGACTACTGAAGGTTTTTGAAAGGGGAAGGAACTATGGAAGGCTTTTTAGTGGGGAGTAACAAAACAGAAGGATCTGATTATAATCTGCAAATTGGTGGTTTTTGGAGACCACTGCAATAATCTAGGAATAATGTGGTAAAGACTTGAACTAAGGTGAGGACTCTTATGGGTCATTTGTCATTCAGACGTAGATGGTCCTTATTGAGTTTAACAATAAGAAGATATTAATGGAAGCAGGGCAGTTATAAATACAGAGCAGGAACAGATGAAGCATGTATTGATGGTGCTTTTCTCTGACTGCCTGGGTCGAAAATTGGAAACACAGCTGCTGGTGAAACTCTCTGTGCAGGAGGGTCATGCCACAGATGAAAGATAGACAAAATGTTGGCACGTGGTTTGGGAACAGGACACACACACATGCACACACACTTCTGTGGTGTAGCAATGGCTTACCATTGCTCACGTAAATCAAGCAGTATTTTATACAGGGGAAATAGGTAAAGTAATCCTGCAATGAGTATGACTTGAATGTCTGCTGATACTTAATGCCTCTTATTTAGAGGAATATGGGAGGTATATGTGAATCATGTGGGGAGAGGAGGTGAGGGGTGGTGGCAGGAACACATCTTCTCATTGAGAAACACTGTTTTTCCTTTTCCTAAGATTCTTTTCTTTCCTCTGCACCTTCTTAAAGTGTGATCCTACTCTTATCTATTAAAAAGAGGTTTGACAAGCTCAAACTTTAACCCATATCTGTCCGTATTTGAATTACAGAGTTAAAGTTTTACTTTTGTAGCCTATAGGGACACACACAAACTCTAAAGAACAAGAACTGAAATAATTATACTTTAAATTCAAGTTGCAAAAGTATGATATGATAAGAAGGGAGCACAGTGTGGAGACAAAAAAGAAGAACTCACATCCTACATAGAATTTGCCTTCTTGCCCACCACTGGCTCCCATGTTGGGTTTAAAGAAAGAAAAGGGAAGACAAGCTGGGACAGAATAGTGGTATCTCATATCTTCTGTAGCTTCAGCTATTCCATTTACGTCTTCAGATTTCCAAACTTGAGTATGTTATGCGTGAAAACTTGCCTTTGAGAAATGTCTCTAAGTGGCTTAAAGATGAGTCATGCCTACCTGCTACTTTTGCAGTATCCTTAAACTGCTCTAACGTTCCTGTGGTGGTAAAGACACATGATCATTGTGAAGAAGGTGTTTAAAAACGTATTCAAGTATGTTTAAAATACTTAGATAGAGAAAAGTACCAAACCCTTTGGTAAGGAGACTTTAAAACCAAGCTATAATCAAAATGGAACTATATGGAAGTTAACAACATGATTAAATAAACACTTTTAGTGTTAATTAGCTTTTCGTTAGAACGGAGGAAGGCCAGACGAGTAAAAGAAGTAGCAAGGCTAGGAACAACAGCCGCAGCGTGATGATTGTGAGTTCAATACCCGTACCTTCACTCACAGTTTCTCTGGGTTAGGTGGAGTAGGGAAAGAGAACCACACGTGCTTTCAACCTTTTATGAATGGCTTAATTCTGGAGTGTGATATATCTGCAAAAGCAGAATGTGTGGTTGTTTTGAATTATAAACAGGGTCTTGAATAGATCCTATTTAATTCGGAATATTTTATTCAGACATGTTCAAAGATGCAAAAAGAGGTGTAAATTAACAATATGAGCTCCTGCTTGGGCAGTAGAGCATAGTAGTTAATGGAGCAAAGTACTCTTTGCCTCAGTTTTCCCATCTGAAAAGTAGAGCTATTAAGACAGTCTCATAGGGTTGTTGGAAATTTGTGAATACATGTAAAGGTCTTAGAAGAGCCGTCAGCACATAGTAAATACTTAATGATTGTTAGCCCTCAATATTGTAATTATTATCATAGTAGGTGTGTGACTGGGCACTTCCTGCCAGTTGGTACCACCTATAATGCTTAACTTATAGGATTATGACAATACAGTGTCTGGCATAGAGTATGTTTGCAGTAAATATTATCTCACTGCTGTTCCTAAGGAGAGCTCCTAAAGTAATACTCTTTTAGCATGACTTGGATTGTCATCCTCGTAAGTGGTAAAATTGCATTTAAAATTTTTAATTCAAACTGACTTCCCTTTTGACTTGTCAGAATTAATGAGGTTTTATTGTGCCAGACAGATCTCTAACTCAGTGTGAATAGCCTAAATTTGACTCCTAAGTTAGGAAAATATAGGATGTCTTAAAAGATTAAAGAGTTTTGGAGAGGGAGAAATTCCATAGGAAACAGAGTACCTGAGTTAATTTTTCCAGTGTTGAGACTAGTTCCATTTGATAATAAATCTTACTCTGAAACTATCAGATTCTCAGAGATCTCTGTGAACTTTTGACTATGGTTCCTTAACTTGTCCTTCAGAACTTGAAATTCTATGGAATTGACTCTTTTATGTGATCTCTTTTACAGGCTATTGAAAAGTATTGCCGAGTCAGTGGTGGGTTTTCTGGGGTGAAGGATGTGTATTCCTCTACACCTACACATGATGATGTACAGCAGAGCTTCTTTCTTGCTGAAACGTTAAAGTGAGTAAATGCCTTGAAATTTTTTTTTTTACTTGTAGGCTGCTTTTGCTGTATGGTCACTACATGATGAATTATGACTATGTGATGTTACACTAAATTTTATTACAAATATATTTTTATGTAATCGAGTCTTCAGTTTTTAGCTGCATCTCATGAAGATATTCTGTCAAATAAGAGTACCTTTATTTTATATTTAGCTCTTTACTATGCATTAGAATCACCTAGAAGACTTCTTAAAATACAGATTACTGGGCCATACCCAGCTTCTGATTCAGTAGGTCTAGGGTGGAACCTAAGAATTTACATTTTTGACAAACTCCCAGGTGATGTGGATGATGCTGGTCCTGGGATCACACCTCAGCCCCCTGCTCTAGCTAAGGAAATCTGTGCGGAACGATCATGGAGTTTTGATGGTACTAGAGGATATATGATTATAGCCACTCATCCTCCCAATGAGTTTTCCTGTAAAGATATATATATAAAAGGAATCATGGAAAAGAAAAAAGACAGCTTTATTATTTGGGCTTATACTCAGAATCCCTGGCAGAATTTTATAGACTTTCCTGGAAGGAGGTGGAAACCTTAAATATGTCTACTTCCTAAAGACCTGCTAAGTAAGGTCCTTAATACCTTCTCTTAAGTTTCATATTTCTGTTTCCAGTCAGTCTCTATCTGAATGCCTCATAAACTGCCACTTCATTTGTTCCAAAAAATGTTATTTCCAGACATCTTTCAGGTTATTTGAGGATATATCAGTAGGCAAAAGGAACAAAAATTCTCACTCTCTTGGACTTTACATTCTGTATACTTCTAGCTTACATTCTGGTGTATTATGGTTTAAATGTACGTCTCAAACTATGTTTCTTATCCTAAATGGCGATCTTATTCCAATTTTTCTTTTATTATCCCTGATATTTTTATTTTCCTGTCTTTTCAGCTTGTATATTATAGTTATTTCTTTTTTTCTCATTCTGATTTATCACTTTCCTGTTACATTGTTTCTTTATTTTCCCCCTCCTTTTCATATCTGTAGTTGACCCTAGACCAAACCCTTATTTTGCTGAGAAGGTTTAATCAGTTCCCTACCTCCACTCACTCCTTGTATTGGTTTATTCTATGTGATTAGGCTTGAGACTGTATGAGATAGTTGAAAGAGCACTGGACTGGAAGATGAAATCACAGGAGCTTTAGTTATACACTTGCTACAACCTAGCTGAATGAACATGTCAAAATAGAACTTCTTTGCTTTCAGATTTCATAGCCGTCAACTGTGAAATTTGACCCAAATTATGTAAAATCTCTCTCTCTCTCTTCTTTTGCTGTTCTTTAAGCCCAGAAAAATTATGACTAGTGATCGTATCCTTCACTTAGATTTACCTTTTGTTAATTTTTGCTGCATTTCCGTGCCCCCATGTATATGTGTACATAGACACAGTTCTACTTGTTTGCTTATTTATTTGTTTATTTGCTTTATAATTTGAGATTTACCAGCATTCTGGTATTTATTCAAGGGTTTTTAGGAAAGGGGCATAATCTTACATAATCACAATACAATTATCGCACTTGTGAAACTTAACGTTCATACAGTACTGTTGTTTAGTATGTAGTCCATTTTCAAACTTTTCAGTTGTTCTAATAGTATACTTTATAACTTTTTTTTTTAACCGCAACCCAGGATCCAATAAAGGATCAATTGTTGCATTTGCTTGTCATGTCTCTTTAGTCTCCTTTAACCTAGAACAAAGTTTCCTTGTTTTTCTTTTGTCTTTTATGACATTGACAGTCAGTATTCAGGCTGGTTGCTTTGAAGAATGTCCCTCAATTTAGATATTTGTGATTGTTTGCTTATGATCAGATTTAGGTTAAACATTTTTGGCATGAGTATAATGTAGATGATGTAGCCTCATTTCATCTCATAAAGAAGCACATGATAATGGTTTAACTCACTGTTGTTGACTTTAAATTTGATCATAAGGTTAGATTTGATGATAAGGTCATGTAAAGAATCTTTTTTTCTTTTTGTAATAAGTGATCTGTAGAGTGATAACTTTGAGACTGCGTGAATATCTTTTTCCAACGGTCTTTCTCATTCAGTGTTATTAGCATCTTGCCTGAATTGAATATTACTGAAGTAGTGGTAAAATGTTAATTTTGATTCCTCCTCTAGTCTTAGAAAGAAATTGATTTTCAACATTCATAGTTCATTTTCTTCATGTCACTCTTCTGCTCAAAAGCTCCAATGGCTCATTCATCTTTAGCTTCATTTCTCACTTCTTTTCTTTATATGTTCTATCCTTAAACCAAGTTAATCTATTTATATATCTGTCTGCCTATATATCTGTATATAATTTGTTCCTTTGCATTTCATTGTCTATTTCATATTTCATTGGCTCTGGCAGGAATGCCTTTATTCTTTCTATCAGTTAATGCCCCTCTCTAAATAAAGTTCAAATCTTACCTCTTGTAGATTGGCTTTCATAATTAATTCTCAAATGCCTCCTCATCACGCACCTTGAGCACTTTAGCGCGTGGGATAGGGCTGTAAATACATATGTGGCATGCTGCTTTTCCCCTTGCAGTATGTATATGGGATATCACCAGTTGACCTTAGTACTTTTCTCTGCCAAGTTCAAGTTCAGGAAGAATCCTTCTCAACACAGTACTCTAGGTAACCAGTTACATACACACACACACAAATACATTTGGATCAATAATAGTAGAAGTCAAAGGAAGAATCATACAGGTATTTATAACAAAACCTAGGCTAAGAAAATTATCATAGTTGAGCACTACATTCATTTCACCTCAGCTCAATTCTGTTGCATCTTTATTTGAAGGTCTGATAAATAGAGAAAAGTGTGCATGTTGAGGATATATTTCAGTAAATTTTTCTTGAGTTCATATATATCAGGTATTAAATAGCTAAGAAAAATCACAGGTTACTTGGAAACATAGTCTTCTTAATGAATTTATTATTAAAAGAAAAGAGAAATACATAAAATTAAGACCAAGTTTACCACCGTGGTGTGTATGCTTTCACTGGTATCAGAATCTCCAGGGCAGAAATTGTTTTGTGTGTGTGCACCTGTCTGTCTATGTATCTTGCTTGTGTGCTTTCTCCCCCTTCCTATCTTAAAATTCAAAATTTGGGTATAATAGCAAAATTCTGGAAAACTATGTATGTAAGAATATGTCAAGACTTTTATATAGTCAGAGCTATGGAAAAAGATGTACATAGATATTTATTGAAGTTATAAAAAATAAAGAGTTACTATATGTTCAATATTAGTTGAAAGGTTAATTAAATAAATTATGGCACATCCACAATGGATATTATTGAAGCAATAGCAATTAAAGACTCTTCACAGTGTAATGGTAAGTAAGCTATTAAGTGCATATATATATATATATATATATATAGATGGACATCTTAATATCTATTACAATAACATCAAAATGTGCACTGTGATTTAGCTTAATTGGTATTATTCTTTTATATTCTTTCCTGAGTTTGCTTTTGTAGTCAGATGAAAAATTTTTCTAAATAAATTAGTAGTCATATTTTTCTGCCTCAAATTCATTTGCTGTCTTTGTGCCTAGAATCAAAAGAAATTTTTTGAGCTGCAAAAAAATATAGAGATCCAACATACACCACTGCAACCCATCCCTCCCCTCTACACATAGACATTCCCAGTGCTAAAAATCTCTTTACAACATACAGAGTATTTTGTCCTAAAGTCTTTTGTTAATTTCTTTAGTTGATAGGCAGCTCACTGCCTCATAAGGCTAACCCATTTCAGAAGTTTTTATTATTAGAAAGAGCTTTCTTATATTGAGTTAAAATCTGCTTCCCTGTGAGTTTCATTCAGTGATCCATGCTGTACCCTTTGGAAATGTGGAGCCTTCTATATGGATATTAACTCAAAATACTTGTATTTATCAGGCTAAAGAGGGCAAGTTTCTGTACTATTTCTTTCTGAGACCAGTCTGGTTGACTTCTCTGGAGATGATTCCATAGTTTTCTAGACTAAACACTGCATTTAAGATGTGAATAAACCAGTGCAGAGTATCAATCACTGATTTGGTCATTATACCTTCATCAATGCAAGATGCTATTGTATTCTGTTTTCTGGTAGCCCTGTCAATATAGCTTGAAATTTTGCTATAGGTCTTTTTTTTTTTTTTTTTAACATGAACTAAGATAATTATTTTCTCTCATAGTGATATGATTAGCTTTTCTTAAATTTATTACATTTTACCTTTATCCATCATTAAATTTTATTTTGTTAGATTTAACATATTCTAATTTATTGAAATATTTTTGAGTCAGGTTTTTCATTTAATGTATTAGCTATTCTAGCATTGTGTCACTCACAGATTTGAGGTATGCCTTTTCTCTATATACCCAAGCTAATCAAACATTAAAGACATCTAACCGTGTATTCTTAACCAGTTCATATTTACCTATCTTTTCTCAACTCTTATCCTTAATAGCTGTGTGACTTTGGACAAGTTACTTAATTTCGCTCCTCAGTTTTATCATCCGTAAAAGAAGAATTAAAATAGTATCACCTCAAGGGACTGTTATGGGGATTAATATAGTGAAGCCCTCAGAATTATACCTGGCACAAAATACAAGATAGCAGGTATAAAGTTGCTGTAGGACACTAGGGCTAAGAGTTGGGGAAGAAAGGTAGATGTGAAGTAAAGGAGAATGAGGACAAGCTAGAACTCACGAGGACAAACAGTCCCACATATGTGTCTCACTGCCTCCAGTGCTGATAAGCAGGTGACTTGAAGAAGGAGCTGGCATCTTCTGCTGTGAGGCTATACATGCCTGGCCTGGGAATTGGAGAAACTAAGGAGGAGCTCCAACAGGAACTGCAGAAATTGCAGGTCTGGCAGCTGCCCCTCACCTCCACGGTGAGCCAGGTAATCACGGACAACATGCATAACTTTCACAGCACATGGCAGCCCTGTACTGCCCCTCAGGGCATAATGGCTCCTGCTTTACTTCAGCCTCCACATCACATGCATATTTTTTGTAGCCAACCCTAACCCAGAATCATACAGAGAAAGTAATTCTGACAAATAGAGCTCCGGCTTGGCTATGCTGACAAAGTATACAGTCACCACAGGAGACAGGTCCCTTCAGACCATGCAGACTGTTATAACCTACTTTATAGCATATGGTAGGCAATATTTGTATATAAAAGAGATCATTTAAAAAGTATTATAAAGCTATACTAATTAAAAGGGTTTAGTAGTGGTATAGGAATAAATGGAACAGTGGAACAGGAGACAGTTCAGAAATAGGCCCACTTATATGTGGAAATGTCATCTTTGAAAAAAGGCCATTGAGGAAAAATTAAATAATTTAATGTTAAGTTAGAAAAATTATCCATTAGGAAAAAAAATAAAACTGGATCCCTGTAAATACTAAAACTGCTCTTATATAGAACATAGATTTAAATATTAAAAATGAAATAAAATCCTGAAAAAAATTGAAAGTTTTTTTTTCTCCCAACTCTGGTGGTGAAGATGGCATGACACAAAACCCAGAAACCATAGAAGAAAAAGATTTAAAAATGGACAACATCTGCAAGGAAAAGAAAAAGAAAACATTAAACGAAGTAAAAGACAGATGACACACTGGGAAAATATATTTGCAATACATTTGATAGTAAATTTTCTGTAGTCAGTGGGAAGTTGTTGTATAACAAAGGGAGTCCAATTCGAGGATGGAAGATGCCTTAGAGGACTGGGGCGGGGAGGGTGGGGGGGGGGGGGGACTCGAGGTGGAGGGAGTCAAGGAAGGGAGGGAATACGGGGATATGTGTATAAAAACAGATGCTTGAACTTGTACCCCCCAAAAAATAATAAATAAATAAAATTTTTAAAAATGTGAAATTATTAAGGAAGAAATGTTAAGTTAAAATAAGTAAAGGCAGTTCACTGGAAAATATAGATGAAGATATAGATGGAAAATACTATATAAATACATGAAAAATAAATATTTGACCCACTCATAAAGAAAGAAATGAAATAAAACTAATAATCAAATACTGTGTTTCACTATCAGATTACTTAAGATTTTAAAAGTTTGCATTTAGATGTTAACAAGGATGTATGGCTCTAGTCACTTATAAACACTGGAAGTACAAGTGTATGTTGTTTGATGTGGATGGTGAAATCTTTGAAAAAGAACCTGTTGAAATATTAAGAGCACATTAATTTTGCTTCAGTAATCATACTTCTAGAAGTTGTCCTACAGGTATACTTCCCCAAGTGAGAAAGATGGATGAAAAAGATTGCTCCTTACTTCCACACTGTTTATATTCTTTGCTCTTATGTTGGATATTAAGATTAAGTGCTGCACGTACCTTTTCAGTCACATCTCCTGCTACACCACTTTTCCCCATGCATTTATTTTCTCCATACCTGCCTACTATACATTTTCACTTATTTGTCTTTACTCTTGCTTTCCCTTCTGCATGAAATTTATCATTCCTTTTTTTATCCCTTACAAAATCCTATTACTTTTTCAAGGTCTAGCTCAAATATCACTGTCTCTGTGAGTCCTCTCCAACACTAAGACAGAATTAATGCATCTCTAGGCACACTTACAATACTTCCTTTGTTCTGATAGTCTATGTGAAATGTTACTATCCTTACCACTTAGTTTCATGTTTGGGATAGAATATACATACACTCAACAGATGTTTGTTGAGCGGTACAGAATTAACAGCATAGCACTTGTATTAAAATTATTCATATAAACATCTATCTCCTCTGCCTTGTGTAGCTCCTCAGAAAAGGCTAATGTGGTTGTTTTTAATATAGATATTTAATATAGATATTTTTAAAGTATAAAAACAGTATGTGAATATAGCAAAGTAAATTAAATAGTATGGAACAGAAGAAAATGAAAAATAAAAGTTTCTCTGTATTCCACATCTAGAATCACCTCCCAAAGAAATCTATAGTTGATTCTTGAATAACACAGGTTCAGCTGCACAGATCCTCTTATACACAGATTATTTTCAGTAAATATATTGGAAAGTTTTTGGAGATTTGTGACAATTTGAAAAAAACTTGCAGATGAACCATATTATCTAGAAATATTGAAAATATTAAGGAAAAATCAGGTACATCATGAATTCATAAAATATATGTACATACTGGCCCATTTTATAATTTACTACCATAAAATACACACAAATCTATTATTAAAAGTTAAAATTTCTTAAAACTTACACAGACACTTACAAACTATATATGGCGACATTTGCAGTCCAGTGATTTGAGTATATGCTTGAAATGCCTAGTGATGCTGATCATCTCCATGTGAGCAGTTCATCTCGCTAGTAAATTACATATCAAGAAAAAAGTGATCTCAGGACTTCTCTGGTGGTGCAGTGGTTAAGAATCTGCCTGCCAATGCAAGGTACATGGGTTTCATCCCTGGTCCCGGGAGATGCCACATGCCTGAGAGCAGCTAAGCCCGTTCACCCTAGAGCCTGTGCTCCCCAACAAGAGAAGCCACTGCACTGAGAAGCCCATGCACCGCAACAGAGTAGCCCCTGCTCTCTGCAACTAGAGAAAGCCTGCGTGCAGCAAGGAAGACCCAGCACAGCCAATAAATAAATAAGTAAATAAATAAAATTTTAAGAACTTTTATTGAGATACAGTTAACATACAGTAAACTGAATATATTTAGAGTGTACAATTTAGTTTTTTTTTTCTTATTAGTAATGTATATATTGCAATCCCAATCTCCCAGTTCATTCCCCCCCAACCCTCCCCGCTTTCCACACTTGGTGTCCATATGTTTGTTCTCTACATCTGTGAGTATGTGACTTTCTGAGGAACTGCAAGACTGTTTTCCACAATGACTGCACCATTTTACATTCTCATTAAAATTGTATGAAATTTCTGCTTTCTTTCCAACCTTACCAACACATTTTTTCGTTTAAAAAAATATAGCCATCCTTGTGGATATGGAGTAGTATCTCCTTGTGACTTTGATTTGCATTACCCTAATGACCAATGTTGTTGAGTATATTTTTTTATTGGAATATAAATAAATAAATAAATAAATAAATAAATAAATAAATAAATAAATTTTTAAAAATTAAATTAAATTAAAAGATTTTTTTTAAAAAATTGACCTTAGATAGTCTGGTAGGAGAGTTCCAGTTATTTGAGACTGCCTTTGACTTTTATGACATGCACCTTCTATGATATGGATACTGAAACTAAAGCAAACAGTGGAAGAAGGATTGGTAACCACACAGAAACATTTTTAGAGAAATGGAAAAGCAAAACAGCCAGAATTTATGACGTGCTTCCATAAAGCTATACCGAGTGTGCCTGCCTCTCCTGCCTCCCCTTCCGCCTCTGAGACAGCAAGACCAACCTGCTCTCTTCCTCTTCCTCCTCAGCCTACTCAGCATGAAGATAAGGATGGAGACCTTTTTGATGATCCACTTCTACTTAATGAATAGATCATCATGCTGTACAGTTAATAAACTCATCTGTTGTGCATGTGTGTGAGGGGCTCTGTGTGAAAATCTGATAACTATACAGCAAAGAACTGTACGGAACAAGAGGTTTTTGTGTCGCCACCATCGTTTAAGTATTCATTGTGTAGAACATTATGTACAAGACTTGTACGGCATTCCCACCAACAGTACATGAGGGTTTCTTTTTCTCCACATCTTCTCGAATACTTGTTACCTCTTGTCTTTTAGATAATAGCCTCTGAAACAGGTGTGAGGTGATATCTCATAGTGGTTTTAATCTGCATTCCCCTGATGATTAGTAATGATGAGCATCTTTGCATGTATCAGCTGTTGCCCTTTGGGTATGTCTTTCTGGGAAAATGTCCATTCATTTCTTCTGCCCTTTTTTTTTTTTTTTTCTGCCCATTTTTTAATTGGGTTGTTTGCTTTTTAGCTATTGAGTTGTATTAGTTCTTTATATATTTTGGATATTAACCCCTGTCAGATATATGATTTGCAGTTATTTTCTCCCATTCTGTAGGTTGCCTTTTCATTTTTTGGATTGTTTCTTTTGCTGTGCAGAAACTTTTTAGTTTGATGTAGTGCCACTTATTTATTTTTGCCTTGCTGCTTGTGCTTTTGGTGTCATATCCAAAAAAGTCATTGCCAAGACCCATGTCAAGGAGCTCTTTCTCTGTTTTCTTATAGGAGTTTTACAGTTTTAGGTCTTAAGTAGCTTTTAACTGTATCACTTTATCATTTCTAAACTGTATTTTTTAAAGCATTCCTGATTATCCTATACAAAATTTCAAATTGCCCCCTTATTCCCTCATTTTCCCTTACTTTAATTTTCACCATAACACCTATCTTCTAACATACTGTATAATTTCCTTAGGCATATAAGAATATGTACCTTAGAATACAAACTCCGCAAGGGCAGTGATTTTTGTATATTTTAGATATTGTTGTATCCCGGCATCAACGGTGGAGCCCCACATACTTGTTTCAGTATTAAATATTTGTGAGACAAAGGATTGAATCATTTGATTCCAAGAGAGAGAGCTGAAAAACAGCAATTTTATAAGATCTTACAAAAATGGGAGGGGGAAGGAGAAGAGAATAATAGACCTATTTTATTTTCTACTTGAGGTTCCAAGCTTGAACTCAGAATTCAGTTAGTGCTAGAATATAGCTAATAATGAGTGGGTCAAGAGATTGATAAAGCAAGAAGAAAAGGCCCAAGGCAAGATGTAAAAAGTCGGGAAGTCAAGGCAGTTGATCTGTTCAGTAGAGAGTCAAAGGTTCAGATGCCCACATAAAGGAGAAAAGCAGCAACAGTACACACTGGTGATAGAAGTTACAAAAGTTGGTAAACCTAGGTCAGTGGTTGTTAAACTTGAGCATGCATCAGAATCACTTGGACAGCTTCTTAAAACACAGACTGCTGGACTTCATTGCCAAAGTTTCTGATTAGAAGGTCTAGAGTGAGAATTTGCATTTTTAACAAGTTCCCAGGTGATGCTTACGCTCTGATCACACTTTGAGAACCACTGACACCTTTGACTCAGTAAACCACGTAGAAAGCAATTGGGGACCAAGGAATTACCTATACTGACAAGGAATAGCTAGTATACCAGGAATAGCTAGTATACCATGAAGTCCGGTGGACAAATCATTGCTATATTTATGTGATCCAGTCTCCTCAAATGGTGTACTGAAGGACCTCAACCATGGTCTCCACATTTTTTAATCCCTCTTAGGACTTACCACAGTGTCACTGCAATCCACATATTAGACACTGGGGGACACACGCTCAGAGTGAATTTCTCTTGCACTGTTTCATATAAGCACTTTTTTCAGTGTCCAAACTGTGTACTTTGAAATATTCTTGCCAATTTTCTTTTGCTGCAGTAGAGGGAGCTACAGTTCAAATTGTACTTATGTGGCAGTAACACATAAGATTATTTTCCTTTTCTATCAGTCTTTTTTCCTTAACTTTAAAAATCGGCTTTATTAAAGTATTCTAAGTGTGCAGTTCATTGTATTTTGGCAAATATATAAGCCTAGGTAACTACAACCACAGGTAACAGGTAACATTTGCATCCTCATCTTTCAGTGAGTTCCACCCCAACCCTGGACTCATAGCTGCTTTGTGTCACTATAGGTTGCTTGTTCTAGAATTTCATATAATTATGCAGGGTTGTTTTTGTTTTGTTTTGTTTTGTTTTTTTAGTTTGGCATTCTTTTAGCATAATATTTTTTAGATTAGTCAGTGCTTTTGCATATATCAGTAGTTGATTCCTTTCTCTTGATAGTATTCTGTTGTATGGTTATACCACATTTTGCTTATTCATTCACTTTTTGGTGGTCCATTAGTCATATGCTTTTGAAAGGAATCTAGAAAAAAAAAGGGATTATGTTTGTTTATCATTTGACTATACATATGTGTCTTGCTCTTGGTTTTTTCTGTCTAGGAATTTTTAAATTCTTCCCTTAGAAGTAACCAATGTCCCTTCTTTTGCTATTATCAAATAATTACTATCAAATAATTTGCTATTAAGTAAAATTCTAAATGCTTTTAGTCTTGGTGCTTCTTAAAACAGGGATGGCAAATATAGAACTGTAGGAGCTAAAATTTGCGGCAACAATCTTCCTCTCAAAACTCAAGTACATATTGTTGACTGAAGTTTGTTCTAAGTTTGTCCTGGTTTTTAAAAAATTCCAGTGAGACTTCTGTTTCTCCCTTTGCAAGCAATTTTACTGGGCATGTTTTTCTTGATATTTAGCTAAGTTGGCTAATTAGATGCCTTTTTTAGGGGAATATTTTGTATTATAAGAAAGCAAGTAATACATGAATAGAATAACAGATTTATGATAAAGAAATTACCAAAATGTTAATTGTAGCATCTAGAAAATGAGTATATATGGGTTTCACTGTAAAATTCTTTCCAAGTGTCTGTAGGTTTGAAAGTTTTATAACAAAATATTCGGGGGGGGGGGCGCGGAGGGGAGGAAAAAAGCCTCCAAATTGTTATTCAGGAGACAGATACTGTTGCTGATGTTGTTATCATATCCTGTAGTAGTTCCAATTCTTCTTTTTATAGCTACTGTTATCTTCCTTTGCCTGTGAAGTTATTCTCAATATAAGCAAATGAACATACAGTTAGCCAGCTATCAGACTGTTAAAGTTAATTCCCTAGTGAACAAGGCTTTGAAGTAGATTCAAAGACAATTCTGATAATGGTTTTGTCAACAAAGCATCAAGAATAGTATGATTCAAGTTTGTCATCAAAAGTGTCTAAGTAATACATTTCTGAAAGAGGAAGAATCAATGAGATAGATTATTGGGGTAAGTATTCTTAGACAGGAAAAAATAGTTCAAGAGGGAAGACTGAAAAAAAAAAGCCACTATTCTCTTCCATTTATCTTTTTTTTAATATATGTTGTATCTGTAATTGTATCCTAAATTTAACTTTCTACTATGAGAGGAGTATTTTTCCAGCTGGATGAGAAAAGAGCATCAAATCTCCTGTTCTCTGCTATTCTCTGCTCACTTACCCCTGAAGGTTGGTTTATAGACTAAGTCAAGTCAAAAAGTATTTATTAAATAGCTGCTCTCTTCTCAGAATTGTGTTATTTGAGAGTTAAAGTGTGTGGAACATACACTCTACTCATGAGTTTGCAGTGTAGTTAAGAAATCTCTTACTTCTGGTCTGGGGCAAACTCAGTAAAAGTACAAAGTGTGTATATAGTGCTAAATAGAATGTAAATGTTTTGGAGATTCAGAGAAAAGAACTTTGGTGTATGCTAGAGCCGTCAAGAAAAAAGATTGAATGATGCTAAATGATACGTAAGATATTAATAGGTGATATAAAGCAGAAAATCACTCCATGAAAAGAGGGATCCAGCTTGAGAAAATAAATGCTACCTTTCTCTAAAAATACAGTAAGAAAACTAGCCTGACTAAAGAATACTCACGAGAAGTAATGGGAGATAGGATTCTAGAATCAAAATTAGGGAAGCAGCAAATGTGGATGAACATCGAGGACATTATGTGAAGTGAAATAAGCCAGTCACAAAAAGACAAAAACTGTTGTGATTCCACTTACATGAAGTATCTATAATCAGATTCATAAAGAAAGGAAGTAGAAGGTGGTTATCAGGGGCTGGGGGAGGAGAAAAAGAGAAGTTGTTGTTTACAGAGTATAGAGTTTCAGTTTTGCAAGATGAAAAAGTTTTGGGAGTATGTTTCACAATAATGTGAGTATACGTAACACTACTGAATTTGAAAATGGTTAAGGTGGTAAATGTTATGTGTTTTTACCACAGTACAAAATTAGAGAATCGATGGCATGCTGCAAAGGGAATCGTAAAATAAAATGCCAAAGCATCTGTACCTTAACTCCAACCCCTATAGCTTACCCTGGAACATAGTGAAGAGAAAACAAATATGACCGAGAGAGCCCCAAAGGGAGAAAAGTAACTTGTTATTTTAAATGATTTCAAGGATCCAAAGAAATTACACATCAAGGTACTACAACAAATGTGATTTTGTAATCAATATGAATGTTCTTTCAGGAATGATGGAGAGAAGCACAACAGAATAGATATATAATTTTAAAGAAGGGAAAAGTTGGATTAAGAAAAATAAAGACAGATAAACTTAATGTCCATTTTCACAGATTTCTACAAAGTTATGGTATGAAGTCTTTAGAGAAAGTCAGTGATCATGAAGAGCCAGAAAGGGTTCCTAAGAACAAGTTCCTGCTGGATAAACTCTAATGATCTCTTTGAATTGGGTTAATAATAGAGGATAAGGGATTCCATGAACATAGTTACATGGTGTTCAACAAATCATTTGACAAAGTAGTTCAAAATGGAAGAGTAGGTCTTTTGCTTCCTCCGAGATGGAATAACAGGGATCATAGGTACCCTTCCCCTTGAAACAAACAGATAAACTATGTATGAAACAATGGTTTTCAAAAACACTGGACAAGAGGCAATGAAGGACTGTAATCTCTGAGAGATGGGACATAAGCCAGGTGAGCCCTTTGTTTGCCCCAGCTTGCTGTCTTGATAGTGTTTCCAGTCCACTGCACAGGAAGGGGGCCCTAAGGCAAAGTGCAGCAGACTCCTTGAGGAGATGGAGCTGTGATTCCAAGAAAACTAAGATAGCTAGTTTTCACAGGAGAGTACCAGAGAAGACAGAGCTGCACAGAGATCCCAGGAGAATTCCCTGGAGTGCTCACAGAATGAAGGAACTACCTGAATGGAGGGAAAGACTCATCTGTGAGAGATTAAAGGGAACAGTTTATGGTGATCACATAGGAGCAGGAATAGTGTCTGGTTTCGGTAGCCTAACTGGAAAAACTCCTAATTTATGGGGCACCAAGTAGAGTACTCAGGAAAGTCCTGCCTCAGTAGAGGTGGATGATCTACAGCTTTGCATCTACATAACAAATCATAAAAGCAAGACCTGAAAGGATCAGACTGTTTCCAAGTAACTTAACTATATTCCTGAACAAAACTCAAGATTCATAGTAATAGAAAAATATGCAGTAACCAACAAGGTAAAATTCACGTTTGGCATCCACTCAAAGATATCATGTGTGCAAAGAAGCAGGAAAATATGGCGTATCATGAAAACAATCAATTAAAACTAACTTTGAACTCATATAGATGTTAGAATTAGCAGACAATGTTAAAACAGTTATTATAACTATATTATATATATTCAAAACATTAAGGAGAGACATGGAAGATCTAAAAATCCAAATCAAACTTCTAGAAATGAAAACTGCAATGTCTGAATTGGAAAATAAATATAAAATAAATATATCAAATAGGAGTAATAGCAGATTAGACATTGCAGAAGAAAAGATATGTGAACTGGAAGACATAGCAATAGAAATCAAAATGAAACAAGAACAAAAAAAGAATCTTATAAAAATACAAAGAGCATCAGTGAACTGTGTAACAACTGCATGTGGCTTAAAATATATGAAATTGGAGTCTCTGAAGGAGAGGACAGAGATATGGATGAAAAAAAAATTGGCCACAATCTTTCCAAACTTGAAGTAAACACTAAACTCACAGATCCAAGAAGCTGAATAAACTTCACAGACAAGAAACATGAAGAATACTTCACCACAGGCACATTGTAATCAAATTGCTCAAAAATAGTGATAAAGAAAAAAACCTTAAAAGCAACCAGAAGAAAAACACAAGTTAGGCAAAAAGGAGCAAATATAAGAATGACATCAGAGTTTTCATTGGAAACAAGACTAATATCCCTCTTGAACATAGCTATAAAATAGCTAAACAAGATTTTACAAATCAGATCTACAGCATATTAAGTAGTTAATACATCATGACCCAAATGGGTTTATTCCTGGTATAGAGGCTTGATTTACCATTTGGAAAACAATCAGTGAACTATAAAAGAAAAGCCATATGATCACTTCAATAGAAAAATCATTTGACGAAATCCAGCATCCATTCCTGATAAAACTCTTAGCAAATGAAAAACAGAAGGGAACTTTCTTAACCTGAAAAAGGGCATATGTGAAGAACCTATATCTAGCATCATACTGGAAAACTAAGATCACATCCTCCTAAGACTGGGAACAAGACAAGGATGTCCGTTCTCTTCACTTCTCTTTAGCCTTGTAATGGAGGTTCTCCAGTGCAGCCAGACAAGAAAAAGAAATAAAAGACATCCAGACTAGAAATGAAGAAGTAAAACTACCTTTTATTTTTAAAGAGGATAATTGTCCTCTACAAAAATCCTATGGCGTTTCTCAAAAAGTTACTAGAACTAATAAGTGAATTTATTATCAGGGTTGCAGATAGAAGATTAATATATTAAAGTCAGTTGTATATACTAGCAGTGAACAATCAGAAATTGAAACTGAAAAATTGCCACTTACAATAGCATAAAGATATGAAATATTTAGGGGTAAATCTTGCCAAAACACATAAAAGACCTACACACTGAAAATTAAAAATCATTGCTGAGAGAAATTAAAGACCTAAATAAATGGAGAGATTCACTTTGTTTATGGTTCTGAGAATTCCGTATTGTTAGTTCTCCCTCAATTGTTCTATAGTTATGCTCTCCCAGTCAAAATCCCTGGAGGCTTTTTTTGGGTAGAAATTAATAAGCTCCCTCTAAATTTCATATGAGAATGCGAAGAACCTAGAATAACCAAAATAAGTTTGAAAAAGAACAAAGTTGAAAGCCTAATATTACCTGATTTCAAGACTTATTGTAAAGCTATCATAATCAAAACACTGTGATATTGGGGTAATAGATAATAATAATTGATAGACAAATACAGTACAGTATATGAAACAAAGACTCGGGGCAGGGGGGACTTGATTTTTGACAAAGGTACAGAGATGCAATGCAATGCAATGAGAAAAGATAGGCTTTTCAACAAAAGGTGCTAGAATAATTGGATTTCTGCATATACAGAAAACTCAAAACAGATTATAGACCTAAATTTAAAACCTAAAAGTATACAACTTTTGATAGAAAACATGGGAGAAAATCTTTGTGACCTTCAGCTAAGCAGAGATTTCTTAGATATTATACCAAGAATAATCCATAAAAGAACAAATTGATCAATTGGTCTAAAACTTAAAAACACATGCTCTTTGAAAGACATTTGAAAGGAAATGAAGTAAAATGATGAAAAGACAAGTCACAGACTGGAATAAAATGTTTGCAAAGTATATATCTGATAAAGGATTTGTATCTAGGTTATATAATGAATTCTCAAAACTCAAGAATAAGATAATGTGCAACCAATTTAAAACCAGGCAAAAGAGTTAACGGACACATCACTTATATCTTCAAAGAAGATGGAAGGATGACAACTAGGCTCATGCAAAAACGCCCAGCATCATTAGCACAAATTAAAACTATAATGAGATACCCCACACACCTATTTATGAATGTCAGAATTTACCCACCCTTGAAGATATGTCTCTTTACTTTCTGGAGTTTGGACTTTTTCTGTGGAGATATAATGCATGGAGCATCTTACCATTCTGAGGAGCAAGTCAAGAAAATCATGAAGAGCCTGATTACTGGGGAAAAAATTAGAAACAAAATCTCTTGCCAACTCAGAAAACCCTCTTTACAAATGTAGCAAAGAAAGAAAACATTTTTATTGAATAAGCATTAAACCAGACTACAATTTGCATCACAGGCAGATTGCAAAGACAGAAAGAAATCTTACCTTTCTTTATAACCAGGCAGTTACATCATTTACATACATGTTCTGAAGATAAATGATATAAGAGTACAGCTGACTCTTGAGCGTGAGTTCACTTATATGTGGATATTTATCAGTAGTAAATATTGGGTTGGCCAGAAAGTTCCTTCGGTGTTTAAGTAAAAATAGAAGACATTTTTCTTTTCACCAAGAACTTTATTGAACAACATATTCACCGTTTTGTTCCACTACCTTCTGCCATTTTTCAGGCAACTTCATAATTCCATATTCCCAAAACTTTTTATCTTTGAGCAAAGAACTATTCCAGGTGCCTTTTATAGTCTTCCAGGTAATTGAAATTTTTTTCATTAAGAGAATTTTGTAAAGACTGAAATAAGTGGAAATCTGAAGGTGCAATGTCTGGTGAATACAGTGGATGAATCAGAGCTTCCTAGCCAAGCTGTAACAGTTTTTCCTGGTCATCAGAGAAACATGCAGTCTTGCATTATCCTGGTGGAAGATTATGCGTTTTCTGTTGACTAATTCCAGACGCTTTTCGTCAAGTGCTGCTTTCAGTTGGTCGAATTGGGAGCAGTACTTGTTGGAATTGTTTGGTTTACTGGAAGGAGCTCATAATAGAGGAATCCCTTCCAATCCCATACACACAACATCACCTTCTTTGGATGAAGACCAGCCTTTGGTGTGGTTGGTGGTGGTTCATTTCACTTGTCCCATGATCTCTTCCACTCCATATTGTACAGTATCCACTTTTCATCTCCCATCACGATTGGTTTTAAAAACAGATCGTCCTCATTATGATTAAGTAGACAATCACATTGTGGAAATATGAGCAAGAAGGTTTTCTTCACTTAACTTATGTGGAACCCAGATTCAAAGTGATTCACGTAACCAAGCTGCTGCAAATGATTTTCAACGCTTGATTTGGCTGTTTTGAGTATGTCATCTGTCTCTCTCAAGGTATAACATTGATTGTTCTCAGTTAATGTCTCGATCTGATCGCTGTCAACTGCAACTGGTCTACCTGAACGTGGAGCATCGTCCAGGGAGAAATCTCCAGCATGAAACTTTGCAGACCATTTCTGACATGTTCGGTCAGTCACAGCGCCTTCTCCATATTCTGCACAAATCTTTTTTTGCATTTCAGTTGCGTTTTTACCTTTCTTGAAATAATAAAGCATAATATGCCAAAAATGTTGCTTTTTTCTTGCATCAATATAAAAATGGCTACACAAAATCCACCAATTTTGTTTTTGTTTTTTAAATGCATGCTCATATGACAGCTGTCACAATACAATCTAACAAAATTGTTTTGAATGAAGTTAAAGACAACTAAGCCTACTAGAGCCATTTTATGGAAAAAAACCAAATGACCTTTTTGGCCAATCCAATACTACAGTAGTACACAGTCCAAGGTTGGTTGAATCCATGGCTGTGGAGGAACTGGGAATACAGAGGACCTGGGGGTACTGTACTCGAATTAACCCCCATGTTGTTTAGCGATGGGGGTACTTTCTTGACAGCACCATTTGCTATACATAGTTCATTCTGAATTCACCTGGTGATTAGGGTGGCCATCTGTGTTAATTGCCTTTATCCAAAGGAAAAATAATACTTATGACAAAAGGGTCATCAGAGCTTGGAGAAAGGCACCTAAGCTAACCTCCCACAATAACAGAGATACTGGGGTACTGTCTTCCTTGATGTTTATATTTCAAAGGCATGGCTCCCAAGCCTTTTAAGAAAAACATTCCTGGATTGTAAAGCTGGCAAGAAGTTTAGGAAGCTTTTTAAAAGATTTACATACGTATCAGAGGGACAGTTAGAAGTTTTCTCAAGGCAGTGACCTAAAAACAGGGAAAAAGGGATAAGGTCTTCTGGCACCAGGAAAAATTTAATACTTTTTTATTAATCTTTAAAAAGCCAGAGATCTGACAATGTTTTACTGCTGAGTTAACCAATCTTTGTTACCATCTACCTCTGGGCTTTTTGTTATACAAGATAACTCCAACCATTTATATATTAATAGTTTAGGTATCCTCTATCCTATAGGAAAGTCATCCTAAATTATTTGACCCCTAAAGGCAGCCCCCTTATGTCTCACGACAAAGCCTAAATCATGGAAGCATACCAGAAATGTTCTACCTCCTTCAGTTTATCTTTTAAAAAATGCATTTGAATCCACAATACACCCACATTTGTTTCAATATTTTTTCTTCCCCACCCTTTCCCACCAAAAAACAACTGTAAGATTTGAGAAAAGATGTGGGGAAAGGCAGAGAGGGACAGATCTTTTGGAGAGTTTAATAATTGTATATTTAAATGTATTATCTTTTAGAATGTAATTTCCACTGGGTGTCTTCAATTTAATTTGATTTCTAACCAGTCTAAGACATTATTTAAACATTAAGAGTATAAATGAAATGTAAGGTTTAAGTAAATTATTTTTCAAAAAATCTGAGGTTTTATTATGAATTCCTTGTAGTCCCTAATGCAAGCCTTTAGGGTTGTAACATCTATCCACAATATCCTGGACACTGCCACTGGTAGTTGTGAAAAAGATTTAACAAGTCGGCAAGGCTCATTTGATAAACATAAAAGATTAAGTAAAGAATACATTAGCTTGGTAGTTGGTTCTTTTAGCCTTACCATTTCTCCATAGACAGTTAAATGTTTCTTCTCAGATTGGTTGACTGTTCTTTCCATAAAACTTTCCTATTTGGTGAAACACTTAATGACTTCTGGCACCATCATCTCCTCTGAATGTCTTATCTTTACAGAGAAGAGACTGAGAAAAGAGAGAGATGTGAGCAGCATTTAAAAATCGCTCTGAAGAGTAAGCAGGACATCCACTGAAACTGAAGTACTAAATAGCACTTTTTATATACTTACAGGCCGCTGTCAGTGCCATTTGTCATCTGTTATCTCTAACTTTGAACTACAGTTTTAAGAAATCCTTATTAGAGGAAAAAAATACCTAGTAGTCTGATAGCTAATTTAGATTAGACTTTCCTCAACTTTCACAGCAAAAATCACACTTCTCCAATTGTTCTAATTTTTAAATCCAAGTTAAAAATCTTAAATTTAAGTCAGTAATAATGTACCATTTCCTTGACATGAATTGTTTAGGTATATTACTGTAATTTTAAACATTTATCTTGCTATAAATTTTTAAATATATCTGTATATCTATAGTCTAGCCCCTGTCCTCTAGGGATTATTTGACTCTCTAAAAAAGTGGTTGGTCTTCTTCCAAACGCCTGAAGGTATTCCTTGAGTGATGGGAGCTTAACTTCAGCCTTTGCTTCCGCCTTCACATGACTTTCATCCCTGTATGTCTCTGGGTCCAAATGTCTCTCTCCTTTCTCTTGTGAAGATAGAAGTCATTGGGTTTAGAGCCCATCCTAAATCCAGGATGATTTCCTCTTGAGATCCTTGACTAAAGACCAAAGACCCTATTTCCAAATAAAGTCACACTCTGAGGCTCCAGATGACATGATTTGGGAGATGTGGGGACTATTCAACCCACTACAGTAGTATTAAATTTTTGTTTTGTTTTTTATGTATTTTTTGGCTGCGTTGGGTCTTTGTTGCTGCACGTGGGCTTTCTCTAGTTATGGAGAGCAGGGGCTACTGTTCGTTGCAGTGCGTGGGCTTCTCATTGCAGTGGCTTCTCTTGTTGAGGAGCATGGGCTCTAGGTGTGCGGACTTCAGTAGTTGTGGCTCACAGGCTCTAAAGCACAGGCTCAGTAGTTGTGGCACATGGGCTTAGTTGCTCCATGGCTTGTGGGATCTTCCCGGGCCAGGGATTGAACCCATGTTCCCTGCATTGGCAGGTGGTTTCTTAACCACTGTGCCACCAGGGAAGTCCCAAGATTATTTTTTAAACGATTGTTTGAAAATAATAATACCACTTCCTCTTATCTAAAACTTTCACATTCACTATCTTATTGATTTTTATACCTTGTGTCTTTACATGAGGTACTTCTATAGCATCCCCAGTGAAAAGGAGTCATTTTGCAGAAAACTGCATTTTCTCTCTATTCTTCACTTACTGCTCCCCACAAGAAGTGATAAGATTAGAGTGAGCCTGATATATTAGTCCACATTTAACCAAGAGACGTGGAACTACACAGAACATAGCTCTCCTGGACATATTTGTGCCCAGAACACAAAAAGCTTGTGGTTCTGGTCTCCATACAGTAAGCAGAGCCAGCAGAGGCTGTTGCTGTGTCCATCCAAGTCTTTTTCAGTTCTGCCTTCTCTGCCTGTAACCTGCTGAATATATCAGTCAAGCAGATCTCAAGGTCTAGGATCAAAGAGTGAAATTAGAAGCCCTGTTACTCTCCATTCCGGCTTTACCAGTTATACAGTTGATAAGCTGTGTGTGTTTACTCTGTCATCCAGAACTATAACAGTTAGAATAAAAGATATTAATGTGCCTATTTTTAAAATGAGGTAAGTTTAGCTAAAATACTGTGAAGGAATTCTTCACCAAAGCCTAGTAAGCCCTAGGTAGTTATTGCTAAGATCAAGCGTTAGAACCCAGATTTCCTGACTCTGTATCATTATTTCTTTATACTGACTTTGATGACCTAATAGAATTCAGATTGGAATTTGCCCGATTATAATAGATAATATTCTTACCTATAATGATAAGAATCATTGTATAAACTGTCATTTTTAATTTCTAAGTTACCACTGTGGCCTGCAGTGTTCATGGAGAGGTATAAACATATGCCTTCATATAAACAATGCTATTACCTATTAAGAGAGACTAATTATTAAACCTCCTGTAAATCTATAATGTTTCTGAAACCTTTATTTAAGTTTGCCATACCTGCTCTAAGAACTGCAGAAACTAATGAATTAGGAGTATGTGAAAGTCCTTGCTGTGTCCAAATAATGTGGTTAACTTATTCCTTCAGTGTTTATTAATAAATGTAGGTTAATTAATTTCTAATTATACTATGAACTCTTTAAGCTGCCAAAACATATGATTGATATTATATTTTTTTGATTTTTAAAAGAATGTCTAAAAATTATGGTTTGTTTTATGCCATTTTACAGCATTGCTATTTTATATGCTTCAGGCAGGTATGTGGAATTTGCTTTTCAACTGCCTTATTTCAGAGGTCTAGTTGTTCATCTTACTGGATTTTCTTATGCACTATTCTGGAATATTTTGTGTTTTTTATCATTTGAATGACTGCGGTTAATTTTCTGGTGTGTTTTTCATCAGAGCTGCTCGAAGTAGGTTATTGGTGTTCTCTGCCATTATAATTGTGATCACTTGATCTTCTTGTTGAATTCTAATTGAAACTCATTTTTCCCCTTTTATTTCAGATACTTGTATCTGCTGTTCTCCAGTGATGACCTTTTACCTTTAGACCACTGGGTATTTAATACAGAGGCTCACCCTCTGCCCGTGTTACATTTAGCCAACACCACACTTTCAAGAAATCCTGCTGTTCGGTGAAAGCAGCTCCAGAAAGACCATTCGCACTTGTGTTTTGTTTACATGGACCACTACAGAAATTAGTCTGGAGAGGGGCCTTTTGAAAACCTGGACCTCTTAAGTCAACATGGCAGGGTGAAACATGACTGTTCCCCGCAGGACTTTTCAGCTTGTAGATATTTCAACTTTGAAATGATTCCATTTTATACCTGACCAAAACATATTCTGGTGTGTGTAGGACAGAGACCTGATGTGCTTTGATTCTTAATGAGATGGTCACAGTGAGAAATCATGCCTGTTACTACTTACTGTCTTCAGAGTCTTGGAATCTGGAGTCTAGACTTTCTAAGAATAAGCCAAGAACGTGGAGCACCTTGCAGGAGTTGGAGATGGCCTTTGGAACCAATTATGTATTTGTTTCCTTCCAAAGTGGAGCAGCTCTCAAGTCAAAATATGTATGCATTATTTATCCCTTTTTTCTCCATTTTTAATAATGGAGTGAATTAAAATAAACAAGAACAAAAGAACAGTGTAACTGCACCGGCAGCAAGAAGACTCGAAACAGAAACAGAATACCTATCCCTGTCCGAATTTTCAAGTTCCGCATTAGATGACCAGACTGGCAACCATTTCACATCTCAATCTGTTCCATTGAAATTTCTTGGTTAAATTTGTTTTCTCTGGAGGCATGATCTCACAAACAGTACTCTTCAAGTCTTTGTCTCCCTATGGAATCACTGAGACTGCTCTTTATCATAACCACTACTTGCGAGCCTGGGTTTGGGACCCTGTGCATGTTGTTGGGTCGAGTGTTGGTAGCATGACAAAAAGTGGGGAAAATGCCGCAGTTTGTTGCCTTGAAACCTGTTCTAAGAGAAAGCCTTGGTTTTGTTGGTAGGAGATTATTTTTCCAAACCAGCAAATCTACCAAGTAAGTTTTATCTACTTTAACCTCATAAACTTAGTAGAATCCCTCAATTTACAACTCTTTTTATGTGGTTTGGCAAAATTCACTGTATTGTTATGCAGCACTCAATTGACCTCCATGAGCCAAATTACTTTGACAGTTTACTAAATCAAAAACAAAATATAGTGAAACTTCCCTACCTGTTTTTGGGACAGGGAGCCTTTATTATCCCATCAGATGAGTGAGCTTTTCACAAATATGTTCTGTAAAAAATAAATTCAGCTTTTTTTTTCTCCAAGGATATTCACAGAAATTCAAAGAATCAATCAGAATAGCGTCAAAATAATTTTTAGTGATTAAAATGTGATATAATTAATTACACTAAATTTGGGATATATCTAAGGGGCTTTCTCTTACCATAAATAGATTTTGCAATGATATTTCTTTTTAAAAAAAATTACTATTTCTCTATATTGGGAGGGATAACTTAAATTTTATCAAGAACTATAAGATAAGTATCTAAGACATAAATTTTCTGTCCCTTGGGCTTATGTCACAGTGCAAGACACTTTTTCTTCCTTACATTTAATACAGACAGCTTCCATTGACAGTAATAGTTGGGAGTAGTATTATTAGTCAGTATTTACTCTGAAGATTTCATGAAAACAGTGTGCAGGAAGCCCACCTTAGAGTTCTGAAGGCTTATTTTCTTATTTTGATAGTTTTTCTTTTTACTCTTTTATTACCATGTGGTAGATTTCAATTGGAAAAAGATTTAATAAATTAATATAATTAAATATTTTTTAAGGGTGATCATCTTATACAACAAATAGTCAAACAGTCCTCACATTTCAGCGAATGACCCATAAATAATAACCATGTCAAGATTTTCAGTATACATAGAAAGTAAGAATGCAGAGCCAGTTGCATTAATTAAATCTTTAGGAGAGTTAAATTTTAGTACGTATTTTAAGATTATAATGTCTTTTGCTAACTGAAAAATTAAAATTTTTAAATGAAAAGTGCAGACGACTAACTTTAGAAGAGAAAGGGGCAAGTATTTCGTGCTCAAAAAATGTTAGCTTTCCTCCTAAAAATAGCACAAGCCCACTTATGAGTCACTAAAAAAAAATGAAAACCTTGACTTGGTGAAAGACCCAGAGGAGCTGTAGAGATGGCAGTGAATCCTCCCTCACTTCGTTTAGAAGATGGGTGACTGGAGCTCGAGAGAAGGCAGAGGAATGTACAAGCATGGCCAGTTTTGGTTCAAGCAAAAAGTTTGAGGGAGACAAAGGAAGAATTTTCTTTACCATCCCCCATACCTTCCTTGTGATGATGAGAAGATTAGAACTTCTGAGAATGCTTCCTGTTTTTTTTTCCTCTGAATACCAAAGGCAGTTAAATTTAAGTCAGCTACAAATGACTTGCCAGTGTTGTGTCTTATTTTTGTTATAGATTTAAAAAATTATTTTCTCCAAGATCAATCCTTATTCCATAGTATCCCATATTCTGCTTAGTTTCCAAGAATATTCTTTACTTTGTTCTCTCCTTTACAGTCCTTTGCATCGTGTAGACCTTATCACTCAGGTTAAATACTCATTACATTTATAAGACCTTCTGCAAAGAGCGCAGAAATGCTCCTTTCCAGGTGCCTCCTCAAAAGCAGACACATTACTTTGTGCCTTTGGCACAAATGTGCAGAGTAGATAGATCATTTGTTATATAAGAGAAAAAAATAGAGATGTTGAGCACCCCCTCTACCTTCTATATTTATTTTTCTTTTAAAATTTTAGAATCACACTTTTTGGTTCAAACCAATATAAAGTTGTTAAAACCAAGAGAATGTGGTCCCAACCAAAAAGAAGTCTCAGTGCAGAAAAGTAAGGACCCAGTCACAGGGTTCTTACTTTCTCGTGGGTTGCACAGATGTGCTGTTTTATGTCTCTCTCATACTAACTTATTCTTGTCTTTGAGCAGATGTTTATATGTAAAAGCAAAACTGGGTATTGAAGGAATATATTCCTTTTGTGGAACATTGGCCCTGATGCTCTGTGATGTCCTCTAGGACAATGCAGGGCTTCACTGGGTCGATTGTAACCAAGCAATTTAAAATTTTGGTCATTAACTTCTCATCTCCATTCTCCATTGCCAAAGTCTTTGTCAGAACTACAAATCTGTTGTCAAAAGGTTGTGCTTGCCATTCTCATCATGGAGTTTCTCCTTAGGCCTAGATTTCTTTGCATGAATGAGTGCGTGAATGAGAGAGTGAATGAAAACACACAGAGTACCTAACGTGTGCCAAGCGCTGTGCAGGGCACTTTCAAGTATTAGAACATCTTGTGATTCCAGTGGCATTTTCTGTATAAGAGTTGTTCATACCATTTTAAGCGTTTTCCAGTATGATCATGTTACAAAACCCTTACTTTTGTATTTCATTTAAATTAAAGAAGGAAAGAAATGGTTTATAATATATTTTAAACAATGTGTTACTATATAATACTAACAGCTATTATTGTAGTTAATAACTAAAGTCTCTTGGAAAATGTCAAGGAAATACTTGATTTCTGATGCAACTTTGACTAAAATATCTACTTTAGAAATAAAAACATTCTTATTTTGCTATTATCGCTTTAATTACATAACTAAAAGCTAATGTTTTGTGGAAATGCTGGTTATTTTATATTCCAAAAATTTTGTCACATAATTCATGGGTAAAATTTGCAGTTGTAAATTGTTTATGCTCTGCTGTGTGGTTCCTAGTAATGGTCCCATGCTGTTAAATATTAAAGACAAATATACTGAAATATTTCTAAGTTCCTAATAACAGTTCCTAGTAATCGTATTTTGAGTTCTTATTTTTCTTTAGGTTTCCTTACCCTCAAATTGGCTAGCTCATATCTTATCCACTCTTTATGTAGATACACACATAAATACAGTTGTACACAGAGATTTTTAATACTGTCTGTCTGCTAATTAACAAGCATGGTTGTTAACTGGTTTTGGCTACACAAATTCCAGGCAGAATATTTGAGTAACCAAATGTGATCTGGAGATATTTTAATGCACTTACTTGGTTCAGGAACATTGATGAAGATGAGTTTCTGTTCCTTCAGCTCGTTCAGATCACGCTTTTTGTGATTTATGATGGATCAGCAGGCTTTCCTCCAGAGGGCTAGATGATACACAGTTCAGGCTTTGTGAGCCATACAGCCTCTATCTGTACTGCTCAGTTCTGCTGTTGAACTGTGAAAGCAAGTATGGACAGTATGTCAAGGAAGGGGTGTGGCTGTATTCCAATAAAACTTTATTTACAAAACCATGGAGGGCTAGATTTGGCCCATGGGTCATAGTTGTTAACCCTTGATCCCAATTTTAATTTGTGTAAGACCCTATAATCTTTGATAGACATATTTTTTCTGTGTTCTGAGTACGTGATTCATTTTTAAAGCAAAAAAAAATAATGTGTGTATGTACGATTGTATGTATTTGTGTAACCTAAAGCTGTATGTTTTGTTGTCTTGAAAATAGCTATCCTCTACTGGAGTCTGTTCAGGTTTCAATATGGTACAACTATCTTGAAATAGGCATTTTTTGTTGTTGTTTTTTGTTGTTCATGGGGTATGCTCTCAGCCCTTATCCTTGCCTTGTCATTTAATGCCACAATTCCAGAGTCTCTGTGTAAAAGGAAGGGTCTCTGTGGTGTCAAAATAGTATATCTGCTCCAAGTTCTGCCTGCTCATTGACCTTTGGACCAGGACTCTGGATTGCTGAAGTTGCAAAAATTCCTCCACTTGAATACTCTTGGAGCCCTATGACAAGAATATGATAGAATTTCTGACCTTTGTGCTACAGAAACCAATCTCTTGGAAAATTTTTAAGCAACAGAAAAAAATGGGTTATGTGCCTCAGTTGCCATTTGGCAACCACTGTCTCTTTTTTAGACTGCAGAAAGGTACCGCCCTTGTTACCTCTACAACAGCCTAAATCTGAGCAGTGCAGAGAAAAGATGTGTCGGAAAGAGGAGTTCCCCTTCCTCTTCTTGCCCTTGCCTCAAATTCTTTTCAAGTCAGTAGCATTATTTCAGAATGTGTGTGTGTGATACTTGAATTAAAGCATCTTCAGCCTTAGCCTTTTAACCCTTTAACAACTAATCCATTTTAAGCTTTGAGCCCAGGAGAAATCATGAAATTACACAACACCATATTGCTAGAATGTATGTACATTGCAATGCACCCATCATCCTGAGAATAGCTTTTTCATGAAGAAGTTTATCAAATATCTCATATTTGGAAATTCTAGAGGAGGGGAAGCCTGTACTCAGAGTGATAGGGGGAGAACACATTATAAATGAGTTATCTTTCTAGTTCCAGCATCCTATACAGATGGCTTCAGCTCAGTGTGAACGTAAGTGTGAGTACACAAACACATACACTCACATACATACATGTTAATGTGCAGAGGATTTTAAACAATTTGAATGCTGTAGAATTCTACTGCAAATTGCATACCAGAAAACTCCATGGAGATAGGCTCAGCTCTTTCCTGGGAAAAGTTATTTTTTAGAAAATTTAGAAATTAGTTTTTGTTGGATTAATTGAATAAAGCATTCCCAATTTTAATACTGGATTTGGAAGTTGAAGTCCCACTCCTCAATCTTACTGGTCTCAAATTCACTGGTATAGTTTTTCCCTAAACTAATAAGTTGGGCAAGTATAACCTCCTGAATCGGTACCCACTGGCCGCTCCTGAACTGATTTCCAGTTATGTCCTCCATATGTAATTTTTATAAATTAAAGGTAATATTGTATATTAAAGATTAAATAAAGATGTTCTTTAAGTGAAAAGTCTGTTTAGCCTTCATTTGTACCCACTGATGACAATACAGTTCAATCTTCCTATTTTCAGAACAACTTTGGCTTTTACAGTAACTGGTAATCTTCCGTCTCCCACATTCAGAGAGTATTTCTTTTGGTTCAGCTAATCTTCACATTCCTTGATGTTATAGAAAGAGGAAGAGCTTGCTTAAAGTGTAATTTTCATGCCACCTGGTTTTAAGAAAGCAAACTATAGGCCTGTGTAACAATTTTATAGTATGACTGTGCCTATTATCTCTAAGACCTAGTCTAGTCCAACCTCCGAGACCATCAAGCTTAAAAATTGCCACAATCACTGGATCTCATTCTGTCCCATTAAAATCTGACCTGACCCTTCTTGAGTGATTCTTGAGCAAAAACAGGCCTGAGGGGCTTGAGGAATAGGATCAGCTAGACTAGTGGTTTCATCTATTGATGTAAAAGTACAAGATATTCAAAACTCTGTACCCATGGAGCATCAAGTAGGGTAGTAGGAAAGCCCAAAATAACAACCAATTTATATCCTGGAGGTCTACTTCTTCCTGGCACAGTAGATTTTAACTTGATCAAAATTTTAAATTAGGAAACAAATTATAGATGTATCAAAATTAATTACGGACTTATCTTTTCAGAAGCAACTAAAACACGACGAGATTAAAAAATAAAGATCTCTGAGTGACTATAGTTGGATAAAATCTGGGCCTCTCTCTGCCAGGTACCTGAAATTTTCATCATTATTTCCTTGGGTTACAAAACACTGTCCACCTGCAAATATGGCATTTGTGTTAAGAATGTGGGTTCATAGAGACAGCATAGATGGGTGATCGCCAGGGGCTGGGGTGGGTGGGGAAGATGGGGAGATGTTGGTCAAAGGGTACAAAGGTCTGCTTGTAAGATAAGTTCTAGGGATATAACGTGCAGCATGGTAGCCATCGTTAACACTGTGTCATATGCTTGAACGTTGCCAAGAGAGTAGTGTTACATGTCCTCATCATACACACACCAGAACATGTATGTGAGGTGATGAACGTGTTGACTAACCTTACTGTAATCACTGCACAATATATACATATATCAAATCATATACACCAATTTATACCACATTATGCTAATTGTATCTCAATAAGGCTGTAAAAAAAACAAACAAAAACAGACTATGGGTTCAGATGGTTCAGATGGTGAGAGACTGTACCTTGTTGGCTGACCTAACGAATTTCTTAAAAAATTTTTTGCAGTGAAATATAACTTAAAATTTGCTATTTTAACCATATTTGTGTACAACCCATTGGCATTAATAATTACATTAACAATGTTTTGCAGCCATCACCACCATCTATCTCCAAAACTTCATCACTCCAATCTCTGCAACCATTAAGCAATAATTCCCCATTCCTCTCCTTCCCTCAAGAAAATTTCAGTTTCTTAACCCTAACATAAGAAAAATCCATGTGCCTGGACCAAAATAAGCCCACAAACTGCAAATAGTTGCTGTTTTTAAAATTATTTTCATTAGCAGCAGATTGGAGTAATAATTCCAAAAGAAATAGAAAAAAATTAATAAAGAGGGGAAAGGCAGTAAAGAACCAAGAAAACTGTCTAGTTCTACCTCCTCATTTTACACATGAGGAAATCGAAACCAAAAGGGGGTAAAATGAAGGCGTTAGATGATCTTTAAAGTGGTTTTGCAGTTTTATGATTCATGATTTCATGAATTGTTTCATGCAGTTTTGTTATTAGTGACGTGAAAATATATTAATATATGAAACAGTTTAAAAACTGTACAGTAGAAGTCACTTTTTGTTGAAACATAAACATGACAAAAAAATACACTAAAAGTTAACAGCAACTATCTCTCTGTGACAAGGATATAAGAGAATTATTTTTTTGCCATTTGCTTGCTTAACTTTTGAAAATTAACAACTTTATGGAGGTATCATTCACAGAAAATAACACTTTCCCATCGTAAGTGGGAATATCAGTGATGTTTAGTAAGCTTATAGAGTTACACAACCCTCCCACAATGTACAAAGATCCTGCATGCCCATTTGCAGTCAGTTTCTGTCCCTACCCCAGCCCTTGGCAACCACTAATCTGCCTTTTGTCTTTATAGATTTACCTTTTCTGGACATTTCATATAAATGGCATCCTATGTGTAATGGTCTTTTGCATCTGGCTTCTTTAAGCTAACATAGGGTTTTCAAGCTAGATCTCTACTGCAGCAAGTATGAAGAGTTTGTTCCTTTTTATTGCTGACAATATTTCATTTATATGAATAGACCATATTTTGTTTATCCATTCATCAATTAATAGACATTTTGGTTTCCACTTTGTGGCTATTATGAACAATGCTGTTATGAACCTTGCATACAAGTCTTTGTGTTGACATATGTTTTCAGTTCTCTTCTCTATGTGCTTAGGGGTTGGAAATGCTGGATAACATGGCAAAGTTATGTGTAACTAAAGAAATTACCATACTGTCTTGCAAAGTGACTGTTTTTACATACCTACCAGCAAGTGTACAAGGGTGAGAGTACCAGTTTCTCCACTTCCCTGCCAACATTGGTTACTGTCTATCTTTTCCATAGCCATTCTATTGGGTGTGAAGTTGTATCTGAATATGGCTTTCATTTGCATTTCCCTGATGACTAATGATACTGAGTCTGTGCTATTAGCTGTGCATATGTCTTTGGTAAGATATCTATTCAAATATTTTACCCATTTAAAAAAATTGGACTGTCTTATCGAGTTGTAAGAATTCTTTATATATTCCGTATTTATTTCATCTAAGATTGTGGTTTGTCTTCTTACAATATTTTTTTAAGAACTTTTATTGAAATACAGTTAACATCTTACAATATGTTTTTTTTTTTTCTTTTTTTTTTTTTTTTTTGATTTTTTTTTTTTATTATTATTTTATTTTATTTTTTTGGGGGGGTACACCAGGTTCAATCAACTGTTTTTATACACATATCCCCATATTCCCTCCCTTCCTTGACGCCCCCCCCCTCGATTCCCCCCCACCCTCCCTGCCCCAGTCCTCTAAGGCATCTTCCATCCTCGAGTTGGACTCCCTTTGTTATACAACAACTTCCCACTGACTATTTTACAGTTGGTAGTATATATATGTCTGTACTACTCTCCCGCTTCTTCTCAGTTTCCCCTTCACCCCCCGCCCCCTCCCATACCTCGAGTTCTCCAGTCCATTCCCTGTATCTGCTTCCCTGTTCTTGTCACTGAGTTCATCAGTACCATTTTTAGATTCCGTATATGTGAGTTAGCATACAATATTTGTCTTTCTCTTTCTGACTTACTTCACTCTGTATGACAGATTGTAGTTCTATCCACCTCATTACATATAGCTCCATCTCATCCCTTTTTATAGCTGAGTAATATTCCATTGTATATATATGCCACATCTTCTGTATCCATTCATTTGTTGATGGGCATTTAGGTTGCTTCCATGTCCTGGCTATTGTAAAGAGTGCTGCAATAAACATTATGGTACAAGTTTCTTTTGGGATTATGGTTTTCTTTGGGTATATGCCCAGGAGTGGGATTACTGGATCATATGGTAGTTCTATTTGTAGTTTTTTAAGGAACCTCCAAATTGTTTTCCATAGTGGCTGTACCAATTTACAGTCCCACCAACAGTGCAGGAGAGTTCCCTTTTCTCCACTCCCTCTCCAACATTTGTTGTTTCCAGACTTTGTGATGATGGCCATTCTGATTGGTGTGAGGTGATACCTCATTGTGGCTTTGACTTGCATTTCTCTGATGATGAGTGATGTTGAGCATCTTTTCATGTGTTTGTTGGCCATCTGTATGTCTTCTTTGGAGAAATGTCTATTTAGGTCTTCTGCCCATTTGTGGATTGGGTTATTTGCTTTTTTGGTATGAAGCTGCATGAGCTGCTTGTATATTTTGGAGGTTAATCCTTTGTCCATTGTTTCATAGGCAATTATTTTTTCCCATTCTGAGGGTTGCCTTTTAGTCTTGTTTATGGTTTCTTTTGCTGTGCAAAAGCTTTTAAGTTTCATGAGGTCCCATTCGTTTATTCTTGATTTTATTTCCATGATTCTAGGAGGTGGGTCAAAAAGGATGTTGCTTTGATGTATGTCAAAGAGTGTTCTGCCTATGTTTTCCTCTAGGAGTTTGATAGTGTCTGGCCTTATATGTAGGTCTTTAATCCATTTGGAGTTTATTTTTGTGTATGGTGTTAGGAAGTGTTCTAATTTCATTCTTTTACATGTTGCTGTCCAATTTTCCCAGCACCACTTATTGAAGAGGCTGTCTTTTTTCCATTGTATACTCGTGCCTCCTTTGTCAAAGATAAGGTGCCCATATGTGTTTGGGCTTACTTCTGAGTTCTCTATTCTGTTCCATTGATCTTCCTTTCTATTTTTGTGCCAGTACCATACTGTCTTGATCACTATGGCCTTGTAGTATAGTTTGAAGTCAGGAAGCCTGATTCCACCAACTCCATTTTTCCTTCTCAAGATTGCTTTGGCTATTCGGGGTCTTTTGCGTTTCCATACAAATCGTAAGATTTCTTGCTCTAGTTCTGTGAAAAATGCCATTGGTAATCTGATCGGGATTGCATTAAATCTGTAAATTGCTTTGGGTAGTACAGTCATTTTCACGATGTTGATTCTTCCAATCCAGGAACATGGTATATCCCTCCATCTGTTTATGTCATCTTTGATTTCTTTCATCAATGTCTTAAAGTTTTCTGCATACAGATCTTTTGCCTCCTTAGGCAGGTTTATTCCTAGGTATTTGATTCTTTTTGTTGCAACGGTGAATGGGAGAGTTTCCTTAATTTCTCTTTCTGCTCTTCCGTTGTTAGTGTATAGGAATGCAAGAGATTTCTGTGCATTAATTTTGTATCCTGCTACTTTACTAAACTCATCAATGAGTGCTAGCAGTTTTCTGGTAGAGTCTTTAGGGTTTTCTATATATAGTATCATGTCATCTGCAAAGAGTGATAATTTTACTTCTTCTTTTCCAATTTGGATTCCTTTAATTTCTTTTTCTTCTCTGATTGCTGTGGCTAACACTTCCAAAACTATGTTGAATAACAGTGGTGAGAGTGGACACCCTTGTCTTGTTCCTGTTCTTAGAGGGAATTCTTCCAGTTTTTCTCCATTGAGAACAATGTTGGCTTTTGGTTTGTCATATATGGCTTTTATTATGTTGAGGTAATTTCCTTCTATGCCCATTTTCTGGAGAGCTTTTATCATAAATGGATGTTGAACTTTGTCAAAAGCTTTTTCTGCATCTATTGAAATGATCATATGGTTTTTATCCTTCAATTTGTTGATATGATGTATCACGTTGATTGATTTGCGTATATTGAAGAATCCTTGCATCCCAGGGATAAACCCCACTTGATCGTGGTGTATGATTTTTTTAATGTGCTGTTGCAGTCTGTTCGCTAGTATTTTGTTGAGGATTTTTGCATCTATATTCATCAGTGATATTGGTCTGTAGTTTTCTTTTTTTGTGACATCTTTGCCTGGTTTTGGTATCAGGGTGATGGTAGCCTCATAGAATGAGTTTGGGAGTGCTCCGCCTTCTGCAATATTTTGGAAGAGTTTGAGAAGGATAGGTGTTAACTCTTCTCGAAATGTTTGATAGAATTCGCCTGTGAATCCATCTGGTCCTGGGCTTTTGTGTGTTGGGAGATTTTTAATCACTGCCTCAATTTCTGTACTTGTGATTGGTCTGTTCATGGTTTCTATTTCTTCCTGGTTCAGTCTTGGAAGATTGTATTTTTCTAAGAATGTATCCATTTCATCCAGGTTATCCAATTGATTGGCATATAGTTGCTTGTAGTAGTCTCTCATGATGTTTTGTATTTCTGAGGTGTCCGTTGTGACTTCTCCTTTTTCATTTCTAATTCTGTTGATTTGCATCTTCTCCCTTTTTTTCTTGATGAGTCTGGCTAATGGTTTATCAATTTTGTTAATCTTCTCAAAGAACCAGCTTTTAGTTTTATTTATTTTTCTTATGGTTTCTTTCCTTTCTTTTTCATTTATTTCTGCTCTGATCTTTACGATTTCTTTCCTTCTGCTCACTTTGGGGTTTCTTTGTTCTTCTTTCTCTAGTTGTTTGAGGTGTAAGCTTAGGTTGTTTATTCTATCATTTTCTTGTTTCTTAAGGTAGGACTGTATTGCTATAAACTTCCCTCTTAGAACTGCTTTTGCTGCGTCCCATAGGTTTTGGGTTGTTGTGTTTTCGTTGTCATTTGTTTCTAGATACTTTTTGATTTCCTCTTTGATTTCTGTAGTGATTCCTTGGTTGTTTAATAGTGAATTGTTTAGCCTCCATGTGTTTGTATTTTTTGCAGTTTTTTTCCTGTAATTGATATCTAGTCTCATGGCGTTGTGGTCTGAGAAGATGCTTGATATGATTTCAATTTTCTTGAATTTGCTGAGGTTTGATTTGTGACCCAAGATGTGATCTATCCTGGAAAATGTTCCGTGTGCACTTGAGAAGAAAGTGTAGTCTGTCGTTTTTGGATGGAATGTCCTATAAATATCAATTAAGTCGAGATGGTCTAATGTGTCATTTAAAGCTTGTGTGTCTTTATTTATTTTCTGTTTGGATGATCTGTCCATTGATGTAAGTGGGGTGTTCAAGTCTCCCACTATAATTGTGTTCCTGTCGATGTCCCCTTTTATAGCTGTTAGCATTTGCCTTATGTATTGAGGTGCTCCTATATTGGGGGCATAGATATTTACCATTGTGATATGTTCTTCTTGGATGGATCCGTTGATCATTATGTAGTGCCCTTCCTTGTCTCTTTTAATAGTCTTTACTTTCAAGTCTAATTTGTCTGATATGAGTATTGCTACTCCAGCTTTCTTTTGACTTCCATTTGCATGGAATATCTTTTTCCATCCCTTCACTTTCAGTCTATATGTATCCCTTGGTCTGAAGTGGGTTTCTTGTAGGCAGCATATAGAAGGGTCTTGTTTTTGTATCCATTCAGCCAGTCTGTGTCTTTTGGTTGGAGCATTTAATCCATTGACATTTAAAGTGATTATTGACATGTGTGTTCCAATGACCATTTTCTGAATTGTTTTGGGTTTGTATTTGTAGGTGTTTTCCTTTTCTTGTGTTTCCTACTTAGAGAAGTTCCTTTAGCACTTGTTGTAAGGCTGGTTTGGTGGTGCTGAATTCTCTTAACTTTTGCTTGTCTGGAAAGCTTTTGATTTCTCCCTCAAATCTGAATGAGATTCTTGCTGGGTAGAGTATTCTTGGCTGTAGGTTTCTCTCTTTCAGGACTTTCAGTATATCCTGCCATTCCCTTCTGGCCTGCAGAGTTTCTGTAGAAAGGTCAGCTGTTATCCTGATGGGTTTTCCCTTATATGTTGTTTGTTGCTTTTCTCTTGCTGCTTTTAATATTTTTTCTTTGTGTTGAATTGTCGTTAGTTTGATTAATATGTGTCTTGGTGTATTTCTCCTTGGGTTTATTCTGTATGGGACTCTCTGTGCTTCTTGGACTTGGTTCATTATTTCCTTTCCCATGTTGGGGAAGTTTTCCACTAGAATCTCTTCAAATATTTTCACAGACCCTTTCTTGTTTTCTTCTTCTTCTGGGATGCCTATAATTCGAATGTTGGTACGTTTAAGGTTATCACTGAGGTCTCTGAGGCTGTCTTCTAGTCTTTTTATTTTTTTATCTTTTTCCTGCTCTGTGGCGTTTATTTCTTCCATTCTATCTTCCAACTCACTTATTCATTCTTCTGCCTCAGTCATTCTGCTGGTTAGAGCATCTAGAGTATTTTTAATTTCAGTTATTTTGTTATCCATTGCTGTTTGTTTTTCTGAGTTCTTATGAACTGTTTCTTGTACTTTCTCTAATTTGTTATCGAGATTTTGTATCATTTTTACTATCATTACTCTAAATTCTTTTTCAGGCATTTTTCCTATTTCCTCCTCATTTATTTGGTCTTGTGGGTTTTTTTCCTGCTCCTTTGCCTGCATGGTGTTTCTTTGTTTCCTCATGGTTGTCCAAGCTTTTGGGGTTGCTTGTCCTGGTGATAGAGGTGTTTATAGAAGACTGTCCAAGCCTCAGACTAATGTCCAAGTATTGGATTAGACGAATATTCAGTCGGCTATGTCAGGTTCTCCGCAGCCCTTTCCGGTGTCCGAGGCCGTCTGCTGGTGTTCAGCTGGTTCTCTGTGGGAATGACTGCGTCCTTCCGTGCATTCCCAATGCATCTGTGGAGAGGGATGCACTCCACGTCTCTCTACTTCGCCGCCATCTTTTTCTCCTCTTACAATATGTTTTAATGCTCTGTTCTGAATGCAAAGTGCTTTAATTTTTGATAGAGTGTAATTTCACAATACTTCCTTTTATGGGTATTCCTTTTTTTTGCCTAATCCAAGGTCACAAAGACTTTAGATCTGTGTTTTTTTCTAAAAGTTTTATCGTTTTAGCTCTTACATTTCGGTGTATGATTCATTTAGAATTAATTTCTGATGTATGATAAATGTCTAAAGTAATTTTTGCACGTAGATATCTAATTATCCCAGTACTATTTATTGAAAAGACTGTCCTTTCCCTGTTAAATTGCTTTGGCACCTTTGTGAAATATGAACTGATCATAAATGTAAAGGTTTTGTTTCTGGATTCTTAATTTTGTTCCTTGATCTATGTCTTTCCTTATGCCAATACCACATTATGCTGCTTACTGTAGCCTTAGAGCAGCGGTTCTCAGTAAAGGGATAATTTTGCGCTACCCTCCCCCAGGAGACATTTGGCAATGTCTGAAGACATTTTTGATTGTCATGACCTATGGGGATGTTGCTACGGGCATCTAGTGGGTGGAGGTCAGGGACAGAGACAGTATTTATTAGCTACTTTTTCTCCCCCTGAAAATAGGTCACTCTCCTGTTTCTTTGCGTATCTTATAATTTTTTCAAATTGAAAACTGGGCATTTTAAGTCATATTGTAGTAGCTCTGGATTTTGATTTGATCTCCTCCACCCAGAGAGGTGGTGATTGTTGCTACCACCATTTTTCTGTTTGTTTGTTTCTTTAGTGATTTCCCTGGACTAAATCTATAGAGATTGTCTTTCCTGGGGGGTACGGCCACTGATATCTCTGCTCAGTGTTGCATGTTTTAAATCTTATTTATATTTTTAAATACGGCTTCCTAGGAGTAAGCCCTGGGTCAGCATAGCTTAGTGGTCAGCCAGTGATGTGTCAGAAGTTGTACTCAAATATCTTTAGCCAGTAAGGATTTCCACCCTTTGCCAGTGGATCTGTGTGCAGGTTGTGGGGCACATTCAAAGTGTGTGCAGCTTACAACTTCGTGTAGCTTTTACTTTACCTTGAGCCCTCACTAGTGATAGCTGCCTGGGTCCAAGGCCTCACATTCAGCCAGGAATGTATGCAAATAGCTAGGGCTTTCTCTAATCTCCCCTGAAAATATATTCCGCCTTGCTTTTGCTTGCAGCCTTCCAAACCACCATGGATATGCAGCAAGGTGCCCTGTGGTTGTGTCACTCCATGGACCTATCTCCCTGTTAAATTTCCGGCCAGTCTGCCGACCTGTTGCTTGTCCCAGCCAGAACCAAAACCTCAGGCTAGCTGCATTGATCTTTCCCATGCTTTTGCCACTGAGATTGCTATTTCTAACCATGCCCAGGAGAATGGAGTTTTTCTGTACTTGCTCCACACCAGCCTGTCCTGCCTGGGAGAGCTGCCATGCTGATGGAGCTAGAAGGAGATGAGAGCAGCCCTAGGCTGAAATACTGCAGACACACTGTTCTTACCCAAAGGTCAGTAATTTTTCTTAATATAAATAAATGCTTCTTGATTTGTCATAGGCCTCTGCTCAATTTCTAGCAAGTTTGTCTGTTGTATTCCTTTTGGGGGAAAAGATTTGCCCCTCACTCTGCCATTTGCCATTCCAGGAATAAATAGAAGATGGATGGATAGATGGACGGATGGATATCTTTATTGATATTCTTTATAAATTCCTCTAGAAATTTTAGCTTTAAAGCTTTGCTCTTCCTATCTGAAAGGCCTTTATCCACTTCTATCAAAATCCTACTCATTTTCTCAGACAATGAAACTTTTACAGTACCTTCCCTGACTTCCCTAACTTCGAGTGATTTCTTCCACATTTGTACATCCATTGTTCTTGTTCTTAACTCCCTTATGATTGATCACGTACTGCCCTACATTTATTTGTGGACATGCCTTTACATCCCCTACTAGCTTGTCAGAGGCTTAAGGACATAGTATGGTAGTTATCTTTTAAGCCATTTAACAACTTATATATCTGTCAAATAAACACCCAGTTCTCAGACCTCAGTACTCTCCACCAGACCAGGCTGCCACATTTAAGGGTCCATTTCTCTTGATTTGGAGTTTTCTAGCAACAAAAACTTTATCAAAGTCTATACACTAAGAAAAGTCTAAACATTAGAAAAGGGATATGTCATGTATTGTGTCCTTTTTTATGCAAATGTGGGAAATACACAGTGCAGTTGGTGCACAGAATATCAGAAGGGCCTCATGGGAGGAACAGGGATCTCCGAGTAGTCAGGAGTCCAACATTGTAGTCTCTTATCTTCCTGAATGATTGTAAGGCCTTAAGCAACTTATTCAACTTCTCTGAACCTCCATGTATTTTCCATAAAATGAGGAACCTGGACTAGAAAATTTGCATGTGATTCATGAAATAATATAGTTTTTATATAGAACACACATTTATTGAACTTTCACGTGCTATTTCCAGAAGCTCTAATAAGCTTCAAGTATACAGAAATCAAAATAAAATTTCCATCCCCATACAGAAATTGGCCCACTTAATATTGTGACAAATCCTCTAACAGAGGAATGCATTCCATATTGTAGGGTCAGAGTAAGAGGAGCATCTCATCAAGCTTAGGATAGGTTTGGGAGGGGAGAAGATAAGAAGGATCCTTTGGGCTTCCCTGGTGGCGCAGTGGTGAAGAATCCACCTGCCCATGCAGGGGACACAGGTTCGAACACTGGTCTGGGAAGATACCACATGCCGCAGAGCAGCTAAGCCTGTGTGCCACAACTGCTGAGCCTGTGCTCTGGAGCCCATGAGCCACAACTACTGAAGCCCATGTGCCTAGAGCCTGTGCTCCACAGCAAGAGAAGCCACCACAATGAGAAGCCCGCGCACTGCATTGAAGAGTAGCCCCCACTTGCCACAACTAGAGGAAGCCCGCATGCAGCAACGAAGACCCAACACAGCCCAAAATTAATTAATTAATTAATTAATTTTATTTATTTATTTATTTATTTTAACAAAAGGGGGGGATTCTTCAAGAACCTGACATTGGAATTGAATTTTATAAGGAAGTAGAGTTTGAAGGTAAGGGGGAAAGGAGCTATTTGATAAGGTGGAAATACCTAAAGAAGGAGGGGATATGAGATCCAAAGCACATGTAGGAAGACTACCCTTGAACTTGAGAAAGTACACCCATTTCATTGAGACCCATTAAAACAGTCCTCTCATACAGTCTTTTTCAGGCCCTGAGACTGCATTGTCCATGACCCAGGGTGGGCCAACAGCGCCACCCACCAAGATCCCAGAAGTGTCTGCCCCTTCTGAATGTCTGGTATTCCACCCATACCAAAGAGCCCATGAGATACACAAAATGTAGTGAGGGATTCCCTAAAACGCAGAAGTTCTAAGCGCTGGCAGGAAACAACAACAGAAAAGACAGATATGCTATAAAGTCAAACAGTAGGGATTCAACTCCCAGGGCTGGTCCATATTCACTTGGTGACCACAAGCTACAAATCCAACATCTCTAAGTCTCAATCTTCTCATCTAAACAATGGAATAATACATACCTCCCACAGGATGACTGGGAGGATTAAATAGCTTGTCCTGCGTGGCACCACGAGGCCAGAGCAGCGGAGGCTCAGACCAGCCTTACTTCCTGAACAGCTGTCCTGTCAGATGGGAGCCCAGGCCAAGGAGTCTGGCTTCACTCACAGACCCACCACTTGGTTCCCACCTTGCTCAACAGCTCCCAGTCTACCGCAGCTTCTATAGATAAGGGTGGTTGCCGTATACCCTGCGATGACTATAAATCCCTCTATCATTCAGGCTCTCCTCATTCAGCTTAACAATAATGCCCTTGTAGTCCAAGCCCTTCTAAAGTGCCAGGCACACTGCTAATGACATTATAAACATCATTGCAGCCCTCCTAACAGCATAGGGTAGGTACTATGATCACTCCCACTTCCAGATGAGGAAGTGGAGCCTCAAAAAGGCTAAGTAGCTTCTCCATGGTCGTTTGAAACTAGAGCACATACTCCTAACCGCACGCCATACCACCTCTGACAAGGGCTGACGGAGTCCACCTGCGGGCTCACGCTAGCCTCTTTAGCTTAAGCATGAAGCCAATCTTCCCTGAGAGCCCACTGGAAAAGGTACAGGGATCCCGCAGTTCCCTTCAGAGCTGGGTGGGCCCCTTCTTCCACATCCTGGTCCAAGTGTGTTGCCAGGCTGGGGTGAGTCTAGCTGGGCTGCCCACGGGGATCTGCACCTAACATCTCAGAAGCCTGGCCAGCCTCCGCCCGCGGGTGCTCAGTGGGGTGGCCCGTGTGGCCCTGAGGGTCCTCCCTGCCCAGTCTGTGGCTTACAGGAGCTGTGCTGTCCAGGGTGAGGTCCCCGAAGAGCTCAGGAAGGACAAGAGGACTGGAGACTGCTGGGAGCCTCCCAGGCTTGTGGAAGGTACTCTTTTGAAAAGGGCACCCACGTGACACAGCGTGTGGCACTGTCTCTGGGCGCTCAGGGCCCAGCACGCTTCAGACCAGATCCTGGGAAACCTAGCCCTGTGTGTGGAGGCCAGAGGGAAGCAGCTCACACCTGGCTCCCGTGGAGACGGCACGTTTCATTTGACCCCTTTCCATTCAATTGACCCCTTTCCTGAAATGTTTCTAAGAAACAGAAAATGAAACATTCTGAGGGTTGGGTATTTTTCCACTTGGCAAACATCTGTGATTTGTGGGGCACATGTTACTCCTCGCTGACTCTAGTCCTTTCCTCCTTCCTCCACCCACTCCCTGTCCACCCAGCTCAGGCTGAGGGCCTAGATCAGACGTGCACTCAGCTCACAAAGCCTTGCGCCCTTGGTAGGGGGACCAAGGGAGACTGCCTGGAGAGGGGAACCCCTGCCTTCACCCAGGGCCTGCAGCCTAAGCTCCTAGGCCAGCAAAGTTTCTTTTTTATTTATTTACTTATTTATTGGCTGTATTGGGTCTTTATTGCTCTGCACAGGCTTTCTCTATTTGTGGAGAGCAAGGGCTACTCTTCACTGTGATGTGCAGACTTCTCATTGTGGTGGCTTCTCCTGTTGTGGAGCTCAGGCTCTAGGCACGCAGGCTTCAGTAGTTGTGGCATGCGGGCTCAACAGCTGTGGCTCACAGGTGTAGAGCGCAGGCTCATTAGTTGTGGCGCATGGGCTTTGTTGCTCCGTGGCATGTGGTATCTTCCCAGACCAGGGTTCGAACCTGTGTCCCCTGTATTGGCAGGAGGATTCTTAACCACTGCACCACCAGGGAAGTCCCCAGCAAAGTTTCTTAAAAAGTAAGAATAGGGAGGCAGAGTCCTCCTTGGCCTCTCCAGGAGCCAAGAGATGCCAGAAGTGTCCTCAGTTGACATGCTTTCTGGTTTCCCAGCAATATCAGGAGAGCAGGGAATGCATAGGGCAAAACCACCAGCACATATTAGCCTCAGACTGAGTTTCCCATAACTTTCTCCTTCTGGGGCTTAAGAACCATCAGCCTCCCCCTAAAAGAAACTAGAATTTTTTAAAAATCTAGTGTGAAGGGGTCCTAGAAACTGTCCTTGGAGATAATTTGCAAATTGGGAAACCAAAAATTTAAGTAAAAGGGAAAAAAAATGGTAGAGGGAGGAGGATCTTTTAAAAACTCATTCATGCAACTTTTGTTTATTTACAAAGCACATTCAGTAATCATTAGTGCCAAGTTACTGGAGTGTTTACAAAGATTAGTTATATTTAGTCTCTACCCTCAAGGACCTATCACTATACTGTCATTTCAACTTTGTTCTCAGGCTGCTTTGAGTCAGGAAAATTGCCCTGGAAAGGGCTTCATTCCATCTAGTCTTTTTGTCAGTAAAATTTAAGTCTGGGTTTTTTGGACAAAAGTGACTCAGCTAACAATTAGGCTGAAGACATTCTTAATTAGAGGCAGTTTAGCCAATATGGGTTTAATTCAACTTAAGCACTGAGTAAGCATCTGTTATATGGCAGGTACTGGGCTAGGCTCCAGGGGTGTGGAGGTAAGATATAGTCCCTGTTCTCAAGAAGATCACAGGCTAAACATATCCGAACTACAAGGTGAATTACATGTCATAAAAAGGCATGACAGGCTGTGGGCGGAGAGAGTAAGACTACATGGCTGGAAATTCTGAAGAAGTTGGCCTTAGAGAGTTAAAACAGTCCTCCTCAATTCCGCACCCTCTTCTATCTGTCCTAGCCTCTTTTTCTCTTCCCAGCCAAGTCTATTCATTCAAGCATTCATCCTGACATTCATCAAATATTTGTCCCAGGCACTGTTCTAGACTGGGTATGCAGCAATGGGTAACATAGATAAAAGGCCTAACAATCTGCGTAAATTCCAGTAGGGAAGGGATGGTGACAGATACCAACAAATGAATAAATAAATATATCATAATGTCAGTGATGATGAGTGTTGTAAATTAAAACAGGATGGAGGAGGCAGATAGTACCAGTGGGGAAGGCATGTGTATTCCATCTCAAATACAGTGTCAGAGAAGGCTTTTCTGAGGTGGGGACTTTTGAGCAAAGGCCCAAATGAAGTGGTGGACGAACCTGGGAACTATGGGGGAAGAGTACTTCAGGCAGAGGGAACAGGAGAGGTAGGAACGTGTTTGATGGTCAGGTGGCAGGAGCATCCCGAATGAGCAGAAGAATAGTGAGGGAACAAGGGTGGAGAGGCAAGCAGGGGCCAGGTCAGGAAGAGCCAACTTCAGGAGTTTGAATCATGTTCTAAGGGTGATGGGAAGCCACTGGAGGGTGTGGACAGGGACTCGGGTGATCTGATTTGTGTTTTTAAGAGATGATTATGGGAGATTGGCTCAAGATGGCAGAGTAGGAGGACGTGCGCTCACTCCTTCTTGCAAGAGCACCGGAATTACAACTAACTGCTGAACAACCATCGACAGAAAGACACTGGAACTCACTAAAAAAGACACCTCACATCCAGAGACAAAGGAGAAGCCCCAACGAGATGGTAGGAGGGGCGCAATCACGTTAAAATCTAATCCCATAAATGCTGGGTGGGTGACTCACAAACTGGAGAACAGTTATACTGCAGAAGCCCACCCACTAAAGTGAGGGTTCTGAGCCTCACGTCAGGCTTCCCAACCTGGGAGTCCAGCAACAGGAGGCGGAATCCCCAGAGAATCAGACTCTGAAAGCCAGCGGGATTTGATGGCAGGACCTCCACAGGACTGGGGGAAATAGAGACTCCACTCTTGGAGGGCACACAAAAAAGTGTGCTCACCAGGATGCAGGGGGAAGGAGCAGTGACCCCATAGGAGACTGAACCAGACCTACCTGCTGGTGCTGGAGGGTTGCCAGCAGAGGTGGGGGGTGGCTGTGGCTCACCGAGGAGACCGGGGCACTGGCAGCAGGGGTTCTGGGAAGTGCTCATTGGCGTGATCCCTCCCAGAGTCTGCCATTAGCCCCACTAAAGAGCCTGTAAGCTCCACTACTAGGTAGCCTCAGGCCAAACATCAAACAAGGTGTGAACACAGCCCCATGCATTAGCAGAGAAGCAGATTAAAGTTTTACTGAGCTCTGCCCACCAAATCAGATTAAAGTCTTACTGAGCTCTGCCCACCCAGCCCTACCCACTATCAGTCCCTCCCATCAGGAAGCACGCATGAGCCTCCTAGATAGCTTCCTCCACAAGAGGGCAGACAGCAGGATCAAGCAGTATCAGCAGTATTTCCTCTCGTGGAACTGAAAACCACAGCCACAGAAAGATACAGAAAATGAAAAAGCAGAGGACTTTGTACCAGATGAAGGGACAAGCTAAAACCCCAGAAAAACAACTAAATGAAGAGGAGATAGATACCCTTCCAGAAAAAGAATTCAGAATAATGATAGTGAAGATGATCCAGGACTTTGAAAAAAGACTGGATGCAAAGATTGAAAAGTTTACCAAAGACCTAGAAGAATTAAAGAGCAAACAAGCAGAGATATGCAACACAATAACTGAAATGAAAAATACACTAGAAGGAACCAATAGCAGATTAACGGAGGCAGAAGGGCGAATCAGTGACCTGGAAGACAGAATGGTGAAAATCACTGATGCAGAAAAGAATAAAGAAAAAAGAATTAAAAGAACTGAAGACAGCCTAAGAGACCTCTGGGACAATGTTAAATGCTCCAACATTCACATTATAGGGGTCCCAGAAGGAGAAGAGAGAGAGAAAGGACCTGAGAAGATATTGGAAGAGATTATAGTTGAAAACTTCCCTAACATGGGAAAGGAAATAGCTACCAGAGTCCAGGAAGTGCAGAGAGTCCCAGGCAGGATAAACCCAAGGAGAAACACGCCAAGACATATAGTAGTCAAATTGACAAAAATTAAAGACAGAGAAAAGTTATTAAAAGCAACAAGGGAAAAATGACAAGTAACATACAAGGGAATTCCCATCAGGTTAACAGCTGATTTCTCAGCAGAAACTCTGCAAGCCAGAAGGGAGTGGCATGATATAGTTCAAGTAATGAAAGAGAAGAACCTGCAACCAAGAATACTCTACCCAGCAAGGATCTCCTTCAGATTCAATGGAGAAATCAAAAGCTTTACAGACAAGCAACAGCTAAGAGAATTCAGCACCACCAAACCAGCCCTACAACAAATGCTAAAGGAACTTTTCTAAGTGGGAAACATAAGAAAAGAAAAGTACCTACAGAAACAAAAACAAAACAATTAAGAAAATGGTAATAGGAACATACATATTGATAATTACCTTGAATGTAAATGGACTAAATGCCCCAACCAAAAGACACAGACTGGCTGAATGGATACAAAATCAAGACCCATATATATGCTATCTCCAAAAGACCCACTTCAGACCTAGGGACACATACAAACTGAAAGTGAGGGAATGGAAAAAGATATTCCATGCAGATGGAAATCAAAAGAAAGCTGGAGTAGCAATACTTATATCAGATAAAATAGTCTTTAAAATAAAAAATGTTACAAGAGGCAAGAAAGGATATTACATAAGGATCGAGGGATCAATCCAAGAAGAAAAGATAACAATTATAAATGCATATGCACCCAATATAGGAGCACCTCAATATGTAAGGCCAATGCTAACAACTATGAAAGAGGAAATCGGCAGTAACACAGTCATAGTGGGGGACTTTAACACCCCACTTACACCAATGGACAGATCATCCAGACAGAAAATTAATAAGGAAACACAAGCCTTGAATGACACAATAAATAAGCTTGATTTAATAGATATCTACAGAACATTACATCCAAAAACAGCAGACTACACATTCTTCTCAAGTGCACATGGAACATTCTCCAGGATAGATCACATTTGGGGTCATAAATCTAGCCTTGGTAAATTCAAGAAAACTGAAATCATATCAAGCATCTTTTCTGACCACAATGCTATGAGATTAGAAATCAATTACAAGAAAAAAAGTGTAAAAAACACAAACACATGGAGGCTAAACAATACACTACTAAATAACAAAGAGATCACTGAAGAAATCAAAGAGGAAATTCAAAAATACCTAAAGACAAATGACAATGAAAATACAATGATCCGAAACCTATGGGATGCAGCAAAGGCAGTTCTAAGAGGGAAGTTTATAGCAATACAATCCTACCCCAAGAAACAAGAAAAATCCCAAATAAACAATCTAACCTTACAGCTAAAGAAACTAGAGAAAGAAAAGCAAACAAAACCCAAAGTTAGTAGACGCAGAGAAATAATAAAGATCAGAGCAGAAATAAATGAAATAGGAGCAAAGAAAACAATAGCAAAAATCAATAAAACTAAAAGCTATTTCTTTGAGAAGATAAATAAAATCAATAAACCTCTAGCAAGACTCATCAAGAAAAAGAGGGAGAAGACTCAAATCAATAAAATTAGAAAGGAAACAAGTTACAACAGACACTGCAGAAATAAAAACACCATAAGAGACTACTACAAGCAACTCTATGCCAATAAAATGGACAACCTGGATGAAATGGACAGATTCTTAGAAAGGTATAACCTTCCAAGACTGAATCAGGAAGACACAGAAAATATGAACAGACCAATCACAAGTAATGAAAATGAAACTGTGATTAAAAATCTTCCAACAAACAAAAGCCCAGGACCAGATGGATTCACAGGTGTTTTATCAAACATTTAGAGAACAGCTAACACCCATCCTTCTCATACTCTTCCAAAACATTGCAGAGGAAGGAACACTTCCAAACTCATTTTATGAGGCCACCATCACCCTGATAACAAAACCAGACAAAGATACTACAAAAAAAGAAAACTACAGACCAATATCACTGATGAATTTAAATGCAAAAATCCTCAACAAAATACTAGCCAACAGAATCCAACAACACATTAAAAGGATCATACACCATGATCAAGTGGGGTTTAACCCTGGAATGCAAGGATTCTTTGATATACACAAATCAATCAATGTGATACACCATATTAACACACTGAAGGATAAAAACCACATGATCATCTCAATAGATGCAGAAAAAGCTTTTGACAAAATTCAACACCCATTTATGATAAAAACTCTCCAGAAGGTGGGCATAGAGGGAACCTACCTCAACATAATGAAGGCCATATATGACAAACCCACAGCTAACATCATTCTCAATGGTGAAAAACTGGAAGCATTCCCTCTAAGATCAGGAACAAGACAAGGATGTCCACTCTCGCCACTACTATTCAACATAGTTTTGGAAGTCCTTGCCACAGCAATCAGAGAAGAAAAAGAAATAAAAGGAATCCAAATTGGAAAAGAAGAAGTAAAACTGTCACTGTTTGCAGATGACATGATAGTATACATAGAAAATTCTAAAGATGCCACCAGAAAACTACTCGAGCTAATCAATGAATTTGGTAAAGTTGCAGGATACAAAATTAACACACAGAAATCTCTTGCATTTCTATACACTAACAATGAAAGATCAGAAAGAGAAATTAAGGAAACAATCCCATTTACCTTTGCAACAAAAAGAATAAAATACCTAGGAATAAACCTAACCAAGGAGGTAAAAGACCTGCACTCAGAAAACTATAACACACTAATGAAAGAAATCAAAGATGACACAAACAGATGGAGGGACTTACCATGTTCTTGGATTGGAAGAATCAACATTGTGAAAATGACTATGCTATCCAAAGCAATTTACAGATTCAATGCAATCCCCATCAAATTACCAATAGCATTTTTCAGAGAACTAGAACAAGAAATTTTACGATTTGTATGGAAACGCAAAAGACCCCAAATAGCCAAAGCAATCTTGAGAAGGAAAGATGGAGTTGGTGGAACCAGGCTTCCTGACTTCAGGCTATACTACAAGGGTACAGTGATCAAGACAGTATGGTACTGGCATAAAAACAGAAATATAGATCAATGGAACCGAATAGAAAGCCCAGAGATAAACTATGGCCAACTAATCTATGACAAAGGAGCCAAGGATATACAATGGAGAAAAGGCAGCCTCTTCAATAAGTGATACTGGGAAAACTGGACAGCTACATGTAAAAGAATGAAATTAGAACCCTCCCTAACACCATACACAAAAATAAACTCCAAATGGATTAAAGACCTAAATGTAAGGCCAGACACTATAAAACTCCTAGAGGAAAACATAGGAAGAACACTCTTTGACGTAAATAACAGCAAGATCTTTTTTGATCCACCCCCTAGAGTAATGGAAATAAAAACAAAAATAAATAAGTGGGACCTAATGAAACTTCAAAGCTTCTGCACAGCAAAGGAAACTGTAAGCAAGACGAAAAGACAACCCTCAGAATGGGAGAAATTATTTGCAAAAGAATCAACAGACAAAGGACTAATCTCCAAAATATATTAACAGTTCATCCAGTTCAATATCAAAAAAACAAGCAACCCAATCAAAAAATGAGCAGAAGACCTAAATAGGCATTTCTCCAAAGAAGACACATGGATGGCCAAGAGGCACATGAAAAGCTGCTCAACATCACTAATTATTAGAGAAATGCAAATCAAAACGACAATGAGGTATCACCTCACACTGATTAGAATGGGCATCATCAGAAAATCTACAAACAGTAAATGCTGGAGAGGGTGTGGAGAAAAGGGAACCCTCTTGCACTGTTGGTGGGAATGTAAATTGATACAGCCACTATGGAGAATAGTATGGAGGTTCCTTGCAAAACTAAAAATAAAGTTGCCATATGACCCAGCAATCCCACTGCTGGACATATACCCAGAGAACACCATAATTCAGAAAGACTCATGCACTCTAATGTTCATTGCAGAGCTATGTACAATAGCCAGGACATGGAAGCAACCTAAATGCCCATCAACAGATGAATGGATAAAAAAGATGTGGTACATATATACAATGGAATATTACTCAGCTGTAAAAAGCAAGGAAACTGGGACATTTCTAGAACATGGATGGACCTAGAGACTGTCATACAGAGTGAAGTGAGTCAGAAAGAGAAAAACAAATATTGTATATTAACACATATATATTCGGAATATAGAAAAATGGTACAAATCAACAGATTTGCAAGGCGGAAATAGAGACACAGATGTAGAGAACAAACATATGGACACCAAGTGGGGAAAGCGAGGAGGGTTGGTGGGGAATGAATTGGGAGATTGGGATACCAAATTGTACACTCTAAATATATGCAGTTTATTGTATGTTAACTGTATCTGAATAAAAGTTCTAAAAAAAAAAGAGAGAGATGATTATGACTGTGGGGTTGAGAATAAACTTTAAAAGGTTAAGAGGGGAAACAAGGAGTACTTGTGACACATTTTCAATTTGAGAAACAAAAATACAGTTGACCTTACTGATATAGGGAAATAGCAAGAGAAGTAAGGCTGAGGGTGGGGGACTTCCGGGGCTCAAGTTTGGACATGGCAAGTGTAAAATGCGGTTAGACAGCTGAGTGGAGATACTGAGCAGGCAGTTGGGATACTTGGATCTGAACTTGAGGAAGCAGGATAAATAAAAAGAAAGCCATGTCTAGACATACTGTAGTGAAATGACAAAACATCACAGATGGAGAGATCTTGAAAGCAGCCAGAAAGAGAAGACACATCACGTGAGGACAGTTAGAATGATGCCAGCTTCTCAACAGAGTAGCAGAAGCCAGAAAATGGGCCATAAAGGGTTGAGTGAAAATAGCTGTCAACTTAGATTTGTGTACTTCACAAAAAGTATTGCTCCAGAATAAGGGAAAACTATTTATAAGAAACAAAACTGAGAGCATTTACCACCAAGAGAACTATTCTAAAGATTAAAATTCAAAGAAGAAAGTGATGTCAACAGGATGGTATGATATACAAGGAAAACTGGGAAGCAAATAAATGCTAACTATATCAATAAACTCAAAAATGTCTTTGCTGAGTTAAAACAATATTCTAAGCAGCAGTATGTGAGTTCAGAGATGCGGGGGGAAGAGAGCTGAATTCTAGGAGAAGAAGAAAGATGTAGTTCAACCTTAAGACTTTAGGTTAAGGAATTCCCTGGTGGTGCAGTGGCTAAGAATCGCCTGCCAATGCAGGGGACACGGGTTCGAGCCCTGGTCTGGGAAGATCCTACATGCTGCGGAGCAACTAAGCCCATGTGCCACAACTACTGAGCCTGCACTCTGGAGCCCATAAGCCACAACTACTGAACCCATGTGCCACAACTACTGAAGCCTGCGCACCTAAAGCCCGTGCTCCAAAACAAGAGAAACCACTGCAATGAGAAGCCTGCGTACCACAGCAAAGAGTAGCCCCTGCTGGCCGCAACTGGAGAAAGCCCGCGTGCAGCAACGAAGACCCAACACAGCCAATAAATAAATAAATTTATTTTTTAAAAAAAGACTTTAAATATGTATGGTAAACTGTGAGGGTAACCACTGAAAGAACAGATATAGCACGCAAACATTCCAAATGTGCAAAGAGAGGGGGAAAAAAGAAATAAAGGAAATAACGATGAATTTTTTAAAAAGGCAAAAATGGAGAAAGACAGAAATTATCAGGTTAAAATAAAACAGTGATATGCTGTTAATGCCAGTCAAGACTAAATGAAAGGGTGTGGAAAAGTTAAGTGCCCCCACTGAGGTGTTTAACATAAGATAGTGACTCATCAGACTTGTGCTTTAGAAAGATGAGACTGCCTGTCCCAGGAAGTATGGGCTAAGGGATGAGACGGGAGGCAGGAATAAGCACTGGGAAGCTTCCCCATCGTCCAGACTGGGAACGATGAGGCCCGAGCTGAGGCTGTGGCAGCGACAGCAGGGACAGGCAGGGTGGGCTGGGGAGATGAAGACGACATGTCAGTTATCCTAAGATAAAGCCCAAAATGGCCATGCTCTTAAAATCAGAATGACAGCCTCGGGCCTCTGATCTCAAACAGGGACACGTAAGCTCTTGTGCCAAAACCAGACCTGAATTCTGAGCTCAATGTCAAGGCGTCCGGAACTGCGAGAAGCTGTTCTTTTTTCACGTACACGTGACACAATTAGGGCTCTAAGCCTTCTAATCCTGCTGTTGAGGGAGGTGGTTGTCAAACTGTCACATTGAAACCCTGTCTCTGGAATTGTCATTTGAGGCTCTGCTCTCGCAGAAACTAGAAAAACACTGGGAGAGAGAGAAACATATACACACACTTACACAGTATCTTAAAACTACCAACTTTAAAGTTATTCCAATAAAATTTTCTCCCACTTGAACGAAGCTTGGATGATTTCAAAACACTGCTCTCACAAGTCCTTCACACTTCACCACGTGAGAAGATTTTATTATTTTATTAGGCTGGATAGGTTATTATTTTTCACATTTCCTCTTACTGATAAGGAGACACCAAGCTAGAAATTGATGTGGCTTGGCCATGATCACTCAACAATAAGTGGCAAAGCCGAGAATGGAAACCAGGTTGCCTGGTGTGGGGCCAACTTCTCTTTGTGCTGTCAGGTGTGAGCTTGTTTGGGTGGCAAGAGGGAGCAGTGGAAGGGAAACTGGCCAAATCCAGCCTATATTTCCATCCACCCCCACCCACTAGTCTTTCTTCTTTGGTTTGTTTTTTCCCAACAAATAAGGAAAATTTTTAGATTCAATATAAAACTTTGCATTTAGATTTTAATAGATTTCTCAATTCAAGAGGCAGAAGGCAGCTCCTGAGCGGTGGAGGGAACAGCATCCAAATAATAGCAGCTCCTGAGCGAGAAAACAGAGGAGGAAATCATTAAAGAAATAAAGATAGTTTCCTCAAACTGAAACACACGAATCTACACATTGAAAGGACTCTGAGTGCCCATCACAAAAGATGAACATAGACTACATATATGAACCTGTGACATTTCTGGACACTGTGAACCAAGAAAAGAATCTGAAGAGCTTCTAAAGAGGGTCAGGTGGATAAAAGTCAGATAAGAAGGGTCAGGAATGGAATAAATTTGGATTTCTCGATAGTAACCCTGGAAGCAAGAACATATAGATCATTACTTTCAATATTCTGTGGGAAAATTGTTTCCAACCCAGAATTTTATATTTGGTCAAACTAGCAAGCAAGAGGCTAAAAGAAAGACATTTTCAGACAAGCAAGGTCTTAAAATTTTGCCATCTCATAAGGGATGCTGAAGAATAGCCAGGCTAAAATTGGTAATTGGCTGAAGCCAAACATCCCCGTTATGGAATAAACTTCTGAGACACATGACTAAACCAGAAATTTTAGTTTTAGAGTTTACTTAGTAATATAATTTTATTATTAAAAGTGTTAGAGGGCAATTTTTAAAGTTTATAATGCAGGATTATAATGCAGGAACCACCATTTGTCAGTACATCAAGATGCTAGATTTCTCCTATAATCATTATATTAATATATGTCGTACACCAACAGATGCTCACTTTCAACTGAGGTTTGGTGGGGGAGCAGCTATTTTTAGTGTCTCCTTGCCAGCACAAGATACCCCAGTGGTAATGATACTCCCAACATATTAATCTTTTCTTTTCTCCATTGTAACTGAGGTAATGCTTATTTCAAGTCCTACTTGAAGATTTGGTTGCTGATGAAGGTGCCATTTGATTGAAGCAGTCCTGCAAACTGAAGTTTTGTCCTTTTGGGATATTTGCATAAGGAGACATCACAATTTTGCTCTCACTTAAATTTGTATTTCTTTAAGTTTGGGATAAACAAGTGTGGAAATGAAGTAACTTAACTGGCTTTCAGAATCTTCTACAAATTTTCATCTGGGGAATTCCCTGGCAGTCCAGTGGTTACAACTTGATGTTCTCACTGCCAGGGCCCAGGGTTTGATCCCTGGTCAGGGCACTAAGATCCCGCAAGCTGTGTGACGTGGCCAGAAAATTAAAAAATAATAAAATACAAATAAATAAAGATGATGGCATTGTGAAGTTGTTAAAAAATTCATCTGGATCTAAGATTTTATTGTATGCACACTAATTTCAGCATCTTTCCTAGAGAAGGATGAAAAGAGGATTTCAACAGATATAATTTTAAAAAAAAGTTGCCCTCTCCCAGTCCATTATTTTGGTTATTTTTCAGGCAGATTCCAGCAAATGAATTATTCCTTTGCAACCAAGCTTTGGGTGTTAGCAAATCCCACCAAATTAGTATTGTTGCCTGACATACAATATTACATCATTTTAGAAAGTCGTCATTAGGTTCATCTGTACTGGTTTGTTTGTTCGTTTGTTTGTTTGTTTTTAAGCAGGACAAGAATAAAGATGCAGATGTAGAGAATGGTCTTGAGGACACGGGGGAAAGGGGAAGCTGGGATGAAGTGAGAGAGTAGCATTGACATATATACACTACCAACTGTAAAATAGATGGCTAGTGGGAAGCTGCTGCGTAACACAGGGAGATCAGCTCTATGCTTGATGATGACCTAGAGGGGTGGGATAGGGAGGAGGGGTGGGAGGCTCAAGAGGGATGGGATGTAGGGATAAATGTGTAAATACAGCTGATTCATCTTGTTGTAAAGTGGAAACTGCACAACATTGTAAAGCAATTATACTCCCATAAAAAAAAAGTCAAGTCATTTTTAATATGTAGCAGCTGCAGTTCCATCTTGTTTGACCATCTCATATCAGTAAATACCAGATCAATTTCTTCTTTTTCTTTTAGTTTTTATTTTTTCACCAGCTTTCCTGAGATATGATTGACAAAAGTTGTGTATATTTAGTATACAATATGATTTTTTAAAGATGTACAATATGATGGTTTAATATACATATACATTGGGAAATGCCTACCACAATCAAGTAGGTTAATACATCCATCACCTCAGATAGTTACTCTGTGTGTGTGTGTGTGTGTGTGTGTGTGTGTGTGTGTGGTGAGTACACTTAAGATCTTCTCTGTTGAAAACAGACTCAGAGACACAGAGAACAGATTTGTGGTTGCCAAGGGGGAAGGGGGATGAATTGCAAGTTTGGGATTACAGATGCAAACTATTATATAGAGAATGGATAAACAACAAGGTCCTAATGTATAACTCAGGGAACTATGTTCAATATCCTATGATAAACCATAATGGAAAAGAATGAAAAAGAATGTATATGTATAATCAAATCTCCTTACTGTACAGCAGAAATTAACACAACACCGTAAATCAACTATACTTCAATAAAATACATTTTTAACAAAAGATCCACTCTGTTGGCAAATTTCAAGTATACAATATAGTATTATTAAGTGTACATTAGATCTCTAGGACTTATTCGTCTTATAACTGAAAGTTTCTAGCCTTTGACCAAGATCTCCCCGTTTCTCCCACCTCCCAGCCGCTGGCAACTGACGTTCTACTCTCTGGTTCTATGAATTTGACTTTTTTAGATTCCACAAATAAGTGAAATCATATAGCATTATGACAGATCAATTTCAAAGTCATGTAGTTTCTCTTTTACAGAAGAAGAATGATGAAAATGGCCCACTATCTTTTTTCTCCAGCCTGGAATTCTGTTAAAATATACTGTTATAACTCTTAATACACAACCTAAGGATGTGCACAAAATTTTTTGCTTATAATTTCTTCACTATGATTTTTTTCTATTGTCAATCTAAAAATTGGTTTTCTATTCTGTGAATATGTCTTCTATCAGTTTCATCATTCTCTTGGTGAGACTGCCTTTTCCTACTCCCACTCCGTGGTCTTACTTCTTGGCAAGCATTCATCATTAATCCATTGTGGTGACAATTTCTAAAAAACAAACTCTTCAGCTTGGTTCTGCTTATCTAAATGACTGAAGAACAGGTTACAGAAGTAGCACATGAATAACATTATTAAAATGTATACTTCCAGTTATGGTGGGGTGTTTGTTGCAGATCAATTCTCCCACCAAGAAAAAGTATAAAAGCTAGACAAAATACAAAACTGTATCTCTTTGAAGCCATCAGAGAGCTAGATATGGGTACCTAGATACAAGGTACCTGGGACTTAAGTGGCCAGGCCCTGAAAGAAGAAAGGTGCATTGAGATGAATCCAATATTCTGCAGTGTTTTTCCTTAGAGACATTTGCCTATTTGCCAGTTTAGGAGCAGCACAGAGCTGAGAAGCTAGGGAGCTGAACAGAGTTTTCTGTAGTCTAAAAAAAGCTGAGGGAAAAAAAAAGTGAATCCTGGGAGCACCAAGAATGGGCCCTAATAAACATCCCAGATTTCCCATTAGGACCCCAAGAGCCTGACTGTGGAGCCAGGGTAAACCGGAAATAGATGGTGCTCACAAAAGACTGAAACCCAACCTTGAAGCAGAACAACCCCACACTGGATTAATGTAATCTGTCCTTCCTCTATCTCTAACAGAAAGCAAAAGTAATTCCCCTCCAGAGGAATATAACATCACCAGAGCCTCATATCCTCTCTACATATGTTTTTATACATAACTGTCACCATTCAATACCAGGCAAGATAGAAAATAGAACCACATAACTAAAATCCTAGAGAAAAAAAAACTTACAACATAAACAGTCTTACAGATGACCCAGTTATTGGAGTTTATCAGACATGATTTTTTAAATAATTGATTAATATTTTTAAAAAAGATGACAAAATGGAGAATTTCACCAGAGAACTAGAACATACAAAACAAGTCAAATTGGCAGTGCTCTGTGATGACCTAAGTGGGAAGGAAATCAAGAAAAGAGGGGATATATGTATATGTATGTCTGATTCATTTTGCTATACAGCAGAAAATGACACAGCAGTGTAAAGTAACTATACTCCAATTAAAAAGAGTCAAATGGAAGTTATAGAATTAAAAAAATAAAATAATTGAAACTAAGCATTACACAGATTAACTGCAGATTAAATACAGCAGAAAAGAGAAGTCATGATTAGGAAGACAGGTTAATAGAAAATATCCATACTGAAGTGCAAAGAGGGAGAAAAAAAAAAGATAGAAAATATAAAGAAGAGCATGAGACATGTGAAATAGTGAAAGGTCTAATATAAATGCAACTAGTCTCAGAAGGAGAGAAGAAAGAGAATGGGACAGAAGCAATATTTTAAAAGCTACCAGCCAAGAATTTTCTAAAATTCAGAGCACAGATTTAAAAGTTCTATGAAATCCAAGTAGCATAGAATCAAAGAATAGATACAACAGAATGAAAATTCCAAGAATCAAAGACAAAAGCAGTCAGAGGGAAAAAAAGATACATCTTCAAAGGAGCAACAAAAATACCGATAGCTGACTTTTCAGCAAAAACCGTGGAAGATAAGAGATACTGGCATGATATTTGTAAACTGTTGAACACAACTGGAAACCTAGAATATCCTTCAAAAGTGAAGATGAGATAAAGACATTTTCTGGGGGACAAAGCCTGGGAGAATTTGATACTGCACTAAAACAAATGCTTCTTTAGGAAAAAGAAACCTTATCCCACATGGAAGCCTGGGAATGCAGGAGGAATGGAGAGTAATGGTCGGGGTACATACATGGGTAAATCTGAATGAATATTGATTGTATTAAGCAATAATAATTTCTTGTTGGGTTGAAAATATATGTGTATTTAAATACAAGACAAAAATGCATGAAAAGCAAGAGGTGGTAAAGGGAATTAAAATGTTTAAAGTCCTTGGGCTTCCCTGGTGGCTCAGTGGTTAAGAATCCGCCTGCCAATGCAGGGGACACGGGTTCAATCCCTGGGCCGGGAAGATTCCACATGCCGCAGAGCAACTAAGCCCATGTGCCACAGCTACTGAGCCTGTGCTCTAGACCCTGCAAGCCACAACTATTGAGCCCACGTGCCACAACTACTGAAGCCTGCGTGCCTAGAGAAAGCCCGTGCACAGCAATTAAGACCCAACGTGCCCAATAAATAAGTAAATAAAATTTATTTAAAAAAAATGTTTAAAGTCCTTATCTTGTGAAAAGGAAAAACAGTTTCCCTTTACTACTACTACTTGCACCATCATTCTGGTTACCAAATGTGTGGATTTTTTTTTCACACCAACCAATTCTCCAATGCCAGCTGAATGTCCTACAATTTGATTCTGTTCTGTCTAGTGGAGCTAGCATCAGACCCCACAGGTTAAGGGCTCAGCCTCGCAGACTGTCCCCACTGCATATGCCAATCACAACTGTGAGTCCTCGGGTTACCCACATGTCTGTCTGACTTGACCACAAACGGGGAGTTCCCATGCCCCCCACCTCGGGTTCACTTATTTGCTATAACAGCTCACAGAACTCAGGAGAACACTTATGTTTACCAGTTTATTACATAATAGAGGATATGATAAAGGATGCAGATGAACAGCTGATGAAGAGATACATGAAGAGGTCCAGAAGGGCTCTGAGAGCAGGAGCTTCTGCCTCTGTGGAAGTGGGGTGTGTCTCCCAGCACATAAATGTTTTCATCAACCTGGAAGCTCTCTGAACTGTGTAGATTTCTACAGATGCTTCATCATGTAGGTATAATTGATTATAAACTCAAACTCCAGCCTCACTTTCCTCCCTGGAGGGTGGGATTGGGACTGAACGTTCCAAGCTTCTAATCATTGATTGGTCTTTCTGGTGACCAGCCTCCATCACGAAGCTATCCAGGAGCCCGCCAAGAGTCACCTCATTAGAACAAAAGATGCCCCTATCACCCAGGAAATTTCAAGGGGTTTAGGAACTCTCTGTCAGAAACCAAGATCAAAAACCAAATAGGACAAAAGATGTTCCTAGAACCTTTATCACTTAGGAAATTACAAAGAGTTGTATGAGCACTGACCAGGAGCTGGGGGTGAAGACCAAAATGTCTCTCTTTTATTATATCACAATATTTTACCACATCTGGGAAGTAGTAAAAGTACTAATTTATGGTAGACTTTAAGTCAAAGACACCTGTTGTAAATTCAAAGGGTAATCATGAAAAAAGTAAAAGCTAATGGAGTGGAAGGAAGAAATAATTAAAAATCTTGATTAACTTAGAAGACAGAAAGGAGAGAAAAAGCCACATACATCAAGTGAGACAAATAAAACACAAATGATGAGATGACAGATTTAAATCCAAATGCCCCAACAATTACATTAAATACAAAAGAACTAAATGCTGCAATTAAAAGCAAATATTGTCAGTAAAGATTAAAAACACAAACAAAAAAAAAACAAAAAAACAAAACAAAAAATTAAGTTATATAATGCTGTCAAGGGATTCAGTTTAAATATAAGGATAAGAAATGTTAAAAGCAATAAAATGGATTCAGGTACACCATGGAAATACTAATCAAAAAAAAGCTGGTGTTATTATATTATATCAGAAGCATTACTAATAATATTGCCTTTTCTGCATAGCAGATATTAGGTGCAAGTTTTCTAGTATCATAGTTGTGTTTTGTTTTTTTTTAACCTGGAATTCATAGCCTGAACAAATCTCAAAAATACATTATCTTTAAATACTGAAAATAATGGCAGTCTATTCAGTTCTTTTACCAAGTATATTGTTTACATTTTTAACCTCCTTACTGCATTAGTAATAAGTGTATGGAAAACTGTATCAGACCCAAGCTCTGTGAGCCTCTTCTGGCTCTTCCTGCAGCTGGGCCAGCTAGCCAGTCCCCAGGGTTTGTCTCCTTCCATCACTTCCAGTGTTGGATGAAACACTACACCACAGGGTGTGGGATCTGGTATCCCAAGTGGCACCCACTAAAGGATTAGATCATGCAATCTGGAAGTCCAAGGGAATAAATTCACATGGGGTGAATTTTACCACATGAAAAACGAGAGAGAAGAGCAGCCAAGCAGATAAATTCTCTTTTCCTCTTTTCCAGAGCAGACACTGGGCATCGCTCAGTGACAGAAATGGCAGCTGCGGGTGAACGAGCCTGCTGGGCAACGCACTCTGTCTCTCAGTGGCTCTTGTGTTGCCAAGCCGGATAACACACCGCTTTGCATTGCTTCCCCTCTCTCCTCGCCTCCCTTCCCTTCCCATCATCCTCATTCACCTGGATTTGCATCTTCCAAAGGAGGTTGATGCACTTTAATCCCTATTTCAGACTAGGCTTTTCTGAAGGACCTAGGCTAAGATTAAAACTCAACACATGACTCAAAACGAAACTGCAACAAAAACTAAAAGTAGCGCAAGGAAGGAAAAATAATACTAGTGTAGTACATGGCTCAGTCATAACATTATGAATGCTAAATACACACAAAAAATTTGAGATATAGCTGCACTGGAAGGATGGTGGGGGAAGAGATACAGGTTTTAGTAGTAGTGGTGGTTAAAAACACCTAAATTCTCATCTTCTGATGAGAAGCAATTAGACTGAAAAATCTGAAAAACTGAAATAGAAAAAAAAAACAAAAACGAAACTAAAGGAAACAACTAATAGAATTGAAAAGTGATACCCCTCTTGGGAAAGAGAAATGGGGAACTGAAGACAGTTCCTTCTTATCTTACTGAATTACTTGACTCTTCAACCATTTACCTTTATACCTTCAATTTTAAAAGATACATTTGGAACTTCCTAGGTGGCGCAGTAGTTAAGAATCCGCCTGTCAATGCAGGCGACATGGGTTCAATCCCTGGTTGGGGAAGATCCCACATGCCTCTGAGCAACTAAGCCCGAGAGCCACAACTGCTGAGCCTGAGTGCAGCAACTACTGAAGCCCATGCGCCAAGAGCCCGTGCTCCCCAACAAGAGAAGCCACGGAGATAAGAAGCCCGTGCATCACAAGGAAGAGTAGCCCCCACTCTCCGCAGCTAGAGAAAGCCTGTGCGCAGCAACGAAGACCCAGTGCAGCCAATAAATAAATAAATTTTAAAAAATAAATAAAAGATACATTTAAAAATGCATCTCAAATGCAAGAGTGTGGTTTTGTTGTTGTTCCTTATAAAATCAAATTAGGGTAAGTGTGTGTTTAACTTTTAAAGAAACTTACACTTTTCTGGAGTAATTGTACCATTCTTTATTCCCTCTAGCACACGAGACTTTTCCCCATGATGCCTCCACAAAGGTGTGGCCAGCTTATCAGAACCTCATGGCAAACGGCGGTGAGTAGGGCCCTGCACCCATCTGCCGTGATGCTTAGGAGGCCCAGACTGGTGCTGTGTGTGTCAGACCTAATCTGTACCCCTCACCCCCAAGGCCACCCTTGGCATCAGACACCAGGCTTCCACCTGCGCCAGGGGGATGGTTCTGCCGTGTGCCTTGCAGGTATCAAGCTGCTTGACAACTCTGACAGCCAAGCCAAGTCAGAAGCTAAACAAAGGCGGGGGACAGAGTAACTTGAAAGCAGTCTCTATAGTGTGAGCTTATGTGCCAGCTAAGAAGCCTCACAGTTTCGCAGGATGGTGTTGTCGAGGCTGACGTCCAGGACAGTGTTTCCAGCACAAATTCCATGTGCGCGGGGGAGACTCATGTTAGACTGGGAGACACCAACTGTGGACTAGGAGAATGAACACGTGTGAGGCACCCACTAAGTGGTAGATGCCCTGCTGGGTATTTTACGTGCACTGTCTCTGAGCCCCACTTTCCTCTGCAGGATAAGCCTTGTTCCATCTTGCAGATGAGGACCTGAGGTTCAGAGAGGTTAAGTAATTGGTCAAAGGCACACAGCACTAAATGGGGAATCAGGATCCATCTACCTTCAGAGTCCCATGTTTCTCCACTAACATTCCACTGGCCCCTTAACCGAAAGAGGCCTCAGGTGGGCAGCTGCTGGAGGCTGAGAACGACCAGTTGGTGTGGAGGTTCCCAAGGAAAAGGGTTCCGGAATCTATTTGCTCTCAGATCATGACCACAAGACTGGGCTAGAGGATAACGTGGCCCTAACAGCAGCACCTGGAAAGCTTCAGCAGATGGCTTTCACCATCATCACCGTCATCACCATTGCCATTATTGTGGTTATGCTGTGAGCGTTGACAACTGATGAAACCTTTGCGCATCCCTTCTTTGGTTTGAACTTACAACAGCCTGGACAGGAGGAGTTATTATTCTGCCCATTTTTCAGATGCACAAAATGAGACTCAGAAATCCTTTCTCCCGGAACCCTCCTCTCTAGGGTCACAGAGCTCTCAGGGCAGCCCCTCTGAGGGATGGGGTGGGAGGGCAGGGAGCAGGCTCCCCGTCCCAGGAGCGAGGGGCCCTGCCAAATATCTGTGGGTGAGTCCTCACCCCGGGAGGGGAGGAAGAAGCCAGGCCGAGTGGATTACAGAGCATTTGAACTTGGCCTCAGAACAGCAAATATTGATTCAAGAAGCTGCCCAAAGGAGCTGACATTTTTATAGTCAACAAATAAAGCCAAGCCCCTCCCAGCCTCCCCCCCTTCGTCAAAGGTCCTTTCTCCCCGCAGCTGCCAGGGCACATTTCTGTCATCAACACCAGGAAAAAGGAGGAAGAGCCAGTGGGAAATGTCCACAGGACCCTGGCTGACGTCACCACTTCACCTTTAGAGAGAACGAGGAGGAGCCCCAGGCCCCGGGGCTGGGACCTCGGGGAACCAGCCAGCCAGTCCGACAGGTGCCAGAGTCCCTCGGGGCAGAGCAGAACCTGGCACCGGAGCCCCCAGAGACAAAAGACACGCCTCCCACACACAGCTTCCTCCTGCGGTGGCTCTTGGGCTGCTTATCGCAGGTCAGGGCCCCTCATTCACAAGGAGGAACCTGAGGTCCAGAGAGGTAAATGGGTCTCCAAGATAAACAGTGAGAGAACAGCGAGGTCTGCCCAGGTCTTCTGCTTCAAGGCAGCGGAGAGGGTCAGCTCTCACTAGGCTAGAAATGACGGGTGACCATCTGGCAGACAACTGTCCCTGCCCTCTGGGCTCTGCCTACATGACCCAGAGCCTGGCATTCCTGCTCCTGCCCTCCTGCTTCACTCAGGCAGGTCCTTCTACCTGCATCCCTCCCTTCCCGAACCCTTACGGACTACTCATCATTCAGGGTCTTGCTCACCTGTGACCTCTTCAGGGCATCTTCCCAGCTCCCTCCCGCCCGCCCCCCACTGCGAGGTGGCAGAAATCACTGCTCCTTCCTCAGTGCTCCTGAAACACAGGCTTGCTTCCTGTCTTGTCTCTCATAGGCTGTTTCACCTTGGGTGGCTCCTTCCTTGGAACCATCTCTCAGTCCTTCCAGGCCAAGAGCCCCAGCCAGAGCAGGAGCTGTGTTTGACCCATTCCTGTCACCCCAACGAGCTCAGAAGAGGGCCTGGCATTGGGCAGATGCTCCATCAGTGCCTGTGAATTGAATCAGATCAACCCAAGCCTCAGTTGCAATGAAGAAAGCTAAGGAGCAAATTCAGCCACGTCTGGAGTCAGGAAGGAAGCACCGCAGGCAGGCCCACGGCAGGAGGAAGGCTTAAGCCCTTTTTTCCTTTACTCGCTACCTTGCCACTCAGCCTTCCCTTCATCCATCCATCCATCACCTGGGGTTGAGAATCTCTTCTGGGTCAGGCCCTGGTTGGGTGCTGGGAAGGTGAAGGCAAGGGAGGGGAGCCATGCAGCTCTGCACGCATCTGGAGCTTCTGGGCATGCCAGGGTACGTGACCCAGGGAACCCAGGGGGCCTTTCCTCTCCCACGCTGGTCTGTGGGCCAGCCTGTGAGCCGCGGCTCTAGAGTTGAGGGCTTCATGGAGTCGAGGGCAGCCCTTCTCAGAACCAGCCCAGGCAGAACTGTGGAGTAAGCTGCGGTCCTCACCATTGATATTCGCCAAAGGCTCTGCGCCTTATAGGCACGTGGTAGGATTAGATTTCCAGGCCCTTGTGGGTGGGTGGATGCGTGCAGCTAGTTCAGGGCAGAAGTGGCACAGACCCCTTGCGAGATGCATATCTCATTATCTGCATGAGACCCTCAAGGACTCTTTCCTCCTGAGTAAACCCAGAGGCCACCCAGGGACCCATAGTAGGGCAGCCCTCCTACCCTCCACATCTGGTGTGTCCAAGGCAACTGCCCCACGTGTCGCCATTTCTCAGACAGCAGGAAGGGAACAGGGGGAGTGCAGCTGGTCTTTAGGGGCACGACTTAGAGTTCTTTTTGTTGACAGATCTCAGCCTGAACTGTCACATGGCCATGTGTCCCACAATGGCGCCTGGGAAATGTAGTTTCTGGTGCAGCAACCCCGTGCCCAGCTGAAACTCAGCAAGGTTTATTATTCAAATGGAAAAGGGAGCATGGATGCTTGGGGCAGTCAGTGGTGTTCGACTCACTGTGCCACCCTAAGCATCGCCCGACTCCCCTCCATGGGTCCCAGCTGCCCGCAGCCCACCCCCGAGGTGTCTGGATCTAGGGATTGGGCCTCTCCTCTCCTTCCGGCTCTGAATGACCTGGCACAAAACATGTCTCTTTCAGGCCTTCCTTTTCCTCATCTGTAAAAGGAAGGTTTTCAACCACTGAATCGCGGAGGTTCCTCCCAGCCCTGACGTCTGACATCTGTGGTTTTGGGCAAGTTCTTTAACCTCTCCAGATTTCAATTTCCTCATCTAGAAAATAGAGATAAAAATAGTTCTTACCTCAGAGGGTTGTTGTGAAATCATCTGGGGTTATGCCTGACATATAAGAAATAATCAATAAATGTTTGCTATAATCAAACTAATCTGAGTTTGCTTGTCAGCTCCTTAGAAAGAATCTGATGAACTTGTTCCCGCTAAGGCCTAATACAGGCTCAGTGAGCATCTGGCACATGTCCTGCCATTACCCTCTCTCTGTAACAGACATCACCAATCAACCAAGACATTCTCTGGCGAACCGGAGTGCAGCCTCCCAGTCCACGGGGAAGCCCTTCCGCAGCCCCTGTTCAATCCAAGACGCTCTCCCCTCCTCTGGGAAGCCTTCCTGCTTCAACCCCCGCATGTTTCCAGAGCAGCCTACACATACCCCGTCATGACGTTTGTTATGTTGTGTTGTGATTTTTTCCTTTTTGCCTGTCGGTGCCCCAACTGGACCATGAGTTCCATGAGGCAGAGACTGCAAATGGGCTCTCAAAGGTCTAGCCTGATGCCTGGAACATTGTGTATGTTTGAAAAAAAATGAATTCTTGATCCGGTGGCTGGCGAGTGGGGGAGAAGTTTGGGGCATGGGCGGTGGGCTAGAGGACTGCCTCACCAGTGACCATATTCCCTGCCTCTGGAAGCCCCCGAGAGGACTGTGGGGCAGGTCTCCCCAGCCAGATCTCCCCTGCAGGGCTTCCGAGTGAGCTGGGGCAGCCAGCACACACGGGGCTGGAAGGAAGCCAGCAAACATGCAGGCCTCCAAGACCGCTCCAACGGAGCGGCCCTCCCCAGGTTCACGGCTGTCTGCCCGCACCTCAAGCTCCAGGCTGCAGGGCACTTCCAGCTTAGTGACTAATGGACCCGGGAGAGCTCAGACACCTGCTTTCTACTCTTACAGACCACTGCTCAGCATCACCTTGGTGACAGAATGGAGAATGGGTGGAGGAGGAGGCGGCGGCGGGGAGGTCAGGGGAGAGCTGCCATCTGCCTGGTTAGCCCAGAAAGGTGCTGACTGCGGGCTCAGGCAGGCTGGGGCGGGACGGCAACCACAGCTGTCCTCGGGAGACCCAGCCGAGCTGCGTGGAGAGCTCACAGACAAGACAGAGGCAAGGCAGCTCGGCACCGGTTCCCAGTCGGGGCTCAGAACCACGCAGCACCATCTGACTTTTGCACGTGGGTTCCAGGGGAAGCAGTATGTGATCTGAGGGGACTGGGAAGGCCTGTGTGTAACTACATATCTACCCTCTGGCCTGTGACAGGCCCCGAAATGCCAGAATTAGGAGGAAGCCAGGTCGCCTTAATAAGAGTATCTCTTGGTCGCCCGATCTACCATTGCAGCCGTTTTCTAGATAAGAAACCCAAGACTCAGAAGGCTGTGTGACTTCCAAAGGTCACATAATTGGGAAACTAGGTCACATACCTCCAGGCATAGGGCTTGTCTCTCCATCCTGCAGGCCTCTGCAGCGAGGACTCATTCCTCAAACAATCCTTGATGCCATTGTCCTGCAGCAGAACAGATCTAATGGGCAAAGGTCACCAAAGGATAACTAACAATTATTAAATATTTAACATTTTCTGTCCCTGATCTCAGGTGATACAAACAGCACTGGGCCAGGGGCTGGGGATTAAGATAGGAGCAAGCCACGGACCCTGACCTCCAGGACTTTGGAGCGGGAGGTGGACTCAGAACCACCGGGTGGTGGTGCCTACGTTGTGTTCAGTGATGAGCTCTCCACTGGCAGCCTTGGGTAAATAACAATAATCATGCATGCATACATACATACACCTATCATACAGGGAGAAATGTGTTGAACTGCATTTGTGGGCTCTCCCTTCACCCCCCCGCCCCCGCCGTGTCTGCCACCAGCCCTCTCCAGGCTCAGCCAGCACTGTCCATGCTTCTGGGAGGGTTAGGGTTGTTACAACAGGAACCGTACATGGCCCCTGGAAGAGAGGTACCAGCCGCATCCCTAGGTGTGGCTCAGGGCCTCTGACCCTGCGAGGAAACCCGTCGTCTTCAATGACCCAAGATGCCTTGGCAAATTACTCCTCTACCTGAGCCCCCAGTTTCTTCTTTAGTGAAATGGGGTCAGGATTCCACTTGGCCTGGAACATCCCTTGTCCTCATCTGTACTTAGTCCTCAGAACAGATCGCTGGAAGTGAGAGTCCTGGATTAAAAGGCATCAGCACTTTGAAGACTGGCTCTGCATATGGCCAAGTGCTTGTCCAGAGAGATTGTGCCACTTGAAAATTCCACCAGGAGTGGGTGAAGGCACTTCTTTCCCTGCATCCTCTTCACATGGAGAGTTAGCTTTTGCAGAGTCTTTCCAATTTGATGGGTAAAAAAGGCACCCACCTGTGATTCAGTATGCTGTGCTGATTTAAATTCTGGTTCTAGGGGCAGACTGGTGGGGACAGTCACGGCCCTGCCCCCTAGGGGCACACTGCCCTGATCCCACGAGGCCACACTCCTTGGCCTCAGTTTCTTCATCTGTAGGATGGGGTTACATCGTGGAATTCTTGTGAGGCTTAACTGCTTTAACGTAAGCTACATGGAGCATGGTAGGTGCTTAATAAATGTATCGTCTCCACTTCTTGGGCTGGGGGTAAAGTTGAACTTTCCTATTTCTTATCTTTCTTCTCTGACGGATAATGTGTGTGTTGTTTGTCCACTCTTCTATTGCAGTACAGGACTTTCTCTTACTGATCTTTTAATAAGTCTTCAATCTGTTAATTACATGAACACCAGGTCTTCTAACTTTTAATTCTAGATGCCCATCACCTGTGAGCTTTTAAAACCTAAATCTATCTCTGTGGGTGAGGCCTGGGCCTGGGAATTATTAGCATTGCTGAGGCTGTTCTGTGTAGCAGGGCTGGGATACGGTGGTCTGTCATCATCTGCTTATTAATTTTGCTTACATGCAGCTTGAGGTTCAGAAGTTTACATGTTACATATGCGGCCATGTTCCTCTTTCCTTTCTCTTATGATTTCTTCAGTATCTTTCACGCTTCAGGGGTTCCTCTTGTTTCTCCTGGTCTGCCCTTCCCATTCAGATAGTCACGTGTTTCTTCTGTTTCTGTGATGGCTACACCTCTCACTTCCTGTGTGATCTTGGCAGGGTGCTGAACCCTTCTGGGCTTCTGTTTCCCTAAAATGAGGGGGGTTGGGCTAAATCAGACTTTCCCAAAGTCATCTGAGATGTTTTGTGGAAAAAAAGGTTTCCTGGCCAAGTAAGTTTGGAAAATGCACATTATGTCAAAAGTTCTGAGAAACAGCACAGTAAAGCAGGGTGACCCAGCAGTTTCTCTCCTGAGTATATGCCCAAGAAAGTTGAAAACATGTCCACACAGAATGCGTACACCAATGTTCACAGTGACATTGTTCATAATAGTGAAGTGGTGAATACAATCTGATGTCCAGGAACTGGTGGATGAATAACTAAAATACCCACACAGTGGAATATTACTGAGTCATAAAAAGGGATGGAGTGCTGACTCATGATCAACATCAACAAACCCTGAGCACATTACGCCAAGTGAAAGAAGCCAGTCACAAAAGATGATGTCGTGTAATTCCAGTTACACAAAATGCCCAGGTTAGGCAAATCTATAGAGGCAGAAAGTAGATTAGTGGTTGGCGTGGCCAGAGGGACTCGGGGGGAAATGGGGAATGACTGCTGATGGGGACAGGGTTTCTTTTGGGGGGGTGATAGGAATGTTCTAAAGTTAGATTGTATTGATGAGGGTACAACTCTGTGACTGCACTAAAAACCACTGAACTGTAGTTTAAAGGAATAAGTTTTATGGCATGGGGATTAGGTCTCACAAAGCTGTAAGAGAAGAAAAGAAAGAGAAAAGAAAGGAAAAGAGAAGGGAAGGGAAGGGAAAAGGAAAGAGAAAAGAAAAGAAAAAGAAAAGAGAAGAAAGTTTAGGACTTTAGAAGAGTTGGTGCTTTCCAGCTTTGTATTCACCTAACCCCAGGACCTGGAGAAAGATTTTTTTTAAAACTTTTCAAGCCTTAGTTTCCTCCTCGAAAAAGCATGGCCCAGAGCACGACTCTGCATTGTGCAGATGAAAAGACACTTCCACATCTGCTCCTTGCGGCATCTCCAGGAAGACGCAGAAGCCACAGAAATGAAATCTGAGGCCCCACAAGGCTGACCTGCCTTGGTTCACACAGCCGCTAAGTGGTGGTGTTGGGATTTGAATTTCTTTCTCTGTCTGGGCGCTTGGAATGACTTTGGCCCGGCTGGACTCTCAGGTTGCAGAGAGATCTGCGGCAATAAAGCAGAGAGGCAAGAGTATACAATGGAGAAAAGGCAGCCTCTTCAATAAGTGCTGCTGGGAAAATTGGACAGCTACACGTAAAAGAATGAAATTAGAACACTTGCTAACACCATACAAAAAATAAACTCAAAATGAATTAAAGACCTGAATGTAAGGCCAGACACCATAAAACTCTTAGAGGAAAACATAGGCAGAACACTCTATGATATATATCAAAGCAAGATCCTTTCTGACCCACCTCCTAGAATAATGGAAATAAAATCAAAAATAAACAAATGGGACCTAATTAAACTTAAAAGCTTTTGCACAGCAAAGGAAACCATAAATAAGACAAGAAGACAACGCTCAGAATGGGAGAAAATATTTGCCAACGAAGCCAACGGACAAAGAATTAATCTCCAAAATATACAAGCGGCTCATGAAGCTCAATGTCAAAAAAAAAAAAACCACAAAAAACAAAAAACAACCCAATCAAAAAATGAGCAGACGATCTAAATAGACATTTCTCCAAAGAAGACATGCAGATGGCCAACAAACACATGAAACGAGGCCCAACATCACTAATCATTAGAGAAATGCAAGTCAAAGCCACAATGAGGTATCACGTCACACCAGTCAGAATGGCCATCATCAAAAAGTCTAGAAACAGTAAATGCTGGAGAGCATGTAGAGAAAAGGGAACCCTCCTGCACTGTTGGTGGGAATGTAAGCTGGTACAGCCACTATGGAAAACAGTATGGAGGTTCCTTAAAAAACTGAAACTAGAGTTACCATATGACCCAGCAATCCCACTGCTGGGCATATACCCTGAGAACACCATAATTCAAAAAGACACATGCACTCCAATGTTCATGGCAGCACTATTTACAATAGCCAGGACATGGAAGCAACCTAAATGCCCATCAACAGATGAATGGATAAAGAAGATGTGGTACATATGCACAATGGAATATTACTCAACTGTAAAAGGGAATGAAATTGGGACACTTGTAGAGTCATGGATGGACCTAGAGACTGTCATACAGAGTGAAGTGAGTCAGAAAGAGAAAAACAAATATCGTATATTAACACATATACATGGAATATAGAAAAATGGTGCAAATCAACTAGTTTGCAAGGCAGAAATAGAGACACAGATGTAGAGAACAAACATATGGACACCAAGTGGGGAAAGTGAGGGGGCTTGGGGGGGAATAAATTGGGAGATTGGGATTGCCATATATACATTACTAATACGAAAAAAATCAAACTATACACTTTAAATATATGCAGTTTATTGTATGTCACTTGTATCAATAAAAGTTCTTAAATAAAAAAATAAAACTAAAAATAGAACTACCATATGACCCAGCAATCCCACTACTGGGCATATACCCTGAGAAAACCACAATCCAAAAAGAAACATGTACCACAGTGTTCATTGCAGCACGATTTACAATAGCCAGGACATGGAAGCAAACTAAATGCCCATCGACAGATGAATGGATAAAGAAGATGTGGCACATATATACAACGGAATATTACACAGCCATAAAAAGGAAAGAAACTGAGATATTTCTAAAAAAATGGTACTGATGAACCCAGTGACAGGGCAAAAATAAAGATGCAGATGCAGAGAACGGCCTTGAGGACACTTGGCAGCAGGGGCGGGGGAGGGTGCAAAGGGGAAGCTGGGACAAAGTGAGAGAGTGGCTTTGACATATATACACTCCCAAATGTAAAACAGAGAGCTAGTGGGAAACTGCTGCATAACACAGGGAGATCACCTCGATGATGGGTGATGACTCGGAGGGGTGGGATAAGGAGGGTGGGAAGGGAGTTGCAGGAGAGAGGGGATATGGGGATATATGTATAAATACAGCTGATTCACTTTGTTGTACAGCAAAAACTGGCACAACAGTGTAAAGCAATTATACCCCAATAAAGAGCTTAAAAAAGAAAAAAAGCAGAGAGTGTGCTCTGAGAGCCGTAAAGGGCTACACAGACGGGGTGAGTGCTAGCCAGTGAGAATGGGAGAGGCGTGTCGGGGAGAATCACACCTGCACTCACGTCCTCTGAGGCTGGAACAGCATTGTCCCAACCTGCAGACCCTGAGCTTTGTGGTCCTTTCTGTTGAAATGGAAGGCTAGCCCTGACTTCGCGGCAGCTGGTGGGAGCTCCTAGCAATGGCAGCCCCTCTATGGAGTGCTTAGCAGGTGGCCTGCGCTCCACTGGGCTCGGGGCCTCGCTGGGTTAAGGCTCGGGGGAGCGTGTGAGTTCAGTGTGGTCGCCCTCTTTCACAGAGGAGCAAACGGAGGCACACCAGCCAGCATGCCACGGCTAGACAGTCCTCGAAGAGATTATTAAAGTCTATATAATACTCTGACTTAGGCATGTGCCTCCTTTCACAATTTCCTTAGTATCTGACATCTGTTCCTATTTTATTTTAAAATGCAATGCTCTGATGGACATACCTACCTACACATTTTTGTGCACCTCTCTGCTTATTTCTTTGAGGTGGATTCCTGGAAGAGGAATTACTAGGTGAAAGGGTATGAACTCATTTACTGTTCTTCGTATGTTGCCAAGCAGCTTTCCAGAAAAGAAAGGCTGAGGCATCTACACTCCCACAGGCAGCACTGGTCATGCCAGCGGAGGTAGATTAGTAACCAGCTTGGTCGTCTGTTTCCCTCTCTCAGCCACTTGGCTGGTCCCCTGAAAACCAACCTTACCTCACACTTGTTGAAACTTATCTGAGCGAGTAACTGGAAACACTCAATTCCATGAATCTATCCTATGGGTCTGTGGAAATCCCCAGGGCACCTACCTTCCCACGGAAGCCTAATTGGTAAGCTAGATAATAAATCAACAGGGAGTCGTCCTTCCTGCTGACAGTTTCCTATCAGAAACTGTGCTGAGACCTCGGGTGTCATCTGCTGCTTGAAAACGCAGGTCCTCATGAGAAACACGGGACTTTGATTCTGTCGTCACCCAACCGGCCCATCATAACCGTTCCTGACGTGTATTGAGTAGTTACTCAGTAAACAATGTGTACTAATCAGTTTAATCGTGATGATAATCCTGTGAGATAGGCTTTATTATGATGCCCATCTTAACATTAGGATGAGGCAATGGAGGCACAGACAGGTTGGGTCACGGGCGTAGGGTCACACAGTGAGTAAATAAGTGGTGGGGGAGGGATTTGATTCCAGACAGTGTGACTCCACGGGCCACACCCTCACCTGCCAGCCTGTACGGCTGCAGGTACTCTTGGTCAGCCAGTCTTGACTTGGCAGGAGGGTGCAGAGGCCTGAGACCCCGTGGCAGGGCCAGCTACTGGTCAGCCCCTGTGAGAACAGCATTCCCAGGAAGGTTCAGCCACACTTGAGACCACCTCATGAGGTGCTGGCGTCCGTCAGAGGAGGCGAGGTACAAAAAACAGGTGGAAAATGGTTTTGATCCATTTCCGCTGCATTCAGTGAAGGGGGGGGCTGTTTCCTTGTCCCTCCTCTCTGGCTACCAAGAGTGACCAGGACTAAGGACTGATGTGGCCCCCGAGATGCTCCAGGGTCCCGCCCAGCTGCACCCACTGCCGTCTGCCCCCTTCCCAGCAGGGCTGTGAGGAGTGTGGTGCGTGCGGGCCCACGTGTGCCGGTGAGTGGGGCTCGGACTCACCAGGTCCTGGTTTGCTGCTGCAGCCCTGAGCCCTGGGCCTGGCCTGGGGAGGAAGCGCGGTGCTGGCCTCGCATGGCGTTGGGCACGGCAGGTGCTTAGAAAGGTGACAAAGCCAGGAAGGGCCTGACGGGTGCCTGGAGAGTGGCTCGGCAAAGGTCTCGGCCCACCTCTTTCATGAGTCCGCACGGCACGGGGGCCCTGCTGCTTGTCCGCTGCCACGTCCCCAGTGGCAAAGAGTTGACAAATGTTAGATGGAGGCGGGTGCGCTGTGAGCAAAGCGTTCAATTTTTCGGTGTTAGGAAAATAAATATAAAGCCCAGGAAGGGAGTGTCAGATGTGGAAGAAGAGAACCGTGAAAGGAAGTGACATGAGATGCTGCGTGGAGCCTGCCTGCTAACCTGCCGGGAAGAGGTAGGAGGACACGGCGGCTGAAGGAGGAGCGTCAGCGAAGCAGGAGGACTGCGAGAGGATGTGGGCTTGTGTTGAGAGAAGAGGCTGCAAACAGGGATGGGGGCCATCTGGGAATCCCCCATTGCGGGTGCCTCACCATCGCTGGGAGGGCTTGTTACAACACAGGCTGCCCGGCCGCACCCCCAGAGTCTGATTCAGTAGGTCTGGGTTTGGACTGGCAGGCTGCATTTCTAGCCATTCCTACTAACAGCCGCACAGCTTTGAGCTCCAGCTTCCTGCTGCCTTGGACCACCCTGACCTGCATCCCAGGCTGAGCCCAGGCTCAGGAGCATCACAGCCGGGAGCTTCCCTCATCAGCACCCGAGGCTGCTGCGAGCAACGGGGACGGGTGAGGCGGGAGGCTGCTCTGTGGTTTCCTGCCCATACGCAGTCACGTCTGTTTTCCTCCAGAAGCGGGGTCCTTGCGTGAGCGCACCGTGGAAACGAGATGTCAAGAGCAGCACGAAGCAGGGCCCCCGCGAGGCACGGCCCCACCACGCTGACTCACCAGAAACAAGGTGGGCTTTTCTTGCCTGTCTCCGTGCCGCCCGCAGACGGCTGCGGATGCCCATGGGGGGCTCGGTTGGAGGAGGGCCAGGAGGGGAGGCTTCAGAAACAGAGACTCCTTCCGTAAGCAGACTCCTGAGAGGTGCAGGACAAAGTGTACACATTCACATGTTCTGGGATGAGAAAACCAAGTCAGATGCGCATCCCTGAAAGGGAACCCGCAGGCCACTGAGATGCCAGTCTGCAGCCCCGAGCTGTGGGGATGGGGAGCAGGGTGAAGACTTAGGGACTCAGGGCTGAGATCAGACGAAGCAGTGCACGTGTAGGACGGGTTGAAACCCACCTCTGCAGCTTAGGAGTGAGCAGCGTCAACGAAGCTACTAAACTCTTCTAAACTCTGAAACCACATCTGTAAAACCAAGATACTGAAAGTATTCAATTCAGGAGGGTTGGTGTGGGGGTAACTGGGGGTGAAACGTATGTGGAGCGCCCTTGGTGCCCCGACGGGTCCCATTCAGGGCCAGGGAAGTCCCCGCATAGGGGGCTGTGCCTGGCCTAGGCCTCCTCCTGGGCAGTAGGTCTGTGGAGGGGCCGAGGCCCAGAAAGCCAGGCTGCGAACCCAGCAGCCGAGCCGCAGGACGGCAGGTGCTGCCTTTGATGGGTCGGGTTTCCCTTCAGGGGAGGGCAGAGCTCACAGGCTAACCACTCAGGCTTCCTGTGCTCCTGTGTGGGTTTCTCAAGAGCCCGAACCTACAGGCCCCGCTTGCCCTGACCCAGCTCCCACTTGGGATGCCGGGGCGAAGGAGAGTCAGGGACCCCTTCAGGCCAGAGGTTCTCAAACTTGAGCGTGTGTCCGAATCACCTGGGGGGCTTGTTAACAGACTGCAGGGCCCACTCCCAGAGGTTCTGACTCAGGGGGTCTGGGGTGTGGCCTGAGGGTCTTCACTTCTAACCAGTTCCGGGGTGATTCATGCTCTGAGAAGCACTGTGTTAGGTGCGTCTCTGCCAGGCCTTCTCCCGATTCCACCTAAAACAGTGCTGAGGTCTGGCACCGTGCTGACCTGATGTCACAGTGAGGGGCTCTGGGGGCCTGCACAGCCTGGTGACTGCTCCGTTGCTCCGTGGGCAGGCCCCCAATACCTGCTGCCTTGGCAGTGGCTGATTTCTGTCCTGGTCTGGCCCATGGGCCCCTGCCCTTCTCCCATTCCTCCCCACACCACCTCCACGTCCTTAGCCCTTGGCTCTAGAAGGGTACCCAAACCTGGACTGAGTTCCGGGGATCCTTGCCCCATGGAGAGAAAGAACCCTTTCCGGTTTCCCTGGTGGTCCAGTGGTTAAGTCTCTGCGCTCCCGATGTAGGCGGCGCGGGTTCAAATCTCTGGTTGGGAAAGATTCACATGCCGAGTGGCATGGCCAAAAAAAGAAAGAACTCTTTCCTTCCTCGTCCCCTTGCCTTCTGTTTAGGGAACAGCTCCATCAGCCTTTCAGGCCTCTCCCTGAGCCCATCCCCACGCTCACCCCAGGGTCGCCTCCCTCCTGTCAGGGCCGCCCTCTCAAGTCTCTGAAGCCCCAGCCCTCCCCTCACTTCCCCACCTCCCAGCCCCACACACCTCCCTGGCCGTAGGCTTGATCTTGGCTCTGTGTTTGGCCATGGCCCCCATCAATTTATAGGGAGCTTTCCTCCAGCTCCGCGCAGGGGACAGTAAGGAAAGGGCCAAAGGCTCAGGAAAGTGTTGGCCCTGGTGGGAAATTCTCGCCTCCTACGGATCCAGCTGAAAAGTACATATGAAGCAATTATTTAACAAAGGGAAAGGCAGTAAAGGAGCTCAATAAATATTTGCTGAAAAAGGGAACACAAAAGCTACTTTTCATGAGGCACACTCAAGAAACGCCTCTGATGAGAAAGCACTTTGATTCTGGGAGCCCTGCAGGTGTGCGTGCAAAGCCCTTGAGTGCTGACCCAAAATGGGAAGCGGGAGCCCCCAGGCAGGAAATTTCTCTGGCACAGTGCTTTCCAGTGAGTTCCGTGGCAGCTGCTGTCCCTGGCTAAAAAGTGCTACGCACCCAAAAAGGGACCTGGGGGTTGGTACTCTTGGGAAGCACTGGAGTGACTAAGTGTCAGCTGGTCCCTGTACTAAGGACACTGCTCTGAGCCTGGACTGGGGAGGGGTCTGCTCGGGGCTTGAGGACAATACCCCAAGCTCAATGACCCCAAGGCCCGTCTGCTGGATACCTGTCTGGGAACCCGGGGGAAGGTCAGGATGGAGGCTGCAGTGAAGGCTGTTTTTATTTCCCAGCAGAGCTCCAGAGGCACCAGCATTCGTGCCCAGTGAAGGTCAGGGTTTCCTTTCCTCCCAGGCTCCCAACAGTAAGGCCAGGGAGGCACACCCCTCACCCCTGACTCCCAAAGAAGTAACAGCTGAGGACCATGCATACGCTGATGACCTGCGGTTAGAGGTCTCCTCGCGTACGCACGCATACACCCAAGCTCTGGTTGTTGGCTGGCAAAGTGGATGGATGGATGGATGGATGGATGGATGGATGGATGTTTTTCCGTCCCTGTGTGTTTGCCAGCCCCAGTGCTGAAACAGATGTTTCCCTGGCAGCCCCCAAACCAAATGGCCATTGACTCAACTTGCTTTGGCCAGCTCCGCCCTGAACCCTAAGGAGCATGAACAGGGAGGGTGATATTATGCTTCCAGAGGCTGAGATCCTGGCATCCTTGGCCTGGTTTAACTCTGTTCAGGCTGCTATCACAAAAATATCATAGATGGGGTGGCTTAAACAACAAACATTTATTTTTCACAGTTCCGGAGGCAAGGACGTCCAAGAGCAAGGTGCTGACTGGCGCTGTGCCTGGCAGGGCCCACTTCCTGGTTCACAGTCAGCTGTCTTCTCACCATGGCTTCACGAGGTACAAGGGGCGAGAGAAGTCTCCAGAGTTTCTTTTGCAAGAGCACCAATCCTGTTCCTGAGGGCTCTACCCTTAGGACCCAATCACCTCCCAAAGGCCGCACCTCCAAATACTGTCACATTGGGGGTTAGGTTTGAACATATGAATTTGGGGGAAAGCAAACATTCAGTCTCTAGCACTCTTCCAGCTCCCATCCAGGGTAACCCAGTCTGGTCATCCAGGCCTTCCATAAACACACACATAATTATACAGACGGACGGACAGACGGGGGAATCAATGCTGTCCTTTTGTGGGGGCTGCTCAAGCCTCGACTTGCCCTTTACTCCCGTGCGGCCTCAGCAGCCCCTTGACCCCTCCAGTCCTTGTCACCTCACCTCCTTGACACCCTCAGGAGGCTGCTGATGAGATGGAACATGGTCACGTGGGGACAACTGTAAGGTCCGTGGAAAGCGCCACACACCGTGCAGATGTCAGGGGCCGTGGCTGCCGTCGTGCGGCTGGTGGGTCACAGCCACCGGGACGCGTGGTCCTCAGGCTGGACGCAAGGTCTCCTGGACTCCTCTCCGTTTTGTGCTCCTGTTGCCCTTGGCTCAGACCCCTGGTGCAGCCACTGTCCTTTCCTTGGGCGGACCCTACTTCCACCCCAGGCTCCTACCAAACTTACCCACCTTGGCCTGGGGAAAACTGAGCCTTCTCTGCCCAGGGTCCTGGGCCAGCCCCTGGCTTCTGGACAAAGCAGCCCATTTTCGGCCACTGCCGCCCCACTCACCCCATCCCTTCCCAGCTCCTCTCAACCAGTGAGCTTCCTCACAGCGACCCCCTCCTTCCTCGCCTCTGAGGTGGCACTGACCCTGGGAACAGAAAGACCTCGGTTCTGCCACGCTCACATTGGGTAATGACTCAACCTCTCTGTGACCCATTTTCCTTGTCTGTAAACAAGGACCCTGGTGCCCTGCCGGTTGCCATGAAGATAAAGCAATAACGTGTGATGTGCTGTCTCAGTGCCTGAAGCATGGCATTTGCTCAAGAAATGTGGGGTTTCCTCTCCTCTCCACGTGCACCTCATGCTCTACTCTCAGAGTCTCCAAAGCAAAGCCCCCTAAACTCCACCCACCCACCCAGAGGCACACACAGATAAAGTATGCATGACCTCTGCCAGTCAACCCCATTCAAGGTGACTGAGTCTGAGTTGAGAAGGAGAGGAGACTGAGGTGCTCCTCAGCCTTTTTCTACCCTCTTTTCTTGCATCTGAAGACAGAGGATGCTGACAGGGTCCAGGCTTAGGGCTGCTGGCCCACACCCCACCTGGAGCTCTAGGAGTCAGATAGAGGGGGACAGAGTCTGGCATCCACATGACAAACAGTGGGCCCAGAGACAGCCCAAATCCACAACAAACTTTGCTGGGCCCTGCCCCTCCAGCCTTGGGGACGTCCACTGCCGCAGATGGCTTCAGATTCCTTTAACGTGGTTCAGCAGGAATCAACACCATTTAATCTCCACCCACCGCGTACCAAGCATCTCCTCAGTACCTCCTGGGGATGCAGGGATGAGTAGAGCACAATTCCCACCTTCCAGGGGCTGCCAGCATAGGTGATGAGACAGTTGCTGACACCACCTACACCAGCAGTGCTCCACCTGCAGATGTCTGTAAGGAGACATGCCCGGGCCCACCCGGAACCCAGGTGCGCGCACGTGCGCGTGCACACACAGGCACACACGCGAGCGCGCGCACCGGACACCAGCTCAGCGCTGTCCGCAGTGCCTGCTTGTGGCTCCTCCACGTCTGCACAGTTCTTTTTTTTTTTCATTTAGAACTTTTATTGGGATACAATTGACATACAATAAACTGCATCTACTTAAAGTGTACAATATGATATTTTTTTCTTATTAGTAATGTATATATATGGCAATCCCAATCTCCCAATTCATCCTCTCCCACCCGCTTTCCGCACTTGGTGTCCATGCTTGTTCTCTACATCTGTGTCTCTCTTCCTGCCTTGCAAACCGGTTGATTTGTACCATTTTTCTATAGTCCACATATCTGTGTTAATATACGATATTTGTTTTTCTCTTTCTGACTCACTTCACTCTGTATGACAGTCTCTAGGTCCATCCATGTCTCTACAAGTGTTCCAATTTTGTTCCTTTTTACAGCTGAGTAATATTCCACTGTATATATGTACCACATCTTCTTTATCCATTCCTCTGTGGGTGGACATTTAGGTTGCTTCCACGTCCTGGCTATTGTAAATAGTGCTGCAATGAATAGTCCTTACTGGTCATGAGTGCACCAGCCCAGCAGAAAGGAAGGTGTTAATAAGCTATAGCCTGCACGGTTTTGCTGGGCATACTCCTGCCTCTAGGTCTCTGTTTTATGATGATGTCAGGTTTATTGAGGTATATACTTTGTGCATGTAGGATTTTATGATGCCAGATTTATTGAGGTATATAGTTCATATAAGATTCATAGCGTTTTATTTATTTATTTTATTTATTTATTGGCTGTGTTGGGTCTTCGTTGCTGCACACGGGCTTTCTCTAGTTGTGGTGAGCAGGGGCTACTCTTCATTGTGGTGCGTGGGCTTCTCACTGTAGTGGTTTCTCTTGTTGCGGAGCATGGGCCCTAGATGCATGGACTTCAGTAGTTGTGGCACACGGGCTTAATTGCTCCATGGCAAGTGGAATCTTCCCAGAGCAGGGCGCAAACCTGTGTCCCCTGCATTGGCAGGCGGATTCTTAACCACTGCACCATCTAGGAAGTCCTAAGATTCATCGTTTTTAAGTGTACAGTTGGATGAGTTTGAACTAATGTATACAACTGTGTAGCCCCTGCCACAGTCAAGATATAGAATGTTTCCCCACAGCACAAAGTTCCCTCAGTTATCCAATAGCTGGCGCTTCCCCTCCTTGGGTCTTGTTTAAGTCACTGTCAGCATTTATTCCCCTCTGTCCTGCTTAAATCTTCTCCCCAGCACCAAACATCTTGTGTACATATACACGTACATAAGCATCTTAGGTACTCTCCATCTAGTACGTGACTTTTCTGTTTAATTTGCTGTTGTATTCCTAGTGCCAGGAATTGGAACTCAGAATTCCCAGTCCAGAAAGAGAGAGATAACAGAGATGGGGGTGGGGGAGGCCGTGGTAACAGTGTGGGGGGGGGGGTGCCTCCCTTTGCTGGGGGGACAGACCTGGAGGGCAGCAGGTGGAAAAAGGAGGAAAGGACATTGGCATCTGAGCACAGAGGTCATCTGGTGGGAGTGATGAGAAAGGGCTGGAGAGGCGAACGGAGGGCCTCAGGTCTGCTGGATAGGGAGTTTCCCATGCATTTGATCTCCTGCCTTATTCCCCAAAGCGGCCTCCTCCAGAGGAAGGGGATATGGGAGACTTTTAAACAGGGTCTGATCCACATGTTAACAGGGACTGTCTGGGTGCACCTCTTGGGGGCCAATCTGGAAGAGTGACAGCCCCACAGGCTGGCCACTAGGAGCTGGGAGGCAGGCGTTGGTGGCTGACATTGGGCCTGGGTGGTGGGTGGGAGAGGAGAGGATCAGTGAGGGTGGGCATTTGGTGGCAGTGACTATGGGTGGTCAATTGTAGTGGGGGCCAGGAGGCAGACTTGGAGCTGCCACCCTCGCTGCCAGTGATGCCCCTGGCAGGACAGTCCTGATGGAGTCAGGTCTGCAGCGGAGGCAGTATGGAGTGTTCTTAGGAGATGGAGTTTCAGTCCCTGCAAAGGTCCTAGTTTGAGTGACATTTCTGCACTGTTCTTCTGCCTTGGAGCCCCCTGGGCAAGGGGTCACGCCTGACTCAGTTTCTCCTTCAGGGCCACTCTTCCTTGGCTCCTAGCCTACAAGTGCCAACCTCTCAACTTTGGCTACACTCTTCCTTTTCATTTCTTCATGCTAATGGCACTTCAGATCTCCACCTGCCAGGATGGCTTTCTCACTGCAGGGCACCACTTCTGAGCCCCTCTGGAAGATTCCCTCTGACTCATCCTTCCAGAGGCTGGGCATGTCATGATACCCACATGAGGCTGTGTGATGTCTGGGACTTTGTCTTAATGTCCATCTTAGATGTCCAGCCCCTCAGAGGGCTTGAGCTGGGACTTTAGATTTGCTTCGCCAGGGAGGTGGAGGTGTGAAGGATTAGTCAAAAGATGTTGTTTTGTGTTGTTGCTTTTCATGTCAGCACATTATAGCTGAGGCTTCACTCAGTGCTAAGCTCTGAGACAGGAGCTGGGGATGTCAAGATGGATAAGACACAATCATTGCCCTGAGCAGAGCAAGGGAAGATGACATATGAGCCAATAAGCCACAACAAAGAGAGATACATAGATGTAGAGCACACTGTGGGACACCTCAAGAGGCTGTGATTGAATATGGGAGGGAGTGTTCAGGGAAAGCCTCTTGGAGGAGGTGACATTTGAGCTGGGTTTTGAAGGATTAAATAGGAGTTCATTCGTGGTGCATGGTAGGAAAGGTTGGCAGGTATTCAAGCAGAAAGAATAGTTTCTGCAGAGCCTGGAGGACTGAAGGCCTATGATGGGTACAGAGCTAGGATCACTGATAAAGTCCTTGCTGGGTTGCTGGGGTGACCAAAGTGATTCTGGGAAAGAAGACATTCATCTTGGAGAGCAGTGTGGGCAATTCTTCACTGACTGCTTTCAGCCTCAAATTATGTCTGGTTGGCATTCCCTGGCATTCCGCACCTGCCATCCTTTCCCCAAGGCCTTCTCTTCTCTTTCCTCTAACTCCCTCTCTGGGTTTGCCCCTTCTGTGATAGTCCGGGACTCAGCGCAAGGCACTGTGGGGCTCTCCCAGCCACACAGCAGGGTCTGGAACAGCTCCAGCAGCTCGTGGAGACGCGAGATGCAGGGCGGGGACTCCAGGAGGCAGCTGATGCCCAGGGAAGTAGTGGGGATCTGTTTGTGGGTGACAAGGCCCCAGCTGTGAAGCTAGGCATAGGAGAGGAAGGGCAATCTCTCTGCCTGCTCACCGGTCACCAAGTGGGGCTCAGTGCAGGGCTGTACCTCGGAGGGTACCTGGGATACTAGTAGGAGGGCTGCTCAGAACTAGGGATGGGAACAAGGGCAGAGAAGATGGAGCCAAGCCCATGGGGTAGGGCAGAGGCAGAGGCAGTTAGGGATGCCCACCCTGGGCAGCAGCATGGGGGCTCAGAGGGCTACGTGGGAGCCAGGAGCTGCCAGGCGGGGCTGAGCCCATTGCTAGAAGACCTTCCGCTGATGTAGAGACCTTTGTCAGGCTGGAGCCAATAGGTAGGAAGGAAAACCAGCTCCATTACCTTGGGAAGGGAGGTGTTTCATGTTTTTGACTGTTTTCCTTCGCAGAAAGTTGACGGCTTGGCAGGTGCGAGAAGCTAATATTTCACACGGACACCTAGTATTTCTCTGGGGCTTTCCATGCACCAGGCACTGTGCTATGTGTTTTGAAAACATTGCCTCCCTTAATCTTCATATGCGCTCTGCTCTGCGTGGGAGCTGCTGTTATCATCCCTACTTAGAGACGAGAAACCACAGCTCAGGGCGGTTAGATGTGGCCAAGGCCGAGAAACTGTAAGTGCTGGTGAAGCTGGGAGCAGTGCCCTGGACCACTGCACGGTGCCTCCTCGTCAGCGAGGCACAGAGCTGTGCCCACGCTGTGTGCCTGCCCCGCCCCTCTCTGCTCCCCACTCTCCTGCAGCGTGTGCTGTGGGGGGTGGGCTGGTGGCCCCTGCGGTGGGTGGGACAGCGGGGCTGCTCTGAGCTCAGCAAGCCATCCTGTTCCACCTCTCCCTGCCCCCAGCTCAGCGGAGGCCCAGCCTGGGAGACGGTAAATTGGGTTGGCCCTCCTGGGGCTGAGAAGCCACCCGGGGCTGAGTCACAGAGATTTCCTTGGGATTAACGCTCCTCTGAGGTCCATGGTACCTGGTTGTGGCAGAGGCCGTCGGCTCTTCCAGCCAAGCACTAATCCTAGTGAAATACTTGGTATTTCCAGTCATTCCGGCTGGAATTAAACTTAAATCAAGCCCCAGAAAGCACAGCCAGGAGAATGTGAGTCGCGTCGCCAAGAACCCAGGCATCCGGCCTGCTCAGACACTGGGCTCCCTTCTCAGGGCTGGGGGGCAGGAGGGGCAGAGACCAGAGCCCTGCGCACCCAGGCACCTCCCACGCGCGGCCCCGCCCGTCTGGCGTGTCCTTGGGTCCCTGTGGTAAATGACAGCCTCTCAGCCAGGCTGACTGAGGCGGCGGGGGTCAGGATCTGGGTCTAGCCCGACTCCGTGAGGATCACAGCTCCTCTGCCCAGTGTCACGCGATGGGAGCTGGTGGCAGAGAGGCAGCCCCGCTTGGCACTGGGGAGCAGGGGCACAGGAACCAGTGCCTGAGCCTGCCTCCATTGCCCACTGGGGGACCACGAACGTGGGACCCTCCGGGCCGGAGTTTCCCTGTTTGGAAAAATGAGATAATGGGTCTCTCGAGGGGTGATGGTGAGCGTTCAGTGGGTTAAGACACACGAAGAGGTTGGAATGCAGCCTGGCGTATTGAAGCACTGTGTGTTAGCTGTCATTATTCTCTAGGCCTCGGTTTCCTCTCCTGCAAGATGCAGCTGGGGGAGGGGCTTGACCACCATGGGCCCTGCTGTGGTGTTCTCTGCCTGAGAATGAGGCCCCGCCCCCAGAAGAGCACTTACCCTCCGGGGGAGGACCTGGCTGGGCAGACAGCGTTACATGCTGCACAAGCCACACCCCGTGCAGTGGCTGTGCATGCATGAGTGTGTGGATGTGTGTGGATGTGTGTATACGTGTGCGTGTGTGTTTTGTGTGTGCATGTAGGTACGTGTGTATGTGTTTGTGTACATGTATACATGTTTTGCATGTTGTATCTATGTGCATGTGATGTGCACATGTGATGTGCACGCATGTATATGTGTATCCAGGTGGTGAGCACAGAGAGCGAGCCCATTTGGTTCTTTGTTGAAGCACAGGTGGGACTGTGGCCCCAACCTCATCTCATGCCTCCTCTCAAACCCATCTGAGCTTGCAGTGGAGGTGACACGAACCCAAGAAGGAGGGATGGAAGGGTAGGGTAGAAATTGAAGGCAGGGGGTGGGGCAAGAGTGTTTTAACCAAAGAAATCCCGCAGGATTTAAAATGGAGGAGCTGAAGGGTGAAAGTGAGGCCAGTTTCTTGGGATGGGCATCGTGCGCTAGGCTCTGTGGCTCTCATGTCCCAGACCAGGAAGCTAAAGCCCAGAGAGGTCGAGGAGCCTGCCTGAGGTCACCAGTGGTGGAACTAGGACTGGGCTGCCTCACCCTGGGCTGCGCCATGGGAAAAGGCTGATAGAATGGGTGGGCGCCATCACTGGACCCTCCCTCTGCACGGCTCCAGGCCAGGTTGGGGGTGGGCATCCTCAAAGTGCTGGACGACAGTGCCCCCATCCTGGTGTAGGGGAGGGATTGCTGAGGAGAAGACACCAGGGCATTTCTATGTTAGTTCTGTTTACAGTACGTATCTTCGGTCATATCTAGTCACTTTTCTGAGCCTCAGTTTGCACATCTGTCGTATGGGGCCACTACCCCTACCCTGGCCTCATAGAAAGAAGCCGTGTAGTGTTGGGGTTGAAAGTACAGCCTTTGGTTCCCTCAGAGTGACTCCCAGACCTGACCCTTAGCAGCTGTGTGGCTTTGGGCCAGTCTCTTAACCCCTCAGCCTCAGTTTTCTTACACGTGAAATGGGGATAACACGGGTGTCTACATCATGGGGCTGGTGTGAGTGTTAACTCAAAGAATGCCTATAAAGCCCTTAGAATAACACCTGGCACAAAGAAAGAGGCAGTAAAAGTTAATTACTTTTGCCATTGCTATTATTTCATAAGGTTGTCACAAGAACAAAACAGGCTTGCTCAGAGGAGACTGCTGAGCTGTGGACAGACCTGTTGGAAGGGAGGTAGAGTGAATTAACATACAATATGTAATAACATAGTAGTTTGCACTTATTTGCACCCTCCTTCCCTTTGAGAGAAATACACTTTCTCACCGCACTGACTTTGGACTTGACCATGTAACACAATTCAGCCCATGGAATGTGGATGGGTGTAATGATGTATTCCAGGTCTCAGCAGAAGTTTAAAGAGAGTTTCCGTCACTGCACTTGCTTCAGAAGTGCATCAGAAGAATGAGCTGACCAGCTGGGGCAGCTCCTACAGCCAGGGCCCTGGGATGAGCTGTGGGGCCAAGCCACCCGCGCTGTAGCCAACTGCCTCGCACAGGTGAAGTGCGTGAGAAGGAACTGTGTGTGGTTGTGAGCCCTGGAGGTGCTGGGGTTGCTTGTTACTGCAGCCAAACTGACACAGTCTTAAGAAGAAGAAGGGTCAGAATATCACTCAGCCCTAAAAAGGAATGAAATCCTGCCATTTGCGACAACACGGATGGATGCAGAGGGTATTATGCCAATTGACACAAGTAAGACAGAGAGAGACAAATACTGTATGATTTCACTTACATGTGGAATCTAAGCAAAACAAATGAACAAACATAGCCAAACAGAAAGAGACTCGTAGATACAGAGGACTAACAGGTGGTTGCCCAAGGGGAGGGGGTGTGGAGAGGAGGAGAAAAATAGGCGAGGGAGATTAAGAGGTACAGACTTTCAGTTACAAAATAAGTGAGTCACAGGGATGAAATGTACAGTGTGGGAAATATAGTCAATTATTACATGATATCTTTCTATGGTGATTAGACTTTTTTATATTGTAACTAGATGTACCGTGCTGATCATTTTGAAATGTACATAAATATAAAATCACTCTGCTGTACACCAGGAACTAACATAGTGTTGTAGGTCAATTGTACTTCACAAATGAACACAGGAAAGGAGATCAGATTTGTGGCTATCGGAGGCAGGGTGAGGGGAGGGGATAAGATGAAGGTGGTCGAAGATACACACTTCCATTTATAAGATGAATACGTACTAGGGATGGAATGCACAATGGGATAAGGGTCATTAACACCGCTGGATGTTTTCAATGAAAGTTGTTGAGAGAGTGAATCCTAAGAGTTCTCATCACAAGGAAAAGGACATTTTCTTCTATTTCTTTAATGTTGTATTTGTGTAAGATGCATGGATGTTCACTAAACTTATTGTGGTAATTGTTTCATGATCGATGTAAGTCAAATCATTATGTTGTACACCTTAAATGTATACAGTGCTGTACGTCAATTACATCTCAATAAAACTGGGGAAAAAAGGACAAGAAGGAGGAAAAGGAAGTGGGAGGGGAGAGGAGGGAGAGGGTCACTAAGGAGGTGTCCCACCCCCTACTGAGAGGAGAGGTGCCAGGTCTTGGAGGCTGAATTCAAGGAGGGCGTTGAAGTAGACAAAACACATGCCCATGCAGGTGTGCACGGACACAGCACACACACACACACACACACACACGTGAAACACAAGGAAACCCTCAACATAGTCTCCCCTTTATTTCTATAAGACACTGTACTACTCAGCAGGTCCCTGGAGCTGGCTAGCTTTCCTACCGGGTCTTCTCCCCACCACCCTACCCCAGGGGGCTCCTCCCTTGTTCCTGGCTTTGGTTCCTGGGTTGTTCTCATTAGAAAGCCCAAGAAGCTTTTTGCGTTGGCTCCTGTTTTGTTTGCTTCACTTATGCCATCCTGTTGTGGACAAGAAGGAAGCAGGCCAGCACTAGCCCCCGCCACAGACCAAGGGAAACATTTCCCGGCCTCTGGTTGGATGTGGTTCCCTTCCCGTGGGTCTTCCTTCCAGAGCCAGGTCTTGGGAGCAAATGGTGTATTGCCACACTCTGTTCGGTCCAGAAGTGGTTTTTCTCAGAGGGGACCAAAGAGGGAGGGGGCTGAGGTTTCTGCCATGCTGCCTACCCTCTCGACCCTGCAGTCCTCCCGAGAGGGCACGGAGGGTCTGGCGGACACCACCATCTTGGTTTTTGGAGCAAGGGCTGCTCATAGATTCTGACCTCACTGGTCCGGGAAAGTTTTCCATTTGGAGTGCTTTCCATCCAGGAGGCAAAGCAAACATCTGGTCACATAGTTCCCTTTCTCCCTGCCAGCCTTTCCACTCGGGGATTCCAGGCATTTGTTCCATCATTTCTTTATTTTCCTCCATACCATCTAGCTGAGCTTTGGCCGCTTCTCTCTCTCCTCCCCTCCAGGGAGTCGTTCACAGCCTCTCTCCCCTTGTGTCTGCTCCTGGCCCTGACAGGAATTTTCCTGTGGCTTTCTGTGGTCTCCAATCCTGCAATTTACCACCCAGTGCTTGCAGGCGCTCCCCGCGCTGAAGACTTTCCGAGCAAATCTTGGTCTAGTGTGGTCGCCTTGGGTAATCATCACAGAAGGCCTTGGAGAAGCCGCCTCTGTAGCCTGGGGGCATCCCAGCCCCCACCCAGCTCGTGGCAGCTCCGGAAAGCTCTGTCCTGTGCTTGGTGCTCTTGGGGGTGCAAGGACCAGACGCATGCTTGGGCAGACTCCTACGTCCCTGGCAGGGTCTGTGAGCAGGAAGGAAGCTCGGGCTGCCTCAGCAGGCCTTGCAGAGAACTGCCTCTTGGCGCCTCCCCATTCAGCCTGTGTCCCTCAGATGCTGCAGCATCTCTTCCCTGCTCTTGTACCTTCACCATCCTTGCAACTTGGCTTTTCTCAGCTGCTGCTTCCATGGCTCCTATGCCTCATCTTTCTCTCCTCTCCTCCCTGTCCCATATGTTTCTGGTTGCTCAAGCCATCTAGTGCTTTGTGGCTTCTGCCTACTGCCATCCCTCGTGGGATCTCTCAGCTCTGCTGTGCTCTACTGGCTGGAGCCATCTCAATGTGGCTGCTGTCAAACTCCCTGAGAGGCCCCCAGCCCACCTTGCACCATAACCCTGGCTTCTCAGCTCCTCAAAGACACTAAATTCTGTCTCCTCTGCGAATCTATAAGCTCCCTGCAACAGGAGCTGGACTTCTTGGTCTCCACAGTGCCTGAATGATGCTAGGCACATGTAGGCATTCAATGAATATTTTTGAGTGGCTAAGTGAGCAACCCTATGCCTTGATGTGACCGGAGGGAGAAATCATAGGTACCTGTGAGAAGTAGCGGGGAGGCAGGCACAGTCGGACTGAAGGCGGCAGGGGCAGGAGATAGGCTGAAGGGTGTTCAGGCCTTGGATGCTAGGGCCAAAGTCTGGACCTGACTCTGTCACCTGCAGTTGGAACATCTTGCTGAGGAAGGAGCATGGATACTTTAGGAGGAGGCCATTGGCAGCCACTGGAGGATGGATTGAAGCATGAGAAACATGGATGCCGTGAGACAGGTTGGGAGGCTTTGGAAATGCACTGGGCCTGACTAAGCTGGGTGGGGTCCGTGAGAAGGGACAGTGTGGAGGCCTGGTGGACTGGAGAAGGGATCAAGTCCCAGAAGATGGGGATTCAGGGTCCTGGGGTCTCTGCACAGTCCCACATCCTGGTCTCTAGGAGGGCAGAGGAGTGGCAGAATCTGGATGGGGGAGATGATCAGACTGGGAGCAAGGTTGGTGGCTGTGCCAGTGTGGCCTGGGTACCCAACAGCCCGGCTCACTCCCCCGCTCTGTCACTTACTAGCTTGCTGAATGTGGCTAATTGCTTCCAACCTCTGCACCTCAGTTTCCTGATCTGTACCATGGGAATAGTAGCGCCCTAGTTGGGATGATTCCCTAAGACATTGCAGGCAGAGGGGACAGCACAATGCCCTACATGAATACTTAGTCCTCTGGAAAACAGTAACAACTCCTTTGTAACTAGCATTAGTATAAGAAGAACAATACGTTAGTTACACAAACTGGGACCTAGAAGGACGCATGCTTAAAGATTTAGGCTCAAGAGCTCAGCTGCAGAATGGGGCTCCCAAGAGAGTATGAACACCTGTGTCTGGGGTCTCAGGAAGGTCACTGAGCCCTTCGGTGTGGGCTTAGGCGGGTGAAGCCTGCCCCTGAAGCCAGCATGGTGCAGACGAGGGTGCAGAAGCTAGCTGGTGGTGAACTGGGCTTGGCTGTGGTGGCAGAGGTGACAGAGGTGACGGGGTGGTGTTGGGGGTGGGGTGGGGTGCTGCACTTCTGATTCTGCGTCTCCCTGCTCCTTGGCTATGCTTCCAACAAAACACGTGATAGAAGCAGCAGATGAAGCCCTTGCCCAGAGCATGGACTTGGGGTTGGCTGGAGTTGCTAGTGACCTGGTGTCCCTGTCTGCGGGCAGAGCAGTGACATAGCCACAGCCAGTGACCAAAGTGGCAGGGTCTATCAGCAGGAGATGTTTCTCAGGCTCACTTTTGAGTGGAATGGCTCTCACACTTCTGCAGAGCATCTCTGTTCCACCCTGGTTTCTGGAACACTGGGCCCATTTCGCGGGGGTTCCCGAATCACCATTACGTTGTATTTGTATGACATCGGGGCTTGGAGAGGGAGGTGACAGCTCTGACTCAGATGGAGCCAAGAGCAAGCCTGGGCCTGCTGCTTCTCAGCAGTGGGTTCCGGGCCATTCCTGCATTTCTCTGCACTTCCTTTTGTGCATCTAAACAAAATGAAGAAACAGCTCGTCAAGTCCTTAGTTTGAAAGTTCAGTCAAGGTGAGCTGGTTATTGCAGTTCACTGTATGTCAATTATATCTCAATAAAAGTTCTAAAAAAATAAAAAAGGTGAGCTGGTTATTAAAATTCATGAAAAAGCTGTCACATCAGTGACCTCATCTCACCCTCACAATAAATCTGCGATAGGTATGAGGCAGTCATCACTATCCGTATTTTCAGAGGAAACAAAAGTTTAGAGGGTTATGGAGCTGGCTGGATGGCACATAAGCCCAGGTCTTTCCACCTGGAAGCTGCTGCACTCTTCCCCAGGCTAGGGGTCCCCAAAGAGGCCCTCTGGCTGCTAAAGGTTTAGAAGGGGTGCAGTGAGTGCGAGCTGTCAATCTTTCTAGCAGTGCCCCCAGACAGTGGCCTGAGGAGCATTTATAAAGCTGGGACTAGCAGGGAAGAGGCTGTGCCCCCTATCCACAGGCTCTAACCGAGGCTGCAGCACTCAAGTCCCTTAAGAGCAAAAATGGTACTGATGAACTCAGTGACAGGGCAAGAATAAAGATGCAGATGTAGAGAACGGACTTGAGGACACAGAGTGGTTGGGTGGGGGGTGGCAAAGGGGAAGCTGGGACGAAGTGAGAGAGTACCACTGACATATATATACTACCAAATTTAAAATAGCTCATGGGAAGTTCCTGCATAACATAAGGAGATAAACTCGATGATGGGTGATGACTTAGAGGGCCAGGATAGGGAGGTTGGGAGGGAGTCGCGGGAGGGAGGGGATATGGGGATATACGTATAAATACAGCTGATTCACTTTGGTGTGCCTCAAAAACTGGCACAACAGTGTAAAGCAATTGTATTCCAATAAAGAGCTTTAAAAACAAAAAAGAGCAAAGGAGCAAAACAGGTCACCCTGGGTAAATGGTGGAAACTTCTCAGAGGAGAAGTCTGCTTCCCTCCAGGCCACAGCATTAAGCTCCAAGAAAGGAGATGGAAAGGGGATGTGCTCAGAGCTGCCCAGGAGGTGTCTGGAGGACGCCCTGCCCTTGAAAATTCTAGAAAGGCATTGCTCTTCAATAGTGGCCAGCTCTGGAGCTGGACAGCCTGGATTCGAATCCTTTCTCCCGGCTTACTAGCCCTGTGGCTTTGACATGTCATTTAATCTCTCACATCAGCTTTTCCATGTGAAACAAAAGAGCCTACCTCTAGGAAACAGCCCTTGGTATAGCTCCCAGACCGTTAAATAACTGTGAGCCACTGTTAGGAATACCACTACCGTCGACTCCGGCAGCCTCTCCTCCTTTTTAGCTGCTACTTCTGCACATCTTATAGTGAGACCCAGCCAGGAACAAACGGGCACAAGGGTGAGTGTGGAGAAGAGGCAAATCCAACAAAAGAGTCAGGCCAGCTTTGCTCCAAAGCACTGTGATACCCCTCCCCCCGACCCTACCGCACCTCTCCTGTCATCGGTGTGACCAGGGGCCCATGGAAACCTGGCCAGAGGAAGGCGCAAGCCAGCTCAAGCCGTCACCCTCTGACTGCCATTGCCAAGTGCCATCTTGGAAATGATGGCCATTGAGAAGCTGGCCTTGCTCTCCTGGACACGCACCACAGGGCAGGGGCATGGCGCGTGGCGTGGACCCGCGGCTGCTTGGCTACCCCCTCAGAGCTGCGTCTCTTCCACACAATGCCAGAGAAGCAGGGACACTGTCAGCACGGTGACCAAAGGCGCAGGTCAGGCCCAAAGAGTGGGTGCCCGGAGGCGCTGTCCACTCTTCCTCTCACCATCCTGGCGTCAGGAAGACTTGGCTAATGGCCTTGGTGCTGGAAACGACGTCCTCATCTTGGGCTTTCTCCATTACCACCAGCTCTGCTCTGCTTGGATGGCTGCCCTGGGGAATTGGTTCAGTGCAAAACAAATAGAATGTGTTTTGTATTGGATCATTGGCAGCAAGGATGGATTCTAACTGCCCTCTGGCCTGTTAAACTGGAACCAGGACCAAGCGTCATTCTACGGAAACACGAAGGTCAGCTCACTCAGACACACAGACTCTAGGTTAGAAGGTGCGGGACTGAGGGATAACCCCCTCGCTGTGTGGATGGGAGCCTCCATGCTCAGAGGCACTTACCCAAGGTCTCACAGCAAGGTGACAGCCAAGACTGGAACCCGGGGTTCTGAACCCTCCCCACCCAGGTCCCCCGTAGGGTTGTGTGGCACAGACACCGTTCTTGGCTGTCTGCCAGGGCTTTGGGCTCACTGAGGTAGAAGCCGGCCTCCCCTGAGCTCTAATGATTAGAAATGCCACTTGGGGGATTCTCAGATACACTGATAATCATTATCCATAATAAGGACAACAGAGCTTTGGAAGATTTTAATGTCACCTTCTAAGGCTTGAATATTCAATTATTTTTAGCTCAGTTGGGAGTTGCCAGATGCTCTGTATAAAGTAAATACTCTCAAATATTAATGTTTGAGAATAAAAATCAGCCAAACAACGGATTCATACCATCCCTCAGTGAGCCCAGATATTTGACCACACAGAACATCCTATTTCTCCAAAAGCTGGATACCGGTTCTTGGAATAGTACTTAAAAAAACAGACGTCTAAGACCTAAGAGTCCTCAAGGTGGCTGCACAGTTGGGGTGTCAGCACAATGGACAGGCTCCCTGCTGACAGGTGGCCTGTTTGGGTGGGGGTGGGGTGGGGTGGACCGTGCAGCGCTGGGCTTCCAGGCAGAGGACTTGGCCAGTTGAGAGAGGCGGGAGGAGGGCGTGAGTGTGCCTGGGTGAGGGTGTGTTAGGACTGCCTGTTTACCCATGGTGATTCTGAATGGAGCGGCCAAGGCTGGCATTTCTTCAAGACGTTAGAATCACCATTCATCCCTGCAGCGTGTCCCTTGACAAGCACAGCTCTGCAAGCAAGCGTTCAGTCAGGCTCCATCACCCGGGCCCACCCTTACCAGCCATTTGAGAGCAGCACCTCACTTCATTTATTCTTCCTACTGCCCCAGTGAGGTTGATATGATTGTGCCTGTTTCTCAGAAGAGTAAACTGAGGCACAGAGAGATTAAAGAGCACGCCAAAGGCCACACGGCAAGCAAGCGGCAAAGCCAGAGTATGAATCCAAGCTTACCCGACACCCAAACCTTCCTCTTAGACCGGGTTTCTTCAGAAGTGGTCCATGGCCATCTGCAGCAGAACTAATAGGGGTGCTTGTCAAGATCAGAGACCCCTGGGTCCCACCTCAGAGCTATAGAATGGGAGCCTTTGGAGTTGGGACATGGGAATGTGCCTTTTTAACAAGTACCCCAGGGGATTCCAGTGGTCTCAAAGTTTGAAGAACAATGTCCTAAATGAAGGAGCAAAGTTAATGCCCACAGATGAGATGCCCTCTCTAGGCACTTCAGGTCAAGATGCCACACAGGGACTTCCTCCTGGAAGCTCAGCTGATTCCAATCTGAGAGACACACCTCTTCCCCAGGGAACTGACAGCAGGTCTGATCCCACCCTGCAATATGACTCTTCCCCTCCTCACAGGGGGCAGCCTTGTACCCAGGGTAGGTCCTCCGTGCTGGGTCAGTACAACTACCAGAGCATCTTCTGCAACACAGTTACAGTGGGTCATCCCTTACTGCTGCAACTTTCAGCTATCCAGGCTGCCCCAGTTCCTACCAGCAAGAACAAGGGAGAGGGGTCACCTCACCCTATGTATGTGATTGTGAGCAAGACAGCTCAGAAACAGAGTTCTAAACACTGGGGCAGGAAACCCATACCCCACAGGTCAGGCCACAGCAGCATCTCACCCTCCACTTTAGCCACTGTGTACAGATCAGGGCCAACGTCGTTACAAGGCCTCGGTACAGTGTGCAAGCACCAGGCCTGTGATTATTCTAGGCTCTTTCATACAGAAACAAGCCCTTTGGGAGACAGGCTATGACAGTTTCCAGGCTCTCACAGCACAATCCCTTTAGCCCTGGGGGTGGCACCAGCCTGACAGGAAAGGATCTTTTGCCAGGGGTGGAGCTGCCCCAAAACAAGACAACAAGAAAGGAAGGAGGAAGCAGCCCTGGGCAAGGAGACCACACTGGTGACAGCTGTGTCACACTGCTGTCCCTGAAGCTGGTGGCCCCATCCAGCTGCGTGACCTCAGGCTCTTGGCCCCCCTCTGCTGTCCCGTGAGCACCTGTGCCTGCGATCCCATCCCTGTGACCTCAGCTGAGAGCACCTGATCCAGAGGGGCCACCAGAGGGAGGGCGCCCACACGGTGACCACTGATGCCAACCTACCCCTCAGACTCGCCCTCTGGGAATTTGAATTTTAAATAGCAGAGGAGTTGGGAATTTGTGGGGGGAGAAGACTCTAGAAAAGAGAGTGGCCAAGTCTCATGAGTTAAGAGAAACTATCGTTATACTTCTGAGAGAGCAATGAGGAACACGGGTCCCCAGAGCCACCTTCATGTGTTAGTTCTCACATGGGGTTCTGGGCACCGTGAGGTCAGCTCTCCTCTGTCGGGGGTCTCTGTGAGATGCCTGCCTCCTTAGGACCCCAGCAACTCTCCATCTGAAGCTTAGCACCTCACGGGGTGCTCTTTCTAGCTCTACTCCCCATTGCAGTGGCAGCTGGTGGCTTTGGCTCTAGAAAGAGGAAGGGAACATTACTGACACCAAGGCACCAAGGTGTGACAGGCACTTTCGCACATTGCGTGGGTTATTTTCTGTAATGCTCACAGTCTCTCTGAGAGGTGGGAAGGGCATCCCTATTTACAGATGAACAACGTGAGGCCCAGCAGAATGAATGACACTGTATTTTAGACCCGAGCTGTCTGCACACTCGGTCCTGCTCTTGATGTGCTGTGGACGTGAGTACTAGCATGGATGGCCCTGTGTTTCTTGGCTGCAGTCTCGACACTTAAAACCAAAGCCAAAGCCCAACAAACATAGATGTCTTTCCTGATGGTCCTGGAGGCCACCGGACAGATGGCCCCACGTCATTTCTGCGGGCAGGGCGGGCTTCCCCACAGGAGAGCACTCTGCTCACCAGAGAACTGTCAGCTCTTGTCTCCACCAAGGGCAGCACGTTGGGCTGGAGGGGACCCTGGGCATCCCTCCTCCTTTGTCAGGAGAGGAATCTGAGTCCCAGGGAGGGGAATTCTCTTGGACTGTCTCTAAGTGACATTTTTGGAGAAATTCCTATTTGCCACACAAACACACAGTATATCCATTAGCTCCCTTAATCCTTGCAACATCCATAGGGGAGAGGTCCTCTTATTATCACCATCTTGTTATCTTGAGATAAGGAAGCTGAGGTTTAGAAAGGTCAGATGACTCTCCCAGAGAGACAGGCAGAGCTTGAACCCAGCAAGTCTGATCCAGGAGCCCATCCTTCCAGCCATCAGATGAGTCCTGCCCTTCGCATCTGCCACATTTTTCCTGCTGCAGAGAAGTCAGCTTAAATGGTCCTCTTGATACATGTGGTGCTGTCCTTCGAGGCCCCCGTGTTCCTTTACACGTGAAAAGCTTTGACGGTTGAGACTAAAGTATCTGAAGCTTGGTCACTATGCAATCAAAGAGGGAAGGAGCATTTTATTTGGAAAGAAAGACTAGTATAGGAAATGCCTTTGTGGAAGGTGGGGCCAGGGCACTTTGGGACAATGAAGGTTTGGAAGTGAAGGTGATAGAAAATCAGGATTGATTATTCTTAAACTGTCAGATTTGACATTCTTTGTTCAACATGACGGTCCTATTGTACTTTTTCTATCTGATGGTATTTGAATTGGAAAAAAAGTTATGTAATTATATCAGGTGCTCTGGTTGCTAAATATCAGAAAATAGTTACATTGGCTGAAACACAGGGAGTCGTGGGCTTCTGGAAGAGAAGAGCTTGGTGGCAGGGTGGTCTTCTGGCTTGCTTGTCCTTGAGTCTTTGGTTCTGCTCTTGCTGGTGCATAGACTTCATCATACATCGGCTTCTCTCATGGCAGCAAAATGACAACGGTCATTCCAGGACTCACATCTACGCATCGTCCTGTCCAGAAAGAGACGCACATTTGTGGCTTCCCTTCCTCCAACCACGGAACACGAGTTTGAGATAACTTCTCATCCCTGACTGCTCAAGGGCAAGGGGTGGAATGACACGGATGGGCCTAGGACACTGGAGTGTCCACGTCAATCCTACCCCAGCAACGTGACAGCTCCCCACCTGGGGAAGGAGACAGGGGTGCTGGCACCAGCCTAGAATTTCCACTGTATACATTTTTTTATTATCTCTTCACTTTTAAGCAAGGAACATCACTTACTTTACGCCACCCCTAGTGTTAAGATTCTGGTCCTTCCCCATGATTGGCTAAACTTCATTTGCTATAATTCTCAATATCTACCAATTAAAAAGCAATTATTATGACTTACTCCCCATTTCATAGACTGAAAAACTAGGGCACCTTGCAATCATGCTTTATAAATCTTGACAGATAATTAAAGTTATACTCATCTACTGAAGATCACAAAGGCTTAGGACTTCCCTGGTGGTCCAGTGGTTAAGACTCTCCGTTTGCACTGCAGGGGGCACAGGTTCGATCCCTGGTGGAGGAAGTTCCACATGCCGTGTGGTGCGGCCACAACAAACACCAACAACAACAAAAACAGCAAAGTCTTAAATTTCCACTCTTTCTCACAAATGAGATGACAAATATTGCTGGTGCAGTCTTTAAACCAGATACTCTCAATCCTCCTGACGTGACCTGGACTTGGTCCAGGGGTCCTGGACAATACCAGCAGGGTCCTCCGGCCATCAGCAGGCCCATGAGGCAGCCAGGGGCAGGGAAGTCCACAGCCCAGCTGGAGCTATCCTCCCCAAATCAAGAAAATGGGCCATTGACCTCTCTGGGTTCCTTCAGGCGCTATAATTTTCTAGTGTAGATTCTGCCTTACATGGTCCTATGACTTAGGCAAGGAAACTAGTGATAATAAATTTGATCTCATAATCCAAATGGGATTCACTCCTCTGAACCCCACACCATAGGAGAAGAGCAGTACAGTGGTTCTCAAACTTTTTGGTCTCAAGAGTCCTTTACAGGACCCTGCAGGACCCCCTTGAAGACATGGAGGAGCTTCTGTTTATGTGAGCTATGTCTATCGGTATTGACCTGTATTAGAAACTCAAAACGAGATAGTCTTAAAACACAGATCATTCCAATAGCCTGAGTGATGTCATCACATGTCATGCAGCCTCTGGAAGCTTCACGGGGCACTCATGAGAGGATGAGAACTCAGAAAGCAAATGATGACCTGGTATTATCATCAACATAATTTTGATGCTAGACTCACTGGAATAGAACATAGGTTTTGAGAAAGTGGGTTTTTGAATCAGATTGCCTGTGTTCAAACTCTGGCTTCACCATTTAACCTTTCCATGCCTCAATTTCTGTGTGAGTTAATTAACCTTTCCATGCCTGTTTCTTCTGCTCGAACATGGGGCTAATAATAAGATCAGCTTCACAAGGCTGTTGGGAGATTAAATGATATAAATACCTATAAAGTACTCAGAACAGACCAGGATAGTACACTATCTATTATTAATAAATGTTAGTTACTATTAGCCTAAAATGTTAGCTTTTATTACTAACTCACTAACGGTAGTGTAGACCGTGGTGCTCTCCTCATGGGGCTTGCCCCCCTGCCTGGTTTATGATGAGGATGTTGGGCCCCTTAACCCCGCCGGTGAGGCTGTAGGTTCCTGGGGGCCAGTCTGCTCAGATTCCGCCTTGGTCCCCAGCACTGGGTCTTACGTCGTGGAGGAGGCCACACTGGCTGAAGAGCTCAGTAGCTGACCCTGCATGCGCGCACAGAGGAGTGAGAGGTGGCAGACAGGGCTCCTGGCTCACTGTGTTGAGGGCGACACCACAAAGCAACAGTTCACTCTTTTGCTGTGGCCGAGGAGAGAATGAACTCAGAACACTGCATTTCCTAGATCTGGAACTCCAGAAATTCAAAGCCAATCATCGCGTTCATAAATGCACTTAGGGAAGTGTGTTGGACAGTCTCCACTTGCCCATCCAGACCCTCTCGCCACCCTTCTAACTCTCCGCTCTGTGTCTCCGGGAGGCTGCCTTCCGGTCACTGCACCCACCTGCCTTCTGGTTGAGTCTGGACACAGGGACGCCCAGGCTGGAGGGCAGAGAGCGCGAGAAACTAGCAGTCAGGTGGTTTTCCTCGAGCTCCCTCCCTGCTGGGAGCTGACTATTGTCCAGACAGAGGCTACAGCTCCCGTCAGGCGGCCCTCTCCTAGCTGTGGTGAGGCGCCCCAGGTTCTGGTAACCGCCCCTTCTTGTCACTCAGGCCTAGCGTGGAAATGGCTCGCTGCTTGTTGCTAGTCCTACAGGGCTGCCCTTGTGAAGATTTCCTTGGACCCTGCCCACGACAAGGTAAATAATCTCTTCATTGAGCTCTTCTCAGTAGCCATGATCGAGTGTGCAATCTGTTTCCTCTGGGACAGTGACTGTGGCAGGGACAGAAATATGTGTGTGTGAGTGTGTTTGTACACACACTAGTGTGGAAAAATAACACCAAAGTAGTCACAGAATTGTTGCTGTGGGGTTAGTAATGATTTCTTTCTTCCTTTTGCTTCCCTGCACTTTCTGATTTTTATACAATGTGATGGGTATTATTTATGTTAAAAAAAATTTTGTCTGAAATGAAGATTCACAGATCTATGAAATCCAGTGGCTTCTATCTAGGAGGACTGGGCTTTGGGGAAGACTAGAAGCCCTTGGATCCAGATCCTTCAGGGGCAGATCTGGGCCCTGACCCACTTTGATGGAAAGAAACTAAAGACACTGGCCATTACCTCCTAGATCAGATGTCGTGAGGATTAATGAGATAAACCCTTCTGCAGCTTGGAATTCTTAATGTAATTAAAACGAAAATAAGAGGCCCATTATCATTCCTTGGCTTTGGAAGGACCCTTTAACCTTGACTGCCCTGAATCTTGCTGCCATCCTGACTGTGTTGTAAGCAGGCCAGGTGCAGAGTAGAAGCAAGAGGACAGGGTGGCCATGGGGCAGGAGGATGTCTCTGCCTGGTAGTCTTCAAGCTTCAGCATACACAGAACCATCTGAGGATGTGCTAAATGCAGATTCTAAGGCACCTACTTAATAGGGCCAAGATGGGGCCCAGAAATCTGCATTTTATAATTGGGCCTCCTCCACTCCCACACACATACCCATCATGAAGAACAGAGGTGCCTTGACCACTGAGTTTGGGGCATAGGTCCTGCCTCCTTTGGACTCTTATCCCTAAGACTCAGTGAGCAGAGGAAGGGAGAAGGGGAGGAGGAGGAGGACAGCTGGGTGGTAGCGAAGGGCAGTCAGGCCCAAACCAACCTGGTCATCACCAGGAGGAAACCCACAAGCGGGACATTGAACCGCCTAGGCGATTAGTGCTCCGGAAACCACGGGGACCCACTGGAGACTTTGACTGATGCCGTGTTCTTTTCCATTTCTTCTCTGATTACATTGATCCTGTACTTTTGCTGACGTTGTGACAGTCTAATTATAGACTTCTCGGCTGCTGAGCAAACAGTCGTCCCCTCTCGGTAAATCCGCCTGTTACACAAGCGCCAGCTCTGGGACACTGTCATTATACGCAGCCAACCCCATGATGTGCTGGGCAGCCGTGCCGCACACGCTTTACCTCCTTCATGACACTGTTGGAGCTGTAGGGGCTGGAGGTAAGCCATGCTGTGTCCTATTTTTTTCCCTTTGTTAACAGATGGGGAAACCAAGGCCCAGAGTGGTGGTTAAAGTAACGCGGAGCTAGGGATGAAACCTGAGACTTGTGGAAGGGTGGGTGATGTGTTCAAGGCCTCTCCCTCTCTCCCTTCCTTCCTTTCTTCCTTTTACCAAACATCACGCACCCAGTGTCTATTGGAAGAATTTTGAAGAGGAAAGGTATCACAGGGCCAACAGCAGAGTATACCAGCAAGATGAGGCTAGCTGGCTGGCCTCCACCCTCAAAGCTTCTCAAGAATCCATTTCCTGGTCCTCCAACTTGTAGGCTTCAGAAACTTGTCTGGATCTGTGTCCCAGGGCTAGAGGGATCAAAGGATGCTTATACATTCAATCAATGCCCACAGGAGACGGATGTAAAGACTGGAAGGAAGAGGCACACGTTCTGGCCAACCAGCATCTGAACCTCCTTCCTCTGGAGAATTCCCTATGTTAAGAGGTTGAGCCCACTTCACAGGGTTAAAACACTGAGTTAAATCACATAATCTGATTTTTGAGGCTTCTTTGCCACCAGGGCTTGGGTACATGATCTGGGCTCTGCTGATCAGATGCTCCCACCCAGATCCTGGATCAGAAGCTAGTGATGGGACACAAAGATTCCATCTATCAATGGGTGGTGGCAGTGGTGGGAGTGGCAATTACATCGTTTCCAGAGGTGGCAGCAGCAACGAACATTGCCTACGTCTATGGTGACATCATGGCATCTTCCCCGGACCAGTTCTACGGTATGATTTTTAAGCCTTGTTCCTGGCAGCACAGCCAATTGGTCACGTTCTCTAGCTATCCTGCTGATCCTGTGGGCTCCCCAATATTTTAAAAACAAATTCCATCTTTCTTAAATCATCCAGAGTAATTTTTTGATTGCTTGTGACTAAAAATCTAGACTAATGTGTGGACTGGAAGACAATGTTTGAGATTTCCTGGGAAGTGAGGTAGACATTCCTAGCAGGTGGGTACTCTCTTCCCCTGGCAAGCTGTATGGGGATGGCGGGAATCTCTTCCCTAACAGGCACAGACCCCTGTGCTGGGAGTTTCAGGCATTATGGCAGCTGGCGAGACAGACAGCAGGGTCCTAAATGTAAGGCAAGGTTCAGAATGGACCCAGTGATTGGTCACAAGATATGAAATAATCAGTTAACAATTTACAGTTTCATGGACTCCCTTTTCCCTGAAGGGAGATTTGAAAACATTAATCCTCAGATAAGAGATCTGGAGCCCCAGAAGTGAAGGCAGTCACAGCAAGGTGTTGAGAGCCTCTGCTCTCATCCAACTTCCTTGCCAAGCTCTTCTAACAGAAAGAGAGAAAGGGTACAAGTTGGCAAAGAGATAAATCTTAGGAGCAAGGTAACTGTTTTCATGTGCATTCACTACCTTATTTGATCAGCACACACCTCCATGAAGCAGGGAGGCTAGTTATTTCCATTTTGGGGATTAGGGCTGAGACTCAGAGGGGTTAAGCCATTTGACAAGTTTACAAGTCATCCAACTAAAGCCTACATCCTTTCTCCCATGACACTCTTAGGATGGTGAGCAGGAAGGGTGTCTAGAGACACTAGCTCAGAGGGGTGAGGTCAGCCCTACTCATCTTTGGCATCCTCAGTATTCTGGCAGTGCCACCATCACTCCCTTCCCCTTTCTGGTCCTCTATCTTGCTTCATGCTGCCTCCAGGCCCCAGTGCTTCCACTGCCATGCTGAGCTTGAGCCTGCTGTCACAGCTCTGCCCAAAGGTGCAGCCCTCTCCCTCCTCCCATAAAATTCACACCTTCTTACTCCAAACCTAGCTCTTGTTCTGTGACAACCAAGAAGAGTATTGGGCTAAGGAAGCCTGAAAAGAGACAGGGATTTACTGGAGAGAGTTCTAGGTGGGAAGTAGAAAGCCGAGTCATGCTTTGGCCCCACCAGAGACTTGCGAGGATGTAGACGATGCCACTGCAGTGGTTTTAAAATAGGTCTGCTAGTGCTGCGGTGCTCCTTAGTTTCTTGACCTGGGTGCTAGTGACAAGTTTGTTCGGTCTGTGAACATTTATTACGCTGTGCTCTTATGATCTGTGTATTTCTCTATATGTCAATAGACATCAATAAAAACTTTACTTAAGAATCATTTTAAGATGTTTAGACAAGGACATTTTAATAAATGCTTATCAAGGCGATCCACCTTGGGATAAAGTAATACAGATACTCAAGGCTTAAGAAAACTGATAAATGAGGATAACTGGGCACTATACAAAAGGTTTTTCTTGCCTTAAAAAAGAGGATTAATGATAGAATTTCTTTGCTTCCCTAACTATTTAAATTAAATCCTACTGAGACATAAAACTTTTTCAGTGTCATGGCCACAGTAGAGTCACACTTGCATTTTAAAGATTATTTCCTCCTTCCTCTTTCCTTTTCTCAGCTTTCCCAGGTACAGATGAACGAATCGAAGCAAAGGTCTTTAAACCATTTTGATTTGGCAAAAAGGAGGCTCCAATAATCTTGGAAGGACAGTTTCAATATCTGGTTCCATGTTCAATGGGCAGTACCTGGTGACTTCTTGAGTCTCCTTCCAGTTCCAAGATGGGGTATAAAGAACAATGTGTATTTAAAAAACAAAACAAAACAAACAAACAGAAAAATGGAAATAAAATTCTATAAAAGTCAAGTAATGCCTAGGGAATAAAAAGGAGCTCAAAGAAAAATATAGACACGTAGGAATAAGGAATTTCTCTTCTGGTTCTTGGGTCTCCCCTCCTCCCTACCACAAAACTGCCTAAGGATCAGGAAGCTGAACAAAACTTGACCTAAGCAAAGGTAGAACTAAACCAGGCTAGATCAAATTCTAGGTAAGAATTTCTGACCCACGGTCTACCCTGAGGCCGCTTGCGCTAATGGTATCCGTGACATACTGAAAAAGTAGAAATGGTCCTAGGGCCAATGTAATATAATAATTCGCATTTATCTTATTTTGATCATGTATCCTGGATTTTTCTCAACAATCTGGATTTTAAGTAACTAGCCACTTTGTTTTCTTAACTGAATTTTTCATTTAATAAATACCCATTCATTCATTCATTCATTCAACAAAACTACTTGCCAGTGATGCTGAGCTAATTGGATATCTGTGTGGGAAAGAATAAATCTTGACCCGGGACTGCACAAAAAATTAATTTGAGATGAATCATAGACCTGAATGTGAAGGTTAAGGCAATCAAGTTCCTAGAAGAAAATGAGGGAGAGGACCTGCATTGGCCTTAGGCCGGGCAAAGGTTTCTTAAACAATACATTAAAAGTGCTAGTCATGAAAGATGAGATTAATAAATTAGACGTCATTAAAATTAAGAATTTCTGTTTATCAAAAGATAACATCAGGCTTCCCTGGTGGCACAGTGGTTAAGAATCCTCCTGCCAATGCAGGGGACACGGGTTCGAGCCCTGGTCCAGGATGATCCCACATGCCGCAGAGCTACTAAGCCTGTATGCCACAACTACAGAGCCTGTGAGCCGCAACTATTGAGACCACGTGCCACAATTACTAAAGCCCACGTGGCTAGAGCCTGTGCTCTGCAACAAGAGAAGCCATCACAATGAGATGCCACTCACAGCAACGAAGAGTAGCCCCCACTCTCCGCCACTAGAGAAAGCCCATGCACAGCAACGAAGACCCAACACAGCCAATAAAATAAATAAATTTATTAAAAAAAGAAAGTGGAACAAGTTGAAATTAAAAAAAAAAAGATATCAAGAGAATGAAAAGAAACCCATAGACTGGGAGAAGGTATTTGTACTATGTATATTGGACAAAGGACTCATCCAGGATGTGTAAAGGACTCTCACAGATAATTAAGACAGACAACTCCTGAGAAACAGGCAAAGGACTTGAACAGACATTTCACTAAAAGGGTATCAAAATGGCCAAAAAGCACATGAAAAGTTGTTCAACATCATTATCAGAGAAATGTCAATATAAATTACAATGAAATATACAACCCCATTTTTAAATGAAAAAGACTGACAAAATCAAACCTGGCAAAGATGGGAAGCAACTGGAAATCTCATATCATTGGAATATAAATTGTTATGCCACTTTAGAAAAATGTTTCACAGTACACTTGAAGCTTAATATGTGTATGCTCTATGAGCCTGCAATTCCAATCCTTGGGTATAAACCCAACATAAACGGATGTATGTCCACCAAAAGACATATATAAGAATGTTTGGGGGCTTCCTAGGTGGCGCAGTGGTTAAGAATGCACCTGCCAATGCAGGGGACACGGGTTCGATCCCTGCTCCAGGAAGATCCCACTTGCTGTGGAACAACTAAGCCCGTGTGCCACAACTATTGAGTCTGTGCTTTAGAGCTCGTGAGCCACAACTATTGAGCCCATGTGCTGCAATTACTGAAGCCCACGCACCTAGAGCCCATGCTCAGCAACAAGAGAAGCCACGGCAATGAGGAGCCCGCACACCACAACAAAGAGTAGCCCCCACTCACCACAACTAAAGGAAAGCCCACGCACAGCAAAAAAGACCCAACACAGCCAATAAAATAAATAAATAAGTAAATAAATAAATTTATAAAATTAAAAAAAAAGAATGTAGGTCAGAGGGTAAAAAGGTTCAGAATAAGTTCTGGGGATCTAATGTACACCATGGTGATTATAGTTAATCATACTTGAAATTTGATCTTGATCATTTTCACAGCCCCCTCCCCGCCCCCAAACACACACACAAAAGGTAATTATGTGAGGTGGTGGATATGTTAATTAGCTTGGCTGTTAATTAGCTTCACAATGTACATGCATATCAAAACACCACGTAGTATACTCTAAATATATAAAGTTTTTGTTAAGCATACCTCAATAAAGCTGGAAAGAAGGACTGTTTGCAGCAGCTGCATTCATGATAGGCAAAAACTTCATGCAACTCAAACATCCACCAGTGGAATGAGTACCTAAACTACTGAGTGTTTACATACTGAAATAATACACAGCAATGGAAAAGAATGAACCATGTTACATGCAACAACATGGATGAATTTCACAGACACACTGTTGACAGAAAGAAGCCAGACACATAAGTGAACATACTATGCACTTCATCCGCATCAAGTTCAAATACTGGTGATAGAGGTCAGAAGAGTGGTTACCTTTACAGAACACTGAATGGGAAGGGGCACGAGGAATCTGGAGATGTTCAATATCTTGATCTAGGTGGCAGTTACACAGGCGTACACATATGTAGAAATTCATTGTTCTGTACCCATAAGCACTTTACAGAATATATACCTTAAAAACAAAAAGTTAAAAAAAAAATTAGACCATGTATCTTGCAAGCATTCATACTGATATCCTATCTTATTAATATTCCAGGGGACCTCTCTCTCCTCAGGGAAGGCATATATTTGAGAACTCTATCCTGGCAGACACCGAGAACTACACTTATTTCAGGCAGGGATGGAAGGGGCCAGGTAGAAAAATACTTCATCTAGGAAGTAATCTTTTTCCCCACAACCTAACAGAAGATCAGTACAAGCTCAATGAATGTTTATTGATAAATAATAACGGCTACAACTTGATATAAATAACATTTACCGCACACTTTATATCCGGCACTGCCCTGACAGCTTTCCGTTTTCTTACTGAATACTTACATAACCCTACGAAGCTGTTCCATTTTTAGTCCCACCGTATAGGAGAGGAAACGGAGATTTATGAGGAGTTGGTTAAGTTACTTGCCCAAGGCCTTACAGATAGTTAGGTGGTGAACGGAGATTCCAACCCAGGTTAATCTGAATTTAGAACCTGGACTCGAAACCACTTGCCATGGAGTGACTGGACTGTGTCCAAGCCCCGCCTGCATGTTGTATAACATACACGACTGCGCCCTGTGACATTCCGAGTTGGGCTGAAGCGGTCGCGGTTGCCAGGCTTGGCGGTGGATTCCTCGAGGCCCTCAGTCCCACTACCTGCGCCCGAGAACCCACTGTGCCGGCTCTTTCCCCAGTGACCTCTAGTCAGTTTGCTTGGGGAGTCAGGAAGCCTCGCCCCGCTCAGAAACCAGAAGTTTTTTCCGACTGCAAAACACACGTCGAAGGTAGGCTTCGGGGTTTCACTCCCCACTCCTGGAGAGAGAACTAACGCGAAAATCCCCAGAGAAGCAAAAGAATAACAGGCCTACGAGGGAGCGGAATAGAGACGGCAAAACCTTGGGCGGGGGGTGGGGGGGAGGAAGTTATGTGATAAGAACGGCAGAAACGGGCGCAGGGGAAAGCAGAAAGAAAGGGAGTCCCAGGAACTCCGAAGGGAACGGGGCGTCGACGCAGCCCCTCTCTATTGCGCTTGCGCAGTGCTACCTCCTTTGGCACCCCGGCCCCTTCCCGCCGCCGAAGATTTACTCGTCTCTCGGCAACCATTCACCCGAGGAGCCAATCAGAGGGCACCTTTCGCCCTGCCCTCGCCGTCAGCGCCCGGGCGGAAGGATCCCGTGGGCGCCGGCTCCGCCCCGCTCCGCCCCTCGCTCCCCCGGGAGGGCAGGCTCAGGGGCGGGGGTGGGGGCGGTGGCGGCTGGCGGGGGCGTGGTCAGGCCGTATAAGAACGGAGGGGGCGGCGGCGGGACGGCTCACTCGGTGCCGCTGCCTGGGGGCCGTAGGGACCGTGTCGCTCCTGCTGGGGGCTGCCCACGCCAAGGCCCTGCCTCTGGTCTCCTCCGCCGCCGCCCAGGTGAGTCCACGACCCCCTCTTCTAAAGGCGCGAGGATGCGTGGTGCCAGAGAGCCGCGCGCTCTGCCCTGGGGGCGGGGGCCGGGGGGTCTGCCGCGGCCGAGCGGAGCTCCCGTCTTCGCCAAGCCTGGTGGGGGCGCGGGGGCCCGAGGGGAGGTGCGGACAGGTGCCGGGCCCCTGGGCTCCCTTCCCCTCCGGCTCCCACGACGTCACCCCCGTCCCCTACACAGCCCGCCTCCGGGGGCCAGGCGAGACGCTCCGAGAGGGAGCCACAACTTTCCAGAGACTTCTGCCGGGGCTGGCAAACTTCAAGCGAGTTCCTGCTCCGCGCGCCCCGCGGGCTGCGCGCTGGCCGCTCGAGGGCCGGGCGGCCGAAGCGTGTGCGATGGGGGCCTTCCGCACCTTTCCCGGGTCCGACGGCGCCCGCGCCACCCCTGCCATGCAGGCGGCGTCTCGGACTCGTCCCGGCGCTCCCGCGGGCGCGCACCCCTCGGCCGGCGGCCGGGCGCGAGTTAGAACGCGGCGGTTTGGCGAGGCGCAGTTGGAGACGCGGCGGTCAGGGGCTGTGTCCCGCCGGGGAGGGGAGGGGCGCTCCCCGGGCTCGGCACCTGGGCTGGGGTTTTAAGGAGAGGGCGGAGACCCCCCCCCCCCCCCGACTCTTCCTGCCCTCGCACTGGGCTGAGAACACCGAGAGCAGCCCAGGGATCCGAGCCAGGGACCCGCGCGCCGCGCTCCTCTCGGAAACTTCTCGGGAATACTGCACGCGCAAGCTGGTTCCTCCCCTTTTAGGAGTGAAACTTGCTCAGCCTGCAGACCGAAAGCCACGGCCGTCAGTGGATTCGGCTAGTGGGGCCGCGGGCGGCTGAGGGGCACGGTGCCCGGGAGGTGTCGCCGTCCGGATCGCGGCCCTGGGAGGGAGTCGGAGGAGGGGGACGGACCTGACGCGTACAGGTTGGCGGCCTGAACACCGAAACGCAGAACGCCTGCTGGGGAAAACAGAACGGCGCTGCCTCCAAGGAAGGGAGGACTTCCGGGGAAATGCCTGGCGAGTTTCTCTGCAGACGGCGAGTTGACCAGGGCTCACTGCAACCGACGGTCAGGGCTGGACCCCGCGGGAGGGGTCCGCTCAGTCCCCCTTGGCCCTCATTTTCGTCCGGAGGGAGGCTTCTGCAGGGTTGACTAAATCTTTGTCTTAAGTAGGGACCTGCTGCCTTTTGAACGTTTGTTTGCTTGTTTGTTGTGGAGTCATAACATGCAAACCGTGGAGTGTTCAAGTGCACTTATTACAGTAAGTGCTTATAAAGACTATGTAAATCGTTTGTGTTGTGACAGTTTGGTATTCAGGATATCTGGTAGGTGGGTTGGGAACTTGAACCTCCCCAGGAAATAAAGTGGAGATTATTAAATCCTCCTGAAGTAGGCTCCTGGCTTGGCCCAGCTGCCCTTCAGGGAGGATGTGAGTGGCCATTGTTGGCTACACTAACCTTTCAACGTGAGTAACTTGGCAGGGAAGCAAGCCAGGCAGCAAGCCAGGAAGCTGTCAGGGTGGTAGAAGCGCTTACCAGGAATTGTGCCTTCCTAACCCCCCAGAGGTGTTGTGGAGAGGGAATGAGTACCGAACTGGAGACCCCGAGAGCCTGCCGTCGAAGGGGGTGGGGTGGGCGACTAGAGAACGCTGATTTTTCTCTTCCCTTTCAGGGAAGCTCTGAGCTGGACCAGCAGGGTTTCTGTCCTTTGACAATCTTGTTTGTGAAGATGGAAAGCTTAGTATCTCTGGAGTCAAGGTTTTACTTGAGATAACTGAAACCTCGTGTCTTAAGGTATACCCACACCTTTGGAGTTCATTTATTCTCAATAAGGAGTTTTCAGAAAGCAGAATTTGGTATATTGTATGTATAATTGTTCAGGTAGCTGTGAGTAAATTTAACATCAAAGTTAAAAGAACCTTTTTCTCTGCCAGGAAGCCTCTCAATTGTTACCCTAAACAAAGGTCCCTAATTTCATAAGCTAGTGTGTGTCCGTAGAGCAAACAGCAGCACTCTTTATGTTGAGATTCTTCCACAATACCTACCTCGTATCCAGAGATTAAGTTGGGGTAACTGAAGGAAAGAATTGGCATTTGGCCCATTTGTCAGAATTACCATGATTTAGTTGAGCACCCTTGGCTCTGCACACTTAGTGTCCTCAGCTCTCCTGTGAGTACAAGTAACCACTGAGATCAGGTCCTGAGTTGCAGAAACTCCCCTGCCCCACCGAGCCTGCATCCCTCAGTGTTCAAGGCCAGTCCAGACTGTGTACATCGTGCACTACCCATCGGAACTGCCCGGCAGTAAAGATAACTTAGAGTGGACTGTAGCGTCCTTGTTCTCCCAGTGCCAGAAGCTGGGCACATTCGATACAAAATTAGAAAATGACATTATTTTTTCAACTGCTCAATGAAGTAGTACCCTTGCCTTCATTTTCATCTTTGATATGTTGTGTGCAATAGTGTCAGTCACTAAAAAATGACAAGCCAAGAGCACTGAAGGGATGTGGTAAATTTTTTGTGTTACTGAGAAAACATCTGGTGGATACCCAGGACTAATTTCATGAGTTAAGTTAAACTTGTGATGTTGTGTTTGGGTTTCTCAGTTTCACACCAGCCTCTGGGCTGTATCTGTTGTTGTTGTGGTCAGGGGTGGGGGGTGGAAGTTGGGGTGGGCTTTAAGGGGAAGCAATGCAGAGTCTGAGGTGTTACTAGGGATAAAACATTACTCGGGTTAGATAAGGTCCATCGCTTTTGTGTGTTGTCACTGAGGTAAACAAGGCAATATAGAAAAATGCTTTCTGCCATCTTGGTGTTTTAACTGTAACATGTTAAATAAATTGGCATCACGGTATTATGATGAAGCAGAAATGTGTTTAAAGAAATGTTCGTGTGTTTAAAGCCACTTGGGTATAGCAGCAGTGCTGATCTCTTGTGATGCTTCTGGAACTTCTGGTTTCAAACTTTTTTGTCCTTTCACTACGTGCATTAATAAGAAGGCTTATATTTGGAATTTAAGTGGTTTAGAGGAAGCATCTTTCTGTGAGGAAGCCTTATGAATTGTTTAGAATTAATAGGTTTTGTACAGCTGGGCCCTGTAGCCAGTTCTAGAACTGTTTGCAGAACCTCTGGGAACAATAGGGAGAAGCAAATGTGAAGAAATGATTGCTGCTGTTAAGCAGCTCTCCGTGTAGCATGGTTTTCAGTCTCTGAGCCTTTGGGAGTCTTGGTCACCCAACTGCGTCAAGTGTTTATTTCTTGGACAACAGTGACTGAGTCCGTAAGTGGTTAAGGCTTCCTAGGCAATAGTTTGTGCCAGGTGCTGAGGAGGCCAAGGGAATAATATGTGAAAAGGCCCGTGGAAATGCTGGGGAGGCAAGAGAGCCGGGTCTGCCCCGGAACGTCCTCGAGGCACTCGGGTTTTGCCGGTTTGCCTCAGCCACTGGCGTGTGAGCCCCAGGCAGGCAGGGGTCTATGCTCCTTGCTGAATGCCCAGTGCCCGGAGCAGGGCCTGGCACACAGGAGGCGCGCCTGTTCACTGGATCCAGTGCTCTGCTGGCATTTGACTGCCACGCCTCTCGGGGAGGGAAGCACACTTCAGGAGGTGGCGCCCTGGGGGGCCAGGGTGCTGGCACACGTTTTTGGATCAAAAGCTCCAGGCCCAAAATGCTGGGCGGCTTCGGGGCCTTTTTAAAGACGGAGGCCTCGGGTGTCAGTTTGGAGCCGAGGGACAGTGACAACTGAGAGTTTCGGCCTACAGCTGATACTCCTCAGGCTGAGGTCCAGACCCGCACCCTTCAAGCTCTTCCCCCCCTGCCCGTGCACCCCAGCACAGCCTCACAACGCTCACTCAGCCTTTCTCTCTCCACGTTCACTCGGGTGTTTGTTCTGCTGAGTCTTTCTCTTTTTAACTTTTTGTTTCCCACTGCCATCGCTGACCTGATTTAGGGCTGCAGACAGCAGCTCCATGAAACCACTCCCAGCGCCTCTCCCCACCTCCGGCCAGCTCTCCATCCCAACACCTCCAACACCTTAAGAATGCACAGGAGCTGCCCCTCCCTCCAGAAGACACGCTCCTTTGGGAACCTATACCTTTCTGACCTCCTCTTCTTGCCTGACCTCCCTTCCTAATTGCCCTACCTTGCCTCGTGGAATACACACTCAAATATCTGAACAAGTTAATGCTCCTCCTTCCTCACCAAACTTTGTTTTAACCCAGCTTTGGACCCCTCTCAGATCTTACCCCACCTGGGGATCCCCTTATCCCAACATCTCTCCTCATCAATACTTCTTTACAGTTCTACCTTGTACCTTATTTTCTTTTTTTCAAGCCCTGTCTTAAATTGGGTGAGCACAGAAAGTTCCATATCTGTCTCTGTATTCACTCCCTGTGAACACATTTTGTGAAGAGAAGTGTCCATGACTTGTCCTCTCGTGTCGCCGTAAGCTTCTCTCACCTCGCATAGCCCTTACTGGGATGGGAGAAGGGGTAGTCCTCCACCTCGCCTGGTTGGCTACCCCTTACCCCTCAGACACACCCTGTTTACCCCTGACCTGCACTTGCGGTGGTTGAAGAGGTGGGGATCGGGACCACCGCGGCCGGCTGACTCTGCATGGGCTTGGCCAGTCTTGGGAAAGGCGCTGACCCAGACACAGAGATGAAGTGGGTGCTAACTGGGCACCTGCCGTGTGTCCAGGTGCTGGTCTGGGGGTGTTGGGTGGGGCACTGGCACTGCTGCCCTCTCCCATGCCCAGGCCCTTTGTCATTTTCATCCTCCCTGCCTCTGAGGCTGCTTTAGTTTTGAGGACACCTGGGTTCTGGTCCTGGAAGCGCCACTGCCTCTTCAGTTTCTTCATTGTAGGGAGGACAATAGAAATATGAGTCACAATTAAGTTTCTAGTAGTCACATGAGAAAGTAAAAATAAACAGGTGAACATAGTTTTATTTAACCCATCATGTCAAATAGTATCTTTTCAATTGTAATCAATATAAAAATATTAATGAGTTATTTTACTTTTTTTTCCCTCTTACGAAGTCCTCGAAATCCAGTGTATTTTATGTTCATAGCATATCTCAGTTTGGACTTGCCCCATTTCATGTGCCCAACAGACTGTGGATACAGTATGGGGTGGCACAGATCTAGACCATCTGCGAATATTTCACTCTCAAATCCTGATTCTTCTCGTGTGGGAGGCAAGAGTTAATAACGCGAGGTTTTGGAGGCAGAGTGTAAGCTAGGATCTAAGCTCTGCAGGGGCAGAGATCTTGGTCTCTGGCTTCCCCATAGACTGTAAGCTCCTAGAACAGTGCTCGGAATGTTGTAGGCACTCAGATATCTGAAAGAATGAAAGGAAGCTCAGTCATTTCGGCCCACTTGCTGATAGTCATTTACCGTGTGAGTCAGACCTGACACTGAAACACAGGATGTTTGAGTCTTAGTCCAGCGCTCATTCTCTTGTTTTTCTATAGTTTCTTAGAGAATAATCATAAGGTAATAGAATTTCAAAGAACTGCAGATAAAATCTTCTGAGACTGGCAGGGGACCAGGATTCCAACAATTTATCAACCATCAAAATTTATCAACAGTTAAAATTGGAAAACAGGAGAGGACCTAACTTCCCTGTAAAAGGTGTCTACAGGACACCTGCTGACAGCAGCACATGACTTGGCAGATGCTAACTTGATGACAGGCATTCCAGTGAACATGGCTTGCACGGCTCACACAGGTGGGGACGCCAGAGACAAGGTAGTTTGGCCACCTCACATGTGGTTGGTGCAGAAATAGGTACCACTCCATGGCCTTGCTCCTTCACTTTAATCCTAGCCTTCCACTCCTCCCCCCCCCCCCCACCCTCCCACCCAAATTTCTGTTCTTAGCAGTACTTATGATGATGTCAGAGGGACCATTAAGCCTGGTGATGTTCACTCAGGCTGCTGCCATGCTCAGTACCTGGAGGTCAGGTACCTGCTATGTGAAAGTTAACTCTGTAGGGAAGCATCTAAAACTGGGATGGGACTGTATATGTAATTAGCGTCCTCACTGAGGTGGAGGCAGCTCATGCTTAGGTATCGGTGAAGGGGGGTTTGTATGTCTAAAGTAGGAGAAGTGCTTCATTTGAGCAACTGAGAGTTGCTTGTCTCTTTCCTGATAAGGCCCAGAGGATGCTGCTGGTAATGAGATGTGGCTTTTGGCTGGCTGAGGTCCTCATTTTGGACAACTGACAACTGTTCAAAGCTCTAAACTAGAAAGTTAGATGGAAAGTTGTGGTCACAACCCTTAATAAAACCTGGAGGCTGTCCGCCCTTAAACCCTATAGATTGTATGTAAACTTGTTCCTCTTTACAGTAAAGTCTCATAAGAATCGTCCTATTTTTCTCAGCCTAGTCAATCTCTAAAACTGTAGCGCCGGCTCTGGGGATCTCTTTAAATGAGTTCAGACCAGTAACATCTCTGATTTAGAAAGAGGCATTTGCTAGGAGGGAGGGAGGTACCCAGGAGTAACAAGGATTATTTCCATTTCAAGTTGTGTATGTAGCACTTAATCATGCTGACACCTTGGAAAAATCAAGGCTTCTGTGCCTCTCTCCCATGCAAAGATATCTATGTTCTGACTTCGTTAATAAGTTATATTCGCAACGATTCAGGGTATTCCTTTAAGCACTTGAACTTCTGTGGTGTCCCTGTTATAACATCTGGGCCAGTGTTTTGATTCTGTCTCATACTGTTTTGCTGCCACAGCACGCGTCCTTCCAGCGTTATCTCTCCAACCACACTCACTTAAGCGTCCTATTTTGAAAGACAGGAAAGAGCTTTCTGTTTGGAGTGGTCTCAGGGCGGGTGTCTGTGGACGGGGCCCAGGCGTTGATAACCGTGAAGACTGTAAGTTGGCATCAGTGGGGAGCGAGCTCTTGTGAGGGCCCTCCCACTGGGGACGCCTGGGCAGAGCCAGGCGGCACTGGTCGCTGTGCCTGCTTCCGCTCCCATCCGGGACACTCTGCCTTTGGCTCAGGTAGAATCCCAGTTGCCGTGGGAATTGAACCAAATTTTTTGACTCTAGTAAACATCAGCGCTGAAAGGCTAGGAGGATGCTGATAACCCTGAGAAAATAGATTGAGGGCCTGGAGCTGAGTGAGAAAAGACCACCTGCAGGGTTGGTTGTGTCACTGACCGAGAGCCGGTTTCCCCAGGCCTTGTGACTTGGGGCACTTATATCTTTAGGCTGAGGTAGAGTGTGTTTGTGAGTGTTTGAGTGAGCAGCTGTAAACATAACTTCTTGTCAAAAGTTAACAAAGAATAAATGTTCTTGTCCTTTTAATAAACAAGGCATTATTGTATCAGGTTCTGTTACTTTGGGCTGTCTACTAAGCTAAATTCTTATTCCATGTACATGAACCACAGATGTGCGTCTCAGTTATCTGTGACTTTGTAGTGTGTTTAGGGGCAGTGGGAGAGTCTCTAGAATGTGGCCTCCTCCCAGGTGGTGGGCCCAGGGCCCTGCCGAGGGGCTGGCAGACAAAAGGCTTCCTCAGGCTGCCCCCTGGTCCTAGATAACGTTGGCCTTCACCTCCCTAGGAATTCAAGGAGTGAGGGGGGATTTCTCTGCTGAAGGCTGAATCCCTGTCGACCCTGGTTTTTCTCCTTTCTGCCCACTCATCTGCTGCAGCGTATATCAAGTCCATGGTCATTCCAAGCTCCTGGCTCTCTCTCGAGGATGAAAGGATCTCAAGGGTCAGACTATATGCAGGTGGGAAAAGGGACAGGAGTCCAGTCTCAGATTCAACGTGCAGGCATTCGTCAGTCTGTTCCAGGTTGTTTCTGTTTCGGGTCTGTTCCAACTCTCCTTCCTGTGCCAGCCCCTGGGGTCCTGGCCACTTCTTGCCAATTTACCTACCTTCTCTCTGCAGCTCCAGTTGGGTTATCTGTTCTTGGATCTGATAATGTTGCCGTCTTGTCTTCAGGGAGTGTCCTGTTGTGTTGATTCATAAGCAGATTCACAGTCCTGATCTTCTGGCCACCGAAGTGCCTCCCAGCAGCTGTTCCTTTATTCCGTGAACAGGGCATGGGCCTTAGTTGCAGATCCAGACCAGGATCAGCCCATTCCTGAAAGCTCCCTCCTTGTGCTATTGTTTTTTCCTCTTAGTGCTTGCCCAGCAAGCTGGCTGTCCCAGCTCCTTCCACTCCTGGCTTCTCTCTGCCTTCGGGACTTGCCTTCTCTGAAATCACCACTGCCTCCCAACCTGGCCAGCATCCTGGGGCTTCCTCAGAAATGAGGATCCTAGGCCTTCATCTCTCAGCCATTGTTCCTTTACAAGAAACACTCGCGTGACTGTACTTAATTACGTTCAATTCTGGTGGCTCCCACCAGGCGGGATACACCCCCAAATCCATGATGGTTTTGAGGGAGAGAGTGTCTGCACAGACAGTTGTTAGGTACTTTTGTTCTACATCCTTCTGCTGTTTCCGGCACTTGCCATCTGGCCTTACTCCACGCAGGGGGCCTTAGCACTTCTAGCCAACTTCTTTCCCACCATCTTATAATAAGCCTTCATACCTTTCTTCTCTTTTCTTGTTGTCATCTCCTTCCTAAAACTACCTGAGCAACCAACTTACCTTCAAAGCCCTGCCCTGACCCCAACAGGTACACCAAAGCTATCCACCTCCCAGGAAACCTCCTGAGTCCCTTTTCTGCTACTTCCCAGCATGTGTCCTCGGACAGTTAACAGTGAGTGCATCCTCTTTGTACTCCAACCTATAAAGTAGGGAAATAATAGCTCCCTTACGGCAGCGGTCCCCTACCTTTTTGGCACCAGGGACCGGTTTCATGGAAGACAGTTTTCCCACAGACCGGGAGTGGGGGTGGGGCAGGGATGGTTTCGGGATGAGTCAGGCACATTACATTTACTGTGCACTTTATTTGTATTATTATTACATTGTAATATATAATGAACTAATTATACAACGCACCATAATGCTGACAGGAGGCGCAGCTCAGGCGGTAACGCGAGCGCTGGGGAGTGGATGTAAATACAGATGAAGCTTCGCCCATGCCTGCTGCTCACCTCCTGCTGTGCGGCCTGGTTCCTAACAGACCACAGACCCGCAAGGGTCCATGGCCCGGGGATTGAGGACCCCTGCCTTACAGGATTGTTGCGGGAATCGGATAGGTTGATCCCAAGGAAGCCCGTATAGTGCTGTCTTGCTGCCTGTTTGGGACATTGTCCAGTAGTTTGGTGGCTCATATTGGGTTACCTGGCCAAGCATCTAGTCCCATTTGTTGTCCCCTGGCTGTGACTGTCTCTACAAGAAGAGCCCCTGGAAGGCTCTGCACCTATCAGTACTGCTCAGAGCTTCTGAAGAAGTGGTAAAATTAACCGAGTGGGAAAAGGATGTGGGTGAGGATTCATGAAATGTTATGAAGCAGCTGATGTGCACGCATCCCCTTTGAAAGCCGGGATTTCCCACACTGTGGCCAAGGACTTACCTTCTCTGGGGCCTCTCTGAGGGGCACCTCTAAGTCACTGAACACTGACTCATGTCTCTTGCTCAGCTGCAGTCTGCAACTCAAGAAGGCAGTAAAGGCTGGTTGACTGAAGCTTTGGTGTCTTTAGCGCGTACAGTGGGAATAAGGGGTGATGGGAAGATAAGTATCGCAGTTGTATAGTTAGCAGAAGGTAGCTTTCTCTCTGTTTTGGATAAGACCAATAGAATTTCTGATTTAGAAAAGATCACTTTGGTAGAAGCAAGAACTGGTCATCCCAGTGTACATGTGGGTTTGTAGCATGACCTTACTGCCTTCTCCCCACCTGCGCCGGCCAGTGGCAGACTTGACCTTGGTGGAAGTTGTTTCCAGTTCCGAGAGTCAGAACTTTAGCTTCAGAGCAGAGAATCTGGGGTCGATTCACTTAATCTTTCCTGATCCTTATTCTTTGTGTAAAAGGGACAGTTGTCATTTTCTCAGAGTGCTTGTGCGGATTCACAGGAATGGACGCAAAGTGGCTCGTCCTGAGTACTCTTCTGTCTGCCTGCTTGCATACCTCTGTGTCTTCGTTTTATAGGAAAAAAAGGAAAAAGGCCCAGAGCATGGTTTCCGTTCACTCAGCTCAATGAGGGAAGAGATGGGATGGGATGTTATGACGTATGTTGCCATCGACTTTCACTTCTGCTTAAATTCTCTAGGCTTTTATAGGCAAGGAAATAGTTTCTTTTTGCTTAAAGTGTCCCCGGTTATACACGGAGGAGAAGAATTTGTGTGGAAGGTGGCACATGACTCCCCCCTGGGCCCGGAGCCAGGGACGGTGAGGGTCTCTGCTTCCTATACTCACCTCCCTTGGAGCCTGTCACCAGGCTTGGTCCACTGCCCACGACTGGGTGTCTGACCCTGAGCTGGAAAGGGTCACTAGGAAGATCCAGGCCATTGGGGTAACAGCCAGTTAACAGCATGTTGTCATCAAAGGAATGCCGAAATGTGTTTGAGCTTCTTTTGGGTTCTTAAGCCGACAGCAAGGTCAGGGAAGAGGGTGTTGCCCAGTTGTCTGTGGGCTGGATGAGAGGGTGCCCTAGCTGAGAGCACCTCTCTCACACTGCAGTGTTTCCATGAAACCTCCCACGTCCTTTGAGCTTCCACGTCAAACGTCACAGACTTAGGCTTAAATAAATACCATCTTTAACTTCACAAATGTACATCTCCACACATGCCAAGGACTCTTTGAGCATGTCTACAGCTAATGCCAGGCACAGACAGGAATCAGTGTTGATTTGACCCAAGCCCTCGACCTTCAGGCCCGGAAGTATTATAACTGCTCTTAGCATTCACCTCCAGCCTGTCCATCTGCCTGTCCTGCTGCCCATCTGGGGTCTCCTCATGCTTTCCTAGCCTCTGTCACTCTTGTTTTTGGGATCTAGATAAGCTAGGGAGCAGGACTAGAAATAGCTTTTTTTTTTTTTTGCTTTTCAGAAACTGGTTTTCAGATCAACCTGCCTTAAGTGTGCCAGGCAGTGGGAAACAAAGGTAAGTTAGACATCATCTGTGCTTGGGGAGCTTGGTTTAATCTTTGGGCTTAGTTTGTCTTTTCCTCTCACCTTTTGATGCCATCTCTGCAAACTCATTTTCCACTAATGTGTGTATTATATCTTTCTGCTGCCGCCAGATGCTGAAAGAAAAGGGAATTCAAGGGTACCTAAGATAGCCGTTCATCACGAGTCAAACTTTTTAGATTAAGTAGCTTCAACTGAGCAGGCAGTTGGTCATCCTCACTTGTAAAAAAGGTGCCTGAATTTTCAAATCAGTGAGAAATCATGGTTCCCACCTTTCCCAGTTTCGAGTGTAAAGTACAGTGAATCTGCTTCTCAGACAATTAAAGGGAAATCAAACATTTCAGTTTGAATTTACCAGGCCTCAAGTTAATTTTTTTTCTACTTACTGTTTCGTTAATTCTGGTAATTAGAATTTGCCTTTAACCAGGGTCTATCATGAGTTGAGACTGTGTGTTTCACATGATTCTTTTATGTGGGGATTATATCAATGTTGATCTCAAGTGGCTAATTAAAACTACAACTGTTACACTAAGCTCTGGTGTGTTATCTAAGCACTAAGGGCCTATGACTTGGATTTATTCTAGTAATACTGCGTTTGCCTAAGTAAATTGTAAATGTACTTTTGATATTTGAAATTTTTGGATGGGTGAGGGAAAACAAAGGATTCATTTCTAATAGGCATCAATAACTTATTTTGGGCTCTTCTAATAAGCTGAACGACAAATATAACTCAACCTAAATTTGAGCCTTCAGTAGTTGCAAGAGCTCCTCCAGATCTAAGTCATGGTACATTGGGAGAATTAAAAACTATTCCATAAACTTGGCATCTGTCATGTCCCACATGCTTTTATATAGACAACTTTTTTCTAAGAGTTAACTCCATTATTCCTTTGTGTCTCAGAAGCTGTCGACATGGAAGATGCCAACCATAGGCATCTTAGGTTCCTGAAAAAATGTTTATTGCCATTAATCAACAGCACCGTGAGGGTAGCTGTCTTATGTCTGAAATGAGAAATAGTAATTCAGGTAAAACTACAGAAAACATTTTTGGATACTAAACATAGAATGACACTAGATGAGTTGACTTATCCATTGTTTTGAAAGTTTTGGGGTTTTTTGGATAAACAATGGACATCTTCTTTTAAACAACACGTAAGTAGAAAATTGACTGAAAGCCATTCTAGGTAAAAACTGTCCCTCCTCCTCTGCCTGCCCCTCTAGAGATCAGTTTTTAGGCCTGGAGGGGAAGCTTCTAAGTGTATTTGATTTAGGCACGAGAGTACAGGGGTGGTGGGGGGGGGGGGGGCGGGTTGGGAGGAAAGGAATTGAAGGAATTAAGCAAGGCAGCAGATTAGAAGGTTTATAGGGGAGAGATTTTGAAACATGGCTCATAAGATTTTAACTTTTTTCAACTAATACGTGTAGGTTCCAAATTCAGAAGAGATACAATAAGTTTTCTTTGTACCCTGTCACCCAACCTAGAAGTGATATTTGGTGTAAGCTGAACTACCTGTATATCCTTCCAGAGATTTTTGATAGTATAAGCATAGACTTGTGCTTTTTACACACGCAGTTTCACACTTGCTCTTTTATTAATCTTGATAAGCATTTCATATTCATACAGATAGAGCTGTCACCATTCTTTTAGACAACTGCATGCAGTTGTATCCTATTGTATACAATAGGTCAAGTCATTTAACCTTCTTTACTGATGACTGTTTGTAGCTTTATAAATAATTCTTCAATGCGTGTCCTGTGCATACTTGCAAGTATACTTATAGGGTAAAATCCAAAGTAGACTTCCTAGCAGTAGAATTGCTATGCCAAAGAGTTTGTCCACTTAAAATTGAGAGTCCCATGTTATTCTTCAGAGGGAACCCACGGGCAGTCTAGCGAAAGTGTCTACTTCTCAGTCTTTGCCAATCTGTTAGGTAAAAATGATCCATTGAAGTTTAAGTTTGCCCATCCCTTAAGGTCGGGTTGAATATGTTAGGTGTCTGAGCTACTGTTCATGTCTTTTACCCCTTCTTTTATGTTGGGGTTCTAGTATTTCTGGTGTGTAGGAGCTCCTTATTCATTAAGGAAATGTCTACTTTGTCTAATGTTTCAAGTATTTTCCTAGTTTTGTCTTCTCACTTCTTTTTGGTGTTTTCACCATGTAGATATTTTAATTTTTATATAGGCAAATGTATCAATTTTTTGTGACTTCTGTGTGATTTAGAAAGAACCACCTATTCTATGTAAGTTTACATGAAGTTTATGGTTTTTTCCAGTACTCTTAGGGTTTTGTCCTTTTATACTCAAGTATCTAGATCTTCTATTGGCACAGGCTAAGGCGCCATCTTTGCTCATTTTTTTAAATCCAGATAACTATCCAGATGTCTAAAATTTTCCCTTTACTATTTTGAATGCCTCCTTTATTATACACTAAATCCCCTTATGTAGTAGATTTTCCTTCTAGATTTAAAAAATTCTGTTTCATCAATTTGTCTGTCTTTTTGTGCCAATATCATGCTGCTTCAATTATTGTGGCTTCATAATCTCTCTTAACAGGCTAGTAGACATCATTCCAATTTTTCATAACTTTTCTGGATATTCCTGCCCCTCCTCCTGTTAGAACCTTACATATTTTCAGTCCAAAATAGATTCCAGTTTTGAATCTACTACAAGTTCAGAGATTTAAAAATATATGAAAACGTTCATGCGTATGTACTGCCCTTCTCCACCCCGCCTCTCGCCCCCCCAGGAAGGAGTGATAGCTTTCCTCAGATTCTCCGTGGTCTTGGATGTCCCACTTCTAATGTTAAGAGCCACCATTCAAAAGGTGGGAGTAGTCCTGACATTAACTCTAGATGACTTCTTTTTTTTAACAAGTCCTTAAAAAAAGGCATGAAGTCAAAAGTGATTCCTACAACTATTATGCTCCATGACATTATTGAGTTTCTTCCTGGAGATTTTCTTAAAATCAGTTGTTCCTTCTTTTCCAAGTACTGATTGAATTGCATCTCCTCTATTGCTGTAACTTCTTATGCCCATATCAGAAAACACAAGCCTTGGAAACACACTAACAGCTGATACACAGGGTAAAGCAAACTGTATTAGTATAGGTAAAAATCAACATATGTGGCAGAAATCTGTGTCACTAAATCATAGCTTAGCAGTGTCTCAAAACAAAGCTGGAGCCATACCTTTCTGTAATCACCTGAACTGAATTGTTTAGTGCCCTTCACGGTTGGCACAAGTGTGCTGTATGCTGTGCTCATCATTAAAGGGGCCGTAAAGAACCAAGTGTATATAGAGCACATTAAAAAGAGGTCTCTACTGTCCCAAATCTGACTTGAAGCCAAAGGCCAGCCACAGTAAACATCAAGTATTTCATCACAAATTTCGCTTGGTATCCTTAACTTAGAAGTGCTTTGGTAAGATAATCTAGACAGCCTAGGGCTTTCTAACGCTGTCCAAACAGGTTTGCAACAAAACTTTTACCTTCCCTTTGGCAAGTATTCTTCAGTAGCAAGCAGAAGAGCGCCCATCCCCCATTAGTCTTCCTGGAGCCTGCTTTGATCACGTGATCCACCTTCCCACTGCCAAGTAAGCAAATTCAGTCCCCTAACCTACATGCTAAAGGGGGCCTGTGTTCTGGCTTGAGGAGAGGTGTGTGATGGCAGGACTGGACAGCTTCCTTGCCAGGTCTCAGGCGCCTTCTGCCTTCTGCCCCTCCACCCTAGCTGAGAGCTCTTGTTGCCTTTCTGTCTGCTCTGCCCCCGCCCCATAAATGAGCTCTTCTGTGGCCTTCCTGTTCGCCCCAATCAACCGGCACTTCTTTCTTCTACCTTCATATTGCATTTTCCTTCACTGATAACACTGCCTCACATTGAGTCTTGTGTTCTCACCCTCCTCCACGGCCAGCTGCTGGAAAGCTCATCTTGGTGAGTCGACTGGTGCCGCCAACACGGAGCGACAACCGTCCCATTGATGTGAGCTCTGTAGATAAGGCGCGGGTCCCTGGCACCAGTGCAAGACTAAAAACCCAGGTTGGAACCCCAGGACTACGCATGCCAGATATGCTTTCAAAGGCAGCCCCTTCCAAACAATGAAGTGGCAGGTCATTGGGATGGACTTTGTGTGTCTGGCAAGTCAGAAAAGTGAAGAGGATGGCAAAACTCTCTGCGGTGAAGTCGGAGGACAGCGCCTTAACCTTTTACATCCATCTAGCTGTTGTGTGACCCATGTGGACATAGTACCTTGGCTTTTTAATATATCCGTTTTGTTATTCTGTATTAGGATTTCCAGGGATCTGTTGTTTCATTTTCTGAACAGTATAACTTAGTTGAAAATTACTTTGGTAACTTGGTCGTTCTACCAGGTGCTGTGCGAGAAGCATGCTTTTCTCCTAGTACTGAGTGCTAAGTTTGTTCTCCTTGGGTAGATTGAAGGGATTCTTTTTCAGAATACAGTTGAAAAATCACACTGCCGTGAGGAGGTTTTCCACATCCTGTGTGGGGCTTCCTTGCTGGGCAGGGCACTTCCACTGCTTAGCTGACCTAACCCTTTGTTACTCAGGAGTTTTATCGTTGGTCCTACCCTGGATCACAGGAGTGTTTGTTACGGGGCAGATGCTCCTGTAAGTGAAGAGGACATCAGTGTACTTGATTCTAGCAGGACCAAGCCCAGAGTCGAGAGCCCATCTATTCACAGAGTGAAGGAGTCTTCTTTTGGGGATCCCGTGTTCGGTGTGGCCATTGTAGCCTAGGGATCAACCAACTCAGGATGTGGTTAGGGAGCCAAAAGCAGGAGAGGTGATTTCCATAGAAAACAAGGAAAATTTGCAAAATCTATAGGCCCGCTATTGAATAATGTTGTGTTTAGGTTACATGGTTTAGTAAGTTTGTCTGCTTCCCTTCACATACAAACTCCACGTCTCACCCTACCCTCACGCAGACAAAATGGGCAAAACAAACAAACCCCAGAGAAAACAAAATTCTGAAGTTGTCAGATTTGGTGTAGGGTAAATTTGTGTGTATATTGTCCTTACTCCACGCAGACACAGTTCTTGACATGGTTCGCTCATTTAATCCTCACAGCAGCACCTGGCAGTAGGTGCTCTTTGCCACTTTGCAGTGAGGAAGATGTTCAGAGAGAAACCAGCATCATCTCTGAGTCCCTGGAGCTGCTTTGCCGGCAAGCAGTGAATCCTAACTCTGTTTCTCCCCCACTCCCTTTCAGTTTCCCCGGCAAGAACATCCCCCAAGATGGCAGAGGAGAGCAGCAGTACCAGGGACTGCGTGTCCTTCAGCGTGCTCACCTGGGACCAGGTGAGCCGGCTGCATGAGGTCCTGACCGAGGTCGTACCCATCCACGGACGAGGCAACTTCCCCACCTTGGAGATCACGCTGAAGGACATTGTGCAGACCGTCCGCGGCCGGCTGGAGGAGGCGGGCATCAAGGTGCAGGACATCCGGCTGAACGGCTCAGCGGCCGGCCATGTCTTGGTCAAAGACAACGGGTTGGGTTGCAAAGACCTGGACCTCATCTTTCACGTGGCTCTTCCCACAGAGGCCGAGTTTCAACTGGTCAGGGATGTGGTTCTGTGCTCCCTCCTGAACTTCCTGCCAGAGGGCGTGAACAAGCTCAAGATCAGCCCGGTCACTCTGAAGGAGGCATACGTCCAGAAGCTGGTGAAGGTGTGCACGGACACTGACCGCTGGAGCCTCATCTCCCTCTCCAACAAGAACGGGCGGAACGTGGAGCTGAAATTCGTGGACTCCATCCGGCGTCAGTTCGAGTTCAGCGTGGACTCTTTCCAGATCATCCTGGACTCCCTGCTCTTCTTCTACGACTGCTCCAGCCACCCCCTCTCCGAGCACCTGCACCCCACGGTCATTGGGGAGAGCGTGTACGGGGACTTTGAGGAAGCCTTGGACCACCTGCAGAACAGACTCATCGCCACCAAGAACCCCGAGGAGATCCGGGGCGGGGGGCTGCTCAAGTACAGCAACCTCCTGGTGCGGGACTTCAGGCCCACCGACCAGGAGGAGATCAAGACCCTGGAGCGCTACATGTGCTCCCGGTTCTTCATCGACTTCCCCGACATCCTCGAGCAGCAGCGGAAGCTGGAGACCTACCTGCAGAACCACTTCGCCGAGGAGGAGAGGAGCAAGTACGACTACCTCATGACCCTGCGCCGGGTGGTGAACGAGAGCACCGTGTGCCTCATGGGCCACGAGCGCAGGCAGACCCTGAACCTCATCTCCCTGCTGGCCCTGCGCGTGCTGGCTGAGCAGAACATCATCCCCAACACCACCACCGTCACCTGCTACTACCAGCCCGCCCCATACGTCAGCGATGGCAACTTCAACAACTACTACATAGCCCACCCTCCTGTCACCTACAGCCAGCCCTACCCCACCTGGCTGCCCTGTAACTAACCTTGAGACCCGAGGGTTTCCACAGGGGGAGCCCCCGTAGGGCGAGGGCTCTCAGGTAGGGGAGCCTCCTTCTAGATGTAGGTGTTTGGCTTTTAAAGGGGAACTCAGCTCTGATTCTGCCTTTTTTTTTTTTTTTCTTTGTGTGCCCATTGGAATGGGTCTCCAGTATATCATGAGCCAACCCTAAAGGGACCTGTTATTCCAGTGCCACTTTAGAAAATGCTATAGGAAATGTGACCGATCCACATCTTTCTAAGATAGACACTCACATGCTGTGTCCCAAACATCGGCACAGGGGCGTCTGAGCTCCGTGTGGTCATTGAGATTGGGAGACACGTGGACAGTGTAGAAGTCTTCAGCTGTTGGGCTTCTCATCGGAGCCTAGGGTCGGTGATGTCGGCCCTTACTTGGAATCCTCAGCACTTACGTGAAAGTTGTGTGGATGGTCTATTTTCTTGTGTCAGTCTTAGAAAGAAAAAGGTAAACTCAGTGAGGGTGCTCTTGTGGCTTAATTTTTGTTCAAGGGAGTAAATCGCTTATGTTTATTCTCTGCCAACAGAGCTGAGGATTTCTCTCCTCAATAAACCAAAGCCAATAGCTGGAGAACTGCAGTCTGGTTGGAAGTGGTTTATGGTTTAGATGCTGTGCTATCACAAGGAATTATGAGATATTGCTAAGAGAAAAAAAAAAAAAAGACCTTTTCTTGAAATGTAACTTGAAAACAAAATAAAATGTGCAACATAATGTTAAGTAGAACTGGGGGGGGGGGGGGGGATGTACATAGGAAACGTGGATGTTCAGTTTTTCTTTTCTTTAAAGTGAGGAATTGTTAATTGAATGACACTCCTCCCCCCCGCCCCCCATCAGCTCACCACTTTCGTTTTGCTCTGCCCAAGACTGAGGATTGTGCTGATTCCAGAGTCATTGCAGTAACTGACGTGCGGGTCTTCCCATGTTTTAATCAGAAACCCATTTTGGTCACACTCCAAGTATGACTGGCTGTTTTTTCCAGAGTACTTTGGCTGATTTTTGTCTTTGTTTTTTCAAAAATAGTGGTTTCCTTCTCTAGGCTTTTTGGACAGCAGAAAAGAATCCAGGAATTTCAGTAGATCGAGTGGCCTGTGGAATGGTCCGTGCTTGTGGGCAGAGTTCTCTGGTTTAAGATTGCTTCAGATTCACACCTGCTGTCCCTGTGCTGTGTGAGAGGTGGACGCTTCCTCCATCAGTGGGGCCTTGTGTGCATCTGAGCCCCCGAGGCACCCTCAAGAGAATTACTTCTGTGATGGGGGAAGAATTGAGAGAATGAAGAACAATCTTCCTTACCCTGGTAGATGGACCATACTTGTTTATACTCTGCACTTTAGAAGGAAAACAGTGTTAACCTCTAGTCTGAAGCAAGCTTAGCAAATGGGAGAGGTCTAGGCTACTGTTGCTTTCCTCGTAGATTTAGATAAGGGACTTTGTGTTTTGAAATTTTTTGTGGGATCTCTTAGAAAGCATCACTTTAGGGTATCAAGGGCAAAGAAACTGCATATTGCCAGCCAGCTTGGCTTCTTGAGTGATTTAATCAAATCCATGCTCCTGATTTTTACTTTCTCCTGTGGCCATAAAAATCCCAAGCCCTGAGTGATTGCCTTCTCCTTGCTTGAAACAATGAAGTTATCTTAATGCTTAGTAGAAAAGGAGTGGTTTACCTTTTTCTAAAGATTACATTTTCAGGTGTTTTTCTGGAATATGATGTCTTGGTCCTCTTGAAAGCAGATCGGGCATGACTGAAACCCAGGGCTTAGTTGGTATCCATGTTGTGGACTAGGTGACTAGAAGCCACTTCTTAGTGTAACAGCTCCAGTTTCCCTGTGAGCCAGTAGTTATATTTGAATTCACTGGCTTTGAGTCAAGGCTGGTTCTACATTGGGGGGGGGGGGGTGGGGGGGGGCGGTGTTGGGGGGGATCCTGGGGTCCTTCCGTGTTAAAAAGGGCAGTGAAGAATGAACCCCAACTTTAAAAACTATGTGGTCATACATGACCTTAAAAGGCTGCCATTGTGGTCAGATGGCAACATGTTTGCACAAAGATGACAGATCTGTTTCACCAAAGCTTTGAAATATGACGAAGCCGCCAACATAAGCACTTGCTTGCGGAAGTCAGTATTGCTTCTACACGAAGGCTTGTGGATCAGGGTAATGAGGGCCTGGGTGAAGATGGGATCAGAACTGCAGCAAGTAATTAAATTTCCAGTTTGTCCTTGGAGTTCTTTCTGCTCATATTTTTTTTCCTGTCTGGTACTAGTCCTCCTTTAAGGATGAAGGGAGGCACAGAAGTTGCTAGAAATCCCCAGCCCCCCAGTTCTTTACCACCACTGCACGATGGCCATCTCGATAGACTCCCTTCAGCTGAAGTTCTTAGTCAGCCCAGCTGTTGTGAAATTTGAGAGCAGACCTGTGTTCTAGAACCATCACGGTAAAAAGCTGCACTCACCAAAGCTGCCCTTTTAAACACCACCCTGGTCTAGTGGTGTCTCCACCTGCTCTCCGAGCCTCTTGCCTGCCTCAGAATAGACCAGGTAACCTTGAATTTCAGGTGTCTGGAAAATCTAGCTGGAACCTGCCTTTCATGCTGCTCACACAAGTACCAGGCACTCTGAATTTGTACTGAGTCCAGTGGTTCTTCTTCTTTGCCTGTTGAGTAATATGAAACTTGGCAGTGGCCAAGGGCACTAAAGTTCAAGTGCAAGTTCTAATATAAATGTAAGCCGCCTTATTTGCTTCAGGACTCTGAGCAGTTTTCTGTTGCTTTCTGCAGGCATGCAGCTTGCTACCCCAGCCTGCTTCTTGGAATCAGGTTGAGCAGCTGTGAGATTAAAGCAGTACCTTTTCCCCCTTGTGTTGGCAGAAGAGGACACACTAAATTCCTGGCCTCGAGCTTCATCTCACCTTTAAATCTTATCTTGGCAGTGAGACACTATTCCTCACTCAATAACTTCAGCTCTGAAGCTAAACTACATCACCGACACCTTCAAATCAGGGTTCCTGCTGACTGCACAGGGAGGTGGCATGGCTCACAGCTGGGAGGACCTGGCAGATGGGGAGAGGCGGGTAGGAAAGATGCTGGGTTCCTAATATGTGGTAACAGATGTGGTTTGGCATTCAAGGTTGTTTTTTTTTTTGTTTTGTTTTTCCCCAGTTTGATTTCTTACCCCCTCTGGGGATTTGTGTCACAGGGAGCTGTGTGTGAACCTGTGTTTTGTGGTGGCGCATTAATAAGTTGCCCTGAATCTGCTTGTCCTTCAGCTTCTCTGCTAGCACGAGCCCCTTACCTTCCTGGTAGATTAAGATTTTAACGAGTCCTGCTTTGTTAACTTTGGGAAATGGTGCCACTCAAAAGCAACTTCAAACCTTAGGAATACCTCCTATTTAGTTAACTTTCTGGTATTGGTGCCTTGGTTTAGGATGCAGCTCGATTCTGAGCTCAAATGTCCTCTTCCAGAGAGTCCATGATAGTTACCTAGTTGTGAGCAGAGACCCTGATGCTTCCCGGGGCCATTGCTTCCCGGGTATCTGACTGGGGCTCCACACTAGGGAAGAACCCTTGGGGTGGATTCTGTGAGGTGAAAGAACTTCAGTTGCCAAAATTAGATTTGAATTTTTAATCTGGCAGAGACCAGAATGTCACAGCTGACTTTGGAACATACTCCAATTTGGCCAATTCGATCCAGAGGGCCAAGGGAAGGGTGCATAGCAGGGGATGTAGTTAAGAAGACCTGGCAACTTTTCAGCATTATTTGTGGAGACTTCCTAGGTGAGGATCAGGAAAGAAAATGCTTTTTTGTGAGTTCAAGTTCTAAATCTTGTTTACCTATCACTTAAAAAAAATAGTTTAAGTGAAAGCAAAAGAAAATGTTTGGAGGTTTACCTGGGCTAGGAGAGTTGGTGCAAATCGTCCTGTGTGTTTGCATAGGAAGGTGAGAAGACCATCCGCTAAAGAGGAAGTCATTAAAGAATATGGATCTGTGAGTGTTTTAAAACTCAAGCCATCTGGTCTTTTTTTTTTTTTTGAATGAATTAAAAAAAAATCGCTGCTTTAGGAAAATTAAGAGTTTTTGTCCATTAATTTCCAAATTACTATAGATGAGATGAGATGATACAGATTAGACTAAATTGGAAGCTTTTTTTTTTTTCTATACTCATATAGCCTTTCAAATATTAATTTCCTAGGATGTGTGCGGTTTCCTCTTTGGTGTAATGGCCACTGACCTTCTTATGGGATGCAGGTGAAATCACTTGTCAATGCAAAATGTATTAGAACTTGATGAAATAAAGCTTTGAGTTTGAGAAATAAAGGTATATTTGAAAAGACCGTATCAGTTCTGCTCATTTCTTTGTGTCTCCTCAGTGGTGAGCTTATTTTAGGTTTCAGGAAACCCATGTTGCACGGTGGTGAGCGGTTATCAACATCATCAGCCCTGGATACTTGTCAGAAAGATGGTGCTTTCTCTGGGGGAAGGGACATGTGGTAACCTTGGGGGCTGCAATTCCCTTCATATTTGGATTAAACTGAGCTTTGTTATCGACCACAGCATCTCAGCTAACATCCACATTAGATGATGTGGTCTTGAAATCCACCCTCACTGGCACCCTGTTTGATTCAGTGCTAAAGGCTAGGTTCTCTTGAGCTTGACCTCGGCCCCAGACCTATTTCAATAAGAGAACCAAAATAACCTCAACTATACAACTGTTATCATGGTTTCTTCACATTGGAAAAGAAGTATAGAAGTGATCAGGTTATACTTGAATGGTTGTCTCGTCTTTGTGTAAAATCCTTCATCCCTTTGTCTTCAACCTGCCTGTTGCTGCTCTTTCTTAAACCTTCCAGTCTGAGGATGAGAATTCTCTGGAGTCCAGTATGTGGAGTCCTTCCAGATCACTGGCTTCAGAGTGTTTCTCTGGTGACCCTTTCTCAGAAGGCCTGACTCCCAGCTCCCACCATCTCTGTTACCTCCTCATCCCACTCTTCATCCCGGCGCTGTCAGCATCTGAGTCAGTGGCTGCTTCAGCCTTACGTTGATGGCCTCTGTTCTGGCCGCCTGCTCACACTGGCTAGACTTTGTATGGACCTAGAACTGCTCGTGAAGGTTGGAGTGACTTTGCTCCCTCTGTGGCCACAAGAATCAGGACTCATCAAAGAGCGATTTTACCATCTTATGTTTGCCTACAAGCCAACACAAGGGTCCTTTTCCTCCTCATTTGTACTGCGTGTTCCTTCTGAAATATTTGACTCTGCCTGTTTTAGTGTTGCCTTCACCTCTTGCCTGGGTGATTTTATGAGTCAGGTCGTTTGTCTCCCATCCATTTTCCTGAGGGCTCTTTCTAAAACAGACTTGCCTGTGCTCCTCCCAGACATTAAAACCTGTTTAAGGCTCTGCTCTGCAAGGGTGGATATCAGACAAACCGTGAGGAGTCCTTTGCAGGCAGCTCCAGCCTTATACCTCCTCTGCTAAGTAGGCCTCCTTCCAGGCCCAGGGCATACAGTCCCTTCCATGCAGCGAGCCCGTGAAGTCAGCTGAGATGTTGCACCGTCCTGGCTTCTCAGGGCACCTTCACCTGCTTCTGTGTCTACTCCTGTACTTACTAGGTTGTATCAGTTCTTCACCCAGATTGTGAACACCTGCTTGTTTCGTTTCCCCCCGGCCTGCCTCCCACACAACTGGCAGAGATTGAACTTGTGCATATGTTGAACTTGGTGTTTTTGCCCTAGAGGACTTGGACTGGGGTCACTTGCAACCGGGAGGTTGAATCCTGGATACTAACCTGGATGTGTTATCATGCCTCATTCTTGTGCCAAGAAACATTTTAGTCGAGGCATTGTCCAGACTAATATTTACACACAGAGAAACCGGTGTGGGCAGCGGTGGTGCTCAGTTCCCTGGAATGAGTAGTTATCTCCTGCACGCTGTGACGCTGCTGACCACAGGCTCTCGACCTCCTGAACAAGGTCAGTACTTAACAGCTGCAAACTTCACACTGTTGTATCCTTTCTCACTCGCAGCCCACGTAATAGCCCCCACAGACTTTCCTTGCGGGTGTTTTAGTAGAACTTTTGAATCACCTCCAAGCGTTAATTCCTCAGCATTGGCGTACCACCCCCATTGCCACCCAGAATTTCTAGGAGCACAGATTCAATTAGTGGGGAATTTTTATTTCTCCTTCACCACGTACGTCGTGACTCGAGTGGGAAAGTCAGATACTTGTAATTTGGATTAATACCTGCTGGAAGATGCTAAGAGCATTAACAGGACCTGAGAAGGTTTATCGAACAACCTCTGGGAGAAGCACAGGCCAAAGCTTCAACGTGACACACCCTCTCCTGTCTTACCTGGGCTGGAGCTTCCTCCTCTCGAGAGGCCTTCAGCTCCTTGTGCACCTTATGGCAGGTAGAGTCGAGAGGCAAGTCAAGGTGGGACCTAGTAAGGAGCTGGAAGGCACCGTGGTGAGTGTCTGGTACCCCACCCCCCACCTCCCAAAAGCTGAGGTCAAATCAGTAAGTGACTTCCTCCCCCAAGTGACAGCACCAGAGCTGGGCGCACAGTGCTGGCCTCTTGCCTCCCGGCCGCGTGCTTTCTCCTGCACACGGGGCTGTGTCCCTCTCCCGAGGGTGAATGCTATCTAGGAGAATGTGCTGGCCTGGAAGATGGACCACATGTCTCTCGGCTGCTTGACCGGCATCCCTTTCTTGAGCAGATTTCTGTGAGTGCCGCCCAAAAGCCAGGGAAGCTGGGCCACGGCAGGAGGCTTGGTTTCACGCCTGGGAAGGTGATTCCTCACCTAGCTCAGAGCAAGCCGGCCAACCTGTTCTGGCCAAGGCTGCATCACAGGTCTGTTTCATCAGAGTCACCACTCAGGCTGCCTTGTACTGTAGGAAGTTTCTTACAAGTGGTCCTAGGGGAAGGCATGAGAAGCAAGGTGTCACCTGCCTCCTTTTAGATGATTACCTGGGAAGAAGGGGTCTGAAGCTGTACTCTGTGTGTGTGTGTGTGTGTGTGTGTGTGTGTGTGTGTGTGTGTGTGAGAGAGAGAGAGAGAGAGAGATGGAGACAGGCAGCGTAACAGTGACTCCTAAACGATTTGCATCTGGTCAATGTGGGGAGCATCTAAGCCTTTGCTCAAGGGGTCTGTTGGACGCTAAAGCCGTGAGAAAATGGCATGACAGTTGCTCCTATTTGACTCAAGCTTTAGAGTTTACCAAGCCCACATTACATGCATGTCAGCCTGTGGACCTCAGCGACCTGGGGGGTAGGGAGCCGTGTTCCCGTTGTACGTAAAAGGGGCGGGAAGCTCCCAGCACTCCCAAGGTTTCGTGTCTTGGGAGAGGCAGAGCCCGTGCGTAACGGCCGACTCCAAGGCCAGGTTCTTCCCGCTCGTATGCCCTCAAAGGCGCTCTGTAAGCCATAAACCACCGGACAGTATTAGTTGTCATGCCAGCCTTTCTGGGTCTAAGGGCCAAAGAGGTGTTGAGTTGCCTGGTAATAGACCTGCTTCCACTTGTGCAGGAAAGGAATTCCTTGGACGGGCCAGCAGCTTTTCTCAGACAGCCCTCCATTTGTGGGCCACGTGGGGGACGGTGGGGGCACCGACGGCAGGCCCGCTCACGTGTGCGGGAACATCACCCGGGGCCGGGTCCTGGGCCGAGTGTTAGCACCGACGCGTCCGACGACTCAGAGACAGGACAGTGCCATTTACAGAGGAGACCAGAACGTCGTACAGCTGGCAGAGCCAGGACTGGGCTGTGGGTGTTTAACTTCAGGGCTCAAGCTTTTAGCCCTTCTACGATATGCTGTTTTGCCTTCCACCTGTATTTTACAGGGTAGCACGTGGAGGAGACACAGGAGAACAGATATCTCGCCTTCCAACTGGAGCATCTGGAGAGCAGAGAGCACACCTCCTGAGTCTATGGTTAGTAAATGGTATTAAATGGAGGCCAAAGAGACCGACTAAACTGATGAGTTCCAAACAAAAAGTAAGCCAACGGACGAAGCTTAAATAAGGCGTTGGATTGGGGTTGGCATACAACTTAACATCAGAATTAAAATGGAAACATCTCCCCTGAGACAAGAAGTTACATGACAGAGGAGTATTTAAACTACCTGCAGCCTGGAGAAGAGGGTAGGGGAGTGGGGAGAACTGTGCAGAAGTCCGGAAACCAGCTCACCCACAGCGACGGCACGGTGAAACCCACAAAGGAGGGGACTCAGGAAACTAACAGCAAAACCAGAAGCAGATCCTGGAGTCAAACACCTGTAGATTTTCATGCACTAAATATAGTGGTAGTTGGGTCATCTTATCCTTAAATAAACACTAGCTAGGCGAAGACTTTTTGAAAAAGAATCTTGACGTTGGCTCCGGCAAGCTGGAGGCTGGGAGAAGCAGCTTCGTGGCAGGGTCTTACTCCTCTGCCACCCCTGCTACTTCAGGTTCTCTCTGTGCTTCTTCCCTTCTCCTAGGTCAGCTCCATGTACCTGATTGTCCTTGTGCCTTTTGTCCCCTCCCCCAAGGGGAGGGATCGGTTTCCTTCACATGATCAGCACGGGGCAGGAGAAAAGCCCCTGTCTCTGCAGCGCAGGCCGGCGGGCAGCTCTCCAGCCGGCTTATTTTCCACCCTGCTTCAGATACTACTGAAAGGAAAACGATTCTTCTCTTGCCTTTGCCTTTTGAAGTTTGCTGCCCAGTCAGGCGCAGCCTCTATCTCAGAAAAAGGCAAACCAGAGGCTTGCTGTGTGCGTTAATGCTTCCAACTTCTTGCCTGAGCGCCAGGCCCGTACCCAGCAGGTGCAAGGAACCCGAGGTGAGGAGCACCCCAAAAATGGCAGAAGGGCCAGAGCTCCAAATCCAGCATGGCTCCCCTCGTCCCCGCGTGCTCTCATACACCGCTCCCAGCCCAACGTTTCTCGGGGCGACGGAGGTGAAGATGGGACACACTTTGGGGTTGCTGAGAATTAGAAAAACAAGTATTTGATATAAAACCTCAAACCCAATACCTGATGCTCATAGATGGTATCTCTTCCTTGATATCCTCTGCCTTCCAAGAGCTTACAATCTGCTTGGGGAGCAAAGAGAGACTCTATGTGACAGCACTAACACGTGTGCCACAGATTCTTCAGTTCTGTTGGACTTCAGGAAGTAAATAGTAACACGAGCTACAGTTTATTGAAACCGACAAGTCCAGATAAGGGTGTCACCTGTACTATCTATAATGCTTATGACAGCTCTGCCAGGTAAGTGGGGGTCGTCTCTCCCCCCCATCCCACCTCCCACTTAGCTGATGAGAAACCAAGTTTCAGAGAGGCTAAACGATGTGTCACAGCCCACGCAGCCGCTGAAGGGTTGATCAGCCTGGGCTGACCAGTTTCACACCTAGAGCCAAGATGGTGCGGCCCATGCCCAGCTGCTGGGCTGAAGCCCAGGGCGCCAGCCAGTGCTGCATCCTGGCAGGCTGCCCCATTGCCCACTGGCCCATGGGTTGCAATAGCATCGTAATTCCTACTAGATGATCAGTGAGCCTCACTTCCGACGCGTTGCCGGCTCACACAGTTCCCCGGAACGTCAGACCTACTTCCCCCACCCCTGTGCTGGGAGCGGTCAGCGGAGAATGAAAATACTGCTCTGGACGACCACGGTGAACTCGCTGAACAATGAGGTCATGGTGTTCTTTCACTGAACAACTTCCCTATACCAGGAATTAGAACCTACACGCTGAAAAAGCCCAGAACCCTCCTGCTCCAGTGTGGCAGGCTCTTTTGTAACTGTGTGACCCACTGGTTTTGCTGGGATGTGCACATTTCTAATAATGGTGATGACAGACAAAGAGGACTCTGCATGGCAGGGGCGTTTCCTCGCTCCAAAGCTGCTGTTTCAGATGTTCCTCCACTGCCTGAGCCCCAGAGCCAGCCCCCTCATCCCCCACCAGGGCCTGCTCCCCACCCTCCGCCCCCCGAACAGGGACCCAACAACTCAGGGAAATGGCAAAAAACGGAGCTGGTGGGATCTGGGGCTTTCCCTGCCTGAGATTTCACACGTACGCTTCCCTCCCTCCCCACCTCGCAGGACTGTGTTTTCTCTGCCAGACAAGGACCTCCCCCACCCAGGGAGCATTCAGCGGCTTCTAGCGGGGTCAGCGGTCAGAGCCTGTGGGAAAGGGCAGGTGGAGGGGACCCTGCACGGCCACGTGGGATCAGCTTGGGCGAGTTTCTGCTCCGGCCATCGTGGAAACCAATTGGATAAATAACTTATTGGGGACGTGGTCAGGATGTTTCCAGCTCAGGGGTCAGCAAGATTTTTCTATAAAGGATCAATTAGCAATAATTTAGGTTTTGTGGGCCGTATGGTCTCTGTCACAGTTATTCCACTCTGCTTTTTTTTTTCATGAAAACAGAGATAATATGTAAATTAATAGGCATGATCGTGTCCAATAAAATTTTATGTATGGACACTGAAATTTGAACATCATATAATTTTCACATGTCGTGAGATACCATTATTTTTATTTTACCCAAGCATTTAAAATGAAAAATCCATTCTTCCTTGCCAGCCATAAGCAAACAGGCAGCAGGACAGATGTGGCCACTGGCTGTAGTTTGCCAGCTGTTGTTCTAGACAATGGGCTGCTTCACAGAAAAACACTCCTCTTTTTTCTCCCCCCTCCAACCATGTCCCTCAACCAGGTGGAGTCAGTCCTGTCACCCACGTGTCACAGCCTCCTTGCAAGCCCCGTGCTCAGGGTCTGGCTGTGGTGGCCCTCTGCACCTGGCAGCATGAGCTGCTGTCACCACGACTCTGAACTTGAGCCCAGAGTTCTAGCCGCAAGGGCATCACTGCCCTCTGGCCCCAGATGGTCCTCTTGGTCCACCTTCCACCATACCTCCCGCTCATCGGGGGAAGCCCCTCTCCCCACGAGGGTCACAATTTCTTGCATGTTCTCAGAAAGCCTGGACCCTCTCCATCGGTTCTTCATAGAGTCCTTAAATATCACAGCTCCTGTGAGCAGGCTGGCTCTGCTCCTTACAATCCCTCTCAGAGAACGTGGGATGCTTTTCTTGGGACTTACAAGTTGTAGCCCTCGATGCTGAGTCAAATGTATCCTTCCTGCTCACAACTGCCCGAATCCTAAGACGCCCCCTGAAGGCTAAAGCGAGCCCTTTGTTCTGGCATCCTAGGGGCTGACTCTCCGACTCCAGAGACCTTTACCACTTCTCTCAGGGGTCTCTGGGGCCGTGTGAAAGGGCAGTCGCTGACAGCAGCCCCAGGCTGGGCGTCCTGCAGTGTCTGTCCCAGCTGTCTCAGACCTCCCTGCCCCAGGAGCTCTGCCTGCACTTTTGCAGCAGACATGCGGGTTGTCAGAGATTTCAGAGAAACGATGGCCTGACGTGCAAAATACTCAAGAAAGATGGAGGTTCCAAGCGTGAAAACTATTGACGTTCTCCCTGTTGAGTCCCAAAGGGGATGGGGAGGGCCCTCATGACATCAGTGTGAGTCTACAGGCATTTCGGGTGTTCAAGGGGCAGGGTGATGGAGGGGCCATGGTGAGAAACAGGGGCTCAAGCCTGCCAAGGACAAGTCCAGAGGGCTCAAAGCCGTGAAGAGAGTATCTGAAAGACGCTGGGCTTCACTAAGGAGAACGTGGAGGGCACAGCCCTGCTGCCTGGGAAGGGAGATGGTAGAGCCGATGACGCCACGCAGCCAGCCCACATGCTCAGTTCCTCCTGGACGTCTGTCTTTTCCATTTTAGAGGGAACAGGCAGTGAGAGTGAGAAGTGGGTGGGGGCTGAGAAGCTGGATGGACTTTGCACTGCCGTTTCCCAACTCTGTGTCCTTTGGTCAGTTATTTAACCTCTTTGTTTCCTCGGCTATAAAAATGGGGATGCTTACCTGCTTGGCTAGGATAAAGATTAAAGGAGCTAAAGTTAGTAAGGACCCTAGCAGTAAATACATAGTTAATAAATGATAGCCTGTTGTGTGTAGGCACGTCTACTAAACAGGGCAATTCTTCAGTAAAGCAGCGGCTTTCATTTTGGTCCTCGGATTGTCTGGTGAAATCTCTTGGAGTGCTAGTTAAAAATTCAGGTTCCCCAGATCCCACCCCAAGATTCTGATTCAGTGGGTCTGGGGTAGGGGCAGGGAATCATCCCCAGCTAATCCTCATCTGCTTGGCATTTGGACACCACAGCCGAAAGGGTTAAGGAAGAGACGAACCACAGGAGCAGGGATGGTCAGAGGGTCCTCAGGAGCTGGAAAACGGGGGCCCAGTCTCCAAAGATGACATCCCACAGCATGGAAAACACTTGACAATGGGATCACAGGTCACAGTTCTCAACAAGAAAAAAAGGCAACCAGAAACATCAAACCAATAAGCTAGATGTCCACACACTCAAAATTAGTTTGAATTTTTAAACGGTTGCCCACACACAGATTCAATAAGGGAGACCAATCTGCCTGTCATTTTCTTAGACTCCCAGATCAGGTGCAGAAAGACAGTTTTGTTTTTTCGGTTTTAGAGGACTATTGTTAATACGTTGCATTTTAACTTCAGATTTGGGGGAAAAGAAAAATCATTGTTCCTGGGGAGGAGCTGTGTACTGAATGGTAATAAAATCAAGGGGATTTGTGATTTGCGGAATAAAACTGAGTCCAAGAATTGATGTCTGCTCAGAGGGTGGTGGTAAGAGGTTTTCACTTCCCATGATAAAATCCCCTGTCTTGAAGGTTTAACTCTGCGAGGAGAATGTTCCAGGAGGCAGGGTAAGTGACCAGCAAGCTCTTCCCGCCCCTCGGGAGCCTTCACGCTAGTGGCCCGGACAGCTGCCCCCCACCCCTGCCCCTGCATGGGCACCACCAACAGCCTTGGTTCCCCGGAGCCAGCTGAGACAGGCTGGATGTTTTAAAACATTTTACTACATTTTAAAGGAGAACAAAAAGAAAATAAACATAGAAAGAGCAAGGAGTATAACCACAGGACAAGGTGAAGAGCATTCCTCCTGGTGCACCCGAGGTCTACTGGTCCTCGGGACACCAGCTCACACCGTCCCTGGCGGGCCAGTCCTGTGCTTCGGCCTGAGACTTCACTGGTGGGACCCACAGTTACTGTCACTGCTACTCCAAGGCCACGTCCTTGACCTCTTGACCCTTCCTGGGTCCAGACCACAGAATCCAGGGACAGATTCCCTGCTGTTCTTTACCCAGGATCTTCTCTGCTGATTTTTACATCCGCTGAGCTGAGAGAGTTTCCAGCAAAGACATCGCTGTGCAGGTGAGACTCCTGCCTCTTTCCCATGCACTACTAGCTGTGGCATCCATAAATCAGGACCGATCACTTGTGGTGCCCTCACTGGTCCCTGGTGGCCTGCGTTTCCCACCTCTCTTCAGTAGGAAGCCCTGTTCCAGTCAGGTCAACCTGTTCTCAAAAGCCTTCACTAGCTCCTCATTGCCTCTAGAAAGGCCCTGGGTCCACCACCATTGGCCTCAAATCACCTTCCAAGTCTCTCTCCCCTTCCTCCCATCCCCACACCCTCCGCTGAAGCTTCCCCGCTGGTGAGAAGGGAAGACAGGGTGGAGAATACCTCACTTCATTCATAAAATGGTCATCAGTTTCCCACCGGTCCCATAGAACCTGGGGCAAGCGCTGGTGGGACACTGGCCTGGAGGTCGGGAGACCATGTCCTAGTCTGGTGCGTGAGGCCATGTTGCTTCAGGTCAGGAACAGGCTCTCTCTAGGCCAAAGTTTCTTCCTCTGTGAAACGCAGATGTTGGACGAGCCCATCCGTAGAGGCCTTAGCCCGCAGGTCTAAGCCTAGCCTGATGCCACAGTGACCTTTGAGACTCAGAAAAGCTGTGAAGGACTCGGGTGCTCAGAGGAGGCCTGACGTGAGGTGGGTCCCTCGCTTGTGTTGGTCATAGGAGTGCCTCCGGGGCCTTTCTCTGAGCCCAGGCTTCCCACGAGGGAGAAATGGGTCAACTCTGGTCAGTAGGAGCTCAAGGCGTGTGTACCCCACACCAGGCTCGGTGCTGGGCACTGGAGATCCAAGGACGGATGAGAGGCAGTCCCTGACCGTGAGGAGCTTGTGGACTCCTGGGAGAGAAACACTGTATAAAAGCACACGAGAGTCACACTGTGGATCATACTGAAATGGAGGGGTACGATGTTAGGGTCTCATTAACCTTGGAGCTGGGTCTTACAGGATGAGTCAGTTTGTCTACATGTGCTCTGGGGACTGGGAAGGCAGCAGGAAGCCATTGAAAGCTTTTTTTTTTTTTTTAATTTTATTTATTTTTGGCTGCATTGGGTCTTCGTTGCTGAGCAAGGCTCTCTCTAGTTGCAGTGAGCATGGGCTGCTCTTCCTTGTGATGCATGGGCTTCTCATTTCGGTGGCTTCTCTTGTTGTGAAGCATAGGCTCTAGGTGCGCGGGCTTCAGTTGTTGCAGCACATGGACTCAGTAGTTGTGGCTTGAGGGCTCTAGAGTGCAGGCTCAGTAGTTGTGGTGCATGGACTTAGTTGCTCCGTGGCATGTGGGATCTTCCCGGATCAGGGATAGAACCGGTGTCCCCTGCATTGGCAGGCGGATTGTTAACCACTGCGCCACCAGGGAAGTCCCCATTTGAGCCAGTAAGTGACACCATCAGATTTGCATTTGACAAAAATCATGGTGGTCACTGTGCAGCAGATGGAGGGGCAGAGGTGAGACTGGAAAAGGGGAGAGCCACGGCGAGCTCAGCAGTGGTCTAGGTGACACGTGGTGAGGGGGCGTCAATGTGAACATGGGCACAAAACAACTACAGACACCTTTACAAACATGAGCATCACCAAAAACAGCTTTATAGAATTTGTTCTGTAGACCCACGGGCATGTGACATACTTGTTTATGTTAATCAGTTGTTGTATTTTATCCCCTGGAACGTTCTCACTCATCTCCATTCTCCCCAAATCAGCTGTCTTCTCTCCTTCACTCAACCACTCCTCCCCCGACCCGCCCCGCCTGCCACCCCAAAGAACATAACACCCTCTCAGCCCCACTTCAAGCATGATCAGCCTCCTAGCAAAAGCCAAAGAACGTGTCTAAGTCACTGTTTCTCAGGGATGTGCTTTTGGGATTATGGGGAGGCCAGTTCTTTGTTGAGGGACTATCCCATGTGCTGCAGGACATTTAGTGTCCTGGTCTTTGGGGAACTAGATGGCTGTAGAAGCCCCTAGTAATTATGACAACCAATGTCCCCCTATACTTCCAATCTCCCCTTAGGGGGTCAGTACTTGACTGATGCCTGTTCATGCTGCCACACGTGGTCCTGTCTCCCAAACAGCTGCTATATGCAGATGTGTCCCTCGTCTGCCATCCCCTGAAAGATTCGCTCCAGAGACATCATTAATCATCCCAACCCCTCCAACCAGGTCGACTAAGAGGACAGAGTTCCCACCCAACCTACTTACATGCCTGAGATACCTTTATTCTACCCTCACATGTGGTTGAATTTAGCTGGACGTAGACTTCTAGGCTGGAAGTCATCTTCCTTTAGAAGGCTGAGGCATTATTTTCACTGTTTTTTAGCTTCTAGTATTGCTGTTGAGAAGTCTGATGCCACACCAGCCCCTTATCCTTTGTATGTGACCTTTTTCCATTACCTGCCCTCTAAAATTCTGTGATAAAGCGCCGTGTGTGTGTGAATGTGTGTGTGAATTTACCTTCACTGTGCAGGGCACTCTATGGGTCATTTTAATTTGAAAGTCATGTCCTTCAGTTATGGGAAGTTTTTACTTTACTATGTCTTTTAAAAAATTTTCCTCCTTTTCCCTGCCTGGATTTTGATTATTCAGATGTTGGACCTTCTGGTCTAATCTTCTAATGTTACTATTTACCTCTGGTTTTCAATCAAATTCTCTGTCTCTCTGTCTCTGTCTGAATATATATCTATATCTATCTTTTCTTTAACTTTCTGAGTGATATCCTAAATATCCTAAACATACTTTCTAAATTTTCCATTGAATTTAAAATTTTTGCTATCAAGTTTTTAACTGTCAAAAGTTCTTTTTTTTTATAAATTTATTCATTTATTTATTTATTTTATTGGCTGTGTTGGGTCTTCATTGCTGCACACAGGCTTTCTCTAGTTGCTATGAGCAGGGGCTACTCTTTGTTGTGGTACGTGGGTTTCTCATTGCGGTGGCCTTTCTTGTTGCAGAGCACGGGCTCTAGGCACACAGGCTTTAGTAGTTGCGGCACATGGGCCCAATAGTTGTGGCTCACGGGCTCTAGAGCACAGGCTCAATAGTTTTGGCACACAGGCTTAGTTGCTCCGCAGCATGTGATATCTTCCTGGGGCAGGGCTCGAACGCGTGTCCCCTGCATTGGCAGGCGAATTCTTACCCACTGAGCCACCTAAGAAGTCCAAAAGTTCTTTTTTAATACTCTTTTTTGTTTTTTAGCTTTCTACTCCTATTTCACAGATGCAATATCTTCTCTTATCACCCCAAAAATAGTATTTATACGTTTTGCTGATATTTTCTCATGCTCATTTACTCTCTTTTCTCCAAGTTTCCTTTCTCTGTTTACATATTTTATCCCATCTTTCATTTAGAGACTTTCTTCAGAAGGTAGACAACACTTGGCTGTTCATTCTTATTTGGGAATGAGTCACTTTAGTATTAATTAGAAGCCCTAGTCAGTGCACGAGGCATACTCATAGTTTCCAGCCTTCTCTGTAGAGGGATTGGGCAGATACTCAGCCATGTTTTGTTCGGAGACCCCCAATGTGGATGTCTGTAGGTATTTTCTCTTGGGCTGGCCAGTTTTTCCCAAGAAGAATCTTTTAGCCATACTTATATTTGGAGGTACAAGCCTGACTCACAGTCAAGTGTGTGGGCTTTCATTTAATCTTCACTTTCAGAATAGTGTGTCACCCATCCCTTAGTTATCATTGATATCCCCCAATCCAGAGCCTTTTCAATTCAGCTTCTGCAGAGTAAACTTCCTATCTTCTACCACTGTCTAATCTGCTCTTATTTCCATCCAGGGTGATTTTCATTTCATACATTATAGTTGTCATCTCTGGAAGTTCAATTGGGGTCTTTTTTACATCTTCCACTTAATGCTTAACATAGTCAATTTTTCCTCTAGTTTTTTAAAAATACAGACTAGATTTATCATAGCATTTTTGTAATTTATGTAGTTTTTTAATTAAAAGATTTTTTTTAATTAAAAGATTTTTTAACAGCAGTTTTAGACTTATAGAAAAATCAAGCAGAAGGTCCACAGAGTTTCCATATACCCTCCTCTCTCTCTTCCCCTCCCTCCCCCACACATAGCTTCCCTATTATTAATTAACATCTTGCCTTGTGTGGAACACTTGTTACAATTGATAAGTCAATATTGATAGATTATTATCATTATTAACTAAAGTTCATAGTTTACATTAGGGTTCACTCTTTGTGTTATACATTCTACGGGTTTTGACAAACGACTTGCCGGATCCTATGGTAAGAGTATGTTCAGCTCTGTAATAAACTGCCAAACTATCTTCTAGAGTGGCTGTACCATTCTGTCATCTGCAATGAATAGGAGTTCCTGTTGCTCCACAGCCTCATTAGCATTTGGTGTTGTCAGTCTTTTGGATTTTAGCCATTCTAATAGTATAATAGCTTTTTAAATGTTCCTGTCTACCAATTCTATCACCTATGTCGGTTCTCCACCTAATGATGTCCCACAGCTGGTAAGAGCAGGAACACTTCCTGGCTCTGTGGAACACTGGGGATTGTTCCCTCTAGTCCTTTAGGGTGGTTCTTTCTCCAACCGCGAGTAGTTTCCTCTACATTTATGTGCTGGTCAGGGCTCAGCTGAAGGTGAGCAGGAGACCCTCTGCAGATCTCTGGAGTTCCCTCCCTATGTAGCCCCCTGCTCTCTAGTCCCTGCCCTGCACTCTCCCAGATGCCCAGCTCCATCTCCAAAACTCAGCTCCCCTTGGCTTCCTCCTCCTTATCTCAGAAACCTTGCAAACCCTCTCTAGCCAATCAGAGAACTCAGTTCCTTGGTTTCCCATCTCTCAAGAATCACTACGTTTCACTGCCTGACACCCAATGTCTTTCATATATTTTGTCTGGTTTCAAGTTTTTTCAGGCAAGAGGGTAAGAATGGCTGGAAGTGAAAACCTAAAGATTTCTTTTGAATTTAAAAAAAAATCTTTATTCCTGCCATGTTCAGCATAGGTAGATTCCCAGCAAAGGTCACGATAGAAATAAAATCCACTGAGCACGACTCTTTAGCTTGTGATCAAGTTCAGCTTTGATGCAGCCACCCGGGAGGCCCATGTCATCTACCCACCTCTGCCCCAAGAATGGGACCTGCAAAGATGGGAACCCGTGAATCAGCAGTGGAGGCTGTGCCTGATTTCACCCAAAGGCCAGAGGCTAGTATCTGTCTTGGAAAATGTAGCAAAGGGATGGAGGTGAGGAGCAATGAAACTATCAGAGGAAGAGATCCTAACAGCAATGCTGGTTTTCTAATTTAAAAGCTTCCTCTAACTGGTTGTTCTTCCATCTCTTTAAAACACTGGAGGGAGGGGCATTGCTAATGAGGGAATCTATTTTGGCAATTTGAGGAAGATCAAATGAACCCAATGGCTCCCTTGTTCTTTATCTCTCACCTCCAGTGGCCTTAGGGTGCCACACCTCTGGGTTATCTTGCCCCCCAGGCGCTGGGAGGGCTGGGCCAGCTGGTTACTCACATACCTAGAGATTAGCCTCTGAGTGCCAGCACTTCAAAAATGTTACCTTCTTGATTGAACTATTTCTAAAATTCACTGCATACTTTTCTGCTTTAGTAAGAGTAATAAAATGACAATACCAATAATTTTACTAATATTAACACAATGAGTTTGGTACAGTTTTAAGTGCTTTACGTATGTTAATTAACTAAATCCTCGTAACACCCCTGTGAGGTATGTACAATGTTATCACCGTTTTGCAGATGAGGAAACACACACAGGAGACTCAGTATTTGTCCGAGGCACACAGATCACCAAGCACAATTGTATCTGTTCTTGGTAGCTCAGTGATGTTGCCCAGATCATCTCATATTGGACTGTAGCCATGAATGTAGACACACATATGGAAGGTCTAGGAGTTTGAGAACTGACCTGGGGTTGCCCAAATTAGGTTCCTAGGGGGCTCAGGGAGGACCCTGTATTGGCAGCCTTTGCTCTACATGGGGCCCTGCAGAGAAACAAGCCATGGGGGTGTCCCTAGGAAATGAAGGTCAGGGGACCATAATGGGGACGGGGGAAGGGGGGAACTGGAAACAACATGGTGGGGAAAGCAGGGCAAGGAGGTGGAGGGTATTGAGACCCACAGATGGCGGCCATGGTGGGCTTGCCCTGCGTATGCGGTGGCGTGATCACTGTTGATTGTTCGGTGGGTTAGGTGGGGGTCTGATGACCTGGGTTCACCTGTATGGACTGGGTAAGACTGACAGCTACCAAACCTCTCCACAAACTAGTTCCCACATCAATAAAATGAGAAAAAATACTTAACATTTAGGGAGGATTGACGTGGATTGACCCAGCTATGTACATAAAGCACTTAATAGAATGCCTGAAATGTAGTAATAACTCAGTAAATGGTCTTAGCTGTTTTTAATAATGAAGGTCTGGAGCGAGGCCGAGATGAACAGTTGCCTTTGGTTACATAATACACCCTGTCCATGACTTTGACTGTAGCCTTGGAGCCACAAGGGGCAAGTTTCTCTGGAGGGAGCTTGTTCTCTGAATGGCAAGTGGCTGGGCTGGTGCTCTGTCCAGCAAGCTTCCAGCCCACGTTGCCACCCTACTGGGCAGCCTTTCTGAGCACAGCCCCTTCCATTCTGGCTCCCTGGGCCTCGGCTCTGGGCAGTCATATGACTGGTTCTCACTGCGCTCAGCTCGCTCTAGCAGGGATCAGGCAGCCTGCACGGTGAAGGACTCCTATGTCAGCAGCTCTGCAAGCCAGCAGGTCAGAGGGGAGGCCAGAGGTCTCATGCTGGAGGCTCCTAGAGGCCCAGCAGCAGACAAGCCCAGACAGAGACGTCAGACCTGGCAGCACATAGCTTAGCCCCGTGGAATTCAGACGGTAGTGGCTGCAACCGGTGCCCGACTCCTTTCTCCTGTAGCTCAGCTGTGCACCATGCCCAGTGTGGACTGGGAGACTCCACCTCCTAGAAACCCCACCTTCTCTAAAGAAGACCACCGGGTGAGCCAGCACTGCTGAAACTGGCCCACGGTCCCCAAGGAAGCAGCCTGTTCCTCAGCACAGAAATCGGGGAGGGTATAGTTGGAAGGGGTGAGGTGGGGAGTCAGGGAGCAGAACTCAGGACCTCAGGGCCCAGGGTCCAGAGGGACGCCTCAAAGAAATTTTCTTAGTGAATAATCTGGAGGAGAGATTTTTTTTTAAAAAAAAGAAATTATAGTATTTCTAAATAGTGTATCTATTACTGAAGGGAGAACTGATACCCCAGGGATCGTCTACATTTTTGTTTAACATCAAAAGCCATTTTGAAAATGAAGTCCCTTGTGGATGCCCAGTATGTAAAGCAGCTGGAAGGACGGCAGCTGTGCTGCCGCTGATCTGGGGCCTGGAGCCCTCAGGTGCTGATCCCTCCCTGGGGATCCCCCCAAGGACCACGCTTCGAAACCCGTGTAAAATCAGAGGAAGATGAACTGCGGCACCGCCAGGAGAAGCAGAGCCGCGTAATAGCCCGTGTCCCACCACGTCTCCCACCCCACAGCGTAAAGGTTCAATTCTCAGAAGAATGACCTGCTCCCCCTGTGAATTCCCACTGATTTTGGACTGGGGCATCCAAATGAACGAGCGTTTTAAAAAGTGATGATTGAATCAATGAGATGAGAAGATGCATACCTCGCTTTTCCGTATTTGTTTAACTACCACCCAGTGTAACCACTAAAACCTTGCCGGTCCCTCAGAAGTCCCGCCAGAGCCCTGCCTTACCTCACTCTGCCTCCTCCCCAAGGGTGCTGCTTTCCTGACCTTTGTAACAGTTTTTTCCCTTTTTCCTTGTGGTTTTATCACGTGTGTATGTACCTCTAGGTGCTGCCGTTTAGTTTTGCCTGCTTTTGAACTTGTTAGAAGTGAATTTATAATTTCATTCTTTTAGAACATGTTTCTTTTGTTCAACAGGATGTTTGTAGGATTCAACTATGTTATTGAACAGAAGTTTTTCTTTGCAGGGGACTTTGAATATGTCACGTTCATGTCTTTGGACAAGTCAGTTACCTTTTTAGAGCCTCAGCTGTCTCATCACACACTATGGTTCAGACATGGTTTCCAGAGCTTCCTCCAAATTCCTGTCTTATTGGAGAAGAGATAAGATAAATATAATATGGGGGTCATAAATCACTAATGGGATGAAAGAAAAGAGAAGTAAACAAGTTTCTATGAGGAAAAACCACCTCTCAGTGAATAGAGACGTGAACATATCTTGGCGAACAAGGTGATTTCAAAAGGAGAGAGAGATTTTCCCATATAATTGAAAATTTTGGTTTTAAAATTCCAGAAGTGACTTTCTCATTTCAGCAGGTCAGGAGGACCCTTAATAACAGACCCTTAAGTAGACAGCCCTGATGGATAATAACACCTCATCTCTCATCTTCCACCACATTCCTTTTTTTTTTTTTGGCCCACCCTGAGTGGCATGCAGGATCACAGTTCCCCCACCAGGGATCAAACCCGCACCCCCTGCAGTGGAAGCGCAGTCTTAACCACTGGACTGCCAGGGAAGTCCCCCTTTCTGTTATTAAGCTGCCATATAAAACCGGTGAAAATCACAGACAGAAATCACCAACACAATTTGTTGATTCTCTAACAGTCCCCTGAATTTTGTAGAACTGGAATTTGGCTGTAATGATCGCTTTTTACCCTCCACGTTCTGTCTACCCAAGCCTGAGTGCCCCCAGCTTTTCTTTTCTGTTGAGCACGACCCCAGTCCCTCCTGCCTGTACACCCCAGCCCTCCTTTTCCCTGTGCATTCAGTCCGGGCGATAGTGAGCTGCTTGTAGTTGTCACAGACCTTTGTTGGATTTGCTGGGAAAACATCATGAATGCACAGAAGGCCCAGACCTCCCCTAGATCACATCCTGAGGTCCAGCAGCCTCCCTGATGTCCCCACTGAATTCTCCCAGGGTTAACTCGCAATCCCTGGGACCCAATATGATCTAACAGTGTATAGATTGTAAAAGAATCACAACAGTTTTTCTGCTGAGCTTGGAGTATGTTTCGGGTAGCAGGAGGTTAAGGGGGTGTGTACACTGGTTTCACTTAGACTCATCTCACTGAAGCCAGCATAGACATGATGAATTAAAACTTTTTCCTAGAGCAGCACTGTCCAATAGACCCTTTTGCAATGATAGCTATCCTCTCTAGCTACTCTGTGCCATTTAACACTTGATTAGCCACCTAGCTCAGTAGCCACTTGCTGTAATTAAGAAACTGCTTCTTTAATTAATTTTCATTCAAATAGCCACATGTGGCTAGTGGTTCTGTTATTAGACAGCACGGCAATAGGGCAGGTCTTCTCGGTATTACCTCCTCTGGGCACATATTGAACTTGCGTGTTTTCAATGCAAAACAAACAAAACAAGTGCCTCTCACTGGCATTTGTCTCATCTGCATTTGCTTATGCAGCCTGGCTTCTGCTCTGCCAGCACACAGGAATAGCAGAGATAAGGCCATACATGCTCTCAGTATTGCCAAATCAGTGATCCGACATGGGGTTACCCCCTAGCTTCTCGTCTCTCTTACCCCCTAGCTTCATTCCTTCATGCAGGATGATTTTACTGCATGTCTGTGTGCCAAGATTTGGGGTGATGATAAGAAAAAGGACACTGTCCCAGTTCCTATGTTCCATGTTATTGGTACTTATTTTATAAATTGGTGACGTTCAGACTAATGGGACCACAACTCAGAAATATGTTTTACCTTGCAACCTAGTACACATGTATGTACGTAGGTATATTCATAACAAAAGTTTCAGGGAAAGATTTTTACCTAAGTTATATGCACAAACAGCATATACTCATACAAGGCACAGTATTAATTGTAGACTTGACTGAAAATTCATAGGAGGAGGTATTTATATCGCTGCAAATGTGGAGACATATCCAAATAATATCTAGGACACACAGTTAAATCTGAATTTCAGATACACATGCCCCAAATATTTGTTTCAAAGTCTTGCAACACTAACAGCAATGCTGACAACTTCAAGTTGAACATCAGATGATCTGTCCTTGGCCTTTCCCCGACTGGGGGCTTCCTCGTGGTCTGTGTCACCTCTGTGGTCTCCAGCTCCCACATCCCGTGCCCGCCACTGTTCCCTGCCCCCACCCTTGGCTCTCCTGCAGGTCACATTACACATCCAAAACCATCCTGGCTCCAAGCACAACAAAAGGGCCCTTCATTCACCCAGATCTACTCTCCTATGAAGGCAGTTCTCCCCACTGACATAAATATCATATGATAACACTCTTAAAATGGGCCGCTATGGTGACAACAAGGCCTTGTCTTCTACTCAAGGTGGTTACAGGCTCTCTTGCCGGCTGTGGTGTTTGCGGTGGAGGAGTTGTCCTGGCCTGAACTATGCATGCTTTCAGCACAGGTGTATTGCATCCCTATCATGTCATAGGCCCTGGATATACAACGATCAATAAGATGAGATGGGGGGCATTGAGTGTTGGGTGAGATCTCAGTGCAGGCAGCCACAGGACACGCAGCGGGGGCAGTGGGGGGGTGGGGATAGATAGCGAGCCATGAAATCCCACAGCAAGGGTCCATTTCAGAGGGTTTCATGGAGCAGGTGTCATTTCAGCTAGTCCAGGGATAAATGAGAGCTCACAGGTCAAGAAAAGGGACGGAGTTTCTAGGCAGAGAAAGCATAGGTTCAGGGAATGATAACAAGTAGGTACAGGAGAAGATGTGCAGGATAGGCCAGTGAGATGGGCTGGTCCTGTGGGCTTGGGGCACCTCTTTTGGGTTTACACCCTGCTTGCAGCAGAAAGCGCTCACCTCCATGTGTTCAAACAGGAGAAGGGTCTGTAAAGGTACTCATTTCCTATCGCCGTGTGCTAAATTATCACAAACTTAGCACATTAAGACGACACACATTATGATCTCACAGTTTCCGAGGGTCAGCAATCAGAGCACAGCTTAGCTGGGTGCTCTGCCTCAGGGTGTCTGACAAGGCTGCAGTCCAGTCAGGGTGGCCAGGGCCAAGGTCTCTTCTGGGGCAGGACTGGGGAGGAATCCAAGCTCACATTGCTGGTAGAATTCAGCTCCTCGCAGGGTGTTGGACTGAGGCCAGTCAAGATGCAGGTGTAGAACCAGGAGAACCAGGAGAGTGTGGTGTCCCAGGAACCAAGGGGGTGGGAGGGGGTTGGCAGCGTCAGAGTTTGGCGTGGATTAGAGAATGGACATAGCACATCACTGTGACTGCAGAGGGAGGTACAGGGACCAAAGGGGGACCAAGCCCTATTGTAGGGGGCTGAAGGGTAAATGGGAGGTGAGGACCGCCAAGTGCAGATGCTTTCTTTAAAGAAAAGGCAGTAAGGCTTAGTAGGCAAGAGCATGGGCTTGGAGCGCTGGCTCCACAGCTTACATGCTGGGTGGCCCCTAGGCAAACCACAACCTCTCTGAGCCTTGTTTCTTCAGGGCTACCCAGGCCCAGAGGAACCAGGATAATAGCAGCCACCTCAGAAGCATGTCTTGAGACTTAAGTGAACTGTTGCAAGTAACAGCACGTTGAGAAGCAGCTCAGAACCTAACTTTGGGCTTCTGCCCCTGCTCCCATCAGCGTATTCTCCCCAAATCGCTTTTGAAAAATATCTTGCTCCCCAGCTCAAATGTCCTCCCTGGATGTGGGATAACATTCAAATACCCCCCCACCCCCACCCCCACCCCCACCGTGTGGGTTGGCTTCTTTTTATTTCCGTGTCGCCACCAAGTGCCTCTCACACCCTTGAATAGGCCAAGCTCCTGCAAGCCTCAGGGCCCGTCCATGTGGGGTCTCTCCCCTGCCTGGGACCCTCTGCCCACCCACCTCACCTGGCTGTCTCCTCCACCCTTCAGGTAAGTGATGCCTTGTTTACTCCCAACCTCTGGGGCTGTCCTGTCTCAAAAGACAGGGCTGTACATTCCTGCGTTTGCTCTGTGGTGGGAAACAGGGCTAGGAGGGAAAATAACCTAAATCACTCTCCAGGTGTGCAGCTATTTGCATCTCCACAGTCTAAGGGGCTAAGAAAAACTAGGTCTAGCCACTAGAAACTTGGTGGCATGCAGGTGCAGCTTTCAAGAGAACTGGAGAGTGGTGACGTGTGTAGATGGTGCAGGCACACGAGGACACCTAAAGGGAGCTCATTGAACCTCAAGGCAATTCTGTGCAGGGCGTGTGGGGGTGGGGAGTGTTTACAGATGACGACGCTGTAGACATGCAAAGGGGCTTGGCCCCAGGCTTGCAGCTGTGATGGGCAGGTGTGGGCTGAGACTGGGCCCCAGCAGACCCTGATTCCAAAGCCACATTCTCCGCCACCCCCACCAGTCTGCCTCCCGCCTTTAGCGCTGGGCCCCTGCTGCTGGGGGCTCCACTTCCAGGCTACTCATCCTCACCTCCCTCAAACACGGCCTTTGGGAGCCTTGGCCCATGCCGAGGGGGGCTGGGAAGACAGAGAGTTTTCTAGAAACTTGAGGAAGCACAGCCTGCGATGGCTGATGGGACCCTCAGCGACACGTCCCAGCCCAGTGCTCTTCACGCCGGGGCAGAGGTCTCTGGAGGAAAGCAAACGTGAGTCAGAGGACAGAGACAAACAGGTCCCATCTGCATATTGGCTGCCTGGGCACCAAAGTGATGGTGCAGTGACTAATTCTCGAAAGCTGACAACCTAAAATCTTTTAGAATAACGCTCAGTTGACAGTTTCATTAGCCCGAAGACACTCCTCCCCCCCCACACTTGCATGGGCTGTGGGATTGGAGTGTGTAGGGTAGCTCTCTTCAAGCCCAGTGTTTCCCAAACCACCTTGACGTCAAGAATCGCCTGGGGTACTTGTTTCAATGACAAATTCCAACCTGAGTCCCAGGCCAGGTCTCCAGAGCCAGAACCCTTAAGGGAAGAGGCAGGGAAGCTGGATGTTTCACAAAGTTTCCAAGAGATTTTTATCACCAGGAGGGTTTGGAAACCATCTGGACCAACCCCTTTATTTTACAAGCCACGTTCTCGCCATCCAGAGAGGCCCCGTGGCTGCCCAAAGTCACACAGCAAGTTATGAACAGGGTGAACCGTGAACCCCCAGCACTGCGTCCTGCCACATGCAGAAGGAAGGCTGGAAAGAAATCCCAGTTCTCGAGTACCTGCCACGAATCGAGCTCTGGGCTGGACAAGTCAGCGGTAAAAGCAAAGAGGACCTCCTGGGGCCGGGTTCCGTGCTGGGCGCTTGCCTGCGTGTGCTGTTGTTCAGTCCTTATGGCAGTGCCCTGCTGGGACCCGTGGCCTCCTCGTGTAAGGGATGAGGAAGCAGGCACACAGGAGGCGAGTGCTGCCCAGGGACCCAGAGTTAGTAAGAGGCAGAGTCACGATTCCAAGCTGGCTCTGGGAGAAACTCAGCACCGTATTGGCTCTCAGAGTCACTTTATCAGTCTTATTTCATCTAATTCTCACCAAAAGCTTGTGATGTAATCAGTTTCTCTTTGAAAGGTGAAGACATCGAACAAAGGTCAGGACGGTGAGGCAAGGTGCTTAAGACCAAGCAGCGGTAAACCTTGACGGCAGGATCCAGCCCAGCTCTGTCTTACACCAAAGCCCACACGATCCTCAGAAACTGGGGGTTTCAGAAGCGCCTCCTGCGGCTCAGCACCGCCACCACGGTCCCCCCTGCACCTTCATCCTCTCCTGGGAGGCCTCTAGTCACCAGTCCCTCTCTCACCCCTGTGCTGCCTGCTCCTCCACTTCCGCTTGTCCCCAAGTCCTCTTCTTCTTCTTTTTTTTTTTTATAAATTTATTTATTTATTTATTGGCTGTGTTGGGTCTTCATTGCAGTGCACGGGCTTTCTCTAGTTGCGGAGAGTGGGGGCTACTCTTCGTTGTGGCGCACAGGCTTCTCATTGTGGTGGCTTCTCTTGCTGCACAGCCCATGGGCTGTGGCTCACGGACTCTAGAGCGCAGGCTCAGTAGTTGTGGCCCATGGGCTTAGTAGCTCCGCGGCACAGGAGGTCTTCCCAGACCAGAGCTCAAACCCGTGTCCCCTGCATTGGCAGGTGGATTCTTAACCACTGAACCACCAGGGAAGCCCCCCGAGTCCTCTTCTGATCCCCATCTGCTCTGAGGTCCTAGAGCAAGGCTTGGCACACTTTCTGCAGAGGGCCAGATGGTAAACAGTTAAGGTGTTTCCAACACTGTTGCAGCAACTCGGCTCTGCCAACAATGGGACGCAGAAGGAGCCACAGACAGTATGTGAACAGATGAGCGGGGCTCCATTTGAGTCGATCCTGTTGGCTGGAGGTTGCCCACCCCCGTTCTGGAAGAGTGCTGGGGCTGCGTGTTGGAGCAGATTCACGGTTATTTCTGCTTGGTATGGAGAGAAAATGTGTCTGAGTGAGAAGAGCCCCCATGTGTCTGGCCATCGAGAGCCTCATGCCTGAAAAGTGAGGGGCGTGTTGAGGCCTCAAGGTCTGTCACTTGCCCACTCATCCATCCATTCATTCATTCATTCACCATAGAAGGTCTTTTGAACACTTGGCATGTGGTGTAGACATTGTGCTGATTCTTGGCAAAATAGGCGGATAAGTCCCTGCCCTCCCAGGACATATAGCTAATGGAACGTGGGGCTCCCCATGTGAGGAATGATGGCCAGGAGTGTAAAGTGTAAAGCAGGGACATGATTTGGGAGCCAGGGGAGACTTCTCGGAAGAAGTGACATTTAAGCTGAGACTTGAAGTATGGCTGGGAGTTACCCCAGTGAGGGCAGGGGCTAATCAGGGTGAAATCAACACAGGGAAAGGCACCTCAAGTGACAGGTTCTGAGGCCATTTGTAGAGCGTGTGTGCACTGATGAGTTGACCCTTTAGGAGGATGTGATTCTTTTAGACAACAGGAGCATCTGAGTCTCCCGCAAGCAGATGGACCTGACTGTTTTTTGATCTTGTTCCATGATCCATACGGTGCAGCCTCCGTACTGGGAGAAAGAGGGGGTGTGGCTGATGTTTTATGTGAGTTGGTGAGTCAACACAGATGTGGACACAGCCACGCAAAATTTCCATTTGTTTCTACAGTTTAACCCTTCAGCCAAATATCTCCCATCATTCCAAAATATCCAGATCACAGACTGTTAGATGGAATGTTATTTTTAAGGCAAATGCTTAAAAACTTATTTGCAAAGTAATCATTATTTAAAATAGAAAATGATTTATTGCCTTTTTACAAAAAAGTTGAAAAATCTTGCCTAGTAATTCCTTGCTCCCTGGGTCCAAAAGATTCAATGCAGCTTTTTAAGGAATCTGAAAGAAATACCAACTACCCAAGTAAGTTAAACTGATACTTGATTCAGAAACTGAAATTATTTTTATTTTTTAATATACTTCCCAGAACGTGTGTAGTCTTGTTTGTGTCTGTGTGTGCTGTTGACTGGGCTCTGAGCACAGGAGCTATTGGATGGTATTTTTCACTTTATGTGGATAGCATCTTTCCCCAGCAGGGCTGTCACTGCTGTGTAACAGAAGCCGTGTGCCCCAGGCGGGGGCTTACTACATGTTTGGGGATGAGGACAAAGATGATAAAAAGTGTTTGGGGCAATGCCGACAGCACAGCATAAATGAAGATAATGCAGCGCCCGCCTCCTGCTTGTACCCATGCTCCAGGCTCCCTGCTGGTCATGCAAGATCCCCTGGAAGGATGCTCTTGGCAAGTGCCCCCTAGGCTGCTGGCCGTTCACATGGCCGCCCCTGAGCCCTGAATCGCACACTCCAGGAACTGAAGAGACAGCTGAGGGCGTCCTGTTCCCAGCACATAAGAGTCTCCGGGGAAGCAGAGCTTTACCAGTAAGGAGAATGGCTGAAAGTCAGTGCCTGGAGCAGCTTGGTGTGGAGTTTGCAAACAATCTCACATGCAGCAGCTTTCAGGAAGGTCCTTGAAAGCCAGCCATTTCTAGTGTGAGGGTTGGAGAGGGTGGGCACCGAGGCGGGGGCGGGGGGAGGCCTGCCGGTGTGGGACGGGGGCGGAGAAGGCACAGCCTGTAGCCTAGAATGACGGGGACCTCGGAGGAGAGACTCAGCGTCCTGCGGTGAGGAGGGGGGCAGCTTGCCTTGAAGGAGCTGAACCCCGGTGTGGAGGCTGGGGGACCCTGGATTGCAACCTCAGTGTCTCCTGCGGTTCTGTGGGCATGACTGGTTTCCTGGTTTCCTGAGCTGAAAAGTGTCTCATTCTCAACACCTGGCAGCAGGGGGCCCAAGTCAGTGAGGCAGGCAGATAGGGGTCCCTCAGCCCTCAAGTGTTTGTTTCTCCCCCAGTTACAGGCTTCTAGTGTCCAGGAGCTTTTGTTCATGACTTATTTACCAAACTTGGTACGGAAGCCCGGCCAGAGCACATACCCACTATCAGGACGGCACACAGGTCCATCCTGAGGCCCAGTTCTGGTCCCGTGTGGTGGCTGCAGGGACGGCTTTGCTGAGACAGTCCTCGGGCTGCTCGCGGGCCCACAGGAGAGTGGCGTGATCGGTGACCGATGACTGCTGCGAGTGGGCCTCAGCCTCACCGCCTCTGTGGCTCTCTCGTGTTCCTCCGCTCCCTGGACGCCTGTGTGCGGTGCTGCGGGTCTTCGTCAGATATTGAATGAAACTGAATCCACCTACATCTCCTCTCCTCTGGAGTGGCTAGTACATCCACACTTCCTTCGATGGCTCTGCGCGTAATAAGGGACAGTTGCCCATCGAGTTATCCCAGGAAATCCTGTTGTTTGGGCAGAGCAAGAAGGAGGGGGTAGAGGGCTTCCTATATTCAGCAGCTGAGGGTGGCGTTTCCACTGTGGGCTGAGCGGTGTGCCGCTGGCTCAGCGTGGCGCCCTGGGGCTGGGGGTGGAATGGAGGCCGTCTCTCTGCCAAGACGCCTCCCTGCTCAGGGGAGTGAGAGAAGTTCTGCTGCAGGTCAGAAGCCTGCTTCCCGGTGGCCAGGGGATTGCCTGAGAACATCCTCATCCAGAGGCCCTCTCGCTCAGCCGTTCACAGAAGTCTCCACCCCAGGCTGCCAGTCCTGATGGGTACCCCTTCTCCCCACTCTTGATTCCCTCTGGGGATGCTAACAGCATCGACTGGGCCCGTAAGCGCTTCTCTTCACACCCGTGGACACTGCCAGCGGACTTGAAGCACTTTCTAAAAATAAGCTGCTTGCCCTGGGTCCTGCTGGATTCTTGCAGTTCCAGAAGAAGCAAATAAAGAATGCGGGTCTTCTGGCTTGAAATCTACCAGCCTGTCTCCTCTCCCTTCAGCCAGGCCCACCCTAAGCCTGCTGGGCAGGTCTGGTTTTCCTGGCCTCAACACATGCATGCATCCTCTAGATAAGAATTTCCAGAGAACCTGACTAGCGAGAGTTTAATTACTGCTAACTTGGGGAAGTCATGATGTATGTTTCCTTGCAACTGGTTCCTAAGAACTCAGAATTTGCCACTTCATGCACTTTTTTTTTTTTAAGTGTACAATTTGGTATTTTGTTTTCTTATTAGTAATGCATACATGGCAATCCCAATCTCCCAGTTCATCCCAACCCAACTCCCCACCCCCACCCCTCCAAATTTCCCCTCTTGGTGTCCATATGTCTGTTCTCTGCATCTCACTTCATGCACTTTTAACAATTAAATAAATGGTTTGGAACCCCGGATAAAGTTGAAATTGCAAATCACATAGATCTTTGAAGGCCATTCTGGAAACAAAAGCAGGAGTTTTTTTGGTTTGGTTTTGTTTTCTGCGCTTTGAAAAATGAATTTCATGAATAATTTACCTGCGGAAACATTCCTGATCTATTCATACACATGCTGATACTCATGTCCATGCCTGAGCGGACACACACGCTTACATACGCACCCACACCCACACACAGACACACACACCCCCCCTCAACTTCTCTTCTGGTTTCTGAACTTCTGCCATGGTTGATTTGTAAAGATTTGAATATCCCGCAACACGTGGCTCAGAAACACACAAGTGTTAGCTGCTACTTCTCATTAACATATTTTTGTTTTTCTAGACTTCCTCCCATTACATCAAGTATATGTCATGAGTACCGTCAGTTACAAATTCACAGGGGCCTGAAAGCTTCCCCAGGTGTGTATCCCCTCTTTGGAGTTCTGCATGCAGTGCGACGTGGCAGACGGAGCAACCGCCTTTATCTGGACAGGGTGATGAGCTGCGTGACCCTGGGCAAAGACTTGCTCTCTGGAGATGAGGTTTCCTGATTAATGAAAACAGCAGGTGTGAGGATCCCTGCTTCACAGTGTTGTGTTTAGGATTAAATTAGATGATGTACATAAAACAGTGCCACCTCCCTGGCCCAGAGGGTACTCAGGAAAGGGTCATCAATAGGAGAATCTATTGTGGAGTAAGAAGGAGGCTTAGAGCTCACGGCCAATCCCCCCCAGAGCTACTCTGGTCCTCTTAACACCCCACCCTGAGCACCAACACCGTGGCCCAGCCAGTAGCAAGCCCTCAGGGAAAGACTGTGAGACCCAATTGGTTGTGCAGCCCAGGCTTGACCAGCCCTAGGAACGAGGAAGGAATTTACTTCTACAGGAGTGAGCCCATTTTATTGCCAGACATGTCAAGTCGTCGGAAAGCACTTCTGGAGAGATTGGACTGGAGCAGCCTAGGGATGGGTTGGGCCAAGGGCCGCTGTCTTGGGAGGGAAATGACCCACAGAACCACAGGGGAGGCCTTGTGTTTGTAGCCAGGATCAAGAAGGGGCCATGATGCACCTACTGCCATCCTTCACTTGCTGCTGTGTGCTGCCCACAACCTCACTCGCAAGTGCAGATTGAGGTCATGGAACATATTCTCCTCTTCCCCTGGGTGCTATGAACTGGGCAGTACCGTGGGTCAAAGCCACAGTCCCCGCCTCTTCATGTTGCTTCCGGGCGGCAACTACACGGATTCAAATGTGAACGTCACATATACACATTTCTAGAAGTCTCGTATCGGAAGCCTCAGATCTCAGCTGCTCATGTGAATGGGCATTCGTGTCTGGTTATGGTGAGTTTGTGTCACTATCTGATGGCTTACTGGAAACCTGCTTATTCTATGTGGGAGAAAAAGAAGAAATGACACTTTGGTGTTGTCTTAGAAACCATGGCTGGGACTTCTCCCCATAAGAACACACATGAGTCATCTCAGAGAGCCTGTTGTTGCACAAGGTAGTCGTGGGGAGGACATGTGATGTGGGAAAGTTGTGGAGCTCGGGTTCTAAGCCGGGTTCATCTTTGAAATGCCTGAGGAATCTTAGGGCAATCACTTGTCTTCTCTGAGTACTGCTTCCCTCACATGTAATGTAGGGGGGTGGGGTCAATAGAATGCTATGTAAGATTTTTTTCAGCTCTGACATTTTGTAATCAGAGCGCAAACGCAAAGCTCACAGATCTGCGGGACCTTTATCTGTCCACATCGTCATCTTTTTCCTTCAGAGCCACTAGGACATTCTGCAAACAGGACTCCCTGTCTCCTCCTAGGCCAGTCCCTTCTCAGTGGTCCTTAAGTCACTGGCTACCTGAGCGGTGCTTCTGAAATACACAGCGGATGCCTTTTCCCCCTATGTAAAAAATTCCACTGAGAACCATTCACCGCTTTTCCTCGTATCCACAGGTTGCATTTTTCTGTTTCTTCACATGTCTGTTGCTTTTCTATCATGCACTCGACTTTGTGAATGATTCCTTGTAGGGAGCCTGAATTTTCTTGTCTTCCTTGAGAGGGTACTGAGTTTTGTTCTCTAAACAAAAGGGGACAGTGAGCGCCGCTCCCCAGGCTCGTGTTTGGCAGGCAGGGCACCAGCAGCACCGCAGCTTGCCCACCTCTTAGAGTCTCGCCTCCTGTGCTTTTGCTCTTTTCATCTGTCTCTCTGTGTGTCTCACAAATTCATCCAGTTTTGTTGTGGAGAATCTAAGAAACAAAACTGCTCAACAGTTTACTTAGTTTATAACAAATATTTCTGGTAGAAAAAAAGATCTAAACAAAATCAAAGGCAATAACGGCAAAAATTATACTTGGTAAAATTGTTTTTTAACCAAAAAAATTAATAAAATTTTAAAAATCCTGGACCATATTGATTTATATAAAATTTGACCTGGGGGACTCAAAGTTGGTAGAAATAAAGGCATATACATCTTCATAATGGCAAAAGCTTTAATCAGTACAACTTGATATGAACAAAGTAGACGAATAAATGAAACCTCTGTTCAAATGCAAAAGGAAAAAGGAAAGACGGCAAAAGTGATTCTGGTAACATAAAAGTAAGGAAAAATAGGAAACTATTTAACCACAGTATACAGAAAAATCGACAAAAAATAAATCGGCTCAACAGAGTTCATGCTGGAAAATACTTTGTGAACAAAAATTCATTAATGTTTATGTAATTCTGATTAGAAATAATTCCAATGAAAACATCCCAGGATGAAAGTGGTGAGTTCAAAATGCCCGTGCATCACCCAGGCTCTTCTACTTCCCAAAGTTTTTGTCCAAGGTGTCTTTTCATCTGGAAAATACCCTCTGAGTGGCCAGCTGACTTGGTGTGTACTCCTCACTTCTTGGCCCAGCCAAGTGTCACCTCCTCTGTGAAGCCCTCCCTGCAGCCCGAGGCACAGCGCCCTTCCCCTCTGTGCCCACCATCCTCTGTCCACCCTGCACAGAGCTTTGCTGGGTTGGGTTATAAATGCACACCGGTCTGGAGACTGTGAGCCCTTTGAAGGTACATGTGCTTCCACCCACCTTGACATTGGCTCTGGATTCCCCAGGATCCAGTAGAGTTTTTGGTTCAACACATATTTGTTGAATATTGAATACGTTTGTATGAAGCCCTGGCTGGTCACTAGAAGGAGAGAGAGAGGCACAAACATGTTGAGATCCAGGCCCTCCCTCAGGGAGTGTGCTGTCTGGAAGCATATGATGCAGGTAAGAGAAAGAGCCACAGTGGGGCCACGACAGCCACCAGCCACCAGCCACGGTGCCTGGGGCTGGGCCGGGGTGGGGCGGGGGGCTGGTGCAGACCTGGCTGAGAAAATCTAGGATTTCTTTCTTAAAAACACATGGGTATTTCTCCTGCATTATAACGTGGAAATGGAAAAAAATTCAGAAAAAAGGAAGAAAACCACCCACATTTCAATCACATAATATAGCCTTTTTTTTTTTTTCAGGATTTTTAATTTTTTTATTTTTCAGAATTTTAATTTTTCTTTTTTTTCTGTGTAAGTTTTGGGGCTTTTTAACAAACTTCTTGTTTTGGAATAATTATAAATTCATGGGAGGTTGAAAAAATAGAACAGAGACGTCCAAATACCCTTCAGCCAGCTTCCCCCAATAATACTGTCTTATATAAACATAATATAATATCAAACCCAGGAAACTGGCATTGGTACAATCCACAGACCTCATTCGGATTTCATCAGTTTCACATGTTATGGTCATTTTGTGAACATAGGTTTGTATGTGTGGTCTAAATTTTATTTTTTCAATTAACTTGATCTCACGGGGCTTTTTAAAAAATATTCTTGTGTAATCTTCATAACCATCATTTATAATGTCTGTATAATGAACACCCACCACCATGTGTAGCAGTCTGCCAAATTCTTCCTCCGCTTTTGAAGTTTACATTGCCTCCAGTTTCATTGTTATGAACAGCACCGTTCTACATTTTATATTCTTTTTATACTATGTACGTACATACTTTCTTATTTCTTATTCTTTTCTTCTTGGATACATTTCCTAAAGAATAGGGGCAGGGAAGTATAGGGTGATAAATGCTTAAGGGACTACAATAATACTTCTGTCTTAAGACAGGAAAGATTGAGATATATTTTGGGTTGTGGTCTGATCAATTAGAGAGGGAGCAGCTGAAGACATAGGAGGGAGGATGTGAAGACCACACAGAGTACAGGAGAATTGGGGGGGGGGGGGTGATAGGTTAATTTCATCAAGGCCCCAATTCTTTACCTGTCCTGTATTCAGGTCCTTTGCCATGTAACTCTGGAGTTCCTCCCCTTAAAGCACAGCATTCCCTGCTCCACGTGGCGAACTTTGGCCTGTAGAATGAAGCAAAAGTGACAGAGTGCCAGCCCTGAGCCCAGGCCCCAAGGGGCCTTGAGTATGTCATTGAGGTATTCTGGTTGTTTGTTACCTTGCAATCTTATAATAAGAGCTAAATGATAAAGGGCCCCCTGGATAGAGGCAGAGGGAAAGAAGGGAAAGAGGGTTCAAGTCCAGGTATGTCCAGGTATTCCGGAAAGAGCTGCATGAATTTGGTGCTGTGCTTCGCAAAACCCACTTCTCTTCTGCTTCAGGTGCTGGGTAAGCAGAGGTCGATGACACATCCCGAATGAACCACTTGGCTTTATGTAAGGAATTCAGTTCCTAAAGGGTCCCTCTTCAGCTGTCACGTCTGAGAAGTCACAAGAAAAGAGAAGCTAGACTTTCGTTTGAGGAAGCATGAGACAGGCCACTCTAAAGACCAGGGATGCCGTGGCGGGGGGGAGGTGGGGAGGCCCTGACCACGGGAGGTGCACATGAGAGCAGTGAAGCCTGTACAGGAATAGAGAAGAGACCCCCCCCCCGCCCCCCCGCCCCCATCCCCACCCTCTTCCTTTAAACTCAAGAACAAATTTGCAAGGTCAAAGTGTGACTTAGATCTTGGGTACCAAGGAGAGTTTCAGAGGCAAGCATGAGGGGGAAAAGAGCACACAGAACTAGATACAGAACGTCCTCAGCATCAAAAAACCAAGTGGTTTCTTTACTGAGGCCCTTGAGACGCAATAAGAACTAATTTTTCACCCACAGAGAAAGCTGGTTTACTTCTGGTTAGCTTGGTGCCACCAAGAGCTGCATGTTCCCTAGCTAATGCGATGGGAGAAAGTGAAAAGGAAGGAGCCTCTTGCAGAATCGCTTCCCTCTCCTGAGTCATTCTTCAGCTCCACACTCTGGGGGCAAGGATTCCTGTGATTAAAAACTGAGGTCAGAACCACAGAGGAAGCCACGTAAGGAGAGAGTCCGTGGCGGGGTGGACACGAGCAAGTCTTCCTTGAGTTCATGTGAGTCGGAGAGTCTAGGGGCTGAGAGGATCTAAGGTTCTTGCAGACCACCCTTTCAAGCCAGAAATGAGAAGGAGGCCCAGAGAGGTGAAGGGACCAGCCCAATGTCACACAGCTCATGCACAGCACAGCTGGAATGAAACCCAGAGATTTTTACTTCTCTTCCTTTGTCCTTTTTGTTTCCATCAAAGCCCAGGAGCAGGATGGATAGTTGCTATAATATTCAGCTAAGGGGAGGGGCTTTAAATCAGGGTCCAGAGCAAATCCCTCCTTTCGGGAAACTGCTTGTGCAAGCGGCCTCCCACAGCGCCGTCAGCCGGGTGCAGCTGCCCTGCTCCGCTGCCTCTTCCCGGAAGGCCTCCGGTGCTCTGGTTGTGTTTCGGGCCGCCCTGACTGGGGACAGTCAGAGGCTGATCACATCCCACCTGTCCTCCCCAGACCGTGGTTAGGATTCGGTAGGTGCGGAGTTGCACATCCCAATCCCCTAGCGGCAGCTGCACACGGGGTTTGGACACATTTTTGGATCAGGATGGACTAGGTTTAAACTTGGAGAATGCCGTCAGAAAAGCTGCCTTTCTACTGGTGACCGAGAGCAGAGTGTGGTGGCAGTGGTGGTGGGCTGGGGGGCAACGTGGGGAGGTGAAGACAGCGGCCCCCAGACACACTCCAGAGCAGCTCTGGGCAGCTCCCTCCCCTCTCCGGGCCTTGGGTTCCCCATCTGTGATGTCAGGGGGTGGACGGTATGGTCACCAAAGCCCCTTCCAGCTTGGCCAGGCTTCCCACCTTGAGCCATATCGAGACTCAGACCAAGCAGCCAGAGAAGAGCGCTCTGCAGGGACTTCCTCTTGCTCCACCCTGCCCCTGCGTCCACTTCCTCTCCTGGCATTTTCTGTTTTCTTCTCTGTCTGGACACAGGACTCGTTTGGCTCTGTTTCCCGGCCTCCCCTAGGAAACTGTCTTTGCCTGAAGCACACTGAGGCACAGGGTGCCCGGCTGCCTCTCAGCTCTGGGTCCTGGTACCCTGTGGCCACAGAACAACCGGGTTGAAGGGGAGCCTTCCTGTCAAATCCTGGGCGGCTGCCAGGCCGAAGGGACGTGCAGGGGGCTGGCCTTGTCCCCAGGGTCACAGTGTCATGGACCTCTCCTTCGTAGCTGTCCTCCTCCACCATCCCTGGGGGCAGGAGAAAGCCCTGGATGTCGCTGGCATGGAGCAGAGGGGAGGGCGGGACAGCAGGGTGATTCCAGGAAGGGGAAGAGTGAGTCCCAGGAGGTCTGGAGATGAAGAGGAAGCCCCCAGGACAGAGAGAGGACAGGGCGAGGCGGTGGGCAGGCTGGGGGGTGGCGCCTTTCAGATCCCTTCCCCCAAGAGGAGAGTACATACGAACCCCAGAGTGTGGGCACCTAATCTGGAGTGGCCTGCCCCAAACAAGCAATTGTCATGACCAACCCTACCCCACCTCCCCGCCCATTTTACCTTAAAAAGCCAGTGCCTGGCACACGATAGATGCTCCGTAAATGTTTACTGAATTAATCTGAATTTGGCCGGCTACTGGATCCTCTGTGTGATTCCCCGATTTTGGAGCCAAACTTATGCTCCGTGGAGGGCATTCCAGGGCTTCCAGCAGGAACACAGCTGGGCTGAAAGCCTCTGGGTGCGTTATCAGGCACCTGAGCTACCACCTTGCCTTGTTGCCTGGGTTCCAGAGGGCCTGGAGCAAGTCAGTTCTCCTTCCCGGGCCTCAGTTTCCTGTGTGTGAGATAGATGCGGAGGCAGGGGTCGGAGGGCTCCCAGACAAGCTCACGGGGATCGCAGCTGCTGACCGCGTCATCCCCCTAGAGCGTCTGGGAGGATATGGTGGAGTGAACATTGGGGAGATGCTTAAGGAGAAACCCAACCTTTTTAGAGGCAAAGCTCATTATGCCAAAGGAGCAGGCATGAGAGAGGGTTAATACTTCGTGCCACTTCTGACCGTCTCCCGAATATTCCATCTTTATGTGTCTGGCTATGACCATCTTTACGTGTGAGGCTTAGAAAATGAGTTTCTTTGCATTGCGATTCACGAGTTCTCTGTGTTGACAAAAATAATGCCAGAGGCTGCATCGTGCTTTTCGGACCTGTCAGTTCATTCATTTACACATTCATTCAGAAGCATTCATTAAGCACTGCAGTGTGGCAGGTGGTGGGGCTGCTGACGAGACACTCAGGGAAGTAAGCAGGGAATCGTACCATAAGGTAAAAAAGGGCATGGTGATGGGATGAACAAAGCATTTGGGGCAGCTGCCAGTGGGACTCACTACCTGTCCCTCTGGTACACACGCTGTGTCCTACGCTTGTCACCATCTCCCTGAAGGTGTACAGGTGTGTGGAGGAGGACATTGAGGCCTGGCAAGGGAAAGTGACTTGCCCAAGCTCACGCAACCCATATCTTCTGACCTCAAATCCAGGGCTGCCTTCATCACCCCACAGCCATAGATACAATGCCATGAGTTGCCGCCCTGCAGGGTTCCTTTAGTGAATCACTTTTGCTTTGCTAAGCCTCTTTTACTCCCACTTAAAATAATAATAATAAAATTAGTTGCTTGCCTACTTTCTGTATAAAGCTGAGTGGCCTCATGGGCGTATATTATCCTTGAAGAAGAGGAGATATTTGAAGATTTTCACCCTTGGCCCTACATTGGGGTGGACAGTCATTCCCATCACTCCACAAAGAGTCATGGACTTTGGCCATCCGGGAATAGACATCCACCCACGTTTGTAAGCTGTGAGGATTGTCCTGACCGCTACAGGGTGCTTTCTCAGACTCCCAGATGTCACATTTGCTTTGCTTCCCTTTTTGTCTTTCAGAAATAAGATCCTTCCCCTCAAAACAGAAAGCTGGGTCACATAAAACAAGGCAGAGGCAGAGGCTGGTTAGGCGCTTTCGCGTCTTCAAAATTCTTGAGAGTAGGTGAACACAATCTCATTGAACCCTGGCTTTGCTGTGTGACTCTGGCCCAGGCATTTAACCACTCTGAGCTCCATGAGTTTGCCTGTCTTACAAATACATCAATGGCACGTCTTCACAAAAGGGTGCCAGGATTTACAAAGCAGTTTGTAAACAGTGACCTCCTTTATGAATACAGGATGCCTATCAGGCTTTTCTGGGATATGTGGGTAAGGTGGCATGACTACTGGAAAGAGATTGGACTTTGGAATTAGAAGATCGAATTTCAAACCCTCAATGTGCCTCTAAAAAGCTGAGTGACCTTGAGTCAGTCTCCAGCAGCCCCGAGACTCAGCAGTGAAGCCGGGACAGCTCTCCTCACCGCAGAGTTGTTAGGAGAGCCAAAGAGGCTGAGACGCTGTCCAACCAGGTCGTCTGGGACCGAGATATTGGTCAATGTCACGACCAAGGCTGGTTTCCCCTTCGGCAGCTGCAGTTCTTCAAAGGAACCGAGGTCTTATGAGCTACAGGCCATAAGATCCTGCCCAGACAAGAAAGGGAAGCTGGCAATCCCTCCCTGCCTTGGCCTCACTCCTGGGCTCCCGCCACAGGCCACGTTCCCTTGGCGAGGCTTCTGCACTTTCAAGTGCCTCTCACAGGGGCCTGACGCCTTCCTGCTGGAGAGGCACCCTCTCCACCGTCTAGTCTGGGGGCAGGCCTCCTGCTTCACCTTCTCTAGGAAATGCAGGGGCTGTTGGCTGGCGTTGGCACCCACACGGGGGCCCCTCTTTTCCACATCACGCAGCTCCTCCGAACAGGTTCGGTTCTCTGGTTTTGGGTCCCCTCCACCAGGAGGCGGGCTCAACCCAGGTGGAGTCAGCGGGAAACAGCCTGGTTCCGACCCACGTGGAGGTCCCGTGGTGGGAAGGCCAGCCCGGGCTCCTCTTTGAGCTGAGGTGCTCAGGTGGACTCTGTTCTGCCCGCAGGGCTCCGCAGCCCCTGAGGACCGATTAGCCTGCTGAAAATTAGCCGCCGTCTCCAGGTGGCCAGCGAGGGTGTGGCAACTTCACAAATAAGGAAAGCCAGGATAAGAGGCAATGTTTGCCCCTGTGAAACAAGTTTGTGATAGTTTTGTGATAATCCTGGTTAGGCAGCTCCCAAACCATTGTTTCATCCACAACAGCTCTCCTCATTTTTTCTAGAAATCAAAGGCCACAACTGTTCGCCTTCGCTTTGAAGTATTGCGTCTGTTTGCTTATTTGATTCGGACAGATTGAGAACCATATAACTCCGCTTTTCATGTAAAATTTTTCCTCCTTTAAGCCACAGCTCCATAGGAAACAAATGTGTATGGAATAAGAAAGTATATATACAATGAATATTGACTAAATAGAAAATATGTATTTGGATTAGAAGGCAAGATACATAATCTGTGTCTGTAATTATTGACTATAAGCCACCTGTTAACACGCCCTGAGGTGGTACATGCTGGATCAATACTAATTGCTTCTGTAAATTCCAACATCAGGTTTTCTAGGAGAAGGGCATTTTCCATATGGTGTGCCTTTCTTAAAAATATGTAACCTATAAAAATTGCATGAACATAATTAATGTTTTTCTTGCATGTAGTTCAAAAATAATTTTTGGAGAAGATCTAGAAGCACTTCACATTATGTCACACAAAATGCAGTTGAGAAAGCTCCCTAAAAGAATATAAACAAAGACAGATTCTGTGGTTCCCATGTACCAGGGCATAGATCCAGCCTAGCGCAGCAGGATGAAGTCAGGAACGTTCAGCCACTGCCCAGCTCTTGCAGACTTGAGCTCTGAGGTTCTACAACCCTGTGAAAGATGTCCTCTTCCAATGAGGGGCATAAAAAAAGCCAATCAGTTCAAACAGCTTCCCACACCTAAGGTCTCTTCCTATCATTCAAAGGTACGCTCAACTTTTCCTGTTTCCTCACTTTTTCATCTGAGCAGGCATCAGAAGCCATGCCTTCCTTCAACTGGTCCAGCTGAGAGCTGGACCAGACCCATGAGGCCATCAGTTCATCTTGTATCCCAACACCATGGACAGCCTCTGATTGAATACTTCAGTGAGGAGGAACCCACCATTTGGGGCAACTGTTTTATTTTCCATCACTCAACGAATTGGTCCTTCTAGTGAGCTGAAATTGGCCTCCTGGAGATTTTACCATTGGTTTCAGTTCCTTCCTGGAAAGCCATGCAGCATTTGCCTTCTTTCACAGGACCACCTTTCAAATATATGAGAGCAATTCTCTAGACAAAACGTCCCAGTTCCTTGAACTTTGGAAATACAGTGACTGTGGACCCTACTCCAGAATCCCATGAAAACTGTGGATCAGGGACTTCCCTGGCGGCGCAGTGGTTGAGAATCTGCCTGCCAATCCCACATGCAGGGGAGCAACTCAGCCCCTGCACCACAACTACTGAGTCTGGGCTCTAGAGCCCACAAGCCACCACTACTGTGCCCGCGTGCCAAAGAGCCTGTTCTCCTCAATAAGAGAAGCCACCGCGCTAAGCCCACGCACCGCAGCGAAGAGTAGCCGCTGCTCGCTGCAACTGGAGGAGCCCATGCAGCAGCAAAGACCCAATGCAGCCAAAAAACCAAAACAAACAAACAAAACCCTGTGGATCGTCCTCGCAGAAAACTGTACACAAGTCTGCACACACTGCTCCCCCTTCTGAACCCATGCACAGATCCCTTAAGAGCCCATGGTTGTAAGGTAGGAACCTTGCACTGGCACGCCAAAGCCAGAGGCCGTCGGAGGTGCAAGGGGGCTCACAGGTAAAGGCTCTGAGGCTCTAGATGCGCCTGGCTTGCTGGACCAGACATCAGGCCTCCGTTGCAATATACACGGAAGTAGAGGGTCGCTCAGGTTACCCAAGGAAGGCTGACAGTGGCTTTGGTCTTTCTCCCGAGGAGCGAGATAGGTGAGTACCGCAGCCCTGGCCTCTCTCCCTGGCATTACCTGAGCCTGCCCTGGGGAGGAAGAGGGGCTTGCGCTGCTTGCTGAATTGGGGCAGACTGAGCTGGGCTTGCTGGGCTGAACTGCACTTCTCTTCTCTGACCCAGGCCCCGACCCTTGGCTCCCCCGCCAACCCCGGCTCCCCCCTCCTCCCACTCCTAGTTCTTACCTAGATGCACCTGAACAGCTTTCTCCATAGAAATGCTGATAGTTTGGCCTCCATCGGCTACTCCTTGGTTTGATTTCTCAAATTTTTCTGAACTGAGGCAGGCAAGAGGTGACCCCTCCCGATTAGCCTCATCTTACGCATAAATGTGGGCTTATACAGTACATACTGTTTTGTAAGCGGCCTTTTTTTTTTTTTTGGCTTAACATTATGTTATGATGCTTTTCCATGTTATTAAATATTCTAGATTTGAGAGGGATTCTGGAAGGAGCAATGGAAGGGAAAAGCGAGACATAGAGACACCGGGAGACAGACAGAGAGGAAGTACAACTAGGTGCAGGGACGCAAGTATCAGAGAGCGAGTGGGCTTGGTCACGGGTGGCTCTGGGGTATCCTGCTGCCCCTTCCATACACGTAGCGCATTCAGGGGCTTCCCAAGGGCCACGTTGAGGGGCTGTTCAGTCTCTGATAAGCCCAGGGGTGATCTGACTCTCTGGGGAGAAGCACACATTCACGGCTGGTTGTCAGGGAAACCAGACACAGAACCAGTGCCCACTGCCTCTCTGACCGTGACCTGGGCTCTTGCCCCTTTAGCATCCTGACTGCCCTCTAGGGATGAGAACCATTTTGGCAGTGACCTTGTAGAATGTGACGTTATCTTTAAACATCCAGAGATTTTTCTTTTTTTATATTAATTTATATAGTTAGTTATTTATTTATTGGCTGCGTTGGGTCTTCGTTGCTGCGCGCCGGCTTTCTCTAGTTGCGGCAAGTGGGGGCTCTTCTTTGTTGCGGTGCTTCTCATTGCGGTGGCTTCTCTTGTTGCGGAGCATAGGTTCTAGGCACTTGGGCTTCAGCAGTTGTGGCACGCAGGCTCAGTAGCTGTCACGCGCAGGCTTAGTCGCTCCGAGGCATGTGGGATCTTCCCAGGCCAGGGATCGAACCCCTGGTCCCTGCATTGGCAAGTGGATTCTTAACCACGGAGCCACCAGGGAAGTCTCATAGATTTTTCAATTTAAACATTTTTCATTTCTGTTTTACCAAAATGTTCTAAACATTACTCTGGCACCATCCCTTCTTGAGACGCTTCTCCTGCCCCAGACCCCTCATTCCCAGGACGGGGCTGGCCCCTCTTCTCTTCTCCTGTAGCACCCAGGCAGCCTCTGTCTCGGGCCCATATCACCATGTGTTAAAAGAATCTGAGAGCTCATTGCTGGCAGGGCTTGGGTGCTACTCATCTCTGTCTCCCTGGAGCCCAGCTGGCAGATGATCTGACTGAATAATTGTGCAACTGTGCCAAACTGTGCCGGGAGGAGCTGGAAAGGAGGAGGTGGCTTGGGGACTGTGGGTGCACCTCCAGCCTCCACCGCACCCCCCCGCCCCGCCCTTCCACTCTAATAAGAGCACCTTTGCTTGTTCTTGCTCAAGTATTGTGTTTCCAAGTGAGACTTCACTTTAAAAAGAGGTTTCTCAGCTTAAAAATGAAAGGTTTATGACTCTCGAATCTAGTGTGGTTCCTCAGATTATATGTATTTCCCATATTCAAGGCAACGTAAAGGAGATAAAGTTTAATGAAAGCACCAACCTGCTTCCCTTCTCCTTCTCTAGTCCTCGTCTTGTATTTCACATTCTCTGCCCCCAGCCCTTCCCTCTCAGAAAAGGATCAAATACTTGTAGAATAAAAATGTTTGTGCTCTATTCAAGGGGCTTCATCAGGGACAAACAAGAGGAAGATGTTTCTAAGGAACAGGAAATCTTTATGGCCAAAGCTCTCCAACTTCACTCTCAAGTCAAAACTGAATCAAAAAACATTTGTGTGTGAGGGTTCTAGGTGACTCCAAGATGCGTCCTGGTATCTTACAATTAAGTTGGGAAGTTAAAACCTGAACATCTGGGACTGTAAGTGTCCTGATGGTAGGGCCAGCTACAAAACTCCCCTGTACACTGTGCAAGTGAAGACAGCCCTGGTGGTGGGAAGAACGAGGGCTCTGGGTCCAAACGTCTGAATTTTGGTCCCTGACGTCTGCTTTATAACTGTGTTTTCAGCTACGTTATTAACCTCTGTGACTTGGGTTCTTTCTCCCAGAGTTCTTTATTCTGATTCTAAAATAATATATGTGAACATCTTTTATAAACTATAGAGACCGATTTTAAAACGCTGACCACTATGGATCTTACCAGCGGCAGAGGGAAACTTGTCCTGGAGAGATGAGGCCCCAGGGATTTGAGAAATGTCCTTTGCCAGGTGGCGCTGGCCCTATTCCCACCCTTGAAAAGAAGGAGGTTCTCCTATTTCTAACCCCAGGTCTTCGAAATCGCTGGTCTGAGGGATCTGCATACGCTGGGCGTACTGATGGGAAAGAGACAGTCCAAGCAAGCGTGGGCCAGCTTGGCCTCTTTCCAGGAAGGGCCTGCTATGCTCTGGTGCTTAATTGCCCTTGACCCCTACTAATGGACTCGCTGGAGAGTGACCGATGGCTTCATTGGAGGAGGGCGCTGGGGGCCGGCAGCCACCAGACAGGTCAGGTCTGTCTGTCCGGCTGGTCTGTACAGTCCAAGGCCGCCTCCCACTGGGACACCCTCTCATCCCCCAGCGGCCCCTGACCCTCCAGCTTGGGGGAGCAGCCACGAGGGATGCCGGGCAAGAGGAAGCTCACTGAACAACCTGAATTTAGAAGCAGAAGCCAATGTGCCAAGGAAGCCGCAGCTCTGAGAAGTAAGTGGCAGCTGCAGACTGGAGCCCATTCTTTCCGGTCCCAAGTCCCAAAGTCCCCCCATGGCATCAGTGGCCTCTACCTCTTCCAGAGAAAATGAACACATCCTAGCTTCACACCGCAGCCTTCCCATTCCGTCTTCCCCAGACCGAGTGCTATGAATGTCTCACCCAGGCTTAAGTTTGATCACATCGTAACACAAGTTTCAAGAAAAGAAGGTTCACGGCCTGCCTGTGTTGACTCAATTTTTATAATGTTACTTAAATGTGTATATATATATAAAACTAGATATCAACCGCTAAATCATACAACCCTAAAATTAAATGTACAGCTTGAATCTCATCGAAAGAATGCAACAAAGTTCAATGTGTCTGATGGAATGCAATGGAGGATTTTGCTGGAAGTCTGTTGCTCTGGAGGAATGACAGCCGTGGTGCAGTTTCTTTGGCATCTGGCTTGCCCTAAACTGCATACCAGCCGCTCTATTGGAATAACTGCAAAACCTTGGTGTGATGGTATCCCATGGCCTTCACCTGGAACAAACCCATTATTTCCATACTGCAGCTGCCTCCAATCTTTACTTGTTTGCTTATGCCAATTAAAGTGCTGGTGCGTACTGCGAAATGTCAAGGACAGCCTCCAAGTGTGGTCCTCAGTTGTGTCATCAGGGGATTCAGAATATGCTTACACTTTAACTTACACTTTAAATAAACACCGCACGTAAAGGCCCTCCATGCAAAGCTCCTGGGTCCCCTGGGATACGTCCACTGGTAGCTGGTCCTGGGGCTTTGAGGAAGGAAAAACCAGCCCTTGGTGAGATGGCCCATGGGGACTATTTTCCACACTGCTCCCTAGTGGTGGGCTCCTTCTCCACACCTTGCCTAGAGTCCTCACATTCCCAGCACCTTTTTTTTTTCTTTTTTTTTTCCTGGCCGTGCCTTGAGGCACATGGGGTCTTAGTTCCCCAGACCAGGGATGGAAGCCGAGCCCCCTGCATTGGAAGTGCGGAGTCTTAACCACTGGACTGCCAGGGAATTCCCCCCAGGACCTTTCTAAAGGCGAGTCTCTGCCTGAGAGGGATAGGGGGACAGAGGACAATAACAGCGGATGTTGGCGTGTTGGCTGCACCGAGGATCTCGGACAACAGCATAGGCATGGGGTCTGGGATAACCTAGGTCATGGTTAAGCCTGAGCTCTTTCTCTCACCCGATCCTCCTCCCTTGCTTCCCACAGCCGCTGCTGAGGGCAGCATGGTTATTGCTGAAAAGTGGCATAACGTCTATCTTTGAGGCAGAGTCTCAGACCCTGGGAGAGGGGATGTGGTACCTCCTGGGGTAGGTGATGGGACTGCTCGGAAAGGACTCCAAAGACAGAAGCAGCAAGTGGCGCCAGCCCAGCAGGGGGTGGGCGGCCTCCCGGCTTCCTCTGGTTTCCTTCTGGACCCCACCTGCCTGCACCTCCTGCCTCTCTGGGATGCTGAAGAGGGAGCACCTACCCCAGAAGCAGGGTTTGGACTGTGAGGCCATCTGGAGAGCTCCAGACTCTTCAGCCCCATGTCTGTCTGTGTTACAATGTTGGTGCAGGCCCTCATGGTGCTGCCAGCATTCCCAGAGCTATAGGAGACAGCTCTCCAACACCTGAGGGCTGGAATCATGTCCTTGTCACTACCCGGTGCCCTCTCAAGATGTCCAAATCCTACCCATTTGTGCAGCACCTGCTAAAATGCATTGGAATCACACAGACCAGCATTCAGATCTCAGTTCTGTCATTTACTGATTGAGCCAAACTTCTTAATGCCTGTGAACCTCAGCTCTCTCACCTGTAAAATGGGAACGATAGCACTGTTTGCTCAGTCTTGTGTGAGAACTCAGGATGATGTCTTTAGGATCTGTGGCCCCGTGCCTGGCACACATGGCGCTTGGTGACGTAGGGCCCCTGCACCCTCACAGCTGGGGCAGGTCACGTCCTGGTGAGGTGAACACTTTTGAAGCCCTCTTGGATGTTCAGAATCTCCCACTCCAGGGTTCCCTAGCTCTAAGCACCCCCAGTCTTGGCCACACTGGTGGCTCCATGACCTGGTGCAATGGTCTCCATCCACTGGCTGTACCACTGGAGTCGCCGAAGATGCTGTCACTCTTCCTCAAACGGGGACAAGCCTGAGTTTTGTACTATGATTTTCATTTTTCTCCCCAAAGGACTTTCCCACTTTGTGAGCTGCTTGTGCAAGTTGCCTATTTGGCCCCTGTTGGGTATGTGTTGTGCTCAGCCTGGAATTGTGGTGAAGCCAAAGGCTATTCTGAGATTTTCTTTAGCCTCCCAGCTATTTCAGGCTCCAGCTTAGACGTGGGGAGAGAACCTGGAACTCTCTGCCCGTGTCTCAGCCACAACTTCCAAGACTGGTCCTTTTATGTTCCTAACATCCTCAGATCCAAAATAGCCCCCGCCCGGAGGTGGTGGCTGGAACCGGCTTGGATGGAGCTGGGATGTGCAGGTGCCACCCAGCCCACAGCCGGGCGAGAGAGGGTTCTGGAAGGGTTAAGTCTGGGGGTTGAAGCGAACTCTGGAGAGGCAGCCATAGTTACATCTCTGCCCCATGAGTTGGCAGGCTTCTGGAGGGAGGGAGCAGCGGCTCCCAGTCCTGGCCCTCTGAGTTCTCAGTTTGTGTCTCTCCTCCTGGGCAAGCATTTGCTAATCTGTGCCGCAAATATCAATATTACTGCGTGCCTGCTATAGGCCAGGCCTGGGCTCTGGCGGTGCAACCATGGACGAAGCAGGCAAAAACCCTTGCTCTCCTGGGGCTTACATGTAAGAAAAATCCTAATAACTCATTTGCGTTGGCCTTTATAGTTTGCAAAACACATTTCTATACCTTTTCTCCTTTCTTTTAATAAATGAATTCTTTTAGTTTTTTTGTTGTTGTTTTTAACTTTATTTTATTATTTGGCTGCATCGGGTGTTAGTTGCGGCACATGGGATCTTCTGTTGCGGCGCAGAGGCTCTTTGTTGTGGCATGCGGGCTTCTCTCTAGTTGTGGTGCACAGGCTGCAGAGCACATGGGGTCAGTAGTTATGGCGTGAGGGCTTAGTTGCTGAGCAGCACGTGGGACTTTAGTTCCCCGACCAGGGATCACACTTGCATCCCCTTCATTGGAAGGAGGATTCCTAACCACTGGACCACCAGGGAAGTCCCTATACCTTCTCTTAATAGAAAATCCTACTGAGTACCCTGTGCTAACACAATAGGTGTAGTTCTAACTTGCCTGTTCTCACTTAATCCTTCTAGTGCTCCTCTGAGTGTGACCCACTTCTTACTGAGGAGATAGAGACTCGGGAAGAGTCAGCAGATCGTGTGAGGTCCACATGGCCAATGAGCAGTGGAGCAGGAATCTGAACTCAGGTATATGTGACTTCAGGAATCAGTGAGATCTTAACCATGCTGCACAGAGCAGCTGGTGGTGGCATCCACTCACAGAAGTAGAGGCTCCATGAGACACAGAGGCAAGTTCTGTTCTGTGGAATGACAGGACATCAATGGTGGGGGAATGTTCAGTTGACCCAGTACAGGACTCCTTCCATCTCAGCCCAAGCAGACAGAGAGCTGGGCTCTGCTTGAGCACCTTTGGGCTGTAGGGCACTCCCTGTGCTGTGGGGCAGCCCACCCCAGAGCTGGCACGGAGATGGTTCCACAGTCCTTCCTGTCTGCGGAACTCTCTGTCCCAACCTGCTTACCTGGAAGCGCCCTTGGAAGATCTCTTCCTCCAATACAACCCACTCATCCTGGCTCTGATTTGCATCTTTTTTCCCCCAGGTAATCAACATAGCCCAGCCAGTGTGGTTACCTTCTCTGTATTCTTACAGCTTTCAGCCCACACATCTGTGCTTATCTCACTGCTTGGGAATATACCTGTCTCCTGCCCATCTGTGCCACTCCAGAGCATGTTGCTGGCCCCACTAGGGTCTCACCTAGTGGTTACTGAGTGAGTGTTAAAAGAACTGAGAAGCTCTAGCCACTTTTACTTGCATGGAGAGATTTGGTCTGTTATTATTGGATTATAGCTGCCTCATGAAAGAGAAAAAGTCCTTTTGATCTTTCCTATAGTCTGGGTCATGATATTAATGTGGCCTATGGTACCCAGCAAATATTTGTGGTTTCTGTATTCTTGTGTGAAGGCATTTCTGAAGGCTTGGATGGCATTCAAATCCCTTTGCCACCTGAACAGGACACCCTAGTGTGAGATGACTGGGGTCTGAAGCAAGCTGATATCTAAACCATATACTGCCCGACCCACAAAGAAACAGACTATTCTGGGAATGTCTAAGAGGACGCGGAGAAAGGTGTCTGAATGCCAAGACAATGCACATGTCCATGACTGTGTGGCTTGGTCCTGCCCCTGTGAAGCTGCTGCTGTCCCAGGAGACCAACCTGTGACAATCGACAGGCTGCCTGTCATTTGGATGGCCCCTGAGATCAGCTCTTCAGGAAGGGTCTCACTGGGTCACAAAAAGACTGCTCAAACAGCTATCCCTGAACGCTCCTTCGCATGGACCCTCTTGCCAAAGGGCAAATTGCCAAGGAAAAAAAAAAACAACACCTGTGGATTCCTCAACACCTGAGGTCTGGTTGGGCAATCTTTCCTTAAATCTCTATTCCTCCTAACCCAATAAAAGTCAATTTTTGTTTGCAACATCTACTTTAGGTTGATCCTGATCCAACTGGTGGCCTAGAGTCTAAATAAGGCAACAAATTCTTTTTTTGGTCCAGAACAGGAATTTAAAAAAAGGAGCGGGGGGGCAGTGCTTTTGAGCATGGTAAGCATTTCCCAGCTGTCACAGTTCCCACCAGCCCCTGTCATGTTGTACAGAGTGTGTTAGGAGCAGTGAAGTGGTTGGGAGTGCGGTTACACGGCATCCAACCCTAATTAGCTGTGCAACAACCTCTCTCCACTCCAGCCTCTTCATCTGTAAAATGGGCATCATCATAAAAACAACAGCGGCACATGGTACCTATCACATAGGTTTGTTTTGAGGATTAAATGAGTTAATACATCCAAGTGTTTAGCACAGCACCTGGCCTTGGGGATACAGTGAATACTTATTGGTCACCTACTATGGGCTAGGCTTTTTAGGGACTGGGTATATGTGATACTTCAGGGGACAAAAGGGACTAATCTCTGCCCTCATGGCACCTATAGTGGGGGGATGGGGGGAAAGACAATAAACAAAAAAATAGATTACGTGGCAAACACAGTGACAAATGCTATAGAGAAAGATAAAGCAGGGAAGGGAGTGGTGAATGTTGGGGAAGCAATGTAGAAAGGATAGTCAGGGATTTCCCTGGTGGGTTAAGAATCCGCCTGCCAGTGCAGGGGACGCGGATTCGAGCCCTGGTCCGGCAAGATCCCACATGCCACAGAGCACCTAAGCCCGTGCACCACAACTACTGAGCCCAAGTGCCACAACTGCTGAAGCCCGAGCACCTAGAGCCCGTGCTCCACAGCAAGAGAAGCCACCACAGTGAGAAGCCCGTGTTTGCCACAACTAGAGAGAAAGCCCGTGTGCAGAAACGAAGACCCAACGCAGCCAAAAAGTAATAATAATAAATAAATAAATAATAAATAAAATAAATACATTTCAAAAGAAAGGACAGTCAGGGAAGCCTCACTGAGAAGACAACTCCTTCAGGGAAGACTCGAGGGAAATGAGGAGCGAGCCGTGTGGTGCTCTCAGGGGCAGAGTGTGCAGGCAGAGGGGACATCTAGTGCAGAGGCTTGGTGGCAAGCCACCACGTTTGGTAAAATGTCAGCTATCGTGTGTGTGTGTGTGTGTGTGCGCATTTCCTTTTTCTCTTGAAGTATAGTTGATTTACAATGTGTTAATTTATTTTTTATACATAAAGTGTGATTTATTTGCACCAAGTATGAAGAACATTCCTGCTCACTTCTGTTTAAGGCAAGGATTTTCAAGTGAAGAATATTTAAGTGACAGCTCTATTCCTTGAGCTAAAAAAGAGAAGCAGCAATGGGGAAAATATGACGGTCACAGATTTTACCACACAAAATTTTAAACTCTCAGACATTCTGCACAAATAATTGTATACATACACGACATATCTAATGGCAAACAGCAATCTTGATGACAAAAATCCAATTCCTACTTTGAGAGAATACAATAGAAAACAGGAATGAAAACATGCTGAATTCAATAGACAAAAAGAAAGGACCCAGACAGACAACTTTATTTTATTTTATTTTTTTCATTCAAAAATGTCAGCTACTTTGGTTACTATCTGCCTGGTGCCCTGCAGCATTTGAGCCTGTGACATCGCTGTCGCCTGTTATTGATAGAGGCTGTAGAAGCTGGTCTAGTGACTCGGGTATTGGCTGGGAAAAGGCACAGGAGTGGAGAGAGAGTATGGGTAGTGCAAAGGAAAGTGAGAGAGTTATGTCCATCTCCTCTTCCTGAAGGCGGGCTCCCTGAGGGCAGGGACCGTGGACCCAGGCCTGGGTCTGAGAGCTGCCTCCTATTACAAGTAATAAATGCATGTGCGCATGCGTAAAGGCGGCGGTCCTGGACGGCAGGGGCTGGAGCAGAGTAAGGGGTAATGGCGGAGATGGTAGGAATGAAGAGAGCTAAAGAGAGGAGCAAGTTTTGCCTTAGGGGCCCGTGTTTCTAGTCGTGCCGATGACTCTGGGCCAACGGCTGGTAGCTTTAAAAGGAGTTTTGTTTCCAGCTCATTAGAAACAGTCAGTTGGTTTAACTGCAAGGCTAGCTTCTAATTTGATGCACATCTAAGCAGATTGGAGACATTTTTGCCAGAGTTGCTATTTTAGCAGGCCACAATTTGTGTGCCCACCAGGAAACCAGGTTTGGTATGAAAATAGAGTCTTCCCCTGGCATCTTGTCTTCAGGAACCAGCAGTAGCTGGCTTTCTATCAATGCTGCCTCTTATGTAGAAAACAAGGCCAAAAAAAGAGGAGTGAGATGGGGAGAGAATGATGTGTGCTATTTGCAGACACAAGGAGAAGTGAGAGGAACTGTGGCTGGCTCTTGTGTAAAGTGAGGATAACAGTACCTGCCTCACGTGGTGTTGTCAGGACTCTATGAGATGTCCTACATAAAAGCACCTGCACTTCGTAGGTATTAAATGTCAGCTCCCTTCCTCCTCTTCGGGACCCCAGGAGCAAGCTCCCTGGAGAGGGATCTTCTCCCTCCACTAGTCAGGATAGAGAAGAGGGGTTCCCCTCTGCGAGACGCAAGAGAGCAGAAACCCAGCAGGGAGCAGACAGGCAGGGCTGAACCCCACTGCTGGGAGCTGCAGCTGGCCACAGCCATCCCTGCCCATCCTGGTGGTGCTCCCTGCCTACTGCCGGTTGCCTCCCCTTCCCCAAGTGTGGGTTGCATCTTGAAACAAGACACAGCTCCGTCTCTAAAGGTCCAGCATGCAGCTGCCAGGTGTGTAAATCACAAGTCACGGCTGGCAGGTGGATTGGTATGAGGGCCTCTCTTGCTTTCTACCCTCTCAATCCTGCTCTTGTTTTTGAAAAAGAACCCAGAAGCCTGTAAAATTTTGATGACAAATATCAGAACCTCCCCTCAGTTAGCAAGAAGAGGAATTCGTTCCTCCGAGTGTCCAAAGAAGTACAGGACGACCAAACTACAAGGAGGGCACGGATGTGGCTGGAATAAGAGACTCAAATGCCACCTGACTCCATTACCTCTCTGCCCGTTTATCTCTGCCTTTCTCACTGCAGCTGCAGTTTGGCTTTCCAGAAACATGACCGGCAATAGTTTCCCCTGCGGGAGGGGGGGAGTCTGACCTCAACTTTCTGGATTCCTCAGTTAAAAATTTCCAGGAAACAAGTTCCTTGGTTCAGCTGGAATCAGGTCCCAGCCCTCGGGTGGCTGGCTGTGGCCAGAGCGTGGGCGCATGCAAGAATCAGGATGTTCTTTCCTTGCTTGGGTGCTGTGCGTGCGCCAGGCAGACAGCTCTATGGATGTCCATGATTGATATCTAATGTGTAATCTTGGACTTTAGGTGTTTCCAGTTGTCAGTAGCCACACTAGGGGTTGATGTCACTGTCATCTTCTTAGCAGGGTACAGTTCACATGCTTAGACACCGGGAGACAGATGTGGGCTGGGGCTTCCAGATAGAGAAGGGAGTCGTGGCCTCTTCCAGGATGCAAGCATCCTCATCCTCAGGCACCAGTCAGCATACCTGTCCTTCCTTTCCCACGCGTCCACTGCCCATGTGGCTCACAGGTTATGCCTGCAGAGGGATCAGGGGAGCAGGGGTGGATTTACCTTTCAGATGTTTTGGCTGACAGTGCCTTTTCCATCTTTCCCTCCCTCCTCTACCCTTGGGCCCTCCCTTGCATAAAAACAATTCTCCTAGGAGCAGACACTGGCTCTAAGGGTGCAGGAGAGGTTACTGGAAAGATTCTGGGGTCTCTCACATAATCCAGGGAGGCCGTGGGAAAGGCAGAAGCTCACAGGGAAAGGGCAGCTCACAGGCTCCCCAGCAGGAGTCCACGCAGCTGGACTGTGGCACTGTCCATAATCCTACCCACCAGCACCGTCTCTAAGGCGCCCTACCTCAAGCCTGAGGTTCTCAGTCCCAGGAGGACCGATTGGCCCCCAGGTAGGGTCAGTTACGTGCCCTGGATCAACCAGATGGGATATAGTTGGCATATTAAACACCTGGAGCAGATCATTTTTCAACATCCCCTCCAACAAGTTATTTTCAATAATAATCATGAAATACAGCTAACAGTAACAATAATGCTAGAAAAGAAACACAGTGAAAAAAGTTTATTATTAAACTTGGTATATATAGTCATACCAACAAAAAGAGTAAATACATAAGATACAAAATAATTCTTGCAGAATAATGAAGGAAAGTGTACTAATATGCTTTATTACATTATATTTTTTTGGGAAAAAGGAAAATAAATTGATACTTGCATATTGATCTGTCACAGTCATGAATAATAACATTTCAATTTTTGTTTTCAAGTTGTAACTTTTGCAGTCTTGTAAATAATTTGGTCAAGATAAATCTTTGCATATTCATGTTCAATAGCTATTATGATAAGATACTTCCATCTCTCTTTGCTCGTGGTTGACTGAACAATATTTTATTAATTTTAATTTTAAAGTATTTCTCTCATATGAAGTAATATGTAAATAATAGGTAAGGTTTTAAATATAAAAATAAATTTAGGGACTTCCCTGGTGGCACAGTTAAGAATCTGTCTGCCAATGCAGGGCACACAGGTTCAATCCCTGACCTAGGAAGATCCCACTTGCCGCAGGGCAACTAAGCCCGAGAGCCACAGCTACTGAGCCCACGTGCCACAGCTACTGAAGTCCTCGAACCTAGAGCCCGTGCTCCGCAACAAGAGAAGCCACCGCACTAAGAACCCCATGCACCACAATGAAAGTGTAGTCCCCACTCGCCACAACTAGAGAAAGCTTGTGCACAGCAACAAAGACCCAACGCAGCCAAAAGTAAATAAATAAATAAATAAACAAACAAAATTTAGCAGAGATTCACAAAAATCCCATTTCACAATAAATTCTAGAAATTGCAATGCCATTCATGTCTTTGTGTGTTAGCTTTTGAGTCTAGTAGATTTCAAATGTTGACATAGTCGAAAAATTTCTAGTAAAACAAAAAATTCGTCAAACATTTAAGTTACTTTTAGTTAAAACTTCTGAAGTTTTTGTTCTCCAAAAATCAGAGTTCATGTCTGAATGATCTCAAACAGTAACACTGTTTGACCCATTACTTTATAGCAAGTGTCCAGTTTTGGGGGGATAATAGTCAGAGCACTCAACCACTTCCCTCGTGATTTCTTCTGTCATTGTAAGACCAGCCTCTTCTGTCATTTCTCCTGACATTCACAAATGACAGAATTACAGTAATGCAAGCTCTGTTTCTTCATTTTTGTAATCACCATACTATTATTGCTTATTTTGAATCTACAGTTTAGATGCAGGAGTTTATGGTACGACAGTGGTTGGACATGTGGCGTGGGCTTGAATGATTCCAAACTGTTAGGAAAGATTTACTTGAAATAAACTTGTGTGGCTGAGTCTGTGTGTGTTGGGGCATGGCTGTATAACTGGGAGTTCTCCGAGTTAACTTCCATGTAGAACACGAGTTATACAGGATAAGGAATAAAAATGTGCTCATTTGAAATGTACATACACATTATTAGACCTCAACAGCAATGCAGCAATTGTTTAGAATTTAGACCAACAAAAGATTTTCTTCAGGAAGGAGTACTTTATCACTGACGTTTTTTCGAATTGCTGGCACGTGGTGATAATAAAAAGCAGCTTGACTTCTGGCTGCTTTTATTATTGCCTTTAACTTCTTTACAGGCTTCCCTACTGCCTGCACCCAGGGCAGATGTCCCCCCCTTGCCCAGCGTTTGGTACACCACTGCATCCAGCTATTGTGGTGATGGTGGTGGGGAGTGTTGGGGCATTCACGTAACATAGACAAGGACCTTCTGGGCTCACCTGGTGTTTTAGGGCTGCGCTTGGAGAAGGGGGCTGTGTTGTGACTCAGGCAGCTGCCCTACCTGGTGTTTATTGCATTCTCCTTCCTAGTTGCTTGCATAACACACACACACACACACACACACACACACACACTCTGACATGTCCACCTACAACCACAAATGCAATGGGCTACACCTCAAAGTTACATCAGCTACTGCATTCAAGGTGGTATCACGGAGCCATTGTTCTCGGAGTCTAGATAGCTGAGTGATCTGCATTCCTTCTCCAGTTATATTGGGGGCCCATATGATATTCATCAGATGACGGATTACTTAGCAAATGAAGCCACTAATAACGCAGCTTATCCTCAAAGTCTATGCCTACACAGCTTCTCCCATCTTCACGGTATTCCTTGGCCAGTCCCTATGTATAACCTCTTTCTTCTCCACATTGATTCCACATAATCCCCTCCAGGGGTGAGTTGAGATGCTGGCCATAGAGGGAGCATCCCTGAGTCATGGTGCCCAGCCATGAGAATGGTTAGTTTTCTCCAGTTGGTGAGGGTGGAGGTGCAGTGAGGGATATTTCAGAGGGGCTCGAAGGCTTGGTTCCCCGCTTCCTTCGGCCCCTCCCATACATTGCAATTTCTATTACCAGAATTCCACTTTTTCCTGATCGGGTTATATCCACACATGAAACATAGCAAGTTTGTAAATGCAAGTGGACAAATAATTCAATAGCCTGAAATATCTGTTTCTGAACTTGGTTTTTAGTGATCTCAGGCCAGTAGCTGGTGGAATCCTATTAAGACCTTGATTTTGAATTTATGCCTATAGGGAAGACTTCTGGGACTGAGTTTGCTGTTCTCTTATATTAAGTTATCTCAATGCACCCAGAAGCAACCATCTGACCCTGTGCTCCTGGCCTGTCTCATCTCTTGTAAACTGCTTTATGGTGGCAGCTACTGGGTCCCTCCAAATCTTACCATCCATGTGGTCCCAGGTGACTGTAAGAAATAACATTTATGGATGTTTGCCTCTTTTCACCAAGGCTGCGAATTTTCTATCTCTGAATACAGGGTAGAGGCTCATAGCCTTCATTTCTACCTCAATACAATGACCTATTACATTTTCCTGGAAGGTCTGGCATTTGTGACATACTCTGTAGAGGCAATTTATGAATTATTTAATCTTTTTATTTGAAAACATGACACTAACTCTAGTTGATTTTAGCAAAAAATAAAGGGAAGAAGACATTTATTGGAAGAATACTGGGGCATACATAGAGGGTGGATGTTGAGTCAACAAAGCTGTGGGAAGAGGAGAAACCAGCCCATGCTGAAGCCCTAAGCAGCAGGCGTTTATGGTATTCCATCTAGAACCCTGTTGTTAGCGTGAATCAGCCTCAGAGAAAACCAGGCCCCGTATTTCTTAGGGGAGGATTTGACACTGGCCTAGCTCAGAACTGGTGTCTGACTATGGCCAGGGGCCAGGTTGTGCAATATAGACAAGGCCTGCTGGCGGGTGGAGATTAGGGGATACACCCTGTGTGTCAGGGGCTGTACCCAGAGAAGGGGCAGTTCTTGTGAGATGGTGACCTCCCCAAGAGGTGTCCACTACAGTGGGTGGATAAAAGTTGTATCTTCTGCTGCCTTCATTACCCTCTGTCCTGCCATGTCCCCACAGTCTGTACACACTCGGGCCTATTAAGTCATGTTGGCTGACTGATGAAAACATGGCAGTAGCTAAAAACAAGAGATTACAGAAAAGGTTCAAGACCAAGCTGGCCTCTGGATAGGAAGATAATGGTGATTTGGTAAGGGAGAAAAGAAAACAAGGTGTCGAGTCTGAGATCCAAAAGGGAGAATTCAGAAGAAAAGCGTTCAGAAAAAAAAGATCTGTGTGACTCCGAAGCTTTTCCTGGCATCCTTAGCTTCCAAAGAGCCCTCTCTTTTCTCAACTTGAGCTCCTATTGTCTGGACTGCTCATTGGAATCTGAGCGTGGTAATCTGCCATGCTTTGTAAATTTCTACAAGTAAGTTCCACCTCTCAAACCGGCCCTCCAGATCCCCAAGGGCACAATACATGTCTTACATTTTTTTCGCATCTCCAGTATCAAGTCTGTTGCTCCCTCACACACTAAGTATGCAGTGACTCTGCTTTATTGGTAATAGTTTTGATAAGCTGTCCAGAGAGGCTCACCGCAGGCATGAATGGGAGAAAGAATTTAGCAAGTTTCTCTAATTATGTCCTTTGATTAAAAAAAAAATTTAAATCATTAAATTAACAGCATGACCATGACTATATATAAAATTGATGTTCCATTTAGAAAAAGGTTTAAATAATTGCATAAGCAGAGTTTTGCTCATTCTTCACTTACAATTATTAGTTGTCATAAATGCTTAACCCATGGCTGGTTTTCTTTCAAGCTCAAGCAGAATACATAGTTCTCATTCTACATGAGACAATGTCTCTAAGAAATCTAGCAAGCTGCTTTGCATATAGTAGGTACTCAATAAATAGTAACTAAAACATGGTGATTATAAAAATAGCTCACCTTACCACCTCACACCGGTCAGAATGGCCATCATCAAAACATCTAGAAACAATAAATGTTGGAAAGGGTGTGGAGAAAAGGGAACTCTCCTGCACTGTTGGTGGGAATGTAAGTTGGTATAGCCACTATGGAAAAGAGTTTGGAGGTTCCTTAAAAAACTAAAAATAGAACTACCATATGATCTAGTCATCCCACTACTGGGCATATACCCAGAGAAAACCATCATCCGAAAAGAAACAGCTACCATAATGCTCACTGCGGCACTGTTTACAATAGCCAGGACATGGAAGCAACCTAAATGCCCATCAACAGATCAATGGATAAAGAAGATGTGGCACATATATACAATGGAATATTATTCAGCCATAAAAAGGAATGAAGTGGAGCTATACATAATGAGGTGGATAGACCTAGAGTCTGTCATACAGAGTGAAGTAAGCCAGAAAGAGAAAAACAAATACTGTATGCTAACTCATATATATGGAATCTAGAAAAAAAAAATGGTACCGATGAACCCAGTGACAGGGCAAGAAGAAGGATGCAGATGCAGAGAATGGACTAGAGGACACGGGGTTGGGGGGGCAGGTGGCAAAGGGAAAGCTGGGACGAAGTGAGAGAGTAGCATAGACATATATACATTACCAACTGTAAAATAGATAGCTAGTGGGAAGTTGCTGTATAACAGAGGGAGATCAACTCGATGATGGATGATGCCTTAGAGGGCCTGGACGGGGAGGGTGGGAGGGAGTCATGGGAGGGAGGGGACATGGGGATATATGTATAAATACAGCTGATTCACTTTGGTGTACCTCAAAAGCTGGTACAAAAGTGTGAAGCAATTATATTCCAATAAAGAGCTTAAAAATAAAATAGCTCACCTTGAATCATTTTTAGGCCAAAACTTCCATCTAAGGTCTTTCAGAGTTTTCTGAAATTTTAATTCTCAAAACCATTATAGGAAACATAGTTATCCTAGTGGGTCTCAATGGGTTGAGGTAGGGGGACCCAGGAATCAGAATCTCTCTGCGGAGGTAAGTTTCCTGATCCCTCTTGCCACCTCTTCTCTTCACCTCCTGGAGAATTAACAAGAATTATGTTATCTCCATGTGGGAAAGTGTATTGAGATCACTCAGCCTTGACTTTTCTTCCTTTCTTTTTCCAAACAAGAAACACTTAAAAGTACACATTTATGACTTTCCTGAGAAAAGGCTTTCTTTTTTTGTCTCTTCTTTACTGTCAGATGAAAGCAAAACCTGAGAGAAGAAAATCACATCGCAGGACAGTCAAAATAGTTTCAGTCACGTCGCTCACCCAGCTCTAAGTGTCTCTTTCCTTGGATTTTTTCTTTGAGACTTGCTCTTGTTAGAATAGCACGGGCCGCTGAGGGTAGCTGACAGCTTGCCTCTTTATAAAGGCAACCCATTTTCAAGAGCGAGAATAAGGAAGCTCAGGCTCAGAGACAGTTGTCTGGGTTTGAACTGCACGTCTTACTCCTTAGCTGTGGCCTCTTTCTGTGCCTCAGTTTTCTGTCTGTACATGGAGATAATAATAGCTCCTAGCTTGGGATTATTAAGAATTAAAAGCACACCTGGTAGATAGTATGTATGCAATAAATACTAGCTCTCATTATTTTTATTGGGCATCTAATTATTGGGTACTCGCTATTTGCCAGCCACTGTGTGTGTTTGTGTGCACTTGTGTCCACTTAGTGTACATACCGACCCTCATACACTATATTTATTGTGAGTCTATCCCAATTTTCATCAAAGTAGGTACTTGGCATAGCAGGTACTCCAAAATGTTATTTGGGTATATGAATATTTAGGGAAATTCATAAATATATACATACATGTGCAAATGCCCATATAAACACATGCAATTATATACACACACATAAAATTATACACACACACTACACGTATACACCCACAGTTAGGAATACAGTGTTTTCTTTCCAGGAATCTTAATACTTGCCCAGAGAACACGATAAGCTAGCAAAGAGAAGATTGTGAGAGATTTGGGGAGCACAGTCCAATTTCAGGAAATATTATAGTATACGAATTCTGAGGATTCAAGAGAAGAGGTTAATCCAGAAATCTGAAGGAATCCAAGAGGAGGGAGAGGGAAGTTGTCCTGAGTGAGGTGACAGTGAAGAGGAAGGGAGGCAGGGGAAGTCTTGGGGGAGCCCTGGGAATCTGGACCGGTCCAGTGCTGATGGACTGGCCGGGTCACATTGCCCCTGACTCCTGCCCCTCAAGGGAGGCTTCCCTGGGATCTCATGGGGTTTCTGCAGGGCGGGTTTGTACCCTTTCCAGCACTGCTTTCCTCCACTCCTCCAAAAATTGCTTTTCTATTTGGGTTAGTTTGCTCAGTTTCCCAGAGCTCTGGGGATTGTTTTAGCTGACAATTCCTGGACATTTTCAGGCCTCCGCTGAGTCACTGCTTAAGAACTTTTCCTGCAAAGAATTCTGAGATTCCACTGACTAAGGCAACAGGCTGCAGCATTACAGCCCTAGCGGCAGCATCAAGCTAACGGCAGCTGATTCGGGGCTGTGCAGCGCTTAGCACGGGGTAGAGAATCCCAGGTATTCCTGACAGGGGGCTGACCTGGTGTAGAGCTTTCTCCACATGCTCTTCTCCCGGGAGTCCCAGGCTGCTGTGACCTCAGCTGGAGCCCCCCACAGTCCTGCTCAGCTTCTCCTGGAACTTCTCCTGCCCATCTACTTCTCCATCCCAGTGTCCCTGGAAACAGTCCAAACATGAGTGCTCAGACCAAAGAATGTGAGGCGCTGGTGTGGATCCCTTCCTTGCGTTATCTGCTCTCTGGAGAAACAGCACAGATCTACGTAAAATACAGTTTAGCAATCACACACTAAGCCATAGGTCCTTAATGTTAGTCCTCCTCATCTGGGAATTTTTGAGGCTTAGAGGGGCTCAGCATAATTCCATTAGCTTGGCGAACTGATGATGTAGAAAGAGAGCTCTTTATCCACTTATACAGTAAACTTCGTTAGCAGCAAGCTGCATAGAACAGTAATTAATGAGCAAATTACAAATGGTTTTATCTAGTTAGAAAGGTAGGCCTTCAAAATGAGCTCATTCATTTGAGCCTTCTTCATTCATCAAAAATATAGTGAGAACGTGCTAAGTGGAAGGCTGCTAGGCAAGTGGGGAATAGTGAGATAATTAGGAGGGAATGAATATTTTGATTTTGCTGCACACAATGTGGGGTGCTTTCCTGGTCTTTGCATTTCATCTTTGCAACAACTCTGTGAGGTAGGTGTGGCAAATGCTGGCACTTGTCTCCCCTTCTCCGTTCATAGCTGCCTCCTTTTAGTAACAAAATTTTCCCCACCCTGGATTTTAGCAGTATGTGTATGTGACTTCCTAGCTATTCCTGAACAGGATGATGGGAGAATCAGATACTCGGGGCTGCACAACCTAAGATGGAGTGCACCTAAATGACAATAATTTCTGAAAGGAGAGGGAGAGAGAGAGAACAAAAGAGTGATTTCTCCTCACTTAAGTGAGGGTGTATTGAATCAGGAAGGACTTCAAGAAGGTGGTGGTATTGGGGTTGGGTCCTGCAGAATAGGTAGTACAAATATTTGAGGGAAAGGGCATTGCAAGTAGAGAAAGCAGCGTGAGCAAAGGACACGAAGCAGGAACGCACCAGAGGCGGTCCCTTGGCACGGCCAGATGGAACCTCCAGGAGGTGGCAATGACGGTGGGCTAGGCCAAATTGGGGAGGGCCTTCAGAGGCAGGCCAAAGAGTTCAGACTTTATATGTGGGGGACAATGGGTGCCTTTAGAGTTCTGAATAAGATGGTGGAAAAATCAAAGATTCGGGGCTAGCAAATATTTACTAAGCCATTACTAAGCCCCAGGCACTAGATGAAGACAGACCTATCTGTAACGTGGAGGACACCGTGGAGGAGAATAGACAGGAAACCAGGAGGCGGGCTAGGAGGCTAACAAGGGAAGCAGCAGCAGTGGGAGAGAAGGGTTGGGACGGATGTAAGAGATGTCATGCAGGCAGGACTCACAGCGCTTGGCAGCTGACTGGGAGTGGGAGGTAAGGGAGAGAGAGGAACCCAAGATAACCTGGAGGTTTGTTTTCATCTAGGAGCTTGAAGGGAGGAAAATTAAAGATAAATTCTGACCAGCTTTTTTCTTAATTAACACAGTGAATGACACGTAGTTCACAGTAGTTCCACAATGAACTAAAAAGACCTTCCTTTTCTGGGGACTTGGTTATAATCAGACAAGCAAAAGAGGCATGGTCATCGCACATGGAGTTTCTCTGAAGATGAAAGTGACGGTGGAGAAGTGGGATTAGTGAATTGGGATCAACTCTGCACTTTGGAAGACCAGAATTCGTGCTTTGCCTGGGAGCTGTCATGGCTGAAATGACCGTGAGCAGTGTTACCGAACATCTGGGGTATGACTCTGATTTTTTTTTTTCTTTAATGGTCAGATAATTTTTAATCTGTACATGTATTCAAAAGTTTTGAAAATACCTTGAGGAATCTTAGGAATCTCAGTACTCAGTGAGCAGACTATCTATATATCTATGACAGCTCCAGGCTTCACACACACCCGTTCAGCCCGCGCCTCAGCATGGGTTGTGAGGTGTTCACATTCTCCTTAAGTCTGGTTTCCTCTTTCTTTGCCTTTGCCTCTCTTATCTTCAGTCACCTTGTATCACAGGACACGTGTAAGTGGCTGGGAGGTGTTCAACTCTGACTAAATCAAAATCAGAGTCAACGGCAAGTGTTTAATCATGGTCAAACACAGACGCATGTATGAAGAGGTTTAGGCTCAAAGAAGTCAAATATTCTGCATTCCTGAGAAATCTAATCAGTTTCTCATTCTGGTGAATATCTTCACGTTGCACATTGCTGCCACAAACCAAGTGGGTGTGCCTTTTGGAGAACTGATTTTTCACTAAGAAATGTGAATTGAGGGACTGAAGGAAAACATTTGGTATCTATGTATTTTTTAAAAATCCATCCCTTGGATCTAAAGATTATCATACTAAGTGAAGTAAGTCAGACGGGGAAAGACAAATATCACATGATATCACTTATATGTTCAATCTAAATAAATGATACAAGTGAAGTTATTTATGAAACAGAAACAGACTCACAGATATAGAAAACAAACTTATGGTTACCAAAGGGGAAAGGTGGGGTGGGGGAGGGATAAATTAGGAGTTTGGGATTGACATATACATGCTACACACTACTATATATAAAATAGACAATCAACGAGGACCTACTGTATAGCACAGGGACCTCTACCCAATATTCTGTAATAACCTATACGGGAAAAGAATCTGAAAAAGAATGGATAAATGTATATGTATAACTGAATCACTTTGCTGTACACCTGAAACTAACACAACATTGTAAATCAACTATATTCCAATATAAAATTGAAATTAAAAAAATCCATCCCTGAAAAAGAAGTTTCTGATGCGGGGGATGGTCTCTTGGAGGTGTCATAAATCTCAGCCCATACACTTCATGTTTTTGTTCTTGAGCAGATTCTGTGGTGTCACCGTTCTCCTGTTCAGGTCAGGAAGCTCACTCAGTGGTAGTGCAACATCCTCGTAAGGCAACTTGTCTTCTGGCCAAGCCTTGTCAATCAAATCCAAGCTCCTCCCATCTCTCTGTACCTCCCAGTCCACTCTCCTGCAGCTGTGATTGGCCAGGTTGGCGCCTGGCCCACCTCAGCACCAGCATCTACTGAGCCTGCTCTGGTTTGTGGCCAATTTCATGCTTCCTCTGCTGTCCCAGGTCTTGACTCCTGCATCTAAGCTATGGCCAGACTACAGCTGGGACTCCCAGCCCTCAGCTCCTCTATGGGGTGGGGCGGGGTGGGCAGTGGGCGCACTTGCAAAAGAAGCAATTGGCTTCTTTTCTTGGGCTTCATTATTCAACCTACAAGCATTATGTTACATCAACTGTTTAACAGGCCTTGTTCTTAACGGTGCAAAGCTGAATTCCATAGGGACTCACCTTCTAAGATCTCATAGTCTATGGGAGGACAGACAGACAGAAATAAATGATTACAACCCAGTGTGGAGGAGTAGCGGTAGAGACAGGCCCAGGAATGATGAGGGTGGAGACAAGGGGCCGTTGACGCCCGATGGCCAACGTAAGGCGCCACCACATCCCGCTCCAGCTCACACCAGGGGTGTTTTCAAGTCCTCACGCTCCCCACCGTTCTCAAGGCGACTGTGAACCCCTTCTATTTTCAGTTCTGTTTTTATTTTCTTTAAAATGATCAAATTATAAAATATTTTAAGCAGGCATCAAAATACTGAGAATATTATCCTAGAAGCTCAGGGGTGGTTTTGCGTGACAGTTGAGAGCACAGTCTCTAGTCTAGTGCCGACCCGCCTACATTCAGTCCCAGCTCTGCCTCCCACCAGCGTGTGACATGTGACGTGTGACATGGGTAGCACCCCAGCCTCCTCCTCTGACACAGGGACAGCCATCGCCACCTCGCTGGGCTGCTGTGAGGCTAAGTGAATTCAACCTCGTAATGTCCTAGAGCAGTGCCCGGCACGCAGCCGGCATAGACATGGCAGCTTTTATGGTTCCTAGCAGGTGTAAGAGTAGAGTTTTTGTCGTCAAGCTGCCTACATCTGAATCCCAGCCAGCTCTGCCATCTGGTAATGATATGATCTTGAGTAAATTATTTCACCTTCTTGTGCTTCAATTCCCTTATCTTCAAGAATACAGATAGTGCTAGAACAACCTCATAGGATTGTTTTAAGGAATTAAGTGAGTTGAGACCTGAAAAGTTCCTACAACATTTCTGGCACATAGTAACTCCCAACAAATATTATCTTTTTATTTCTACAGAATAGAAACTCCGTACCCTCACTCAGTCTTAACCAATGCTAACATTTGCCATGTTTACCTCAGACCTTTTAATTTTTTCAATTAAAAAAATGTTACAACTACTAATAAAAAAAATCAAATTGTACACTTTACATGCAGTTTATCGTATGTCAATTATATCTCAATAAAAATTCTAAAAAATAAAAATTAAAAAATGTTACTAAGAGAACAGACGTGGTTGCCAAAGGGGAGGTGGGGAAGGACTGGGAGTTTGGGATTAACAGATGAAAACTATTACAGAGAGAATGGATAAACCACAAGGTCCTACTCTAGAGCACAGGGAACAATATTCAATAAGCCATAATGGAAAAGAATATGAAAAAGATTGTATATATATATATATATGACTGAATGTATATAACTGAATCACTTTGCTGTACTGCAGAAATTAATACAACATTGTAAATCAACTATACTCTATACTTCAATAAAATAAAATTAAAAGTAAAAGAAAATGTTACAACTAAATTAGAAGCCCCCATCGTCCTTCCTCATCCCTTCTGCCCATCTCCAGGTCTATCCTCTCTTTTGACCATGGAGTGTCTCCTTCTTGTCCATATGATACTGCTTTTACATTATAAATCAATCACTTAATCAATCCACAATATATATCCATAAGCAACGTATAGATCTATTTGTATGTCCTAAGCTCAATGTAAGTGGTGTCGTACTGTATATATTCACCTGTAACTTGGCTTTTTCTCCACCTCCCTCATGCTCCCCACCTTCGTTTCCGAGATTTATCTGTATTCTAGTTCATTCATTTTCCTGCTGTATTGTACACCATTGAATGCATAAACCAGAGGTCACTAATCCATTCTCATAGGCTCGACAGTTAGGTTGTTTCCAGTTTCTGCTACAGCAAATGATCCTGCACCGGCCATCTTTGTATGCATACCTTCTTTGAAGTGCTCTGATTCTGGGGCTTCCACGTTTTTCTAACTATTCTCTATCAGTTTTGCTCTGCAAAGTGTCAGACAAGTATCTTTGGTCTCAATATGTGGAGGCTGGTGCCAGATAGCTCAGATGCATTGTCTTATGTAATCCTCACAATTATTCAGCAAAGTAGGTGGCAGCGTAGAGTGACTAAGAGCAGGGACTCTGATGCCAAATACCTACTGGGTTCCTGTGTCAGCTCCTCCACACACCAAGGGCAGGGCTTTGAGAAAAATCACTGAACATCTTGGTGCCTCAATTTCTTCCAGTATAAAATAGAAGTAATCATTGTACCTTTTTGTGGAGCTACGGAGACGATTGAGTGAGTTATGTAAAAGTCTTAGAACTGTGCCTGGCACATAATGAATGCTTTATAGGTGTTATAACTAGGCAGTTTTAACTTTTTCACAGAAGGGGAAAGAGCCTCAGGGAAGTTAAGTAACATTTCCAAATTCACCTAGCTAAACTGCTGGCGACCCTGCTGAGGTATGGATTAGAGGTTAGGCATAACTGACGTTGCAAGCTTCCAAGTATGGAACTTAGTGCCCACACAATAACTGTCTCTAAGTGCGATTGACTCAGCCTCTTCCCCAAAATAAGTTCAAAATGGATTATACACCTAAATGTAAAGTACAAAACTATAAAACTCCTAGAAGATAACATCGGAGAAAACCTAGATGACCTTGGGTGTGGTGATGCCTTCTTAGACACAATACCCAACACATGATCCATGAAATAAATAATTGAGACGTTGGACTTCATTAAAATTAAAAACTTCTCTGTGAAAGACAATATCAAAAAAATTAGAGGTTGAGAAGATAAACCACAGACTGGGAAAAAATATTTGCAAAAGCACATCTGATTGATAAAGGACCGCTATCCACAATATAAAAAGAACTCTTAAAACTCAACAATAAGAAAACAATCTGATTTTAAAGATGAGCCAAGGACTTTCTTGGTGGCACAGTGGTTAAGAACCCGTCTGCCAATGCAGGGGACACGGGTTCTATTCCTAGTCCCAGAAGATCCCACGTGCCTCAGAGCATCTAAACCCGTGAGCCACAACTACTGAAGCCAGAGCGCCCTAGAGCCCAAGCACAACTACGGAGCCCACACTGCAACTACTGAAACCTGTGCGCTCTAGGGACTGTGTGCCACAACTACTAAGCCCATGCTCCTAGACCCCATGCTCTGCAATAAGAGAAGGCACTGCAATAAGAAGCCCGTGCATTGCAACGAAGAGTAGCCCCCGCTCACTGCAAGTAGAGAAAGCCCGCACAGAGCAATGAAGACCCAACACAGCCAAAAAAAAAAAAAAAAGGAAAAAGAAAAAAAATGTTTTAGTAATAAAATTAAATTAAATTAAAAATGAGCCCAAAACTTTAACAGACACCTCTCCAAAGAAGATATACAAATGGCAGGAAAGCACATGAAAAGATGTTCCACATCATGTGTCATCAGGGAAATGCAAATTAAAACAATGAGATAACAGTACACACCTATTAGAATGGCCAAAGTCCAGAACTCTGTCAATGCCAAATGCCGGTGAGGATGTGGAGTAGCACCAGAAATTGCTGCTGGAAATGCAAAATGGCACAACCACTCTGGGAGATAGTTTGCCAGTTTCTTATAAAACTAAACATACTCATACCCTACAATCCAGCACACCTTGGTATTTATTCAAAGGAGTTAAAACCTTATGTCCGCACAAAAGCTCCATATGAATGTTTCCAGAAGCTTTACTCATGATTGCCAAAATCACGAACCAAGCAACTAAGACATTCTTCCGTAGGTGGATAGATAAATAAACTGTGACACATCTAGACAATGGAATGTTATTCAGCACTAAAAAAAGAGCTATCAAGCCATGCAAAGACATGAAGGAAACTTAAATGCATATTACCAAGTGAAAGAAGCCAATCTGAAAAGGCTACTGACTGTATGATTCCAACTCCATGACATTCTGGAAAAGGCAAAACTAGGAGACTATAAAAAGATCAGTGGTTGCCAAGTGTGGGAGGGGCAAGATGTGACTAGACAGAGCAGAGAGGATTTCTAGAGCAGTGAAAATACTCTGGTATTATAATAGTGGGTACATGTCATTATACATTTGTCCAAATCCATAGAAGGTACAGCACCATGGTGAACCCTAAGGTAGACTATGGACTTAGGCTGATTACACTGTGTGGATGCACGTTCATCTTTGACAACCAATGTACCATTCTGGTGAGTGATGTTGCTAGTGGGGGAGGTTACGTATGTGTAGGTGCAGGGGGTATTTGACAAATCTGTATCTCCCTCTCAATTCTGTTGTATATCTAAAACTGCTCAAAAAAATAAAATCTTTTTAAAAATGTAAATCATTTCCTGTCACTCTTCTGCTCAAAACCCTCCAGTGGTTTCCCATTGCAATCAGAATGAAGCCCAAATTCCAGACAGATGATATGCTAGACCCTCAAGATGTGCTCTGGCTTCCTGTCCTTACCTCTTTCCCTTGCTCTCATCATACTGGACTCTTTGTGCCCTTGAATTTGGTACCTCATCCCACCTCAGGGCCTTTGCATCTACTATTTTTCTGCCTAGACTCTGCTTGCCCTACATCTGTATGTGTCATTCCCTTGTTTCACTCAGATCTCACGTGGCATGATGTCACACGTGCCAAGAGGTCTTCCCTGAACCTCAAAAGAGTGCTCTCACCCCTCACCTGCCTTTCCTTTCCAACCAATAACAGCCAATGCTGCCCATAGCTCTAGAGCAGGTCTTTTTTGTTGTTGGATCTTTGCGAGGTCCTGGGGGCCAGGGAAAGGGGCTGTTGTGGCCAGGACAGGGGAGGGGAGCAATGGAAAACCACTTAGGGAAACAGCTAGTTGCCCGTTGGCAGAGATTTCTTTCAGTATTTTAACCAGTAGGGTGGCACGGGTCCATATCACGCTATCACTAGGGCCTAGAGCTATGCCAGGCAGATAGTAGGCACTTGAGAAATGTTTGTTTAATTAAATAAATAAGGAAACATGGACCAGCAAGAGCAACACTTTGGGTTGAGGACATCCAAACAGCTTGAGGCACGATGGAGGGAGGTAGAGATGGGCTCCTGGCTGTTGGATTTGATGGAAGCTGGGGAATTGGAGAAGGACAGGTCTTGTCCCCTTTGGCGGCCACTTCTCATCCACTGCAGGAAAATGGGGTCTGCTCTTGTGTCATCCACTGGAAGTTGCCCCTCTGGTGTGCTGTGCCTGCTGATGACTCTGCCGGTGGGGCTGGCCCACTGATTTGGGGATCTGGTTCAGCTCCAAAATGCACTGTTCCCTCCACACGGGTGGTGCAGAGGGAAAGTGGGGGAGGGGCAGCACTCTTCCGCCTGCTCTGCCTGTATTGCCCACACCACCCCCCAAGGCTCTGAAGGCGTCAAGGGGTATACTCGTGGCGTTTCAGGGTGTATGAGGGCCTCATACTCAGAAGGGCTCTACACTTCGTTTAATGTTCTGCTGCTGCCATCTGGAAATTTTAAAAATTTTTGAACAAGGGACCTGCATTTTCACTCTGCACTGGGCTCTGCAAATGATGTCGCTGGACCTGCGGGTACCATTCCTGTAAAACAAGAAAACAGCCTGCCCAAGTTCAACCCCACCACAAACACACTAAGACTTCTTATTATGGCACGAAACAGCTGAGCCCTGGGCCTGCCTACACAGCAAAGTGGAGCCCATTACCTAGCTTTACACCCCGAGGTGGCCACACCAAATTAGACAGATGTTTTAAAGAGCTGCTGAGCTCCTCATTTTATTCTGCCCAAGCAGAAAGGACAGCAGCAGGGTTTACGATTCTCTGGTACAAAGAGCGATGCCCAGAGCTCTAAGTGTGCAGAGCCCATGCACAACGAATGGTCCCTGTGCACCCATACACACCTCAACTGTTTTGGTTTTACTTGTTGGTTTGTTGCTGATTGGACAGAGGCATCCTGACTACTGAAGTTCCCCAGACTCTGGGAATTCCAAAGAGTTTCCTCACAGACACTTGATGTTGCCCCATAAGACCCTCAGCGGGAGACAGGTGAGAGAGGAAGACGGAGCTTAAGGCAGCAGCTGCATGGAGCTCCAGTTCCTTCAGGTTCTGGTGGGGTTTTTTGTTTGCTTTTGTTTGTTTTTCAGAGATTTGAAGCCTCCAGAGGCCAGGTCTGTGTTTCAATCATCTGGGTACACCTACCATCAAGCATAGTGCCTTTGAAAATAGCTTGGCTCAATCAATGTTCATTTTTTTTTAAGCTCTTTATTGGAGTATAATTGCTTTACACTGTTGTGCCAGTTTCTGCTGTACAACAAAGTGAATCAGCTGTATTTATGCACACATCCCCATATCCCCTCCCTCCCACAACTCCTTCCCACCCTCCCTATCCCAGCCCTCTAAGTCATCACCCATCATCAAGTTGATCTCCCTGTGTTATGCAGCAGCTTCCCACTAGCTATCTGTTTTACATTTGGTAGTGTATATATGTCAAAGCTACTCTCTCACTTTGTCGCAACTTTCCCTTCGACCCCACGCCATGTCCTCAAGTCTGTTCTCTACATCTGCATCTTTATTTTTGCCCTTTCGCTGGGTTCATCAGTACCATTTTTTTAGATTCCATATATATGCGTTAGCATACGGTATTTGTTTTTCTCTTTCTGGCTTATTTTGCTCTGTATGACAGACTCTAGGTCCATCCACCTCACCACAAATAACTCAGTTTCATTCCTTTTTAATCAATGAATTAAGCCGCTGGCCCATTCAGCAGCTTCTCCCTGCTCCCTGCTATGTGGCAGGCACAGTACTAGGTTAAGGGGGTGCAACCGTGAAGAGCAGGTGAGTCTCCTCTGGGCCGTAGTCTGTGCATCCAGCTCTCTAACTTGACCTCCTACTCAACACACCCAAATGTGAGCTCACGTGCCTTGGCCAAGCCCCATCCCTGACTCACGTTCACCACTGAGTGGACAGCACCATTACTCACAGCAGCGGTTGGGAGCGCCAGACCCAAATGCCTGTGTGTGGGTACTGGCCAAGCCCCTTGGCTAAGTGTGTTACTCTACTCTCTGTGCCTCAGTTTCCTCAGAGAGTTGTGAGGATTGAAAGCGCTGATGCATGTGCTATCCGTGTGCTATGACCACCCATTATGACCACCTATTCAGGTACTCAAGCCAGAAAACCAAGAGTCAGGCTTGATACCTCCTTCTCCTCCAACCTGCATCCCCAAGTCCTGTTAGACCCCTTCTCAATGGTTGAGGAATTCATTCAGGGCTCTCCCTCTTTGCCAACAAAGCCCTGGTCCAAGCTGCCACCACCTGTCAACAGGACTTCTACAGTTGTCCACAATTGGTCTTTGCACCTCCGCTCTTGTCAGCTCTGTGCTTCACACTATAGCTAGATGGATCTTTCCAAACATCGATCTGATCATGTCACCATGCCCACACGATCCTCCAGGTTTTCAGCCTCCGCTCACACCGCTTTCCCCTTCACTCTCTGCTCTCCCAACAGGGGCGCTGCTGACATGTTGAGCCAGATCATCCTTTGTTGTGGGAGATTCTCTTGTGCATGGCAGGATATTTAGCAGCATTTGTGACTTTCACCTACTAAATGCCAGGAGCAACCCTCCTCCTACGTTGTGGCCAAAAATATATTTCCACACATAGCCAAACATCCCCTGGGGGTGCAAAGTCACCCCTGTTGAAAGTCTTTGATGTAAAGTGCTGTCTTCTCTCCTGAAACGAGGGAACAGGCTGTCCCTTAAGCTTAGAGCTCTCTCTGGGTCTTGCCCTTGTTCCTAGTTAACCCCTTCTTGGCCTCAGAATCTCCATTCCATCATCACTTCCTCAGGAGAAGCTTCTCTGACACCCCTGCCTCCCTGGCCCCCATCATGAACTCATCTAAGGTTGGGTACACTCTTGTGTGGAACATATTACATGGCAATCAAAACAAATGGTTGTTTTACAACCCACCTAGTTGTACTGGGTTGGCCAAAAAGTTTGTTTGGGTTTTTCCGTAACATCGTATGGAAAAACCCGAGCAAACTTTTTGGCCAACCCAATAATTTTGCTGTTACTTGTATGCTTATTTGATTCATATCTGTCTCATCCAACAGACTGTAAGCTCCATGAGGACAGGGACTGGACTTGCTTCCATCATTTTGTAAGCCCAGGATACACTGTATACCTAGTACTTGACATACAGTCGGTGGTCTCTCGATATTTGTTGAATCAATAAATGCATGAAGATACAGCCCCTACCCTCACAGCTTGCTTTCTAGGGAGGAAATGGGCAAGAAAACAAGCAGATTCAACACAAAATTCTGTGATGAAGTAATTCTATATTGGGAGCACATGGAGTCCCTAGCACAGTCTTAGGGAGGCCATGGTGCTCCTGGAGGAGGCAGTATCCCAGACTCTGTCAGGAGAGCTGAAGGCTATTTAGGTGTAAAGTGAATGAGGGATAGAAGAGAAAACATGGGGAATGTAGGGGGCTCCAGGTGGAAGGATCAGCTTGAGCGAAGACTCAGAAGTGAGACCGCATGTCTCTCAAATCTCTGCTGCCTCTAACCCATTCTGCCCCCTTCTAACTCCTGCTGAGGCCTTGCATAGGTGACGCCCTACAGAAGGAGGTGGAAGCAGACGCAGGGCAAGCCCCTACTGGCTATTGAGAAGGGGGACCAACCACCCCAGTGTGCCCAGGACTGTCTTGTGTTCAGCCTTGAAAGTCCCACATCCTAGGAACCTTCTGGTCCTTGAACAAACCGGACAGCTGCTCACCCTGCGTGGGGTTTGCCCGTGGCCATCCACGCCCCCTGGAAGGAGCAACAGGGCATCTGACCCCCTGGGAATTATGTCTGGGTTTGAGTCCGGCTTCATTCCTCACCAGGTCTGTAATTCTAGGGAAGTCGTGTCTCCCTCTCCTGCTCAGGCTCCCTGCCTCCTGCGTCTGCCGCAAGGGCCTAATGAGAGGACGTCTACGCACAGGCATTGTAAGCTTTGAAGTGCAAGGAATTTTTATTATCATTCCTCTCTGGAAATCCCTGCAGGGCTCTACCGAGAACTCGGGGAGGCTGCTCCCTCACTCCGCCCCGAGTGATCTGCCCGCCAGGCAGCCCAGGCCAAGGCCCATTTGGACGGCTGCACCCAGACTCCTGGTCTGGCTACCTCGTCTCCAGCCTGTACCTCCTTTTCCTTTCACCAGCGGAACAAACACATTCAGAGTTTAGAGGAATGAATCCACTCTATAAAATACTTCTCTGAGGGAGAAAAGCTGCCCGTTCCTTTAGAGAGTGTGCACACCACAGAGCAGAGCTTCCCAAGCGTTCCTCCAAGTGAAACACATGGGAGGCCTTGAAGCCAAGAGGCAAGCACGCTGGGCGGGCCTGCGTCGTAAAAGCAGGAGCCTGCATCCGCTCCTCTAATCTCTTCCTGGAAACGGTCCTTTTCTCCTGCAGCCCAGGGCTGTTTACTCTGGTTTACCTCCCGACTGGGTGGTTCACACCCACGTGGCCAGCAAAGGGGCTGCATGTGACCCGTGGCCGTGACCATCACCCAGACACCCTGCTGTGAAATAAATCCTGAGCAGGCCAGGCCAGCTCTGTGGTTCTGGGGCTTCCAAGAGTGCTAAGTGGGCTTGACAGTAGCTCAAAGGGCCTTGGGATAGGGTTGCCAGAGAAAACATGGGATGCTCAAATATTGTACAGGTCATACTTATACTAAAAGTATTTGTTGTTTATCTGAAATTCAAATTTAACTGGGCATCCTACAATTTTTACTCGCTAAATCTGGTAACCCCATCTTGGGAGCCCGTTTCTAAGTTCATTTTTCACTTCCTGGTGGGACCGGCCCACGCCCTTCATTGCTTGCTGAGATTTCTGGGTCCAGTCAGCAAATTCCCAGGCACTGTCAGGTGGGCTTTGGAGTAACCTGCTCCAAACTCTATACCTTATGAGTGGATGAGAGAGCTGATGTGAGTTTGGAAGGCAACCGAAATGGGGCATCTTGCAAGACCTTGAAGACAGCACTTGTAGACACAGAAACTATGACCACAGTTGGCTTATGCGAGTGACTCTTCCAGGGAAATATGTGTGGAGAGGCCCTTGGCTGGGTGGCTGCCTGTGGCTGAGGTGCTGGAAGTGGGAGGATTAGACATCACCCCTTCTACAACGTATCTTTCAGCTTTGGGGTTTTGGCTACTGGGAAGAGTGGAGTCTCGCGTATCTACTTGTATCCAGGAATTTGCAAGGGCCCTGGGAGAAAAGGTGTTGGGGTTGCAACCTCTTTTCCTGGACTTTCAAAATGTTAAGGCTTGTGTGATAGAGGAAGTAGGCTTGACGGAGGCCAGAGAGTAGGAAAGGTGATGGGGCTGGCGGGGTGGGTGGGGGGACCCTCGCCAGAAAACACTCGCAAAGGAAGGAGGTGGAAAGGAATGGGGCTAATGAAGGAGTGATAATTCTAGACACTGTGTGTTTGATACTGGAGCCCATTTGGATCCTGGCCCGACGTGGGGGTGTTGGAGGGTGAGGGGAAAAGCCACAGATGTGAACTGAAAGAGCTATGCTGTTGAGAGTTGCACACCTCGGGCCTGGGCAGGTTTTCTGTTGGGTGTCCTCATTGTGGGGATCTTCTCTCATTTCTTGAGGAATAGTAAGACTGGACACATTGGCCCAGTCTATGTGGGCAGCTGTAGAGACAGCAAGCTAGGCTCTGGCAACAGCTGGAGTGGCGACTCAGTCAGCCCTGATCTCTGGAGACTGGCCAGCACCTTGGCGGACTCTCCGACACACCTGTCGGTTGGAGGCAGCTGAGATGGAGATCGGTGGTCATGACGACGCTGTTCCGTGATGTCTGAGTCTCTTCTCTTCCAGTAGGTGGCAGCAGGTGAGGAAAGAGAAGGACCAGGTTGGGTTGAGGGGCACAGATTGGGGCAGGGCGCACGTGCGCAGTTTGAGGGACGACAGCATGAATAAGTCAAACTTCTCCAATTTGGCAGGCGGGGCTCCCAGTTATTATAATTCAGTTATTAAAGAAGTGGAACTTTTTTTTTTTTTTTGGCCGCACCGTGCAGCATGTGGGATCTTAGCTCCCTGACCAGGAGCTGAACCCACACCCCCTGCAGTGGAAGCACGGAGTTTTAACCACTAGACTGCCAGGGAAGTCCCCAAAGAAAAGGAACCTTACTGTGTAGTCAAGGGTTCGTGCGATCAAGACTTTCAGGAGACACGTGTTTGGAGGAACTGTCCTTTTGGATACAAGTTGACACCAGATTGAACTTCTTTTGATTAAACTTGTTTTGACACCAGATTAAACTTCTTCCAAAGGGAAGAGCTTGCTCAATTTTGTCACTTGTTATCGTTCACTATCGTTCAATTTGTAAAGAAGGAGGGAAAGGGAGTCCGTTAGGGCCCATCTTTAAAAGGCTCTACTTGGCCATAAAAAAGGAACAAAATTGGGACATTGATCGAAGACCTACAGACTGTTATACAGAGTGAAGTAAGTCAGAAAGAGAAAAACAAATATCGTATAGTAATGCCCATATGCGGAATATAGAAAAATGGTAGAGATCAACCGGTCTGCAAGGCAGAAATAGAGATACAGATGTAGAGAACAAACATATGGACACCACGTGCGGGAAGCAGGGCGGGGTGGGGGGGAGGTTGGGGTGGGATGAATTGGGAGATTGGGATTGCCATATATACATTACTAATGAGGAAAAAAAATATCAAATTGTACACTTTAAATATATGCAGTTTATTGCATGTCAAAAACAAAACACAACAAAACAAGTTTCTGCTTTCTCTGAGTGGGTGCAGCTTTCTCCAAGTTTTGCAGAGTGAAGGGAAGTCTGGATTCCAGGCCCTGGGGCTTCCTCAGACGTGAGCCTCAGCACAACCTTATATTCTAATAAAGGATGTTCTAGAACATAAGCGCCATTGCTCTATCACGACGTTGTTGTAATTATAGAATCAGTGAACACGTGTTGTATACCAGGTACTACTCTGTGTCTACACTTTTCGTATTCGCGTAGAACCTTTTGATCCTCACAGCAGCAACTTCAGGTGAGGAAACAGAGTAACTTGCCAAGGTAACAATAGCGGTGGAGCTGAGATTGTTCTCTTACCCACCTGCTGTCCTGCTAGACATGGAAAGTTCTGTAAGGAAATTCAAGCAAGGCAAGGAGAAAACAAGAGAGAAAATAAAGTAGAACCACGAGTGAAATTGGCAGCAAAATGCTTGGCATGAAGTCGTATTTACTAGAGAGAAGCCACATGTGTAGTTAGCTCTGAGCTTTTTTGTAATCAGCGGGGAGAGGGAAATCAACATCCTGATTTAAGATTCCCAGTATCTCTGAGGTATAAAGTTCAAGTACCAGGGGAGAAGCACAACTATTTGTGGAGCTAAGATAAAAGGAAATTGTCTCCAGTCAGTCTTTGAAGAGCCACTTATCCAAGGTCTCACAGCTGCTCAGCCAGAATTGAAACCACATGGTTCCGGAACCCACATTCTCAGACACAGCCCCCCTCTGCCTCTGGAGTTGGACCTGACACTCCTAGTGAATGTTTCTCGAATGGATAAGGGACCGACCAGTGAAATCAAATCAGTAGTTCAGGAGAGTCTGGAGTGATAGGAGGGTAGCTTGATGTTATTATGGCGTCCGTTCCTACATGAGCTGTTTACAAATTAAGTGTCTATGCTTCAGAGTCTGCCTGTATTGATAATAACCTTGATACACTCCCAAGCACCGAAGCAAACTAACTTCTAAATGCATTCACTCAGAGAAGCAGCACAAATGGTTATTGTGTGTCTCCTCTTTCTTCCGCAGAACCTAAGAATTTGCTTGGAATCAACCTGATATGAATGGAATTTCACTAACTCACAGGAGTTTCACAAAGACTCAGTCACATTCTCTCTCCATCTCTCTCTCTCCTGCCCTCCCCTCCCCTACAAGACTTAGATGGACACAAGGCTTGAAATCAGATCCTGGGCGGCTCTGATAGATGCAGAGAGGGAATATTATTACAAGTATAAGACTGCTTATAAAATTCTTACAGCAAATGGAAAAAGTGGAAACATTAACAGCCAAATCCCAGTTCAGCTTACACTTCATTAAATAAAAAATCCTTCCAACCTGATAATCACTCAAAGAAGCCCTTACTCAGCATAGTTGAGCAGAACTAAATCCATGGCCAGTGAGAAGGAGACAGATGGCCTCAAAGCCACAAAAATCCCCAAAGCTCCATAATCTGGCTTATATTTTCACCAAACAGTGTCTAAAATCTGTGCAGCACCGCTTCAACGGAATGCCTGAAACTAATCCATATTGAGAATCTGCTATAGTCTGGAACAATTTTTGGTTCTTTTACACACATTCCCTCCTTTGGGTTCAACAGCAACCCTGGAATTTAGGTTGGGCAAATATAACTATCCCTGTTTTGTAGTTAAGAACACAGGCTTAGATGTGTAAGACCGCTGTAGATAAAATTATAAAACTGTACTGAGAAACTTGAAACAAATGGAATGTTTAGCTATGTTCTCTAATTGGAAGCCTTACTGTTTTAAGATGTCAATGTTCCCCTAAATAAGCTCGCAACAAACATATATAAAATAGATAAACAACAAGGTTCAGCTGTATAGCACAGGGAACTATATTCAATATCCTGTGATAAACCACAATGGAAAAGAATATTTAAAAAAAAAAAAAGAACACAGGTTTAGAGAGAGACAGGAATTTGCTGGCGTTTATAAGTGAACAGGGGCCCTCATGAGAACAGCAAGGAGCCCAGAATGTCAACTGGGTTCTTCTGCGCTCTTGCACTCTGCTCTCTGACCTCTACCCGCCACTGAAGATGTGAACCCTTCCCCACTGGAAAGTCGGAGAACTGTGAAGGAAAAAGGGATGCCAGGTGTCAACTGAGCTCAGCTCCACATCTTCCAACAAACCTGCTTTTCCTGCTGGTGAGGATAAGGAAAGGGAAGATCTTCAGGCCAAGCCTTTTGGATCTGTGTGGAGCACCATCAGAGCGCTCTCCGTTGAGGCTTCCCAGGCCACGCTTTTCAGTGTTTCCCTCCTCCTGCTGTTAGGGCTGAGCTCCCTTTGACTGCACTGATGCATTAGCAGGCCAACCCGCATCTACAGATGTGGGGGCCCAAGAGGCAGGGGCTACTGCACACAAGCACACTCTGCTCCAACAGGCTCTGCCTCTCACTCCCTGGGTGCCATGGAAGCTTCCCTAACTCTCCCGGGGCTACTGTGAAGGTCAAAAAAGGTGAAAATATACAGATAGCACCTAGCAATCTTCCTAGCATGATAGTTTTAGTGATCCTTGACCTTTCAGTCATGTATTGAGTCATTCATCCATTTATTTGGCAATTTTTATTGAGCCCCTGCCACGTGTCAAACTTTGTTCTCAGTACCGGGGATGCAGCAGTGGACAAAACAGGCAAAAATCTGTGCCCCGAAGGAGCTTACATTCTAGGGTAGAAATAGATAAAAACAAAACAGATAAAATAAATAATTGTGGTGTATAATCAATATAATGAAGAAAAAGATGGGTGATGTGATAGAGAGTGGTTGATCGTGGAAGGCCGCTCTGAGGCAGTGACTTTAAAGCTGATAATTCTGGAGGATGAGAGGAGTCAGCTAAGCCATGAGCCTGGACAAGGGCTTGCCAGGCATGGAAACGTCAGTACTGGGACTGGGGTGGGAGGGCCTTTAGACTTTCTCGGAGCTGTGAAAAGATTTGTGTGACAGGAGTGGATGAAGTGAGGATGAGGGGGTCAGGAGAAAGGGTGGGAGACAAAAGCAGAAGCCAGATCTCACCCCTTGGAGGCCATGGGAAGGACTTTCCACGGCCTGAAGGAAGGCAAGGAAGTGCGCATGTGGAGACACCTGGGAAGAGCGGAGCAGCAGTAGGGACATCAGGCATGTGGTGTGTGGGTGCAGGCATGCGTGCCTGTGTATGAAACACCTGAAAACATACTCTCAAAACACAAAAATCAACAACCACCAGGACTGTAGGGAGAAATGGGTAAACCAACAGTTGGAGATTTTAGCACATTCCTCTTGAAAACTGATAGAATAGACAAAAATTATAAAATACACAGATACAGAAGATCTGAAAATATAGCAAGCAAATATACTACACATGTATCCTTCTTTTTAGCATATGCATTACTTTTGTTATTTTTGTATGTTTGTTTTTTATTATTTTTTTTTTGAGGTACTCCAAGTTCAATCATCTGTATTTATACACATATCCCCTATTCCCTCCCTTCCTTGACTCCCCCCCAGCCCGCCCCGTCCCAGTCCTCCAAGGCATCATCCATCTTTGAGTTGAACTCCCTCTGTCATACAGCAACTTCCCACCGGCTATTTCACAGTTGGTAGTATACATATGTCCATGCTACTCTCTCACTTCGTCTCAGCTTCCCCTTCACCTCCCGCCCCCCGAAACCTCGAGTTCTCCAGTCCATTCTCTGCATCTGCATCCCTGTTCCTATCCTGTCACTGAGTTCATCAGTACCATTTTTAGATTCCGTATATATGAGTTAGCATACAATATCTGTCTTTCTCTTTCTGACTCACTTCACTCTGTAAGACAGACTCTAGGTCTATCCACCTCATTACATATAGCTCCACTTCATTCCTTTTTATAGCTGAGTAATATTCCATTGTATATATATGCCACATCTTCCTTATCCATTCATTTGCTGATGGGCATTTAGATTGCTTCCATGTCCTGGCTATTGTAAATCGTGCTGCAATGAACATTATGGTACATGTTTCTTTTTGGATTATGGTTTTCTCTGGGTATATGCCCAGTAGTGGGATGACTGGATCATATGGTAGTTCTATTTTTAGTTTTTTAAGGAAACTCCAAACTGTTTTCCATAATGGCTGTACCAACTTACATTCCCACCAACAGTGCAGGAGAGTTCTCTTTTCTCCACACCCTCTTCAACATTTGTTGTTTCCAGATTTTGTGATGATGGCCATTCCAACTGGTGTGAGGTGATACCTCATTGTGGCTTTGACTTGCATTTCTCTGATGATTAGTGATGTTGAGCATCTTTTCATGTGTTTGTTGGCCATCTGTATTACTTTTGAGTACACATGGAATATGTCCAAAACTGCCCATGAACTGTCAATAAAGAAGCCTCAATAAACCAAAAGGATCAACATCATTCAGATTATGTTCTCTAATATACAAAAGAAAATTAGAAATAAATAACAAAAAGACTTCAGTTTTTAAACGCCTATGTGTCTGAAACTAAATGGCATCACTTGGGTTGAAAACTAACTCATAAGAGAAATAACAAAACAATTAGAACTGAATGACAATGAAAACAGTGTGGAACTTAAAATGTAAGTGTGTCGTTTAAAATACACTTATCAGACTGCAAGAGAGATTGAAAATAAGTGAGCTAAGCCAAAAGAGCAAGCTTCAAAGAAATAAGATAAGATCATAATCTGATCATAACAGAGCAGAAATCAATAAAATAGAGTGACGACAACAGGAAAGATTAGTTAAACCCTTATAAAACCTGTGCTTTCAAAAAACTAATAAGAAAAAAGACAATATACAAATACCATACAGAAAAAATATAGATATAACAGAAATTTTTATTTTATTTTATTTTATTTTCAAGCTCTTTATTGGAAAATAATTGCTTTGCACTGTTGTGCCAGTTTTTGAGATACACCAAAGTGAATCAGCTGTTTTTATCCATATATCCCCATATCCCCTCCCTCCCGTGATGCCTTCCCATCCTCCTTATCCCACCCCTCTAAGTCATCACCCATCATCGAGTTGATCTCCCTGTGTTATGCAGCAGCTTCCCACTAGCTATCTATTTTACATTTGGGAGTGTATATATGTCAGTGCTACTCTCTCACTTCATACAGTTATGGACTGAATGTTTGAGTTCCTCCCCACCAAATCCATATGTTGAAGTCCTAATCCCCATAGTGATGATATATGGAGGTGATAATATTTGGAGATAATTAGGTTTAGGTGAGATCATAAGGCTGGGTCCCTATGATGGGATTAGAGCCCTTGTAAGAAGAGTTGGAGACTCTCTCTCTCTTTCTCTCCATGTGCAAACTGAGGAAAGACTACTTGAGCTCACAGTGAGAAAGTAGCTGTCTACAAGCCAGAAGAGAGCCCTCACCAGGAACCGAATCTGCTGGCACCTTGATCTTGGACCTCCCACCCTCCAGAACTGTGAGAAAATTTCTATTGTTTAAGCCAACTAGTCTATAGTATTTTGCTAGAGCAGCCCAAGCTCACCAAAACAAGTACATTATTTTAATAAATTTGAAGATCTATATGAAATGAAAACATTTGTAGAAAAATATAAAAAACTGATAAGGAGAGAAAATGAAATTTGAATAGACCAATAAGCACTAAATAAAATGAAACTGTAATCAAAGTTCTCTCCTAAAAATCCCCAGCCTCAGGTGGTTTTTCATGTGAATTTTATCAAATTCCCAAGAATGTGTATTTCCTATCTTAGACAAGTTCTAGACAATAGAAAAAGAATGAAAACTGTTCTACCATGAGGCTTGTGTAATCTTGTTTTCAAAACTGGATAAGAGTAGTTCAAGAAAATAAAAATATAGGCTTATTTCACCTTGAATATAGATGTGTAAATACTAAAAAAAAATAAACAAAATTAGAAAAAAGTAAGTCAAAATCATAATAATCATCAAATATGATTTATTTTAGGATGCCAATGGGTCAGTGTTAGAAAATTCTATTAGTGTAATTTTCCATATTATGAAAGAAGACAATAATTAGATTAACTCAATGATACAGAAAAAACCATTTGGTAAAACTCATCACTTTCTTATATTAAAAATTCTTAGAAAGTAGAAAGAGAAAAGAATTTTCTTAACTTGGTGAAGTTTATGTACCCAAACCTTAATATTATTCATATCAAATAGAAACTGTAGCATATATTAGCATAAAATGTTAATATTATACCTAATTGAGTAACTTTCACTATATTTCCTTCAAAATCAGGAATAAGACAAGATGCCCACTATCACTACATTTAACATGGAGCTGGAGGCCCTCACCACACTTTAAGGGAAGAAAAAGAAATAACAGGTATAGATTGAAAGGAAAGAAATGAAGCTGTCACTCTTTGTAGATGATTTGGTTTCCCACAGAGAAGAAGCAAGAGAATCAACAAACATTAAAACTGGTAAGAGAGTTCAGCAAGGCTGTCAGATACAAGATCACCTTGTAAAAATCAGTAGCACTTTTGGCCATCATCAGAATTTTTAAAAAAATAGCAAGGTAGCCGTGTGGTCTAAGAGCAGGGAAGTGCCTTGTTCAGACCCATATTTATAGGGTGACCTGAAACGAAGATATGATTAATTCCATCCTCCAATCCTGGGGTCAAACCAACCAACAGGCAAAGAAGTATGGCTATCAAGGGGGCAGAGAGATGGAGTAGAATCTAGAGAAACTGTGGGACCAAGAGAAAACTTTAAGATGGGAGAGATCAAGGGCATATTAGTCTAACAGGAATGATTCAGTAGAGAGATTAATGATGGGGCAGGAAGAGAAGGGTCCAAGATGAGAGGGAATGGGATGCACAGTCCAGGTGGTGGGCCTGGTCTCACCTGATAGACGGGACACATCTTCAGCTCTAATGTGAGGAGGAGGGAGAATGTGCTGACCACAGAATATCAAAAAACTTGGTGACAGAAAGAGATCAGGGACTTCCTTTTGCTCAATAAAACATGAAACCAGGTCATCAGCTGAGAGTGGGGATGAGGAAGGCCTGGGAAGAAGATGTGGGAGTTTTGAGGGCAGAAGGCAAAGCATGCAATAGTCCCAAGCAATATGACACAAAACGCAGACTGGCTTTGTGACCCCAGAGCCTAGAGCCTGCAAGTGCTCGGTAAGGGCGTGAGGAATGACAGAGCGGGAGAAGGGACAAACAGTGGGGAACCAGAGAGCTCTGTGTGGAGACCTGGGCTGGGTGGGGCGTTAGGGTCGGGGGCTTGGGCCTGGATGACAGAGAGTCAAAGATCACTGGATTTGGGAGCCGGAGACCTGGTGCACAGATCTGACTCCACCATGTCCCTTCTGTGAGTTCCTGAGAACTTCTTTCTGGGCTTCAGTTTTTCTCATCTGGAAAATGGGAATAATGGTACCTGCTGCCTTCCCCTTCCAGAGCTGATGTGAAGACTGTGTGGGTTACTTTCCACTTGCCACCCTCTGCCGGATCCTTCCTCACCCTTTCCTGCCCTGCTCAGCGCCCTGAGAGGCTCATCTCAAAGGACTCCAATTCCCAGTTCCTTTGCCCTCTGGCTTGCCTTGGGGCTCAGCCAGTGGGAAGCACCAGCAGCAGAGGGGAAGAGGACAGAGCACTTAAGGCCCCCATTCCCTCCTGGCCTAGCTGTGATCCCAGCAATGGCCCTATAGTCACAGCTCCTATCAGGCAGCCCTATGTTCCTGGCCCCAGTTCTCCTGGGCTCAGATAGCACCCTTCTCTCCTCTTGCCTCTCTGGCCCTAAGAGTGGTAATAGCCCCTCCTGCTTCTTGTCCTGGGGTATTTCTTGATTCTGCCCGGACCTCTGTAAATAGTCCTTTAATTAAGCTCTTATCAGTCTCTTTTGAGGGTTCCATTCATTCCTGCCAGGCCTTGAATACAAGGGCCAAAGACAGAAAGGTCATCTAGGTGCTGAACTAAAGGTAAGAGAAGTAGAGGTGGGGAGGGTGCACAAGAGGAAACAAGCGTAAAACGTAAGAGCCATCTGTAGAATCTGCCCTGGTGTGACCAGAGAAGGACGATTCTGCTGTTTCCCCATGGTCTTGGTGCCTCCTCCCCCTTGAAGTGGGCAGAGTGTTCTGTTCTCTAGGCACAGAAAGAGCTCAGATGAATGCTGAAGCGTAAGGAGGTTGCAGACACCAAGCCTCCATGGTCCCACCCAACAGAGGGCTCAAGGGATAGGTAAAGACAGGTCCTGCCCTTGGGCTCAAAGTGTTCTTGGAAGCCACTGACAAAGGTGCTCAGGTTTCCCACAAGAAAAAATGGGCTTGCCAAAAATAGGGCAACAAACAAATCATTGATAAGGGCAAGAAAAAAAATCATTGCTGAGACTAGCCATTCATTACATAAGTAGGTCTCCAATGACAAGCTTCTCTATACGCTGCTTTCTCCTGTTTATTCAGAGTGCCCTTTTAGGTTGTGTGTGCCAGATCAGGGAGGAGAGGCCAGCTTTAGGGTCCCAGCTCTGTCATGTGAAGGACAAATCATCTTCATCTCTGCTGCCCCTCACTCCTTCATTTGCAAAGTGAGGAGCCCGATGGCCATTTGGTCAACCTCACCCTGCTCACCCTGATTCTTCTTCCAGCTTCCCCCAGAATAAACCCCCTGGGCCAGACCTGACAGCCCACAAGCTTGTGGTCATGATCTCTGTCCATCATCACTGTTATGTCTCCTATTCCTACATCCAGTGAGGCCAGCAGGCCCCGCACGCAGGGCTCTGATATGAGCACTTTATCTGATATGACCCCTTTATCTCTCTGCCTTTCCCCCTTTGCAGCCAGCCAGACCCTAACCGGCCCATGTACTAGAACTGAGTAGATCTGAGTTGCTCAAATTTAACTCCTTTCCTCCGAGCCTCAGTGTGCTTACAAATAAAAGCGGAGGCTCTAACAGCTGCCCCCTGGCTTCCACTGAAGTGCCTCACAAGATATCTTTAGCACATAAGACAATCAAGGAAGGAGAGTACCTCCTTTCCTTCACTTTGGGGTTCTCCTGCTGCCTGACACCTGCGTCCCAGGCTTTCCTCCTTGAATGAACCACTGCAGTGAGCACAGGGGATGAGCTCTCACTGGACATTCTCTGGACTTCCCTGTTTCCCTCTCAGAGGATGACCCCTGAATCCAGGATAGGCTCCTACCCCGCACTGACTCAAGCTTCCTTCTTCCTTTTCCCATCCTGCTTTCAGCCTAAACCTGAGTGATAATAGCTTTGAGCCCCCAAACTCTATATTTCTTTATTCATATAAGGTAATGAAACTGTGCTCTGAGATATATAATGTGGGTGCAAATATTCTGTACTCACTGATGGCAGAGGGTAGAATGCTTGACACCCTTTCAATTATTTATATATGACATTTAAAGATGCAGTATTATTCTGCATACATTTGGCTTAAAATGAATTATGAGCTATAATAATCTTTACCTCACTATCTAATAAACAATAACTTTATTGGGCCATTTAGAATATTTGTGTTTGGACAAGATTTGAATAGCTTAGGTCTCTTTAAAAAGCTATCCAAGGATATTTGACATGTTTTCATTTGATAACATTTGCCAGCAGTAAATGGAGGCATTAAAAATCACATCGTAGCCAAATATCTGGATAAAACTATAATTCAGATACATGCACCCCTATGTTCATAGCAGCACTATTCACAATAGCCAAGACATGGAAACAACCTAAATGTCCATCAACAGGTGAATGGATAAAGATGTAGTACATATACACAATGGGATACTACTCAGCCATAAAAACTAATGAAATAATGCTATTTCCAGCAGCATGGATGGAGCTGGAGAGTACCATACTAAGTGAAGTAAGTCAGAAAGAGAAAGACGAATACCATATGATATCACTTATATGTGGAATACATTGATAAAATGACACAAATGAACTTATCTAAGAAAGAGAAACAGACTCAGACATAGAGAACAGATCTGTGGTTGCCAAGGGGGTGGGGACATGGGGGAGGGATGGGTTGGCAGTTTGGGATTAGCAGATGCAAACCATTATATGTAGAATGGATGGATAAACAAGGTTCTACTGTACAGCACAAGGAACTGTATTCAATATCCTGTAATAAACCATAAAGGGAAAAGAATATATATACATTATAAATCAACTATACTTCAATAAAGTAAATTTTCTAAAAAATCATACCATAGCCAAACATTAGAGTTCGTTCATAGTGAGGGCCTTTGGAGAGAGAGACTGCAAGAAGGAGAGAGACAGAGTGAGCAGCAAGCTTTCCACTCTCACTTCTCATTTTGTGCTGTTTCAATGACCTAAACTTACATTTATATTACTCTTCTTTATAAATGTCCCCGTCAGCAGAGGCTGGGAGTTTGTGATATTTTTTTCTCTTCTTTGTTTCCCATATCTAAAAAGATTATAAACCTATGTATTTTATATATTATACGATTTATAACATAGACTATGATATATATGGCATATATTTCATATACACCATATGAATAGTTTGTTAAGGCATAATAGGACAATAAGATGCATACACTTGATGAGTTCTAACATATCCACGTATCCATTAAACTATCACCAAAACCAAGATAACGAACATATCTATCCTGCCCCCAAAATGTCCTTGTGACCCTTTGTTGTTCTTCCCTCTCTACCACCCTGCCCCACCCATCCGCCCAAAATACTGATCTGCTTTCTGTCGCTGTGAATATTCTGCATTTCTAGAATTTTCTATGAATGTAATCACACAATATGTACTCTTTTCTGTCTGGCTTCTTTCAGTCAGTATAATTATTTAAAGATTTATCCATGTTGAATGTATCAATAGCTTATCCCTTTTTATTCCATTTTCGGAATATACTAAATTGGCTTCCAGTTTGGGGTTATTACAGGTTATTACAAATACAGCTGCCATGAACATTCGTGTACAAGTCTTTGTATGGACTTTCTTTAGGGCAAATACCTGTGAGTGAAATGGCTGGATTGGATCGTAGATGTATGTTTAGCTCTTTGATAAACTACCAAAGTGTCTTCCAAAGTGGTCGTGCGGTTTCCCATTCCCACCAGCAGTATATGAGGGTCCCAGCTGCTCCATGTCCCTGCCACCGTATGGTATGGTCAGACTTTCCATTTTGAACACTCTGAGAGGTATGTATAGCATATCATTGTGGTATTTATTTTCTTTTCCCTTGTGACTAGTGTTGTTGAGTATGTTTTAATGTGCATATTTACCATCCGTATATCTTTACTTGATAAAGTATCTGTTCAGATCTTTTGCCCATTTTTTAAAAATTGAGTTTTTTGCTTTCTTATTATTGAGTTTTAGAGTTACTTATATATTTCAATACAAGCCCTTTAACAGATAAGTAATTTCCAAATATTTTCTCCAAGACTGTGACTTATCTTTTTATTCTTTTAGCAGTGTCTTTTGAAGAGCAGAAGTTCTTAATTTTTTTTAAGGGTTAAATCCTTTATTTTAATTTTTTAAAATGGAAGTATTATAAAGCAGGTTGGCAAACTACAGGCCATGGATGAATCCAACCCACCATTAATTTTTTTTTAAGCTCTTTATTGGAATATAATTGCTTTACATTCTTGTACCAGCTTTTGAGGTACACTAAAATGAATCAGCTCTATTTATACATATATCCCCATATCCCCTCCCTCCCATGACTCCCTCCCACCCTCCCTGTCCTGGCCCTCTAAGGCATCACCCATCATCGAGTTGATCTCCCTTTGTTATACAGCAACTTCCCATTAGCTATCTATTTTACACTTGGTAGTGTATATATGTCTATGCTACTCTCTCACTTCATCCCAGATTCCCCTTCGCCCCCCACCCCCACAACCCTGTGTCCTCTAGTCCATTCTCTGCATCTGCATCCTTACTCTTGCCCTGTCACTGGGTGCATCAGTACCTTTTTTTTTTTTTTTTTAGATTCCATATATATGAGTTAGCATACAGTATTTGTTTTTCTCTTTCTGGCTTACTTCACTCTGTATGACAGACTCTAGGTCTATCCACCTCATTACATATAGCTCACGTTCATTCCTTTTTATGGCTGAGTAATATTCCATTGTATATGTATGCCACATCTTCCTTATCCATTCATCTGTTGATGGGCATTTAGGTTGCTTCCGTGGCCTGGCTATTGTAAATTGTGCTGCAGTGAACATTGTGGTACATGTTTCTTTTTGGATTATGGTCTTCTCTGGGTATATGCCCAGTAGTGGCATTACTGGATCATATGGTAGTTCTATTTTTAGTTTTTTAAGGAACCTCCAAACTGTTTTCCGCAGTGGCTGTACCAACTTACATTCCCACCAACAGTGCAGGAGAGTTCCCTTTTCTCCACACCCTCTCCAACATTTACTGTTTCTAGATGTTTTGATGATGGCCATTCCAACTGGTGTGAGGTGATACCTCATTGTGGCTTTGACTTGCATTTCTCTAATGATTAGTGATGTTGGGCAGCTTTTCATGTACCTCTTGGCCATCCATATGTCTTCTTTGGAGAAATGTCTATTTAGGTCTTCTGCCCATTTTTTGATTGGGTTGTTTGTTTTTTTGATATTGAGCTGGATAAACTGTTTATATATTTTGGAGATTAATCCTTTGTCTGTTGATTCGTTTGCAAATATTTTTTCCCATTCTGAGGGTTGTCTTTTCATCTTGCTTATAGTTTCCTTTGCTGTGCAGGAGCTTTGAAGTTTCATTAGATCCCACTTATTTTTTTTTTTTGTTTTTATTTCCGTTATTCTAGGGGGTGGATCAAAAAAGATCTTGCTATTATTTACGTCGAAGAGTGCTCTTCCTATGTTTTCCTCTAGGAGTTTTATAGTGTCTGGCCTTACATTTAGGTCTTTTACCCATTTTGAGTTTAGTTTTGTGTATGGTGTTAGGAAGTGTTCTAATTTCATTCTTTTACATGTAGCTGTCCAATTTTCCCAGCACCACTTATTGAAGAGGCTGTTTTTTCTCCATTGTATATCCTTGCCTCTTTTGTCATAGATTAGTTGACCGTAGTTTATCTCTGGACTTGCTATCCTGTTCCATTGATCTTTATTTCTGTTTTTGTGCCAGTACCATACCGTCTTGATCACTGTAGCCTTGTAGTATAGCCTGAAGTCAGGAAGCCTGATTCCACCAACTCCGTCTTTCCTTCTCAAGATTGCTTTGGCTATTTGGGGTCTTTTGCGTTTCCATACAAATCGTAAAATTTCTTGTTCTAGTTCTCTGAAAAATGCCATTCGTAATTTGATCGGGATTCCATTGAATCTGTAAATTGCTTTCAGTAATATAGTCATTTTCACAATGTTGATTCTTCCAATCCAAGAACATGGTATGTCCCTCCATCTGTTTGTGTCTTCTTTGATTTCCTTCATTAATGTCTTATAGTTTTCTGAGTACAGGTCTTTTACCTCCTTGGTTAGGTTTATTCCTAGGTATTTTATTCTTTTTGTTGCAATGGTGAATGGGATTGTTTCCTTAATTTCTCTTTCTGATCTTTCATTGTTGGTGCATAGAAATGCAAGAGATTTCTGTGTGTTAATTTTGTATCCTGCAATGTTACCAAATTCACTGATTAGCTCGAGTAGCTTTCTAGTGGCATCTTTAGGATTTTCTATGTATAGTATCATGTCATCTGCAAACAGTGACAGTTTTACTTCCTTTCCATTTGGATTTCTTTTATTTCCTTTTCTTCTCTGATTGCTGTGGCAAGGACTTCCAAAACTATGTTGAATAGTAGTGGCGAGAGTGGACATCCTTGTCTTGTTCCTGATCTTAGAGGGAATGCTTCCAGTTTTTCACCATTGAGGATGATATTTGCTGTGGGTTTGTCATATATGATCTTTATTATGTCGAGCTAGGTTCCCTGTATGCCCACCTTCTGGAGAGTTTTTATCATAAATAGGTATTGAATTTTGTCAAAAGATTTTTCTGCATCTATTGAGATGATCATGTGGTTTTTATCCTTCAGTGTGTTAATGTGGTGTATCATATTGATTGATTTGTGTATATTGAAGAATCCTTGCATTCCATGGATAAACCCCACTTGATCATGGTGTATGATCCTTTTAATGTGTTGTTGGATTCTGTTTGCTAGTATTTTGTTGAGGATTTTTGCATTTAAATTCATCAGTGATATTGGTCTGTAGTTTTCTTTTTTCATAGTATCTTTGTCTGGTTTTGGTACTAGGGTGATGGTGGCTTCATGAAATGAGTTTGGAAGTGTTCCTTCCTCTGCAATGTTTTGGAAGAGCTTGAGAAGGATGGGTGTTAGCTGTTCTCTAAATGTTTGATAAAATTCACCTGTGAAGCCACCTGGTCCTGGGCTTTTGTATGTTGGAAGATTTTTAATCACAGTTTCATTTTCATTCTTTGTGATTGGTCTGTTCATATTTTCTAGGTCTTCCTGATTCAGTCTTGGAAGGTTATACCTTTCTAAGAACCTGTCCATTTCATCCAGGTTGTCCATTTTATTGGCATAGAGTTGCTTGTAGTAATCTCTTATGGTGCTTTTTATTTTTGTGGTGTCCGTTGTAACTTCTCCTGTTTCATTTCTAATTTTATTGATTTGAGTCCTCTTCCTCTTTTTCTTGATGAGTCTTGCTAGAGGTTTATCAATTTTATTTATCTTCTCAAAGAAATAGCTTTTAGTTTTATTGATTTTTGCTATTGTTTTCTTTGTCGCTATTTCATTTATTTCTGCTCTGATCTTTATGATTTCTCTCCGTCTACTCACTTTGGGTTTTGTTTGCTCTTCTTTCTCCAGTTTCCTTAGGTGTAAGGTTAGATTGTTTATTTGAGATTTTTCTTGTTTCTTGAGGTAGGATTGTATCACTATAAACTTCCCTCTTAAAACTGCCTTTGCTGCATCCCATAGGTTTTGGATCATTGTGTTTTCATTGTCATTTGTCTCTAGGTATTTTTTGATTTCCTCTTTGATTTCTTCAGTGATCTCTTGGTTTTTTAATAGTGTATTGTTTAGCCTCCATGTGTTTGTGTTTTTTACACTTTTTTTCTTGTAATTCATTTCTAATCTCATAGAGTTGTGGTCAGGAAAGATGCTTGATACAATTTCAATTTTCTTGAATTTACCAAGGCTTGATTTGTGACCCAAAATGTGATCTATCCTGGAGAATGTTCCATGTGCACTTGAGAAGAATGTGTAATCTGCTGTTTTTGGATATAATGTCCTATAGATATCTATTAAATCAAGCTGTTTTATTGTGTCATTTAAAACTTGTGTTTCCTTATTAATTTCCTATGTGGATGATCTGTCCATTGGCGTAAGTGGGGTGTTAAAGTCCCCCACTATGATTGTGTTACTGTCAATTTCCTCTTTCATAGTTGTTAGCATTTGCCTTATGTATTGAGGTGCTCCTATATTGGGTGCATATATATTTATAATTGTTATCTCCTCTTCTTGGATTGATCCCTCAATCTTTTTTTTTTTTTTTTTGAGTTTTATATTTTTATTTATTTATTTATTTATTTTTGGGGGGGGTACACCAGGTTCAATCATCCGTTTTTATACACATATCCCCATCTTCCCTCCCTTCCTTGACGCCCCCCCCCAAGCCCCCCCCACCCTCCCCGCCCCAGTCCTCAAAGGCATCTTCCATCCTCGAGTTGGACTCCCTTTGTTATACAACAACTTCCCACTGACTATTTTACAGTTGGTAGTATATATATGTCTGTGTTACTCTCTCGCTTCGTCTCAGTTTCCCCTTCACCCCCCGCCCCCTCCCATACCTCGAGTTCTCCAGTCCATTCTCTGTATCTGCATCCTTGTTCTGGTCACTGAGTCCAACAGTACCATTTTTAGATTCCGTATATGTGAGTTAGCATACAATATTTGTCCTTCTCTTTCTGACTTACTTCACTCTGTATGACAGACTGTAGTTCTATCCACCTCATTACATATAGCTCCATCTCATCCCTTTTTATAGCTGAGTAATATTCCATTGTATATATATGCCACATCTTCTGTATCCATTCATTTGTTGATGGGCATTTCGGTTGCTTCCATGTCCTGGCTATTGTAAATAGTGCTGCAATAAACATTATGGTACACGTTTCTTTTGGGATTATGGTTTTCTTTGGGTATATGCCCAGGAGTGGGATTACTGGATCATATGGTAGTTCTATTTGTAGTTTTTGAAGGAACCTCCAAATTGTTTTCCATAGTGGCTGTACCAATTTACAGTCCCACCAACAGTGCAGGAGAGTTCCTTTTTCTCCACACCCTCTCCAACATTTGTTGTTTCCAGACTTTGTGATGATGGCCATTCTGACTGGTGTGAGGTGATACCTCATTGTGGCTTTGACTTGCATTTCTCTGATGATTAGTGATGTGGAGCATCTTTTCATGTGTTTGTTGGCCATCTGTATGTCTTCTTTGGAGAAATGTCTATTTAGGTCTTCTGCCCATTTGTGTATTGGGTTATTTGCTTTTTTGGTATTAAGCTTCATGAGCTGCTTGTATATTTTGAAGGTTAATCCTTTGTCCGTTGTTTCATAGGCAATTATTTTTTCCCACTCTGAGGGTTGCCTTTTAGTCTTGTTTATGGTTTCTTTTGCTGTGCAAAAGCTTTTAAGTTTCATGAGGTCCCATTCATTTATTCTTGATTTTATTTCCATGATTCTAGGAGGTGGGTCAAAAAGGATGGCGCTTTGATGGATGTCATAGAGTGTTCTGCCTATGTTTTCCTCTAGGAGTTTGATAGTGTCTGGCCTTACATGTAGGTCTTTAATCCATTTGGAGTTTATTTCTGTGTATGGTGTTAGGAAGTGTTCTAATTTCATTCTTTTGCATGTTGCTGCCCAGTTCTCCCAGCACCACTTATGGAAGAGGCTGTCTTTTTTCCATTGTATATTCTTGCCTCCTTTGTCAAAGATAAGGTGCCCATATGTGTTTGGGCTTACTTCTGGGTTCTCTATTCTATTCCATTGATCTTCCTTTCTCTTTTTGTGCCAGTACCATACTGTCTTGATCACTATGGCCTTGTAGTATAGTTTGAAGTCAGGAAGCCTGATTCCACCAACTCCATTTTTCCTTCTCAAGATTGCTTTGGCTATTCGGGGTCTTTTGCGTTTCCATACAAATCGTAAGATTTCTTGCTCTAGTTCTGTGAAAAATGCCATTGGTAATTTGATCGGGATTGCATTGAATCTGTAAGTTGCTTTGGGTAGTACAGACATTTTCACGATGTTGATTCTTCCAATCCAGGAACATGGTATGTCCCTCCATCTGTTTGTGTCGTCTTTGATTTCTTTCATCAATGTCTTAAAGTTTTCTGCATACAGATCTTTTGCCTCCTTAGGCAGGTTTATTCCTAGGTATTTTATTCTTTTGGTTGCAATGGTGAATGGGAGAGTTTCCTTAATTTCTCTTTCTGCTCTTCCGTTGTTAGTGTATAGGAATGCAAGAGATTTCTGTGCATTAATTTTGTATCCTGCTACTTTACTAAACTCATCAATGAGTGCTAGCAGTTTTCTGGTAGAGTCTTTAGGGTTTTCTATATATAATATCATGTCATCTGCAAAGAGTGACAATTTTACTTCTTCTTTTCCAATTTGGATTCCTTTGATTTCTTTTTCTTCTCTGATTGCTGTGGCTAAAACTTCCAAAACTATGTTGAATAATAGTGGTGAGAGTGGACACCCTTGTCTTGTTTCTGTTTTTAGGGGGAATTCTTCCAGTTTTTCTCCATTGAGAACAATGTTGGCTTTTGGTTTTGCATATATGGCTTTTATTATGTTGAGGTAATTTCCTTCTATGCCCATTTTCTGGAGAGCTTTTATCATAAATGGATGTTGAACTTTGTCAAAAGCTTTTTCTGCATCTATTGAAATGATCATATGGTTTTTATCCTTCAATTTGTTGATATGATGTATCACATTGATTGATTTGCGTATATTGAAGAATCCTTGCATCCCAGGGATAAACCCCACTTGATCATGGTGTATGATTTTTTTAATGCGCTGTTGCAGTCTGTTAGCTAGTATTTTGTTGAGGATTTTTGCATCTATATTCATCAGTGATATTGGTCTATAGTTTTCTTTTTTTGTGACATCTTTGCCTGGTTTTGGTATCAGGGTGATGGTAGCCTCGTAGAATGAGTTTGGGAGTGCTCCGCCTTCTGCAATATTTTGGAAGAGTTTGAGAAGGATAGGTGTTAACTCTTCTCGAAATGTTTGATAGAATTCACCTGTGAACCCATCTGGTCCTGGGCTTTTGTGTGTTGGGAGATTTTTAATCACTGCCTCAATTTCCATACTTGTGATTGGTCTGTTCATGGTTTCTATTTCTTCCTGGTTCAGTCTTGGAAGATTGTATTTTTCTAAGAATGTATCCATTTCTTCCAGGTTATCCAATTGATTGGCATATAGTTGCTTGTAGTAGTCTCTCATGATGTTTTGTATTTCTGAGGTGTCCGTTGTGACTTCTCCTTTTTCATTTCTAATTCTGTTGATTTGCATCTTCTCCCTTTTTTTCTTGATGAGTCTGGCTAATGGTTTATCAATTTTGTTAATCTTCTCAAAGAACCAGCTTTTAGTTTTATTTATTTTTCTTATGGTTTCTTTCCTTTCTTTTTCATTTATTTCTGCTCTGATCTTTATGATTTCTTTTCTTCTGCTCACTTTAGGGTTTCTTTGTTCTTCTTTCTCTAGTTGTTTTAGGTGTAAGGTTAGGTTGTTTATTCGATCATTTTCTTGTTTCTTAAGGTAGGACTGTATTGCTATAAACTTCCCCCTTAGAACTGCTTTTGCTGCATCCCATAGGTTTTGGGTTGTTGTGTTTTCGTTGTCATTTGTTTCTAGATATTTTTTGATTTCCTCTTTGATTTCTTTAGTGATTCCTTGGTTGTTTAATAGTGAATTGTTTAGCCTCCATGTGTTTGTATTTTTTGCAGTTTTTTTCCTGTAATTGATATCTAGTCTCATGGCGTTGTGGTCTGAGAAGATGCTTGATATGATTTCAATTTTCTTGAATTTGCTGAGGTTTGATTTGTGACCCAAGATGTGATCTATCCTGGAAAATGTTCCGTGTGCACTTGAGAAGAAAGTGTAGTCTGTCGTTTTTGGATGGAATGTCCTATAAATATCAATGAAGTCGAGATGGTCTAATGTGTCATTTAAAGCTTGTGTGTCTTTATTTATTTTCTGTTTGGATGATCTGTCCATTGATGTAAGTGGGGTGTTCAAGTCTCCCACTATTATTGTGTTCCTGTCGATGTCCCCTTTTATAGCTGTTAGCATTTGCCTTATGTATTGAGGTGCTCCTATATTGGGGGCATAGATATTTACCATTGTGATATGTTCTTCTTGAATGGATCCCTTGATCATTATGTAGTGCCCTTCCTTGTCTCTTTTAATAGTCTTTACTTTCAAGTCTAATTTGTCTGATATGAGTATCTGTTTCTGTTTACGCCTGAGCCACCGGCGCCCTCTGCAACAGGCACCTCCAAGCCTGACTGAGACATCAGTGCGCCACTGCTCACTCCCTCCCAGGAGAAGGAGCCACTGTTGTACCCTCTCCCTCCCCACACACCGACGCTTACAGAAGAACAATAAAGGAACCTCTGCTGGTCACAGAATAACGCAAAAAAAACCCAAGGACAAGCAACCCCAAAAGTTTGGACAACCATGAGGAAACAAAGAAACATCATGCAGGCAAAGGAGCAAGAAAAAAACCCACAAGACCAAATAAATGAGGAGGAAATAGGAAAAATGCCTGAAAAGGAATTTAGAGTAATGATAGTAAAAATGATACAAAATCTCGATAACAAAATAGAGAAAGTACAAGAATTTTACCCTTGTTGCTTTTAATAACTTTTCTCTGTCTTTAATTTTTGTCAATTTGACTACTACATGTCTTGGCATGTTTCTCCTTGGGTTTATCCTGCCTGGGTCTCTCTGTGCTTCCTGGACTTGAGTAGCTATTTCCTTTCCCATGTTAGGGAAGTTTTCAATTATAATCTCTTCCAATATCTTCTCGGGTCCTTTCTCTCTCTCGTCTCCTTCTGGGACCCCTATAATGCAAATGTTGGTGTTTGTAATGTTGCCCCAAAGGTCTCTTAGGCTGTCTTCAGTTCTTTTCATTCTTTTTTCCTTACTCTTTTCCACATCAGTGATTATCACCATTCTGTCTTCCAGCTCACTTATTCGCCCTTCTGCCTCAGTTAATCTGCTATTGATTCCTTCTAGTGTATTTTTCATTGCAGTTATTGTGTTGCATGTCTCTGTTTGTTTGTTCTTTAATTCTTCTAGGTCTTTGGTAAACTTTTCTTGCAACTTTTCAATCTTTGCACCCAATCTTTTTTCAAAGTCCTGGATCATCTTCACCATCATTATTCTGAATTCTTTTCCCAGAAGAGTGCCTATCTCCTCTTCATTTAGTTGTTTTTCTGGGGTTTTATCTTGTCCCTTCATCTGGTACAAAGTCTTTTGCATTTTCATTTTCTCTTTCTTTCTGTGGCTGTGATTTTCAGTTCCACAAGATGAAATACTGCTGATACTGCTTGATTCTGCTGTCTGTCCTCTTGTGGAGGAAGCTGTCTAGGAGGCTCATGGGTGCTTCCTGTTGGGAGGGACTGATGGTGGGTTGGGCTGGGTGGGTGGAGCTCAGTAAAACTTTAATCTGATTTGTTGGGTGGAACTCAGTAACACTTTAATCTGCTTGTCTGCCAATGGATGGGGCTGTGTTCCCACCCTGGTGGTCATTTGGCCTGAGGCAACCCAGCCCTGGAGCTTACAGGCTCTTTGGTGGAGCTAATGGTGGACTCTGGAAGGGCTCACGCCAATGAACACCTCTCAGAACCCCTGCCACCAGTGCCCCTGCCTCCTCAGTGAGAAACAGCTGTCCCCCACCTCTGCAGGCAACACTCCAACACCAGCAGGTAGGTCTGGTTCTGTCTCCTATGGGGTCACTGCTCCTTCCCCCTGGGTCCTGGCAAGCACACATTTTTTGTGCCCTCCAAGAGTGAAGTCTCTGTTTCCGGCAGTCCTGTGGAGGTCCTGCAATCAAATCCCGCTGGCTTTCAAAGTGTGATTCTCTGGGGATTTCTCCTCCCATTGCTGGACCCCCAGGTTACGAAGCCTGACGTGGGGCTCAGAACCCTCAGGACTTCTGTGGTATAACTGTTCTGCAGCTTGTGAGTCACCCACCCAGCATTTATGGGATTTGATTTTAATGCGATTGCACCCCTCCTACCATCTCATTGCGGCTTCTCCTTTGTCTCTGGATGTGGGGTGGGTTTTTTTGGTGAGTTCCAGTGTCTTTCTGTCAATGGTTGTTCAGCAGTTAGTTGCAATTCTGGTGCTCTTGCAAGAGGGAGTGAGCGCATGTCCTCCTACTCCGCCATCTTGATTCTTCTCTGATCCTGATTTTTTAAAGTACATCAGCATTTTTTCAAACTCCCCAGATGTTTAATGCTCAGGTCAGTGTAGGGGATCATTGGTCTACTGGAAACAACACTGGATTGTCCCTGGTTGACCATTAACTAGCTATGTGATCTTGAGAAAGGCCACAGGATATTAGCAGATCTGAAGAAGATACTCATTGTTAGCTGTAAATTTACCAGTGTAAAAATCTTCTATTCCATGCACATGGAGCCAAGCCATCAGCATTGAGAGCAGTCAGTTGAAGGTCAAAAAAAATCGGGAACAGACCTTCTACACGGAGCCATCTTGGTGCTTGCAGAAGCCCCCATTGCTTTTTATTTCATTATGAACCTCTCCTTACTATTTTAGCCACATCCACGTATTTAATACAAATTTAGCAAAAAACAACAAAATAAAACAAATCTGTGGCCTCTCCATCTGTTCTGTTTTTTTCTCTCCAGTTAGGCCCTTCATGAATATTTTGAAATATAGGGGCTGTTTTGGAAACTCAGGCCTGGGAGTTACAGGCTCAGTTCTCACTCAGCGTGTCTAATTTCCTCTTCTATCCCTTTCCGGTTTTATCTTTGTGCATGTTTATTTTGACAATCAGAATGTAGGTTGCTTTGACCTCCAATGCCTTGAACAATAACCTGGCACATGTAGATGTTCAGGGAATATTTGCTTTATAAACACAGATCTTGTTATCACTTTGGAGAGCAGTTCTGCTCAGCATCTCATCATCAACTGTCTCCCAGCCCTTGGAACCAGAGCAGAGAGAGTCTCATCAGGGTCATTTTAAGGCAAAATGCCCATTATACATTTAGATTCCCATTGTATGTTAAAGAAAGTGATACCAGAAAACGCTATTGGACATGCCTGGGAGAATCCTCTCCCTCTTTACTTAAACATTAGGTTTTTAACCTTGTATGTATCATTTGCTTCACTCCTCCATCCATAAATTTGTTTTTAGTGGGTTCTATGATGTGCAAAACTCTGTATAAATGCATAACTTTATAAATAATGACCCTATCCTCAAGGATATTGTAAATTGCCCTCAAAAAAAGGGATCAGATTTGTAGTTACTAAAGGTGGGGGTGGGGGGAAGGAGGAATTGGATGAAGACAGTAAAAATGTACAAACTTCCAGTTATAAGATAAATGAGCCCAAAGGATATAATGTATAACATGGTACATATGATTAACACTGATGTAAATCATATATGAAAGTTGTTAATCCTGAGTTTTCATCACAAGGAAAACATTTTTTTTCTATTTCTTTAATTTCATATCTATATGAGCTGATAGGTGCTCAGTAAGCTCTCTGTGGTCATCATTTCATGATGTATGTAAGTCAAATCATTATGCTGTACAACAAACTTATACAGTGCTGTATGTCAATTATATCTCAATAAAACTGGAAGAAGAAAAACTTCAGAGGGTGTATATATGCCTCTGCCTTGATAAAATTCATGGGTTTTCTGAAAACAAAACCAGAAATTAGATTTGTTGTCAGATAAATCATAAACCCTCATTGCTTAATGCTGCTAGCTCAGAGATTTCTTTCCTGTATTTCTGATTTATGCTAACTTGACGGCAGTTCCTGGGCCTCTAGCTCTAAGTTCTTTGCCAGACCCAAACTTCTTTACGTAGTTAACAAGCACAGAAATATGTTCTGATCACTCCTCTCAGAAAGGAATCCTGTATGAAGGCCAGCGGGTCTTTGGGGAAGAAGATGGTCATTCTCTGCACCATCTGTTTGGTATAAAAGGAGCATCGAAGCACCTGGCTTTGCAACAGGATATCCTATAACTTCTGCCCCTGGGAGTGCTCCTGTGCCTGGGTTCCCAACAGCCAGACCCTCAGGTTCTCAGCTTATTTCCAGAGTCTCCCAGGGGCCACATCAGGATGGCGGGGGGAAGAACAGGCAGAGAGTAAATGATCTGCTCAGGATCCTCCCCATGGACTTAGTCTAACTCTGAGTACTCTGTTATTCAAAAGATATTTATTGAGAACTGACGCCTTTAGGAGACTCCATAGCTGACCTTTCCTTCTGCTCATTTCCCAAGACATGAACTCTGCTATTGAAAATCTAGCTTTAGGTAGACCTACAAACGCACAGATAGAATGCATTGTGTCCCAAGAAATAACTGAAGTAAACACAAGATTCAGGAGCAGCTCATAAGGGAGAATGAATGATTCTGTTTTTGAAGGCCAGAAAAAGTAGGGGTGATCAGGGCTGCCCAGGGTTTTGAAAGAAGCGTTTTTAAAGACATTTGTCAAATATATGAAGTGGAAGAAGATTCCAAACAGTGAAAATAGCCTGTAAAAATGAATATGGTTGTGATCACAAGGAATTTTAGGGAATATCTATTGGCTCTCACCAGATCTACATATATACCTACATCTGTGTCCATTTTATTTTATTGTTTAATCCCTTTTTTAAGGTGGAGTAAGTATCCCTTAGGGAAACTGACATATTTCTGATATTGAATTTTTCATGATTAACATGGTATAGGTATCCACTCATTTGGATCTTCTTTATTGTCTTTTAGTAAAATTTAATGGGTTTTTTTTTCCACAAAGACCTTAACGCATGTTTGGATACCTTCTGCTTTGGGTTGTTGCTGTTGCTATTACAGATATTAACTTAAAGAAATGATTATTCCTATTTGGGCTAGGTAGAAAAATACAAGACACTCTCGTATATTGATCTTATATTCAGCTACTTTGCTAAATTTTCTTCATTCCAGTAATAAAGAAAATTATTTTCAATTTTCCATATAGACAATCATGTTGTCTGCAAATACTAACCAATTTGATTTTTTTTTCATTTAGAAGTTTTATACCTTCTATTTATTATTCTTGTGTTGTTTCACTGATTACAACCTCTGATACAATGGTGAATTGATATACTATGAGCAGGCAACTTATTCCTGATTTTAAAGGGTCGCATTCATTCTCTCCTACCTCCACACCTCACTCCACTGAAACTGATCTTGCTAAGTCCACCAATGACCTCTATATTGCTAAATTCAAAAGACAATTTAAAATGATAGTTTGACCTCAGTTGCATTGGCATCATCGATCATGTCTATCCCTGAAACACTCTCTTCTTTTGGCTCTCACATACACACTATCCTTCTGTATATCTGACTGCTTCTTCTCAGGTATTCTTTTCTTAACATCTATCTGTCCTCTAAATGTTGATGCTCTCCTGGGCTCCATCCTGTGTCTCTTCTTCACTCTACAGTCTCCTTAATTGAGGTCATCCACTCCATGTCTCTATATGCCATCTGTCCAATACACACACACACACACACACACACCCCAGCCAACTTGACACTATGCTTAGATGTCACAAAGACATCTCAAACTTAACATGTTCAAGACTAAACTCTTTACCTTCCCTACACTAATGCAATCCTCCTGTAGTCCCCCCATCTCAGCAAATGGCACTTCCAGTTGCTCAAAACAGAAATCTGGGAGTCATCTTATCTCTTCGCACTCTTATTCATCCCCCAAATTGAATCTATTACCAGGCATTATTTATTTTAACTTCTAGCTACATCCCCATCTTCCCTTGTTTCTTCATGTCTTTTTAGTCTAAGCTACTATCCGTTCTTGACTGACCTATAGCAATCGTCTTCTAACTGGCATTCTTATTCATTCCTTTACAATCCCTTTGACAAAGCAGTTAAAGCGCTATTTTAGAAATATAAGCCAGATCCTGTTACTCCTTAGTGTCCCTTCAGTGACCTCTCTTTGCACTATGAGAAAAATCTAAAACCTCAGAATGGCCTTGAAGAATCTGACTGCTGTGACTTCTTCTTCCCTCTCCACCTTTATCTCGTGCTGCTAGTCTCTCACTCACTCTCCTCTAGCCAGCTGGACCTTTTTGTAGTTCTCTGAGAGGCCCAGTCCTTCCTGCCTAACATCTTTGTACTGATAAACTCCAAGAGGTCAGGGATTGTATCTGGTTCTCAGTTGTGCACCCAAACATGTGTAAATAGACAATAAATATTTACTACATAAATGAACAAATGAATGATGTTTCCCTTATTTAGAATGTTCTTCCCTCATTTATTACCTGGTTAAATCTTATCTATCTTTTAGGTCTCATATCATTTATATATCAATTCCTCAAAGACATCTTCTGATGACCACCCCTCACCTTACCCTTCCTTTCGTGAGGCAACAGCCATCACTCTTTGGCTACAGGGATAGATACTGAGCCTGACTGGACCAACTTCACAGTTTCTCATTCTTCGGGTCAATATAAGTCCTCTCCTCAGATTTTCCTATCTGGGTTGGTTTCCTTACCAAAGAGCCTTCCTTGGCTCTTTTGCCCTTAGGTCACAGAGCTCCTTGGTCGTGAACCATGTTCTCTGATGTGTGAAGAAAGCTTGTCTGGAACAGGAGAGAATGAGGCCAGCTCAGAGAGATGTGGAGAAGGGGAACAAAGAGAGAGCCCAGATGCCATGCCAGTCTCTGGAGCTCATCAGCCCCCGAGGCCTTTCTCCAGGCCTGGATTGTCAGCTCTTCCAGGCTTCCATGAGAGACCCCAAAATCTCCTCAATGCATTGTTCCTTTTTGCTTAAACTAGTTCAAATTGGGTTTCTGTTATTTGTAATTGAAAGATTCCTGACGACTACACATTCTTTGACATCCCAATCTAAATTTAGTCCTCTTGGTATACTCCTTAACGAGTCCTCTTGTTTTCCTTCAGAACACTTATCAGAATATATAAGCATGTACTCATTTGTAGGTTTATTTGTCTAATGTCTGACTCCCCATATGTAATAGAAACCATGTTTATTTTGTTCACTTTTTATCCAGCATTCAGTGTAGTGCTTTATCCATAGCAAGCACTCAATAAATATTTTTTGAATTAATGAATGAATAAATGACTCTGTGATGGACTAGATATGAAGGGGGACCAGAAAGGGAGGAAGCTTAGGATAACTCCACATTGTCTGGCATCACCAAGAGGGTGGAGGATGATATCACTGACTCATTTTGAGAACATATGAGGAGGAGTTAACATGGGGAGGAAGAACATGAGTTAGGTTTTGGACATGAGTTTGAGGTTCTCCAGTACCCATGGCACAGTGGAACTTTCCAGCACATAGGGAGGTTATCTGTCTCCAGCTTAGGAGAGAGGACAGGTTGGAGATCTGATTTGGGAGGCCTGAGATAATAGGGAGCATTAGAAGTTTGGGGGCAGATGAGATCCTCCCAGGAGAAGATGAAATGTGGGAGAGACCTAGTGACTGAGAGGGCCCTGAGGAACAACCCTTCAGGCTGGCCTAAATCCAGAGCTGTTCAGTGGTTCTCAGGGTCTAGCTAATTCCTGGCTTCTAGCTGGGCCACAAGAGCTACTGGCCAAGAAGTTTAGTCCTAGGTTTTGGGGAGTCTCTGGAAAGAAGGAGGTGTAAGGCTGAGTCCATGCTCCTTGACCTTTTTGGCAGATCAGTGCCCTCTAGAGCAAGGCAGGTCTTCCCACCTACACATAGCCTCTGTCTGTCTGCTCCAAACTCTGATCCTCCATCCAGGACAGTCTTAAGGTATCTGACACTTGCCAGGAACTTTGAAACCTTTTCCATATGTGATCTCATGTAATCTTTAACCTTCTGAGATAAAAACTATTACAGAAAAAGGATCAGGGGTTGAGAAGGTAAAAAACTTGCCCTGGATCTGACATCTGGGACATGCTCAGGCCAAAACTCCGGCACCATGATCTTCCCACATTTCAGGCTTCCCCTTCATCACAGTTTTGTGCCATAAAGAGAGGGAGAGCAGATCTGTCCACAGGACCTGTAGGAACAAAAGGTCCTGAGGACAGAGCTTGATATTAACCAGTTGCCAACTCTTGCCAAACCCACTTTTCGGAGGAGGGTGAGGGCAAGGTCTACAAATCTATCTCTTGCAGGAATCTCTCCCTTGGCACTACCTCTCAGTCTGCATGATAACTGCCTGTGGATCTTGCTTCAGGGCTGGCCCCCTGACTAGCCTAGCCTTCTCAGAAGTTTACCAGGCTTCTCTCCAGCCACTGGCAAAGCAGCAGCTCAAGGAGTCTCCTTGGTTTCCCCTGGAAGGTCCTGGCAAATGGGGACCCAGCCCTCTGAGCTGAGCTGCACTTGGGACTCTTTCCCGAATTCTGGGAGTAGAATTATTCATCTGGAGACGTAACGTATCTGGAAATATAAAAGCAACAAGCCAAAAAAAATCCTCTTAAAATAAAAAACAAATTTTTGGAAAAATGATTAAACCTTCAAGTACTTGGGGGATGTCATGGCTGATCTAAAGTCATTTTTATTAATTTAGGGCCATAAAACATACAACTCAGTTTGCTCCAAAAACTGTCACATCTGGTATATTTGGAGACAAGCAAGCTTGGGGGATAATGGAAAAATGCAGGAGAGAAAAGGGGATTCCCATATTTCCCTTTGAGTTTTCTAAGAAAACAAAAGATTTTCTCAGAAAAAAAAAAAATTCCCTCAGATTTCATTGTGACCCAACTCTGTGATCCAGAAAAATATACTCACAAAAGCCATCTCTGCTGGTCAATACCTACCATATATTCCACACTAGCGGGAATATTCCACCCCTAAAGGGTTCATCAGGCCAAGGGGGTGGGGGGCGCTTACTGTTTGTCTAGGACAACCACACCCAAACCAGTGCATCTTGTAAGAATGAAGAGAGTTGTCCTGAACAGGAGTCATAATCTAAGTTTCTAGCTAAGACACATGTATAGATAACTCTCCCAGGAAATTCTTATGCCTATTGCATAGATGTATAATTCAACAATCATTTACTAGGCTTCTTCCATGCCAGGAGTCAAACAAAGGAATGGAGGTACACAGGTGAAGGAGCCACAGTGCTCTCCCTGAGGCGCTTACAGCCCGATGGGAGAAACCAACAAGCAAATCAGCAATGGTTGAGGTGTACACAGGAGGCTCCACCTGCACTGAACCTGTGGGGGTGGCGGGGTTGCGGGGGAAATGAGGAGGGGTGTGATGAAGAGTCAGGGAACACTTCCTGGAGGTGGGTCTGCCTGCACTGGGTCCTGTCGGACCAAAAGGGATTAGCTGAGCAGAGTGGGAGAAGGGCATTCAAGGTAGAGGGAACAGCATGTGAAAAAAAAGAAGTAAATAAAAGGAAAGGGAGAGCATTTGGCACTTTTCTGGAGCTATAAATAGACAGTATGACTTGAGAGATCAGATAAAGGAAGGAAAGAGGCAACATGAGGTTGGAATGGAGGGTAGGCGGCTCATGGTGGAGGGATTAGGTTGCTGGAGTCTAGCCTATAAATCAGGAGTCAGCAAATGTTTTCTGTAAAGGAACAATAATACATATTTTATATTTCACAGGTCTTGTAGTCTCTGTCACAACTACTCAACTCTCCACCTGTAGCATAAAAGTAGCCATAGACAGTACCTAAATAAATGCGCATGGCTATGTTCCAATAAAACTTTATTTACTAAAGTAGGCAGTAGCCTGGATTAGCTTGTGGGCCGATATTTGTTGAGCCTTGCTATAAATCATAATCATGCAGAAATAGGCTGACCAACTCACCCCGAGTTGCCCAGGACTTCCCTTATTTTAGCACTGAAGGTCCCACAGCCTGGGAAATGCCTCAATCTCCCAAGCCTACCTAGGTAAGCAGAAGAGTTGGTTATCCTACATAGGAAGGCTGTTTAAAAATATAGCATCCTGATGCCACTCCTGATGAATCAAAATCTACTGGGGTTAAGAGAGCTTAGGGGATGAGGTACCATCTACAGGCGGGAGAGTGATCAGGTTTGTATATCAGATGGGTTGCTCTCGAGTCAGGACTATGTACTCGCATACCGCTACCCCAGGCTGCAGGAGACCATGGTCACCGCAGCCCTTTGAAAGGACGGATTCCGCCCAGCAGCACCTGGCCTGAGGCTGGACATGAACCGGCTTATGCAAATGTTTTTTCTCTGAGTAACCACTGTCCACTAAACATAGTGAAGGGTCCACAGAATCCAAGTGACAGGACCCTTGACCGGACCACAGCAGGGAAGGAAGCAGAGGAGCCCAGAGACCAAAGCTCACCAGGCCAAGGAGGGCCTCATCACTTGCCTAGAGCAGCCACACCCAGATCAATGCTCCTTCCAGAAATGAAGAGGGGAGTGAGGCCTGGCCTGGAGTCACAATCTACCTTTCCAGCTAAGGCACACATACAGATACAGAAAATAAGCAGAGGAGAAGATAAACTTTGGGGCCTAGATGTCAATTTTTGGAAACTTTTTTTATCAGCCCTTATCGGCCACAGCTCTAAAGAGCCAGGTCTGAAATTTTCCTTCCTGAAGCAACAGGTGTTTTACTTCTGTTAGAAATGGCCACTGTTTGGCTTGGACAAATAAAGAGTTTGCACTAAAAGGACTAACAGTACTCTCTTTACTTTTCTTAATCAGTCCCTTTCTAATTTAACTTCAGAGCCATGGGGGAATTTTCCACTTAATTAAAAACAGTGCTTCCTATCTTCTGGTTGCTCATTTCCAAAACAGGTGGGTCTTGTTCTAAGAACGTCAGTATGTGAAAACCCATGCTCACAGTAGAGATAATCCGAATTACATAAAAATTCTTAATGTTTGAAATAGGTAGTCCTTTGTACACTGCAGAGTTTGTTTATGAACCATTAAGCCCATTAACTGTTTGGCCAGCATTCTTCAGCTACTGCCAAATGAAGAGCAACCAGAAATAAAAATAAAATCTATTTTAAACCAGTGGGGAAATAAGTAGCCTTGTAGTATTAGGCAGCAGAGCTTGGTAGTTAAAAGAAATGGCTCTTGAGTCAAACTGCCTTTGTTGGAAACCTGGCTTTGCTTCTCACTAGCTTTGTGACTTCAGGCATGTTAATTCATCTCCCCAAGCCTTGGTTTCCTTCTCTGTGAACTAGAAATACTAATAATAGTTTCCCTATAGAATTGCCATGAAGATAAAATAAGGTAACATAAATAAAGTGCTTAGCATAGGAAATGCACAATAAATGTTAGCTGTAATATTATTCCCACTAGGCAAGTCATTTTATCTCTATAGGCCCACGTTTTCACATTAGTGACATGAAGAAGCTGACTTCTAAAGTCTTCCTGTTAGTTACTAAGTCTTCGCCTTATGTAGAAAAATCAAAAAGAAGAGAGGGCAGGGCTCCATGGGCACAAAAACATCATTCTCCAGGGCCGCCCTCTGAAAAGCAGCAATGTGCTAGGATGCTATAAACACAGAGACGGAGCACCGATTTAATGATAAATGGACAGAGAAACAGGGGATAGACTACATACTGCCTACCCAGAAGATAGATATCTATGATATTTTTCAGTACATTTAAAATCCAGCTCAGAAACTAAGATATTAGACATTATTGGGAGGCATGTGCTCTAAATTCTTCGCTGGATTTCTTGTTCTTCTAAAAGGAGAGCGTCTGGTAAGTTTTTAACCTACTTCACTGGCATTTTTATTGTGTTGAGTAGGAATGTATCAGCAAATGTAATAATGCATAGACTTCATTTTCACCATCAAAGAGGAACAGGTTGGTGCTGTAAAAATGGGAGGAACTTTGGGAGAAGTTATAAGGGACAGGAATGCTAACATATCAGACAGTACTCCAAATAGTGGTGACTTTGAAAATGGAATTCTACAACTACAAACTATACTTATGAAGAAGAAACTAGTAGGAGTGTTCTGGTGGCATAAATTTACTCCAGATATTTACTCCAAATTAATTTTTATTGGAGTATAGTTGCTTTACAATGTTGTGTTAGTTTCTGCCGTACAGCAAAGTACATCACCTTACGTATACATATATCCCCTCTGTTTTGGATTTCCTTCCCATTTAGGTTACTCCAGGTATTACTGAGCACCTACTACCTTCCATGTTCTATGCTATATACTGGGGAGACAGAAATGTTTTTAAAAAGCCATTGCCCCAAAGGAGCCCACAAGCTTGCAGAGTGTAATTTATGGAGATGCCATCCATAAATTCCAGTACAGTTTCAGTGCTGTGCAGATGGAAGTGTGCACAGGCTGCTGTGGACAACCTGTGAGGGGCCCCTAGCTAGACTGGGAGGGGTGAGAGAAAGCTCCCCAGGCAAGGTGGGAGCTGAGTTTTGAAGGATGGGTAGAAGTACAGTAAAAAGTACAGGTAAGAAGGAGGTTCTATTCTGAAGAAATAGAATGTCTGTAAGAGAGCATAGTGGAACCTGGGAACAACATGGCATTTCTCTAAAACTGAATTTGAATTATGGCATAAAGGGAGATGGGGACTGCAGATATAGACAGAGGTGCAGGTCATGGTGGCCCTTGTATAAGGAGAGCCTTGTATAGGACCTTGTCAATGAACTTGGATGTTATCCTGCAGGCTAACAGGACATCACAGAAAAGTTTGAATCAAGGGAATGCTATGGTCTAAATTATATTTTAAATCTGTGGCATTGTGTAGGGTGGATTTTACAGAATCAAAGCTGAACCGAGGGGGAAGAAAGATGACGGTGAAGTAGAAGGATGTGGAATGCATCCCTCTCCACAGATGCATCAGGAATACATCAAAAGATGCAATAATTCCCGCAGTGGACCAGCTGAACACCAGCAGATGACCTCGGACGCCAGAAAGGACTGCAAAGATCCCAACATAACTGGTATTTGTTTGACTCAACACTCTGCCATTAGTCTGGGGCTTGGACAGTCTTCTTTAAACCCCTTTATTGCCAGGAGAAGCAACCTCTGAGGTCTGGACTACTCCATCAGAAGTCAAGTAGGAGGCTCTGGGGAGGGAGCACTGAATCCAGGATGCTAGACTACTAGGGAGTCCTCACACATAGGGAAGATTAACTGCAGAGAACTCTTATGGAGCCCTGCATCAGAGTCTAAGACCCAGCTTCATCCGACTGCCTGCAACTGCCAGTGTTGGACACCTCACACCAAACTGCAAACAAAAGAGGAACACAAACCCACCCATCAGCACACAGACTACCTAAAGCCATATTAACCTCACAGATACCCTAAAACACACCACCTGACATGGCCCTGCTCATCAGAGAGAAAAGACATAGAGCCACACACCGGAAAGCAGACACCAGACCCCCCCAGCAGGAAGCCTACTCAAGACACTGGACAAACCCCACCACAGGGAGCAGAGGGCAGAAACAAGAGGAATTACTACTAGGCAGCATAGGGAAAGGAGACAGCAAATCCTATGAATTAGACAAAATGAGAAAACAAAGAAACACCATGCAGGCAAAGGAACAGGGAAAAAACCCACAAGACCAAATAAATGAAGAGGAAATAGGAAAATTGCCTGCAAAAGAATTCAGAGTAATGATAGTAAAGATGATCCAAAATTTCAACAACAAAATACAGAAAATACAAGAAACAGTTAATAAGGACTTGGGGTTGGGGGGCTGGGGGTGAAGGGGGGGCTGGGGGTGAAGGGGAAGCTGGGACGAAGTGAGAGAGTAGGATGGACATATATACACTACCAGCTGTAAAATAGATAGCCAGTGGGAAGTTGCTGTATAACAAAGGGAGATCAACTCGATGATGGGTGATGCCTTAGAGGGCCAGGACAGGGAGGGTGGGAGGGAGTCGTGGGAGGGAGGGGATATGGGGATATATGTATAAATACAGCTGATTCACTTTGGTGTACCTCAAAAGCTGGTACAAAAGTGTAAAGCAATTATATTCCAATAAAGAGCTTAAAAAAAAAAAAAAAGCTGAACCGAGAGAGATCAGTGGCAGAAATTAAAAAAAGATGAGAAATAAAACAGGGAGTGGCAAGAGGATGGGGGGTGGGAGTGGATTTGAATTACATTAGGAGGTAGAATGCTTCTGCTATGGATTGTATATAGAAGATAAGCAAAAGGGCCTCGTGCTAATGATAACATAAGGGATAATGTTGGTGGGTGAAGACAGGAGAGTAGATGAGACAGCCCAGGTAGAGGAGGCAGGATAAGATAAAAAGATGATGGAGGACTGGCTGAGGAGCAAACCAAGAAGGAAGTGGAAAAGAAACAGCCAGAGAAGTAGGAAGCAAACCAGGAGAGAGAGTTACCAAAACATCAAGAAAGGCAACGGTTTCACGTGGGACGTCAACAGTGTCTTAGTATTGGACTTAGCAATAAAGCGGCATAGTCTGCTCTAGTCAGGAGTAGTGTCAGTGGGGTGGGAGGGACACAAGCCAGATTGCAGTGGGATGAGGGGTGAGTGGGAGATGAGGAAGTAGAGAGAGACAGGACATAGGTTGCTCTCTCAAGAGGCTCAGCCATGAAGAAAAGGACAGATTTAAAGAGATGCTGGGGAGTTGAGGGAGAATTTTTTTTTACTATTTTTTTAAATTTAAAAACCATTGAGAAACCTGTGCACGTTTATATGGAGAGGAGAGGAGCCATCAGAGAGGGAGAGGTTGAAGATAGAGGCTGGATGTGAGGGAGCCCTCTCTCGCAGTGGCCATACCCCCCTCAAAGGGACACGAGTAGAGCAGATCCGCTGTCAGGGATGCTACAGAAAGGACTTTGCCTTTGATCAGCCTAGCTGACCCAATGATACATTCTAACCTGTAGATTCTTCAGTGTGACAGTGATGTATTGATCTGTTTGTATTTGTATTCTGCACACTGACCCAGGTGGCACATTCAGATAGACTGAAGCCGCATCATGGATTGAATCAGCCAGTTCTGCAGGAGGACCACTTGGCCCTCTTGGCCACTCGCAGCCTCCTGTGATTCAGAGGTTACAATGAATTCATTCAGGGTAGAGGTGATTGTCAGGCCAACCATCTCCCTGACTACCTTCTCACATCTACCTTGGGGAAAAGCCAGGCAAGGCCACTTCTCTCCAACTTCTAAAGCAGTATTTGGCTTCAAAGTCTAGTTGTCATTTAAGTTCAACTCAACTCAATTCAATTAAGCAAACATGCATTGAGTGTGTACTGTTTGCTAAGGTTGTGTGATGACAGGAATAGGTTTTCTGCCCCCAGAAATGCAGTCCTCCAATCATTCATCTTTCCTGCAAATTGGAGGTAAATAGAAGAGAAATTATTATGACAGTCAGGGGAGTGTTATTTGAAGTATGTTTACAAAGCCCTTAGATTCTAAGGAGGTGCTCCCTGACCTCCTTAGAGGTCATTCTAAGGAGATGGAGGGAGGGGAAGCACAGACTCCAGGCCTCACCATTCCAGCTTCAACTAAAGCAGCTCTACTTTCCTTTGTTTTATATACTCAGTTGTCATAGGTTTTTGTTTGAACCAAGAGTTCCATTGCTAACAGAAGCTTAAAACCACACCAAAGTCATGCTTGTTAATCAAAATCAAGAAGGGCATAAATCTTTTTTTTAAGAACTTTTATTGAAATATAATTGACATACAGTAAACTGCAAATATTAAAACAGTTCGATCTTTTTCTTATTAGTAATGTATATATGGCAATCCAAAACTCCAAATTCGTGCCACCCCAACACCCCTTCCCTGTTTTCTACATCTGTGTCTCTATTTCTGCCTTGCAAACCGGTTGCTCTGTACCGTTTTTCTAGATTCCGCATATGCACCTTAATATATGATATTTGTTTTTCTCTTTCAGACTTACTTCACTCTGTATGACAGTCTCTAGGTCCATCCATGTCCCTACAAATGTCCCAATTTCATTCCTTTTTACAGCTGAGTAATATTCCATTGTATATATGTACCACATCTTCTTCATCCATTCATCTGTTGATGGACATTTAGGTTGCTACCATGACCTGGCTATTGTAAATAGTGCTGCAGTGAACATTGGAGGGCAGGTGTCCTTTTGAATTATGGTGTTCTCTGGGTATATGCCCAGTAGTGGGATTGCTAGGTCATATGGTAACTCTACTTTTAGTTGTGCAAGGAACCTCCATACTGTTCTCCATAGTGGCTGTATCAATTTACATTCCCACCAACAGTGCAAGAGGGTTCCCTTTTCTCCACACCCTTGCTCCAGCATTTACTGTTTGTAGATTTTCTGATGATGCCCATTCTAACTGGTGTGAGGTGATAGTAGTTTTGATTTGCATTTCTCTAATAATTAGTGATGTTGTTTCGTTTGCAAATATCTTCTCCCATTCTGATGGTTGTCTTTTCATCTTGTATATAGTTTCCTTTGCTGTGCAAAAACTGTTAAGTTTCACTATGTCCCACTTGTTTATTTTTGTTTCTATTTCCGTTACTCTAGGAGGTGGGTCAAAAAAGATCTTGCTGTGATTCTGTCAAGGAGTGTTCTTTTGTTTTCCTCTAGGAACTTTATAGTGTCTGGCCTTACATTTAGGTCTTTAATCCACTTCGAGTTTATTTTTGTGTATGGTGTTAGGAAGTGTTCTAATTTCATTCTTTTACATGTAGCTGTCCAGTTTTCCCAGTATCACTTATTGAAGAGGCTGTCCTTTCTCCATTGTATATCCTTGCCTCCTTTGTCATAGATTAGTTGGCCATAGTTTGTCTCTGGGCTTTCTATCCTGTTCCATTGATCTTTATTTCTGTTTTGTGCCAGTACCATATTATCTTGATTACTGTAGCTTTGTAGCATAGTCTGAAGTCAGGGAGTCTGATTCCTCCAGCTCCATTTTTCTTTCTCAAGATTGCTTTGACTATTTGGGGTCTTTTATGTCTCCACACAAATTTTAGAATTTTTTGTTCTAGTTCTGTAAAAAATGCCACAGGTAATTTGATAAGGATTACAGTGAATCTGTAGATTGCTTTGGGTAGTATAGTCATTTTCACAATGTTGATTCTTCCTATCCAAGAACACAGTATATCTCTCCACCTGTTTGTGTCATCTCTGATTTCTTTCATTAGTGTCTTATAGTTTTCTGAGTACAGGTCTTTTACCTCCTTAGTTAGGTGTATTCCTAGGTATTTTATTCTTTTTGTTGCAATGGTGAATGGGATTGCTTCCTTAATTTCTCTTTCTGATCTTTCATTGTTGGTGTATAGGAATGCAAGAGATTTCTGTGTGTTAATTTTGTATCCTGCAACTTTACCAAATTCATTGATTAGCTCAAGTAGTTTTCTGGTGACATCTTTAGGATTTTCTATGTATAGTATCATGTCATCTGCAAACAGTGACAGTTTTACTTCTTTTCCAATTTGGATTCCTTTTATTTCTTTTTCTTCTCTGATTGCTGTGGTAAGGACTTCCAAAACTATGCTGAATAATAGTGGTGAGAGTGGACATCCTTGTCTTGTTCCTGATCTTAGAGGGAATGCTTCCAGTTTTTCACCATTGAGGATGATATTTGCTGTGGGTTTGTCATATATGGCCTTTATTATGTCGAGCTAGGTTCCCTCTATGCCCACTTTCTGGAGAGTTTTTTAATCATAAATGGATGTTGAATTTTGTCAAAAGCTTTGTCTGCATCTATTGAGATTATCATACGGTTTTTATTCTTTGATTTGTTAATGTGGTGTATCACATTGATTGATTTGTGCCTATTAAAGAATCCTTGCATCTCTGGGATAAATCCCAGTTGATAATGGTGTATAATTCTTTTAATGTGTTGTTGGATTCTGTTTGCTAGTATTTTGTTGAGGATTTTTGGGTCTAAATTCATTAGTGATAGTGGGCTGCAATTTTCTTTTTTTGTAGTATCTTTGTCTGGTTTTGGTATCAGGGTGATGGTGGCCTCATAGAATGAGTTTGGGACTGTTCCTTCCTCTGCAATTTTTTGGAAGAGTTTGAGAAGGATGGGTGTTAGCTCTTCTCTAAGTGTTTGATAGAATTCACCTGTGAAGCCACCTGGTCCTGGACTTTTGTTTGTTGGAAGATTTTTTTTTTTAATAAATTTATTTATTTATTATTTTATTGGCTGTGTTGGTTCTTTTTTGCTGTGCCCGGGCTTTCTTTTTAGTTGTGGTGAGTGGGGGCTACTCTTCATTGTGGTGCGCGGGCTCCTCATTGCCGTGGCTTCTGTTGCTGCGAAGCTCGGGCTCTAGGCACGTGGGCTTCAGTAGTTGCAGCACATGGGCTCAATAGTTGTGGCTTACGGGCTCTAAAGCACAGGCTCAATAGTTGTGGCACACTGGCTTAGTTGCTCCACGGTACGTGGGATCTTCCTGGAACAGGGATCGAACCTATGTCCCCTGCATTGGCAGGCGGATTCTCAACCACTCCACCACCTAGGAAGCCCTGGAAGATTTTTAATCACAGTTTCAATTTCATTACTTGTGATTGGTCTGTTCATATTTTCTATTTCTTCTTGATTCAGTCTTGGAAGGTTATAAGGAAAGGCATACATCTTAATTCTAAAAATTACCCTGGCAGCACAGTGATTAAGAATCCACCTGCCAATGCAGGGGACACGGGTTCTATCCCTGGTCCAGGAAGATCCCACATGGCACAGAGCAACTAAGCCTGTGTGCCATGACTACTGAGCCTGCACTCTAAAGCCCGTGAGCCACAACTAATGACGGACCACACTCCGCAACTACTGAAGCTCGTGCACCTAGATCCTGTGCTCCACAACAAGAGAAGCCACTGGAATGAGAAGCCCATGCACGTGCAGTGGAACGGAGAGTAGACCCCACTCACCACAACTAGAGAAAGCCCGCACACAGCAACGAAGACCCAATGCAGCCAAAAAATAAAGTTTAAAAATAAAATTAAAAAAAATAAAAATTACCAAAAAGACATTGAATAAAGGGGTTCATTTGGTTTTCCAAAACTCATCTAAAAAATGAATATATAGCAGCAATCATTGTACCAGTCCCATGTTGGGCACTGAGGAAATAGAGGTAAAGAAAACCTGGTCTCTACCCTCAAAGACTTCATCAACCAGTAATGGAGACAGACAGAGGCATGATCACTATCTGGGCAGTAAGTGTCATGATCAAGGTGTGGATTAAGGGTGGTAGGGAGACAAAGGTGACAAGAATGACCTTTGTCTGAGAAGCAGGGGAGAGGATATGCCAGGGAAAGCTTCACAAGAGACCTGTTTGAACTGGGTCCCACAAGATGCATAGGAACTTGCCTGGAGAGGCAGGAGGAAGGGTGTGCACCTATTCCTATGGTGGAACCCCGCGTGCAGGGAGGGCAGAGGCAGGAGAAGATGAGCAGACACCAGTGCTCAGTAAATATGTGGGGATGAGCTGAGTGAGCGATCTTGGCAGCTTTCTCCTCGGGATGCACCTGGGCCTCTCAGAGGCCCTAAGTCCTCCAGAGCCCTTGGTGAGTCAGGGACTCCAGCTCCACGTCCTTCCGAGTACTGCCACCTAGTGGCCATCCTCAACACCCATGTTTCCTTGGAAAATCTCGAGCCTGGATGCAGACTAGGAGTCATCTCCATCTTCCCACTGATTGAAGAGTTGAGGAAACAGTGGACTTAAAACAGTGATAAGCGGCTCCTCTGGGAGTGCAGAGTTTGTGAGAGCCGGCGCTAGAATAGAGTCCAGCTCTTGCGAATCCAGGACCAGCCTGGGTGTGATCTAGTTTGCCCCCAGACACACTCTGGCTCTGGCAGGCTTAGGCTGAAGGTTCGGTGAGACTCAACCTGGTGGCTGCCTCTGGAGTGTGCTTAACACCCTCATCTCAGGCTTTGGTGGGATGGGAACACTTTAAGAGGGAAGGAACATGGGAGTAAGTAGTTGAGCTGGAGAGAAAAGAGGATATATTCTCCGCACCCCACACCTACCAGTCCAGGCTTCAAATCTCTATTAGCAAGGAGAAAAAGGTGGCTGGTGAGGTTCTGGATGGATAGAGACTATATGCTTCAGGCATTGGAAGCCAGCATCTCAAACAGAGAAGGGGAGTGGGCTCTTCATCCAAGTACTTCCTGAGGAATAGATGGGGGTGGAAGAGCCCCAGAGCCACAGGCAAAGGAGAGTAGCTCAGGGACAGGGCTAGAGGCCTCTGAAAACACCTGTCAGCTGCTGAATGTCCCAAAAAGTGCATTCAAATAGGATTCTCTATTTAAGCCAACCATTTACATGCGACATGTTTCAGAAGCCCATCTGGGGTTGTGAAACCCACTAATGTTTCAACCTGTACTGTGATAAAGCCATGCAATCCACTATCCTTAGTAAACCTCCTATGTCACTGTGTGTATGTGTGGTCCTACTGCATGATGCCTGTACATATTTTATATTTTGTAAATGTGTGTATATATATATATATATACACACACATATATATAGCAGCTATATTTATATATATCAGCATATATATATGTGCTTGTTTTATATCCAGATATATATCAGATATATATGTATATATCAGCACATATATATATATATATATGCTTGTTTTATACCCAGAAGCCAATGCAGAATAGATTTTTTAGACTTTACAATAAAAATCATAGACACAATAAGGCTAATTTGATTGACATAGTAAAAAAACACAAGAACTAGATAGTTAAGGAACTGGGAGAAAAAATCAATGTATTAAACAACAACAGCTTTGGGCAGAGGAGTACAAGGTTGAGCCTAAGCTTTGGTCTGAGCATTTTTCTCTCCCATCAGCATGGGAGAGAAAATAATTGCCACTGATGTGCCCTGATGAGCACCAGGCATTTCATAGGTTGTTGCATAACATACTATCAGGTAGGTATTTTGATCTTCATTTTGTAGAGGAGGAAACTAAGGCTCATGGGGTTATTTGATTTTCCTGAGGTCATGCAGCTATTACACGATTAAGTCACTCTATGAGATGGGAAATGGAAGAGCCCTAAATTATTTCATTGGCACCCTAATCTGTTTACCTCCAAAACCCTTGTCTCCACTCCCTCTTGCCTTTTTCCAAGCATCCTCAGAAAGAAGGCTTCTGGCACAAAGAGAGAAAGTTCTCTGGCTGGAAGAAGGATGAGCTGGGCTTGCTGATAGTTCATGGGAGAGCCCTGGCCAAGGTGGGCTCACAAGATACTCCCCTCCCAACTCCCAATCAGAAGACTCCTTCAGTTATTTCTGAACCTCCCATACTTGAGGCTAGGCAGCGTGGCCAGGGATCAAAGCCCTGGAACTTCACTTTGTACCCATCAAACGGAATTCACAGTGGAAGGGAGGGAAGAAATAAGGAGAGGCTGGGGGCTGCTTCTGATTAGCCCATGTCTTCTGCCAAAGTGAGATGTCCTCTCTCTGTGGACGATTAAATGGTTCTCATGAACCCGCCATCTGGGCTCAACAAAGTGTGGAGTGGCTCGCTCTCTCTCCACCCTACCCCACCCTGGCTCAGGGACCAGGCCAGTGAGATTTAGAAAACCTAGCCCTTTTCTCACTTCCCACTCTTCCTGGCATGGCTGCTGCTAACCCAGGCCTCCAGCCCTCCTTCTCTCAATGGATAAAGCCAGCCGAGGAACAGACCCTCTCAGTGGTCCTGAAAAGGGCCAGGAAGCCACCCCTGTCACCGGGCTGGACCTTGGCACTGGGATTGGTGGCCCCAAAGAAGAAAGTGGCATCAACTTCCCCAATCACTCCCAGGGATGAATTTCTTGTGGAAGAAAAGCCCTGACTCAGTCACAGCTTACAGAACAATCAAATGCCTTGCTGTTGCACTTGTTGTTATTGTGCTTTTAAGTGGATTGACATGTGGGTTTTGGTGGTGGCTAGCAATGGGCAGTGCCAACAGAAGCAGGCTCAGACAACATCATCAAGTGGGAAGGAATGTCTGCCTTCCTTGTCCTGTCTTCTCAGGCCTCATCATCCTCACCTGGTCACCTAGAGCCTCAGGTCCATGCATTAGCAAACATACACTTTGTTTACCAGGCACTGTGCTGGGCACCAACCCTGACCTGGCCCATCTCTTGGCCAGGGAGGAGAGGCAGCCAGATAAGCAGACAGTGAGATGACTGTTAGAGGATTGTGGAGAAGGCGCTATGAGAACCCAGTGGGGACGCCTGAGAAGGATCTCTAAGAGAGATCTTAAAGGGCTCAGGGGAGCTTTTTGAGCTTGGAAGGAGAGAGCTAAGTGCACAAAAAGAAAATAACTAACTGTAGTATGTTTCTGTTTCATGCAACGCTTCCCCCTAAATAATCTCATTTGATCCTCAAGACAACTCTTTCAAGTTGGGAAGGAAGACGTTATAGTTTTGGACCATAGCCGATAACTCGTCAGTGTTTTCCAAGTGAATCAGTCTCTCTGTTAGAGATGAGGAAACAGGTTCCAGAGAAAGTAAATCTTTGTCCAAGATTGCAGAGCAGGAAGCAGAGAGCCAGGGTTCAAATCCAGGTCTTTGACTCTGAGTCCTGGGTGTTTCCCATCACATCAGTGGTTTTCAGTATGGATCACAGACCCCTGGGGTCCTCTTGAGGGTACATAAGTTCTCGATGAGGATTTTCAAATGTTGTGTTTATTTTGTTGATAATTTAACAAATTAACATAGGCATATTCTGGGTCACTATGCTGGCTCTTCACGGCCAAGTACATACAGGATTTTGGTGCCCACATCTGTGTCTATATTTACACACAAATCAGAGGCACCATGAATTGGAAAGGAAGAAGTAGAATTGCCTTTATTTACAAGTAGTGTGATTGTCTATGTAGAGTATCTGATAGAATCTACAAAAAAAGCCACTAAAATTAACCAATGAGTTTATCAAGGATATAAGATGTAAGATTAACATTAAAAAAAAATCAGTTGTATACCAGCAATGAATAATCAAAACTGAAATTTTTAAAATACCACTTACAATAAAAGAAATATGAAATATTTACGGATAAATCTGAGAAATACTGCACACTGAATACTAAAAATCATTGCTGAGAGAAATTAAAGAAGATCTAAATAAATGCAGACAGACACTGTGTTTATGGACCAGAGATTCAACATTGCAAAGACATCAATTTTCTCAAAATTAATCTGTAGATTTAAAGCAAGCCCAACCACAATACCAGTAGGCTTTTTTTAGAAATTGACAAGATGATTCTAAAATTCATTTGGAAATGCAAAGGGTCTGGAATAGCTAAAGCAATTTTGAAAAAGAAGAAAAAATTTGGACTAGCACTACTTGACTGTCAGATTTATTTAAAAATTTATGGTAATCAAGACTGTAATGATATTGGTGTCAAGACAGACAAGTAAATCAATGGAAAGAATAAAGTCCAGAAATAGACCCACATGCATGCGGTCAATTGAGTTGCAACACAGATGAAAAATAATTTAGTAGAGAAAGGATAGTCTTTTCAATAGTTGATATTGAAATAATTAGTATCTATATGCAGAAAAATGAACACTAACTCATAACTAACACCATGTCCAAAAATTAACTCAAATAGTTATAAATCTATAAAACTTTCAGAAGTTTTATAGAAGGAAACAATAGAAAATTGTGATCTTGGGTTAGCCAAATATTTCTTAGCTACAACACCAAAATAAAAGAAATAATTGATCAATTGGGCTTGGTCAAGTATTAAGAATTTGCTCTTTGAAAGATACTTTTAAAAGAATGCAAGACAAGCCACAGATTGGGAGGAAAATATCTGCAAAAAGTACTTGGTCTAAAATATAAGAAAGGGACTTCCTAGGTGGTGCAGTGGTTAAGAATCTGCCTGCCAATGCAGGGGACACAGGTTCGATCTCTGCTCCAGGAAGATCCCACGTACTGCGGAGCAACTAAGCCCATATGCCACAACTACTTAGCCTGCGCTCTAGAGCCCATGAGCCACAACTAATGAGCCCATGTGCTGCAACTACTGAAGCCCACATGTCTAGAGCCCATACTCTACAACAAGAGAAGCCACTACAATGAGGAGCCCGTGCACCGCAATGAAGAGTAGCCCCCGCTCGCTGCAACCAGAGAAAGCCCGTGTGCAGCAACGAAGACACAAAGCAGCCAATAAAAATAAACAAATAAATAAATTTATAGAATATAAGAAATTCTCAAAACTCAATAAGAAAATAACAACAAATAGGAAAAAATAAGCAAAAATTTTTGAATAGACACTTTACCAAAGATATACAAATGGCACATGAAAATATACTTAATATTACTAATCATTAGAGAAATGCAAATTAAAATTACAATGAGATATAATTGCTCCCCTATTAGAATGGCTAAAATTTGAAAGTCTGACCATACAATGTCACCAATGTGTTGGTGAGAATGTGGAGGAACTAGAACTCTCATATGCTACTGGTTGGAATGTAAAAATGGTACAACTTGGGTAAACAATTTGGCAGTTTCTTAAAGATTTAAATACATGCCCACTTATGACCCAGCCATTACCCTTCTAGGTATTTACCCAGGAGAAAAGAAAGCATATGTTCATAGAAAGACTTGTGTACCAATGTTCATTGCAGCACTATTTGTGATAGCCCCAAATCGGAAACAAATATACTCATTAACAGGTAACTGGATAAACACATTGCGGTATACAACTCATCAATAAAAAGGCATGGACTATTGATGCACACAACAATATGGATGAATCCCAATATAATTACACTGAGTAAAAGAAGCCAGGTGAATAAAATAGTACATACTATATGAATTCATTTATATGAAATTCTAGGAAATGCAAACTAATGTATAGCAACAGAGTACAGATCAGTAGCTGCCTATTGATGAAACAGAGGAGGGTAGTGCAGGATGGAGGGATTACAAAGGGTGAAGGAAGACTTTTTCAGGTAATAGATATGTTCATTTTCTTGATCATAGTGATGGGATATGCCAAAAATGGTCAAATTTTACACTTTCAATATATACAGCTTATTGTATGCCAAATGAAATTCCATAATACTGTTTAACAAAACTCAAAAGTAGCAAATCTCTTAATTTCTTTGTTTAAATGTCTTATCACCTTTCTTTTTATTGTCTGTAAGCAGAGCACAATTTTTTTTATTGAAGTATAATTGATTTACAGTATTAGTTCCAGGTGTACAACAGTGATTCAGTATTTTTATAGATTATACTCCATTTAAAGTTATTATAAAGTATTGGCTGTATTACCTGTGCTGTACATTACAACCTTGTATCTTATTTATTTTATATCTAATAGTTTATATCTCTTAATCTCCTTCTCCTCTTTTGCCCCTCCCCAACTCATCTCCCCAAACAATTCCAAGCATCAATAGTTTGTTCTCTGCTTCTGTGAGTTTGTCTCTGTCTTGTTATATTCATTCATTTGTCTTATTTTTCAGACTCCATATACAAGTGAAAATGTACAGTATTTTTCTTTCTCTGTCTGGCTTATTTCAGTAAGCATAATACCCTCCAGGTCCACCCATATTATTGTGAATGGCAAATTTTCATTCTTTTTAATGGCTGAGTAATATTTCATTGTGTATATCTATATATACCACATCTTCTTTATCATCCATCTGTTGATGGACTTAGGTTGCATCCACATCTTGGCTATTGTACATAATGCTGCTATGAACATTGGGATGCATATATCTTTTCAAATTAGTGTTTTTATTTTCTTTGGATATGAACTCAGGAGTGGAATTTCTGGATTATATGGTAGTTTTGTTTCCTTCACAGCACAATTTTGTAGTAAAAGTAACCACCATAAAAACTAAATCCTTGTTTCCAGTCGAACTGGTTGTCAGTCCATCTGAATGTGTAGTATAGTATAGCTCAGATGCCTGTGTGATTAGTTGTTTATTGTGGGAAGAAAGTGCGTGACCTGGCATTCTCCAGACCAGTACTTCTCAAAATTTAATGTGCATCTGCATTGCTTTAGAGCTGTGCTGTCCAGCACAGGAGCCACTAGCCACATGTGCCTATTTAAATTAAAATTAATTAAAATTTTAAATTAGTTCATGAGTCATGCTAGTGTTCACAGCCACATGCAACTAGTGGCTCCTGTATTGGACAGTGCAGATAAAAAACATTTCCATCATTGCAGAAAGTTCTGTTGGACACTGCTGGAGGCTTGCTTTTCAAATGTGTGGTCAGTGGATCAATACTGCATTATCCTGAAGCTTTTTAGAAATGCATAGTCTCCCCTCCCAGGGGTCTTTATGCACATGAAAGTTTGAGAAGTACTTGCCTAGACAGTCTAGAAACAGCTACAGAATAGATTTTGAGGTACGGGGGGGATTTAGCATTGCATATCAGGACAAGAGACATGGTCTTTCCTCTGAGCTGCCAACATGAAATTAAATCCGTAGGGAAAGCAAAATGAATCCAAGCTGGGTCCTGGATAGAGCTAGAACACTGTGGAGGTAGGTGCAGAACACAAGAAATTGAGGTTCAGCCACAGGTGACCAGTCACTTAGCCAAGGTCAGGAGTAGGAGTGGCAGAACCAGGTGGGGTGGTGAATACACCACAATTCCATTTTCATAGGCGGTGGTGCGGGGCGGGCAGGCCAGGGCCCCAGAACGCAGGCTGGGACTGTCATCACTGTTCGCTTAAACACCTGGCTGGGTGCTCCTGGCTCTTTTTCTTCCAATCACAGAGTTCCCAGATCTTAAAGCTAGGAGGGCCTTTAGTGCCAACTCTCACCTCATTACCACTCAAAGATCATAGATATACTAAGAATTCTACAGGCTTTCTGCATTTGTCCCACAATCACTGAGCGTCTACTATGTGTCAGAAGGGGCCACTGTCCGCTTCAGAGAGACTGTGGAAGAGACCCGGTCTTGCCCTTTGCAGGAATGAGAAGTTTCTTACTACTACCACTGACTCTATCAGGTACTGTTCTAAGTGATGGGACTTTAAATATTCTAGAAGTCTGACCTAGGAGTGCAGAGATATGCACCCTTAGGACTTGAACATTCTGAGTAAATGTCTGAAGTCCAATATGCACACTCTTACCCTTCCTTCTCTCCCCTATAACCCTGAATAAATGGGTCAGTTATCATTTCACATTTGTTGAAATGCAACCATATATTTTAAACCCACAAAACTGGACCTCTGTCATGTTGGGCTTCCTCATTCCCATGTTATGTTGTTAAATATTATTTGTCGCCTGGGACTGCTTTTGGCCACACTTATTTCCTACTCTGTCTCTCTAACTCCTATCCCCAACTCCTTGCCCCCTTTCCCCACCCATCCCTGAAGAGTGACTGATTTTTTGTTTCAGATCATTTTCCTAGGCTACTATGACCTAGGTAATTTCCACCTCCCTTTGGTGATTGTCCTTGGTCCTGCTGGGTAAACTCCTTGCTCGTCGGTGTGTGTATCTTGTCTGTAGTTGATGTGCTTTGCACATTTTCTTGACATTTGTTTGTTCCTGCTTTGAAATCATTAGCAAAGAAGTTAAATAAAGCCAGCTCTGACCCTGTTCTCTTGGGAAGTGCCCTCAGCCCCCCACTCCCTCCACTGGAGCTGTTCCTGGGTGTTTATATCATTATCCTTCATTTATGGTCTCCCAGCCAGTGGTGGAGTCCATGTGACTACGTTCTCATCCAAAGCAATCTGAACTGGCCTTAGAGGAGAAATGGCGTGGCAGGCTGAGCAAAATCCTTCACCCAAGTTCCAAATCCTTTACTAAAGACCTGGCCTCACTTGGATTTTCTCTTCTGCTGAGTCTCTTGAACTCACTCCTTTACATAAATCCTTTGTGACTTTATCTTTTCCAGATGTTGATGGATTTTCACTGTTAACATCTGTTTTATTACCATGACTATCCAATTTACTGGCCAGTAATTTCCACAATTAGCTTTCTTTTTTGAACGTTAACACCATATTTATGGCCTCTCCTCATTCTCTGCCGTTGATTTTCGACTCTCTTTTTAGTTCTCCAACAATTTTTCAAACTCTTTACACTTTAACCCAGGATGGTGATGCTCAGAACTCCATTCCTGGTGACAGATTTGAGCATTAATGGAGGTGTGGCTTAAGCTGAATTTGGAGCTATTGTTGCTTAAATCTCTTTTGCCAAGTTAATTGTCCAGGATTTTCTAAAAAACATCACTCAGATAAAAGAAAGAAAAGAATAATTTTAATGGTGATATTAATAGTAATTCTACTTACCCAGAAGCCACTTATCTAGTCACTTAGGTATCTAGAATTACAGGGGGAAAAAAAGCAAAAAACATACAAAAATCTAAAACAAAACACAGAAAGAGTCCAAAAAACCACTACAAGGCCAAAATAGATGTCATTAAATCCACATATTGAACGATGCCAATTTTCATCACTTTTTGAGTTCCTAGGAATTATCTTAGTAGTCTTCCTGCATCCTCCATGGACAGTAAGATATGTTATCTCTTGATTTCTTAGGCATTGCCTCTAGCAGCACTCTGGTACCAGGTAACTACTTTGGTGTCCATCAGGCCTGCCTACCACAAGGACCTGCTATCTGAAGGCTCAGCACTGTATGATTTTCGGTGAGAGAGAAGTAAATTTGAGTTAGGTTAGAACACCATTCAGTACAATCCACTCTGTAAAGCCATAGCCCTCGTAGCTGATAGCATTTTTTCTAACTCCTGGAATTTACTTCTCATCACCACTTGATGAATTCTATTTACCACCTGAGATCACTTGATTTCCAAGTCACATCAGAAAAATGAGCAAGTCAGAATGGCAGGAGGGCAATGGTTGCTGTAAGTAGTTACTGTCATAACAACAAACAGTGATAGCTGCCAGAGAAGAGAGAGAAAATCTAAAAAGTAAACCAAACGCCACACCTCTGGAGGCTTAGACATTTTGGAGCCATTTAGTATAGGGGCAAATAACTCCATATAACTTTAATATCCTTTTTTTGAAGTAATGCTATTTAGCAACAAGGAAATAAATAATATTTCTAATAATGACCTTGATTCAGAAAGAAAAGTTACATGAGGTTCAGCAACTACATTGAAAGAAGTAAGGAAGTGTGTCATTAGTTTTAAATTAATAGGTAATAGATGTACATCATTCAAAATTCAAAAGGTACAAAAGATACATAGTGAAAAGCAAGTTTCCATCTACTTCTACTCCCTAGTCTCCAAGTTATCCTCCATGGATACAACCACTTAACCATTCACTTTTGGACTTTGCTTTCCAGAGGTGTTCTAAATGGCTTTAGAAAAGCAAGTTTTATAAATCATTTTTAAAACTTTGGATTATAATGAGTAAACTCTAATGATCTGGAAAATTGACTTAGATGGAACTGCTCATTTCCCAATGATTCAGGGTGAATTAGGCATCACTGAGAGTGAATTTAGTTTTTTAATTTTTTAGGTTATTGGACAGAAAGGGTCATTGTCGACTTCAAAGGCATTGTAGGAGAGTCATGATCTTGCCCTTTGCAGGACTGGGAAGTTTCTGACAATTACCAATGATTTCTGTGGTAAAGACTGTTTTCTCAACTCTATTTTCTCAAGCTTTTCTTAATCCTACCATATGCAAATGCAGGGTGGTTGCGGGGAAATGCATGCTGCTTTAGGGGCAGGATGAGATGTAAAGAAGAATGAAATCTCTGTCCATAAGATACTTAGAATTTAATTTTTGAAAAGGTAAGGCATGCAAAAATGCTGTAATATAAGGTATAATATTTGCTATAAGAAAATTTAGAACACTATGAAAAAGGAGCTTACTTGGAGCTGAACAAATACAGGAAAGTTCATGAAAGAAGTAGTACTTGAGATAACCCTGGAAAAAAAAGTAGGACACTGACAGGGAAGAAAACAGAGAATAACCCAGGAAGAAGAAAAAGCATGAACACAGTTTGGAGGCTGCAAAAAAGCACTTGGGTAAAACCATTAATGGAATGATTATTTGGTATCCATTCACTTTCTTTTCTGAAACACTTCAAACCTGCTCCCAGATATTAGAGCTGTGACTGGACATTGGCCTGCAGACCCAAGAGGTGTCTTTGGAAGGGAGCAGTGATCGTGTCCAATAAAGTGGGGAGAATCAAACTGATTTGTTTGCAGGAGAAGCCAACTGTCTCCTCCACCCTGACTCCAGCAAGTCTGCTCTTGGCAACTCTTTGCTGGCCTTGTGTGCCTAATCCATGAGTCTAGTTACGACTCCTTGTTTTCCTGGAACTGTCCCTCATTTCTGTGGTAGTACTTGGAGGAATATACCCAGAATGTTCCCAGAACACTAGGCCATCTGCTCACTCTGGCTTGGATTGGCTCACTGGCTGCCTTACTTTCCTGCAGCAGTGTCCCTGAAGCAGCACCCAGAGCCAGGGGAAGGGGACAACGCCAGAAGGTAAACTTTCCTGGAAATGGATTTGCATTTTTCTGACATAGTCTCTTCCACACTTTCCCAGGGGTAGGAACGGCCTGAGACCATGTGTTTGACATTTCCCTCTGGCAGGGACCTGCAAGAGCACTCATGTACAAAATGGATTTGATTAATGAAAGAGCCAGGCAAATTCTTTTGTTTTAGGCTGGAGGGTTGCTTTCATAGGTGTTAGGTTCTTTATTCCTCTGTACTCATTCTACCATGCTCAAACTCCAAACAGAGAGGGCATTTGCCTCACTAAAAGACAAAGTTTGTTTTGTGTGTTTTGTTGTTGTTTTGTTTTGTTTTGTTTTTAACCTGGAAATACAGATTTACAGACCTCCAGAAGAGAACTCTGAGGTCACCTAGTTCAAACCTATACTGAAATCCCCAGTATCCTGGACATGCTGCCAGATTTTAAGACCCATAAGGACAGAGACTACATATGCCTTATGTACTATACTGTATTCTCAGTGCCTGGTTCATGGTTGATGTTCTGTGAATGAGCATTGAATGAAGATAGTTCAGTCTCTCTTGCATGCTTCCAGAGTCTGAGATTTCAAGTGTCTTCTAAAGCAGCCCATCCTGTGTTTTTAACATTCATTTTCATGGGGAAAATATTTTGAAACTGATAAATTGATGTATTTTTCATTTCAGTCATACATAATCATGTTTCTTTGCAACTACTGATACCATTACAGTTTGAGGGAGAGGAGAGGGTTAAATGCTACCTTAGGAAGGAGGATAATGAGAAGCAGTATAACTCCCTATTAGATAGAAAGGAAAATGAAAATTAAAGAAAAAAAAAAAAACAACAAAACTTGTGATCTGAGTTAGTGGCAGGAATGTAGAGGAGAAAAATGTTGCATATCAATTTTTAATTGTTTTTTTAAAATTAAGATATAACTGACATATAACACCGTGTAAGCTAAAGGTGTATGATGTGTTGATTTGGTACATTTATATCAATTTTCAACTCATTCTGTCAATTTCTACAACAAATCATGCTGGGATTTTGTTTGATATGGTGTTGAATCTTACAGACCAATTTGGGAAGAATTGACATCTTCATAATATTGAGTCTTCCAATCCATGAACATGGTATATCTCTTCACTTATTTAGGTCTTTAATTTTGCTCAGCAATGTTTTGTAGTTTTCAGTTTGCAGATCTGCACATCTTTTATCAGGTTTATTCCTGTTTCATTGGTGCTATTATAAATGGTATCAATTTCAATTTGATTTTGTTTGTAGTATATGGAAATACAAATATTTTTTGTAAACTAACTTCGTATCCTGCAAGCTTGCTAAACTCAATTATATGTTCCAGTAGCTTTCTTTGTAGATTCCTTAAGATTCTGTACATGGGTAATCATGTCGTTAGTGAATACAGTTTTATATCTGTCTTTCCAACTCCATGTCTTTTAACTTTTTTCTTCTCTTATTGCACTGGCTAGGATCTCCAGTACAATGCTGAAGAGAAAAGCTGAGTGGACATTCTTACCTTTTTCCCAACTTCAGGAGAGAAGCATTCAATCTTTCACCATTAAGTATGATGTTTTGCTGTACATGTTTGTAGAAGTCCTTTATCAAGATAAGGACATTCTCTCATATTTCTAGTCTGTTGAGAATTCTAATCATAGATGGATGCTAAATTTTTTCAAATGCATTCTCTGCATCTGTTGAGATAAAAACATGAATTTGTTTTAGTATGTTAATATGGTGAATTACATTGATTGATTTTCAAATGTTAAATCAACTCTGTAATCCTAGGATAAACCCCACATAGTTATGGTATCATTTTATACACTATTGCTAAAATTTTATTAAGAATTTTCATTTGTGTTCATGAGGGATATTGGTATGTAGTTTTCTTATAATGTCTTTCACTGGTTTTGTATCACAGTAATACTGGCCTTATAATAGGAGTTAGGAAGCTCCCTCTCCTCTTCTATTTTCTGGAAGAGTTTGGATAGAATTCGTACTATTTCTGCTTTGTTTGATAGAATTCACTAGTAAAGGCTTCTGGGCCTGTGGGGGTGTGTGTGTGTGTGTGTGTGTGTGTGTGTGTGTGTGTTCTGACTGCTTTAAATATTTTCTTCTTACCTTTGGTTAGCTTGGAATGGTCTTACTTATAGTTATTCTGCTTCAGGTTTTACTGAACTTTTCTATATCTGGGTGTTGATGAGTTTTATCAATTTTGGAAAATTCTCATCTATCTTCTCTTCAAATATTTCTTCTGCCTCCTTATCCCTCTCTTTCTATCTCTCTCTCTCTCTCTCTCTCTCCCCCTTCCCTTTTCATGATTTTAACTACACATTTTTATATAATTTGATGTTATTTCTCTGGCTCTGTTCTTTGTGTCTACTTTTTTCTTTGTCTTCTTTAGACCATGGATCTTACATAAAACATCTTGTAATTGTAATAGTCTTGTAAACCTGAAAATAATCTGTAGATCTCCATTTCTTTGGCATCAGATTACTAGAATATCATTGTGATCCTTTGGTCATGGTATGTTCCCATGATTTTCTTTGTGTTCCTTGAAGTCTTGTGTTGCTATCTTCACATTTGAAGAATGAGTCACCTCCTCTAGTCTTTGCTGATTGGTGTCAGGAGAGAAATGGCTTCACCAGTCATCCCAGCTGGCAATTCTGAGGATCTCACAGACCTTTTCTATGGATAGACCCACTCCACACTCTTGTTTCCTCTTTGGGCCGCGGTGGGGGGGGGGGGGATATTCTTAAGAAGGCATGCCTTTTTCCAATACTTCAAAGCCAGGTTGGGTGCTGAGAGACTGTTTTCTCTAGGGCAGTGCCCTGAAATTCAAGTTTGTGTGCCTTTCTCAATCCCAGAGTTGAGTCAGCTGTCTGCATGAGATAATTCACTTGTTGTCTGCAGGTGTATATTTGAGGAGCCAGTCTTGGGGAGGGAGAAGGTCAGACACATGGAGCATTTGGGGTGCCCATGGGTCAGTTGGGGGGTCTGTAGGAAAAGTGCCCAAGCAACTTTTTTGTGTGAGCTTCCTGATGGAGTCTGCCGAGCAATTCATGGGGTTTGTGGCCTGTCTTCCTTGCTCTAGCCTCTTCTAACCACTCAGCTGTGCTGGTCACCTTAGTAATCTGGGTGAAGTGAGAAAAATGTGGGCTTCCTGGGCAGCATCCCACATAATTGGGAGAGTCAGGTGCTTACTCATTATGTTCTCACTTTCCCTATGGGAGACATGATGGCCTGAGGGGGTCTTTCTTGGCTGAGTTGTACCACCTTGAAAGAGAAGTTATGCAGGTAAAGTGAAACTGTTCTTCTTACCCTCTTTTATGCATCTATTCTCAGATTTTTTGCTCCAACAGTGTGTTGTAATTTCTCTACTGGACTCCTAGAATCCCATCAAGGTACTCTCATCCATGAGTAGTTGCCAAATTGATGATGCTTCTGGAGCGGGGTGATGGTAGAAAACTCCTATTCCTTCATCTTACTGATGTTCTGATTTATGATGATTTCAGTTCACCTGCTGTTTTAAATGTCAGGGCTTTGGGATATAAGTACTGCAAAACTATGATGCCTTTCTTATTCTTTCACTTCCAGCCTGGCCTTGTCACTGCCTACTCAACAGATATCTGGTGGGAATAATTGGTGGGTAGTGTATTCTGACTCTTCCAGGTTTCAATCTACTATGCCAGCCCATGTGCACTGTTATCAGATGAACTAGTTTATCCCTGACCCAGGAAAATTCCTTTGCCCAGGGCAGCTTGCTGTTTAGCCTACCTGTACCCCCAGGTAGAGTGAATGCCTCCAAGGATGAAAGCAGTATCAGCCTCTGCTCACCTAGGAAAGCCACATTCCCCTCTGGCATTTAATTAACTAGGACTTCTTTGCACCCACAGCTCTTTGATAGTTATAAATAAAAGTATGGATTTCTTTTTTTCTATTTATCTTATATTTTCTCTAGTTACACTGGGAGTGATACAACCCTCTTCATCTCAACAATAAGTGGAACTCTGATCTTGTATTTTTTTCTTTTCTTACAACTATGATTTATATTAACCAACTCTCTTCCAATCTCTTCCTTCATTTTAGCCTATTTTCCTTTTGTTTTATTGCCTCTATTTTATAGAAGCTACATCACATTATGTGTTTTGAAGGACTTCTAGGATTTTTTTCTGAGAAAAATTCTCTTCACCTGAGCCTTCAGGATTATGCTGTATTTGTCCCTATGATGCAGTAACTTTTTGTAAAGTATAGTATTTTATTTTCCTCGCTGTCTACTTGGTAGCTGGCAGCTTCTCTCTTTCCAGTTTAAACGTGAATGTGAAGTTGATGTTCATCAAGCCCAGTTGAGTTTACACTGCCTGATCATAATTCATCTAGTGAAGTCTGTTAGACTGAGAGAAGATCTTCCCTAGCTATCACACTCTTAGTTTTGGGCCAACTAGAGTGTCAGATGCACTTTTCAGTTGGAAAGACTTTATAGAATGCACTGTTCAGTTTACACTATACTTTCTTAGTTACTAAATATGCCAGCTGACAATTCAGTCTTTTTTCATTTCTCTTTACTTACTGCCATGTTGTATGCCAGGGGTGGGTTGAAGATTGGGTGTGGAAAAGAAGAATGCTGTCAGGATGGTGACTGTGATATGAGGTGAACGTAGTGCTAGAGTTCATGTCCTGAGATGGCAAGTTGTCTCTTGCCAACTTCCTGTTGAAATATAACCATGAAGAAGCACCCAAAGCAAAAATAATAAATGAACATTATAAAAAATGACAACAAATAACAATAAATGGCCTGCTTGGCTTTATAGTTCAGGGTCTAAACAGAAAGACAGGATAGTATGAGCTTCACATGGGTTTTAAATCAGGCTTGGAAGAGCACTAATTTAGAAGGAGCAACCAGAAGATAAGGTGTACCAGTTCTGATTCCCTGCTCTGAGAGCCCAGGAGCCTCTCCCTGAAGATGGCTGGGGGTTCAGGGTAGGGCAGAGGGATGTTTGAGGATTATCAAGAAGAGATTTACAGAGAATTCCCTGGCGGTCCAGTGGTTAGGACTCAGCACTTCCACTGCCATGGCCTGGTTTCGATCCCTGGTTGGGGATCTAAGATTCCACAAGCTGCATGGTACAGCCAAAAAAAAAAAAAAGTGAGAGACTTATAGTGAAAGAAAGTATTGAAAGAGTGGAATGGAAAGGACTCTAAGGGAGGTCCCTGATGGGAGGAAACCCAGGAGGAAAGAGTGTGAAGAAGAACTGAGCTGAATGTGAGTGTGAGTAGATGGTCTGAGGGAGATGAACTCAGGCAGCAACTAGAATGAGGAAAAAAGACAGTAGAAAAGGAAACCAAAAGTGTCAAGATGGAATTAAGCATCTTTAGGATTTTGAAAGGAACTTTGGAGTTTCTTAGGGTCTTGATGTCATAAAGCAGACAAAATGGGTATAGGAAAAAGTCAGATAGTAATGAAATAATTTATTTATTTATATCAAACATTAAGTTGATTCCTGTTCAGGTCAAGGTGTTCTGCATTGTTTAACAAAAATTAAATGATGTGGAAACAACAATAGAGTTCTCACTGCAACTTGAATGCTAACAAGTGACTGGTTCTTCAGGAGTTGAGAAAGCAATTGAAGCTCTCCAACATCTATCAATCCAGCACTGTGTGCTTGCTGCACATCCCTTGTAGCCAATATAGGGGGCTATATATGGTAGCCCATCTTTCTTTAGGTACACCCCTTTCTTCCTCTGAATTAAACAGATTTATGTACCTAGTCACTGACACAAGGGGCCTTGTCTCTTAGGGACAGGACCTTTGCTGAATGGTAGGAGAGAGCATTAGAATGTAACTTTTTTGCTAGCCTCCAGTTCTAAAGAGGGATTTTGGAAGAGGCAGAATTACCCATATTCAGGACCATTTCTCAAACTCATATAAGTCACTTCTCCTCCTTGAGGGGAAGTCAGGAGTGTTATCATAATGGAAATCCTTCTGCATAAAAACCTGATGAGTGGGAAAGCAGTGTTTCCCCCTAACCAGAGTAAACTTGTAAAAAAATGCATCATAAGGAATAATAAATTCAGAAATTATTATTAGTTATTTCCCAATTTAAACAGGTAGAAACAGACCTGGAAATCTAATGAACACATAACAGTATGGAAGACAATTGTTAACCTATTAATGATATTTACCAATCTGAGATAAGAAAGGTTACCAGAGGAGTTATTTAAAAAGGGACAACAGGCCCAAAATAGTATCACTTTTGTTAGGTCTCACATCAGCAGATCAAGACTTAATACCTAACTTAATTACAGTTTCAACCTTCCCCAGGAATGTGACCTTTAACCAGCCAACCTGGAATATTCTGGTTAGCACTAGCAAATCTACAGATAGACTCCTTTCTTTTTCCTTAGGAGGGTAACCTTGCCTAAAATAATGCATTCTTTGTTGATAGTTTTCTTTTTTTCACCTCCCTCTCTGCCTTTAAAAACATTTTATTTCCTGCATCTTGATGGAGCTCCCCTATACTTACTAGATGGGATACTGCCTGATTCATTAATTGCTCAATAAATCCAATCAACTCTTTTAAATTTACTCAGTTGAATTCATTCTTTAACAGATTTGGTGGCAGCAGTGGGATCTGAAGTGAGCTTTTGACAACATTCAGGGACGATGAGAAACATTGGTGTGATACCTGCAAATCCCTTTCTTTGAATTCACTGTCTTTCTCATTGTTTTTGAGGGCTGAGAGGAAGTTCCTCTCAGTTCTGAGCTTCACTCTCTTTGTAACAAGATCCCTATCCAATTGCTTTCCAATACAGGAAAGGTCAGCATGAGCTGGAAGGTGATTCCACGTGGAGCTAAGCCCCTAGCCTTGTAGACTAGGGGCTTGGAATTTCCACTCAAAAAACTGGAATTTAAATTATCAGTTTTTTGAGTGGAAATTCCAAGCCCCTGATTCTGTTTAAAGGTCCACATGGGAACTTTTAGAAGCAGTGTGAAGTTCCTATCCGTGTGGAGCCCCCAGTCCACAGTCCCCATTTGTTGAGGTCTGCTGGTTCAACCCTTTCCCCAGTCCAAGGTTCTGTAGGAATTAGTGGTACACACAGGGACTTTTCTTGGCTGGGATTCAGTAATATCTCTTTGCTACTGCCAATATATTAAGGTGCACATGTTTGTTTTGTCTTGTTTATGTAGATAAAGGCTAATTGCTAATGGGACTATCAAAGGGGAAAAAAAGCCACAAAAATTGGTGAGCGTGAGTCAAACATTTAAGACCCAACAGACTGCTTGCCACCTAACCCAAAGACTCCCATGTGGGGATAAGTTGGGTCACAGAATGGGTTGAATTGACACTAGGTCACCTGCCAACTTCAAGAAGATTCCTGTGCAATGAGGTATGTTGTTAAATACCACACAATCCCCAACCAAGTGGCACATCCCATTTAGGTATTAGTTCAGCTCCAAGAAACCCAAAGGCTTAGCAAATGAAATCACTAAATTCTAAAGAATTAAAGTGCACCACCTTCCAGCACACCTGCTTATTTTATGTCTAAGAACTGTGGGTCCTGGAAGTAATAAATACCTACAAAAATGGCAAAAGTCTTACTGAAAACAATCTAGAATTATGATGACCATTAGAAGGAACATTCCAATTAGATAAGATCATTTAAGAAGTGCATTTAAAAGTAAGAATTGCCAAATTAAACAAGCAGAATAAGCTATGTATTTTATTGGTATACAAAAGCTTCTGAAAATCTTCGAAATTCCAAAATATCTTCATTAAAAATTCATTGCAATATGGGGATATGTGTATAAACACAGCTGATTGACTTTTGTGTACCTCATAAGCTGGTACAGAGTGTAAAGCAATTATATTCCAATAAAGAGCTTAAAAAAAAATTCATTGCAAAAGGCTATGAAAATTTTAAGACACAGGTTATAAACAAAAGCCCACCTGTAACAGGGAAGAGCTAAATCAGACTCCATGTTAAATCTGTTTCTTTCACTTTAACCTTTGCTTTTCACTGCTTTTGTTATTATAATTATACATGATGGCCTACCTCAGGGAATCCTGCCCTTCTGCCTGAATGTTAAAGTGCTTCTGTTCAGCTCACAGGCAGACAATCTGCCCTGTTCAACTGTGAATGGCTGCAAGAAAGGAGAAATTAACACATCCCCTTACAGAGGCTGGTCATTCTCAGAAATGTTTTGCAAAATTGCTGGCCCTTTTACATTACTTCCCCACTGCCTCTCCCTCTCTATTCTACCCTTTTACTTTACTTCCTCACAGCCTCTCCCTCTCTGATTCTATAAAAGAAACTGGCATCCAGACCCCAATAAGGTGGTCTTTTGGAGACACTAGTTTGCCACCTTGTTGGCCTGCCGGCTTTCCAAATAAAGTCATATTCCTTGCCTCAACACTTCATCCCCAATTTATTGGCCTGTCGTGCAGTGAGCAGAGCAAGCTTGGACTTGGTAACACACCAAGTTAATGGCCTTACAGACACCCTGATGTCTACCTTCAAGGAAGGGCCCCCATGTGGACTCTTGCCAGAGATGATGGGACTCTGAGGAATTTTTTGGTAAGCTAACAGCTATGTTATTCCCTTGCACAGCCAAGGGGAAACTAAAATTAAAATTAATTTTTAAAAAATCTTGCCAATTTCTGGCACATATCAGAGCTGTGCTCTTCACTGTAACTCAGAGCCTGCAGATAAAAGCCTGAGAGAGCTTGCAAAAACCATTGAAGGGTGAGCATTCTTAACCAGAGTTAGCCCTCCTAAATCTCTGTCTCGAATACCTAGTCAAGAGAGGGAAATAAAATTTCACATTGTCCCTTTCTTTCCAAATCCAGACCCATTGGTTTTTGATCCTTTCTCTCCCAGGGATAGCTATTGCCTTCTTGCTTGCCTCATTTTGTGTCCTATGAGCTTGGCTTGGCTTTCTGCCTGCCTGGGACATGTAGGCTGTCAGTTCTTTCTTTTGGCTATCTTTGGAAGTGACTCTGGATCTTGGGAAGGTAGTAAACTTTGCACCCTCCTTGGGGACACCTCTTGAATCCAAGAGGTTGTTCAACATTGCCAGAAATATTTGCTATCTGTCCCAGCTGAAACCTGACAAGATATTTTAAAGGATTTAATAATTCTGTGATCAGAAATTTGGCCCAATTGGAAGCTGATATTCAGAGCTTGATAGAAAAAATTAGGCCTCCTCTCCTAAACTAAATGTGCTCAGAGAGATAGAAAAAATTTCTAAAGCTCTTATAAAAGGATTTATGGGTGGATCAACCTATGATGTCATTTAGGTTGCAACCCAATTCTTTGAGACATTAAAAGCAACTGTCTTTATCTTACAAATCTTTGCAAAACCAGAAATGCAGCTCCACAGTTCAAAATTTACCTATTCCTTTTTACCAATCCCCAAACCTCTCCTTTTTATTTCAAAAGGCTTGCAAATGTTGGGAAACCAAAGTCTTTCTTTCAGGAACTTGCATTCTTTCCCTTGTGACTTTGAGGTGTAAATATTCAAGAGCTCTATTAAATTAGTTTTAAAATCAGTTAAAATATAATAGACACTAATCCAAATGCTTTCCAAGTTCATGTAATCTAGAATTAAGCTTTAGTAAATTAAAGCTAATTTAAAGTTGTTGGTTTAATAAAAACAGGCATTTTCTTAGAGTTATCAACATTGAATACAATGCAAACATACAACTTCTATACTACTTGGGTTTACTAAGCAAATAAGTTCATGTTCCAAAATCTGTCAACAAGAAAAGTACCTTGGTATGATAAAATTTTCATAAGTACTCTAAATCTAATTGTTGAAAACAAATAAATAGATGCAAGTGGGATAAAGGTTTTTAGGTGAATTTTTTTTTTTTAAACAATGATTGTTTTATGCTATGCCTACTTAAAAATTGTCACACAAATCTCTTTGGTGACTTCCACTGTTAAGAGTTTTGCTAAGTTAAATTAAATGATAGAAGTTCACTGAATATCTAGATCCTTTCTAAACATGATAAAATGCTGAAACATGAATTATTGAACATAGGTTTATCTAGTTTTGGCTTCCTTTTGCAGAGTAATTAAAGATATTTGGGTATATCAATAAAAATGTACTATGCAATTTTCTGTAAAAAGGCATATGTTTCTAAAAATGATTTTTAAAAAAATATTTATAAATTTGCCAAGCCACAGAAGCCTATTATAAAGAACAGTTCACAAATGCTTACTTCTTAACTTTCACTAGAAATTAAGGGTTTCTAAGGCCCTTCACTTAAAAAAAATAGTCTAATATATGTGATTAAAGCTACTAGAAATAGTAAGGAAAATATCTCTGTATGCAAGGAGAGTAGAATGTATGTTTTCAGCTAAAGAAGGTATGAGTAGGGAATTCCTCCTCCAGTGGTTAGGACTCTGAGCATCCACTGTGGGAGGGCACAGGTTCAGTTCCTGGTCAGTGAACAAGGATCCTGCATGTTGTGCAGTGTGGCCAAAAAAACAAAACAAAAACAAAAACAAAACAAAACAAAAAGAAAGTATGAGGAATAAAGAAGCATTCTTTGTTGAGGGAAAAGAAAGTAACTTAGTCCTAAGGAGTGGCTAAGAGGGGAAAACATAGGACAAAACCTGATGTAAAAAAAAAAGGAAAATATTTAAGGTGTATAGAAAAAAGAGTCTTGGGAAGAAATTTTACACATAGTCAGGACTGGATAAAATCAGAATAAATTTAATTGAGTCAGTGAATACTAATATCAACAGTAAGCTGGTGCAAAATTAAAATTTGGTTTTCTCTTTGTTAAACAAATGAAAGTTTTATTGGACTATTGGTCTGCTCTTGATAAGAAATTGTAAAAGGTTTTTTTTTTTAACCTTTTAAAATAACATGCCTAGAAAGCAAGGGTTCTGTGTTTTGTCAAAATAATTTCCTGTGTTCAGAAGGCTAAATCTTCTAAACAGAAAACAACAACAAAAAGCTACTTTTTTTACAACTATTTACTTTTCTGTATTTCCTTTAACATCTTCATGTCATTTTGATTAAATAGCTTACTAAGTATAATATTATGTCACAGTTACCTATGATCCTACTTAACCAAGTGTTTTAAAACTTTCCGATATTTTTTAAACAAACTTCCTCAAAATAAAATTCTAAATGAAGTCTTTTTCACCTCAAACTAACTCTGAAATTTTCCAGGGGGCCCCTGGAATATTTCAAAAGATTTGTTCTTTCTTCTTATAAAAAGGGAGATATTAAACTAATTAGGCTAATTCGAAGTGTTAAATTACATAGCAAGCATTGTCAAACAAGAATACAATGCTTTCTTTTTATATATATATAAATTTATTTATTTATTTATTTATTTATTTATTTATTTATTTATTGGCTGTGTTGGGTCTTCATTGCTGTGCGTGGGCTTTCTCTAATTGCAGCAAGCATGGGCTACTCTTCATTGCAGTACATGGGCTTCTCAGTGTGGTGGCTTCTCTTCTTGTGGAGCACAGGCTCTAGGCATGTGGGCTTCAGTAATTGTGGCATGTGGGCTCAATACTTGTGACTCGCAAGCTCTAGAGCACAGGCTCAGTAGTTGTGGAACATGGGCTTAGATGCTCCGTGCATGTGGGATCTTCCTGGCCCAGGGATCAAACCCGTATCCCCTGCATTGGCAGGCTGATTCTTAACCACTGAACAACCAGGGAAATCCCTATGTTGTGTTTCTATAGGTATATGCTATAAGTGTTTCAGAAATTCTGTGAAATTACTGGAAATCTGATATGTCCTGGTAATAGTATTATCAGTTATAATTCCAGTTATTATCTTAAAATATTGTGTATCACAGAAATAACCACATTTCCTTGTCAACTCCATTATAATGAATTATCATCAGATCTTTAATAATGGGCATTTTTTAAGTCTTTCCCATCTTTAGACAGTTATTGTTTTACTCAGATACTTTTACAAAAATGTTCCTGCAAAAGTATTTCATCCTCAAGGAGATTCATGGAAAGGACTTTTGACAAGTACAGGTTTCTGATTACTTTAGATCATAAAATTGAACTGGGTAAGAAATTACAGAACTCTAGTGGAAAAACTGATGGCTTCATAAGATTGCTAACAAAAGATCAAGATCAACAAAAATTAATAACATGGGACTAAGTAAATTGAGGATGATTATTTTTGTTTGAAACATTGCTGATCATTTGTTTTAAGGAAACTTTTCTCTCAAGCTATTTATGACATATGATTTTGATAAAAAATATAGTTTTAAAAACAGGAATGAAATATTCCCTACCTGATCCCTCCAGAATTTGGAGATTTAAGTATTCTTTTCATGTCAATATAGTTAGTTATTTGCATAAGTTCAATGAGAATCTGTTCTCCTTATAAAAGGACACAATTGGAAACATTGGCTCTATCACCAAGGCTTTGACTGGAATGATTTGCAAGGGATATACATAGACTTAGACAGAATCAGATAGTTTCAAGGAAATACTTGAACTTTGGCTTGGCTTCCTGGCCTTGAGAATTTTTTAAGAAGTTCAATCACAGGTTCCTTATAAAAAGTTCCAGCAAATAGTCTCAAAGGAACTTACATGGTATATCACTGTTCTTGCTGCATTTATGTAAATAATAAGGCCAAGCTTAATGCAAACAAATTAATTTTATTGTGATTATCCTTAGGAAAAAAATTGGTATTTAGGGAGAAAAAGTATGTTTGCACTGTTGTAAATGTTAGATTCTAGTCCTATTAATTGTCTGAGGTTTTGTTACATACCTGTAAATTGCACTGGATACTGAATTCTTCTAAGTTTTCTCAAATATCTGGCTACGATTTACAAAACTAATGCTTCCAATTTTCCCCCACCCTTCTAATTTGGAATCGATAGAAACAAAGACTGCCCTTAAATCTCCTTGGAAGAGACTATACCAGTTCCTCCTCACTACCCAGGGGCAGAAAAACTTCAGGGATTCAAGCCTTGGGAATAGATTCATAGCTTAAGAACACTCCACCTGACATCTGATCCTGTACAAATGCTGGAGATCTTTCAAACTGCTAGATTTGTCATCAACTCTGATCTGTCCATTAACAGTGCCACTTTAATGTGAATGGCTTGTGCCTTTACAGGGTTCATCTTTGTCTGTGCTGGTTATCATTCTTCTTAGGGCAATCAATGTCTAGGTAGCTGGCACACAGTTGGGCAATACTTTTTAGGTTATCTAAGTGTGCCCCTAACTGCCCACAAACAGACTGAGACACCTCAGTGGTTGACTTCCCTGAATTTACAATATCAAGTTAAAAATAAATTACCAGGTGGCATTCGTGATTTGGGATTATTTCCTTTGGCAGGACCCTACTTCTCTGGTTAGGAGTAAATGTGAGGCTATGATCAGAAACCTCTCCTTAGCTCTTGAAAGTATTGCAGAATCTGCTGCAAAAGCATTAAGTGTCCAACAAAAATCATTAGACTCTCTGGCCAAAGTAATTCTTGATAATAGGGTAGCTCTTGATTATCTTTTAGCTGAACAATGAGGCGTTTGTGCTCTGACCAACACTACCTGCTGCACCTGGATTAATACTTCTGGGGAAGTTGGAACTGAATCATATAAGATCACTAGCAAGCCACTTGGCTTTAAAAGGTGACTCCTTCAGCAGAGTCTTCCTTTGACTTATTTGATTTATTTTGATTGGTTTGGGTCTTGGTAAGCATGGTTGCAAAGTACACTCCAAACATTGGGAATTATCCTGCTTATTACAAACATAATAATCTCCCTCATGCACTGTATTTTCTCAAAAGCTTTAAATGCACATTCATAGCCACCAACTGCCAAGCAAATGATCTCCCTAACTTTGGAATGTGAGAAAAGGAACAGAGTGAATAACTGACTTAAAAATTGTGAGCCTGAAGTCGTGCCCTGTGAATATGCTAGACATCAAGCAAAAAATGCCCTTAACTGTGAATACCACACAAAGGATGGACACAAGCTGTAAGAACTACAGAGAAGTAGGTAAAAGTGGTGCTAATGCCTTAAATTTTGATCACATCTCTCAGTTAAGCTGAGAATCTGATCAAAAGGGGGAAATTATTAAAAAGAGACAACAGGTCCAAAATGGAGCCACTTTTGGTAGATCCAATATCAGCAAACCAAGACTTAACACCTAACCTAATTATAGTTTCAACCTTCCCCAGGAATGTGACCTTTAATCAGACAACCTGGAATATCCTGGTTAGCATTAGGAAATCTGCTGATCATTCTCCTTAGGAGGGCAGCCTTGCTTAAAACAATGCTTTCTTTGCTAATAACTTCCTTCTTTCAGCTCCTTGTCTGCCTTTAAAAACCTTTTCTTTTCTACATCTTCTCTCTGCGTGCTAGAAGGGATGCTGCCTTATTCATGAATTGCTCAATAAGGCCCATCACATCTTTTAAATGTACTCAGTTGAATTTTTTTTTATCAGAGTCTAGGGAAAGCACAAAGTCTGGGGGAAGAGGGAAAAAAAGCCACCTCTGCCACTGCATTCCCAGCACTCAGCCTCCTGAGGAGATGGATGCAGCAGGCATTAGTGTTCCCAGGCTCACTCCCTGGCTTGAATTGCATGCTCATCAAGTCACTTTCTGATAATAGTTTGGCTTTCCATGTAGACTTTCCAACAGAGGAGAGATTCTGCTAAGATGGATATCTGGTTTTCATTTCTAACTATATACATAGGCACCTGCTTTTTTTGTGGGTTGTTTGACATCAGTCTCTCTAAGTCTAATCACCTTTGTGTGAATCAAAAAGCTTCAAGTTTGAACCTTGCAAAGCTGAGAAACAGACCTGGATTATGATTACTACAGCAAGACATAGCAAGCCTCTTCAACTACATTTTGGGTCTTCACACTAACTTCAACATCCATGTGTACCCTAGCCCAGGAAGAGATTAAATAATTAAAGAATACATTAAATTAAATAATGTAGCTGTGCCTGTGCCTTTGTGTTAAACTTGGCTACATTATAGTAACTTGTGAAAATTAATAACCTGTAATTATATTTTCTATGGTAGGGTATCTAGAACCAAGTAATTATTATACATACAAATGGAATAAAAGCCACCAACAGCTGGGATTTTCAAAGTCATTACTTCTATATTTCTAGACCTTTCTAAGACCATAAAAATAACTGCCCTCTCTCTTTCCCTAGTCTTCTTACTTCCCTTTCCTTCTTTCTCTCAACTATCGTGAACACTTCCATAACAATAAATGTCTTTAAACTCTTTGACACGAATGATTAGATTTGGTTCTGAAGGGTTAAACTGAAGTGAAAGTCATAAGTTTCCTGTCATGAACAAATGGAATTGCTCTTCCACGAGGAGGGCTTTAGCTGGTGTCCTTAAACACTCAGAAAGGCAATACAGATATTGCATAGAATGAAATGCAACTCTTGAATGTGGCAATAATTCCACATGTAGGAATAAGATTGAAATTTATAAATGAAAGTGCCTGTCTAACCATAGAAACAAATGAACAAAAAAAGAGTTGTTTAATTCAGCATATGCTGAGAACTTTGCTTCAGGATCAGACGCCAGGCCAGCATTGCTTGTTTACACCTCATCTGTGAAAGGAAACCTTCACCCTCCACCACGTGGCTGACTGCTGCTCTGTGGTCATGATCAACTGTCCCAGCAGGCTCGGTGCATGCAAAAGCCTTTTTTGGCCTTACAAGAAGCTCATCCTGGGAGGTTGGCCTGGGGGCTGACCAAGAGCAAAATAGAAAACCACAAATAAGATCCAGCTGGAACAAATAACCTCTATTTATTTTGGGAAAATAATGTTATGTCATCATGACACATATCTAACTCTTGTGTTTCCGACTGAACAGGCCAGATATGTGAGCAGTAACTCTAGCCAGACAGAGCTTTTCTGCTGGAAGATGGGTTTAGCTGTTTTCATGGTCTTACTCTTCAGGTGTGCTTTGTATTACGTAACTGCACTATCAAGAATTTCAAATTTCAAGTACTGGAAATTTAGGGAGGCTGCTTATTTGACATGAAAAGAGATCAGAATCAGAAGTAATTTTTAAGTGACAAATGATGGGTTTAATGGCAGTAGCATCCTTTGTACCTTTAGAAATAATGCTCCATCCTGGGGAGGGAGGGATCAGAGTTTCAGTAGAGAAGCACTCAGTAACCTGTGCAAGTGAGGCCTTTCTATGGTCTCGGTCTGAGCAAACATGAAAGAAAGAGAAGAGCTGGGAGGCTACCAGTACAAAGAGCAGCAGCTGAAGGAGCAGTGAGCTATAAGATGCCATGAAGTAAGTTGCCCTGCCATGAGTCAGGCACAACACCCAGCATGCCAGAAGGGCCAGTTCTGCCCCCTGTCCACCAGGATAACTAGCCACCACACTACCCTCTCCTCACCTCCAGGGTGGATGCAGAGCTTGTAGGTATGTGGCCTGCAGGCCAAAAGTGGCCCAGAGATGTGTCCTCTTTGACCCACTAAGTGATTTTTAAAAATTGAGCACATTAAAGGAACACACACACACACACACACACACACACACGAATTTAGACTTCAAGTTTCTCTTAAAGGAAATGAAAAAAGAGTGAGCAGCTAAAGCTGAACTCATATTCTACACAGTACCGTTGGCCAGAGTTCAGTGGCCAATGCTCCTTTGGAGAGCAAAAGCAATGCTTTGTGCTGTAGTGTGTGGTGATGAAAGTGGGATTCTAGAGCCAGCCTGCTTAGGTTTGCAGTCCAATGTCACCACTTATTATTTGTGTGAACTTGGGCCTATTTCTTAACTTCTTTGTGCCTCAGTTTACTCACTGGTTAGATGAGGCTAGTAATTGTGCTTATCTCATAGGTTGTTGTAAAGACCAAACAAATTAATAAGTGTACTGTGCTTCAAGTAGTGCCAGGTAAATAGTCAGTATTACATAAGCACTTGCTATTACTATAGCATAATACTTATAAGTACTTATTACTTTTGCATTTAAATGATTTACATGTGTTAACTTACCCGATCTTCATAAAAACCCTATGAGGTAGGTTCTATTAAGATCCAGATTTCAGGAGTGAGGAAACTGAGGCACAGAGAGGTTAGGTAATATGCCTAACCTTGTTATATAACTAGTAAGTGGTGGAGCCTGCTCTGGGGTCTATGACCTCAACTGTCATGCTATAAAGTGGGGCACACACTTTTGTTCACCACAGTACTTGTCATTTACACATCATATACGTATTCCTCTTCTATCTCCCCACGCCTTACCCTGAACCCCTTCAAGTTGTCTTCCTGGCCAGTTTGCATTTGAATTTGAGACCCTAATCTAGCAGAATGGTTGTGCTGTGTAGCTGATTGACAGTCCTCCATTTAGAGCACCTCTCCTAACAAGATCTTTATGAAAGACCCAAGCAGAAGACAACTTGTGTCTATCAAGGGTCTACTCTCTTGTGGGTAGTCTGTGATACTGAAGTGTGGTCCCCAGATGAGTGCATCAGATCACCTGAAACTTGTTAGGAGTCCAAATTTGGGGGCCCCATGCCATAACTACTGAATCAGAATCTCAGGCGTAGAAAGCCCAGTAATCTGTGATTTACTAAACCCTTCTAGTGATTCTGATGCAGGCTAAAATTCGAGAATCACAGCCTTAGAAGGTCATGTGCTTTTATGCAAAACACAGAAGCTAAGACTTCAATGGTGCGGGATACCCACATCAGCTCCTACAGAGTTGGCCAAGAGAGAAATCTCAAAAACACTCCAGTGGAAGGACTAGTTGGGGACAACATAGCTTTCCAGTGAAGCCATTAGGATGAAATTAGTAGCAAACTGTGTGCTTACGCAATTAATTAATTACACTTTTATTTGTTGTCCTATAAATGACACACTTCCTACAGGATGAATTAATTAACATTTGGTGACCCTCTGCTCAAAAGTATGATCAAAATTTTAAAGTAGCATTTATTTTCTGGCAATAGTTAGGTAAAAGGTCCAGTTGTGTGCAGAGGCCAGTATAAAGGAGAACACATATCCACTAACTTTCTGTGGCAGTGTGCCTGCACTGAGGTCACCCGAAATTTGCTTTACAAAATTGCAATCTGAGACTTCCCCGGTGGTGCAGTGGTTAAGAATCTGCCTGCCAACGCAGGGGACATGGATTCGATCCCTGGTACGGGAAGATTCTCACATGCCGTGGAGCAACAAAGCCCATGCGCCACAACTACTGAGCCCGCGTGCTGCAACTACTGAAGACCACACTTAGAGCCCATGCTCCACAGCAAGAGAAGCCACTGCACTGAGAAGACCACACACCACAATGAAGAGTAGCCCCCACTTGCCACAACTAGAGAAAGTCCATGCGCAGCAAGAAGACCCAATGCAGAAAAAAAAAAAAATTTACAATCTGTCCAGACTCTGGTTGTAACTGACAGAAACCCAACTCAAACTAGCAAAAGCAAAACAGGGAAAACATTATAAAAGTCATTTTGACCACATTTAGGTTCAGAAGATGACTATTGTTTTGGTATAAAATACATAATAAATCAAAAATAATTTTAAGTGGGTCAATAACATCTAGTCAGAAGAATCTAATTACTGATTCTGACTTCCTAATATTGATCATTGAGCGAATCCTAATTAGACCCCTGGAGACTTGGCTATATCATAATTGGAAATCATCCAATGAAAGATAAAGCCTATTTGTGAGGGTGCGGCCTTATAGAAGAATGTCCAGAAAGACCAAGCCCTGCTGGAGGACAGTAGAAATAGGGAGAAGAAACATGATGCAAGTCTGAGGCCTGGACACAGACCAGGCTCTTGGTCTCTGGTGTAACACATATTCTACGTGGATCACATCACGACTCAACCTTACTTCCTTAATTCTCCTGGGATGAACATTTGGGGACCTTGCAGCTGATCCACTGTCTGGGAAGAGCCATTAGCATGGCATCTGAAGGCAGCCCAATTCATTGGGAGGGAAAGAATGCCCAAACCTTGAAATCATCTTGCCTTGGCATTGTGGGAAAGGGAACGAGGGTGAGGGTGCCACTTCCTTCTCTTGGATTAATACCACCCAATGAATAAGTGAATCCCCTCCTTCGTTTTTAGTGTGTGGCCTAAAGAATGTTTAATTTATTTGAAACTTATGAGTATGCCATGGGGTATTTGGCTAAGCTGGTGCAATTGTTCTTCAGCAATTCCATATTAAGGAGTTTGGACTTTACCCTGAGGGCAGTGGAAAACACTGAATGATTTTAAGAAGAATGACATAATCAGAGGTGAGTTTTAGAAAAATCAACTCTGATTGCTGTGTGGAGACTGGACTTATTATAGTGTTCAAGGCAAAAGTTGATAGTGGCCTGAAAACAGTCTTATACTATCTTTAACAGATTCTGCTTCTCTTGTGCGATAAAATATCAGATTGATAAATCAACACCTACAATTTGTCAAAGAGTAAACTTGCATGCAACTTGTTTGAAATATCAGACAAGCTAGTAATCTACAGAAGACTGTCCATTTTTAAAAAGTACAATAGATGATGCTCTTGTTTTGTAGAGTTAGCTTCAAACCTGTGGAGTTAAGCTTAATGGAAAGAATCAGAGCCCAGTTAATACAAACTTTGAGTAGTGTTAGAGGAAAAACTTGTTCTGATTATTTAATATTTTAAGCAAGTTAACCTATATAAAGAAATGTTTGTGAGTCAAGGCAACAACCCTAGAACTTCAGAGCTGAGAGAAACAGGCCTCCTGGGCATAGACTTGTATCTGTATTTCCAGGGCCTCTTTCAAACAGAACCATGCTGTGGACCATGACCTTAAATATATTCTCATTTATGGTTACAAAACCAGATCTGTGACCTCTTGCAAGTGTTTATTACACCCAGGTTTTCTGGAGGCAATGCGTTTATAATGAGATTTAAATTCGATCAGTTCATGGGTTATAGAAAGGGAACCCTGTACCTTGTTCTCGTTTATGAGTCAGTACATTCAGGTGGAGCTTATGGTTTGTTTTTCTTTTGGCTTCCTAACATTCTTGTCGAATCAGGAACTGAGAGATGAAGACAAGCTTGGGCAAGAATGAAGCAGACAAGGCTGGACCCAGTTTATCAACAGATCCTTTGTAAGAGGGAAAAGGGAATGACTTTCATCTAAGGAGAGAGGATGGAAATCAAATAATTAAGCACTGGGAAGACCGAGGTATACTCTAAAAATGTTAGAAAGTTTTTATAAAGATGGTACATGTCGGGAACTTTTAAGTCTTTAGAAAGAGGACTGCTCTTGCAGCCACATCAAAGCCAGCTGCAGCAATGGGTAAAGCAGCCTGACTACTTTTATTTATTTATTTATTTATTTAATTTTGGCTGCACTAGATCTTTGTTGCGGCACACGGGATCTTTTAGTTGTAGCATGCAGTCTCATAGTTGCAGCATGTGGACTTCCTAGTTGCGGCATGCAAACTTCTTAATTGCAGCATGCAGACTCTTAGTTGCAGCATGGAAACTCTTAGTTGTAGCATGCATGTGGGATCTAGTTCCCTGACAAGGGATAGAACCCGGGCCCCCTTCATTGGGAGTGTGGAATCTTACCCACTGGACTGCCAGGGAAGTCCCAGCCTCACTATGTTCTTTGTATGTCAGACCCCTCTCAGGTTGAGGTCTTGGCCTGAATTAAATAAATTCTAAGTTTTTCAAAGGTTTCTAAATCAAGTCCTTCAGAACCTTGCAGTAAAATTTTGTTCTTGCTCTTGCCTCTCAGTGATGGTAGCTTTAGGCATTTCCAGACCTTTCTGTTCAGCTGAAGCCTCTAGAGGAGACTGGTACAATTCTTCCTTTTGTTTCTATTTGCAAAACGTCCTTGCGTACTCCAGGACATTTGTGTCTCCTCCCTACTCGAGGAGGAAACTCTTGCCCTCCATCTACACTCAGGACTGCAAGAGATAGGTTCATAGCAGGACAACTGGCTTAGTCATGCAACCCAAAATTGCTAGCTACCCAAACTAAACTTAAACCAGGGAAATACAAAATATGCTCTCGCATTTGGCATTATATAAGCTTCTATTATCATAGAATTTAGAATTTAGATTCTTGTGGTATGGCAAAAGCCACAAAGAAGTGGAGAACTAAAAATCCAAACCAACTCGGTCTGTTTGAGGTGACCATGTGACACTCCATCAGTCCAGCGAGGAGGGTGCAGCAGTGTTCTGCAGAGCTGAGCTCACACATGGTCCTACCTAGTGGCATGCATGCAAATGCTGCTCACACTGATGCTAAACTGGATATATATTTATATCAAAACCAAGAGGCTTCAAATAGATCATCCACATGGCAAGCCCATGACTTCCTATCCTGGAATATGAGGTGGCTTCTTTTCAAACATTTATGAGCAACATAAATTTTCAGCTTGCTTTCCCAAGTGAGTTGTAACAACTCTTGATGGGAAGGATTCCTCCAAAGAAAGAAAAGATCCCAAGTCACTATTAATTAAAAGGAAATGTACGAAGACATATATAAGTTTGGCTAGAAAGAAATAGCATTCCAATTCTGAAATATAATAGAACCTGCCAACTCAGTGGGAAGGGGGAATCATTTGACCCACAAAGACCTAATCAGAGAAGTATCTACCAGTTCTGAGCTGTTTTCAGACTTATAAATAAATTGGTGTGGAAGAGCAAGAGTTAACCTCTCAGAGAGGTTTCCTGAGGCTAGCATTATCATGCTGAAGACAGTGAGACTCATCATGACAAAAGAATTCAAGATTTATTGAGGACTGACACACCCATAAGACTTAACAAATGGCACAGTAGGTAGGCGGTAGGAAATGAACACAATATTTTGGTCAATTCTTATCAAAGTTCTGTGGATGATACATGCTATGTTTCGTTGATAAAGGTCAGTCTAGAGTAAGGACCAAGGCAAATAGGTGCTAACTCAAACCCTCTCCAGAAGGTGAAAGCAACTCAAGTACTCACTGATGGATGAAGGGATACGCAAAATGTGGTTTGTGCATGCAATGGAGTATTATTCAGCCTTATAAAGGAAGGAAACTCTGACATATGCTACAACACATGCTCTCCCCTCCCACTATGTGAGGACACAGCTAGAAGACAGCTATCTATAGACCAGGAAATGGGCTCTCACCACACATGGAATCTGCTGGCACCTTGATCTTGGACTTCCCAGCCTCCAGAACTGTGAGAAATAAATGTTTTTTATTTAAGCCACTCCACCCAGTCTATGGTGTTTTTGTTATAGCAGCCCAAATGTACTAAGACATGGGAGTTATTGGTTTGTTTGTTTTTTAAATAAATTTATTTATTTTAAGCTCTTTATTGGAATATAATTGCTTTACACTCTTGTACCAGCTTATGAGGTATGCCAAAGCCAATCAGCTCTGTTTATATACATATTCCCATATCCCCTCCCTCCTGCAACTCCCCCCCACCCTCCCCATCCTGGCCCTCTGAGGCATCACCCATCTTTATTTATTTATTGGCTGTGTTGGGTCTCGTTGCTGCACATGGGCGAGCAGGGGCTACTCTTCATTGTGGTGCAGGGCTCCTCATTGTGGTGGCTTCTTTTGTTGTGGAGCACGGGCTCCAGGCGCATGGGCTCCAGGCGCACGGGCTTCAGGCGCACGGGCTTCAGCAGTTGCAGCACATGGGCTCAATAGAGATGGCTCACGGGCTCTAGAGCACAGGCTCAGTAGTTGTGGCACACGGGTTTAGTTGCTCCGCGGCATGTGGGGTCCTCCTGGAACAGGGATTGAACCCATGTCCCCCTGCATTGACAGGTGGATTCTTAACCACTGTGCCACCTAGGAAGTCCCTAGAGTTTCAATTTTGTAAGATGAAAAGAGTTTTGGAGATTGGTTGCACAGCAATGTGAATATGCATAACACTACTTAAGTGTATACTTCAAAATAATTAAAATGGTAAATTTTATGTTATGTGTATTTTACCCCTGTTAAAAATGTTTTTAAACATATGATATTACATATTTTATATTGGTGCAATTTGTTTTATATTAGTCATATCTCAATAAAACTGACTTATAAAGGAGAAAGAAAACAGAACATAAAAAAGAAAAAAGGAAAAGAAGAAAAGAAAAGAAAAAAAGACAAGACAAGACAAGACAAGAAAAGAAAAGAAAAAAGAAAAGGAAAGGAAAGCAACTACTCCAGGTGGGGTGAGCAGGGATGAGGACACTGTCCTGCATGGTCAGAGAAGGATGCAGTGCAGATTTACATGGAATACCTGTTCTAGATGGGTGTGACTGGATTCATGAAGTAACCTCTGTGAAGTAGTCAACGCTAGCATTCTGTTATATATAACATCTTTTTAAAAAAAATTTTATGGGAGTATAGTTGATTTACCATGTTGTGTTACTTTCTGTATAACGTCTTTCTGTTCTTGAATCCACTTCTAATGATTTCATGGTTCACATCCTCATTTTCTCTTATTTAAAATTTTTTCAACAACTCCCTAAATTGCTTCCCAACCTAAGTAGGCATGTCAGTGGATTTGGTGAATAGTGAGCTTTGAAAGCACAATTTCAGTAGAAGTGGCAGAATATAGATTATGTCATAATAATCATCACTAAAATTCATCAGGCTACATTCTTAAGCGAGAGAGTAGCACAGACATATATATACTACCAACTGTAAAATAGATAGCCAGTGGGAAGTTGTTGTATAACAAAGGGAGTTCAACTCGAGGATGGAAGATACCTTAGAGGACTGGGATGGGGAGGATGGGGGGACTCGAGGGGGGGGGGGAGTCGAGGGAGGGAGGGAATACAGGGATATGTGTATAAAAACAGATGATTGAACTTGGTGTACCCCCCAAAAAAATAAATAAATAAATAAAATTTTAAAAAAAATTCATCAGGTAACATTCTTAATTGTCTCTTTTTATGTAACTCTAACAAGAATCCTATACGATCATATACATTTTACAGATTAAGAGTCTTGTGTTCAGAGTGGTTTAGCTATTCATCCAAAATCCTTAACTCTTGTGCCAGACAGGGTCCTAGCAGAAGGGAAAATTTCACTCAGATGTTCAAATGAAAGATATGGTAATAAATGGACCACTTCCAGGGATGTGTGGGCCAGGTTAAGGAAACCAAAGAGGAGTGTCAAGTCACCCAAAGTCTAATAAAAATGAAAAGCCATTTCTGTTTCTATATGTGAAGGGGCCAAGGGAGGTAACAGACTGGGTGAAAATGGGATGGTTAGAGGATTAGGACCATATGACAATGTTTGTGAGCTGAAGGGAAGAAAGTATCAGAGAGGTTGAAAAAGGGAAAACGAAGAGAGCAGGAGGAAACAGGAATGGGTGCGATCAAGAGCATAAGGGGACTTAGCACTGGAGACAAGAAAGAACACATCTTCCTAGCAGACAGGAGAGCAGCTTGGAGAGGAATGAAGCGAACATTGTCCTTTGAACGTAAAGTAGGTGGTGAGGGTATCAGCTGGGAGGAAGGAGCCTGGGATGCTATAGGAACCAGAGAAGAGCTGGCACAACAGCTGTTGTGGTGACTTGAGAGAACCTCAAATGGGGATGGAAAAATAATAAGTACATTGTGCTGTGGGACACACAAATGCCTGCGTAACCCTGATGTGCAACACATGCAGTCAGCATCGTCACAGAGCAAACATGTCAACTCCTTTATTGATTTCATCCTTTCCTTAAGAAAATGCTTTAAATAATGGAATTGAAATGGTAATAAAGCCATCTAAGAGATATTTGCTTCTAGAATTATGGCTACTAGTACTCTGCATTAGTCTCTGCATTTGTGTACACATATGTACAGAGAGAGAGAGAGAGAGAGATTACATATTTAAAAGGAGAAGTGTACGTGATAGATTTATCATGAGGACTTGGTGGCTGAGAAGTTCCATGGTCTGCCATCTGCAAGCTAGAGGCCCAGGAAAGGCAGTGGTGTAATTCAGAGTGAGTCTCAGGGCCTGAGAACCAGGGGAGCTGATGGTGTAAATCCCAGTCTGAGGGCAGGAAAAGATGAAATGAGATGTCCCAGCTCAGCAGTGAGGCAGGAAAAAAGGGGCAAATTCTTCTTTCCTTTGCCTTTTGTTCTGTTCAGGCCCTCAGTGGATTGGACGGTGCCCACCATCCTAGGGAGGGTAATCTACTGAGTCCACTGACTCAAATGCTGATTAGTCTTATCCAGAAACACCAACACTGTCACAGACACAAACAGAAACAATGTTTAATATGGCACACCATAGCCTTCTAAAATTGACACAAAAAAGTAACCAACACAAGTCCACCCTTGGTCGGCTTGGCACTGATACTCTTCTACTTAAATCAAACCACAAATCTGCAAATTAAGACAATAACAGGTCATAATTTCACCCAACATGATACAACTATCCTGCATCCCACTGAAAATCTGCTAATGCCTTCTTTCCAGAAAGGGAGGTAAAGTCCTTGAGTGATATTTGCTCTTCTTCTTGGTATCCCATGATGAACACAACGATGTAAAATTAACAATACTTAGACACAATGATATAAAGTCAATACATCTTACGTTATATGCTAAGGGAATAAGAGAGGAAAGAAAACAAAGATTACCTGTCTATCTATCAATCATCTATCTAATCTATCTATCTATCTATCTATCTATCAATCATCTATCTATATCTATCTATCTATCATCTATCTATCTATCTAATTGTTTTGGTCCCAGCCTACTGGTAGTGATGTTCTTGGCTAGGAATGCCCGAGACACTCACTCTGGCAGCTTTTACTCACAGAGAGCCCCGCAGACATTCACTGCACCGCCCACAAAGGCTGATGCTGTGGCTGGGCCAGCCCTTATGGTTCTTACCATCACGGGATACACCTCAGCAAGAAACTAGCATGGAACTTTGAAGAACAAGATTTACTACTCGCAGGCCCTAGGAGGTACGTGGTACACCTGATGGCTGAACAGCGAGTTCAGGGGTAGAGCGAGAGGGAGGAAGCATGGACTTGGAGCTCCGCCTTTTACTAGGGGCTGAGGGAGGAGCCTCTAAAGTTTTACACGTTCACTCTGTATTAGTGAGTTAGTGTATTAGTGAATTTAAAGCATAAGAATGGGAATTAGGACAGGAGAAGAGAGAAGCAGGGTCACTCAAGCAGTCAGGTTTCTCAGGGCCTTCTAAAAGGGGGGCTTCATGGGTAGGGGCAGCCTTGTTCCTTACCTCATTGCTTTGCTAGCAGCTGTGTCATACAGCTGGCAATAGGTTTATTCAAGATGAATGTCTTCGAAATGGATACCTTGGCCATCAAAACTTTAATATCCTGCAATTACTATATATAATAAGTATGTCAACATCATGGATCTCCACTCCCCAAGGCCAATCTGGCTGTGGCCACTGCTGCCCAATACAGCAGCAGCAGCAGAGACAAACACAGAGGCCCTGATAAGGCGGCATCCTCAGAATGATCAGCCAACTACCTGGTGGCAGGTTGACTGTACATCTATATCATGCGCACGCACACACACACACGCAAACACGCACGAATATATTCATTACAAAATAAGGAGGAAATACGACGATTTTAGTCCTCATTTCTGTACCTGGTTCCATGGTTGTCACTGGTGTTTATTATTACCTTCTTGCACTGCCCATTCTGTATTCCCTGTGCCTTCAGTAAGCACTTCAGCTGATTCTTTACCTGGTGAGGAGACCCAAAGTTTCATTCCTGAAGGGTCTGGGCCATTAGTTGTCCTGCCTGGATTGGGCTGTAGCTATGCACTGACTTTCCTCACAGGGCATGGTAATACTATGAGATGCCCTACAGGGTTTTCTATATTCTAGATATACTGTTCCTTACCTCCCTTGTGGAATAGTTGTTCAATATGTATGCAGGATCAGTCATCCCGGCCAACACCGTATCTCCATTTGTCTGTTGACTCTGTGGCAGGAGAAGCCTGAAGTAGACAGTGGTAGTCTTATCTTCCAGTTCAGTGGAGTCATTGTTGTGTCTCCTGGTGGAAGCACTCCTTCCCCTGAAATTAAGACCTCTAGGCCAGCAAAGCATAAAATTGCAGGAACAGGAAGCAAAAATTTGACTACTGAGTCACCAGGAGTTACAGCAAGGGTTGTACTCTCATTTATCCCCTTGATTCCCGGATCTATGAAACCTGGCTGAAAAACAGCACCAAATATTGCACACTGAGTCACAGCCCATTCGGTCGACTGGAGAACCTCGCTCCAGCCTTGCCAGGTATTGCCACCTAGCCCGAATCTTCGAAAGGCCCTTTCGTCGTTCTGTCAAGCCAGCGGCACCTTCTCTGGTTCTGGACTAGCAGCTTTTCAAGTCACGTGGTAAACGGACCAAAGTAACACATACCCGTGAGGAATAAGTTGCCTCCAAAAGAGGCCCACTAGACATCATGCCTCTTTCTCGGTGGTAGACAGGGCCAGCTATAACAACGTCTCCTTTACTTTAGAAGGTAATCCCAACATGCCCCGCACCACCAAAAGCCTAGAAATTTCACTGAAGTTGAACACCCCTGGATTTTAGTCAGATTTCTTTCCCACACTCTGACATGCAAATGTCTTACCAATAAACCTAGAGTCGTTGCTACTTCTTGCCCATGAGGTCCAATCAGCATAATGTCATCCACATAGTGGACCAGTGTGATATCTTATGGGAGGGAAAGGTAATCAAGGCCTCTGTGAACTGAACTATGACATAGGGCTAGGGAGTTGACATACCCCGAGGTAGCACAGTGAAGGTGCATTGCTGGCCTTGCCAGCTGAAAATACAGTGCTTCTGGTGGACCTTACGGACAGGTATGGAGAAAAAGGCGTTTGCTAGAGCTATAGCTGCATATCAGGTAACAGGGAACATGTTAATTTGCTCAAGCAATGAAACCATTTATTGTTCTAAATGAACATGCCTCTTAGAACTGCTTTTGCTGTGTCCCATAAGTTTTGGTATATTGTGTTTCCATTTTCATTTTTCTCATGATATTTTTGATTTCTGTTTTGATTTCTGTAACTCACTGGTTGTGTTGGAGCATGTTGTTTAATTCCAAATATTTGTGAATATTCCAGTTTTCCTCTCGTTATTGATTTCTCATTTCATACCATTGTGGTCAGGAAAGATGCTTCATGTGATTTCAATCTTCTTAAATTTGTTGACTTGCGTTATCGCCCAGTGATCTATCATTCTGTGTGCGCTGCAGAATATGTATTCTAGTGCTGTTGGATGGGATGCAATAAGTATAGTCTGTTAGGTCCCTTTGATTTAAAATATGATAGTTTGGGACTTCCCTGGTGGTGCAGTGGTTAAGAATCTGCCTGCCAATGCAGGGGACATGGGTTTGATACCTGGTCCAGGAAGATTCCACATGCTGTGGAGCAACTAAGCCCGTGTGCCACAACTACTGAGCCTGTGTGCTGCAACTACTGAAGCCCAAGCAGCTAGAGCTCATTCTCCACAAGAGAGGCCACTGCAATGAGAAGCCTGCACACTGCAAAAAAGAGTAGCCCCTGTTCACCACAACTAAAGAAAGGCCACATGCAGCAAAAAAGACCCAATGCAGCCAATAAATAAATAAATAAATAAAAATTTAAAAATATTTAATAGTTTAAGTCCAATGTTTCCTAATTGACTCTGTCTGGATAATCTATTCATTGTTGAAAGTAGGGTATTTGTCCCCTATTGTTATTGTATTGTTGTCTGTTTTTCCCCTTCAAATCTGTTAATATTTGCTGAATATATTTAGATGCTCCAATATTGGCTACACATATATTTACAATTGTTATATTCTTTTAATGTATTGATCCCTTTATCATCACATAATGACTTTGTCTCTTGTTATAGCTTTTGAATTAAAGTTTATTTTGTCTGATATAAGTATAGGTACGCTTGCTCACCTTTGGTTTCTATTAGCATGAAACATCTTTTCCTATTCCTTCACATTCAGTATATGTATTCTTAAAGATGAAATGAATCTCTAGTAGGCAACATATAGTTGGGTCTTGTTTTAATCTATTCAGCTACTCTAAGTCTTTTAATTGGAGAATTTAATCTGTTCGTATTTAAAGTAATTATTGATGCATAAGCGCTTACTGTTGCCATTTAATTATTTTCTGGGTGTTTTGTAGATCATGTATTTCTTTCTTCCTCTCCTAATGTCTTTCTTTGTAATTTGATGATATTCTGTAGTGGTATAACTCCTTAGTAATTATCTTTTGTGCATCTACTATAGGTTTTTGCTTTGTAGTTACCATGAGTTTTACATAAAACACCTTATAGGATGTCAGCCTATTTTGAGCTAATAACAACTTAACTTTGATTATATACAAAAGCACAACATTTTTACTCTCCTCCGCATATTTTATGTTTTTAATATCATAATTCACATCTTTTTATATTGTATATTTATTTACAAATTATTGTATTTAGCTATAGTCATTTTTAATAGTTAGGATCTTTTATTTTTACACTAGGGTTGTAAGGAATTTACACAGCACCATTACAATATAATAGTAGTCTGAATGTGACTCTATATTTACCTTTCCCAATAAGCTTTACACTTTCATATGTTTTCATGTTACTAATTAGTGTCCTTTTCTTTCACCTTGAAGAAATCCCTTTATCACTTCTTGTAAGTCAGGTCTACTAGTGATGAACTTCTTCAGCTTTTGTCTGCCTGGGAATATCTTTCTCTCCCCTTCAATTTGAAGAATGTTGTCAGGTAAAATATTCTTAGTTCACAGGTTTTTTTCCCCTCAGCAATTTGACTATATTATCCCATCCATCCCCACTCCCCACTCCAATTTAGGAAGTTTTCAGCCATTATTTCTTTGAATAAGTGTTGTGCCTCTCTCCCTCTCTTTTCTCCTTCTTGTACTGCCATAAGGCATATATTGGTCCACATGATAGTGTTTCTTAAGTTCCTTAAGCTATATTCACTGTTTTTCATTCTATTACTTTTTGCTCTTCTGATTGGTGATTTCCACAGACCTTTCTTTGAGTTCACCAATCCTTTCTTCTAGTTTGCTGTTGAACCTCTCTATTAAATTTTTATGTTCAGTTATTGTATTACTCAGCTCTATGATTTATCTTTGGTACTTTTAAAATATTTTCTATCCCTTTGTTATAATTTTCACTTTGTTTACACATTGTTCACTTGACTTTAATGACTATTTTATGATCTTTATTTAAAATTCTATAGTGAGTAAATCACTTACATTGACAACATTTAAAAACAAAATTGATAAATCTGTCATCGAAGTAGATTTTAACACACCCCTTGCAAATATTATAGAATACACATGCCAAAAGAATATAGTAATGTAGATGATTTGAACACAATTAATGAACTTGACCTAATATATAGATCATATATAAACTCTACTTTTCAAGACTAGAGAATCATCTTTTTCCTCAATACTCACAAAAGCTGATTATAAACATGTAAAGCAAACTAAAATAAATTTTAAAATTGGTACATAGAAGACAAAATTCTCTGACAAGAGTATAATTTGCTAAGAGTCAGTACAAAAATTGTTAAAATCTTCATATATTTGAAAATTAAAAAAAACTTCTAAATAAATCATGAGTCAAAGAACAAATCATATTGGATATTTAATTAATTAGATCTGAATAATAATAAAAATAATACATATCAAAACGTGTGGCATGCAGTTAAAGCAGAACTTAGAGCGTAATTTATAGCTTTAAATGTTTATTTCGGAAAAGAAGAAATGTGAATACAATGAGCTTAAGAAAATGGAAAAGAACAGGGGAATAAACACAAATGGGAAAAAAAAGGAGGTAATGAAGAGTATAAATCAATGAAATAGGAAACAAAGATACAATAGAGAACATCAAGAAAGCCAAAAATTAAATCTTTGAAAAGGCTAATAAAACTGCTAAACTTCTGTTAACATTGATAAGGAAGAAAAAGCAAATGCACAATTAAATAATATTACATACAGCAGTGATTAAGAGGAAAAGATATTATGAACTTTATGCCAGTAAATTTGAAAATGTAGACAAAATGGACACATTTCTAGAACTTGAAACTGACTCTGAAAGAAATAGAAAGCCTTAATGGTCCTATCCTCATAAAATAAATTGAAGCAATATTTTAAATTCTTTCAATAATAAAGACTAGCTATACAAATGAATTCTACCAAGTTTTCAAGGGACAGATCATTCCAATCTTATCGAAGACTTTCTACAAAGTAGAAGGAAAAGAAACATTCCCCCAATAAATCCTACTAGGCAAGAATAATCTTAACACCAAAACTAGACAAGGACAGTAAAAGAAGTAAAATAATAGGACAAAACCATTCATGAATTTATACACAAAAATATTAAACTAAATTCATCTGTTTTTTTAAAAAGAGAACATGGGAATTGACTACAAAGGACATGAGAGAATTTTATGGTGACAGAAAAGATCTGTAAGTTCATGGCAGTAACGGTTAATGACTGCACATATTTTTTCAAGTTCATTGAACTATATACCCTAGTAGGTGAATTTCATTTTATGTAAATTATGCCTCAATAGCCTTTTTTCTTTTCTTTTAAAGAGATTGTATAGGGACCTCCCTGGTGGTCCAGCAGTAAAGAATCTGCCTTGTAATGCAGGGGACGCAGGTTCGATCCCTGGTTGGAGAATTAAGATCCCACGTGCCACGGCGCAACTAAACCCACATGCCACAACTACTGAGCTCATGCGCATCAACTAGAGAGCCTGCGTGCTGCAAATACAAAACCCACGCATTCTGGAACCCACGTGCCACAGCTGCAGAGCCCACGCATCCTGGAGCCTGCATGCCACAATCAGAGAAGAGAAAACCCACATGCCACAACTAGAGAGAAACCCATGTGCCACAGCAAAAGATCCCCCATGCCACAACTAAGACCCAACACAGCCAAAAAAATAAAAATAAAAAAAATTTAAAATTTTTTAAAAATAAAAGGGATTTTATAGAATGCCATACTATTTCATGATAAAAAATTTTGTAAATTACATGAATAAAAGACAACATTCTTCCTCTGATAAAAGACTGTCTACCAGAAGTTTACATCAAGTATCATTCCTAATAAGAAAATTTAAAAACATTATCTTTAAAATTCAAAAGAAGACAAAGATGTCTTCCATTAAGACTTCTATTCAACATTGTACTGAAAATTCTAGCCAACATGATAAGACAACAAAAGCAACTAGAGGCATAAGAATAGGAGGAAAAAAGAAACAAAACTGATATTTCCAGATACATGTTTGTCTATACTGAAAGTTGCAAGCAATAGAATTAGAAATAGTAATAGAATTTGCCAAGTTGACTGACTAAATGAGCAAGAAAAAAGATAAACTTGTATTTTTATGCCAGCAAGAATCAAAACCAATTTAAAAAGGAAATAATTTGTAATAGCAATAAAAGTGAAGAATTTAAGAATAAATTTAACAAAAAATGTGGAAGACATCTGTAGAAATTTAAAAGTTTCTATTAGAAGAAAGGAGACAAATCAATGGAGAGATTTTCTTTCTCTATGAGTAGAAGGATTCAGTATCATAAATATGTCAGCTATCAATATCTCCAAGTTAACCAATTGATTCCATGCAGGTTCAATCACACTTCCAAGTGGTTTGGAAAGCAACAAATTTATTCTAAAAATGTATATTTAAGAGCAAGGGAATGAGGAAGAAAAAGAATACGCTGGGATCTTTGCCTTACCAGTTACAAAGACTTATTACAAAGTTATGGGAATAGACAAACAGATAAATTGATCACTAGATAAAAATAGAATAAGCTTACACACACATGGAACTTTGATACATAATAGAGGTAGCATTGCAAAGCAGCAGGGGGAAGGAAGGACCATTCAACAAACAGTACTGGGGAAGTTGATTATTCATGTAGAGGAAAAAGTTACATTGGATCCCCAACGCACTCCATACATAAAGTCAATTCCAGATGTGTAACAAAATGAAATCTGAAAGGCTTTAAAAATGCAAAATAAAATATGGTGAATGTCTTTCTAACCTTGGGGTAAGAAAGAAAGTCTTAAGGAAGACAAAATAAGATAGTCATAAAAGAAAAGATTACATTAAAATTAAAATTTTCTCTTCATCAAAAAACAGTAAAAAATAAAACAAAGTGAAAACACAAACCACACACTGGTAGTAGAGAATGACACACTATTTTGAAAAATAATTTGACTCTTCTAATTAGCTGAACATCTATTTATCCTGTGGTTTAGCAATTGCACTCTTGCTTTTGTGCACTAGGAAACAAGTATAAGATTCATAGGGGCACTACGTGTAAGAGCAAAAGCCCACAACCATCCAAGCATCCTGCTGCAGTTATCCTTTGCTTGTGTAACAAAGAGCCTCAAAGTTTAGTCATTTAAAATGACAATAACATGAGCCTGCAATTTTAGGAGGGCCCAGAAGGAACAGCTTAGTCTCTCTCCACCAAGAATCAGCTAGGGCAATTGGAAGACTAGTCGTTGGAATCATTTGAAGGCACACTTACGTGTCTGGTGGTTGATGCGGGCTGTTTGCTGAGACCTCATTTAGTGCTGCTCCTTTTCACCTAGGAGAGACTTTTCCAGTGATAGGTTGGCTTCCTCATAACATTGTGACTGAGTTCCCAGTAGGGGGAGGAAGTAAAGGGGAGAAAGAGAGAGAAAAATAGAGGGAGAAAGGGAGAGAGAGAAAAGAGGGGAGGGAGAGAGGAGTAAGGGAAGAGAGAGAGGGAGGAAGGAAAGAGAGAAAATTATATAATAAACAGCTTTTGACCTAGCTTCAGAAATCATACTCATGTCTGCTGCATTCATCAAATATATTCATCAAAGGCAAGTTATTAAAGTCAGTCCCTATGCAAGAGAAAGAGAATTACTTTTTGATAGGAGGAGTATCAAAGAATTTGCAAATATGTTTTAAAAACCACCACTTGTCCTGTAACAGAAGAAAAGATAAAATATTTTAACAATTGAATATTATATGTAATCGTGAATATAAATGAAATGTAGCTACCTGCCATGATATGGATAAATTCTTGAAATATAATTTGAGTGGGGAAAAAAGCAGTCCCAGAAGATTACATTAAGTGTAATATGTTCAGAAAGCCCAAAGTAAAATAAAAATAAATAATATATAGTTTAAGCATATATTTATATCAATGACAAAATATTATCTTTTAGAAGAGAATAATATAAAAATCAGAGTAGCCCTTTATCTAAGTGGGGAGAAGGAGGAGGCAAAATGATGAAATGGGAAGAGAAAATAGGAAGCTGTGTGTTATTGAAGAGTTCTGGATTTTATACTGGTTGGTAGGTTTTCAGGTGCTGGTTATATTACTATACATTATTATGTATGTAAATATCTGTTTCTAGTTTGCCCATTTTTCATAAACACTCTTTTGAAAATACCAAGTATTTTCTTAAACACGAGTGGAACATTTGAAAAATGAATAAAGAAATGAAAGGGTGAGATAGGATAGGGACTAAAAAGAAAGTATCTAGTCAATTTAAATGAGCTAAATTTCTGCCCTAGAATGTTAAAAGAATTTTGCAGACATGGTTGTTAAAAATCTTTAGGAAAATCATGTATGGGAGACATGATAGCAAATTATTTATTTACAGTTAAATAAACATCCTGAATTTCTAGAAGCTAGGAAAGGTAGATTTTGAAAAATTATTGCAATCAACATATTATTGATTTCTGTCACAAATTTCTAACTGATGATATGTTGGCATTTAGGAAAAAATCATGTGTTCACCAGGAGCTTCATGGGTTATTAACAAATGTAATTTCCTGTTGTGGTTGGGCGGTTGAACCTGCAGCACGATTAGAGTAGGCATGAACATAGTGTAACATGGCCTTAGTAAGGCTTTTGCAGACAAGATCGGGAGCTACGGGTTAAAAGCAGTACAGTGAGAGAAAAAAAAAAAAAAAGCAGCACAGTGTTGGGGATATGCCCCTGATTGAACAATCCAAAGGATATTGGTCAGTATCAGCCTGAGTGGAGGTACAAGTGAGCTCTGCCTCTGGCCCGCTTGTCTTTTTATGCAAACCTGAAATGTGAAGGAGAGCTAATAAACTGAGTGCCAGAACCAAGACTGAGAAAGACCTGGACAAGATAGAAGGGACATAATTTCAAAACAAAGCTGTCAATTTATGCTGAAAATGTACTTGGAAAAACATGGTTTTGAGGAAGAGCTGAATTAGCAGCCGTTGACTGAAATGAGATGGGAAGAGGCAGAGACGAGGTATTTAGTCCAAGTTCAACATGAGGAAATGGTCTGCTATAAGAGAGAAAAGAGCTGTAAGACTCACACTCTGTTTTGCTAATGGTTAGAGTGCATTTGGAGTTCAGGCCCAATTTTGGGCACCATATTTTAAGAGGCACATTGACCAACTAGAAAGAATCCCATGGAGAGCAGGGTGACTGTGTATGAGTCATATCAGAAAGGGTTGAAAGGATTTTAGGATTTTTTGCTTAGAAAATAAAAGCCCTGGGCTGTGATGGCTACTTTTTTTGTTTGTTTTTTCTTTAAGAACTTTTATTGAGATACAATTGACATACAATAAACTGCACATATTTAAAGTGTACAATTTGATTTTTTTTCTTATTAGTAATGTATATATGGCAATTCCAATCTCCCAATTCATTCCTCCCCAACCCCTGCCCCCCCACTTTCCCCACTTGGTGTCCATATGTTTGTTCTCTACATCTGTGTCTCTATTTCTGCCTTGCAAACCGGTTGATTTGTACCATTTTTCTAGATTATGCATATTTGTGTTAATATACGATATTTGTTTTTCTCTTTCTGACTTACTTCACTCTGTATGTGATGGCTACTTTTAAATACTTAACCTACTATCATGTTAGGGAAAGGGATTAGACTTATTTAGGCCCCAGAAAAATCTAACTTGGTTTGGTAAAATGAATCTTCAGGAAAGCAGATTTTCTTTCAGTGGGGAAAAAGAGAGAGAGACAGAGAGAGAGAGAGGAAGAAAGAGAACTTTCTAACAAAACCATCCAAGGGTTGAATAGCTGCCTCTCACTGAAGTGAGTTCCCATAACTGGAAGTGATCAAGCAGTTCTGGGTGTTTTAGGGAGAATTCCACCACTGGATGGAAGGTTTTAGCACATGGCCATCAAGATCTTTACCAGCCGTTAAAGTTCAGGGATTCTATACCTACCCCTCACCAAAACCCCTCAACCATGCTACTGAGATGATATTAGAAAAACACTATGACTATCAGTTGACTAAAAGTGCAATTGTTTCTGGGAGTAGCAAGCTTTAAGCAATTAGCACATAACCCCAACCTAATATGTCAAAGACTGGCAATATAGCAGCCTTAAAACTCTGCAGGGAAAGAGAGAGGAACAAAAAAAATATTACTTTTCATTAACAAAATATGATCATAATAACTGTAAAGGAATTTTTATGGCAGGAAAAGAAGTCATCCTTGCCCTATTGTTTTATTTTATTTTATTATAAATTTATTTATTTATTTATTGGCTGCACGCAGGCCTTCTCTAGTTGCGGCGAGCAGGAACTACTCTCCGTTGCAGTGCTTGGGCTTCTCATTGCAGTGGCTTCTCTTGCTGCGGAGCACAGGCTCTAGGCGCGTGGGCTTCAGTAGTTGTGGCACATGGGTTCAATGGTTGTGGCTCAGGGCTCTAGAGCGCAGGCTCAATAGCTGTGGCACAAGGGGTTAGTTGCTCCGTGGCATATGGTATCTTCCTAAGGCAGGGCTCGAACCTGTGTCCCCTGCATTGGCAGGCGGATTCTTAACCACTGCACCACCTAGGAAGTCCCCTTCCTTCCTTTTTTTTTTTTTCTTTCTTTCTTCTTTCTTTCTTTCTTTCTTTCTTTCTTTCTTTCTTTCCTTCTTTCTTTCTTTCTTTTTTCTTTCTTTCCTTTCTTTCTTTCTTTCTCTCTCTCTCTCCCCCACCCTTCCTCCCTCTTTTCCTTCCTTCCTTCCCTCCTTTCTTTTATTTTCCTTTTTTTGGGGGGGAACATAGTGGTAGACACATTTTGATGGGAAAAGGTTGGGGGAATAGATTTAGAGTTAAAAGTCAGCAGCCTTGCTTAGAGTAGAAGAGCTCCAAGAGCCTAGAAGGAAAGGGCTGGGTAGGCTGAAGGAGGAAAGGAACTGGCTGGTTAAGGCCCAGAACAGTGCAAAGTACCTGCTTTTGGGCGGTGATTCTCTCCTTGCCAGGTCCTGCCTCAACCAGGAGGAATGGCTGCTTTCTCCTTAGGCAAAACCCACATACCCTGCCCACTCCCACTGCCTCTGATACTCTCGCATCCTCTCTACTGCTGTGCCTCCTGGGCCTCTTCCTGCAAGGAAACCCAGCCAAGTGAGACTCCTTTTATTGCAATGTGACTGGATACACTCCCAGTTCCAGATGTTGCTGGCATCAGCTGAACAGACCTCATGAAAACCATAAAGGCAAGCACAAACCCAAGATTAAATGTTTGAGACGTTTTTTCTTTCCAAGAACTGGGACAGGAGTCTCAATCTTCTTCATGCCTCTTTCAAGTGAAAGCTATGTGGGGACAAGTGAAAGTCACAGTTTTCAACCAGTTGTTAATCATGATTGTGTAAGAAGAGCGTAGGGTCCAGGAGAGCCTAGTGAATGCTACGAAGGGTTGCAGAGAGGATACTGAGGGATTTGCTTCATTGCTGCTCAGCACAAGTGGGACTGTGGTCTGATTGGCCTAGAGGCCATTGAGCTTCTAGAAAAGTGACAAAAAAGACATTCTGAGGCTTGTTTTCTTACCTAAAGATAATGAAACTGACACAGGGTGGCACAGGAAAATATCCCTCACTTAATGCAAGGGCCAACCCATGTCAGGGTTGGGTAGAACCACAGCCCATTTCAGAGGCATTAGGGGAGGAAAGGATAGTGCCACGGTGGCACAACACCAGGAATCTGTTTTCCCATGTAGGGTCTAGTCTGAGTTCCCATGGGGGAAGCTGTCACCTGCAGTGCTAGGCTTCTGATAGGGCTTGGAGCCGTGGGCATTGCAGGTACATCTTCAGGCCCCATAAGTTAAGACAAAGATATTCTTGTTTCAAATCTCTAACACACTGCTATGCCTCTGAGTCAATGTGCATGCTACTCCTCCTGCCTGGAACTGCAGCCCTGTAGTAGATCCCTTTGTCTGGCTTCTACCCATCCTTTAAAGTTGTTCTCTATGTCACCCATCTGAGAAGTCTTCCTGAACCATCACTTCCAAGTTCCGATAACTCCATGATTGTGTTTTTTTCTCTCTCCCACCCAACCTGCAGGCTCCTCTGAAGTCAGGCCTGCGTTTTGCCCACTCTGTCCCTATAGGAGGTACTCAGCACTGTTATTTCAATGAACAAATAAAGGAATGGCATCCTGGGATTCTGGGGAGCAGCAGCAATAGTAGCAGTGTTACCCTAAAGAGAGTGTGTCATCAGGAGGGAGTAGCGAGGCTTCTCCCAGGGACCTGAAGACCAGTGGTTCCCATCATCACCAGAGTCACGAATGGGAAAGAGAGTGGAGCCCCAGGGGTGGCTTGGTGACCATGACAGTATTAGAATTGAATAGGCAGAGTGGTGTAGCAGTTCAGAGGCTACTTCCAGAGCACTGATGATGAAGGCCTGTTTTAAGTTATGAAGTGCCTCAAAACAGCATTGGGAGGGGCCCCCTGCGACATCTGAATGTGACATTGCCCCAGAGACGCTTCCAGAGCAGGACCAGTAGGAGCCCCCATTGACCTGTGTTCTGTTACCAGATACAGGGCAGCATCCGGGCAGCCCTGGGGATAGTCACGATGGTGCGGGGCCTTGACGTGAAAAAGCAACGCGTGGGATCCGGCTCCCTTTTGAGTCAGTCGAGGTGCCATGCGTGACATAAAGCACAGAATTCCTGGCAGAGTAAACCCCGTATATGGGAGAGTCATAGCAGCAATTATACCATTATTACGATCAAGCCCCAGATGAAAATGACTCTAACACTAAATGGCCGATTTTCTGTGGGTGGAGGGGTTGACTGTTTAAGGCTCAAGTGGTTTCACTGTGAGATGAAAGGAATAGGGAGTGAGTAGAAGCCATGAACCCTCCTAGGCTTGGGCATCAAAGGGCTGTGGGAATCTTGCATTTTACCAGTTGGTATGTGTCGTGTTAGACAAATATCACATACACGTACGCGAATGGATGATGGCTTAGCTTCCGTTACGCTTTTTTGTTTCCGTCCCTGTGGCACCAAGAAGCTCTCACTGAGAGGAGTGGTAAGAAAAGGGCTTGAAAGCTTTGCCCTGGGGAACTGTTGCCATGCTTCAACCAGCAGATAAGGGCTCCCCGCTAGCTCTCTCTCCTGGAGCAGGGATATCCTCATCCCTATGGGGTGTGATGCTTCTTTGTGGGAGCAACCAGGCAATTGTGTCTCCTTTTGTCCCCAGCCTTCTCTTGTATGGCAGTCACTAATGTCTGTCAAAGGCTTGAGCAACTTCTGAAGAAAACACCCACCGACCACTTCAACACAGCAGAAACCATCCAGGGACCTTATTCGAACAAGCCTCAGACTAGGCAGGGGATAGTCTAGGTCAGAGGCTGGCACATGTTTTCTGTAAGTAGCAAAAGAGGACATATTTTAGGCTTTCTGCAGACCGTGTCGTCTCTGTCACGACTACTCCACCCTGCCCTTGAAGCATGAAAGTAGCCATAGACACTATGTAAGTGAACGGTGTAGTTATGTTTCAATAAAGTTTTATTTACAAAATGGTGGGCCAGATTTGACCCACGGACCTCAGTTTGCTGACCCCTGAGTTAGGTCAACAGAAGGCTGTCATTGCTGAAATGGTTCTTCCACATTGTGGCAGGTTACCGGAGTGTTCTGCTGTCATTGCTGAAATGGTTCTTCCACATTGTGGCAGGTTACCGGAGTGTTCTGTGTTCTTCTGGGGAACGAGGCTGAGGACGGTTGACGTGGAGGGCAGGAGGTAAACAGCAGGTTAATAGTCCTGGACTGGCTATTGTTCTCAAGGCCATCCTGCTGAAGGGAGCGAGAGGAGGGGGGCCTTGTTGGGGCACGAGGGGAAGCAGGAGAGGGAAAGTTAGAATGCATGGTGAGAAAGGAACTCTGTGCCCTGGATCTGAAAGAGTGGGACAGAGGAAGGATAGGGGAGAAGCTGGTGGAGAGTAAGACAAGTGGGTGGATGGGGAGCTCTGCTTTAGCCAAGCCCCTTTCTCTGGGGCTGGGCCTGGAAAACGCCATTGCTCTGGGCCACAGCTGACTTCTCCCAGCAGCTTCTGCATAAAACCTCCAACAGCTGAAGCTGGGTCAACCTTCACCTGGCCCATGGTTTTGAGGGGTAAAGACCTGGTCCATTCTTTCTGCCATCTCAGTTCTCGCATCCCTCTCCCCGCAAACTCACGAACACATATTTACTTTCAACTGAATGTGATGAAATAGATGATGTGGTCAGAGGTGTCCCAGGGCAGATCCTCTTTTCCCAGGTCTGCTTCTGCTCTCCACCACTGCAGAGTTCATCTTTAGAGGTATTGAGCCCTCAGGATTGTTATGGACTCCCTGTTGGGTGGGAGGAAATACTCAGTAATTGTTTTCTTTCTTGTGCTTCTACTTCTTAGAATGCTGAGGATTCTGTTCTGTTTGCTGTTGACAGCTCCCAAATAATGAATGGTAAGGTCATGGGATGACTTCAGAAATGGCAGTCAGCTCAGTGACAAAGAGCAGGTCCTTCCAAGGATGCCTGCATGAGGACTTGGTGGAGGGATGCATGGGGCGTGTGGCTCCAGGGTTAGAAATTTTGAACAAATATTGCCCTGGAAGTAAGCATATAGGAGACTGAGTGACCTTTGGAGAGCCTTTTCTTCACTCTCCTGGTCAAGGTTGTTTTCACACAGACATAGGGAAGAATAGCAGAGTGCTTAAGAATGTGGGCTGTAGAGTGTGATGACCTGGACCCTAAATCCCTACCTTGACACGCTCTAGCTGTCAGTGACTTTACGCAAATCATTTAACCCCTCTGAGCTGCATTTCTCTCATCTTTAAAATGAGCATACTCCTGATATCTAACTTAAAGGACTGATGTGAGGATTAATTGAAATATTCTGTGTGGATTGCTTAAGATAATAAGTGCTTCTTTTTCTTCTTCTTCGCCTTCTTGTTAGTTTTGCATGGACATGAATCAAAGGATGCAGAGATATTCCCATAAAACCCCCAGACCTCCTGCTCTGAGCCTGTTCTAGCTACATGAATTCTCCACTGGAGACTGTTTTGGATTAAAGGTAAATCTGTCTAGAGATAAAACAAGATATGTCATTACCAGCCATTTATATCTCAGGGAGAGCTGAGATGTTCCTTTCTGCATTTTTTTCTTCATTTTCATGAAACACTTTCAAATACATTACCATGTTCAGTGCTCATACAGTCTTGGAAAAGTAAGGCTAGGGAGGAATCATTCTCCTCATTTTACCAAGGGAAAAATGAGTCACAGAACCTAAGTCATTCTGAGGGATCCTGGACGGAAACCAAGTGCTTATTGCACTAGAAGAGAGTTTCTCAGAGTGTGGTCCAAGGATGCTCCCTGGTCCAGAATTTTGGAGACTTAGTTAAGAAATACACATTCCTGGCTCACATCCACCTGAGACCTACTTAATTAGACTCATGAGATGTGGGGTCAGGGAATCCGTATTCCTAACACATTCCTTATGCAATTCTGATATGTTGCAGCTTTGAAAATCATTGCTCCAGAGTCTACACCAGTGGTTCGGAACCCCAGCCAAATATCTAGAGTACCTGTGGGGTCTACTTAACAAAATACAGTCAAGTATACCTCGGCCCCACACTCCAGAACTCTGATTCAGTAGCTTCAGGGTGGATCTCTGGCATCCACAGTGATTCTGATTCTCAAACTAGAGTTGAAAGTTTCTGATCTAAATCAGCAGTTCTAAAACTTGGCTGTACATTAAAATGACCTGCACAAGGTGCACCCCAGACCAATGACACCAGGATCTCTGGGAATAGAACCCGACCATGGGTAGTCAAACATCTCTCCCAGGTGCTCCCAAGGAGCAGTCATGGCTGAGAACCAGTGGCCTAGATCAGGGGTCAGTAAGCTTTTTCTGTAAGGTCCATGTAGTAAATATTTTTTGCTTTGGGGGCTAGGTGGTCTCTATCACAAGTACTCAGCGCTACCATTGTAATGTGAAAGCAGCCATAGACAATGTGTAAATGAAAGGGTGTGCCTGTGTTTCAATAAAACTTTATTTACAAATTAGATGGTAGGCTGGGCCTGGCTCATGGGCCATAGGTTGCTGACCTCTGCTCTGGATCAATGCTTCTCAAACTATCTGTGGTATAGGATCATTATTTTATAAAAATTTCCAGTCTGTGGTAGACCAATTATTTTATAAAATACAATGAAGGGGAACTATAACAAAAGTGAAATTAAAAAGACAAAATGTAAGCCCACTGATTATGAAACTGGTTGTCACAGTGATGTCAAATTGCTGTCAAAGTTTCTGAATACTTAAAATCAATTTCTTTACTTATCTTTCATGAACTGGCAGCAAATATCTCAAGACTAGACACATCCAGACTATACCTTGAGTTGTACTGGAAAATCATCATAATTTTTCTATTTAAGGGATAAAGGAACAGAATCAGATTAATTACTTGGTGTAAACTTTGTAGAGAGACAACCTTCGAGTGCAACTTTGAAAAAGGTAATGGGCCTTGATAGGCCAAGAAAGAAAGACAAGGCAGCTTAGCCTAATACGTGCCACTTAAGGGGACTTCCCTGGTGGTGCAGTGGTTAAGAATCTGCTTGTCAATGCAGGGGACACGGGTTCGATCCCTGGTCCAGGAAGATCCTACATGCCACAGAGCAACTAAGCTCATGCACCACAACTACTGAGCCTGCGCTCTAGAGCCCACGTGTCACAACTACTGAAGCCCACGTACCTAGAGCCTGTGCTCTGCAACAAGAGAAGCTACTGCAATGAGAAGGCTGTGCACTGCAACAGAGAGTAGCCCCGGCTCACTGCAACCAGAGAAAGCCCGTGTGCAGCAACGAAGACCCAATGCAGCCAATAAATACATAAATAAATACTTGCCACTTAAATAACATTTAGTAAAGTGAGATGGATTTGAATCAGGTAGGGAAAAGCAAGCTTTATTTGTTAAATAGATAAAGAGAAGTGCTTTTGCCACTGTTCACAGAGTAGTGCTGAAGGACCCCTGAGTGAAGGCACATTGAGGGGCTTTGGAATTAGACAGGATTTGAAACCTGGCGTTGTCACTTCTTAGCTGAGTTGGGGCCATCATTGACTATTTTTTGTGACTTCGTCTATGAAGGCAAGGATATCACCAACTTCCCAGGACTGGTGAGGGAATTCGAATCACACACACAAAGTTCCTACCTCAGTACCCAGCACCCCACAGATGACAGTGATTACTGAGAGCAGCTGGCCCGGGGAGAGAACACCATGGCTGCAGCCAGGCAGACTTGAGTTCGAACTCTGACTCCACTACTTGTGTGACGTTAGGCTATTTAAACCTCTGTGAGCCTGAGCTTCTTTATCTGTAAAACAGAGACACTAATACTCCATCTTTCAGGGTACACTAAGGATTTAGGGTTTATAAAAATATGTAAAGTGCTGGCACAAAAAAGTGCTCAAAAAGTGGGACTTATTATCTTTTTCATATAATTTTTTATTGAGCTATATTCACATATCGTAAAACTCACCCTTTCAAAGTGTACAATTCTGTCATTGTTTAGTATATTCACAACGCTGCACAAGCATCATCACTATCTAATTTCAGACTAGCTATGATTTTTTAACTCATTTGACTTAATAACCCTGAGGTCGGTCTCTGCCCTCTCACAATCCGCAGAAGGCTTTATTAAATGAGGCTTGACAAGGGACAGATCACACCACACAACACTCTGTACCAAGAGTTATTGCACTTTCTTAATAGTTTCTCTCCAAAGCCTCAACAGGACAGCAGCTGCTCCAGTCTAGTCTCTGTCCTCCGGAACTCCATCTTGGCCAGCTCTCCTCCTCACCCCTCTCCCTCTCTCAGAGCTTTTGTAATCCTTCCCTGATAACTTCCATGTGCTTTTTCCCATCGAACGATGTATCCACTCAGCTTCTTCAGTTTACCACTGCCGATTATGACTTTGCTGTGTCGGGGATGACTAGCTGTTTTTCTGAGATCCGTGCTCCCCTCTCACAACCAGGAGGTCTTGCAGAGGGCTCTCAGGCCAGAGCTACATTTCTCAACCCCCCTTGCATCTGGATGGAGCCCTGTGGACTAGGTAGACTAGTCCTCATCGCTGGGAGGTGAGCAGAAATCACGCATGTCACTTCTAGGCTAAGGTGATTAACACATGGGTATCTCTTCTCTACCGTCCCTTTCCTTGTCTGCCAAGTAAAGGCCAAGGACTCCAAGACCCAAGGGGATAGTTAAGCCTCAAGCAAGGAACACGGGCCCATGAATCACCACAAGGGAGACTGTCTATCAAATACCTGATTGGGACTGATGGAAGAGCAAGGAATAAAACTATTCTGGTTATGCTGTTGACAGTTGGAGGATTTGCTTATTACAGAAGCTGACCAGGTATACTAGTTCCTTAACTAGTATACCTGGTCAGCCCAAGGGAAACGGAAGCTCTTTAACCCTCAGAAGCCCCCGGGGGAGGATGCTTGCAAACACTGCGCTTTATATCGATTTTCCTGCTACATTTCTATTTCTCCTATTACACACCCCATTCCACCTAAGACTGGGACTTGCAGGAATACTACTAAGAGGTCTTGGTTGACAAAGAAAGGTATTGAGCTGCTCCCCCAGCCGGAGTGCTTCTGGGGTGGCTGGTGAGAGCCTTGCACTGGCTGGGTCCTTGAACCTGGGAGGCCAAAGCAGTGGGCTGGCAGCTTCCTTCAAAGGAGACCGAAGACCTCACGCAGAGAAGAGGTGCAGGGGACAGGCAAGAGGCCTTCACGCTGACCCAAGGAGTAGCCACAGCTGCTGAACGCAGGGAGGGTGGCCTGCACATTAGCAGCACTAACTGCCTCAGGCTTGGGAAGACCCGATTCTGAGGGGTGGATGCTGACGTGGGCAGCGGCTCAGGGAGACAGTGGATGTGTGGGAAAGAAATGCGGCCTGCGGGGGACGCTCTGAAAAGCCTAGAGCCTCAAAGGCCATCCGTGAGAATCTTGCCCAAGGACACATTCCTGATGGCCACAGCAGCAGGGTGGGCATGGGGCACAGCCACTTTTTCCTCATATAGCCTACCCCCATAGGATCCTATTTACAATGTCTTTTTTATCCTTTCATCCCTCGGGGGCCTTGTTTCATCTTTTTTTTTTTTTTTTTTTACTTTTTTCTTTTTCTTTAAGAACTTTTATTGAGATACAATTGACATACAATAAACTGCATATATTTAAAGCGTACAATTTGATATTTTTTTTTCCCGTTAGTAATGTGTGTATGGCAATCCCAATCTCCCGATTCATTCCACCCCAACCCTTATTTCATCTTAATGTCAGTGGAAAAGAACATGGTCTGTGAGTGGGCAGAGCATTTGCCAGGAGTTGAGGATGTCAATATCCCATCTTCCACATCTACTCTAGGATGAGATGCTCTAGCTCAGCTCCCAACTCAACTGGTTGGTGGCATCAGGGCTTTCATAAATCTTCATAAACGCATGTATTCATTTATGCATTTACTTGTTCATCTTCCAGACATTTCCTGAGACCTTACTTTGCAAACAGTATGATGTTAGGTGCCATGAGGCGTGAAGAAATGAAGAGGTCATCACCCCTGTCCTTAAAAAGGAGAACACAGAGAGAGGTGAGAGCAACAGCTTGTAACTAAGTCTCTGTCAAAGCAGTGGCAGCAAACCTCTGGCAGCGTACCAGGGAGGCCTGGGGATTTGGTGGGACCGAGAGAGCTGGAGGCCTCTGATGTTCTAGGGCCTGTGGTCAAGAAAGACAAAGCCTTTGGCAGTGTCTGCTCCATCTTGCAGCAGGACTAGGGTGGAGCCCACTGGCGTGGTACTAAAACACATTAGCGAGAAGGAGATGCCAGAGTCCAGCTGGCTGCTCCGAAGCACTAGGGAGTGGGTTCTGGCTGACTCCAGAGATGACACCCATCTCCCTGAAGCTAGCTGGAATAGTACTAGAGGAGAGCAGAAAACCTTTCTTGGAGACCAGCACTCACGCTGAATACAGTGGTCAGGCCTGGTGAGCTCCCCTTCTGCTTCTCCAGCCCTCAGCTCGCTGGCCCCTCAGCCAACAGTGCAGGTGAAACATTGGCCAGACCTGTCCCGTCAGAGAAACCTCCATGGTGTGTCACCTGGAAGGAAGCCCACAGCACACTTTCCTCTAGCATTAGAGGATGAACCCACTGTGTGTGTGCTGGGGGCAGTGGGGAGACCCTATGCCAATGACGCCCTGCAGGAGCAGGACTCCTCTGGGCATGTGCCAGGTTTTCTGGCCACAGCTACCTCTTCCTTCTCCCCCCAGGAAGGAAATCAAGAGGGTCATATTTCCTATGGCCCAGTGGGTAGGCAAAACTAGCTTGAAATCCACCTGAGATCTAATTCTGGGGCAGCTCTAGGGCCAGGTCACCCAAGGATTTGATTCAAAGCTCACAACTGCACAGGGAAAACACCTGGTATTTCCTCCTTACAAAAATGTGAGAGATGGAATAGGAAGATGAGCATGGTTCTAGTGTCTCTCCACCTGCCCCTGTGACCAGAGGCTACAGAGCATGCCATTTAAATATTCGTGCCACAGGGAGCCAACCCAAGGCTCACTGATCTGAGGTCAGCCATCGAGACTTCTCAAACTCCTTTCCATCCTGCCCAGTTCTAGACAGAGCGTGTAGTCCCAGAATTCTCATATGGCAAAATATCACTTCTTCAACGGTCAGTCCCCTCTGTGTGAGATGTTTCCTTAGTGTACTCATTAAATGATGCCTCTGGGAGAGAGATTTGCCCAGGGTATCCATACCTGGTCACCACCATCCAGAGGTTAGCTTTGCTCGTTTGGGAACTTAATTCCATCAGTTTTTCAAAGATAAGCAGGCTGGTTCTCTAGATAAGAACCTGAATGACGAATGAGACACAGACTTATTAATGAGGGGTATCAGGTAGGATCACTGGTACCCAGCCTTTCTTTAGAGCACTCCTGAGGATAATCCCACTGTGGGTGCTGAAACATAAAGCAGATATTTTCCAAGAGGATGAAAGTAGAGCAAAGCTTCAAGAATGTTCTTGTTTTTAAGGACCGTTTCATCATTCTAGAGTACTTGGATAAACTGCCCTTTGGCAGTCTGGAGATGTTTCTGGATAAACAGTGCTGCTTCTCTGAATTAGAGGACTCCCACTTGGGCACACAGAGCCACCTCCTTCTGTGATGCCAGCATTACCTCAACATAATATGGTACAATTGAGTAGATAACGACTTTCTTTAGAAGTTAGTGCTTTCCACCTTTTTGAGCATCATTGCACCCACACACAACAGCAAAGTCTGTATGACACACTGGACAAAACTGATAAAGGGACTCCAGTCATCCCAAGTCCTAAGGGTCAAAGGAAGTAAAAACCCCTGCACATCTTTGACTCACTGTTGCCCATCAGTGGGCCTTAGCACATCCGTTGGAAAGCTCTGGTACATACCACAATCTTCTTCACTACATTTGTGAGTATTTAATAGAGATGGTAAGTACTCTAGCCTCATCAGCAACACACCTTCTTTTAGGAGCTGATTCTTTTCATGCTGTGTCCTGGGGTGTTCTGGTTTATTTTTGGCTGATGAATTTCTCTGACCCTGCCACCCATCCTTCAAATCTGAAATGCCTTCTGTAGAGAATACTTTTATATTCTCTCCAGATCCCTTCTTCAGGGTTGATCCACTCAGGTCCCAGCTGCTGCCAAGGCAATGCCCTTGGCAGATAACTGCCTGGCACAGAATGAAGGCCCCTCCCAGGGACAGCTCGCAGCCAATGACTGGCTGATACAGCGATAGAAAGGTCAGGCCCCCTAACTTTAATTTGAAATAATTCTGAAAACTTATCCCAGCTCCAGAGCTCCCTGTAGGATTGTCTAAGGCCCCAGTTACAACCATATTAGGGGTCAGTTTCTCCCTTTGACCAATCTTTATATGGAAACACACCCCATAAAACTTTTGCGTGCAATTTTCTGTTACCAAATCTACTTCCAGGGAACCCAATCTAAGCCACACTCTCTTTGAGGTCTCTTTAGCATTTTATGCACATAGTGTCATATGCCTTTTACTTTATAAAATGACCAGATTTATATTGATGCATAGATTAAATTGTTAAAAGTTACTTGATAGTGTGAGGATTGGTGAGCAGCTAGAACATCTGGGAAAGGACAATAATTCAAAAGAAAAAAATTGAGTTTCCCTGTGGGAAAAGAGGGAGGACCCAGAGGGAACAAAAGGTTACCTGTCTTCTACATCTTCTAGACAAGTCACCTTCTTTCTCTGGGCCTCACTTCCTTCATCCATCATATGGTCACGTGACCACCTGACTGCTCTGCTCACATTTTCTATGGTTCTACCTTTCTCTGTTTTTCTAAAGCAGTAGTTCTCACACTTGAACATGCATCAAAACCTCTTGAAAGACTTAAAACACGGATTGTTGGGTCCCACTTCCAGAGTTTCTCTTTCAGTAGGTCAGGAGTGAGGCCTGAGAATCTACAGTTCCCGGTGGTGCAGAAGATAACCCTGTCAGTCTGGGGTCCACACTTTGAGAACTACAGCTCTAATGGCATGGTAAGGGCTGTCTGTTCTCTCAGATGGAAGAAGGACCATTTCACACATTGTACCATACTGGCATTATTACTCAAGTGACTTTAAAAGAGTTAATTCCGCTTATTTGCTTGGTGAGAATCTCTCTGTCAAAGAAAAAATGTTCCCAGCCCAGTAGAGGCCTATCTAAAGCTAAATCTTATGTGAAAAAGAGATCACTTTTTCCAGAGGAGACTGCAAAGATCATTAACCAAATAGATTTGGTTTTATGGCAAGTTCCTCCAAGCAGGAGAAGAGAGGGAGGGAGGGAATTCTTTCTTGAAGACCCTTGCCCGCCTGAGCACACACAATCTGGGATGCTGACAGCGTCTGAGGCTGAGCCTCACGTGTGAGCAAGACCTCAGATTCCAGCCTCTGGGATTCTGGGGCAAGTGCTATAGCCTTCTAGGGTGTGCTCAGTACCAGCAAGAGTCATCCACGTAGGTCTACACTGCTGGAAGTGCTCTCCCTTCTCTGGCCTGAGGCCTCACCACCCAGTTTGTTTTTACTGGACATCTTGGAGGTCTGAGAGCCCAGGCGTCAGGGCACTTCCTTCTTAGGAGTGTGGTGTCTGGGATGCTGAACCCAGGCCTGCCAGTTCCCATGCATGCCTCCAGGTCATGACGTAGCCCTGCTGGCTGCAGGAAGGCAGGCTTTGCCTGTTCTCACCGAGTGTTTTTGGGTGGACAGCGCCCTGGAACTGTCCTCTGGAAGCACTTAGGTGTTGCATGGGATCAGGAAAATCTTCAGCTAAATCTTTCATTTCTCCTCAAAGACAGTTTACCTATCGTTAAAGCATCAGAGGATCTCAGGACTCTGAGGGACCTTCAGAGACCATGCGGTCCAGCTCTCCTTAATAATCATAAAATCCTACTCATAATAATGATGATAACATTTTACAGTTGACAAAATTTACAAAGTGCTTCCATATATATTATGTCTTTCCTCACATGCTGCACTGACTCTGTTAGAAAGCCCTGTTGACTCTTCCTCAAAAATAGGTCCCACTGATCTGTCCACTTCTTCATCTTTCCAGCTACCAATCTAGCCATCAGTATCTCTTCAGCACCAGCCTCCAAACATGTTTCTCCTTTTGCACTCTTGCTCCTCCACCACCAATTTCCCACACAGCAACCAGAATGATCTTTTTTTTTACATAATATTTATTTATTTATTTATTTATTTATTTATTTATTTATTTATTTTTCAGAGCATTATACTTCTTTTTATTTTTATTTTATTTTTTAAGAACTTTTATTGAGATACAGTTAACATACAATAAACTGCATAAATTTAGAGTGTACAATTTGGTATTTTTTTTCTTATTAGTAATGTATATATGGCAATTCCAATCTCCCAATTCATTCCCCTCCAACCCTCCCCGCTTTCCCCACTCGGTGTCCATGTTTGTTCTCTACATCTGTGTCTCTATTTCTGCCTTGCAGACCAGTTGATTTGTATCATTTTTCTATATTCCATATATATGTGTTAATGTACGATATTTGTTTTTCTCTGACTCACTTCACTCTATATGACAGTCTCTAGGTCCATCCATGTCTCTACAAATGTCCCAGTTTCATTCCTTTTTATATCTGAGTAATATTCCATTGTATATATGTACCACATCTTTTTTATCCATTCATCTGTTGGTGGACATTTAGGTTGCTTCCATGTCCTGGCTATTGTAAATAGTGCTGCAGTGCATGTGCCTTTTTGAATTATGGTGTTCTCTGGGTATATGCCCAGTAGTGGGATTGCTGGGTCATATGGTAACTCTATTTTTAGTTTTGCAAGGAACCTCCATACTGTTCTCCATAGTGGCTGTATCAATTTACATTCCCACCAACAGTGCAAGAGGGTTCCCTTTTCTCCACACCCTTGCTCCAGCATTTACTGTTTGTAGATTTTCTGATGATGCCCATTCTAACCAGTGTGAGGTGATACCTCATTGTCGTTTTGATTTGCATTTCTCTAATAATTAGTGATGCTGAGCAGCTTTTCATGTGCCTCTTGGCCATCCGTATGTCTTTGGAGAAATGCCTATTTAGGTCTTCTGCCCATTTTTTGATTGGGTTGTTTGTTTTTTTGATATTGAGCTGGATGAACTGTTTATATATTTTGGGGATTAATCCTTTGTCTGTTGATTCGTTTGCAAATATTTTCTCCCATTCTGAGGCAACTAGAATGATCTTTTAAAATAAAAATTGGTGGTGATTGTTCAACATTGTGAATGCCACTGAAATGTTCTCTTTAGAATGGTTAATTTTATGTTATGTGACTTTCACTTCCATTAAATAGTGTGTGTGTGTGTGTGTCTGTGTATAAATCAGAGTATGTCATATGCTGGCAGAAAAACCCTTCAATAGTTTCCCACTACACTTAGAATAAAATTCAAATTCTTTACCATGAGAATACTAGGCGTCCCTGATGGGCCTTGCAACCTGACCTGCCTCCTCTCCTGCCACTCTTTATCACAGCTGCTGTGTTCCCAGGCACACCGATTCCCCCTCTGCCCAAGCACACTGCGGTCATTCCTAAGAACCTCTGCATTCCCCGTCTATAGTTATGCTTCACCCAGATACAGTCAATGCAAAAGAGCCTCACCACTCACTATCAGCTCCCTGTTTTGTATTTTACTCACATCGCTACTTGATATTGCCTTGTTTGCCTATTTGTTGTTTGTCTCCTTCAACACTGTATCCCCAGGGCCAGAACCATGCTTGACTCATAGTAGGTGGCCTATTATAAGGGATTGGCTCACGTAACTATGAAGGCTGGCAAGTCCAAAATCTGCAGGGTGGGCTGACAAGCTGAAGACCCAGGAGAGCCGCTGGTACAGATGAAGTCTGAAGGCAATCTGCCAGAGGATTCCCTCTTGCTGGGGGAGGCGGGTCTTTTTGTTCTATTCAGGCCTTCAGCTGATTGAATGAGACCCACCCACATCACCGTGGGCAACCTGCTTACTCAGAGTTCACCAATTCAGATGGTAATCTCATCCCAAAACATTCTTCAAGTTGACACATAAAATTAAGCCTCACTGTGGGTATTGTATAGCTGCTTCTAATTGAATTATCTAATTTGATACTTGGAAATTCTGGGATGTAGGGATTACCAGCCCCACTTCACAGATGTCTCTGGAGCAAGGAGGTTAACTTTCCAGCTCTATATTTAAGAACATAGAGCTGGAAAGGGGCAAAGGCAAATCAAGCCCACTCTTCCCCCATTGAGTCTAGAGCTTGCTTCAACAATTTTCAGTGCACTCTGTGCACACATTATCTCATCTGTATGCCTGGTAGGACTGCATCCAAAGAGATAAGAATCCTCTCAACTCTTCTCTCTGGAAGTTGTTCCTTACATTTACAAAATCATCCTACTGCAAAAGTGGAGCAAGAAGAGAAGAATCTGAGGAAGAAGTGTACCCTAGGGAATCATTTTCCCTAGGATTCAATACACTTTTGTTTGTTGGGTCTTTTGCCCACTACCCTCTTTGCTTCAACTAAGTCAATCAACAATACATGCAATGGAAAAACCAATCCACATTCTCACTCCAGCCCACCAATAGCTAAAGTAGCTACCATTCATCAGATGTCAGGAAACCTTAAAGAGTAGAATTATTAACTCCCATTTTCAGTTGAGAAAACAGAGGTTTGGAGGATAAGCAACTTGCCAAGGCACAGCTTGTAAATAGCAAGACAGATTCAAATCTTGTCTGACTCCAAAATTATAGTCATCTCACTATACCACAGGGCCTCTTAAAAGAAATCAAATCAGTGACTCATTCCCCCTGAACCCCCTCCCTACCCCTTCTCTTCCTCTGCCAAACTGAAGCAGTCTGGTGTACTGGACAGATCATAGGTCCTGGAGAGAGAAGCCCTGGGCCCTTGCAGGCTGTCTGAACAAGTCATTTGGTCTCTCAATTATTCTACAGTTTATTCATGTATAAAATGAAGAAAAAAGTCCCAGTTTCGGAAGAAGGATGATGTCTGTGATGCTCTCTGAGGACTAGAAAGTGCTATGTATGTTGTTGGGATTGTTATAATCTAAATACGTAGCTTTCTTTCTAGATCTGAAGTAAAAACTTGCAGGAATCCTTTTCCGATTGACACAAACACATATAATCACTTGATTTATACGCCTTGAGCATTAGCAAGTAATTATGTGCTCATTTTCAAATAAATCGGGTGTTTGCTTTGTCTCTTCAAATGGACTATTCACCAAGCCAGGGACTGAATTTTCTATTTCTGTTTTATCCTCTTATCTTGCCCAATGCAGGGATCTTCATTTACCAGGCGCTCAATAACTTCAGGGTGAAGGACTGACTCAAGAATGAGAATTTGTGGGGAAAGTCAAGAAGTCATTTTTCTTATGGAGAGTAAGATATTTAATGAAGAAAAGTCTGGTGAACCCAGAAAGTGCAAATTAAGTTGGGAAGATATGTCCTTAAATGGATTAGTGAGAAATAATGGGGCCATGGAGAGGCGCAGAGTCCCCAAATCCCAATGCTTACGTTTTGAGAGGATGGATATTGGTTCTTTCTTTTTTAGGGGTGGCATGGCAAAGTGTAAAAATTACCAAACCAGGAGTCAAAATCCTGGGGTGCAGATTTGTAAGTCATTCAACATCTTTAAGTCAGTTTAAAAATGTGTAACATGATAGGCTGAACTAGATTACTGTCAGGTTATTATTTCTACTTCAAAAATATTATGAAATCACAGACAAGAGGCTGGCCTTTTTAACATATAAAGACCTCCTACAAATGAAATTTAAAAAGCCAGTAACCTAACAGAGAGGGTGAAGGATATAAGCAGACAGTTAACAGAAAAGAAAACATAGGCAACTTTTAAACAAAAAGACCAATGCAAGTTCAAACTACAAAGAAATTCAATGTTTTCAACTATCAGATTGGAAATAATCAGAGTTCCACAACACACTGTGCTGCTGAGTGTGGGGAAGCCAGCACTCTCAAAACGCAGTGGGAGTATATATTGGAATATCCTCCAGGGAGGACAATTTGGTAATTACTATTAAAATGAAAAGTTCACATACCCTTCAATGTGGCTATTCTGCTCCTAGGTATTTATCCTACAGATATACTCACACATTTGAGAAGCAACCTGTGTAAAAGAGCATTCACTGAAGCATTTTTGTGGTATCAATGGATTTAAAGCAACTTAAATGTCCACCTACATATTGTTATTTAAATAAATTATGGTATAGTATATTTCCATACGATGCAATCATAGCAATCTTTAAAAAGATGGAGGCCTCTCTATATGTACGAGCATGAATAGATCTTCAAGATACATTGTTTAATAAAAAAAAGACAGGGGCAAGACAGTGTGTATAGTATAGAACCATTTGAGTTATTAAACAGAAAATATATTTATTACATAATATGCATATTCCTTTTTACTCAGAAATACTTTAAAACTTACAAAAGTTGTAAAAATATAGTATAAATGACACCCATATACCCTTTTCCCAGATTCACCTATCCTTAACATTTTACCCCGTTTGCTTTATCATTTGATTATATATATACACACAGTTTTAATGTTTCTGGAAGCTACCATAAGAAACACTGGCTGCCTCCAAGGAGGGAACTGAGTGACTAAAGGCAGGAGAAGAAGGCTTGCTTTTTACTCTATGCCCTCTTGAATCTTTTGAATTTTGTCTTATATACCAAAAAAGTGAATTTAAAGTTATATGAGCGTCTCTGCAAAAATGCTGAGGTCTGTACCTTCAGAGGAAAGATCACTATTCCAGTGAAGGAAGTCAGATATGTGAAAGGGCGAAAGGGTAAAAATGAAAGCCAAAAGGTAGCCAAAAGTGACCAAATAGTGATGAGGGATAGTTTCTCTTTATAGAAATCTTTCAGCTGACAGACAAAGAAAGAAGGATAAAATGATTTTATCAGCATTTGCAACTCCTATGGTGTCTGTGGATCAATAGCTATTAACTCCAAAAGGACATTTATATTTGGATGCCCGATGGAAGTACACACCACTGCCTACGAAGGATTCATGCCAAAATAAGTGATCCTGAATTGGATCAGCTTCTAGACCTATGTATCAGTTAAAGGGTGCACAGGGACCAGAGGAACACACCATCCTTGGGAGGCTCACCTCTGCGGGCTGTGCTCCCCAGCTCCTGTGTCAGCAGGCTTCTGGTACATTCAGGCAGTGAGAGGACCTGAGAGGTAGGTAGGAGTCCGAAGTTAGGGGGAGGAGAGAAGCCAGGGTTTTGTCTGTTCTACTGTGCGCCTCTCGGAGGCTGCCACACTGGATACCTCTTTTCTGGAGCTCAAGCTCCTGCTAGTTACATCAGCGTGATTCCCGCTTCCACCTCTTGACTTTGGCCCTTGGACTCCAGAAACACCTCCTCCTCCCTTTGTTCCCCCTGGATTAGGGTTAACAGTTGTTTCCTACTATTGCTAATTTCCCTTTTTTGGTTTTCTGGCTGTTTCCATTACCTGTGTAATTAATTTCCGTCTTCTTAAATACTCTGAGTGGTTTCTGTTTTCCCGATTGGACACTGACTAATACAGATGGCTTTACTGATGAAGTATTTCAAACGCATGTAACTTGGAACAAATAATTTCCATATTTTTCAGAGCATAGAAAAGAGATCCTCTGGTCTTCCCTATTTTATGAGATTAGCACAATCTTGATACGAAACCTGTAAAGATGGCAGAATAAAACTATAAACAAGTCATAAGAAATGGTTTTCATGTGGCCACCTGATTTGTGACAAAGATGCCATTGCACTTCAGTGCAGGAAAGTGTAGTCTTTTCAATAAATGGTGTTGGGTCAATTAGAATCCGTTAAAATAAAAAAGAAACATTGATCCTCTAGTTCACACCACACCAAAAAAAAAATTTTGTGATGACCCATCGGCCTATATAAGTCCTAAGGCTATAAGTTTCTTAAAAAACCCACAGGGGAATATCTCCATGATTTAAGGTAAACAAAAAATTTTAAAACAAGGTGTAAAAACCACTAAACAAGAGAAAAGCTTAATGCATTGGATCTCATTAAAATTAAGAACTATTCATCAAAAGACACCCGTAAGAGACTGAAAAGGCAAGTGACAGACTGGGAGAAGATAACTTCTCTCTCTGTGACATCCTGCCCCCCCACCCCCCATGACAAGGGACTCATGCAGAATACGGAAATAACTACAAGTCAAAGGAAAAAGACTTAGAATCCAATAGAAAAATGGGAAAACATCTGAAGTAGGCACTTAACAAAAAAGGATGTTCAAATGACCAATAAGTATACGAAAAAGTGCTCAATGTCATCTGATCAGAAAAATGCAAATGAGAACCATAATGTCATACCACAATAATGTCAAAATCCAAAGTACTGATTAAGACCAAATGTTGGCAAAGATACGCTAGACAACTAGAATTCTCACATATTTCTGATGGAGTATAAGTTAGTGTAACCACTTTGGAAAATTGTTCAGTAGGCTTTTCATTTTTTAATAGCTCTGAGGTATAATTCATGTACAATAAATTGCACACTTTTTTTTTTTTTTTGCCACATTGAGCAGCTTGTGGGATCTCAGTTCCCCGACCATGGATTGAACCCAGGCCTCAGCAGTGAAAGCCCCAAGTCCTAACCACTGGACTGCCAGGGAATTCCCAAGTTGCATATTTTTAATGTATATAATTTGATGGATGAGTTTTGCCATATGTATGCAACCATGAAATGATTACCACCGTCAAGAAAATGAGCATGTCCATCACCCTCAGAAGTTTCCTCTCTAATCCCCCACTCCATCCTCAGGCAACCACTGATCTATTTTCTATCACTATGAATTAGTCTGCCTTTTCTAGAAGGTTGTACATGGAATCATATAGTATTTTGTATCTAACTTCTTTTACTCAATCATTTTGAGATTCATCCATGTTGTCCTGTCTCAGTACTGTGTCTGTTACTGCTGGGTGGTGTTCCATTGTACGGCTATGCCTCAGCTTGTTGCTGTATTCATCTGTTGATGAACATTTGGGTTGTTGCCAGTTTTTTGCTATTACAGAGAAAGCTAATGTACAAGTCTTTGTGTGGACAGATGCCTGTGTTCTCTGGGGTAAATACTTGGAACGGAATGGCAGAGTCATAGGCTGATGGATGTGCAACTTTTAAAGAAATGAGAAGTTTTTGTTTCCTTTTTTTTAAAAAACTAACTTTATTAATTTATTTTTGGCTGCGTTGGGTCTTCGTTGCTGCGCGCGGGCTTTCCCTAGTTGTGGTAAGTGGGGGCTACTCTTTGTCGCAGTGTGTGGGATCCTCATTGCGATGGCTTCTCTTGTTGCAGAGCACGGGCTCTAGGCTCATGGGCTTCAGTAGTTGGGGCACACAGGCTCAGCAGTTGTGGCGCATGGGCCTAGTTGCTCTGCGGCATGTGGGATCTTCCCGGATCAGGCTTCAAACCTGTGTCCCCTGCACTGGCAGGCGGATTCTTAACCACTGCGCAACCAGGGAAGTTCGAGAAGTTTTTAACTGAACTAAACATACATATTCCCTGTAACCCATCAAATCTACCTTGGGTATATTCCCAAGAGAAATGAATGCATATGTCTGCCCCAAAATATGTACAAGAATATTCACAGCACTTTATTCACAGTAGCCAGAAGTCAGTCATATTTCCAAATGTCTGTGAATAGTAGCCAGGAATCCTCCACCACTGTTGGGTTCCTGAGTTGCCGTGGGCCAGCAGAGGTACTTTGTTGCTCAGTAAATCTGACTGTCATAATCATCCCATGGCATACCCCCCTGGTTCCCCTGCCCCTCTCTCCTGTCAGTGTTCTTATCTGTCAAACCCAACATGCATCAATCCAGATTTCTGCCTGTTTCCTGCCAGCACAGAAATCGCTGAATGCAACTGACGAAAAGCATGCCACCTTGTGAGTGGTCCCCAGTGCTTCTCAATCAGGAATGGTTCTGCTCCCTAGGGGGTATTTGGAAATGCAGTGGGGAGCATTTTTGGTCATCACGACCAATGAGGGGTACTACTATGGTCCAGGAATGTTAAATGCCAAGCAACATGCCTGCCCAAGCGGCCAAAAGCATCTCCACTGAAAAACACTGCTTGACCACCAACCTCAAGTGTAAGTGCTTTCATAATCATACTATGATTTTCTCATCGATTCCCTTTCCCACTCCCCTGGACAACTTTTCTCTCTTCTCACTTCAAACCTCCAACACATTTTCCCTCCTCATTTTCAGCTGAAAACCAGATTTCTTACTCAATAGAAAAAATAGAGGAGTTCAGGAAAAAACTTCCACATGCTCTTGATATCTACCAATATACCTACATCTATACCCACATATTCAGTGCCCCCTACAGGACACTGTGGGTAAACTGTCCAGGCCATTTTCTAAGTGCTCTCTCTGCATACTAGATTCCATCCCCTCTCACTCAGCAACTTCCCTCCTGCAATCCTTATATCATCAATTTCCCCCTCTCTGCTCTACTATTCCCATCAGGATTAAATAACCCATATAATTTCATAACCCCCAAATATTTTCCCCTGACATCATGTTCCCCTCTACATTTTAGAAGGTGGTAGTTTTCAGGGAGTCACGTGACCTGGCTCTGTCATCATCTCACCAATGACCTTGGATGGCTGACCTCTGCACGTGTCAGTTTTCCCATCTATAAAATGAAAAGGTGATACTACTTAATCTCTAAGGTCCCTTCCCTGGTTAACATCTGACATCTATGACATATCACTTCACAATGTACATATCTGGCAAGGCACAGAGCAAAACCAGGCTGTTTAAGAAAAGTGTCAGGCTAAGGAAGCAGCACAGGGATGGGTAAGACACATACTTTTCCACCTGAGAAAGTGTGGGGGCCTGGAGACAAGAACACAAATGATTCTGACTCCATCACAAAAGAGATGGAGAAACTCTGGGTGAGATTCAGCCCAGACATTTGAAGGTTAAGGAAAGGAAAGTAGAGGGCAGAAGATGAGGCTGCAAAAACAGGCTGGAGCCATGTTGTCAGGATCTTGAGGTCTGGATGAAAAGCTTGTATTCCTTACTTGCTTCATGGAGATGAATTCTGGGAAAACTAAAGATGATGGAAGCAAACATGTGTGCAATGCAGCTTGAGTCCTACAGCCCTACAGTCAACGTAAAATTCTGTAACTAAGGTTCCAGTCTCTTTTTGGGGGGGCTGCGCAGCTTGTGGGATCTTAGTTCTCCGACCAGGGATCGAATCCACGCCCTCGGCAGTGAAAGCGCAGAGTCTTAACCACTGGACCACCAGGGACTTCCCTAAGCTTCCAGTCTTGGAGTGAATGGGGCTGGAACAAAAAGAAAATCATCCTTCTGATTAATTTGGTCAAAACACAGTTGGAAACTATCAGAAGAGGATAAATAAGTAAACAAAGTATTATTATACAATATATGTATATTTTACTGATTGTAACTACATGCTGAATTCTGGAACTTAGTCTCGCCATATCAAAAACATTCTTTCCCAAGTGACCACAGGAGAATACCAATTTCTTGTTTCCTACTGGGTCATGCACTTATTTGGGTGGTGGACGAGACAAGTCTTCTCATAGAAAGGGCAAATATTTAATGATAGGACAAAATACTCAATCCTAAAATCAAATACACATTCCCATTTAGTTGCTAGCATATTTTTGTTCACTTTGTATAAAGCTCAACATTAAACACTTCAGTGCCTAACAGCCTTTAACGCTGGTGCCAGTCGTGAGGCCCATAAAGCCACATGGGGAGCCTGAGAGCCTGAATTCCCATCGACCCCACCACCAATTCACAGGGTGTCCTCAGGGAAGGAACTCCTCTTACTATTAGTTGGAAAATTGGAAACCTGGAGACTTCAATACTAGGTTCAAATCCTGGCCCTTCTGCTAATGACTCAGTCTTAATTCTCATTGCACCTCAATTTCCTCATCTGTAGAGTGGGGATAATAAAAGTTCTAGCCTCACAGGATTCTTGGGAGAATCAAATGTGTTCATATATAGAACAATGCCTACCACATGGTAAGGGATTATATGCACTGGCCGTTATTATCACTTCACCATGCTGTTTCAGCTTCTCTCTGAGGCTTACTGAAGATTTTAAATACAAACGGCAGGAACATAGTTTCAGTAAACTCAAATGATTGTAAAACAGAATTCAGGATTGTCAGAAATGTGACCTTATACCTCCACTTCTTCCCCCAGACTCACTGGTGTGTATCCTATGATCAGAGACCCCTAGGAAGAAAGAAAGAAGTTCTGTAAGAATTTTTCCTTTGACATGGTCATAATCATCCTCTGATACAAGATGTTCTTCAGGAAAACTCCTCCCCAACCCACTGTATAATCCATTTCCCTCTGTGCCTTCTTCAGTGTCGTTAGTTCCTTTCCCTTTCTTCCTTTGGTTGGTTCACTGATATCAGTTTCTCTTTTCTTTCCTGCATAGCCCATTTTTTAAGTGTGCTTTTGCAGATATAAGGACATCAGAGCAAATGTACCAGAGGTTAAAGCCTGATAACTTGGGTTAGAATATCAGACTCTCTCATAAAAGGTTGAGAAAAGAGTGCAGAGCTTCTTGGTTTACCCAGTGAAAAAAACTGCTTTGGGAACCATGTAGGAGATTTTCCGCAACAAAATTTCCTCTGGAAAATATGGAGAACATGCATTTTCTATTCCTGTGCGCTTTCTTCACACTTGCAGCTATAAGAGAATTAAAAAAAATCCAACTCAGAATTGCCCACAGGAATGCTCTTAAGACATGTTAAAAATTCGATCGAGTTCAACATACTCCCAGATCTGACACTTTCTGGAAAATCTCTGCAAGGTCACACCTCACCAGTACGATGACCAAACAAGGACATCCTATGTACCGTTATTATCACGTAGTCTCTCTGGAACAGCCTCAAATTCAAATAAAGTTCTAGTCTTCGCAAATGCTCACTTGCAACTGTCATATCGCATATTCCCAAAAGTTTATTTGAAAAAAAGTATTAAAACTATAAGACACGAAAGTACAGTATACTATTCCTGTCCGTAGGTCACTCAGAACAAAGGTCAGGACTGACAATTCTCTGCTGGAATGTGTTTGTTTTCAAGCCTTCACAGCAAAGTGAGATTCTTCAAATAAGATAGCGATAATTTGGTACAGAGATGGCCAGATCTCCTGGCCTTTATCACTGAACGCAACGTCCTTGTCTGCTCCGACTCATTCTGTGACATATCTGCTTGAGGAATCTTGACATTTTCGTCACTTCTTTTCTCTATTTCAGGTTGGTTGCCAGCTCTTGCTAACACTGCAGCAGGATGTAATCGTTGATCAAAACTCACAGAACTTTGTGAACTGCTTCTCTTGCACTGTGTTCTTTTCAGGAATTTGCCTTGGCAAAGTCCTTGCATTTATTATATTAGATGTGGGTGGGCAGAGGCCTTTGCTAAAAGATATAATTCGAGCAAATCCTTACACTATCCAGTATCAAAAGGTTGGTCTTGACTTTATAAGGGAGGTGATGATGATACTTTACTAGTTAGATATTGTGCTTTACAGTTTACAATTTATCTTCAGCTACATTTTGAGTGATGAACATAATTATGAAAAGAGAATAAGGTCTAGAGATAAAGACCAGATAGATAAGAAAAACTGAGAGGCTGAGGTTCAAACCCAGGTCTTCCAGTTTCAGAGCCCACGTTCTTTCGGCAACATTCTACCAAGTTAAGTGCTATAAACAAGGAAGACAAGAAGAAAAAGAATCTTCAGCTCTTAAAACATAGGATACAATTAAGCCTTTCTAAACAGGGACAGGCCCTATCTCACTTTCCAAAGAATGCACTGTTGGTGAAAAGATATCCAACCTTTATGTCTCTACAAATAACTCACACAATACCAAAAGCCATTTAGATATTTAAACAGAGCAAGACACTGATTTTCCTGTCTCCTCTTCTTCCTACCTTCTCCAACCCGCCCCCCCCCCCCCCCCACCACCCCCGTTACAGTGCGTGGCTTTGTAGATACATGCCTAATTGTTTTTCATGATAGTATTACAGTATAAAGTCAAGAAAAACATAAAAATGGGTGTGAAACATTTTAATACCGCCCATATGCCTGGCAACAAGTAGGCTATTTTCAAAATATAGAGTAGTCAAGGAGTGCATATTTATACTGTCATGTCCAGAATTAACTATAAAGGGCAGGGCTTCTGATTAATGTGAGACTCCAAGGCGGCACTTAGACCAATCAGTCAGTGAAAAAAATACATAGTTAGTGCAGGTGTTGTGCTCAGCACTGTGGATACTGGGGTGTTCAAAACAGGTCCTGCATCGTTTGCCCTGCTGCAGGGTACAGTCCACGTGGGAAGCTGCTGTCTTTCACCAAAACCCATGCGGAAGCTTAATAAAACTCCTTTTGTTACTGCAGCAATGTGAAGAAAACATTTTGTGGCACGCAGCACCCAAAAGCCTATTTCCAGACTTGACAAAGCTTGGCAAATCGCATTATAGCAAGGATTTCCCAAGTAGCCAATATGCAGAGAGATGGCTGCAGCAATAGAAATAAAGCTGCTAAAGATTCCACACTTTCAAGCTTGAACTAAGAGCAACTGCTTGCAGTGACAACTCTCTGAAATTTGTTGCTATGTGACAGGAAGGTCACCAGTCTCTAACAGACCACCTAGATCCCACAAGTAGACACATGCTGCAGACCAGCACGGTGAGAAAGAATCTAGATAAAAACAGGGCTCTCATGAATGAGGTATTAGCCTCCTGGTGATGACATTCTGCTGGGAGAGAAAGGGGTCATCAGGGACCAAATCATCACAAATACAAGTGGGGAGGTGGTGGTTCCCCTTCTGAGGAGGGGCAAGTGGTCCCAACACATTCAAAGGACAGATGTTAGTATTTAAAGAAAGATCTCAGAGGTGATACCGGAGGTTCTAGACAAGGAAGATTCTCAGAATGATATGGAAAGTAGTGAAATGCACAGCAAGAGAGTCTAGAATCATGATCTAGCCTTGATTGAGTAGAAAGTCTTTATGTTTCACTGTATGGTAAGTGGGTCAATGATTCTATGTGATTCATGACATTCAAATATCAGGTATATGGCAGTCGTGGAAAATTGGGCAAATATATGGGCACACCAGCTGTTACTCTTAAACTTTAGCGCTTTCTCCTGCTCAGCCCAGGAGGGTGTCATGGTCATTTTCACCATAGTGATGCAAGTAGCTGTGGTTAGAGTTAGTATCTAAAACATAACCTTCTTGCAACACCTGGACTAGGCTTTTCCCAGACATCTCTTACGAGTGGGGAAGGACCTACAAACTTGTTGCTTATCAAGATTCTCGTCGGATGCAGGACTGTGAAGAGGAGCTTTCAGGTAGCTGATCACCTTTTAGTGCGGAAAGGAGAAGCGCTGACAGAATAGGTGGGCAAGAACAGACAAAACAGACATTTCCTTAGTCCCTCTGGCTAGGGATTTTGTCCATCTCCTGTTGTAAGAGAACTGGTTATTAATATCAGATTCATACTTGTCCTGAATGTTTACAAGAAATTTTAGAAACTTAGTATCCCTACCAGGTTATAAGATGCATGCCGTTAAGAACTACAGCCCTCGTGTACAAGACTATTCCTGGAGCTTGGGCGTGGCTGCTGTTTGACAAGTTACTTGTTTGAGTAGGTAGTAAACGTGTGTCTAACTCTTTAGTAGGACACAGTAGCGTGGGTTCCCTGGCTCACAACTACAATTGATTCTTATTACTTATGGGAGTTACGTTCTGTAAAGTTGCTGCCAACACTAAATTAGCAAATCCTGAAACATTGCCCCTGGGAAGAAAACAAGATGAAGTTCATTTGAGCCTCTGGTCACAACATTTTCATCAACCAATCCATCTACAACTTTGTTTTCTGTGTGTTTCTGTTTACAGACCCCTCTGTATGATATATACATCAGTGATGCAGTAACACTGAACTCATGGCCAACAGCACTATAACTGACGCCTGGGTGAAGTTTAACACGTATCTTCTCCATAAAGCACATCACAGCCTTCCTGCATTTAGGAACACGAGACAGTACTTCTGCACCACTCTGGGAGCCATTTTAAACAGAGAAATCAACAAAGAGCAAAAACGCAAAACACAGGGCACCAAATAGAACACAGAAAGGAAATGTGTTTACAGTATGAGACCTGAAATGAGAAGGCAGAAGCAGCACCTTGTTCCACTTCAATTATTTTGCTGTCCTGAGGAGGAAAACACAGAACCTCTTTGGTGTGATTAAGAAGAGTCACGGACCCAAAAGGTAGTTTGTGGTTACCACTGGGTGCCCAGAAGTTCCCCAAGAACATGGGGCCTGATCAAGAGCTATTTTCATCTGGGGATGATCACATGAGACAGGAGACCTTAGGAAGATGAGTATGGAACAATTTGGTTTACAATTTAAACCAAACTGTCAAATGCTATGTTTAGCAGGTACTTCTCAAACCTTAAAAAGCACATATTTCGGAAAAAAGAACAGAAAATTATCTATCACAGAGTAAAAATAAAAAGTAAGAGACAGCATAGGTTGGAAACAGCTTCAGAAGACGCTCAGGGACATTCAGAGGTGGCTTGTAAGGACAGGCAGGAAGTATTAGAGAACTCGGTGTACCACACTGAATTTTTTGGATTCTGCTAAAGTGATGTGAAAGGCACATCCCTGCTCCGATTCCTAGCCTGACAGGAGACACATGCTGGTGTGGTGCCCAGGTCTGTGCAGGTGAGCTTCACTTGAGAGTAGCTCCATGGGGAGACAGTGCTCACTCTGTGTGTGTGTAGAGACCCAGCTGTCAGGAAGGGTGGGAGCAGCTCTGGCCGTGTAGGCTTTACGGCTCATTTTAGTTATTCTGGGTACCTCAGTCTCCACCATCACGGAAGGCTGCACCAAACTCCTTGGCCAGCCTGCCTCATCACCTCAGAGCCTTCCCTCAGGCTTCTGTGCATTCTTAGCTTGGTGTAAGACAGTCAGCTGCTATCTTCAGGTCTGGTACTTGGTCATTAATGAGGCAAGTTGGGACCTGAAACCCAATCCTCTCTCACATTCACGTTTCCTGGAGAAAAGCAAATTATTAAGAGTTAATGCTGTGAAGCTAGGCTGCTCACCGAAGGAAAGATCACTTGGCTGTTCACAAAAACCTACCACGTAGGCATCCACTTGACGTTCGTCTTTCCCGCTCCTGTGACTCAACAAATCATTCCCAAATCCTGGCTGATCAAGGGCTTCTCCTGCCTTGGATCTAACTTCTTTGATATCATGAGCACAAAACACTTTCTTTTTTCTTTTCTCTCTCTCTCTCTCTTTGGTTGTGCTGAGCAGCAGGCGGGATCGCAGGTCCCTGACCAGGGATGGAACCCGTGCTCCCTGCAGTGGCAGTGAGGAGTCTTAACCACTGGACTGCCAGGGAAGTCCCTATTTTTTTCTCTTAACAATTATTTAAAAGCCTGCTACACATCAGGGACTGCTCAAGGAGACACTGGGAACACTGCAGTGAACAAAACGGAAATGTTTATGCCCCTAGTCATTCATTCATATCTATACATATTCATATACACTACATATATAAGTAATAAGTGTGACATTTAAACTGGTCTGGCCCTGGCACTGACCAGTCAGAAGAGATGCTAGCCATAGTTTGGGAGTGGGGTTCCAGAAAGGCAAGTGGTGTTAACCCTTTAGTTGCTAGAATGTGAGGAGATCCAGGGAGACTGGGGGAGGGATGGGATAACAAAGGACATTTGGACAGCTCAGGACAGCAGCTATTTACCAATTCATATGCGGTATTCCAGTATTTTTTAACAACTGATGTGGCTGAATATGAGCCCTGGTAATAAGTACTATGGGGAAAAACTAAATGGCATGACATGACCAAAGTATGACTAGCACGACGTCCCAGAAACAAAGAAGATACTCAAGTTTCACAATGGGACTTCTTTGGCGGAATGCAATGAAAGAAAGCGGGAAGGAAGTAGTAGGTGAATGTAGTACCTTGTCTCTATAAGCAACAGATTTTGTTTTTATAACGTTCTGTGAAAACAAAATATCCTTAATCTTACTATTTTCCTGGAGTGAGTCATGCTCTCAAGGTCCTGATGTAAATGATAAGGGTATATAAGGAACAGATGCTTTATAGGAGAGACAAAATCGGTAACATCTGAATTTAATAATGTTGGAACATTAATAACCCCTTCTCATTGGCTTAACAGGAGGCCATGCGGTAGAGAGTAAAGTTGTAAGTAAATGAGAAGAAGCAGAAGCAGCAGGAGGCCTGTTTTGAGTAACATACTGGATTCAGATTTGGTTGGCCTTTGGGTAGTAATGAATAGATAATACCCTCACAGCTCTATTTCTGAAGGCAAAAAAGCTGCATTAGTCTTAATAGGCTTTGGCTTCGCACTTTTCATGTTGAAGCAACTTGGACCCAAAAAAGTGATTTTTAAATAACATTTTTTGAGAAACCGTGATTTTTAAGGGAATCGAGAGTTTTAAAAAGTGTGCCGGGGAGCTATGAGCAACTGTACAGAAGAAAACACTTTAGGCCTTGCTTAATGCCTTTAATATAATGATTTCAAGAACAGAAAGAAACAAAACACCTCCAAATCCTGTTTCCAAACTTATGGTAAGAATTATAATCAGTATTATTCAGAGTATGTGAACAGCATCTTCTTTTAGTAGTTAGCCAAATATTTAAGGCAAGGTTTCTTGGTCTGAAATTTAATTTATCTGGAGAGATGGTCCAAAACTTTTATTTCCCAAAGGTATCCCTGATCTTAAAAAAGATTAAGGACCACTGGCATAATGGAAAAAAAAAATCCATTCATTCATTAATTCAATCAGCATTTATGCAATGTCTATTATACACCAGGTGCTAGTCTAGGCACTGGTATTGTAACCTTGAGCAGGTTATTTGCCTCTGAGCCTCCATTTCTTCATCTGTAAAGTATGGATAAGAAGAAGATTGGAACTAAAATGATTCAAATATTTAGCACAAAGGTATAAATTCAATAATTGATCATTATTATTGAACTCCCTTCCCCAGGAAGAAATAGGTATAGGTCAGAGAGCTATTACTAGTTTGTAGATAAAGATTCAGCTCAAAGGGGTTGCATGATTGTGTTAGATCAGGGAGTGGTTAATACAGCTATGATCTGGGCTAGCTAGTTGATGGTTCAGCTGGCTCTTAATTTTCTTCCTCCACATTGCTTTTGACTAATGAGAATTCTGCTGGACTCATCAGCTTTAACGAATCGCTGAATTACTTACAAAGGGAATGGAAAACTAAGGCCCACTGCCTGTTTTTATATGGCCTTCAAGCTAAGTGTGACTTTTACATTTTTAAACTGTTGAAAATAAAGAGAAATCGTATTTTAATATACTTGAAAATTATTTAAATTTAAATTCTAGCCTCCGTAAATAAAGTCTTATTGGAACATGGGCACACCCATTTGCTTAAGCATGGTCTATGGCTGCTTTCACACCAGAGCAGCACAGCTGGGACAAGACACCATATGGCCTGAAAAGCCTAAAATATTCACTATCCGGTCCTTTACCAAAAATGTTTGCCAACCCCTGATTTTAAATGTCATTTCCTCTGGAAGGAGAGACATACCAAATATATCACACGTCTGAATTGGTAATATGACACGACTTAAAATTAAGGAGCCAAGTGCATGTGATAAGTCTGCAAAGTAAGACACTTTGATCTTAACAATTAGAATATTTAAATAAGACAACAGCTAATATTTACGAGAATTTTAGAACTATTAAGTCATTTGATCCTCAAAACAACTCTAAGAGGGAAGTACTTTTTATATGTTCTACATGAAAGAACTGAAATTCAAAGAGGTTGGGAAATGAGTCCAAGGTCACAGAGCTAGTAAATGACTGAGATGCGATTTGAATAGAAGCCTATGCTTCTATATAGCAGACCAAAGCCACTAATGGATAGCCCAAGAGTTTAAGTAAGAAGCTTTGTATTGGTAGAGTTACCCAATCTTCTCTGCCCTTCCAAAACTATTCCCTGATTTTACCTATGGCTAGCTTCTTTACTTCAAGAATCTTTTCCCTCCCTGTAAAATAGGGGAAATACCTAGCTTGCAATGTTATTTTAAGGATGAGAGATAATATATTTACAATGCCTGGTATCCTGTAGATGATAGCTGCTAGTATTTCATGACTATCATGTAGGAAGCATTTTCGTAAGATGCATGCACAGCAAATCTACAGAGGCAACTCTGGGGGCAGAGGGAGGTGGTTGCTGTAAGAGAGGAAAAGACAGTTAACTATGTCCTCTAGTCTCTAAAAGGCCTGTCAATCAGCCCTAGGTTGCCAGTTGCCTAAATTTGGCAGCTTATCCTCCTGGAGAGGGTTTCTGAACCCTTGGCCAAGGAAAGGAGTGATAAATGCTGCTGAAGTTGGGATGAGGGGGTGGTAACCCACCTTGGAAGGTCAGCTCTTCACGGCTGATGGGCACTGCTTGCTTCTATGCTAAGTATGGGCCCTCCATGAGACTCCACATCAGCACGTGGAGAGGAAACAGCTGTCAATCCTGAAACAGGAGAGGCAGCAGCTGTGAGGTAAGGAAAGTAACTGTAAGTGGTACTCATATCTGCTACCAGATCAGAGCCAACTGGTGGTAGGTATTTCCCCTGGTCATCAGCCTACAGGTTTCTTTCTCATTGATGAATATTAATTGCCTTCCTAGTATGGGTCAGGCACTGTGCCAAGTGCTGTGACTGTATTTTCGCCAGTGATTCTCACAACCATCCTGTGAAGTAGATATTGCCATCTACATTTTGTGGATGTGAAAACTGAGGGTTAGAAGGGCTAAGTGGCTCTAAACCCAGAACCGCACTGCTTGTGAGCACCAGTCAGGATTTGAATCCAGCCATTTGACACGGATTCCACTGCCCTTTCAATTACTCCTTAGTTGCCACCCCTGGCTGGTGGCTTCTGTGGGCATTATTTTATTCAATGAATATTTACTGAGACACTGTTTTACCAATGAGTGCAACATGAAGTGTCTTAGAGGGAGGACACACTGTAGGAAGACCCAGACACACGAGGGAGGCTGGAGGAGACTGGGAATGGGGAATGCCAGTGAATAGGTGTGGGGTTTCCTTTTAGGATGTTGAAGATGTTCTAAAAGTAGACAATGGTGATGGTTGTGCAACTCCGAATGTACTAAAAACCACTGAACTGTACACTTCAAATAGTTGAATTTTATGATTTGTGAATTATATCTCATTAAAACTGCTAAAAAAAAGGGAAAAAGAAAATAAACATACCAAAACAGGATATACTCCATAAAATTAGAATAGAAATAGAAGCCTTTATATATTTAAAAAGAATATAATGTAGGACTGTATTATATTATAATTTGATTTTGGTACATCTGACAATAAATTATAAACATAAAAATAAAACAAAAAATCCTAGATGCAGAGTGGTCTCACACTGTGCCATTTCACTGCTGTGACTAAGAAAATGGGATTTTTGCCTTTTTCCTGCTTCTTGTATAACTCCCATGGGGGTCAGGTAAGGTTCAAACTTGGATTTGCTTGGACAACATACCAACAAGATGGATTCAACAAGAAAGTGTTAGCACCTCTTAGTCCTGGTCTTGTACTAAGTGCTGTACAAAGAAAACAACATGCAGCATTTTGGACTTCACTTGTCAAATGTTAAGGCTGATTTCTTTATGAATTGGGAAGCCAGGTCTAAATGCATAGGGGCATATACAAATTCAGACTCAGATACTCCTACATGAACTAAAATGCGACTGGTTCTTGGCTTGTTCCTTTCCTTGAGTGAAAGCCATGATAATTAAAGTCTTTCAATTTATTTCCCAATTTTAAAGAATTTGATGAGCTAAAGTAAACCACACATAACATCAGTAAATATACCTTAATTAAACTGGAATTTTAAAATTGTGATTTACTTTAAGAGAAAGAGGAAAAAGTCAAACTATGTTAGGAACTGATTTCAACAATGCTTTTAAGTCCCAGATTGTATTCTTAGGGCAGTACATATTCAGCCCTATCTCTGATGAACTTTCTAAACTAACCACATAGGATTAAGAGAAACAGTATTAAAAAGATAAACCCAAGGCACTGAAAGATCTAGATATGCTTTCTAAATCATTACATTAAGCAAAAATTAACGTTAATGTGCATATATTATATTGACGAAATGAGGCACAAAGATTATACTACTAAAACACATTTCCAAAAGGTTGAAAACCAAGTTATTTTCTGGTTGAACAAAAGTATTCGATATATAAATATCTGGTTTCTCCTATTTCAATTAATCTAAGGTTACTATACACGTTATGACTAAGGTCCTTTAGGAATTCAGTGTCTCTCAAGGTTTGGCATATTAGTACATCATTTTTGTGTGTACTTTAACGTTTATAGCTTGATAATTCATTCACTGAAATCATGGCTGCTGTCTGTATTAGGACTTACTAGGACATACCATTTGTTGACTTTGGAAATGTTTATTTTTTTCTGTGCTTCCTCATTTCTAAGGAACATTAAACCATATGCATAAAAAAAAACCCTTTCAACATTTCAAAGGGCTAAAGTCCTTAGTGTGACATAAATAAGGCTTGAAAGAGAATGAGTTCAAATAGTTACAGTTCAAAGAGCTGTTTCTCCTTACAGTTATTTTTAAAAGTAAATACATAGCGAAAGAAAAGATCCGATGCTTGCTAAGTGTCAGGTGTTATTTAACATTTGTGTACACTATCTCTAGAGAGATACCCTGATATCCAATCACCCCCTATATATAGATGAAGAAGTGAAGGGACAGAGAGATGGAGCAATCTGGCTAAAGTCACACTGGGAAGCAACAGAGCCAGGATTACAACAGTGACTCTCAAAATTAATGCAGATGCCAATCACCTGAGGGAACCTTGATAAAATGCACAGTCTGATTCCATAGTTCTGGGGTGAGGCTTGAGAGTCTGCATTTCTAACAGGTCAATACTCCTGACCAACACAGACTTGCAGTAGTAAGATAGTACAAGATTCAGTAAAGGGCCTCTCGACGCCACCCCACCCCCATTCTGTCTGCTCTAGAGCATATGCACATTTGGTGACAGAGGTTCTGGATACTAGAAGCTTCAGTTTATAGACATGTCCTAAGCTATACCATGGGACTTCGTCCCAGGCAAAGCTGTGATCGTGTGCCAATGCCCTTCTCTGACATTTGACATCTCTCTAGTGGAGCATTTCTTTCATTACAGAGTAATTTACTTCTACTTGGCTGGGATACACAATATTTAAACCGGGGTATAATTGCTCTACAACGTTGTGTTAGTTTCTGCCGTACAACAAAGTGAATCAGCTACACGTATACATATATCCCCTCCCTCTTGGACCTCCCTCCACACCACCTCCCCCAATCCCACCCACCTAGCATGTAGTAGACTGCCTGGATTATTGTCAAAAGCTAGGCACTAAATTCCTATCCTTCTCTTCCTGGGCCCACAGTTAGTCCACATTCCCTACCTCCTGGGCTTGCAGTTAGTTAGGTGTAGCCGATGATTAAGTTCTAAATAGTGGCATGTGAATGGAAGTGATGTGAGTCACATCCAGGTCTGGCATAAAAAAACCTTGTGGGCAAGTCCGCTAGGTTCTTTCCCATCTGCCAGCTTGAAGTGGAAAAGTGTGTATCCTTCACATGCTGAAGATGATGGAGCCACAAAATTGAAGGAGTTTAGGTCTCTGAACCAGGACTTGAAGAAGAGTGCTTGCTCACTGGTAGTATCTGTTCAGGTTTTATGTGAGAATTACATTTCTATTGTGTTTAAGCCATTATGCACGTTCAGTGTATTTGTTATAGCGGCTAGCATTGCTTTAATGCATATATCCTTAGTAACTACTCAGTAAGTGTTTCTCTGTATTGTGATCTTGCTCCTTGATTCAGGAACAAATAAAGAATTTCTATGCTATAAAACTAAATGTCAGAATACAGGCTCATAGATAAGAATTTAGTTTCTCCTCCAAGAGTTTCCCTAATTTTAATATAGAGCTTATTTTGGCATGCTTTTGGCACTTGATGGGGTAGCACTGCCAAAGTCTGTGCAGTTTTCTAGGTGGTGTAAATTCATCATATTTGGATCAGTATTTTCTCAGTGTTGACTTCCAAAGAGGTGGTTTTAAATGCTGCTTTCTTGTTCAACTTTGTTGGAAGGAGGAATTTTTATTTAAGAGGGGAATAGTGAATGGGAGTGAATGGATAGTTGGGTAAAAAACTAAAATCTCACACCTATAACTTCAAATGAACATTTACTTCCCAGCCCCAAACATTTTCACAGTCTCTGGATGATGACTAATAACCTCTGCTCTTAATTCCTGAACTTGGTCCTCCCCTGGAACTTGGCTGAGACAAGGGCAATGTAAATTAAAAATAAATGATTAAAAAACAAAACCAAAAACAAAACCCTACTTTGGAGGACAAAAGAGGGAATGTGAAAGTCGAGCAGCTGCAGAGACATAATTAAACCAAAGGGCTCTAGCTATAAACGGCAAGGTCATCCTCAGATGGCCTACAACCCCCTGATCTGGCTATGAGTCCAGCTGCCTCAACCTGCCTGGGCCTCCATTTCTCCATCAGTGAAATGAGAGGGGTCAGTGGTTCTCCACTGTTTGAGAACCAATGCCCGCTTTCATAATAAATTTTAACACCTACTTTACTATAAGAAACAAAACTCAAAGAAAACATGACCCACCTTATTTTAAAAACAACCAATGATGTTATAATTTCTAAATAGTATTTCAAAATGAAAATGCCAGACACATGTGAACTAGAAGACATAATGATATCATCAAATGCTTTATATACCTACTTACAAAGAATAAATTTGGATTTTAAAGCAGCAAAAACAGAGAGCACTACATCTCTCAATAATAAAAGTAAAATGAACCTGTCTTAAAATGAATAAGAGGAAAATAACTTGAACTGAAGTAGGGCTCCCACAACTCAAATCAAATCACAGACTGCTAAAATGGAGAAAATCAGGTAGAACTGGGCCATATCTATAATGTGAAACCACAAAAATTTTCTTATGCTGTGATATGGGATGAGGCAGTAACACAGAAAACATATCTTCTATCTTGACAATTGACATGTATGGAGAAGCAAGCATGCATGTTCAATCTAAGGATCTTGCTGGTAGGGGAAAGAGGCTGGACTGGAAAAATAATCAATAATTTCCACAACATAGATTATTATCATGCTGCTATATAGGATGGCATAAAGGGAAGTATCTTCGCGACAGATTTTAATAAAAATTCAATGACAGCCTCACATTTCATGTGTCTCCACTAACTCTCATAATTTCTGCTAATGTTTTAGTAAGTAGGGAAAGAATTTTAATTTGATACATACTATCTTTGTTAATAAATGAGTTCCCTCTTACAACTCCCTCCTGGTATTTTCTCCCAACACCTAATTATAGAAAAAAGCAAAACAATTAAAAAAAAACAAACAAAAAAACAAAACCAAAAAACAGCCAACAAGTATGCCGGTTCATTTTTCAAAACTCCAGATTTTTGTTTTTGTTTTTACAGAAAACTAGGAAATGACAGACTTACTAGAAACATTAAGTGTGTCATTTAAGGACATGAGAACAATTTTTAAAAATATGTTTCACAGGTGAAAATTAAGATGTTTGCATATTATTTCTCAGACTATCAAGGAGTAACAGGATACTACTGGTGGGGGGGAAAATCATTTTTCTGCAAAAAAGCTACATTGAGATTCAGTGAGAATCTCATGCTACCATTAGTTACAGATCTTAAATGTGCAAGAGAACAATGCACAAGTGGAGCCTAATGGTTCTAATACCTCTTCACTGGACCACAACCTAGCATGACAGCCTTTAAAAGAAACTGACATTTATTCTGTGTCAATTTGATTATTAGTACATCACACAATCGTTAAAAGGGCCCTCAGTCATTTCCCCTCCAGGGAAACATCATTAATTTTATAACAATTTTGAGAAAATACAATTTAACATTAAATAACTTTTTAAATAAGCAACTTAACATTGATGTTCTATATTAGGTTATTTTTATAAGGGCATGAGCTCTGGAGTCAGGCTTGGATTTGAACACCAATCCTACAATTCAATATATAAGATAACATATATAAAGACTTTAGCAAAATTGAAGGCACATAGTAAGTTCTCAAATGTTAATTATTATTATTTCTAATCAAAGCTATGGTAGCTACCATTTATAAACACTTACTATGCATGCTTTACGAACATGACTGCATTTATTTCTCTTAATTATTCAATGAGTATTATTATTTCTGTTTAATACATGAAAACAGTGAATTTCAGAAAATGTTGAGAAACATGTCCAAGGTCTGAACTTAGGTGTGTCAGAAGCCAAAGCACCAATGCTGTTAACCGTCACGAAAAATTCTTGTTGGTAGAGAAAGAGAGAGAGGGAGAGAGGGAAGGAGAAAGGCGAATTAAGAGCCTGCTTGTGTTCTAGTGGGAGATCCATGAATTTACTATGAGAATCAGACATTTTTCATGTTGAAAATTCTAAAAAGATAATTAATATTCATCTTCTGAATTATCTGGATAACTGCTTGAAAACCAAATATTGCCAGAATGTTTCAGTGCCTAGGTTTGCATTGGTCTTTACTTGCATGTTAAAGCTGGGTTCTGCTTTGGTTGTGGAAGGCTTATGGAGAACAGAGGCTACATTAATAGGGAAATGATGCATTCAAGCTAGATGAAGACCAAATAACATCACTATGTGCTAAACGAAGGAAAGTCATAGTCTGAACAGAGAAAAAGAGTGGGAGAACTGAGTCACCACCACAGCACATGGTAGTAGGTGCGTGCTGAACACGGAAGAACCCATATTACAGTACTGAGTACCATAATCACATTACTGCTTCGTTTGGACAAAACATCACCATCCATCATACTTAGTGAATGTTATTTTAAATTCTATTCGTTTGCTTGTGTCTGATCTGTAAACTTCTTTTGGTTTTATACTTGTGCAAGAGCTATAAGCATAAGGCATTTATATGTAATTTTATGTTTATACATACTTAAATAACATTATAATAAATACAGTAAAAAGTGAGGAGCTAAGAGGATTTTTCTGTGCTAAAAGGGGATGTGCATTATGCAAGTCTGAGAAACGCTGCTCTATACTCACTGCTTGTGTGTTTGGGCTTCAGCAGCACTTAACCTCTGTCACCATCTACCTCACAGGATTTGTAGGAGATTAAATGAGATAAGGAATGTATGAGTGCCGGACCCACAGAAGGCATTACAATGGTAGTTCTGACCCCGTTACCGGAAACAGGGAAAATATGGACGCTAAATATGGGCTAGGTTCTTTTACTGCTTTAGTATGGTCTTGGAACCAGGACCATTGATATCACCTAAGAGCTTACTAGAAACTGAGAATCCCAGGCTCCTTCCCGACCTACTATATTGGAACCCTCATTTTAACATATCCCCAGCTAGTTTAATATATGCACATTAAAGTTTGAGAAGCACTAGTCTAGGTCTCCATAGAAAGGGCTGACAACAAAATTCACTGATTTTGTACTGCTCTGTAGGTTAATTTTGGTGATTAGAGAAATTCCAGGTGGAAATGGCCATAAGAGACTGTCCTACCCTGGGGTTCAATATAAACAGTGCCATTTTACTAACTGGTTCTTAATGGCTATGTTTATAAAGAGTGGGATTCTCTTTAAAAGGAATCTAGCTTCTAATTCAGAAAGAACAAAACATTTTTAAATGTAAAATATTCATAAAAACTTTCTGAATTCTGAATAAACAAACTTTAAGATCACATTGATCAAAACTTTGTTAGGTCTCCTTTGCCCAACAGTAATTAAAATCATTTACATATGTTAAGCTCTTATTTAAATATTTTGGTCCACAGCATCTGGTGTGACAAAGCCTTGGCTCAGTGTATGATGACCATGTGCTTATACTAACAAAACACATTACCACAGAAAAAAAAAGAAAAAAAAAGGAAGATTGTATTTACAAAATGTATTAGTTTTAACTGTTCAACAAAAATATTAGATCGCATTCAGCAGTTATGATTTTGTCAGTGTAATTCACCTAGAGCGTACCTATGCTTTCTTCTTGAACTCAGAGGCCCTATACATTTAAGTCATGTTGTGCTTAAAAAGATTCAAAGATACTGTTCTTGGAAGCACAGAAAACAAAGTCAACAACTAATATCCAAGAGAGTCACTAATATCTAAAATGATCTTGATACCATCTGTTCAAGGGCTATTTTGGTAGAATCAAAGCTTAAACTAGGCTATTTACTGCTTTATGTTCTCTACACATGGGCCGTTTAAACCACATTCAAAGAATGCAAAGCAAAGCAGATTATTGTGTGTAAACATAAATATGTATGTAAATATGTGTATATATATGGTTAGCCCTCCTAGGCAATCCTTTTAATTTCTGGGTTTATGATATGGCCTAGATTACAGGCAGAACCCTGCTTTACCCTTCATGGTCTCAGGCAGTCGCAAACTAAGAGTCCAACCCATCCCATGAGGTATATTAGTGCCAGAACAGGTGAAACACTCTAGTGCATGTTGACTACGATGACCCTAACTTAAGAGAACCACAATCTGAAACTCAGTGGCTAACTCCAGTTTTAGAGGTTTACATGCTACCTTGTAGTCCTTCCGGTCCTTAATACAATCAATCTCTGTTCCTAGAACTTTACAATTCTTCTCTTTCCAGTACTTCAAATTCCAATAATTTCTGTTCATATATTAAACAATTTAAACTCTATATACATATTGATACATACACAATGTACCAAGGGAAACACAAAGAGTGAATTTTAGCATATACTGAATCTACATTTTCTCACTTTCCTATTAACTGCTGCAAAGAAAAGATTAAACCATTACCTACAGTTGAATTCATTAAATAATATCTAAGTAGATAGAAGACAGGGAGAAGTGGGCAAGCCACATTTTTCTACTACAGCGATTGCACTCATCTCTCTAGAAATGGCAGATATTTTAATCATTTTAAACCAGATATTTGAGCAAAAATCTACATCCATTTATCCTACCAAAAATCCTCTAAAAATCCTCTGTTAACTAGTCTCACACTACTGTAAATGGATTACTTTGGAAAAAATAAACATAATAAAGCACCAGCCAATGAAATAAGATATATATAAAGAAAAGAAAATCTTTAGAATACGAACCATTTGGTCTCTAAGCCTTAAGAGTCTACTAAAGACTGAGCTTTTTTCAAGAGGTCATTTTTGCTATCAAGAAATAATGAAATAAATATAGATGAATTAAGAATCCAAATATATGCTGAACCAAGAAACAGACTTGTTTTGAAAATCATATTGTGCCTTGCAAGAACTAATTCATGAATTAACTTAAAATTTTGCAAGTAGTTTCTTTCTCAGTTCAATAGCACTTGGCATGACCAAAGTTTAATTAAATTAAGGACATGGTGGTGCTTGGAATTAACATCAGATGCTAGTGGTCATCTCCACCCTTTATCCTCTAACGTGCCCTTGAAAGTGGCATGTGTTACCCAGGCTATTCAACCTTCTGACAAAGGCAGATACATACTGACCATTACTTTATCATTTCAGTATCAAGGTCACCACGTTCCCCTCCTAGGATTTAGTATGTTGAAAGACCTTCATTACATAACACTTCAGACAGCTATAAAGCCATGAACTTGGTCCCATACCAAATTCAGCTTCACTGAGAAGAGCAATCTTATCTTCAGTCACCATTAAATTATAAAATGAAGTTGATATATGTAAAGTCCCATACCACCTTTACACCCTAGGACATCAATTGAACATTCTTCACTTGTGTTACTAATCATTAATATCCTGCTGTGAATATTGCAAAGGGACATGCTTACAAAATTATTGCCTATAAGAAATTTCAAAATTTGCTCCCTTTCAAATAGCAAGGTAGCTTGCACCCTCTATTATCTATAGAGGAAATGATTCAGGCCAGATGCCAATAGGAGGTAGCCAAGTTCAGCTTTAACAGAGAAAAGCTGGCATATATTTATAACTGCTCCTAGTGAAGTGATACCTCAAATATGATCTAACAATTGCCTGGAGAAGATGAAGCTAATTTTTCAGATTTCTAAAGGTCAAGGCTCAAGGGATTAAAGGAGTACTATTTGAGATGAAGCTTAATACCAGACACTTGACTGGCTGTCTAGACCTGATGACCTAGGGAACATAACAGGAAGTCCTTAACAAATAAGCATACATAAGGAACAAGTGGTTTTGATTTCTGGCACAAAGCAAATGTGTCCATTACATGCAAAAGATAAGACTGCTTATCTGAGAAATGTAAAGCCCTTTCCTGTTCATATGGAAAATTAGAGGATGCGGTTAACACAACTACAGGGGGGTTTCTCAATAAGAAATGAAGAAATATGTTTCTTTTATCTCCACTGAAGAATTAATTTGGATACGGGGAGTTGGGACCCTTGGAAGCACCAATCCTGAGCACATTAGAACAGAAGAGTTCTACTATTTCTTCTCTGAACTGCCAGTGTACATGATGGGGTGAGGGAGATGGGGAGTGAATGCAGGAATCAAAAGGAATATGAAGAAACCCAGATGGAAATGATAATGGTTTGACCTTAATTCAAGAAGTAATGTTTAAAATGGCTAACAGATGCCTCTCCTTAAAGTGTAGCACTGGAAGAGGAGTAGGCCAGAGGACATTCTGGACAAAGTAGGAAGGAGGTTCTAAGAGTTGGGATTTTGCGCTAATAGCTCTTGTCCCAAGAAAAGGGAAATCACTCAAAAGGTGCCAAGGACAAGAGGAGTACCTTGTAGTACTCGTTCAAGGATATCTATTATTATTGAAAACCTAATGAAGACACCCCACCACACAAACTCTCCTAGCATTTTTCATTCAAAGACATCCAAAGCCCTTTCTAAATGCTATCCTCATGTTACCTCTGTGAGGTAGGTAGCATAATTCTAATTTTTATTCAAGCTAAGGCACAAATAGAGCCTGAGTTGCAAAAGTGGTCTGGAATTTTATTCACTGCAACACACTTCCTTCATTTTGATGTAGGCAACTCAAGACACACTGCTAGGAAATTCCTTAGAGAAAGTAAACCTAAGAGCTAAACAAAATCATCATGACTCTGGGAAAGCGGCATTCTCTCTAACGCTCACTGACGGCGTCCTAGGAGATGCCCTCCACTTAAGAGTACCAACACGCGCAGTCCTGTTGAGTAAGGAGACCAAACCTCCTATGATGATAGGAAAAAGGCTGAAGAAACAGTCTTCTTGTTTTCCCCCACTGCTGAGACCAGAACAGTGACAATCTTAAATCATACAATCTAAGGAACTTTAGTCTTAAGTCTTGGTCTTAACTGGTGTAGTAAAATTCTAAGACCTGTATTTTGCTAATGATTTTGATGTTTTTGATCAGATACATTTCTACATCCTTGATCCCAGACAATGCTCTTTTATCATAACCAAATTGTCTGTATAAAACGTAATGCCAGGATCTGAAGCAAACAATGCATCAGGGCAGCACACACTGGTTCTATATATTTTGAGAAACACTTGAGTACACAAAGAAAGCGTGCAATGCTGAAGGGATGATGTGAACGATATTGTGGCTTGTCTAACGGAGAATCCAGTGTCCTTTCAGGAAACTGAAGATACTCAAAAGTTGCTCCCCAGTTTCTATTAACAACCCTCTAAAAGTGTACATTTTCATTTGATACAAATATACAAATTTAAAATAAGTGTACAGTTCAGAATGGCCTACCATTTTCAGATTGCTTATGTGCCAGAAAATATACAGTCAATAAAAAAATACCAGAGAGGTGGGGACAAAAAGGCTCTCTGGAGCTGTACAGCAAAAATGAATATCACTTCAATAGGTAGTGATCTGTGGAGAAAGTGGTGTCCTTAGAAACCAGTAGCACTGAAAGATAGCAGGTCACAAATCTGGTGATGGGGGATAAGATGTATAATAAGGCCCATTTTCCTGCAGAAAGAAAAAAAGACAAGAATGTTAAACAGTAAGATCAATGGAATTGGGAATGTAAAAGAGAGGGATTTAGAGTCAATGATATAAATATAAGGTGTGTAAAGTATCTAGCACATGCCTGGCCCTAAGCAGGCCCTCAGTCAACAGAGTAGTTCCACTGGAGTCAGTCAGAGTTGGTATAATGTAGGCAGACGTAATCAGGATGATAATATTTAAAAATATTACCATTTACTGAACATTCTGTATGCCAGACACTGGGCACTTTTCTTTCATTATCCTTTTATATTCCCACATAAAGCCAGGAAGTAGGTAACACTGCATTTTACAGAACAAGAAACTAAGGATCACAGAGATTGCATGACTAACCTCAGGTCATCTAGCTGGCAACCAGAAGAGCCTGAATTTAAATGCATGTCTATCCAAATCTAAAGCCCAGATTCTTTTTTGTTAGACTGTGTTGTCTCGCTGTGTGCCGAATCTTTGAGTTATGAAACAAAAATCATCACCAAGGAATTTAATAATTATAACTGTGTTGGCAGAAATGAGTCTTCTCCATGACATGCCTGAGTGGCAAGGCTTTCAACAATGACAGTTTCTTTTAAGGGCGTTCAAGATCAAGATGGAGAAGCAAATGCCAGAACTTTAATGTCAAACATAGAAAGCAACAAATCAGTGTAACGGGAAATTTTTTGACCTTAGTTTGGCTAACTTGATCTTAATAAAAATCGAGACAGTTAGCTTTACGGTTAATGGACCCTAAATCAGATTTATGACATTTAAGATTCGCTTCTGGTTATTAAGAAAAGTATGTCTTTGACAAGTAACTTGTTTTTCACTAAACCATAAACAAAAAATGCTTAACATTAATGTGAGATAATAGTTAGATATGGAGAATGAGAGGTAGGATGAAAACAGCATTGCTTGATGGTATGTTTACAGTATAATTACACAGCATTAAATCCATCCTGAACACAGTAGGCAGTTAAATGTTATCTGAGCAATTAAGTGAATCAAAAGATATGCCATTCTTCACAGCAGACGCCCTACAGCACAGACTGATCCTGGGACCATAAGCAGGAAAACAAGAGAATATCTAGGAAAACTTACTTTTTTTTAAAAAAAATTTCTGATTATAAATCTGACCAGGAAGCAAAAAGATTAAAAAAAAATTCAGCAGAAACAAATCCGAAGATTGGCTACATTTTAGGATACTTGAAAGAAATTGATGAAAAAAAATTTCTTTTGTATTTTAGAATTTCCTACCAAGATCTGTCATACTAATCACTCCAGTATCCTCAATATGCACAGAAGCTATGCTTAAGAAAAATGTCTGAAGAGAGAAATCTATCCTCAAGTTCAACTGAAAAGAAATCGTTCACTATTCATCTTTCAGGTTTCTCCATTCCGTTCCATTACAATATTTTTCTAGGCTTCTCATATCTACATTAAATGTGATAAAGTAAGAAGGGAAAATCTAATTCTTAGTGCTATGAAATACAGCTTTTATCCTAGTTTCACAATGTGGAAGAGACTGCCAAGCAATCAAACGTTCTCTCTGCTTCTGGAAGCAATCACAGAACTTTTAAGAACTGTTACCAGGTCAATCTCTACACTCTCTTCTTTGACTGTAAGAAGGCTGACTAGCTCCCTTTCTGAAATGGTCTCAGTGTCATTTTGATCTTGATAGACAAAAATTACCCTCTAACTACCGTCAAAGGTTCCTTTTAATCCTATAAAACTTATGTCACTCTTCTAAGTCACATGAGACCCAGAAAAATAGAAGCTCAAGACCAACAACCAATACCATACCATACCTTCACCAAATAAAGAAACTACTATGTGCAAAGTACACCTGAACATGACAATAAAACCAAACGACTCTACGATCACTTCCCTTTCTCCAATCATATTTTTAATTCTTCCTAGCAAAGGAAAAAAATTTTTTTACAAGGTAACATCCAACCACCTTCTAGCCTTTCACCTCTACATCCCATGGGGCACCCCAAACCTAATGTGTCACAAACTGAACAGGCCACCTGTCTCTTCTCTGCAAGCCCCCCAGTGCTGTTCCTCCAAACTGCCTCTCTGGGATGGGGGCAACACCATTCTCCAAGTCTCCCAAAGCGGAAACCTTGGTAGTCACCTTGGGCTTCTTTCCTCCTTCATTCCTCCCATAGGCTGGCTGCTCAGTCCCCATAAAGCTGTGGATTTTCTTCCCGAAAATGTCTACTTCTCCCTGTCTCTAAGATCTTCCGACCTTGCCATCATCACTACCACTGCCTAGCTCTAGTCTCATTTCTCCTCCAGCTTTCCTAACAGGCGCTTACTTGTCTCCTGGCCTATAGTCTTATCCTTGTCTAGTCCTTCTCGACACTGTTTCTATAGCCATCTTTCTAAACAGGAACACAGTGGCAGTTCTCCCCTGCACTACACACTCCACTGACTACAAAGGAGCCAAAGTACTTGCAGCATAATGTGAAAAGCTCCAGTATCCAGGGATCTGCCCGCTGTCTGCCCTTTCCACATCATCTCCGGACACCTTCTTTTGCTTCTTCCCTCTTTTTATTCCTCTCTTTGGCCTTTATATACAGATGGCCTAATATCTCAATTTTAGAAAGCTCCAGTACAGGCACAGAGAGATGATCCAGTGACCCAAGTGTTAGATTATATTTATAAACATAAATAACACAAAGTTTATTCAACTGTGGTTAATCATATTACTAATTAGGCCTGTATTTGATATATAAAATATAAAAAAAAAACCAAACTAAAAACACTCACACACAAAACAAAAAAACGAAATCAAGCTCGACTGTGATGTTGATATTTAATGAAAGCCTGCTTTGTAGGCCCTTAAGTATATAGAAAATTGTTGGTTTAAAAATTGGTCTTTTGGGTTTTCTAACCAATACAACCTAGCTTATATATTTTTACCTCAGAAAATAAATGATAAATGACATTAGTTCTGAAGTATCATTCCAAATTTCTGGTACCAAAATGTCTTTCACTGCCTTTCACATTTCCAGCGATCCATTTTTTAAATATTAAGATGAGTGATATATAGTTCAAAAAAACAATAAGGCAATTTTCTACTCCAGCAATCTGCAAGAAATAAAAACTGATGCTCTTCTTTGCCCTCCCATGTATTCAACAATCTTTGTATTTACGATCCAGCTACTCCAATTACAAATCCTCTCTGTGCAAAAGCAAAACATGAGATTTTATGAGCCACTAGAACACATTAAATGCTTTGCTCTTCACATAAAGGGGAAGAGAAATCATAACTGAAGTTGGAGAAGTGTTAGAGAGAAAACGTCTTGTAGGATATTTACTTTGCTGTATATGTGCTATACAATAATTTGGGCAGAACAACTCACTTCAATCTTAACATAACCTTCAAATATATTCTGATTCACACATAAAATATGCAATCAGTAATAATTAAATAAGGCAACTGACAACCTTTGGGGCAAGCATGTTACTTTTTTGTTTTTGTTTTTTAACTACTAAAGTAATAGTGTGAATAAGCATAATGGGATAGAGCTTTGATGAAATTCTAGAGTAGCCCTTTCTTAGTGTTTAACAGGTTTATAAATGTATCTGTAAGTAATAATGTTAATATTATTGGTTGACACTCTTACAAACATTATACAAACTTTTACCAAAATGAAACTTTCAGTAGGGTAAAGACTAAGATAGGCAACCTGGCTTACAATTAGTGCTGAAAATGTCAGACACCAACAGATTCTTCTGGCTTTATTTACGTAGATGAAAAGCCATCTGTCTTAACAAAACGAGGCAGAGGTATGTCTCAAAGGTGGTAGAAAACTGACAATACAAGCAAGCATTGGCTTTAAACCTATAGCAGAAATATTTCCCATTGAAAAGTTAACTGAGGGCAAGGCCCTGCCTTAGAACCAAGCATTTTCCTAAAGTTACCATAAGAAAAGAATGTCAAATGATACTATCAAGTTTACTAAAACACATTAATTGCATTAACATCATCTTATAGTAAAACGATGACATGCTCAGATGCACTACACTATAAAACAGTTAAGATAACACACCAGGTGAGAGAGAATTCCTGGTACTTCTTACCCTGGCATCATATTCAAGGACGAAAGGAGGAAAGTCGATCTGTTCTGGTGAGATGGCAGAAAATAGCTGGTGGAGGCTGTCCACGTGGTGGATTTTGTCCTTCAGTCCTGAGACAGAAAAGGTGGTAAAAAACCATGTTGATACCTGATTAACAGAAGGAAAAAAAATAATTTAAGCCAGTGGCTAGAATTAGAAATACACACATGATTTTGAAAATTTATGCTAGATAAAAATTATTTCAAAATTGAAACTGACAGCAAAAACATCCTGTAACAAGCAGTGGTTTTCAAAGTGCAGGCTGCAGTGTGTCAGTGAATTATGCAATCAGTTTAGTGGATTGTGAACAGTATTAAAAACAACAAAAAGAAACAAGCTGGAGCAACAATGACTAGGGAATGCAGTAAGAATGAGCTTCGTCTCATGAGGCTTCAGTTTCTGTCACACGTCTATGTGCTCCAGTGCACGCAGTGTGTTGTCATGTAAGGTACTATGCCTCTTACTGTGGGTTGTGGTCAAACCCACTGCATTATTTGATGGAATAGCTGATTCACTGGTAGTCTGAAGAAGGTTAACATCTCCAAACTCATAAACTCTTTTCATCATTTCAAATGAGATTGAAAATTGTTGCCAAGTTTTGAGACATTTATTTTTCATTTGACGCTTGGCATACAGTCTCTTTCTGAAAGCGAATCTTCTGTGGACGTGGAGCCTTTGCTCATTTCCCTTCACAACATGCAATCTTTTTATAAAAGTTAGTCTGCAAAATTCGTTGGTTCCCAAAAGAGAGAGAATTCTTGATAGTAAACAATACTGGCGTGAGCTAGGCGACAGTTAGAACTTACAAATTATCGTTCATGTGTCCACACTGACAGTCCTAATTAGTCACGTTTACCAACGGCCATACAACAGTTCTATGAGGTAGGCACGATGTTCCTGTTATCCCCATTTTATTTACAGAAGAAGGTAACACATGCATATTAATTCTCAGTGCACTGGCACAGTACACTCAGGTATGTAACTGGGTACGTTACAAATACAGAAGTACATGCCACTTTGGCCACTTGCCAATGCTTTTATTAATTTCTCTTTGATACCATATCATGTTTTAAGTGGTTGTTCCAAGCCGTTCATATATTCCCAGTCCCTAATACAACATACTGTCTTCATACCTACTTATGAGAAAAGGCACGGAATAACAGAGACAACACTGAACTTATCTCTGTCAGAATCTTACCCAAACTTCCAGACTCAGCAGAGACTCGTCTCCACCATGATTCCTCCCTTACAGCTCCCAACAGATTATCCCCTCTGTTGAATGCACATAACCTTATGCTTAAATATCATTTATAGCACTTGCTCCTACTTCATAGTATATTAGTAGTTTCCCATATTCACTTCTATAATTTCCCTAGTACTTGGCAGACAAACATAGAATGGTCTAAAGTTTTATAAGGTACAGACAGGATTATGCATTCTCAAGTATTTGAAAAAGAATGAATGAATAAAGATAAGGCCTATTTCATAACAAGTTTTATGGCCTGGGTCACTATTCTATTTTGGCTATACTACCAATGACTGATGTAAAGCCTCAAATATTAACATTACCCTCTCTACCCTCTCATCTTACCAAGCTTAATTGGAGGGCAGTGGAGGGGAGGAGGAGGCCCTCAGCCTTTCTAGAACCAAGTGAGTTAATTTAAATCAGACAGCCACTTAATTACAAACCAATCCCCAGTTTTTTACATCAGTTTTTTATTTTTTTAAAGCACATGCTGTTATATACCTAAATGATACAAACTTCTACAAACTAGATTAGTGAAAATTCTAGATTAGGAGCTCTACAACCAGCCAAGAGTTAGCTGATAAACTAGTAAGAGCTATGGAGAGACCATGGAGATTTTAGAGATTCTAAGAAGAATTTAAAAAAATAAGATTGTAGAGTTAGAACAGAGAAGAACCTCAAGGATATGCTAGAAGACACATTTATGTAAGGAGTTACACACCTGCTGGGAATCTACTATGTGCTAAGCATCGTGCTTGGGTGATACAGGGTAACAGTGACGTGGCCATTCCTCTAATGGGGGCTTAGACTCTACTAAAGGGGCCAGCTTATAAGCATGATAACAGCTTCATAAGGCAAAAAGTACGAAATGCAATGAATAGCCCAAAGAAACACATGAATACCTACCACAGGCAAGGAGCTGTGCTACTAGTAAAAAAGGTATAAAATTACGGAGCTAGAAGGAACTACGCAGGGAACTTGTGTTCCACTGTCTCTTACCTCAGGACCTTTTTACACGCTGCTAGTTTAGTCCTGAAGCACTTTCCCTCAATTCTTTGCCTGGCTAAGAACTGTCATTTGACCTCAGGTCAGAATTCACTTTCACCGACCACCCTCCACCCGCAGCTGGAGGAGCAGCTTCCCTCTAAGTGTTCCAACAGCACTGCGTTTACTCGTATTCCTGCCTGACTCACATTCTGTGTGGCAGTAGCTGATTCTCCCAGTACACTCAATTCCCCTGTGTGGGGGCTGTCTTCTTTAATCCCATACTTATAGGGCCTAATTAATGCCCAACATGGAAAGTAAGGAACTCAATATGTGTTAGAAAAATTCACAGTTTCTGGATTTATTACTTTAATACTGTTTAGGGATGGTCTAACATTCCTTCGTTCTACAATAAAAATAAATTGTACTTCAATCTGGGCCTCAGTCTCTTCATCTATGAAATGCGGAAGTCAGACTTAAATGATTTTTAAAGTCTCTCTTGGTTATACAGTTCTGTGAAAGGGCTCTTGACTATGCTGCACGTACTGACACGGTGAGGTGACGGTGGAAAATTCAAAGAGAAGGCTGGGTTGGGCAAGAACGGGCAGTGATCTCAGGCAGCGAATCTTTGAAAGACAAACACATTTCTCTGTTGCGTTTTTTCCCATTACCTCCTTTACATTCTTCAGGCATTAGCAAGAGAAAATTACTCAAAGTAGACAGAAGCGGAAACCCAGTTAAAAGTCTTCTGTTCAGGGAGACCCAGGAACATTGTCTTCAGTTTTTTTTGTTTTTGTTTCCTTTTTCTCCTTTTATTTTTACATAGCTCAGCTTTTAATTTTCAATTATTTACAACATATGTCATAAACATACATTTATTTAGGTAAACTTTCATTACTCAGTATCTACTATTCTAAAAAGCTGAAGAAAACTAAAAAGTTGAAAAAAAGACTACTATGATATTCTGTCAGGGCTAGAAATTCTTTCACCCAATTGTTCTCAAATGCAGAGCCAAGAACATGGGATCACAAAACAACATAAACTAGAAAAAGATTGTTCACACGTGTGTGCACTTAAGTCATCTTCTAGAGCCAGAATCTACAGTGGGTTTAAATACTACTAGTTTGCATTCTATTAGTAAACTCCAAAAAAGAAAAAGAGTAGTGAGTTATATTAGTCAACTTATTACCACTTTGGGTGGAGTGCCCTGGAAAGATCTGAGAAGTATGGAAATCAGAACAGCGTGATTCTATTGTTTCATTATCCCTTGATTTCATCTCATTATTTTTATAATTACAAATACTCCATTAACAGTTTTTGATTTAGTATGAAATAGTGGATTTCATTACACATGGGTTTTATTCTCTCAATCCTCCATCATTTTCTCCATCTCAAAATATCATGGAAAGGTAACATAATGGCTTTTCACTTCATGCATCCGCTCTTCAGCCTCGGCCATTCGCGCTGACTCCTACCTGAAGCAATTCCAATGGTGTAACAGCCAAGGCGAGTGGCTCTAACACTGAAATTTCTGGTGATATCTATCCATTGGTGTCACAGTGGGGAAGGACAGCTATTCACTGACTCTCTCGTGTTGGGGAGGAGGGGTGACAGTCAGATCTTAGCAAACAGCGGCTATATATTATCATAAGCCTGGTACAGAGGAACACTTCGGATAAGTCTTTGTGACAGAAGTAAAAAAAAAAAAATTTTTTTTCCATTAAAAAATTATGAAAATGTTCCAACATTCACTAAAGTTGAAAGAATTTTACATGGAACATTGGTACAAAAACCACTCAGACAGCCATTAACATTTTCCTTCCGTGTTTTCATTACACATCTACCCATCCCTCTACGGATTTAGTAATCCATTTCACTTTTTTCCGCTGCATTTCAAAGTAAACTGCAGACATCAGTACACTTTCCCCAAATACAGCATTCATCTCTTTATGCTTCCTCACTTTGTTATAAAATTTACATTCAATAAAATGCTGAGATTTTAAGCATACTTTTACTGGTTAGACACATGTACACACTTGTATTAGCACAGCTCCTATTAAGATATAAATCATTTTCATCAATCCAGAAAGTTCCCTCATGCTCCTTTTCCCAGAGGCAAACACTGTTTTGATTTTTTTCTACCATGCATTCGTTTTGCCTGCTTGAGAATCTCATGCAAGTGGAATTATACAGTATAGCTCTTTTATGTAAGGCTTCTTTCACTCAGCATAACGTTAAGATTCCTTCATGCTGCTGTGTGTATCAGTAATACCTATGTTCTCTTCTATTGCCAACAAATATTCCATTACAAGAACAGAGCAGAGTTTAACTATTCATGACTCTACTGATGGACACCTGGGCTGGCAGTCACTGGCTGCTGTGACTAAAGCTGCAGCGAACACTCCTGTGGAAGGCTTTTTATGCACATACGTCTCATTTCACTCGGTAAGTACCTAGCAGTGGAACTGCTCAGTCACAGACTAGGTATATATTTAGTTTATAAGAAATTGTCATAACTTTTTTCAAAGTGGTTGCACAAATTCACATTCTGACTTATAACAGGAGAATTCTAGTTAGCCCACATCACTGGTAATATCTGGCATTGTCAGTCTTTTATCTGAGATACTACATTCCTATTTTTTTTTTTTTTAACAGTTTTTACTATCTGTTCAACAAAAGATACTGGAACAATTTGATATCCATATGCAAAACAACTGGCTGTCCACCATTCCATTCTGGTGGCTGTGTAGTGATATCTTATGCAGTTAAACAAAACAAAACAAAAACCAGTTTTATTAAAATATAACTGACAATAAACTGCACATATTTAAAGCATAAAATCTGTTAAGTTTTGACATTACATATAAACCCATGATACCATCATCACAATAAAAAAAATGAACATTGGGAGTTCCCTGGCGGCCTAATGGTTAGGAGTCTGGGCTTTCACTGCCGTGGCCTGGGTTCAATCCCTGGTCAGGGAACTGAGATTCCACAAGCTGCGCAGCACAGCCAACAACCACCACCAAAAAAAGAAAGAAAGAAAGAAAATGAAAATACTCATCACTCCTAAAGGTTCTCAGAGTACTTTGTAATTCCATCCTCCCCACCCCTCCTCTCTGTCCACTGCTCTACTTTCTGTAAAAAATTATACATTAGTTTGTATTCCCTAGAACTTTATATGAAGGGAATTACAGGGTGCACATGCTTCTTTTACTCAGCATAAATATTCTGAGATTCATTTGTGTTGTTGCATATATCAACAGTTCACTCTTTTTTACTGCTGAGTAGTGTTCCGTTGCGTGGATATACCACAGACTGGTTATCAGTGTTCCCAGAGACGAGCATTTGAGCCCTTTCTAGTTTTGGGTTACAGCAAAACTGCTATGAGCATTTGTGTACAAGCAATGGATACGCTTTCATTGGTTTTGGGTAAATATCTAGGAGTGGAATGGCTGGATCATAAGTAGGTGTGTATTTAACTCTTTAAGCTGCCAAACTGTGTTCCAAACTTTCTGTACCATTTTACGTTCTGATCAGCACTATATGGGAGTTCCAGTTCTTCCACATTCTCACCAATATTTGATATAGTCGGTTGTTCAAATTTTAGCCATTCTAATAGGAATGTAATATCTCATTTTGGTTTCATTTGTACTATCCTAATAACTAATTGTGTTGAATATCTTTTCATGTGCTTGTATGCCGTCTGTGTATCTTCTTTGGTGAAGTTTTTTTTCTTTTTTTAAAGATTTATCCATTTTTGCCTGTGTGGGGTCTTCGTTGCTGTGCATGGGCTTTCTCTAGTTGTGGCGAGTGAGGGCTACTCTTTGTTGTGGTGCTCAGGCTTCTCAGTCCACAGCTTCTCTTGTTGCGGAGCACGGCTCTAGGTGCACAGGCTTCAGTAGCTGTGGCTTGCGGGCCCTAGAGGGCAGGCTCAGTAGTTGTGGCACATGGGCTTAGCTGCTCCATGGCATGTGGGATCTTCCTGGACCAGGGATTGAACCCATGTTCCCTGCATTGGCAGGCGGATTCTTAACCACTGCACCACCACGGAAGTCCCTGGTGAAGTATTTTTGTACAAATCTTTTGTCCATTTCTAATTTCCTTATTACTGAGTTTCGAGATTTCTTTACATATTCTAAAGATACGTCCTTTATCAGATAAATGTTTTATTTACAAAGATCTTCTCTCAGGCTGTGGTTGATCTTTTCATTCTCCTATCTTTAAAAAAGCAGAAGTTTTTAATTTTAATATAGTTCAATTTCTTTCATGAATTGTGCTTTTGGTGCTGTATCTAAGAAATCTTTATTTCACTCAAGGTCACACAAAGCTTTTTCTACTACACTTTCTTCTAGAAGTTTAAAATTTTCATGTTTTACATTTAGGTCCTTGATCCATTTTCAGTTAATTCTGTATGTGATGCAAGATGTGGATCAAAGTTCATTTTTTATTTGCATATGGATATCTACTTGTTTCAGTATCGTTTGTTGAACGGACTATCCTTTTTCCACTGACCTGACTACACGTCTGTAAAAAATCAGTTACTTATATATGCACGAATCTATTCCTATATTCTTAATTCTGTCCCATTGATCTGTCTATCTTCATGCCAACACCTCACTGTCTTGAGTACTGTAGCTTTAGAAAAAGCATTGAAAGCAGGCAGTGTTGGTCCTCCAACTCTGCTCTTTTCCAAAGTTGTTTTGGCTATTTTAGGTTCCTTGCATTTTGATTGGCTCAATTTCTACAAAAAAAGCTTGCCGAAATTTTGGTTGGGACTGAATTTAATCTACAGCTTTAGCAAGAACTGACAATTTAACAATATTAAGTTTTCTAATCCACAAATACAGGATTTGCCTTCGTTTATTTTGGTCTCCTTTAAATTCTCTTATCAATGTTCTGCAGTATATATAACTTGTACACTGTAAAGTCTTTCATATCTTTTGCCATATTTATCCCTAAGCACTTAATATTTTTTGATGCTACTGTAAATTGTATTGCTTTTTAAACTTCAATTTCAAATATATTAATGTATATAATAGATTTCTGAATATTGATCTTAAGCCCTGAAACCTTGCTAAAAGTTACTTATTAGTTCTAGCAGCTTTTCTGAGGATACCACAGAGTTTTCTACATAGTTGATCATGTCACTGTCAATCAAGACAGTTTTATGTACTCCTTTCTAAATCTAGATGCATTTTCTTTCTTTTTCTTGCAATGTTACACTGGCTAGAACCTCCAGTACAATACTGAATATAAGTGTGGATAGCAGACATTCTTGTTAAGACATACTAAAGACCAAGCTAATCCTTCTGTTTGTCTCCATGAAAGAAAAAATGTCAGTAGCTACTGGATGAATAAAAAAATGAATGGGTGATGAGATTTTGGGAAACAATCAAGCAGTACTTCCTTAAGTGCTACAGAAAGAAAAAAATTAGCCACGTGCTGAGCATAACAAAATTAACTTTCCCAATAGCTGGAAAGTTAATAATATATTATCTGATAAGACCATGTAATCAGAAATCAACTGAAAGAAGAGTAGGAAAGACAAAGTCATTTGATTGACTACTCACATGTTTTACTTTTTTTTTCCTGCCTGGCCAAGCAGTGTTTCCATAAGCATAGCACTTACTACTGTGCTGCTCTAACACTGGGGGACCAAAAGGAAATTTGCAATTTTTAAAAGAGTTACTTAAAATACTTCATGCAAATTTTAAAGATGGTATTTCAATGAGAAACAACACTTTTGTAAACAATGACAAATCCCAAGGTGGAAAATGTTCCCACTGAAGTCTTCACTCATCTTAATTATGAAATATAATGAGGAATTTTCACTACTTATCTTAATTTCTTCACAGTGCTTTAAAATAATAACTATTTCTACCATCTCTGATGCTTTTCCCATCCACTGGTTTCCACAGCATTAGTCAACCTTTGTTCTCCTGCTGCTTTTGTGGTTACTGCTTCTTGGTCTCCTTCCCGATACCAGGGCTCTGGCTTTAGCTGTCCTCTTTGGTCTAAGCCTGTGATTTTATTCATTAACACTTTTAAAGAGTTAAAGCTCTATTTACTTGGTGATGACACTCAAATGTATATTCCAATCCATGATCCCTACATCCGGTGACCCAGGGAGTCATGGATGACACAGTCTTTTCTCTCACACTTACTCATCTAATAAGTCACTAAATCCTGGGTGTTTATACCCAAATAAATCACCTTTTCTCCAAACTGCACTGATATATTCAGATTCCTTCAAATTCCTTTTTCTTTTCCTTTTTTTTTTAAACCTAGACCAGAGGTTGGCACACTTTTGCAAAGGACACTATAGTAAACAGTAAACATTTCTGGCTTCTTATATTAATATTATAAGAAAATTTAACCAGGCAGGCCAGAAGGCACTTGGAACAGTGGTATACTGGAAGCTGGGTAACATGAATATTGATTAGAATGCTGCTGTATCCTTTCAGGTAAGAGACGATGGTGGGATGAACTAAAGTAGAGGCAGTGGGACTAAAGACACAGGCATAGGGTTAGACAACTGTAAGCACACAGAACTGATGCAATATGGTGCGAGTGCGGTAAGGCAAGTACCCAAGGATGTCTCCCTGGTGTCTGACTTACACACCTGGGTAGACAGCGGTCCCATTTACAAAGGTAAATAATACAAAAAGCGGCGTCTGAGGGGGAGTGGGAGAGGAGGACACGAGTAGTTCTGTTTTCAGAACGCTGAACTTCGGGGGCCTGTAAGACATCTAAGTGAAGACATCTAATCAGTAGTTCGACATGCAGGTTGAAGCACAGGAATGGTGATGATGACGATGGCTAACATTTACTGAGTGTTCACTGTATGTCAGGTAATGTTTTAAGCATTTTATGTGCATTAACTAATTTCATCCTTCCGACAACTCTACAAGGTAGGTGCTATTATTACCCCCACTTTGTAGAAGACGAAATTAAGGCACAGAGAGGTTACATAACTTGCCCGAGATAATAAGCTGGTAACTGGTAGAGCTGGGATTAGAACCTACATTACCTGAATTTCAAACCCATGCTTTCAAACATCAGATTTTACTGCCTCTCCAGACGTATATTTGAGAACTGCACATATCTTGGAGGGTTGCTGAAAACACAGGAATGAAAAAAAAAGTAGAGAATGAAAGAAGACAGAGGATTTAAGGACCCTAACACTCAAACAATGAGCAAAGAAAGAGGGGACCGCAAAGAAGACTGAGAAGGAGTAGCTAGAAGTAGAAAAAAAACTAGGGAGGGTAAGTTTCAAAGAAGCCAGGACAAAGTGTTTCAAGGAAGAATGATAACTGTGCTTAAGGCTATAGGGAAAACAGAAATTATCGGTGTTTTTAGTGTGAGCAGCTTTAGTTGCCATAGTGGGAACTGAACCAGACTGGAGCAATTTCAGGTGTATGACAAATGGAGATGGTGAGCAGAGAGCACAGATAACACTAAAACATTCTGGTTGCAAAGGGGAAGAGTGGTAAGTGGAGGCTTAGCATGCTTAACAACTGATGAGTTAGAGCCAGAAAAATAGGAGATAAAGAGAATAATTGCTAAAGACAGGTTCCTGAGGACAGGGAAAAATATATGTGCAGATAAGAGTGTAGGCTCTGGAATTAAAATGCCTAGATTCAAACCCAGTCTTTGCTACTTTGCAGTTGCCTAGTCTGCACAAATTATCTAATCTAAGCATCAATTTATTTGCCTACAAAATGGGAATAATATTCATCTATTTCATAGATATATTCTAAGGCTTAGACAAGATAACTCATGGGAAGAACTGGCACACAGTAAGTGCTCAGTAAACATTAGCTATTGTTATTACTATGGGATCCAGAGCACAGGCAGAGGGACTACACCTCATTAAGAAGGAACACATTTCTGAATAAAAGGAGGCAGTGATAGGAAGAGATGGCATGTAAGTCTGGGGTGGGAGGCAGAAGACAGGTTGCTCCTCAGTGATGTTCTCTATGTTTTCAGTTAAGAATGAGGCAAGGCCACCTGTTGGAGTGAGGAGTTGCTGGTAGAAGAGGGCTTGAGGAGAGCAGACAGCCATGATGGGACACCGTTCAATGAAGTATCAAAAGACCTTCAGCAGTGAATGCCCCATGAGTCTGCTGAGAAGCCCAAATTCACATGGCTCTATGATTTCTCCATCACTGCTCAGCAACCCAGATGCGGGAGTGAAGAAAGCAGAATGATGGAATAGTTCAAGATTAGGTTTGGATGGGCAACTATGATGAACAGTCATAGGTTATTTTAGGCATTGACAAGAGTGGCTGAAGAGATGGAACATGAGTTTTAGGCTGGAGAGGGAAGAAAACAAAGATAAAAAAAAAGAAGATATTTTTAGAAAAAGTAAAAGGACCAAAGGACTAGATGTCTTGATGAAATCAAGATTCAGGATTAGATACTAGTAATGTAATTGTAAGCAAGACAGCTGTATTCGAGTTCTCATAGATCTGGCAGGCTAACACATAAGGTAGAGAATTCAACTAGTGATTAGAATTAAAAACAGCAATGAAAGAAGACTATAAAGTCTTAAGGAGGTACAATGCAGGAGTACCTACTAGTGGCAGGATTGGTCAGAGAGGTTTTTTTTTTTTTATAGAAAGTAATTGTTGAGCTGAGATCTGAAAGATAAATAGGAGTGAGCCAGGAGCAAGGGCAGGAAAAAGCCCAGATTAACAAAGAGCACAAAGAGGCAAGGGCTGAGGGGCTTACAAAGATACTAGAGTGACACGGGACCAAAACATCAGGACCACGACTCGGGATCACTTAAAAAGGAAGGTGTCAGCAAGAATGAAGATGATGAACTGTATCTTAATATGCAGGCATGTGGTGCATTGAATTCAACATTTAGCTAACAAGAAAAATACCATACCTTTGAGCGAAATGTTGGATGAACAAAATAAACAGCCTTCAAATTCCTCTTGTACCTGATTTGAAATCAAAAAAAGGGTCAGTATAAGCCATGCCTAAAACCGGTCACCATCATGAACAATTAACTCTTTTTCCAGGTGTTTTAAAGCAGGAAAAAGTTTACATATGAATTTACTTTGATACAAAATAAACTGGAGTTAAGGAGGACCTCCTATTATTAAAATAACCAACATACATATAATAAAATCTTTGTTACATGAACTATCCTTTCACAAAATACACAGTGTCTGCTATTGCTTAATACTAGGAAAGAAAAGAGCTGTTTCCCCCCTGCATAATTTGAGGAAATAACTAACTTGACATCAACAACATCGTAGAGTTTCTTCAGGAAGTCAGAGTCCAGGTGATTGTATTCGCTGGTCAGTGTGTGAAAATACACTAACACATATTCCTTCACAGCAATGTGATCCATTACATGGATAAAATATAAGAGAGCCTAGAAGAAAAAGGAATATTGTGTACAGTAGTCTATTTCACAGATGCCAAGAGAGAAAAAACCCAGAAGATTAATCTAATCTATGCCCCAAGCACTGCAGACAGACATCTCAGATTAATGAGTACCTCTGTTAAAAGATATTCAGGCGTCTCATGCCAGTGTTTAGTAGTTTCCATAATGCTAGAGTATGGTCCCTTTCTGTCTTGTTCTCAGTGATGGAGGAGAACCACTAGTCTTCATCCTCTCAAACAACTCTTCATATACTCAAAAGAGCTCTTCAGTCAACTACCGGGTTTTCTCTCTCTGGGACAGCGGTATCAAAACCATTAGAGGGAGAATTTCTAGACTTTTAATCATTCTTGAACGTTCTACCTGAATTCGGTGAAAGTCTTTGCAGTCTCCACTGAGATACGGACTCATGGCTCTCATGTAACTAAGAATTACTATAAAAGGACATTAGAAGTGATGCCTCACATGGCTCACTTAGAGGGCTAATTTTCCTAGCATCTTTAACGTTGAACTGAATGAGGAAAATGAGAACAGGTTTAGTGAGCAGATGGCAATGGGCTGGGCAGCATTTCTCCGGCTCTGACTCAAACTTAATGTGACCTGGAATATGCCATTGGAAGAAGGATGAAATTTAAGAGAAACATTAAACACAAAGCAGAGACACAACACGGGCAGGGCCAGCATGACCCAGTGGTGTAGCTATAAACCATGACAAAGAGGACGCTAGGAGGTAACAACTGAAGGATTGCTATCAAACAGGCGATTTCTCCATTCCTCCTCAGGGGAGTCCTTGGCGTTAACAGGAATGGACTAACATGGATTAGTTAGCATGGGTCCAACTGCTAGCAGCGCAGACAGGAGGGCACTAAGGAAACACAGTATCTCTCCAGTTTTTACCTGGTCTGGCCCTCACAATATATATGAAATGATACATCATGAACATCCAGAACACCATGCAAGTACACAACAGAATCAAATGCAGGGGTTTATGCTTTTATTTGTGTCAATTTTATTATTAAGGTTGAGAATGAATGTCTTACTGATTATCAGCTGGGTTTTTCGTGTGTGTGTGTGTGTGTGTGTGTGTGTGTGTGTGTGTGTGTGTATGTGTGTGTGTGTTTTTAAGATTATTTCTGCTCTTACCAGACTGCTTCTGGTCCTCTTTCTATCCACTCACCACCTCTTTCCAGGCCAATTAAGATACCCATTTTCAGCTTCAAATTCCCCATCTTTAACTTGAATCTTTTTCATTGTAAGGAAGTATAGCCACGTGACAGAAACATGTAGACAACAAATTCTTCTTAAAACTGTGAAATGCATTTGGAGATACTGACTTCCAGTTTTTACCTTTATGCTTAAACTCGCACTCTGTCCCCCTCCCCCACAGAAAGGTCAATGTATATACAAAATTTATCACTTTTTCGCCTATTGATATTATATCATAAACATTTCTCTACAGTACTTACCTCTATAACCATAATGTTTCAGGGTCACAGAAATTCCATTTGTGGATGCATAATAATTACCTGTTAGGAATTTAAGTTATAATTTTGTGCCACAAATGAGCCTGTGAGTAACACGCCAGATCCAGGTTTTCACAGTATTTTTTTACCCAAACACCAGTGACCAGGAGTCTAAGGGCTTAGCCAGAGGCAATTATCCGCTTTTCCACAACTGTGTTTTATCTTAAAATTGTATGTAATTTTTACACTTTTGAGTACATTTTTTTTTTACTTACTTGGTTAAGAATTATTTATTAATTCTCCTCCTTTGCAGTCAGTTTCTATTACAACTGATGTTCTAGGAAGATTTATGTATTTATCCTGTGGATTCAACTGTCCCTTGCCCAAGTATTCCAATTTGGGCAGTTTCTGAGCCTATAGCTACTTTGATACGTAGGATTACTTCCTTAGTACAAATTCTCAGAAACGGAATTACTGGGTCAATGAGTGTGACCACTTTGATAGTTTCAATTCATCTTTGATGACTGATTATTATTTAAAAGTAATGGCTAATTTTGAAGATGAAAAAGATACCTCATTTTAATTCTTTTCTTTTTTTCTTTTTTCACTACTAATCGGGTTGAACATTTTCCTATTTACTAGTAATATCATTTCTTCTGCTATGAACCATCTGTCCTTTACCTCCAAAAGAAGGGATTACAAAATTATGACATCTCGGGTTAACTACATCTCTGTTTTCTTCTCTTCAGATAGATACTCAAGGGTTAATGCTTCTTTTTTCAAGAAAGGCAGAGTCTGATTACTAGCACAGTTATCATACAGCATGAGTCCCATAAAAAACTTGCCAGTTACATCACATCCAAAACAAAGTAGCTGTGTTTCTGGAGATCTCAGTATGGCAACTCAGTCTTTGTTTCTCCTAGAGCACAAAAGCAAACCCCAAACTTACTGATGTGACATGTGCCAACGTGCAGAACCAGGGCTGCTACTCTACCACAGATACACGATTGTCTCATCTCACATTCTGAGCCCTGATTCCAAATTCATATCCTACTTATTTTTGAAATCAACATTATTTATAAACCAAAGCCTTTTTATGACTTACCTTGTCCATATCTATTAATGTTACAGGAATGTTTCTTCCAACTACCACCATCACTGTGCGACCACAGTTATCAACACCTACAAAGAGGAAATGTCATCAGCACCCAGAAGTTTTATTCCGAGAGTAATATTTATCCTGGGCTCTGACCTTATAAAAATATTCTACACAAATGTAAAAGACTTAGAGCCAGGAACATAAGTTTTCCGAACTTCATCTTCAGATTTCTTTTACTATGTGGAAAACATCACCTTCCCTCCCCCCCCCCCACAACTTCATGAAGTTTTGATGACTGCCCTTACTTTTAAGATAAGCCACCTTACAGGTTTTAAATAAGGGACAGCCAAAGGTAAGGTTTCAGGGTGATGCTCTTTTAATAAATAGCTTTTTATTTAAGCTCACTACAACTTTTAATAACATTAGTGATTCAGGAAAAACTAAATGGAACTCAAATCTGAAAATTAACAAGTATTGTCTGGGAAAGAAACATAAAGGGGGAGTCTGATAACTTTCACTGTCTCCATTATATATTTATGTAAGGTTTGAATTTTGTATGGCAAGATTATGGGGCTTTCAAAAGTAGAAAAAGAAATTAAAAGGTAAGAAAAAGGGCACTGAGAAGAAATGGAGTTGGCTCATGCAGAATTACTAGCTGAAACTCTCACAGGCTGAGATGATATTTTTAAGATCTTGGTGATGAGCAAAAACTATGTTCATTGTACAAGAGAAACTATTCGTAGACAGACCAGACAAAATCACAGAAAAACGAAACCTCTAACAGCATGCGAAGGGAGGTCCTTAATCAGTAAAAGGATAAATTACCACATCCTTGAGCTCACCTGTTTGGTATAAGGCTTTTAAAGAAGCAATATCAGAAAGATCCTCAGATCTTGCTTGACACAACCAGCGATTATAACTAGAGACATAAAGGATATAATTATTATAATAAACAGTTGTAAATTTATACATGAGACCTGTTTTTCTCTCTGTTCCTAAAGAATGATGTTTTATTATAATGAAAAAGGAGTTAAAGAGTCTGTTATACTATGTAGAATCTCTACTCTGTTATTGATTTAAAAAAATGTGTTACTGAGAAAGGAAAGTATTCACAGTAGATGATTTTTAAAAATTCTTTATGAGCAAATGAAGGTTACTCATACAGTTGGCTAAGATACCAAGTACCCAAACTAAACTTGCTTTTAAATTCTATTATCTTCCTCTACTAAGGAAAAAAAAAATGCAAAGAAGGCCTAAAGCAATAGCGGATCTCCACAACAGATGTTCACTCATTCAACAAAGACTTATTAAGCGCTTACTACACGAGAGCTATTGAGAATACTCTAGTGAACAGACATGGTTGGACCCTCAAGGAGTTTACTTTTCAAAAGAAAAACAGGTAAGTGTTGTACATGTTATGTCGGACCACAAAGAAAGTAGGTAATTTTTCCTGGGAAGTCCAGGCTTATTTAATGACTGGCTAATCAAAGTAGCTCTACTGATACCCCATATACCAGATCATAGAGATTGTAGTTTGGCTTTGGCTAGGAGGATATTAAAACTGGAAGAAACGTTAAAGATCTCAAAGAGCGGAAGTGATCTGCAAAAGGCTGAATTAATCTTAGAGTTACCAGTTAATGGCAGAGTTGAATTGGAAGCTGCACTCAGGTCTCCAGTCTGCTTGAAAGGTCAGTACTTTTTCTACTATTTCATACTTGCTTTCTTAAAATTCAAAGTGTCACTTATTTGATTGTGAAAAAAGCTTTCAAGGTACCTAAATGCATGAAAAGCAACTTTAAAATATCTAGTTCACATATGACAACATCTCACAAAATAAAAAAACAAAACAAAACAAAACACTAAGCCAGGAGAGGGAGGACACTTGGGTCCTCATGCCATCACTTTGTACGCAACCTTAACATTTCACCTCTATGGACCTCAGTTTCCTTATTTGCAAAACAGTGTTTACGTAGGACACCTTTCAGTTATAAAGTACAATCACACAGCTAAGGATATTTAATAGGAAGTCTACTGCATATGGATTGTAATCAACAAGTGATATGCCCTCTAGTTTCAAAGAAATTACTGTTTACGAAAAATACACTTAGTATTGCTTAATTCTATCGTCTCCCTTTTTAAATTTAGAAATGTGTCCACCTGTGCAAATTGAATTCAAAGACAACAGCTTTTAATTTTAGTTTAAGATAGAATTTGCAAGTCTATTTTATTGTACTTCTCCCTATTCATATGTAGTATTCCATGTCTTCACACAGAGCTATTTCCTAGGTTATTTACACTAACTCCCCAATTGTCCTGCTTCCTAATTGTTGTATGATTAAGCCATCTCCACATCAAGATTAAACAGAATAATACGTCTTAAATGTCTTACGAGCACCACAGGTCTTAGCACAAAACATGTAACAGGAATTCAGTAAATACCTGTTAATTTCTATACTCTGTGTATTCAATGGCTCATTTTCAAAGATTTACTGCACAAATGCAATGCCTGCATCATAGCATGGACTCAAATATTTGTTGCATGAAATAACAAACATGAGTATTATTCAAGGTATTTTGGAGGCCTGAGAAGAATAATAAAAGGCCCTTGGCTTTAGAGTTTAAGGTTAAATACACGAGATAGACATATTACAAAGACAACTAACATTGTAATAAGACCAAATGAGACAAGCAATACAGCAGACATCTAAATACTGTATCAATCACATATGTACACTAAGAGGGGGACTGGCAGGGGTAGGAGTAGGGGTCGGGGTGGAGTGAGGGGGAGTGGGGGCAAGGTCCAGACCTGCTGCAGAACTAACTGCTCCCTTCTTTGTATCACAAAGATCAGCACAAGGCTTTACCCATTTACTGCAATACTTGCTTCTACTGTTAGATCTAAAGATAGGGACTATGTCTTAGTTGTCTCTATATTTTTAGCAAATCTCTAGGGTAGTTCCTGACACTCAGTAACTATATATTCAATGAACTCTGAAGAAAAAAAAAGTTATTATGCTGGAACTCAGATGCACAAAATAGAATTAATTAACGGAAGCTTTTCCTGACTTCACGCAGCTATTCCACACTGGACTTAGTTAAAACCCTTGCTATACACTCTTATTGCACCCTGTAATTTAAATACATTTTTCATATAACAGTTAGTTTAACATTCTCTCCTCTGCAAGACCCTAAGCTCAACGAGGCCCAGGGCTGTATCTGCCTCGTGTGTCACTTTATTATGTTTCTAGCTTGGCACATTAGTAAGGGCTCAATAAATATTTAATAATGAATGAGATAAAGTTTTTACTGTGAGAAATGACATAAGAGCTACAGGCAACTGGATCTTAAGCCAACCAAGGAATGCTAATGAAAAAGAAAAAAGTTCTTGTAAAATAATTTTAAGAGATTTAAAAGCTGTATCTTTAAAAAAAGAGTATCTAGATTGCTTGCTAATTTTTCTAAGTAAGCCAACTCCCATCTTACGACACACCCAAATTAGTGTCACAAGTGGGTGGAAGACCTGGAAATATTAATCAAGAACTAGACAACATTTCTAATTATTTTAGATGTTAAAGCGAATTATTACACAGAGGCAAGGCAATGCTATGAAAGGCATGATGTAACCCTATAGCTGACAGATGTGACCATTAGTTTTGTTACTGCAGGAAGAATTGAAGGCTTTCAAAAAGATATTACTAACTAAAGATCTACTTACTTCCTAAGAGATAAAAAAAAATTATCATTTGTTCAATTTGATCAACTAATATAACAGAAACCAAACTCAACCTGTGTAAATAAAAGCCTGACTTAGAAACAGTATTAAACATTTAGCACATGGCAGGGTATGTAAACAGAGGACTTACAGCTCAGTTATATGGGAAACTCCTGAACGATCAGTCACCAATTCTCGAACTTCTGAGACTCAGGATCCTTTCATGTTTATGCCAGTTATACGAGAGCGTGTCAAAAATTATCCGCACTCCAGTCATATTAAAACTTCTATAAATTCTACAGCCAGAGTGCGGATAATTTTTGACTCACCCTTGTAACTACCAATATTTACCATATTAGAAATAAAAAGAGAGATATTTAAAATATTTATTAATTCACAAATAATAAAAACCTATTATGTGAACATAAGTGACTTTTTATTTTAAAAAAAGCTGTATTTAGGGAGAAGAGTTACACTCTTACATTTGTGCAAATCTCTTTAATTTCTGCGAGATTCTTACATCTGCTGCTGCATTTAACCTACCGCAATATCACACGTTAAGTAGTCTTTGGAACTCCAAAGAACACTATGAGAATGAGAAGGGTACATAAGTCTTGGTAAGATTATAAAAACAGTTTTGCCCTCACAGGCTCCCTGAAAGGGTCTAGGCTCCCTGGGTCACACTTCTGAGCTGCTGACAAGACCTCATCTTTAATTATCACAGACATGGGGTACATGAATAGGAAATCTGAAAACCTTTTGATTCAGATGTAACTTATCGTTCAAGGGAAGTGAGTGGCAGAGGTACCAAACCTTTGTTTGTTGGTTCAGGCTTTGGGAACCACAGGCTGTGCTCTTCCCCGAGGCTGTAACTGTGTTAACTGGATATGCACAACAACCTGAGCCCATACAGAACACACCCTAACACGTAAAGGTAGTGTGGCTCACTCATGAATTTTACACAAGAGACTACCTTCTTTATCTGTATATATTTCAGCTCTAGAATATTATCTTGTACAGAGTAAATATCCAACGTTTGAACCGACTGGAAACTGTTAATCATGTGACTAACTTGAATCTCAAGATCATGGCCTTCTACCAATAAGAAGGACAATGCTTTACATGGTGTATTCATATTCCTTCCTAGAACCTACGCCTTTGCTGAGGATCCCTTTCCAGAAAGCATGGACCCAGCAAATGCAGATTCATTTTAATACTGGCTTGAACTAGTCATTATTAACTGAAAAAAATCTCCTCATTAAAAAGAGAGAGAGATACAGACAGGCAAGCATCCAGTCCAGACACAAACAAATGCCACTTTATCTGTATCACCGATGCAGAAATGAAAAAGGTGTGTGTGTGTGAGAGAGATAGAGACAGAGAGAGAGAGAGAGAGAGAGAGGAGAAGAGAGAGGAGAGGATAGGGTGACTGATTTGAGAAAGGTGGTAACAATGTAGTTCTTTGTATATGAATACAAAACATGTCTGGCCCTTTCCCAGCTTCTCTGAAGCTGGTCTGTGTAGGTGGCTGGAGATGGTAGTAGAGAAGGGAGATGAGCTGCAGTAGCCACCTTGAAGGCTTGTCCTCAATTAGCTGTAACTCTGGTCAAGTCACTCTTGGTGATCAACTTACCCTTCTGTAAATTAAAGGGATCAGACCAGATCAGGTACAAAAGCATCTAAGAAATCACCTAAGAAACCTCAGAAGGATGATTCCTGAGCCCTTCCCACAAAGGTTCTGATTCAGAAAGTTTGGTGTGGGGCCTATGTACTTTTAGCAACCACCTCTGGTGATTCTAATGCTTACAGACTGCACACTACATTTCAGAAAACTATATCAGATAGTTACCAAAACTCCTTTCAACTACAGAGTACTGCTGAGAGACCACAGACCAATGGTTTTCAAAGTGTGGTCCACAGTCCCAAGACTTCTTCAGGGCCTTTGCAAGGTAAAAACTATTTTCATAATAATACCGAAACATCATTTGTTTTACCACTGTGTTGACATTTGCACTGATGGTACACAAGGAACAGTTGGGTAAAACCACTGCTGCTTTAGCATGAATCCAGGTGGAAGCACCAGATTGTACTAGTAGTCATTTTGTTCTTAATTGCCAAAATATTCACAGGAAAAAAAAGCCAGTTTCATTTAAGAATGTCTTTGATGAGGAAGAAAATATTATTAATTTTATTACATCAACCCTTGGGAATACATCTTTTTAATATTAATGTGTCACAAAATGGGAAGAACACACAAAGCATGAGGCTGTCCTGAAGAAAAGAACTAAGTGTTTGACTTGCAAGCTGAACTAGTTTTTTCATGGAACACTGTTTTTCTTCAACTAATGACTGGCAGACAAACTGTGGTTATTCAACATGAGGATTTGGCAGATGTTTTCTCAAAAATGAATAAAGTGATCCTGTCATTTCAAGAAAAACAACCAACAGTATTTGTTACCAGTGGTAAAACTTGAGATTTAAAAAAAATATATACACACACACACACACACACACACACATATGTAATGTTGGAAAATTTGTATCCATCACCAGAAGCTAATAGTTTCTAATACTTAAGGACTTCTCTGATGAGATCAGCAGTGATACTAACAAATACACTTTTTTTATATTAACAAATATAATTTTTTGATATTGTGTAATGTAATGTGTCAATATTTGGAGCAACTGAATAATTCAGTGAGTCAATATTCTCCAAAAGACCAGTGCATCATGTTATAAATTCATGCTATAAATTCCTATTATAAAATCTACTCAAAGTGCAGGATAAAACAACACATTTTAATATAACAATACAAAAATTCATAAATATGGTTTGAGATTCCATATGACAATTAAACATTATAAAGCTACCATTTGTTGAGTTATGGTATATATCAAAGAAAATCCCCAACAATTTGAAAAGGCTATTGAAATGCTCCTCGTTTTCCTATTACGTATCTGAGTGAGGTCAAATTTTCTTCACATACTTCACCCAAAACAACATATTTCAACAGTCTGAAGGCTGATATAAGAATCCAGCTGTCTTCTATTAAGTCAAACATTAAAATATCTGCAAAAATGTAAAACACTGCATTTCTCACTAAGTTAAAAAAGTTATTTTTTCATAAAAATGTAATGGGTTATTTTTTTAATTGAATTAACAATTTATCATATGATAAATATTAGTGGGTATAAGCCTGTAAAAACAAAAGCTCTTTGGGGTCTTCAATAATTTTTAAGAATGCAAAGGGGACCTGGGACCAAAAACCACTGCCCTAGTCCAATATGCGGTACCCAAATCCAGTAGTGCATGAATCATGATATGAAAAAGTTTTAAAAAATATATATAGGCCAAAGTCCCAGTCATGTGAGGGAGAGTCCAGTCACTGTATTTAGAGAAAAATGTTTGCCAGATGATTCATACATATGGCCAAGTTCAGAAACCACTGAAACTATCATTTGATTGTGCTTGCCTTTGGAAGAGCTGTTCACTGGTGCCCCCTAGTGGCTAATTTGCTTTTGTTTATGAAAATAAAAGGAGAATAAAGTGAAGATCAGGAATTCAGGAAAAACAAAATTCTAATTCTACAAGGGACTCCAGAGGTCATCTAGTCCAACTCCCATTTTATACATGGAGACTAACAATAACCACACACCATTACGGTACAGTGTGAAAAGTGCTAGGCTATGCTTTGGTTAAGTACAGGGTGTGTAAACAAACAAAAAAGGCATACGGAGGAGGCATCAATTCCAGATTTCTATCCCATCTATTTCAACTTATCTCCAGGGAGATAAGTTTCTAGAGGCAATCACGTCTGAGATGAAACCTGGAGAATGAGCCAGGAATTGAAGTACAAGAGTAATCCAGTCAAAAGGGATGGCAAGTACCAAAGCTCAAAGGTAAAATGGACCATAGTTTGCTCAGTATTAAAGAGCATAGCAGTGACCTACTTTAACAGCTTGCTAAGTACCAGGTATTGTGCTCAGCTCATTATATTATCTTATTTAATAGTCATGACAACCCTATGAGATGCTATCACCTCAACCAACCCTACAAGATGATGAATATTAACCAATTATGGTTTATGATTTTTCCTTTCCTTTAACATTTTTTGAAAAGCAGCTAGCTTTCCAAGGACTGTCTGTTAATCCTTGGACAAGCTTACCCAGAAGTACAAAAGCTGCTTTTCTTTATGTTTCAAAAAGGATTTATTCAGAATTGCTTTAGAAAACACCTAAAAAATGGAATGGATTTATAAGTTCCCTGGGATAAATCAGGGGGAAATAAAGCTCTTTTAACATTAATACAACCATAGATTATGCTTTAATTATAAATATAGTAATGTTAAGTAAAGACTTTGTAACTCAGCTTTCCCCTTTCCCTATTTTCTGCTTTTAGAATATAATCTCACCTAGAGGCACTAAAATTGCAGTAGAGAGACTAGGAGCTCTGAAATCAGAGATGCATCTGAACACTGACTTCATCACATATAAACTGTGACAACTGATAAACTAACTTTGAATTTCTACAACTACAAAGTGGGGACACATCTTCCTTACTGGATTGTTATGAAGAATAAATGAGACCACGTTATATGGAGATCATTTAGCAGAAGTAGGTCCTTTCTTTTTTCTCATGTCCTTATGTCTGTCAGTCCAAAGGGGGTTGCCTTACTTTCTTTGATGCTGCTTCTGCAGGGCTGCCTCTGATAACTGTCCTTGAAGGATCAGTCTTCTCTGCTTATCAATATCACCTTCCATTCGAGCAAAAGCATGAGAGCCGATGAAAGAGAGATCAACTCCCAAGCCTTCTTCCTCCTCTTCTTGGTTGTCTGTAACGAAAATACTATCAACAGAGATGGCAAAACTTGATGTAAATGCTATAAACAGACTGTGAATGCAGCAACAGAGATGACTGTGTGGAAACTCAAAAAACTGGGGTTAAGGTTATTTTTTGAGAATGAAACTAAAATCAGATTCAGGCATTTGAAGACCTGAGATAATGAAAGAAACAACCTGTCCATGAAGGATGGAAGTTTTAGGAACACATGAAATCAAACAAGGGGACCTGGGTGTAACCATAGGAAGAGAAGAGCAGAATGTAATAACAAAAAGACAGAAGCAATTATACTGTCTGTGGGTTTAAAGATGAGCTGTAGCACAGCATTTAACGAAAGAGAAATAGAAAGCAAAAATGCTTGGGGTCATTTATCTAGAATTGTTTAAGAAGGGAGCACTTGACTGGCTGGCACACAATCTTCAGTCCTTTAGTCAGGTGACCCCTGAAGGAAGATGGATGGGTCAGAATTTGAGGGTATGAGCCACACCCACTACGATACGTTTTGACCAGCATTCTGATTTTCTACGTGGGTCATGCCTACATAACCATCCTGGTACATAAGAGTTACAGTCTTCACTACAAATTAACGTCACCTTTCTGATTTATCCATATGATCATTTTACGTTTCGCTAGCAGCCAAGGCCTTGGGAATGGATCATTTCTTAGTGTGCTCCCCACTGCCTCACTAGCTCTGCTTTAAAAAAAAACTTTTTTTTTTTAAAGAAAGAAAGAAAAACAAACAAAATCCTTGGACCATGGTGGGGCGTCCCAAGGCAGTGCCACCACCCACAGCTGTTCAGCTGGGACTTCCTCACATCTATACCACCGCTCCTCAAACTGCAACAAGCAAGAGCTTAGAAGAGTCTGCCTTTAGTAAAAAAAAAAAAAAAAAAAAACCCATAAATGAATCTTCTTTCAATCTTTCAAGTAAAGCTGATTTTACATCTATTTTAACGGATTCAATATTCTAACTGAAAATATTTATGATCACTAGAGCCTGTGAGGTAACAGTATTTTCTGAGATATGGATGCAAATCCAGCAGTCTTTGAGGATGGTGGATAGGAGGGAACCCTTTGGATAATGACTGCCCAGCACTGCCATCTCAACTGGTTTTGCTTTTCATTACCCCTAGTCATACAAAATGCATGTTATGCATTTAAGAAAAATTATACTCTATTGCAGTCACAACTATGAGGATTTCCAAATGATGCTGGGCACATTTCAAGGCTGTACTCTATTGGAGGCTCCCTAAAAGTACACGAGTACCCTTTCAGCAAAGCTTGGTTCACAGACATTTTCTGATGCTAAACCATTTATAATTACCTCCATTTAATTTAAATCTGTGTATTGGTGATGAAAAAGAGATGAGTAGCTTTCTATAGATTTTAACTCAATGCTCACTTAAAAGTGTTCACAGTAGGAATCTCATAGTAATTCTTAAACTGCTGAACCCTGAGATCAAGTTCCAGCAATGATGCTTGTGAGGCATGTCTCCAATAACAACTTTAAACATGTATTCAAGATCAGTACAAGCTGTTATACAGAACAGTTTCACAGGGGCTCCCACCCTACTCCGCTCTACTATCACCTCAGTCTACAGGGGTATGTAACCTAAAGAAACAAAACAAATGGTTATAGCATTCTTGTTTTAGTATTTCATGTTAGGTATGGCTTTCAGAGGACATAGTTGAAGCTGTTGAAAATTTCAGATGATAATATACTTGCCTGCTTCCTCAACAGTGTCCTGCATGAAACTATAAACTTCATGAGGATAAAAACATTGTTACATCCACCTCTGAATCTCTACTGCCTACAACAGATTTGACATTATATATACATATACACGCATATAAATTTACATATATATAATTTTTTTTTAATTTAAAGAGTAAATCTTAACGAGAATAAGACTCTAAAAACACCTAAGTTGGTGTCACACTAACAACCTCCCAAAGGTCAGGCTGAACTTCCTACTTCTTCGGTGGTTGACGTTTATCAGAACCTTTGCTTCCTTAAGAGGGAAGTTAAGAAAAGGAGAACTCACCCTCCGGGGCACCAGGTTTTTCACTTATTCTTATCTGCCGTTCAGGTACCACAGGCTCCCCTTCGGCATTTCCAATATCTGCAGGTATGTATGGCAAGGAGTGACTCTCCTCCTTTAATGACCTTGGGAAGTACAGAGGTAGCAGCTTTTGGTAAGTAGCCTGTGTAAGAAAAGCCAAACATTCTGTGAAAAATAACGCAGTACTGAAGCAGACATCAGCAGTGCTTAGTGCTGTTCCATACACTGTGAAGCCAGCCTCCATCACAAAGAAAGGCCATACCACTTCTACACTCAGGCTGCATGCTGCTTGGGACTTTCAATCAGTTAAACATCAGGATTCGTTAGTCACTCAAGTCAAGCGTGATTCCCATCCTGGCAGTTCCAGGTCACTGAACCTGGAATGAAAAGTCCTGCAACTCCTGTCCCCAACCCCTCCATCCCCCCACTAATGATATTTGCCTTTCAAGATTCAGCTCAGATGCTACTTCCTTAATCCTCATCCATCAGGGTCCATTTGACCCAGGTTTAGTCTTTTAGATTGTTTTTTTAAACAGTTCTAACTCTTTGTGAAGGATTACTATTTCATGACTTTTATTTTCTTAGCGGTTTCCCAAAGAATAAAGATATATCTTACTTAAAAAAAAAAAACAGAATAAAACATTCTATCTTATAATTTCCATATGGCTTGGTCCATTGGACTCAATACTAAATTCATGATACATTACAGATACTTAGTGCTCTTATTTTTCCTATATCTTGAAGCATTTTGCTTTTTCATCATCTTAGAATTCTTTTATCATTATTCATCAATTATTCCCAACTATACCAAAAAAGACTTAAATAGAATAATAAGAAACCAAAAGAACGATGCAATGGCCTAGAAGAACACTGAAATCATTCAAATCATTATCCATCAGTTTTCTTATTGTGTCACCTGCAATATTGCATCATCTTTCATGTATATAAGTATACATAAATGAGGTATATAAGAAGACTGTAAGAAGATGTAAGAAGATGTAAGATATAAGAAGATGTAAGTCAACTGCACTTCAGTTAAAAAAAAAAAAGACTGGAGACATCATCTTTGTAGCCTTTTAAAAAAAGTTATAATTCACATACCATACAATTCACATTTTAAAGTATACGATTCACTGATTTTTAGTATATTCATGAAGTTGTGGAATCATTACCACTATCTGATTCCAGAACATTTCATCATTTCAAAAAGAAAATCTAATCTCATTAACTAGGTTATTCTCCATCCCTCCCTCACCCAGCCCCTAGCAACCACTAACCTGTCTGTATGGACTTGCCTATTCTAGACATTTCATTAAAATGGAATACAGTATATGGTCTTTCTTCACTTAGCAAAATGTTTCTAAGGTTCACCCATGCTGCAGGATATATCAGTACTTCATTCCTTTTTATAGGTTAATAATATTCCATCACATGTGTATACCATATTTTGTTTATCCATCTATCAGTCAGACATTTAGATTGTTTCTACTTTTTGGCTATTATGAATAATGCTGATATGAATATTTGTGTACAAGTTTTTGTGTGGACGTATGTTTTCAATTCTATTCTCACATACTTAAGAGTGGAATCTGTTTAACTTTTTGAGGAACTGCCAGGCTGTTTTCCAAAGCAACGGCACAATTTTACATTCTCACTAGCTATGTATGAGGGTTCCAATTTCTCCACATCCTAACTCTTATTATTATGTGTCTTTGCAATTATATCCACACTAGTGAGCGTGAAGTGGTAACTCACTGTGATTTTGATTTATATTTCCTTAATGGTTAATGTTACAGAGCATCTTTCCATGTGCTTATATCTTTTCTGAAAAAAGGTCTATTCAAAACTTTTGCCCATTTTTTAAGATTTTATTTTTTCATAGCAATTTAAGGCTCACAACAAATCTGGGAAGAAGCTACAGAGATTTCTCATGTCCCCACAGCCCTCACACATGCACAGCCTCCCTCACTATCACCAACCCCCACCAGAGTGGTACGTTTGTTGTAACTGATGAATCTACACAGGCGTGTCTAATCACCCATAGTTTATATTAGGGTTCACTCTTGGTGTTGCACATTCTACAGGTTTGCACAAACGTAACTGACTTGTATTCATCATTATAGCACCACACAGAGTATTTTCACTGCCCTAACAATCCTCTGTGCTAGATTCATCTCTCCCCCATCCCCTGGCAACCACTGACCTCTTCACTGTTGGAATCATACAGCATGCAGCCTTTTCAGATTGGCTTCTTTCACTTAGTAATATGCACTTACGGTCCCTTCATATCTTTTTATGGCTTGATAGTTCCCTTGCTCTTAGTGTTGAATAATATTCCATTATCTGGATGTATCACAGTTTATTTACCCATTCACCTACCGACATATTGGTGCTTCCAAGTTCTGGCAAATATTAATAAAGCTGCTATAAACATCCTTTGTAGTTTTTTGTGAGGACATAAATTGTCAACTCCTTTGGGTAAATACCAACTTTTGTCCATTTTAAAATTGGGTTATTTGTCTTTTCACTGTTGAATTATAAGAGTGACCAATTTACCTATTTTTATTTTGGCTGCTTGTGTCTTTGACATCATATCTAAGAAACCACTGCCTAAGCCAAGGCCGTGAAGATTTATACCTATGTTTTCTTCTAACAGTTTTATAGTTTTAGCTCTTACACTTAGTCCCTAGATCCATTTTGAGCTAATTTCCTTTATATGGGTGAAGCAGGGGTTCAACTTCATTCTTTTGAATGTGGATATCCAGTTGCTCCAATACCATTTGTTGATAAGACTATTTATTCTTTCTTCATTGGACTGTCTTGGCAGACTTCTAAAAATTCTATTACATTGATCTATATGTTTATTCTTATGTGAGTACAACACAGTCTTGCTTACTGTACTTGGAGTAAGTTTCTAAGTAGGTTAAGTGTGAATCCTCCAACTCTGTTCCCTTTTTCCAAGGTTGTTTTGACAATCTTGGGTCCCTTGCATATCCATGTGAAATCTAGGATCAACTCGTCAATTTCTACAAAAATGTCAGTTGGGATTTTCATAGGGATTTTGCTGAATCTGTAGAACAATTTGGGGAATACTGCCATATTAACAACATTGTTCTCCAGTCCATAAACAGGATATCTTTCTATTTATTTAGGTCTTTTTAATTTTCTTTCAAATATATTTTGCAGTTTTCAATGTACAAGACAAACACTTTTTTTGTTAAGTTTAGTCTTAGACATCTGATTCTTCTTAATGCTACTGTAAATACAACTGTTTTCTTAATTTCATTTTTGGATTATTCTTTGCTAGTGTGTAGAAACACTATTTTTTATGTTGATCTTATGTCCTGTAACCCTGCTGAACTCTCTTAGTTCTAATAGCTTTTTTGTGGACTTCTTAGGATTTTTTTATATACAAAAACATAGCCAACATTCCTGGGATAAGTCCCACTAATCCTTTTACACATTGCTGGATTCAGTTTGCTAATATTTTAAGAATTTTTTCATCTCTATTCTTATGTGTAGTCTGTAATCTGTTTTTAACTTTCATTGGAAAGATTTGAGAATTCAGACTTTTTCATTTTCAGCCCAAAATAGCAAAGAGAAGACAAGTGAACAAAGATGACATTTCAGAATTATTAAAAGGAATCAAAGATGAATGTAAAGACACAGCAGCACTTTATAAGTGATGAGGTTAAGACTGATCATATGAAGCGAATCTCAGACACTGAGTCTCCAGATGACAATATCCTAGATTCATCTTCTCAAATTCAAGAACCTATGACTCAACAACATATTTCTAAGGGCAAAGGAGAAAAATGGCATTCTCATTCAGTTAGTCACTATAAGAAGAACTTGACCATACAGGATTTTGTGATAAGAACATTTTACTAAAAAGATGTGACAGTATTCTTTCATCTTTTACAATGTTTGTGCAACAAAATTTACTTGATATTTTTAAAAGGTTGGTTATCTTTCAATTCTTATTGAAATCTGTTATAAAATTGTTTTTCATTATCCCTTTATTATTCAATAAATTATTCATAAATGACTTTAAAAGTCCATTGCATCTAGATGATAAATGTTAATGACTACTTTCTTCAGGTACACTACAGGTGAATAATTTTTCTCCGTTCCCTTGGGTCTGGCTTAGGTGCCCCGAAAGACTGCCAGCACTGTGACATACACTCCCAGCACGGCACCTGCCACACTTCAAGGTGGTCTTTGTCTGGCTATCTAACTGTTAGCCTGCAAACTCCCAGAGAACAGGATATCTTATCTTGGTATCTTAACTCCTATCTTATTCTATGACATGGCCAAATTTCTAGCCCAGACTTCACTCCTCAGCTTTAGACTGACAAGCACAATGGCTTACTGATCATCAGTTGAATCTACTGATCCCCTAGGATTCAACATGTTCAGAACAGAACTTAACCAGTCATCCAAGCCAGAAGCCTAGGAGTTATCCTTAACTTCCCTTTCTCTATTCCCCTACATATGTGTGACCTCCAACTCCATCTGAATTTGTTTACTAAATATTTTTTTTTAATTTTAAACACCACCAGTGCCCTTGTTCAGGCTGATCATTTCTCACTTGGAGTATAACCACCGCCTATTATCTCTTCTTGTCACTTGTCTTTCTCCTTCAAAATCCTCCTCTACACAGCTAATAAAGAAGTTAGGTCACATCATTAATCTGCTTGGAGCTATTCTATGTTCTCCACTGTATAAGTGATAAAGTCCAAGTTCCACAGTATGAGATACCAGGCCTTGAGCGACCTGGCCCCTGCCTAACTTTCATTTTTGCCACTCCTAGCCTCACATTTTATGCCATACACTATACCCTTTCTGCAATTTCTTACTAATATGCTTGCGTTTATGCTTGTATGACTACTGTCATTTGCCCTTTCTTTGGAAAACCTTAGATATCTTTTACAATGATTTCAGCTTACATGTCATCCCCTATGGGAAGCATTTCCTAACCCCATGCCAGGCTGGAATTGTGTGCTCCTGTCCTTCTCATGCCTCCATTAAAATGCCCTTACCACAATTATCATAACTTATCTGACTTGTCTGTCCCCACCAACAGACAACGGGTTCCTTCAGGACAATGACCATGACTTGTTCACTGGTGTATTCCCAGAACCCGGTACAGTAAACCTGACATTTGCTGGACACTCAATAACAGGTCACTGACAGAATGAATGAATAGGTAAATCAGGTGAAACAAGAAGAGACAGCAAACATGGTAAATGTGTCTTACTTTAGCAAATTCAAAATGGTTTACATCTCATATATGTACATATGCGTAGTCTGAATGGATATTTCACATGTATTAATTCATTTATCACAAAACTCCTGTGATATAAGTACTGTTAGTATTCACATTTTAACAAAGCACAGAGAAGTTAAGTAACTTGCCCAAATACACAAAACTCAGAAATAGTACAAGCTGAATGGGACAGAGCACACTAAAGCTAAATAAAGCTTAATAAGATTTAAAAAAGAACTAATGTCCTAAAATGGCTCTAATTTAAATTGAAACATACTAAACCTAGCCACATACAACAAAACATAAACCTCGCAACTTACTCCAACTATCCATTAGGCTAGGCTGTCACCTGTTTCCAGGTCATGAGACACCAGGGCTTTTCCGGCATTGGTGGTTTTTCATTTCTGCAGCCCAGGCACCCAGTGCTGAGGTCATAAGGTGATGACTTGAGATGTCTTGAGAGCTAACATAGTGAATAAATCCGAACAACTCCATCTTGTAAGATTTCACTACATGATATCAGTTTACCAGTGGAAAATATGAGCAAAACGCTCCTTCTTGACTTGTTTTTAAGTCTCCAGTATCGTCTTTTTCAACAAATGATGGTAAGCCCCACTGCCAAATATATGCACAGATAATTAGGATCTGCCTGCTGGCAATTCAGTTAACAGATAATGAAGAGACAAAGGTAAACACAAGTAAAACAAAGATATAAACAATGCAAGATAATTAGCAAAATACCTCTTCAAGTTCAGAGACAGCAAACACTACTTTTTCAATAGTCTCTCCGTGAATTTCGAGAAATCTCCTTACAGTGCCTAAGGAAAAGAATACAAAGAGTATTCAATACATGAGAAATTACTTATGTGTGAAGAAAAATCAAACCCTTCCAAGTTTTATTTTTGTAACTGATCACTCCTCATATCATTCAGGTCTGTGCTCAATGACACCTTATCAGTAAAGCCTCCCCAGGTCACCCCATTTAAAAACTCTTCCCTGACTTGCTTTCCTCCAGAGCAACTATGCTAGACATTTTGTGGAGTTTTCTCTTTATTGTATATCCTCCCCTCCACCCCCCAAATTCATTAGAATGACAGCTCCACAATAGCAAGAGCTTTATTTTATTTACTGCTTTATTGCCAGTAAATAGTGCCTGGCCATAGAAGATGCTGACTCCAGACAATTCTCTGTTATCCAGTATATCCTTTCTATTCTCTGGGGCCTCCGCTCTGACCAGGATGGTCTAACACAAGTGTCTTTCTACTTTTAAGTTATAGTATTAGATGTCCTGCTCAGCCCTTTACCCCTTTCAATATCCCATCAAACCAAAACTGAATTATTTTTTCTTCATTTCTATCTTATCCTTATTCTTCTTCTATCAACTTCCTAATCATGAGACCTAGTGGCCTTTTCTCAGTCCTTAACTTATCAATGATCTCTCTCTAGACACCCACATCCCACCTTTTAAAAACATCGTCCTCTCCAGGTTCTGTCCTCCATATTTTTTATTTTCTTGATACATATATTCACTTGATGGTTAGATAATACTCCAAATGCTGATGGCTCCCAAATTTTTATATTGTTTTCTTAACAGAAGACCTGAAATTTCCTACTGCCTACTGACCATAATTGCCCAGAGAAGCAAGATCTCCAACTCGACATACCCAAACCTGATTCCAGCAGGTCCGAACCTGACTTCCATCTCTCCCATACCTGTGCCTTTACCTGTACTCCTTACTTCAGTTCCTAGCTACATCGCATCGAAGCGGTCAGTTAAACAGACCACTCCCCTAAGCTAGAATTCTGAATTTTTTTGACACTTCCTTCACTTCTCCCTTCATCCTGCATTTTCAGTGGATTATCATGTTCTTTAAATTACATTGCTAATATTTCTAACAGCCATTCATTTTCTCTTCCAGCTGCTCTCAATGCTTACAAAAACACTGGCAATTAAGGTCTCAGCTGTTCTCTCGTTTCTTTTCTCCAAGTCTACATATTCACCATTGCCCGAGTTATCTTATGTTAGCCTCCTTACTAAACATTTTGATTGCTCTGCATTGCTAATAGGTTAAGATCCAAAGTCCCCACAGCATGGTTCTCCACACCCTGACAACTAACCACTCCTCCACCCCTGCCCATTAGTCCTATTTCCAACTATCCTTCCCACATATCTTATGCTTTAGCCATTGGCTTCACTGCTGTACTCACAATATGCCACTTACTTTGATGCTACCCTACCTCTGTTTCGTATGGTTACCTTTGCCTAGAATATCCTTCATCCATCATGACTCTCTCTTGGTGAACTCCTACTCATTTTTCACGACCCAGCCAAAAGCCATATCCTTTGTACAGAACTCCATCCTTCCTTGTGTTCCTCCTATAACCTTTTGAACAGCCCTCCATTTGTGAACTTCTCATAGCATTTTACAGCTAGACTATGAGCTTTCTGAAGGCCAAGTAAACTTAACATTAGTATTACTAGGTCCTAGCACACCTTAGGAATATGGCAAGCAATCATTCAAAAGTAACTAGTAACTGGATGAACATTATATGGCTCTGGTTACTGACCTATTGCCTGCCTTCTTCACTACTGTATCTCCAGAACCTAATAGAGGAGATCCATTTGTTGAAGAACTGAACAAATCTTCCTAATTCTCTCTCTGTCAGGTGACAATTTTTTTCATTTCTCCCTCTATTCTGCCTTAAGAATTTTTTTCCTCCAAAAATATACAATTTAATAGGCTGAAATCCAAAGAAAGGAAAGAGCTTTTATACACAGAGTTTTATAATTTGCAACCCACCACTTCTCTCAAAGTTCTTTTGAGCCTAAATACCATCATCCTTCAATCTCACCAATGTTTAGGATGCAGCTAAGATAGCTCAGCACTAGCAATGCATTCAAAAACCACAAAGTTTAACCTGATAGGCATTTATGGCACGCCTACTTTGTGCCCATATCCTTACTATTCTGCTTTAATAATTTTTTAAAAAATGAAATTAAAAAAAAAAAAAGATTTCCTTCTCTATTTACTTTGACACCAAGTTTTAATGTTTACACAAAATAGTCTCCCAGCGTATAACTGTGGCATTCTCTTTGGAAGACAAAATTTGATGTCAACTAGTAACCCAAGCTAAATTCACTCAGCAGCAGAGTTCACTCAGGAAAGTAATTTTGCAAAAAGGAGAGAGAGAGAGAAAAAAAAAGAGTGATATCATGGCTATAAGGTTTCAGTATTGTGTACTAGTCTCTGTAACTGACCAGGATGCCATGTGCCTAACATTTAGTAAAAACTCTTTAACTGGTGAGAATGACATGTGGGACATCAAAATTTCCAACCTGGAAACACAATAAGAACAACACCGTTGCCTTTTTTCTTACAACTGTATCCTCTTCTACACAGCACAGGGTCTAGCACATAGTAGTCACTCAGTTCTGCTGAATGAATAAATAACCAAATTTATCTAAATGCAGATGTTTCTTTAGATTTCCTCTGGAGAAGAACTGAACCGCATGTGAACTAAGAAAAAAAAAAAAAGATAAATCGCCTTGGTACATTTATCAAGAAGATATTACTTAGATTTTGAATGAAATAAATTTCCCTAATAGTTTAGTAAGTATGAAAGCTGTTGGAACTAAGGATTTAGAGTTACATCCTTAGATTTGTTTTTGGCCCATATATGCTACAAAAGCCTAAAAGCCATTTATTTCCCAGATGCTCATAAAGTGTGTGAGCAAAGTGCACAATTGTGTGTGTGTGTATATTTTTAATGCATTTTTTAAAGAACTTTTATTGAGATACAGTTAACATACAATAAACTGCATATATTTATAGTGTACTATTAGTGCATTTTTAATCTAAGTTTAGCTATTAGATTTAAAGTGTAATAAGTCAAGTAGGTCTTATAAAATACAAGTTAACCTGCTTATCTTAAAGTTCTACATTCCTTTGTGCTAATTAAATTTCTAGAAATTGCTTCATCAAAGTCCCTTCTACCTACTTATGATATTTATCTGCTGTTACTACAATTACTGCTCAAAGCTGACTCCTCTATGGTATGGTATAAAGTGATTTATCTGAGGGCCACAGAGCTAGAGTTAGACTGGCAGAACTGGGACCAAAAAACAGTTTTCTTGACTCCCTTTTCAGAGGCTTTTCTACAAAATGGTGGTGCCTCTTTAAATTCTAATCCATATGATTACTTTAAAAAAAAAAAGAGACAAAAAAAACCTACCTCAAGTTACAAGATATGGGGCTAACCAAAACCAGAGAAAGTTGAGAACTGCCAAAACCCTCGCCAGGAAAAATTATATAAAGGTAGGAACTTTGCTTTGATAAGGGACCATTCAGAATACATGCAGGCTAGCTATAACACAGTAGTTTCCCACCTAAGCAGTCCTAATTCAAGCATAATATTATCTAGTATCACACACAGGTTACTAGACTTGGGAGTCAGAAGGCCTGGATATATGTTCCAAGTCTGCATAACCCTAAGAACATGATAAATTTCTAAGCCTCTTTATCTGTAAAACAGATACTAGACTACCTAAAACACAGGGTTGTTGAAGAAATGAAATGGAATTTCTTTATCCCTTTTTAAAATACACATTTCTTTAGCAAGGACCATATGTAAAGCATTCCTAACACATGGTACCATTGGAAATACAGAGGTGAAAAGATCTCTGCTCTTCAAGAAGCTTGATGTAAATATCATGTATATAAACTGTAACTATAAAATATATAAATTTACTATAAAACCCTTGAGTAATAAGAATTTCAGTTTTTAAAATAGCTAATTATTAAATAAGACTATTTAAGATTGGGCATGCCCTCACCCTAAATTCTAGACATATAGCTTAGAAATGTAATAACAGTAATAATAATAATCATAATAATTTTATACATTCAAATATTTTTGTAATTTTTTGGTGAATGTAAGACTTTCAGCTCCTCATCTTCAAATTCTAGAGACAGAAAGGGGTCTTAAAGATGATACAGTATAGTTTCTCTCCCAAATGAGATGGTCATTTAGCCTGTGTATGAATATTGCTGATGATAAGAAGTTCACTGAAAATACCTTTCTATTACAGATAGTCCTATCTCAAATGGGATCAAATCTTCTTCCTTGTCACTTGGTCTTAGACCTGTCTTCTATCGTTGGAGATCTCATCTACAACCTTTACAAGGACCTGTGAACTTCCTGAAATAGCATGTAAATTCCCCACGTATGTGCACTCCTCTGGGAAAAAGGTCCACAGCTTTCTTTCATCAGATGCTCGATATAGTTTACGATGACTTCCAAAGAGGTTAAGAACTATTGCTCTAAAAATGCAGCACAGAATAAGTCCACATGAGATGAGTCCAGATATTTGGGCACCATATATGCTAAAAGCATGCTCTTCTTTAGGTGAAATACCACTAATATTTCAAACTGTTTGCCCTCCAGTTTGTCAGTCTCATGAGATATGATACCCAGAACTATATACAAAATTCTAGATGCAGTCTGAACTTGTATATAATACAGGGAGATCAGGGACTCCCTCTAGCTGAGCATCATATTTTCATATTACATATACAACATTCTGGCTCAAAATGATTGAGCCCATAAACAATATGCTACTAAATAACCAAGAGATCACTGAAGAAATCAAAGAGGAAATCAGAAAATACCTAGAGACAAATAACAATGAAAACACAATGATCCAAAACCTATGGGATGCAGCAAAAGCAGTTCTAAGAGGTAAGTTTATAGCAATACAATCCTATCTTAAAAAGCAAGAGAAATCCCAAATAAACAATCTAACTTTACACCTAAAGAAACTAAAGAAGAAAAAACAAAACCCAAAGTTAGTAGAAGGAGAGAAATCATAAAGAACAGAGCAGAAATAAATGAAATAGAAACAAAGAAAACAATAGCAAAAATCAATAAAACTAAAAGCTGGTTCTCTGAGAAGATAAACAAAATTGATAAACCTTTAGCCAGACTCATCAAGAAGAAGAGGGAGAGGACTCAAATCAATAAAATTAGAAATGAAACAGAAGAAGTTACAACGGACACTGCAGAAAGAAAAAGCATCATAAGGGACTACTACAAGCAACTATATGCCAATAAAATGGACAACCTGGGTGAAATGGACAGATTCTTAGAAAGGTATAAGCTTCCAAGACTGAATCAGGAAGACATAGAAAATATGAACAGACCAATCACAAGTAATGAAATTGAAACTGTGATTAAAAATCCTCCAACAAACAAAAGTCCAGGACCAGATGGGTTCACAGGTGAATTCTATCAAACATTTACAGACGAGCTAACACCCATCCTTCTCAAACTCTTCCAGAAAGTTTCAGAAGAAGGAACACTCCCAAACTCATTCTACGAGGCCACCATCACCCTGATACCAAAACCAGACAAAGATACTACAAAATGATTGAGCCCAGTCTTTTTAAAACCTAAATGAAGGGTTTTATATTCAAACCGCACATGTGAAAGCTACTGCTTAAAATGTATAGTGCTATATCAACCTGATATTATAAAATCTGTTTTGACTTCGTTGTTGCAGCCTGCTAAGATTATTCTGAATTATGATTCAAATACCCAATGCACTGGCCATAGTTCTCAGCGGTATCATTTTCAAACTTAATAGGCAAATTTTCTAAGCCTTTATTCAAATGAATAAAAACGTCAAACCTAGAAAGTAAACTGAGAGCTCTGCAACTTGTGAATACAAGCTTCCCACCAGGGTGCCATGATCGGTTAATCAACAAATCTTCTTTGGCTGTAATTATTTAACTAGCGATAAAAAACTTTTAATTCATGTACAGCATCCCCAATCCTACTTACAAAGTGCTATGTCAATTTATGTACAGTACCTCCAACATTACTTACGAAGTGCTATGTGTGTTGCATCCTCTAAAGGGTAACCTCGTTTTGCAGAATTGATGACACAGAATCCAACAGAAGACATGGACTGCTCTCTGCAATCAAACAAAACACAAAAATCATACTACAAACATTCACAATACATAACTAAATAAAAAATACAGCTGAACTTCTCCTTCTCTGTTCCTTCAACAAATCTACTATAATGGTTAACCCAATTGCACTATGTAATAATTAAACTAATATATAATTTCACTGCACCAAGTAAAATGGGAACAGGTTAAATTCTCAAGTCACCCAAATCCATTCCTTTTATTCTTCCGAGTTTGAGAAGATAATTCAGTCTTTAGGGTCCTCCTAAATTATTTAAATTCCTCAAAATTTGACTTTCATAGCTAGGTTTAATTTTAAAACCAGGGCCTTCAACAATGTATGGCATGCTACATGTAGCAACCGAGTTAGCCGTACTTTGCCAGCTGAAGCACATTTCTGTAGCAGCTGTACAGGGAACTCTCAGCGGCTGTGCGATAGCGGCTCTTGTATTTAGGTCCCACTGTGTGAATGATGAACCGGGCAGCTAGGTTAAATCCTTTCGTCAATTTTGCTTCACCTGTCCGGCAACCTGGGAACAATGGAGAATATATAAGTCACAGAGCTGTTAGGGAGAAAAAACAAACAAAAAAAACCCCTAACAAACCAACAGAACAATGCATGAAACAGAGAAAATTTTAAGAACTCTGAGAAATTCCAGTTAAAAATATGGATTGCACACAAACATTTGTCTCTGATCCCAAAATGACAGTGAAGCAATACAATAGGTATAAAAACAGAGACAAGGAGGATGGGAGAGAACATGAAGAAGAAAAGCATCATCAAAATTTTGGAAGGAATAAAGTCAATGGACTAGTAGCAACCGATTTAGCAAAGCAGAGAAACATAACTGCTTGGAGAAATGGAGTGACCGATGTGAAGCAAGCTGGCCTGTTCTGAAGGGCAGTGCTGGATTGAAGACAGACTGCTTTGATTCAACTCCTGAGTCCACCATGTTCCTGCTGTGACCCTCTGAACAAGTGCTTGACCTCTCCATGCTTCAATTTCCTATATGAGGGGGATACTAGTAGTACTTACTTCACAGGATTAAATGTTAATATATGCAAAGTGCATTCATGCATTAGCTATTATTGTTGTTGTTATTACTGCAGAACACTTAAAAGGCTCAGAAACTGGAGGTCCTAAGAACTTCTAAAGGCTATGATGTGAAGTGGGACTAAAAAGAGGAGGCTGAGTTAAAAGTTTGCATAAAAACATTCAAATCTGCAACAACCCCTCCCCGCCAGCCAGCACAGCAAGGTGATGATTTCTTTACCACCACAGCAACAGGAAGGTTTATTCTCAGGAGATGCTGAACTAGAGTTTCTGGACTCCAGAACCCCAGGCACAGCTGAAAAGAGGGGAATTTAATTAAAGTGTTATACTCAACAGCAATAACTCTAGATCTCTGCTCCTAACTGGCTTCCAAAACACAGACATCCATGCTTATACCCCTGGAAGATTCCCTTCCAGGAAACTAAGAGGCTCAAACCAAAGGACCTATAGATTCTGATAAATGAGGGACGTTCCCCCAGTGAAACAACAGGGTTCCTGCTCATCATCTGCTTCAAGATCCACCAAGCAATTACCCCTGCCCATGCACACAAAGCTTCCCCAGTACCTTCTCAATTCCTCTCTCTTAAATAAGCTGATGCTCGGGGATCATCAGGAAGTGAGGAAAGCCTCTCATAAACGGGGCACACTGTGGGGTGGAGGGTGGGGGGGACAAATGCTAAAAAAACAGACAATCTAGGGAACGAAACTTAAAAAACAAGCCCCAAACTCCCAATACCATAATTACTACTGTCCGAGAGGTAAGAGAAGACATAGTACATCTGAAACAAAACCAGAATGTTATAAAAAAAAAAAAGAATATTCAGAGAACAGGAAAAAGCACTTATCTAATTGTTACAGCCAAGTGAAAAATATGACAGCAGAAATAAAAAGTTCAATAGATGGGTTAAAGCTAAAGTTGAGGAAATCTTCCAGAAAATAAATAGATGGAAAATAAGAGGTAACAGATAGAACTTGGAGGATGAAATGGGAGGTGCAGCACCCAATAAGGTTTCTTCAAAGACAGAACAGAGAACACAGAGGGAAGGAAATTACTGAAGAAATAAAACAAGAAATGCCCCATAATGGAAAGATATGTTTCTAGACTCAAAGAGCCCACAGAATAACCAAACTAGCCCAAGCCACATCACTTAAATTACTTAAGTCGCTTAAATATCAACTAAAAGAACATCAGAAATAAAGATGAGATCATAAAGTTTCCAGAAAAGAAACCAGTAACATACGAAAAATCAGGAATAAATAACAGAGGATTTTTCAAGAGCAATAATGAAAACAGAAAACAATGGAACAATGCCTTCAAAAATTTAGAAAATAATTTCTAGCCTAGAATTTTATTTCCACCCAAACTACCAATTAATTGTGAAGGTAGAAGTAAGATCTCAACAATTTTACCCCCTTTCAGCTTTCTCAGAAATCTCATGGTAGATTTATTCACAAAAATGAAGGAGTACATCAGAGAAAGGCATAAGATCTAGGAAATGGGGGGATCCAATCCATTAAATAGAAAAAAGGATTTGCCAGGAAGATAACTGTGCACTCTAGACAGGGAGGAGACGATGGGAGGAAAGGATGGGAGGAGAGGGGGTGTTCCTGAAAGTCCCTTATCAAGAAAACTACAAAGGGCTTCCCTGGTGGCGCAGTGGTTAAGAATCCACCTGCCAACGCAGAGGACACGGATTCAAGTCCTGCTCTGGTTAGATCCCACATGCTGAGGACCAACTAAGCCCATGTGACACAACTATTGAGCCTGTGCTCTACAGCCCATGTGCCACAACTACTGAAGCCCGTGTGCCTACAGCCTGGGCTCTGCAACAAGAGAAGCCACCACAATGAGAAGCCCACGCACCACAACAGAGAGAGGCCCCCACTCACCACAACTAGAGAAAGCCCATGTGCAGCAACAAAGACTCAACACAGCCAATAAATAAATAAACAAATTTATAAAAAAAAAAAAGAAAACTACAGAGCTGAAGGATAAACAGAAGTGTTTGACTTTATGGAGAGGAGGCTTCTAGTTACATTTAAAAGACTGAATCCACGATAGGTACATAGAAAATTAATTAAATAATCAAATCAATCAATAATCTAGATGAAAAATAGCTGTTCAAAAAGAATACTAATCTGTTTTCTAATCAACTGAGAGCAATATTTATATAGTCACAATGTTAATGCTGAATAATGATTTAATAAAAATCTGACAGACCAGTTTGGAAAGGTGGTGAAAGGGGAAGAAAATATGAGTGTTGCAAGTATAAGTAAAAGAGGGGAGTGGATGAAAGAGTTTCATCTGCACTGTTTAGTGGGAATGTAAATTGATACAGCCACTATGGAAAACAGTATGTAGGTTCCTTAAAAAACTAAAAATAGAACTACCATATGACCCAGCAATCCCACTACTGGGCATATACCCAGAGAAAACCATAATTCAAAAATATACACGTACCACAATGTTCACTGCAGCATTATTTACAATAGCCAGGCCATGGAAGCAACCTAAATGTCCATTAACAGATGAATGGATAAAGAAGATGTGGCATATATATACAATGGACTATTACTCAGCAATAAAAAGGAATGAAACTGAGTTATTTGTAGTGTGGTGGATGGACCTAGAGTCTGTCACACAGAGTGTAGTCAGTCAGAAAGAGAAGAACAAATACTGTATGCTAACACATATATATGGAATCTAAAAAAATGCTACTGATGAACTTAGTGGCAGAGGAAGAATAAAGACGCAGAGGTAGAGAACAGACTTGAGGACATGGGGAGGTGGGGAAGGAGAAGCTGGGACAAAGTGAAAGAGTAGTACTGACATTTATATACTACCAAATGTAAAATAAATAGCTACTGGGAAGCAACTGCCTAACACAGGGAGATCAGTTTGACGACTGCTGATGACCTAGAGGGCTGGGATAGGGAGGGTGGGAGGGATGCTTGGAAGGGGATATGAGGATATATGTATAAATACAGCTGATTTGCTTTGTTGTACAGCGGAAACTGGCACAACAGTGTAAAGCTATTATACTCCAATAAAGACTGAAAAAAAAAAAAGTCAGCAGTCAGTGAAAAAAAGGAAAAAAGAATTACAGTCGTTTTAACATACTGTCTGCAAATAGAAGGTAAATAAGATAAGGAACTTAAAGGTTTGAGTATCTGATCCTGGGGAACAGGAATCAAAACTGGGAAGGGCAGGGCAGAGGACTGTGGCTTTCCTTTACACATTTTGACATAAAATTCTTTGACTTTTAAAACTACAAACATTGGTCAATGAACAGCTATAAGCAAAAAATGACACTCAGAAAAGAGAAAGGCAGAAAAAACTCATTTGTCACTATTTGAGACAGCTATTAAACCAATTCTTTATTTTGAAAAATGGCAACTAAAAGAATCAAGCATTTATCCTACCCCCCAATAGAAACTATAATTCAGACTCACTACACGTCAGTTAATGAGGAAAGGTTCTACTCCACAGAAAGAATGCCAGCTCATAAGCGTGGATGGGATGATGGATTTTAGAAAAACATAACCTCATAATCTTAATGAAATTATTGATCCAGACAAGAACTATAAATTGTTGCTAAAACCATTATGTGAATGTACAATGAGGAACTGGATATTTTTAGAGCCTAAACAACACCATATGGATTACTTTTCAGCCACAAAGGTTACAATATAACTGTACAAATGGAAGGATCAAACTGTCCTCACTCTGATCTGGAGAGCCTCTTAGTAGTGGTCCACTAAGAGGTCAATCAGATTTTATGTATCTTCTAACATGATACAATATTAAATACACTACAACATCACCTATGAAATATTTTAGTCAAACTTAATTCCATTAGACATAACTTCCAGTTTACAGGAAATACAAGGGATAAAGAAACAAACTAAATGGCACATAAGGTGAATCAGACAAATCCAGAAGGTGGGATATTAAAAGCATCTTGGCCTAATTCACTCAAACAAGTCGTATTTCTCCCAAAACTTTTCTCTGTGGAATAGCTCTTTAAACTATTCCTTTAAATAATATGGTTTCCACAATGTCTACCATGCTAATCATTTTCTTTTAGGCATATTCCAGTTTATCACTCTTAAAAAGTAATAATAAAAATAAGATGAACACTATGCATCATGGGCTCCAAACAGGACAGAATAAATAACTGCCTCTCTTGACTTTGATGCTGTACTTTCCCCCCCAGCTTTATTGAGGCATAATTGACATATAACACCATACAAGTTTAAGGTGTACAACATGGTGATTTGATGTAAGTATACATTGTGAAATGATAACTACAATAAGGTTAGTTAATGCATCTATCACCTCAAATAACTACTTTTCTTTAGTGAGAACATTTCAGATCTACTCTCTTAACAACTTTCAAGTATGTAATACAGTGTTATTAATTACAATCACCAAGCTGTACATTACATCTTCAGCATGTTATAACTTGAAACTTGTTCCTTTGACCAACATCTCATTTCCCTCACCCCATCAACCACCATTCTATTCTGTTTCTATGACGTTTTTTCAGATTCCACACATAAATGAGATCAAAGCTGTCTTTGTCTGACTTATGTAACACCATCAAAGTCCATGCTTGTTGCTGCAAATAGCAGGATTTCCTTTCTTATCGCTGAATAATATTCCACTGTGTATATTACATATAATATGTGCACACACACATTTTATACATACACATACCACCACCACATTTTCTTCATTCATTCATCTGTCAATGAACTTTTAGCTTGTTTCCATGTCTTGGCTATTGTAAATAATGCTGCAATGAACACTGGGGTGCAGATACCTCTCTGAGATAATGATTTCATTTCCTTTGGACTTATATGCAGAAGTGGAATTTCTGGACCATACAGTAGTTCCACTTAAAATTTTTTGAGGAACCTCCATACTGTTTTCCATAGTGGCTACCCCAGTTTACATTCTCACCATGAGTGCACAAGGGTTCCCTTTTCTCCACATCCTTAACAGCATGTTATCTCATCTTTTAAACAGCCATTCTAACAGGTGTATGGTGATATTTTACTGTGGTTTTTATTGAGCATCTTTGTAATGTACTTGTTGGCCATCTGTAAGTCTTATTTGGGAAAATGTCTATTTTGGCCCTTTGTCCATTTTTCATCAGATTACACGTTGTTTTACTATTAAGTTGTATGAGTTCCCTTATATATTTCAGATATTAACCCCTTATCTGACGTATTTTCAAATATATAGTTCACAAATATTTTCTCCCATTCTGCAGGTTGCCTCTTCTTTTTGTTTTTTCTTTGCTGTATAGAAGCTTTTCAGTTTGATGTAGCCCCACTTGTTCTGCTCTGATTATTATAGCTTTGTAGTATAGTTTGAAATCAGGAAGTGTGTTGCCTCTATCTTTGCTCTTCTTTCTCAAGATTGCTTTAGCTATTTGGAGTCTTCTGCAGTCCCATACAAATTTTAGAATTGTTTTATCTATTTCTGTGAAAAATACCATTGGAATTTTGGTAGGGATTGCACTGAATTTATAGATAGCTTTGAGTAGTACAGATATTTCAACAGTATTAATTCTTTCAATCAATGAACATAAGCTATCTTTCCATTTTCCTATTTCTTATGTCTTCAATTACTTTCATCAATATTTTATAGTTCTCAGTGTACAGATCTTTCACCTACACATTAAATTTATTACTAAGAATTTTATTTTTTTTAATGCTATTGTAAAATTGGGTTGTTTTCATAATTTCATTTTCAGGTGGTTCATTGTTATTGTACAGAAATGCAACTGATTTTTGCATGTTGATTTTGTATCCTGCAACTTTACTAGATTTGTTCATCAGTACTAATAGGTTTTTAATGGAATTTTTATAGATAATTTTCTCTATACAAGATCAAGTCATCTGCAAACAGTAACAATTTTACTTCTTTTCTGATTTGGATGCCTTCTGTTTCATTTTCTTGCCTAATTGCTCTGGCTATGTTGAGGTATGTTTCCTCTACATTGGATTTGTTAAGAATTTTTATCATGAAAAAGGTGTTGAATTTTGTCAAATGCTTTTTCTTCATCTATTGAGAGGATTATATAATTTTCATTCTTCATCCTATTAATGTGGTGTATCACATTCATTGGTTTGCATATGTTGAACCATCCTTTCATCCCAAGGATAAATCGCACTTGATCTTGGTGTGTGATCCTTTTATCCTGCTGCTGTATTCCATTTGCTACTATTTTGTTGAGAATTCTTGCGTCAATATACACCAGGGATATAGGCCCGTAGTTTTCTTTTCTTATAGTGTTCTTACCTGGCTTTGGTATCAGGGTAGTGCTGACGTTGTAAAATGAGTTTGGAACTGTTTATTTCTCTTCAACTTTTTGACAGAGTTTGAGAAGAACTGGTATTAATTCTTCTCTATATGTTTATGCATGGTAGTATTCACCCCAGGGAAGCCATCTGGTCATATCTTTGTTGGGAGGTTTTTGATTGCTGATTCAGCCTCCTTAATCCTTTCATCTGCTCAGATTTTCTGTCCCTTCATCGTTCAGTCTTGGTAGGTTGCATGTTTGCTAGGAAGTTATGTTTCTTCTAGGTTATCCAATATGTTGACAAATAACTGTTCATAGTAGTCTCTTAAATTCCTTTTTCATTCTACAGTGTTAGCTGCAATATCTCCACTTTCATTTAGAATTTGAGTTCTTTCTTTCCCCTTGGTTAGTCTAGCTAAACATTTGACTTTTTTTGGTTGTTTTTAAAGTCAACTCTTTTTGTTGCTATTTTCCTATTGTCTTTCTAGTTTCTATTTCTTCTATTTCTGCTCTAACATTTACTATTTACTTCCCTCTGCTAATTTTTTTTTCTAATTCCTTGAGGTTCAAATTAGGTTGTTTATTTGAGATCGTTCTTTTCTCTTCCTGTAGACCTTTTTTTAAAAACTTTCTTTTTCTTTCTTCCTTCCTTTCCCTTCCTTCCTTCTTTATTTCTTTCCTGCGTTGGGTCTTCATTGCTGCGTGCAGGCTTTCTGTAGTTGTGGAGAGTGGGAGCTACTCTTCACTGCAATGCGCAGGCTTCTTATTGTGGTGGCTTCTCTTGTGGTGCAGCACAGGCTCTAGGTGCATGGGCTTCAGTAGTTGCAGCTCATGGGCTCAGTAGCTGTGGCTTGCAGGCTCTAGAGCACAGGCTCAGTAGTTGTGGAGCATGGGCTTAGTTGCTCCGCAGCACGTGGAATCTTCCTGGACCAGGGATTGAACCCGTGTCCCCTCTACTGGCAGGCAGATTCTTAACCACTTCACCACCAGGGAAGCCCTGTGTAGACATTTATTGCTATAAATTTCTCTTAGAACTGGGTTTTAAAAATTTTTTTAACATCCCCTAGGTTTTGGCTTATTGTATTTTCTTTTCATTTGTAAGAAGATAACTTCTGATTTCCCTTATGATTTCTTCTTTGACCCAATAGTTTTTCAGGAACATGTTGTTTAATTTCCACGTATTTGTGAATTTTTCATCTTCTGTTATTGATTTCTAGTTTCACAACATTGTGGTTAGAAAAGATCTTGACATGATCTCAATCTTCTTAAATTTGATAAGATTTGCTTTGTGGTCCAATACATGATTTATCCTGGAGAATGTCCCATGTATGCTTGAGAAGAATGTGTATTCTGGTGTTGTTGGATGGAATATTCTGTATATGTCTGTAAGGTTCATTTGGACTAGTGTTATTCAGGCCTGCTGTTTCCATATTAATTTTCTGTCTGGATGATCTATCTAACATTTAAAGTGGGGTACTGAGGTCCCCAATTATTATTGTATTGCTGTCTATTTCTCTATTCAGTTCTATTAATATTTACCTTAAATACTTAGGTGCTCCAATATTCACATACATTTACAACCGTAATATCCTCTTGATGAACTGACCCCTTTACCACCATTTAGTGATCTCTGTATCTTGTGACCGATTCTGACTGAAAGTCTATTTTATCTGATGTAAGTGTAACTACTCCTACTTTCTTTGGTTTCCATTTGCATGGAATATCTTTTTTTTTTAAACCACATTTTAAAAAAAATTAATTTATTTTTATTTTTGGCTGCGTTGGGTCTTTGTTGCTGTGGGTGGGCTTTCTCTAGCTGCGGAGAGCGGGGGATACCCTTCGTTGCAGTGCATGGGCTTCTCAGTGTGGTCGCTTCTCTTGCCTTGGAGCACGGACTCTAGGTGCATAGGCTTCAGTAGTTGCGGCACATGGGCTCAGCAGTTGTGACTTGCGGGCTCTAGAGCACAGGCTCAGTAGTTGTGGCACATGAGCTTAGTTGCTCCACGGCATGTGGAATCTTCCCAGAGCAAGAATCAAACCCATGTTCCCTGCAACGGCAGGCAGATTCTTAACCACTGCGCCACCTGGGAAGTCTTAGAATATCTTTTTTTATCCCTTCACTTTCAGCCTGTATGTGTCTTTAAAGTTAAAGTGAGCTTCTTGTAGGCAGCATATTGTTGGATTTTTTTTTTTTTTTTAAATCCTTCAGCCACTCTGTGTCTTGTGGTTGGAGAATTTTGTCCTTCTGCATTTAAAATAATTATTGACAGGTAATTACTGTCATTTCGTTAACTGTTTCCTGAGTGTTCTTTTTCTTTTTTTTAGTCTTTTATCCTTTATTCCTCTCTTGCTGTCTTTATTTTATTTTTTTAAACTGGTATGCTTTAATTCCTTTCTCTTCAGCTTTTGTGTATCTATCATATGTTTTTTTTCTTTGTGGTTACCATGAGGCTTACATTAAACATCTTATAGATATAACAGTCTATTTTAGCTGATAACAAACCCTCACTTGTGATGTTGTGTAATAATGTATCTGACATTGTTGGTGTTTTCAGCAGAAATGATACATTATCACCTCTGAGGCTAGTCAGTTAAAATCTCAGGGAACTTCTCATTCATCAGCTACTGAAAGGATGCCTTTAGTATTCTTGGTACTAGGAACTTAGAGGCCAATAAGATATACAGTTCCTGTCCTCACGGAATTCAAAGTTTAATGGGGACATAATCATTATATAAACAATTTACAAAACTAAAACTGTATTAAGAGCACCAAAGAGAAGTACTTCAGGCTGGGAGCATATACCATGGGAAGAATGATCAATTCTAAAGTAAAAGGAAATAGTGCTTTTAAGGAAGAGATGTAAGCAAAGACTTAAGAATAAGAGTTAAGAATTGAGAAAAAGGACAATAGCACACACAAAACTGAAAAGGAGCTGATGACAAAGCAATAAGAGATTAGTTTGGTTCAAGTACATTGATGAAGGTAAAAGGGGACCTGGAAATAAGTGAGTGAGATCTTACAAGGCCTTGGAGACCAGTTTAAGGAGTTAGGATTTTATTTTAAGTGTAATGAGAGGCCACTAAATGGTTTGAAGCAAGGGAGCAATAAGAAGGGATTTACAATTTAAAAAGCAAATGCTTACTGTGTGTGGAAAACAGATTCAAGAAAAGAATGGATGTAGGGAGACCAACTGGGAGGGAGGCAATGGCTGTAGTCCAGGCAGGGGATGATGGCAGCACAGGCTGGGTTGGAGGCAGCGGTGAGAGATGGACAGAGAGATTCAAGATCTATTCAGGGCTTGATGACAGACTTTATGTGGGGAATAAGGAAGAGGGAAGTGTTAACCCTAAAGTTTTTTACATGAAAAATGGAGTGGATGACAATGCCATTTTACTGAGATAGCAAATACTTTAAGAAGAACTGTTAACCTGGGCTTCCCCATCCTAAGCCTGGGTAATTAATGTTATAAACGTCAGTTTATAATGCAAGACTTATGTTCATCCCTGTCAATGTCTTCATTTTTTGGCTCATACTTTTTCCAGTCAGTTCAGATATTTAAAAATCTTTAGTCTATCATCCAATGTCTCCTGTTACTCATCTACCAATTTGGTAAGTCATACTTTGTAATCACTTACTAAGTTGTTATTAAAAATGTAAAAAGAGGACAGAATTAAGTATTCAGCCCTTCAGTTCACCATAAATAATCTCTCTTCAGGTTGGCACTGATTCATTAAGCAATACAGCTGAGGTGTGTGGCTAGCACCAGCAATAACACTGAACACTCTGGATGTGCCTAGCACTTAATGTCCCTTATTTAATTTATCCCTCATGATATTAATTTTTCCATTCTCAAATACTCATTGAGCTCTTGTCACGTGTCAGGAACTGAGGTAAGGGACTATTATCACCATCCCCATTTTAGAGATAAGGAAGCTCCAGCTCAGAGGTGAAGTAACTGGTCTTAAGTCACACAGTTAATAAAGGACAGAGTTATAATATAAATCTCAGCTTGGAGACTCTGTTAAAAATTGAGCTTTCATTTTGTATACTTAAATTTTATTATTTTCTTGTTTTAATTTATACGCCCAGCTCTAACGAGTAAGTGTGAATACATACACACACACACACACACACACACACACACACACACACACACACACACACACGTGCTCGCCATTAGGAATCCTTCCAGACCAGTTTCTCTGTTACTTATATCAAAGAACTTCTCAGTATTATCTTTAATACATTTTGTAATTTCTACACGTTCTTCATGGCATCATGTTTTTAGTTAAAGTGAGGGCTTTCTCCCACTTCTGCCCTCACAGTCAAAGTTCAGCTTCTTGATCAGATAATACAATTCTTCTCTCTCTATCCCTCTTTCATGGTCAGCATTATAAATGTTCCTGTTCAAATTCTAATTATCCTTATTAGGTTAGAAACTGATTCTCAGTGTTAAATGGTAGAGGTCTAAGAAATAAAGATTTTTATACAGGTGAGATTTGCTGTTTACTTTTTAAGAAAAATTGCTGTATTTCATGAATATTTTTTATAAAATGGGATTGAATTTTACAATATTCCCTTTGCCCTCAAATAACAATAACAAAAACTTGCCAGGTTGGTAATTTAAGAAAACAAATGCAAATAAGGTAAAGAAGATTCTGAACAACCAGGACTCTGCCTGTCTCCAATACCAAATAAATATTCCCAGAAGAAGAATGTTCTGGTTAAAAACAAAACAAAATAAATAAACAAAAATCCAGAATTAACCTAGAATGTATTTGCTCTTACAATGCACTTTGGTTTTTATCAGTAAGTCAATTTCATTTCAGAAGTGCAACACTCTATGTCCAGGAGGCATATAAAAGAATTTCTCTATCAATACAAAAACTTAATAAAAATTTTTCAGTTTAGACAAAGAACAGTTCTTTTATAAGGCTTATCAGTGCAAGACAATATACAGCCAAGAAAATGCTACCAAAGACCTAACTGGCTACGATGAATGTCATTTTAAAATTCAGAAACACTACAGAGGAGTTTTACTGAGTAGTCTCAGCACTCAGCTTCTAAAACATTGTGGGTTTTTCAAAGGCCGCTTTTATTTAGTTTTAACAACAACAAAAGAGCTACATATACTTAGTTTCTCACTTAAATGCAGAATAAATCAAACATCAAAATAAATGTTTCCTAAGCACTAACGTACCTAAGAAAATTCACTCACCTCTAAGTTTCTGGAGGTCCTCCTTCAAATCAGGCCCTGCAAGCATGAAGATACTTTCTGACACAGGATTCTTATCTGTAAGACTTTCATTGCTGGTATTAACAATAGCTGTACAGTTCAGTAATGCCACATCTCCTTTCCTGAGGAAACAATAAATAAATAGAAGCAAGTGTGGGGAAGAGGAGGCATATAAGAAAGCTAGTTTCTAATTCTTTCAAAACATTCTCTCTTCATTCCCTTCACATTGGTTTTACTAGTTCACAAGCTTAAGCAATAGTAAAAAATTGTTCCTGATTCAGAAAGGCTAATATGGCACCACAGATAGTTCTTGAAAGCAACTGCTACAATCCTGAAACCCACAAAACCATCATGTCATTCCTTTGCTTCTTTCACATTCCTCTTACATTGTAACAGAAGCCTTATAGAGCTGAAAGCAGGTGGTTTAAAGAGTTTAAACACAGCAACATCATTCATAATAGCCAAAAGGTAGAAACAACCTAAATATTCATCAACTAATGAACTGATGAACTAAAAGTGGTATATCCACACAATGGAATATTACTTGGTCATAAAAAGGAATGACGTACTGATTCATACTACAACATAGATAAATCTTAAGAACATTATGCTAAGTCACAATTGATTCCATTTATATGAAATATCAGAGGTCTGTAAAGATAGAAAATATTGATAGATTAGCAGTTTGCTAGAGCAGAGAGTTGGGGGCAGATGCATTTATTAGCTCACAAGCTTAAGTGATAGTAAAAAAGTTGTTCCTGACTCAGAAAGACTAATATAGCATCTCAGATCTTGAATACAAGTGCTACAACCTTGAAATACAAAAACATCATGTCATTCCTTTGTTTCTTTTATAAGAGATGTGTGTGAGATGGAGAGTGATAGCTAACAGGTACAGGACTTTGGGTTGATGAAAATGTTCTAAAATTGACCATGGTGATGGTTGTACAACTTTCTGAACATACTAAAAACTGACTTGTACAATTTAAACTGGTGAATTGTACGGTATATGAATTACATCGCAATAAAGCTTTTTTAAAAACAGAAATGTACTACAAATACATGCAACAACACAGATGAACTTTCAAATAATTATGCTGAATCAAAGAGGCCAGGCTAAAAAAAGAGTATATGATTCCATTTATATAAAACTCTAGAAAAATGCAAACTACTCTATAATGACAGAAAGATGAATGGTTACTTGGGGATTGGAGGCAGGGAGAGGCAGGAGAGAGGGATTATCGCGGGACACACAAAAACACTTTTGGCGTGATAAATATATTCACTATCTTGATTATGGCAATGGGTTCATGGGTATACACATGTCAAAATTTACCAAACTGTATACTTTAGACATGTGCAGTTTATTGTATGTCAATTATGTCTCAATAAAGCTGTAAATGTATATGCAAAGTAATACTTCAATAATGTGAAGGTTTACCAAAAAAAGTTTAGAAAAAAATTATGAAAAAAAGAATTTAGAAGAAATGAGAAAGTATTATTATATCATGATATGATTTAAACAAGGAGTTACCAAAGAACCACTTTTCCATTGATATCCTTATTATAAAGAAATGGTGATCGAATAGGCTCCTCCTGATACGTTTCGGCTGTAGTATCAGAAGCATGTAACTGATCTTCACAAGAGTTGCCCCAGCTTGGTAGTGTATCCACATCCACAAACTGGGAAGGTGCACCCAAGGGATCCATGGACTGGGAACTTCAGCTTGCCTTTTACCAAATTCCTCAGCAATTCAATATTCACTGGAGACTTCAGCTTAAGAGAAAAGAAAGAATCATTTTAACAGAGAAGCACAGATACTACATTATTTCTATTAGAGCAAAAAACAAAACTCTACTGTGCAATGCTCCAACAATACACTGTGTGATTACAGTCAAATAGTCCATTAAAAAATCAAACGTACAATAATGAATTACTACAGCTTTTTTAAAACAGGAAGAAAGAGGGATTACTGAAACACAAATTATTTTCAAAGAATTACAGTCATTTAAATAATCACATGGCCCACCAATTCTACTTTCCAGAAACACAGGACTATTCATTCAACATTCATTGAGCGTCTGCTACTGGCAGGGTAGCAGGGAGTGTTAGGTGCTGCAGGAGACACAAAGATAAATAATGTGTACAACTTAGAGTTCAATCGAATACAGAGGATGACAAGCAGGGAGGTTATTGCAATCAGGTAGTAAGAGATAACAAAGGTGTGAAGTATGTAGAGAGAGATGGAGAGGAAGGTACAGATTTGTGAGGCAATACACAAAGGAAGAATTCACAGGATCTGACAAGGTATAGAATATAGTGTATGAGACATTGATGTGGTATGAGGTTGGTTGTACAGAAATGCAGAAATTAGGAGAAGGGTGATAGGAAGACACATAGTGTCAAGTGCCACAGAAACTCATGGGAAATTTGGCTGGAGAAAAGGATACTTCATTTGCCAATAAGTCAGACAGCTGTTTCAGTAAAACGGTAGATTCATACATTCAATAAATCTTTGTAAGCATCTATAATGTGTCAGGTATTGTTCTAGTCACTGGGGATACACTGGTGAATAAGACAGAGCAAGTCCCTACCCTTAGAGAGCTCATGCTTCCTTGAAAGATGAAAATCAATAAACAAACAAGCAAGTAGGTATTTAATAGAATGACTGGAGGCAATAAGTATTATGAGAAAAAGGATATCTGAGCCGAGAGCAGCTAAATAAAGCAAGGGAGCAAGCCACGTGAAGCTCTGGCGGGCGTGTCAGGCAGAGGGAACAGCAAGTACAAAGGCCAAAAGGGCAGGGAGGAACTTGCTCTATTACAGCAAGAGCGTGGAGGCTGGTTTGACTAGAATAGAATGAGCTAGGTAATGAACAGCAGGTGATGAAGTTGGAGAGCGAAGGAAAGGCCAGATGATCCAGTTTGTAAGCCACGGTTTAACCTTGTAAGCCAAGATTAAGTTTAGATCTTAATGTAAATAAGGGCAAGCTTATTCACAACGGCAAGAGGATCCCTATAAAGATAATGACAATACAAATAATATTTGAAAAGATTAGCTACAGTGAAACTGAGCAGGGGCAAGAATAAATGCAGAGACCAGTAGAGAACAACTGGAGTAATCTAGGTGATGGTGATGAAGGTGGTGAGGAACGGTTAGAATTGAAATGAATTTTGAAGGCAGGGTCAACAAGACCTTCTAAAAGCACGTGAGGGATGAGGGGAAAGAACAGAATCAAAGATTACTCTTAGATTCCCTGCTTAAGCAAGTAAATAGATGGTAATGCTATTTATAGAGAAGAAGACTGGAGTAGGCTGCAGGTGGAGTAATAATCAAGGTTTTTTTTCCTTATGTTTTTGCATGTTTTAAACATAAGGTGTCCATTACATGCCCAGGTATTTATATCAAACATGCAATTGGCTACATGAGTCTAGAGCTCAGAGGAGAGGTAAGGCTAAACATATAAATTTGGAAGTCTCAGCATACGGATGGTATTTAAAGCTATGGGAACTGGGCAAGACCACCAAGAGAGGAAATGCAAGTAGAGAACAGATCCAAGGACTCAGTCCTAAGGCAAAATTTAGAGGTTGGAAAGAGGAAAAGTAAAAAAAAAAAAAAAAAAAAAAAGAGAGAGAGAGAGAAAAGGATTAATAAGAATGGAAGGAAGATCTGGAAAGTGTGATAACCTAGAAGCCAAGTGAAGAAAGTAATTTTAGACGGAATGCTCAAGAAGGATCATCTACCATTTGGTACCGAAAGGATAAGTAACAGGACTAAGAACTAATCAGTGGGTTTAGTAAGTTGGAGATCACTGGTAACACTGAACATTCATGAGAGCAGACAGATGATTAGGGAATGACAGCTGGTGTGTGAACTTCCTGAGGTTTTCTGTATGATCCTAATGTTAAGAGTCAAGGAGAACAAGCAGGCCCTTCTACACCTAATTTCTTGGTGTTTATTGCTGAGAGACATGGGATATTAACTGGAATGAACCATGGATCTGACATAATATTCTAATTCCTGCACCAACACTGTGTGGTAGGATATGTGCTCATTTATGTAACAATTTCAGAAAGGCCTTGTAGATTATACCAGGATAAAATTGTATCAGAGTGTTATTCTTATTTGTTAGTAAGTACTCCTTTGGTATTATTTTGAAATAAATTAATTTTATCTAAAAGTTGATGTTTAGAACATCCACTTGGCCTTTGAAACTAGAGGCAACCACAAGTCCTGTTGGTCTGTTCACAACTATTCAGCCTGGAACTGGACAAGCTGAATAGAGGAGACGTGGAGGCTACACTCACTGTCTATAGCTGAACTGCCTCGAGCTCAATGGAATGACACCCTGCAGAAATTCATAATTTCAAAAAATTATCCACAGATTTTTGTTGACAATGACTCATGCTGAAACGTCTTAACCATAATATTAAAAAGTCCGTTGAAAACAAACTTAGTTTTCATTTTGCAAACATGAATGTCTAATCACAGGACAAAATCACTTCTTTAATATAACTTTTCTTTCCAATTCTAAGCAACACTCACTTACAGAACACTTGAAAAATACCAAAAAAATAAGGGGAGAAACTTTCAAAATTTGATGCAGTTTCTAACCTTTTTCTGTGATAGGTAAAATCATAAGGTATGTACAATTTTGAATCCAGTTTCTTTAGTATTTTAAGCTAAATATTTCCATATGCGATTACACGTTGAGGCAGAAGCAGGATGGTAAGAGCTTGGACTCTGTTATCAGAAGGGCTGAGTTTGGGTCTAGGACCTACCACCTAATAGTTATATTGACCATAATATATCCTTGACTACTATATACCCTTGACTCTAAACCAGTTTTCTTATTTCCAAAATAGGAGTAAGATAGTACTATGGTTATTGTGAGGATTAAATGATAAAATCTGTATTAAAATTGCATAGCAGAGCACCTGGCACAAAGCAAGGAACAATAAAAATTATGTCATAACTTTCTCATAGCCAATGTGAAAGTCACCTGCACCATTGTTGAGATACAGAGATGTTTTCATATTTGGCAAAGACCAAGACACTCACTGTCAAAGACTCTCTAACGAGCATCAGATAAACCAAACACAAATTGCTGAATTAAGATACACTCTTATTTATCTCAGTGTCTGCCCTTGTAATGACTTGTTAATCCCTAACACCTAGATCAACCCAATATGTTTTCTCTGATTCTGCTCCTGTGCCACCAGGGCAAAAAAAATCAGAAATTCTCCTCTCTGCTGCCAAAACAAATGCAGGGCTTCCTATGTTAGCTGGGCCCTCCATCAACACTAATAGAAAATTGTTTGAGTCATTCTTGGATGACTATGCTATCCCACACAGCATCTGTGGTAGATAGCCTCCAAGACGTCCTTCAACGATCCCTACCTCCTGATATTCATGCCCTTGTGTAGATGCCTCCCATAATGAGTAAGGCTGGCCAACGTACCCAACTGGGTACTGCAGAAATGACAGTGTGTGGCTTCCAAGGTTGGATCATAAAAGACATTGTGGCTTCTGCCATGCTCTCTTGGACTGCTTGTTCTGGCAAAGTGAGACCCCATGATGTGGGGACGCTCAGGCAGCCCATGGAAAGGCCCCTGTGGGGAGAAACTGAGAGTTCCTGCCAATAACCAGCATCAACTGCCAGACATGGGAATGAATCACCTCGGATCCTCCAGCCCCAGCTGACATCTTGACCACAACCTCATGAGAAACCCTGAGCCAGAACCACACGACCAAGCAACTTTTGAATTCCTGACCCATAAAAACTGTCACATAATAAATGTTTATTTGCCTATGATGTCCCAGGCATTCATTCTTTCAAGCACTGTTAAGTGCTGAGTCTCTATCTAGTGGAAGAGACAGCCCCACAAAAATCACACAAACATATAACCTTAGAAATAAACACACAGTTAAAATCTGTGATAAGTGTGCTGCAACAAAGAAGGGGGAAGCTATTTAGATTGAGGAAGAAGAGAATGTCTCCTGCAGAAAGTGAGAGTGGAGACTAAAAGTAGTACAAGTTTTACAGACAGCAGAAAGGGTACATCTGGACACCTTAAGGTAGGAAAGAGCCTAAGACACTAAAGGAACAAAAGAAGGCCACTGTGGAAGGTACAGTGACCCACAGGGCATTAGGCATGTTACCAATATGCTTTCTAACCCTTACAATGATCCCACAAAGTAGGTATTAGAACTCTTATTTTACAGTGAGGGCACCAAGACCCAGAAGTTCAATTACCAGCTCAAGGTAACAGAACTAGTAAGTGGTATCTTGAGATCCAAATCGAAGACCAGCTGGCACTAAAACCCACGCCATTTCCATTACATCATATCACATTGCCTCCCTTCTTTTCCTGATGCTCTAAGAGAAGTCATTGTTCAAATTACCTTAATTTCTCTCCAATTCAAAATGTCTCTATCTTCATTCACTCTTTCCAACTTCCAAGTGATTTTCGGGTGTATTTCACAATTTTAAGCCTGCCAAATCACCTTCATTTAAGCATTATACTGCACCTGACTAGCTCTCCTCTAAGAGAATGCAATAACATCAAGTCTCCCTTCACTACATCTGATCTCTCCTTCCCCTAAGTCTCCTACTCTCAAATTTTTTTCTGACCCCATTTCTTCAGAGTACCAATAAACTCCTCTTTCCACCATTTAACTTTTTAAGAGTAATCTGTTTCACAGCTCTACTCCCTTTTCCTCCATGTATTCAACCCACTGCAGTTCTGCTTCCATCTCTATAACAATACTAAAACTGCTTTTTCAAGGTCAACAATAATTCTCCAGACGTCCAGTCTGAGAGTGAATCAAATTTTAGCTGCGTCTATTCCCTCCTTGAAATTCTATTATCTTCTTTGACAGTACACTCTGGTGGTTCTCCTATCTATGCAACTACTTCTTGTCAGTATAGTTTGCTGGATCTTCTTCCCAGATCTTAAAAGTCACTGTGACCCACGAGATACTGGGTGTTGAATGAGTAATAAGTAATATTCAGAGCTCTTATTGTAGAGCAAAATTTAATGGCATTATATGAAAGTGTTATGGCATTTAACAAAGGGTGAATTCTTTTTCGGCTCCATCTCTAAACAGAAATGTATTTTTCTCATCAAAAAGAGATTTAAATCTCCCCCTTCCCCAACACACACACCTTGGCAATAAAGCAAGTGGAGGGAAGCCAGGCTAGGCAGGAAAATCTGATCCCTGACCCTTAAGGAACATGGTTCTTAACATTCTTGTGGTCACAGATCCCTTTTAAAATTACATGAAAGATAAAAACCCTCTCACCACCTAAACTGTGAGTACATGAGCTCATACAAGCACAGATCTGGAAATAAATCTGAAGGGTTTCCCAGACTCAAATTAGGAATCTCACTGATTGGAAGAACACAGAGTGCTCAGGTGAGGAAAGGAGGAGGGGAAGGCTACAATAATCTACAGCTATAGCCAGAATTTTGGATAACATTAAAGAGGAGCAGGCCTTTCTACTGAAAATCAATTGATCAGTTCTGTATTTTGAACAGGTTCATAAACAAACACAAAACCTTAGTAAAAAGGTTCCTGAAGCAAGACATTTACACCCAGGATCTGAAAGTTTACATGGAACAAACAGAAGATTCCAGAATCAGATTTCCTCAGCCATACTATCTTAAGGGTTATTGTCAGTATCTGCCTAGATGAGGATAAAGAAAACCCACTATGTATCTTATATAATTCAAATCTGTAATGAGTATAAATAGCTCTTATTACACTGTAGCTTGTCTTTTTTCTCAAAATCTTGTCATCTTTTAGTTTAAGAAGTCCTCCAAATAGTGCTTTACATGAATAATTGGATTGGCTAGAGGGATTAGATTTTTATTGTTCAAGACAGGACAAAATCAGGCAGAACATCTTGGATCACCATCTCAAAAAACCCTGATTTTTTTGTCTGAATAAAAAGAAAATAATACCATTTAAAAGAGAAAAGAACTTTAAATCTGTTCTTGTTTTTCAAAATGCCTACATTGATTAGATAGGCCTGGATAAAAGTACGAAGAGAGCTGGCCCATGCTTTTGACCTCCATTAGTTACCAGCTCTATTTCACTGTTTTTGCATAAATTGTAGGTTTACCACTATGACTTTGTCTTTGTATTTCAATACTTAAAACTTCAAGGTACTTTGGATACTTCTGTACAATACCCCACCCCAACACCAAATCTATTATATTTAAGAATCATTCTATGTAAATAGAATGACTTTTTCTTTTTAGAAAGTTACTTAGATGGAAAAAAAATGGAAGCAAATATGTCAACAATAAATACAGTATAACAAAAAGATTTCTAAGTTTTGTCAATGGCCCAGGTCAAATTTAACACCATCATTCAAAACCAGCCAGAGCACATGCTCTAATGGTGAGTTAGTTGTACCACCTTCATATTAAAAGAACTTTGCTGTGTTTCAATTATAATATTAATATGTTGGGCAATTCTGAAACAAACTAGGGTTATGCTCTTTAAGTAGTGCATTGGGCATTTATAAGATGCATTATCTTAGCACTCAATTGTAGTTGCTCTTACAATAGCTTTTATTAAAATTATTTTTCCTGGGAATTCCCTGGTGGTCCAGTCGTTAGGACTTCGGAGTAGTCACTGCAGAGGGCGCAGGTTCGATCCCTAGTTGGGGAACTAAGATCCCGCAAGCAGCAAGGTGCAGCCAAAAAATAATAATAAATAAAATAAAATTATTTTTTCCATTTGTGGTTGTCCCTTCCCATAATATTGAGTACTGTTAAATTAATTTTTTAAAAGGTAAAATGACTCATTCAAACACAAAAATGAACATGGTTCAAGATTTTATTTAACTCACAAAGGAACCAGCCAGATGGTTGATACAGGGAGTCCCAAATCTGGCACATTAATAGATAAGGAATACTGAAATGAATGTACATGAGGTAAAACTTCCACTGAACCTCTGAACGGACAGACTTTTCATGTCCACAGACAAAATTACTTAGTGTTCACATTAGTTACCTACAGTTTATAGAGCTGTAAAATAGCTTTCTCAGAATCAGATAATCCAGGGGTGTCACTGAGATTGAATCGAGACTACTGAAGCACATTTTTTTCTCATATAACATACGCGTTTCTCACATATGTAATAATATAATGCACATTATCTGTAAGAGATATAAGCCATACACTCTCCCCTAAATGCTCCATTCCCCATCAAATTCACTGAAATAACAGTCTGTTGCCACAATTTCCTCCCTTCTCATCCAGCCCACAATAAGCTTGTTTCAATCACTTATACTGCTACATCTAAGTACAGCCTGATTATATCCATTCTCTACTACCGTAATTTTCTTGAATATGGTAGACTAGGCGAACATGTCTTAAAAACTCAAGAGATGCCTGAAGAAAATCAGATCATAGACATAAAAGTCTAATTTCTAGGCTGGCTGCAACTATCTTGTACGGTACGTGAAGACACAGGCTTATTTCTTTTATATACCTATATGTTAGCTTTAACCTTCCATAGCTACAGACATCAGAACTCCTTTCTAAACATTTTTATGCAGCCCAAGAATAATATCGGACAGAACTGCAAGAAAGAACAGCTAATTCCCACTTCGGGACAGAGCACCTAAAGCCTCAATGACCAAGCAAGGAGTCAGCCCTGGTCACTTCCCCCTCCAGCGGTCAAGGAGCGGAAACCAAATGCCAGACCAATGTCACTCCAGGGACTGCGGGGATAGAGACAACTCAGCATCCTGGGCTCAGCACCTATCCAGCCCTGATTCGAGCAGCTCTCGGTCCTGGGAACGCCCAGTCCACACAGGGGACCACACACACTCCACGCTGGGCTATAACCCGCAGGACTCCCGGCCGCCCTATTTTCACCTGCGCCTCAGGGCGCGCGCCTGCCCAGGGGTCCCTTGTACCCGGGTATGCCTACCCTCTATCTTCCGCTGGGCAACCTGTCCCCGACAGCGCCTCGGGCGAGAGGAACCCAACAGCCGCGGAGAAGCGCCAGGTTCATTTTTGCGGGGAACGGGCAAACCCAGCCGTCCCTGCCCGCACCCGCAGCCGGGGCCGGGTCCCGCGCGCCTCCCACCGCGCCCCCGGCCCGCTCCACCCCGCCTTCCCTCCCGGCCCGCTCCGGCCCGCCTCTCACAGCATTCCGGCGGTCCCATCCGGGCTGCAGGCACGGCGGGTTAAGTTCCTGGTGGAAAGTGGCCGAGCGACATCCCCAGAGAACCCTCGCCAGGTGCTCCGTCGCTCGGGCAAACCGAAGTCCCAGGAGGCTGGGATGACCAGCCGTAGCAGCCCTGGGTTGCGAAACACCGCCTTCCGCTCCCGGCCGGCGCTCGCCAATCAGAGCCCCTGACGTCATTTCCCCCAGAAGGCAAAGGGAACGTCGGGCGGAAGAGGGTGCTTGGGCGGATCCGGAAGGGGTGGGTTCGGTGGGCGGGCCTAATCAACCCGGAGCCTCGTGGAGGCCTAGGCAGGTACCGTGGGCCCGCGGCAGCTGAATGCTTTTGCTCCGCTCCTCGGGTTTGTTCCGTCCCGGCGGAGGCCTTCGTGGTGCCAGCAGCAGGCGAGGCAGGGGAATTTGGGGCCGGTCTTTAGGGTGGAGGGGAACCTGGGCCATTTATTGAGAGAGCGTCACTGCCGTCCCGGGAGGGTGCGGGCGCGTGCAGTGAGGACCTGGCTCACCTGAGGATGCTCTGACAGCGTGGTGGGTGTGCGGAACTCCCACCTCACCCACTCCTGACTGAAGACTTGGTTTAGGGACGTCTGACAGGTCTGTTACCGCGGTCCAGCCTTTCAGCGCATCGTAGAAGCATGTTTGGGGGTGGGGTGCGGTCTGTGGGTTAGGAAGCAGGGATGTAGGGGCATAGAAGGAAGGTCGGGTCGTGAGCTCTCTCCAGAAAGCGTCGAGATACATGCGTGTAACACACAAGTGACCAGTACTAAGTTGTATGGAAGATCGTTGAAGTGTTGAGGCAGTGGAAGAGGCTTCGAGAAATGGGACTAGCCCGAAAGGAAGTGAGCCTTACAGGGTAACACTCAGGTAGACGGAAGAATGCATGTTATTCTAACGGAGAGGAACAGTTTGAAGAAGGCAGGGTGACAGGACAGGAGGGAAACCAGCTAGCCTGACAGAAGGTTATGTGAGAATAAAGAGGGATAGATAGGATCACTTTTTAGGAACTGCAAACAGTTTAGCTCTTAAAGGGCTTTGGGGTAGGATCAGTGCGTTCGAAAAGATTAGTCAGGAATACTAGTGACTTTTTAAAGAGAAGAATGAAAAACATGGAGGTGGAGGTGCTGCATAGAAAACTGGTGCAGAAACCCAGTGATAAACAGCTGGAACAGAAAGCAGTGGAAAGAGAGAAAAGGATCCTACTTCAGAGAAACAATTAGGTAGAAGTTTCTGACAAAAGAGAGGAGAGAGGCAAAGAGAAATAGTTTAGTGGTTAAAAGAAGAAATTTTGGAGTTTGGATTGTAATCTGGCTTTGGCACTTAAAACCAGCTGAATGACCTTGTGCTAGCAGTTTTGCATCTCTGTGCCTAGTTTCCTTGTCTGTAAAATGGGGATGAGAATAGTACCAATCTTGCATGGTAATTGTCAAGAATTTTTTTAAGTGCTTTACATGATTAACCCACTTAATTCAACTACTATCTGTAGTGACCTGATTGGCTTGGAGAGTTGTGTGTCTTAGAGGCAGAAAAAAATGAGTAGGATTCAGGAAGCAAGGTAGGTTTGGTATTACACATGTTAAAATGTGATACTGCAAGGTATTCAGATGGGGACGTCTAATAAGTTCTTGGAGCTTTATAGTTGGTATTTATGTATGTGGGCAGGACTGGAAATAGAGATGTGGGAGTCCGTGGGCATAGGCATGCTATATGAAGTCTCCAAGGAAAATACTGTGGTAGATGGCCAAAGACTACCATGAAAACAATTACAGTTAAGGGGCTGGGACTGGAGGAATAAGATCAATTAGGAAAGAATTGATCAAATGGTTTAGGTTAAGAGCATTATTGCCATGTTAATATTATCTTTCCTTCATTTTTTACTGACTTTATTGGTTCTTAGAAGAAAATGAGGCCAGTAAATGGTCATTAAAAAAAAACTAGCGAAGGCATTGAATATTTTCCTGTTAAAGTAGAATAAAACATTAGGTTGTAATCAGAAAGAGACTCTGTAGCGTTAAACTAACTGAGCCACAACCAACAACAAAAAACTGCTCCAAAAAAAGTCTGTAACTTTTGTATAGTATTCTTTTTTTTTTTTATTTTTTTTTATTTTTATTTATTTATTTTTTGGGGGGGTACACCAGGTTCAATCATCCGTTTTTATACACATATCCCCATCTTCCCTCCCTTCCTTGACGCCCCCCCCCACCCTCCCCGCCCCAGTCCTCAAAGGCATCTTCCATCCTCGAGTTGGACTCCCTTTGTTATACAACAACTTCCCACTGACTATTTTACAGTTGGTAGTATATATATGTCTGTGTTACTCTCTCGCTTCGTCTCAGTTTCCCCTTCACCCCCCGCCCCCTCCCATGCCTCGAGTTCTCCAGTCCATTCTCTGTATCTGCATCCTTGTTCTGGTCACTGAGTCCAACAGTACCATTTTTAGATTCCGTATATGTGAGTTAGCATACAATATTTGTCTTTCTCTTTCTGACTTACTTCACTCTGTATGACAGACTGTAGTTCTATCCACCTCATTACATATAGCTCCATCTCATCCCTTTTTATAGCTGAGTAATATTCCATTGTATATATATGCCACATCTTCTGTATCCATTCATTTGTTGATGGGCATTTCGGTTGCTTCCATGTCCTGGCTATTGTAAATAGTGCTGCAATAAACATTATGGTACACGTTTCTTTTGGGATTATGGTTTTCTTTGGGTATATGCCCAGGAGTGGGATTACTGGATCATATGGTAGTTCTATTTGTAGTTTTTTAAGGAACCTCCAAATTGTTTTCCATAGTGGCTGTACCAACTTACAGTCCCACCAGCAGTGCAGGAGAGTTCCTTTTTCTCCACACCCTCTCCAACATTTGTTGTTTCCAGACTTTGTGATGATGGCCATTCTGACTGGTGTGAGGTGATACCTCATTGTGGCTTTGACTTGCATTTCTCTGATGATTAGTGATGTGGAGCATCTTTTCATGTGTTTGTTGGCCATCTGTATGTCTTCTTTGGAGAAATGTCTGTTTAGGTCTTCTGCCCATTTGTGGATTGGGTTATTTGCTTTTTTGGTATTAAGCTTCATGAGCTGCTTGTATATTTTGGAGGTTAATCCTTTGTCCGTTGTTTCATAGGCAATTATTTTTTCCCACTCTGAGGGTTGCCTTTTAGTCTTGTTTATGGTTTCTTTTGCTGTGCAAAAGCTTTTAAGTTTCATGAGGTCCCATTCATTTATTCTTGATTTTATTTCCATGATTCTAGGAGGTGGGTCAAAAAGGATGGCGCTTTGATGGATGTCATATAGTGTTCTGCCTATGTTTTCCTCTAGGAGTTTGATAGTGTCTGGTCTTACATGCAGGTCTTTAATCCATTTGGAGTTTACTTTTGTGTATGGTGTTAGGAAGTGTTCTAATTTCATTCTTTTGCATGTTGCTGCCCAGTTCTCCCAGCACCACTTATGGAAGAGGCTGTCTTTTTTCCACTGTATATTCTTGCCTCCTTTGTCAAAGATAAGGTGCCCATATGTGTTTGGGCTTACTTCTGAGTTCTCTATTCTATTCCATTGATCTTCCTTTCTATTTTTGTGCCAGTACCATACTGTCTTGATCACTATGGCCTTGTAGTATAGTTTGAAGTCAGGAAGCCTGATTCCACCAACTCCATTTTTCCTTCTCAAGATTGCTTTGGCTATTCGGGGTCTTTTGCATTTCCATATAAATCTTAAGATTTCTTGCTCTAGTTCTGTGAAAAATGCCATTGGTAATTTGATCGGGATTGCATTGAATCTGTAAATTGCTTTGGGTAGAACAGACATTTTCACGATGTTGATTCTTCCAATCCAGGAACATGGTATGTCCCTCCATCTGTTTGTGTCGTCTTTGATTTCTTTCATCAATGTCTTAAAGTTTTCTGCACACAGATCTTTTGCCTCCTTAGGCACGTTTATTCCTAGGTATTTTATTCTTTTGGTTGCAATGGTGAATGGGAGAGTTTCCTTAATTTCTCTTTCTGCTCTTCCGTTGTTAGTGTATAGGAATGCAAGAGATTTCTGTGCATTAATTTTGTATCCTGCTACTTTACTAAACTCATCAATTAGTGCTAGCAGTTTTCTGGTAGAGTCTTTAGGGTTTTCTATATATAATATCATGTCATCTGCAAAGAGTGACAATTTTACTTCTTCTTTTCCAATTTGGATTCCTTTAATTTCTTTTTCTTCTCTGATTGCTGTGGCTAAAACTTCCAAAACTATGTTGAATAATAGTGGTGAGAGTGGACACCCTTGTCTTGTTCCTGTTTTTAGGGGGAATTCTTCCAGTTTTTCTCCATTGAGAACAATGTTGGCTTTTGGTTTTGCATATATGGCTTTTATTATGTTGAGGTAATTTCCTTCTATGCCCATTTTCTGGAGAGCTTTTATCATAAATGGATGTTGAACTTTGTCAAAGGCTTTTTCTGCATCTATTGAAATGATCATATGGTTTTTATCCTTCAATTTGTTGATATGATGTATCACATTGATTGATTTGCGTATATTGAAGAATCCTTGCATCCCAGGGATAAACCCCACTTGATCATGGTGTATGATTTTTTTAATGTGCTGTTGCAGTCTGTTAGCTAGTATTTTGTTGAGGATTTTTGCATCTATATTCATCAGTGATATTGGTCTATAGTTTTCTTTTTTTGTGACATCTTTGCCTGGTTTTGGTATCAGGGTGATGGTAGCCTCGTAGAATGAGTTTGGGAGTGCTCCGCCTTCTGCAATATTTTGGAAGAGTTTGAGAAGGATAGGTGTTAACTCTTCTTGAAATGTTTGATAGAATTCGCCTGTGAACCCATCTGGTCCTGGGCTTTTGTGTGTTGGGAGATTTTTAATCACTGCCTCAATTTCCGTACTTGTGATTGGTCTGTTCGTGGTTTCTATTTCTTCCTGGTTCAGTCTTGGAAGATTGTATTTTTCTAAGAATGTATCCATTTCTTCCAGGTTATCCAATTGATTGGCATATAGTTGCTTGTAGTAGTCTCTCATGTTGTTTTGTATTTCTGAGGTGTCCGTTGTGACTTCTCCTTTTTCATTTCTAATTCTGTTGATTTGCATCTTCTCCCTTTTTTTCTTGATGAGTCTGGCTAATGGTTTATCAATTTTGTTAATCTTCTCAAAGAACCAGCTTTTAGTTTTATTTATTTTTCTTATGGTTTCTTTCCTTTCTTTTTCATTTATTTCTGCTCTGATCTTTATGATTTCTTTTCTTCTGCTCACTTTAGGGTTTCTTTGTTCTTCTTTCTCTAGTTGTTTGAGGTGTAAGGTTAGGTTGTTTATTCGATCATTTTCTTGTTTCTTAAGGTAGGACTGTATTGCTATAAACTTCCCCCTTAGAACTGCTTTTGCTGCATCCCATAGGTTTTGGGTTGTTGTGTTTTTGTTGTCATTTGTTTCTAGATATTTTTTGATTTCCTCTTTGATTTCTTTAGTGATTCCTTGGTTGTTTAGGAGTGAATTGTTTAGCCTCCATGTGTTTGTCTTTTTTGCAGTTTTTTTCCTGTAATTGATATCTAGTCTCATGGCGTTGTGGTCTGAGAAGATGCTTGATATGATTTCAATTTTCTTGAATTTGCTGAGGTTTGATTTGTGACCCAAGATGTGATCTATCCTGGAAAATGTTCCGTGTGCACTTGAGAAGAACGTGTATTCTGTCGTTTTTGGATGGAATGTCCTATAAATATCAATGAAGTCGAGATGGTCTAATGTGTCATTTAAAGCTTGTGTGTCTTTATTTATTTTCTGTTTGGATGATCTGTCCATTGATGTAAGTGGGGTGTTCAAGTCTCCCACTATTATTGTGTTCCTGTCGATGTCCCCTTTTATAGCTCTTAGCATTTGCCTTATGTATTGAGGTGCTCCTATATTGGGGGCATAGATATTTACCATTGTGATATGTTCTTCTTGGATGGATCCCTTGATCATTATGTAGTGTCCTTCCTTGTCTCTTTTAATAGTCTTTACTTTCAAGTCTAATTTGTCTGATATGAGTATTGCTACTCCAGCTTTCTTTTGACTTCCATTTGCATGGAATATCTTTTTCCATCCCTTAACTTTCAGTCTATATGTATCCCTTGGTCTGAAGTGGGTTTCTTGTAGGCAGCATATAGAAGGGTCTTGTTTTTGTATCCATTCAGCCAGTCTGTGTCTTTTGGTTGGAGCATTTAATCCATTTACATTTAAGGTGATTATTGACATGTGTGTTCCAATTACCATTTTCTTAATTGTTTTGAGTTTGTATTTGTAGGTGTTTTCCTTTTCTTGTGTTTCCTACTTAGAGAAGTTCCTTTAGCACTTGTTGTAAGGCTGGTTTGGTGGTGCTGAATTCTCTTAACTTTTGCTTGTCTGGAAAGCTTTTGATTTCTCCCTCAAATCTGAATGAGATTCTTGCTGGGTAGAGTATTCTTGGCTGTAGGTTTCTCTCTTTCAGGACTTTCAGGATATCCTGCCATTCCCTTCTGGCCTGCAGAGTTTCTGTGGAAAGGTCAGCTGTTATCCTGATGGGTTTTCCCTTATATGTTGTTTGTTGCCTTTCTCTTGCTGCTTTTAATATTTTTTCTTTGTGTTTAGTTGTCGTTAGTTTGATTAATATGTGTCTCGGTGTATTTCTCCTTGGGTTTATTCTGTATGGGACTCTCTGTGCTTCTTGGACTTGGTTCATTATTTCCTTTCCCATGTTGGGGAAGTTTTCCACTAGAACCTCTTCAAATATTTTCTCAGACCCTTTCTTGTTTTCTTCTTCTTCTGGGATGCCTATAATTCGAATGTTGGTACGCTTAATGTTATCAGTGAGGTCTCTGAGACTGTCTTCTAATCTTTTTATTATTTTTTCTTTTTCCTGCTCTGTGGCAGTTATTTCCCCCATTCTATCTTCCAACTCACTTATTCGTTCTTCTGCCTCAGTCATTCTGCTGGTTATAGCATCTAGAGTATTTTTAATTTCAGTTATTTTGTTATCCATTGCTGTTTGTTTTTCTGAGTTCTTATGAACTGTTTCTTGTACTTTCTCTATTTTGTTATCGAGATTTTGTATCATTTTTACTATCATTACTCTAAATTCCTTTTCAGGCATTTTTCCTATTTCCTCCTCATTTATTTGGTCTTGTGGGTTTTTTTCCTGCTCCTTTGCCTGCATGGTGTTTCTTTGTTTCCTCATGGTTGTCCAAACTTTTGGGGTTGCTTGTCCTTGGGTTTTTTTGCGTTATTCTGTGACCAGCAGAGGTTCCTTTATTGTTCGTCTGTAAGCGTCGGTGTGTGGGGAGGGAGAGGGTACAACAGTGGCTCTTTCTCCTGGGAGGGAGTGAGCAGTGGCGCACTGATGTCTCAGTCAGGCTTGGAGGTGCCTGTTGCAGAGGGCGCCGGTGGCTCAGGCGTAAACAGAAAGTCTTAGAGTTGGGCCTCTCTCGGGGGTTTTTTTCTTTTCTTTTTTTTTTTTTTTTTCCTCTCGGCAGCCTCCCTGCTGCTGGCGTTGCAAGGGGTTTTAATCGAGCCCCACCCGAGTGCCTGAGGGTACTTGTTATCCCTGAGCCCCTTAGGTTGCCCCGCAGGGCGTCTCTCCACTGCCTGTTGCAGAGGCGCGGAAAGAGAGAGAGAGGCTATGCGCGTGGCTCCTCCCAGCCGCCAGTGAGCCTGCAGCCTCCAGCCGCCATCATGGCCGGGCAGCTCTCAGGAACGGGCACTCCTCTCCGCGGGCCTCCTCCCTCCTGTCCTCTCGGTCCGTCACCCTACCGGCAACAATGTTTCCCACACTGAACCAGCTCTCCTGCTCCCACACTCCCGCTCCTGGACCCTCCGTTCAGCCGCGGATCGATGTCTGGGTCTGGGAACGCTGAGCTGCGCTGCGGACCCTCCGAATGTTTCTCACTCCCTCCCGTCTGCCACAGCTCCGCCGCTTCACCCTCTTTGAGCCCTCGTAGATGCCTCCCTACCGGCTATGTTGGGCTCCCCGCAGTCCCATCCGGTGTCCGAGGCCGTCTGCTGGTGTTCAGCTGGTTCTCTGTGAGAATTACTGCGTCCTTCCGTGCATTCCCAATGCATCTGTGGGGAGGGATGCACTCCACGTCTCTCTACTTCGCCGCCATCTTTTCCTCTCTATGCTATATTTTTTGTTGTATAGTATTCTTGTTTTTTAAGTTGCACAGGTGTTTGGGGGAATACTTTTCACATTTCCGTATAAAAAGCAGATAAGCTTAACTTATCTCCTTCACCAGTTAGCTCTTTTATCCATAACCAAGTGTTTTCAGTGAATTTGATTTAGTGCAGTTGTTACCAAACCAGGCGTGCGTCCGCTCGCCTGTGAGCCATCAAGCCAATCTACTGACACTGGGTTGTGGTGAAGGAAAATGCAGCATTTATTGCAAGGCCGAGCAAGGGGAATGGGCATGGGGGCTAATGCTCAAAAGACACTTCTCCCGGCAATGTCTTGCAGGGAAAGGTTTTTAAAGACAGGGTGAGGGAGAGGGGGTGGGGTGTGTGATCAGCTGGTGGACATTCTTCTGATTGGTTGGTGGTGCGGTAATTGAGAGTCAACACCATCAACCTAGTTCCAACAGGTCTGGGGTCTGCATGCTGGTGGTCCGCATACAGTTAACTGCTTCCACCTGGTGGGGGTTCATTATCTGCAGAATAGCTCAAAGATATGGCTCAGAATATTATCTGTGTAGCCCTTGAGGAGGAACTAAAAATAACTTGATTTTGTTTAATGGCTAAACCATTATTATTTTGTCTTGCTTGATTCCTTTGTTTTTGCATTTTCTCACTTCTCTTATTAAATTTACTCTTTGGAACTCAGAGAAGGCTTAGAAAGCTAAAGTTTTTCTACAAACAGTTGGCAGGTGGAGGACAGGGGGCGGTGGGGAGGGGACAAGGGGGTAGGGGGGGCAGGTGTCTGACCTGGGAAGGCCACGTAGTGTCCTACTCGGTTACACAGGAACTATGGCATCTTTCAAAAATAGTGTGCCAAGTTGTAGTATTATTTTTTTGTGCTAAGGGGAGGTGGCTGCCCTGATTTGGAGATCAAGGACAGACCTGCACGTATTAGTTGCAGTAGTTCTCAAGGTGAGGAACCACAGCGGCAGCATCACTTGAGAACTTGTTAGAAATGAAAAATCTTGGGCCCCACCCCAGATCTACTGAATCTGAAATAGGCAGTGGGGAGGTGAGGTGGACGTGGTTCCTAGCTATTTGTTTTCATAATCCCCTGGGTGATTTAGATATATTCTGGAGTTTGAGAACCACTGTGCTAGAAGGTAAGTGCCGCAAGACCAGGGATTTTGTTTTACTCAGCACCCTATCTCTAGTGTCCAGGTCAGTGGGCCTGTCTAATTATTAGTAGGTTTACGAATGCTCACCAATAAATATTTTCAGTCTCAGGCTGTCAATCTCAGTGTAAAAACTTTGATGGTAGTTGAACTGGCAGAAGCAAATTGTTTAGCTCCAGGGCAGCCAAATGTCAGAATTTGTGAGGTGACCATGACAGTGTGACCAATTTGAAACTTGAGGAATGAGAGATTACACGTTGAGTCAGCAGTGAATAAAAAATGAAGATGTCTGGGTATTTTATATCATTGATTTATTCAAAATAAATGAAGGTTAAACGACCACAGGCCATATGCTTTTAACCATATGATAAACAGTTGGTGTTTGCTAGTCTAGCAGAACCAAAGTAGCCAAAGAACTAAATTTTCTTTGTTTGCAGGTGCAGCTGCCTTAATTGTGGTATCAGTTATTAGAACATGGGGCTCACCAAGCAGTACCTACGCTATGTTGCCAGTGCAGTTTTTGGCCTTATTGGCAGCCAAAAAGGTAATATTGTCTTTGTGACACTTCGTGGTGAAAAAGGACGCTATGTGGCAGTACCAGCCTGTGAACATGTTTTCATCTGGGACTTAAGGAAAGGAGAGAAGGTAAGCCAGAAATCACCTGGGTTGATACTGATTCATGGGTATTTGAGGAAGCAGAAGTGGGAGAGCTCTGCTTTATCATGCACAATTTTTTTTTTTTACGTGTGCTTCTAGAAAATTTTTCTTCCTTTGTGTCTGGATAGCCAAGTATTAGATTCGATTGTGTTCTTCTACACTAAATTCTGAAAACCACAACCAAATAGGAGATTACCTCTCAGATATTTATTTATAGTGATATTTACAGGTAATTATTTGTAATCATTGTTCCTGACATGTTTGTTTTTCTCCATTTTACCAGTTCTCCATTTTTCAAGTTCTTCTACTTGCCATTGCAACTAGTTATAGAATATCAGGCATTTTAAAGGAATATTGCTATGTTGACTGAATCTTTTCCTTATGCAGATGAGGCCCAAGGGTTGTTAAACTAGCCTTGGTATTTTGTGTGACTCTGAATTCCTAAACCACTTCTGCCAAACGACATACAGGCATTTTGATCGTGTCCACTCACTTTGTGACACCCCCCCCCCAAGGGTTAATACTTTGATACTTATGGGCTCCCAGAGTCCCTTGGGGATAAACCGCTGCAGCACTCTAGTGCCATGCGGGTTGATTTCTGAGATGGGGCTCAGTTAAAGTGAGAATGTGTTGATAACCCTTTATAGAAAATCATTTGATGTTGACATAGAATAAGGACTCAGTAATTTATTCCATTGCCTGGGAAATTTTGAAAGTATTATGCTAATGTAGAGCTTTGGAGAAATAGTTTAGTATAGCTTTACCTTTTCTTGAATGTTTCATTACCCAGTACAAATAATAATTTCTATATTAAAGACCTTGAGATAGAGGGCAGTCTCATTGTTATTCATAAGAACAATTCGGAATTATTGATGCTCTTAATTATACTGTGCCTGATTATTCCCACACTTTTCCTTGATGACATGCTTAACTCCTCTGTGTTGTTTTTAATCCTTATTATTATTTCAGATCCTCATCCTTCAGGGGCTTAAACACGAAGTCACTTGCTTGTGCCCCTCCCCAGATGGACTGCACTTAGCTGTTGGTTATGAGGATGGGTCTATCCGAATCTTCAGTCTCCTGAGTGGGGAAGGAAATGTGACCTTCAATGGACACAAAGCAGCCATCACTTCCTTGAAGTATGATCAGCTAGGAGGCAGGCTGGCATCTGGGTCCAAGGTGAGACCTTGAATTAGGTGCCCAGACTTTGATCTAGTAAAGGACTGTAAGGTTACTGCTGAGGCTGGTTGTTCAGAAACATTGTTGGGTGAAACAGTGGGTACTCGGTGTACAAAATAGTATAGATGGTAAGATAGAGTGAGAAGGATGGATACAAATTGGATGGTTCATTTTGTTTCCTGTCAGATTCTCTGATAAAAGCCTATTAAACACAGGAACAAGACGAGGATGCCCATGATAATTACTATGTAACATCACTGTGGATACGCTACCTGAAACAGTACCCAAGTGGGGGGAACAGAACAAATTGGAAAAGGAGAGTCAAAATGATGATTCTTGACCGTTTATTTTGATAAAATCGGTAGCTTTCCTATATTTCAGTCATCAGTTAGAAAATAGAATGTAAATGATTCTATTTATAATAGTATGTTAATTAATGGACACAAAAATACTGTGAAACTTTACCAAAGAATTAACAGAAGACTCGAGTGAGTAGAGACACAAACCATGTTCTTGAATGACAAGACAAAATATTGAAAAGATGCTAGTATGTTCTAATTAGTTTATATAGGTAAAACAATTTAAATATCCCAAAGCTTGTTGTTTTTTTAGAACATGACCAAATGATTTAAAAGCATATATGGAAAAGCAAATGAATAATAAAGAGCACAGTTTGGGGAAAAAATAATAAAAGGGTCTCAGATTTTTTCCTCCCAGGGTTAGATGTTTTTAAGAGGTTTCAGATGTTAAAATGTATTATGAAGTCATAATTTATAATGTGCTGTGTTAACCTGGCATTAACATAAAATAGATAGATTAGTGCAACCAAATGGGAATCCAAGGAACAAATCCATTTGATATACCTAATTAGTGTACTTTAAAGATGACATTTTTGATGAGTAGAGAAATGATGGATTACTTATGAAGCAGTACTTAGACAATTGGCTAACTATGTGGGGGGGATTTTAAGTTAAAACTACCACATACCGTGTACCGAAAAGAGTCATTGAAGACTTAAATATTAAACAATGATATTTTAAGCAAACTAGAAGATATACTGTATAGATAAATATTTATCTGATATCAAGATGGAAAAAGACTTTCAAGCATATCACCAAGGAAATAAATTATAAAGGAAAAGACTGATAAATTTGAATGCTTGATATTTGAATATTTAAAACATCTGTACATTAAAACACAATAAGGAAGTTATTAAGAATAAATCCTGAGTTCTCATCACAAGGAGAAATTTTTCCTTTTTTTCTTCTTTTTTTTTCTTTTTATTGTATCTACATGAGAAGATGGGTGTTAGCTGAAACTATTATGATAATCGTTTCATAATATATGTAAATTAAACCATTATGCTGTATGCCTTAAACTTATACAGTGATGTATGTCAATTATTTTTTCAATAAAACTGGAAAAAATAAAGGACAGTGAAAAAAGAGAAGTATTTAATAGTTCCAGTATAAAAGGGAAGGATTAATATCATGTCTTAATAACCAACAAACAAGTAAAAAATAAGACCCAAAGGAAAATGAAAGACATGACTTGGCAGTCCAAAGGAGATACAAAACGGCCGGTAATCACGATAGAGTGTGTATACTCCTCATTGGTATTCAGAAATGCAAATCAAATAAATACTGAGACAGCCTTTCAACTTGTGAAATTGGCAATGGTTTTTGAGCAACTGATAATATCCAGAGCTGAAGGGATGAGAAAACTGGCCTTGTCATACATATCCCTGGTGGACCTTTAGACTGGTGCAGCCTTTCTGGAAATCACACTCAATTGCAGACCTAAAACAGAAATTACCTTTTAACCCAAGAATTTCCCTATTTAGCCTTTATTCTGATCAGAGATATGTACAAAAATAGATGTACAAGATGTTCATTTCCACATATTTATAATAGCAGAAAATTGGAAACTACTTAAATGGCTGAAATAGAAAAAGTTTCAAATAAATTATGATATATCCTTAAGGTTCGTTATTATGTGACCCTTAAAAATGAAAACAGTCTGGAAGGAGATGGAAATATATTAAATGAGAAAAAGGAGGAGGGTTATATTGACAAAATGATAGGAATAGCATGATCTCAGTTAACATATGTGTGTACATAAAGACTAGAACAGTATACAACAAAGTATCTATGGCGATTATATCTGGATGGTGAAATCAACTGGTGTTCGGTTCCTCTGTACTTTTATGTATGCTTTCCAAATTTTCTGTAAGGAATACATATCAACTTCGTAATAAAAATATTGTTGTTTGTCAAGTTAGGCCTTATGTGGTAAAGAAAATTCTTCTAAATTATTTGGTTCCTTTAGGACACAGATGTTATTGTGTGGGATGTGATCAATGAAAGTGGCCTCTACCGTCTAAAGGGGCACAAGGACGCCATCACACAGGCCTTGTTTCTCCGAGACAAGAATCTGCTAGTTACTAGGTAAAGAAATAATGTCTCGTTTCCACTTCTTTTTTAGGTGAATTCATTGGAGAAGGTTTCAAGAGGGAATTTGTTTCATTCCTTGCTCATATCTCTGCACTATACTCAAGCTCATGTGCTAGTTTCCTCTTCTCTCTGCTTTCCTCTCTCCTTCTCTCCCCTCCCAAACAGTCTCATGGTTGCTATCCAGAGTTATTTATAGCATTTTTTAATTCCCTTTTCTGATTTGTCATTATTTCCCCCTGATATCAGCTTTTCCATGTTCCTTAACTCTGACAGACGTTGTATAGGATGAGCTCTCTACTTTCTGGATCCCTAGAAAGTCAGGAAAGCCGAATAGGGAGCAGTGGGCAGATGTGAATACCAAATGTTTGTTTTAGCCTGCCTCTTGAGAAGAGACATACCCCATACTTACGCCATCTGAACACCTAATATATTGAACCATTTGAAATTTCCATTTGTATGGGTTAAAAATGATAGGTCAGATGTCAGTAATTTCATATAGTGCAACCTAATATAATAATTATCATTCCTAAGGAATGGCCACCCAGGAAAGTTTGGGATCTTAAGTTTCACCAGGCAGTAATTAGAAGAACCATTGTAGTTGGAACCATAGAAGAACCAGAAGATGGTGTACAGGAGCAGCACCGAATGCTATACCAGTAGTGGATTTCTTCCTGTGGGGTAGGATACAGGGACGTTGGTTTGTCTTGTTCAGATAACACACATTCTGTGAGGCACTGACTCTACAGTTCTGTGAGAATATACATACACCTTATAGCTTAGGGGATGTAAGAAAAAGGAAATAACACTGTGAGGTGGGATTATGTAGGAGTGACTTTGTAAATTGGGTTCTTGTTTTTTTCCAGTTTTGTCATGAAGCAGGATTATATTAGATTTATTTTGGTGAAGAAGCAGGGAACAGGCATTTGAGGCAGGAAGAGTAGAGCATGTCAGCAGGGAGATTAAGAGCCAGTTAATGGCAGGTCTTGGGAATGGTGCTGAAGAGCTTGATTTTGAATGCATAGAAAACCTTGAGCTGGTGCAAATTTAGAAAAGTGAGGTTATCTGACAGTAGTGTATTGGATGTGATGAGGGAACAGGAACAAAGACACCAGATAAATTATTAAAATAATTCTGGCAGTAGGACTTAAATTCAGGTTTGTGTACAGAAATGGATTGGAAGGAATCGAGGCTCAGTGACTTCCCAGAGGAGGCATTTTCAGGATCTAGAGACTAGCTGGACATGGGAGACAAGGAGCAGGAAAAGACTAAGATGTTTCTGTGTTAGACAGTATGGAGTGTGGATGCTGTGGCAATGGAAATGATGGGTGACAGGTCAAGTTCTATGTTCTGTAGCACTCTGAATTCAAGGTTAGTTTTGTGCTTGCAGATGGCACATTTTATTTTTCTACCTGAGAATAGCCATATAGAGTTAGGATTCTTTACTTTTTAAAAGGAAGTTCAGGTAAATAGTAGCATTAGACATCGTTGCTTTGTATTATCGTTTTAAGGCAACAAATGAGTCCTTGATTTTCCTATTAGTTCAGTGATTCTTCCTAATAAGATTTTTTTTTTTCCTATTTCTTCTAGTGGGAAAGATACCATGGTGAAATGGTGGGACCTTGATACCCAGCACTGCTTCAAAACAATGGTTGGCCACCGAACTGAGGTACACGTAGGGTCATGGGCCCAGGAAAAGAATGGCAAGGCAGAAAGGAAGAGGTGGTTTCTTCTCTGGCCCTCTCATTGCTCTTTGTTTTTGCTGCTAACAATAATCAGCATGTACTGTCTTGAGAGAGAGAAGTTGGTGTGGTGGACATAGTGCCAGCTGTTGGAGCATACAGCTGCGCTGGCATTTAGTAAAAATTGGCCTTGGATAAGTTTTTAATTCATGAACATGGGTTTTATCACTTTTAAATTGTAAGTGTCCACCTTTATGATCGTAGGGAAGTTTAATGATACCATGTGTGCAGTGCCTGGCCCAGGGACATGTAAATAGCAAATTGTAACCATTATCATAATTACCTGAACATAGATCTGTTCAGTAGAAATCAGGGAATATTTTACATCTTTGCATCCTCCTTTGTGCTTTGTTCATACCAGGTATAGGGGAAGGTGATTAAGGGGTACAAACTTCCAGCTATAAAATACGTAAGTCATGGGATGTAATGTACACATAGGATATATACAGTCAATAATATTGTAACAACTTTGTATGGCGATGGATGGTAACTGGTCTTATTGTGGTGATCATTTCATAATGTATAAAAATATTGAATCACGGTGTTGTATACCTTAAACTAATATAATAGTGTATGTTAATTATAACTTAATTATATATATTTTTGTATATTATTCCCTAGACTATATGAGAAATATACAACCCTAGAATTAATGAGGAGGAAAAGCAAATCAGATTTTGTTGATTTGCAACAATACTGTATTTTCATTGTTTAGTTCGTGGATGTTTGAGGCTAAAAATTATGCTCTGATAGACATTAATGGAGCACCTCTTATTTACAAGGCACTGCTGAAAGCAAAGACATGCCAGACTTGGAATTATCATTTGAATGGGTTCTAGTTAGGGTTTATTCTGAACAGCCATCAACTAAATTCAAGGATAGGAAATTACAGAGAAACTGCTAGTTACCACATAAACAACAGTTCTATCACAGATCATTTTCTTTCTAAAAGTGCGCTTTCTCAGTGTATTTTAAGAGGGTTGTCTTAATATTAGACTTTGCAGTGCCAAAGAAATTTCACTACAGTGTACTTAGACTTTCGGAATGTCACGTCATACATCCTGGAGTCGCTTAAAAATTATATTAGTTGAATCTTTTTATACTCTGTAGGTGTGGGGGTTGGTCCTGGTGTCGGAAGAAAAGCGACTCATCACCGGGGCTTCCGACAGTGAACTGAGGGCTTGGGACATAGCTTATCTGCAAGAGGTAATTGTTTTCTTTTTTTATGATTGTGAGCAATGTCATCTTTTACCAGTTTTATAGGCTTGTTGAATTTAGAATTAGATGTAATTATTGAGTACTTCATATAGTATTGGAATTTTCTCTTACTGATAACCTGCAGTTTCTAAACAATTGTTTTTTTCATTCTGTGTGCCGTTGCCCTTATTTGCACTTGGAAGAAGGATAGCTTTAGGTTTTCAGCTCTTAGTAATGTTAATGTTTTCGATTGTAGGGTTCTTAGCTTGCTATTCCTTAACCTTTGGGTGTCCACTGATGGACTTCAAAATATCTGTGACCCTCTTCCCTCAAACAAAAATTATGTAAAATTTGTATATGTATACATAAATATGTATATTCCAAGAAGATCTATAACTTTTTCCCAATCGTCAAGGATTTTGCGTGGAAAAAAGATTATAGACCTTAGATGTAGCTGGAGTTAGGTGTGTTCAGTAGCCATTTTGATAGGTTCTACATTAGTAGGCTAGGGTTTATCTTTCCTTGATTTAAAGAGAAAATGTAATCTCTCTTGCAATGCCTTTGTAATTTGTAATGCCAGTTTGAATCTTTCCCTCAAGAATATGGTAGTTCTTTCACCCAAGAACGTTTTAAAATTAATGAGGTAATCATATTTGCACATTGTTATGAAACAATAGTCCTTATACTATGGAAAGTTATTGGAGCTAGTATAATGAATAGTGTTTTGTTTGTGTGTGTAGTCAGTTTTTAATATATTCTGATTAATGTGCTGTCATTGAAGAGGTTTGATCAGAGAGCTCACTAAATGGAAGTTATCAGTGGCCATAAGGATAGGTTTCTAAGTCATTAGGGGTGAAAATCACCTCCTGGAACAAATTGTTTCAGCTTTTGTTTTCCCATTTTTATAAAACAGATTGAAGACCCAGAAGAACCAGAGCCCAAGAAAATCAAAGGGTCTTCCCCTGGAGTACAGGACACACATGAAGCAGAGGATGGTACCCTTGAGATGGATGAAGCTCCTGAGGATGTAATTCATTTTTGTTTCTTACCTTCAGTTGCGTTGAGTGGTGGGAAAGTATTGATTTTAGGGAAGATTTTTGTCACCTGCATTTCTTGGAATCGTGTCTTTTCAGGGGTCAGCAGAACTGTTAACCTTCATCTTTTCTCTTGCTTCTTCTGCAGCGCATCCTTACGTGCAGGAAAGCCGGTTCCATAATGCGGGAAGGAAGGGACAGAGTTGTGAACCTTGCAGTTGACAGGACAGGCAGGATTCTTGCTTGCCATGTGAGTACCAGGCTTAGGAGAAAATAACAAGGGCTCGGCTCTACCTTTCAGAGACTCGTTCTTCTTTCATATTCATTGTGGAGGTGAATTTTTCTATGGTCCTGTTAAAATTCCTTATATGGTATTGTGTAGACCTATAATCCTTAGCTTCTGTTAGCATAACAACAATAAGTGCTATTATTGTTTTTATTATTAGCAAACATTTATTAAATCCCTGCTTTTCTAAATAATTTAAAAGCGTTAACTTCTTATTCAGTCTCAGAGCACATTGTAAAAAGTGGTAAATTTCCACTTTGCAGGTGAGGCAACAATCCCAGAGAGATTAAGTTGTCCATGGCAATGCAACTAGTCAGGGAAGAAAAAGAAATATTCTTACAGAGAAAAAGCTAAATTACAAATTGCCTCTCCTGGACTCACATCAACCTTTTGCCTTTCTAGGGAACTGATTCTGTGCTAGAAGTATTTCGTATCCTTTCCAAGGAGGAAATTCAGAAGAAAATGGACAAGAAGATGAAGAAAGCTAAAAAGAAAGCCAAGTGTGTTTTCTTGATATTTACTACTAGTAAAGTATTCTGGGTGGGCCGCATAGTACTGAAGGGAAAACTATGGCTTCTTTAAAGTATTTACGCTGTTTCCAATTACCATTAAATGCTAAGGAAGATTTTATGAAGTGTTGGTAGTCCGAGTTTTTAATTTCTGAATACAACATCATAACTGTCATATTCTTAGGTCTTGCACTTAGCACTAAAAAGGCAGTACAGATATTTAACATAGCTTCTAAGTGATTTCATTCTGAGAGGCTAGCAGTGTGTCTTCAATGACAACAGCCTATACAGAGGGAATCTGGGTTGCTTAGGGCTGACCTTTGGGATTGTGAGAAGGAAGACTGGTTGGACAGTTACATAACTGAAGTTTGGGGGCAATATAACCTTACCATAAATAGGTCATTATAGCTATAGAAATCAGTTTCTCAGGGGTTGAAATTTGTCAAGTTTCAAAGAAATAAAAAGTCACCTGTTTTTATTTTACTCTTTGCCGAAACAAATCTTTTGAGACCTCTGGTTTATTTGGCATGGTTGGGTTGAAAAGTGCAGGTCAATGGATTTTCTAAAAAGTCCTGAAGTTAGAGACGTTTACCAGAAACACTTCACAGGAATAGTTTGAACTACAAAGACTTGTCTCCAGAAATTTTATGGGCCATTGCATTCAGAATTCAGTTATTGAGGGTACCCATTGGATGGAATAATACTTTATATTAATTGCATTGTGGTTCACAAAGTGTTGATACGTACACTACATTGTTTAATTCTCATGGTAATCTGTGTGGTTAAGTGACTCTTCCAGGTTCACACAGGTTATGGGTCTCAGACCAGAACTTGCCTCAAGTAATAGCAAAGCTTCTTCTAGAAAAGTGATAGCGTGAAGTTTTTTTTTTTTTTCCTCTAGATTAAATTCTTGCAGGGAGGAGGAGGAAGACCTTGAAGTCAGTGTTGAAATGATCCTGCAAGATGAAATCCAAAGGGTGACTAATATCAAAACTGCTGCCAAAATCAAGTGAGTGCAGATGTAGTCGCTGAAGTATAAGAGAAGTATCTGAAGTGCTGTAGAAATAGTAAGCTACAGAGTCATATCAGCTTTTCATGCTCTTCATAAGCAGTCTGTATGAATTATATATCTGGAAACAGTGATCGTGGGACTCAGCTCCTGCTGCTCACCATGGGCTCACTTATGCATCATCTCATATTTGTTTTATGGTAATAGCCTTTTATCTTTTCATTTACAGTTCTTTCCTGCTGCCAATTAAAAAGGAAAATATGCACCCCATGTTCCAAAAGGATTTGAGATCACTTATAAAAAGAATACATGCACAGAAACAAATCAAATCCAGTGTCTGAGCTCAGGTTTCTTGGACTTACCAGCCTATCCTTGACTATTGTCCAATACTCAGAGCACTCCTATTTGTAAAATCCTTTATACTTGCTCAAACCTTATATAGATGGAGGGCATTGCAAAGCTTTTCTCCTAGAAAAAGTTAACCCTGTGAGCTAAGATGGTTGCTGGAACACTGATGAATATTTTCTCATGCAGATCCTTTGACTTGATCCATACTCCTCAAGGAGAGTTAAAGGCTGTCTTCCTGCTGCAGAACAACTTGGTGGAATTATATTCACTGCATCCATCCCTGCCAGCTCCTCAGCCCGCCAGGACAAACAGAATTACCCTCGGGGGTCATCGCAGCGATGTGCGGACTTTGTCATTCAGCTCAGACAATATCGCTGTCCTTTCAGCTGCAGCTGATTCCATTAAGATATGGAACAGGTTTGTGAAATGCTGCTTTCTACAGCTTTCTCCAACAGTGCTTTCTTCCCTTTGAGTTAGTTTTTGGTACTCGTGTTGGTTAGTTATTCTTAGGGCCCTAAGTACAGTTCCCTCAAAATGTATCTTCAGTGCATTTCGACTGTAGGTCTGTGGAGTTTAGAGCAGGAAAAATTGCCTGTTTAGATTTGGTACAAAAAAATGTAGGTTTATTCCATGTCTGAAGCTTATTGCTGTACTTGGCTAGAGAAAAACACAAACATGTAATACTTCCTACTCTAAATTTAAATAGGCTCTTAGTGACTTCTGGTAATTTTACCATGATTTCTCATTCCTCACTTTCACAGATGACTGTTTTCACATGTTCTTACCGCTCCTCACACCTCTAGCCCCTTTAAGCTGATGACCTTGCTTCCTAGTTCACTGAAGAAATAGAATCACCTAGAAAATGCTCCCAACTTAGCTGCATCTGTATCCACATAACCTGTCTTCTTATGACTGTTGGTGCTCCTAACCAAAAGTTAATCACAAGCTGTATTTCTCGTTCTAGCAGTTTTCCTCCCTCTCTTGTATCATTAATTTTCTACCTCTGTTGGGTCATTCCCATCAGCATACAGATATGCTACAATATCTCCCATCTTAAAGGAAATAATTCTTTCTCATCTTTGTCTCTCTCTCCAGTTATCTGCCCCATCCTCTGACTTCTTTTCTCCATCAGGCCTTTATCCCCACCATTTCACCAAAACAGCTCTTGGCATCTCATCAGTGGTCTTCATGTTTCTAAATCCAATGACCTATAAGCTTCATTTGACATGCTCCTTGAATTGATAACTTTTCTCCTCTTTGAAACACTTACTTTGAATTTCATTACTTCCTCTTTCTCTGCTGGCTGTCATTTCTCAGTCTTGGCTAGATCCTTCTTACTTTGCTGACCTCTGAATGTTGGAATACTTCGGGGCAGAGTCTTTGAACCTTTTCTCTGTCTACACTCACTTTCTGTGATCTCCAGGCAGTTTGGCTTCCTCTATGCTGATGACGCGTAAATTTCTATCTCTAGCCTTAGCCTCTCCCTGAACTTCAGACACATATAGCCAACTCCTTTGTTTGTATAACCTCTTGGATGTCTAATTAGGTATCTTGAATTTTTGTATGTCCAAACCATACTTGTGATCTTCTTTTCTTCAATAGTCTCCCCACCTTCTGTTCCTACAGACTGCCCCATCTTAGTAAACAGTTACTTCCTGTGGTTTTTCTAGCCCAAATCCTTGTAGCCATTCTTCATTCTCTCATATCCCATATCCAGTGCATTAGCAAATCCTATCAGCTCTCCCTTCAAAACTTACCTGGAATCCAACTGCACCTCATCACCCTGCACTGCCACGACCTGGTTCAAACCACCATCATCTCTCATCTGGATTGTAGTAGCTTCCTGACCAGTCTTCATGCTCCCTTACTTGCCCCACTGTGATCTATTCTCAGCGCAGCACTCTGTGTAATCTTTTTATAATGGAAGTTATATCACTTCCGGGAGTTCCATCTCATGCTAACTAGAAGCCAGAGTCCTTACAGACGTCATCCCTTACTACTCTCCCCTTCTGCACTGGAGCCCCTGGCCTTTTCATCATCCCTCACATGCTACAGGCAACAAGAACGTGCCTGTGTCGTGCCTGTTGTGCTCCCTCTTCTTTCTGCCTGGAACCATCTTCCCCATTTGGCTAAGGCTTTCTCCCTCTCTTCTCATCAGGTGGCCATCCTGCTGTTCCCTTCCCATCCTTGTACTCTTGGTCCCCTTCCCCCAGTGCCGTGTTTCTCCATAGCACTTGCTACACCAATATTTGTCTCCTTTCCAGAGGACGTTAAGCTTTATGAGATCTGGGGCCTCTTCTGTTTAATTCACTGTTACATCTGCAGCACCTAGAACAGTACCTGGCATTCAGTGAATGTTGAAGGAAGTGGGCATTTGATATCTGTTTGTTGCGTGGATGAATGTTCATGGTCCAATAAAATGAACCTGACTTATAAGGATATAACATGCTAATGCGACTTCCCGTCCTCTGGGCTCATAGCAACAGACCGGGCTCTGTTGAGCCCAGCAGATGCTCTTCCCAGCCCTGCTTTTGTAGAACCTGTTCCTTAGGATTGGGAGCCCCCATGAAAGAAACAAAGTTAGGTGCCATTTACTATTTTCTCCCTTGAGTATGAGAAGCCAGGCTTATTCAGACATTGTCCTCCGTCATGTTGATCACTCTCTGTGGCTAAGTGTGTATTAAACATACATGCTGAGCCCTCAGATGGAGAAGCAGGTTCTCTTAACATACAAGTTCTTTATTCCTTCTTTCTCACAGGTCTACACTGCAATGTATTCGCACGATGACCTGCGAATACGCACTTTGCTCATTCTTTGTGCCTGGCGATCGGCAGGTGGTCATAGGAACAAAGGTAAACAGGCTTCTCCGTGCATTTGGGGGACTTTTCTACTCAGTATTCTTAAAGTTTTTTGAGAAATCTGCTTCTTTTTTTAGCATATGGGAAATGTATTAGAGCCAGATAATATGAAAGGGTGTTAGTTCATTGCCCTTTTAAGTTTTTGTTTTCTTTGTTTTTTTTGGGTTTTGTTTTGTTTTTAAACCAAACTTTATGTCAAATTACGAAGAAAATTAGAATCACGACCCTGAGGTAACTGTCACTAACATTTTGGTGATCAGCCTTTCATGCATCTTTTTTATGAGCACACATGTAATTGTGTTCTAAGACTAATGACAAAATACAGTAAGTACCAGCATCATGCATGGCCAGCAGAAGCATTCAGTAAAGACAATCCGACTGACAAAGTCCTCAGCTGCCAGTTACAGTGGGAGAACCATGAGGAGGGAGTAAGCAGACGTGGATTCCGATTCAGAGTCTTCCCCTTATGAAATGGGTGATTTGGAGCAAGTCACATAACTGTGTTTCCTTATCTATATAATGGAATGATGACACTTGCTTTTTGACAGAGCCTTTTGTGCCAGATGAGCCTAGGTTTGAATGCCAGCTCTTCCACTCACAGGCTATGAGACCTTTTGAGCAAGTTACTCAACCCTGTGAGCCTTTTTTTTTTTCATGTAAAATGATGTAAATAACCTGCCTCACAGTCTTCAAAGTACTCAGCACAGAGACTGGATCCCAGCAAATAACTAATAAGAGCTGATAGCAGAAGTAGCACGAATGATAGTAGTAGGGGTGGTAGTGGGAATAAAGTGGGATAAGGTCTGTGGAATATTTTGAAAAGTGCTTTGTATTTGTCATTATTACCCCCCTAAACCAATGTCATATGTGCATGATTATTTTATTGGAAAACCTGTGTTATCATAATGGATGTTTTTGGCCCCGCAAAAAAGTGTAAAATAAGCTGGAGAGATTTTAGGGTCAATGTCAGGGAAAAAACATTAAATTTCAGTTAAAAGTTTTCCTCATTTTTCATTCATCCTTTTAGCAAATGTCCATCCACTGTTTGCTATAGGGAAAACATTTTGCAAATTGCTACAAAGACTATTTGTATGACTCAGAATCCCTAGCCTAGTCTCTGTGCTAGGCTATTAACATACATTATCTCATTTAATCCCCACAACAGCTTCAGAGAGGTTGGTGATATAAAGTCCATTTTTCAGATGGAAAAACAGGCTCATGGAGATGAATTTACCCACAGTCAGAGTTAGAGAGAGGCAGCCCTGGGACTCAAGTCTTCCACTTACATTCTTTCCACCACACGTGCACAGGCTCGTCATGGGGCAGGCTTTGCCGCTGTGTGTGTTCTGCACTGGCCCCATGACCGCAGCATGTACAGGGTCTGAACAGGAAGTGTGGCTGATAGTTTTCTCAGCTACTGCAATTTTTTTTTCAAGTTCATTGCCCTCCATAGCATTGTAGGTAGTATTTCTCATTGTCAGTGTATTCTAGAGGGGAAATCAAGAGTTGGTTAAGCCAACTATAGTCCACTTAAAGGACTGACTAAATTTTTAAAGATTTTTAAGTTCCCCATTTGCTCTTATGTTTATTCTGATATGCCTGTGGCCATGATATTTCCCTTTTGAAGTTGGGAGAACGAGTGGAAGTGACAGTAGTCCTGTCCTACAAGGTTGTACTGTTCCCTAGTTGTATAGTATAGCAGCCCTATGTCAGTAGGGGATTTAACAACATTTATTCATGGAGGAAGTAGAGCATGGACGGTGGTAGCCATTTCCTGAGCAGTTGGCCACGTTGTTGCTGCTTGGTTATGAAACTGTGTAAACGTGAATTGTGGAGGTTGTAGGTGTGTTCATTTCATGTCTTCCATAGACGGGAAAGCTGCAGCTTTATGACTTGGCCTCAGGAAATCTGCTGGAGACAATAGATGCACACGATGGAGCTTTATGGTCCTTGTCTCTCTCTCCAGATCAGGTAACTAAACCAGATGTTAAGATCTGGGCTTCAGTACTCTGGCTGCATTTCTCATTTCTTATATCAAGTTCTGCTGCTGTCTAACAGAGATTTCTCACAGGGTTTCTTTAAAGAAAGCCCCTTTTGTCTAACCTCTAGACTTTATATATGGTGCCACATCTTGTGCCTGAGAATATGAATAGCTGTCGTTATGGTTTGAATTCTTGTTCAGCTGCTCTTGATCATCAGCTCCATGACATCACATTGCTCACCCTCCTGACTTTTACCAGTGGTTTTGGATGCTTCTTAAGAGGAACTACTTCCTTGGGCAACGCAGTGCGGAGGATAGAATAGGCTTTTCTGCTCCCCTTTTAGTCCATACATCTATGACTATATAAAGCTAGTGATTTTTAGTGAATATGTGAACCCTTTCAAGTCAATAACAGTGTGTTTCCTTTCAGAGGAGTCACCTTGGAGAGCTGTGTACTTATTCCAGTAATGGTGCTGTTGCTGAGGACATTTTGAGATATTTTTTGACAATACCTTAAGGGATTGTGGCCCATTTATTTGCATATTCTCAATGGTGGCAAATCTTCATTCAGTGAAAGTAGATATCTTTGGGAAAAAACAGAACCTGGAATTTAGATTGGGTAATGCCATTTGGGGTCAGAAATGAAACAGTATTTAAAATTTAAATAGTGGTAACATCTTCTGTTTGTAGAGTGTCCTCTTTTCCAAAGTGTTTTCACATCCATCATGTCGCTTATTGTTATTTTCACAATGGTTTTATAAACTAGCTAGTCTTCATCACTACAGCAACACTAAGGATTATTATAAGGTTGTTTTCCTACTTACAGATCACTGAAATGGCAGAATAGACATTTGAGATCTAGTTTTCTGATTCCGTGTTCCTTATACTTTACACTAACACTACAGTGTGATAAGATCAGTTTATCACTTCATAGCAAATTCTTTTGACTGTTGCCTTACCCTGCAGTGTTTGAGTCTTTCTTCCTGATGCTGAATGAAATTATAACTAGAACTTTACAGTAGTCATCATCTGACTGCGTTAGTCCCTGCTGGGAGTTCTTCAATAGGATCTGTGGCGGCAGCCCCAAGAGAACAATGAAGGGAGTTAAGGAAAAACTGCGTATCTTGATTCTTATCCTATGCCATTAAATAAAAATGGTCTTTTATACTATTTTGAGGTGTCTTATCAAAGTTTCTGTACTAAGATATTTTTTAATGGAAATGTCATTTGATTTTCAGCGTGGCTTTGTGACAGGTGGTGCAGATAAATCTGTCAAGTTCTGGGATTTTGAGTTGGTGAAAGATGAAAACGGTACCCAGAAGAGGTGAGTAGACATTTTTTATTTGTGTCCATTTTTTTGGAGCGTAAATGGGGAACCATTGAATGGGTTTTTGATGTGTATTTCTGTTGCGCTCCAGAGGGTTTTGGGAATTTTTTTCTGCCTTTGTAGAGTACTTATTATTTTTCTTGATGCTCTCTGTGATGCTAGGCTTTCTGTGAAACAAACGCGAACCTTGCAACTCGATGAAGAAGTTCTGTGTGTCAGTTACTCTCCTAATCAGAAGCTGTTGGCTGTGTCTTTGCTGGACTGTACTGTGAAAATTTTCTATGTTGATACTTTAAAGGTACAATGGTTATGCCTATGGATATTTGCTTTCTTTCTGACTGACCTTGGGTTGAGACTATAAAAAAGTGACTTTGACTGTTCCCAGCAGTAGTATCTTTCTAAAAATTTGTGTGAATCAAAACATTGCAAGTGCACTAGGAAGGCTAAAGTTTTAAAAGAATCCTTTAGTTCATAAATTTTGTTTAAAGCAAGTTATATTTCATATGTTCAGAAAATCTGTGGACAGAGAATCCTGCTGTAGCCAGGAGTTTTAAGAGCATTGCTAGGTGTCCTAGGCAGTGATTCCACACTTGGCTGTACATCAGGGGCATTTGGGTTGCTTTTAAAAATATAGATTCCTGGGCTCTACGCCTGGAGTCTCAGTGGGACTGGATTGGGCCTGGAAATATTGTTGTGAAACAAGTGCTCCAGAGACTTTTCAGCTGAGCAGTCCAGAGCACACGTCTGTGCCATATCCTGACTGAGGGAGTGGGCGTCTGTGGCAGCCCTGGCTCCACTGTGTTGCACGTTCTTGGCGGGCGCATGCAGGGTTTGTATGCCAGACCTGAGTACAAGTTGCATTCAGTGGTTTGACTGTCTTCTTTGAAATTATGGGCATAAGGCAACCAAGAACAGTGTTCAGCATTGTATTTAAAGTTATATTTTAGGTCTACATATAATAAGTTATGCCTGTATTTTATAGACATGAGTTATTTATACTCTTTTTTTTCTTTTTTTTTTTTAATGTTTAGTTTTTTCTCTCACTGTATGGACACAAACTGCCTGTCATATGCATGGATATCTCTTATGTAAGTAAAATTTAGCGTCTCAGTAACAAGTTGTCTTTTCTAAAGTGCCGTCTTAGTTCTTGGCTTGATGGCTTCATTTTAGTGTTTCTCAGTTTGTTGTGTAACTGACTATCCTTAAAAAAAAATATAAAAATATATATTACAATCATACCTTAAATATATATTTTTCTTTAATGCTTTTAGAATATTTTCACAGATACCTGAATTAATCCTCATAACCAACTGCCTGTTTTGGATTCCCCAAATAGTATTTTCTTGTCTAAAATAATATAATTGGTAGAACACCCTAAAATATGAAGGACTTTCAAAAAGGCATCCCCCTTTGTTCTGAAGTATAGTGTTCATAAAGAAAGTGGAACTTGGCAATATTTATGGTATATTGTTCTATGTATACTTCTAGTCTCTTGACCAAAACCATATTTTTTGCAGTGTTTAGTTATGATTAGGAGTAGCAGTATATATTTAAAAACAACGTCTAGTCCATGTGAAAGGCATTGGACCCCTCCTCTAGCTGTCTGCACTCAGTGCATTAACAGAATAAATTGGTGTCAGAAAATATTTTCAGTTTTCTTGTTATGTTGACAGCCATTTGAACTAGGTGCTAAAATAGGAAAGAGAAGAGAAACAGTGATAGAAGACGTGGCATAAACAGGGCTAGGTCATAAACATTCTACATAGTAGCCTCATTCTTCTTTCCCTCTTCTCTCCCCCAAAACTCAATGACAGAGATTAGAGATTCTTTATTCTATCAATTTAACAAAGTAAACAGATAAGGTACAACACTGCCCTGTAGCAGGACCAAAACATCTAAGGCACAGAGTTCTTGCTCAGTTAACAAGCTTTTTAAGTAGATCTGTAGGTAAAAGCAAGGATGTAGGTGCTCTTGGTAAAGAGATGAAATTAACTTTTGGGTACTGATATTAATGTTTTTGAAAGAAATGGGATACATGTTCTGGTTAGCTTTTCTCCAATCAGAGGTTCAGATAAGCGAATAATGTTTTACTTCTCTTCCTCCTAGGATGGAGTACTGATAGCTACTGGCTCTGCTGACAGGAATGTGAAAATCTGGGGTCTGGACTTTGGGGACTGCCACAAGTCTCTGTTTGCACATGATGACAGGTAGGTGTCGTCTTTTCAAAGACCTTCCTTTGAGTCACCTGTAAGTGTCATTTCCCGGGAGCATCTGTATCTATTATTTAGTGTTCTCAGTCAGAAATTAAAAATTCTAAAACATAAATAGTCAGACACTCTAGAACTGGCTGTTCAAAAGCTATTTATATGTATAAGACTTTTCAATGATGAGGCATTTGATGACATTTGAGTACTTCTCTCACTTTTCAGTGTGATGTACCTAAAGTTTGTACCCAAGTCTCATCTCTTCTTCACTGCTGGGAAAGACCATAAGATTAAGCAGTGGGATGCAGACAAATTTGAACACATACAAACTCTGGAGGTAACCTCTTGCCTGCTTCACTTGCTTAGTACTTAAGAACTTCTTTTAAGATTGAGTGTTGATTTCCCACAGATGTAAGCAAGCAGTGGTCTATGAATAAGGTATTCTTACTGAGGATTTTTGTTTTTGTCCTTTCTCTCTGCAGGGGCACCACCAGGAAATATGGTGCTTGGCCGTAAGCCCCAGTGGAGACTATGTTGTATCATCATCCCATGACAAATCTCTGAGACTCTGGGAGAGAACGAGGGAGCCTCTTATTCTTGAGGAAGAAAGGGAGATGGTAAGCGCTTCAGGCTTGGTTACAAATGTGCTGGTGGATATCAGTATCTGACACACTGTCTCAGCTTGAGTTTCCTATCTAGTGCTGTCACACCTCAGTCACTGCAAGTCCATTGACCTCCAAAGGATGTTTCCAAGACTGCTGACACCACTTTGGCAGCCAAGGGGAGACAGAGATGCCATTAATGGGTTAGATTGTGAAAGAAGCAGCTTCTCACTGTCTCATTTCACTTCACGTAGGGGTTATGTTTTTCTTTGAAATTAATCTATATCTATCTCTTTGGCAGCAAAGGGAAGCAGAATATGAGGAGAGTGTGGCCAAAGAAGACCAACCAGCAGTACGTAAATCTTCTGGGACCCTCAGACTGTGCCCTATAATTATCTTATTGGAATTTACTGTAATTTCAAGAATTTCTAATGGAATTAGAATTGGGGCTAGATGCCAGGGTCATCAGCAGCTCATGTGGGAAGGAATCTTTGTAGTCCTTCTTAATTCAGCTGTATATCCTGATTTTATGAGACAAATGATTGGCCAGATTTGGTATTGAATGATTATCATTCTGGCTTTTTTTTTTTTTTTAAAGAGGCTTCAGGTAATTATCTCACTGTAAATCAAACATCAGAAAAAATTTGATAAATTGGTCATTCTGTTTAAGTGTGTTGTAGAGTAGCATAGTCTCATGATAATGGATATAACACATTTAACAGAGTGTCTGGTGCTTACTGAGTACTCAGTTAATGGTAGCGGATAATGCCATGTAAGAGTCCTCATAACACAGTAATGTCTGTTCTTTTCTGGATGTAAGATTAATTTATTGGCTCTTTAACACTTGTCAATGATATTGTTAAAGGATCTCTCTGTTTCTGGCAGGTTCCTGGAGAGACTCAAGGTGACAATTACTTTACTGGAAAGAAAACTATTGAAACTGTCAAAGCAGTAAGTTGATACTTGAATGTAGTATCTCACTTTTATTGTTTTTATTTTCAAAAAATATTTTATTAAAATCTAAAGAAAAACACAAAGGAAATAATTACAAGAAATAAAAACAGCACGAAATTGTGCTGTTCCCATATTTGAGCCTGAAATCACCAAGTAAGCGTTAAGAGACCCTATTCTGATCTCTTTACTTTATGGCAGTAGTTCTCAAGGTGGAGTCCCCAGACCAGAAGCATCAGCATCCCCTGAGAACTTGTTAGAAAAGGAAATTTCCAGGCCCTAGCCCAATCTGAATCTGAACCACAGGGGTGGGGGGGTTTTTTGTTTGTTTGTTTGCTTGCTGTTTTGATTATAAACTCTTTTTTTAAATTATAGTTGATTTACAATGTTGTGTTAATTTCTGATGTACAGCCAAATGGTTCAGTTATATATATAAGAATGTGTGTGTGTGTGTATACACACACACACACACATTCTTTTTATATTCTTTTCCATTATGCTTTATCATAGGATACTGAGTATAGTTCCCTCTGCTAGGAACTTGTTTATCCATTCCATATATATAATAACTTAACATCTACTAACCCCAACCTCCCACTCATCCCTCTGAGGCAACCACAAGTCTGTTCTCTATGTCCATGAATCTGTTTCTGTTTTGTAGATAGGTTCATTTGTGTCATGTTTTAGATTCCATGTATAAGTGATATTGTATGGTATTTGTTTTTGTCTTTCTGACTTCACTTAGTATGATAGTCTCTAGTTGCATCCATGTTGTTGCAAATGGCATTATTTTGTGTGTGTGTTTTTTTTTTATGGCTGAGTAGTGTTCCATTGTATATATGTGCCACAGTATATTTATTCATTTACCTGTTGATGGACATTTAGGTTGTTTCCGTGTCTTGCCTATTGTGAATAGTGCTGCTATGAACATAGAGGTGCACGTATCTTTTTGGATTAGAGTTTTGTCTGGATATATGCCCAGGAGTGGGATTGCTGGATCATACGGTAATTCTCTTTTAGTTTTCTGAGGAACCTCCATACTCTTTTCCATAGTGGCTGTACCAACTTATATTTTCACCAACAATGTAGAAGGTTTCCCTTTTCTCCATGTCCTCTCCAGTGTTTGTTATTTGCAGAGTTTTTAATGATGGCCATTCTGAGCAGCATGAGGTGGTACCTCACTGTAGTTTTGACTTGCTTTTCTCTAATAATTAGCGATGTTGAGCATCTTTCTATGCCTATTGGCCATCTGTAATTCTTTGGAGAAATATCTATTTAGGTCTTCTGCCCATTTTTCAGTTGGGTTGTTTGTTTTTTTGTTGTAGAGCTGTATGAACTGTTTGTGTATTTTGGAAATTAAGTCCTTGTCAGTTACATCATTTGCAAATACTTTCTCCCATTCTGTAGGTTGTCTTTTCGTTTTTTTTTTTTTTTATGGTCTCCTTTGCAAAAGCTTGTAAGTTTAATTATGTCCCATTTCATTATTTTTGCTTTTATTTCCATTGCCTTGGGAGACTGACCTAAGAAAACACTGGTACAATTTATGTCAGAATGTTTTGCCTATGATCTCTTCTAGGAGTTTTATGGTGTCATGTCCTATGTTTAAGTCTTTAAGCCATTTTGAGTTTATTTTTGTATATGATGAGAGGGTGTGTTCTAACTTCAATTTACATGCAGCTGTCAACTTTCCTAACACCACTTGCCGGAGAGACTGTCTTTTTCCCATTGTATGTTCTTGCCTCCTTTGTTGAAGATTAATTGACTGTAGGTGTGTGGTTTATTTCTGAGCTGTCTATTCTATTCCATTGATCCATATGTCTTTTTTTGTGCCAAAACCATGCTGTTTTGATTACTGTAGCTTTGTAGTATTGTCTGAAATCTGGGAGGGTTATGCCTCCTGGTTTGTTCTTTTTCTTCAGGATTACTTTGACAATTCTGGATCTTTTATGGCCCCATATAAATTTTAGGATTATTTGTTCTAGTTCTGTGAAAAATGTCATGAGTAATTTGATAGGGATTGCATTAAATCTGTAGATTGCCTTGGGTGGTATGGCCATTTTAACAATATTAATTCTTCTAATCCAAGCATGTGGAATATCTTTCCATTTCTTTGAATCATCCTCAGTTTTCTTTATTAATGTTTTATAGTTCTCAGTGTATAAGTCTTTCACTTCCTTGGTCAGGTCTATTGCTAAGTATTTCATTCTGGGGTTGCGATTTTGAAAGCTGTTCTGGTTTTTTTCAATGTGATGTCCTGAAAATATCAATTAAGTCTAATTGTTCTATTGTGTCTATTGTATTTAGGAACTCTGTTGCCTTATTTTCTGTCTAGGAGATCTGTCCATCGATGTGAGTGCGGTGTCAAAGTCTCCTACTATTAACGTATTCTTGTCAGTTTCTCCCTTTATGTCTGTTAGTATTTATGTATTTGGGTGCTCCTATATTGGGTTCATCTATGTTGATGAGTGTAAAACCCTCTTCTTGTATTGATCCTTTTATCATTATAGTGTCCTTCTTTATCTTTCTTTATGGCCTTTGTTTTAAAGTTTATTTTATCTGATATGAGTATTGCAACCCCAGCTTTCTTGTCATTTCTGTTTGCGTGAAATATCTTTGTACATCCCCTCACTTTCAATCTATGTGTATCGTTTGCCCTGAAGTGAGTCTCTTGCAGGCAGCGTTTTGTAGGCTCTTGTTTTTTTATCCAATCTGCCACTCTGTGTCTTTTGATTGGAGCATTTAGTCCATTGACATTTAAGGTAATTATTGATAGATATGTGTTTATTGCCATTTTAACTTTGTTTTTGTGTTGATTTTATATTCCTTCTTTGTCCCTTTCTCTTTGTGTTTTTCCTTTTGTGGTTTGATGATTTTCTTTTGTATTATGTTCTCTTCTCTTTAGCTTTTGTGAACCTATTGTGTGTTTTTAATTTGTAGTTATCCTGTTTTTCAAGTATTTTAACCCTATCCTATATCTACTTGCCTTAGACTGGTAGTCATATAGGCTCAAACACATTCTAGGAAATGAAAAAAAAAAAAAAATCTACATTTTCTTACTCTCCTCTCCCACATGTTATGATGTTGCTGTCCTTTCACATCTGCGTGCTCATCCTTTTGCTGCTTGTAGCGGTTATCATCACTTTCACAGCCAGTTTTTAAATTTTTTTTAAAATCTGTGTACTGGCTTATTTAGGCAAGTTGCTTTCCAATTATGATTTTTCTCTTTCCTATATATTCTCACTACTTTTCTATTTAGAGAAGCCCTTTCAATATTTGCTTTAGGATAGGTTTAGTATTGCTGTATTCTTTTAGTTTTTGCTTGTATGAGAAATTCTTTATCTTTCCTTCTGTTCTAAATGATAATCTTGCTGGGTAGAGTATCCTCAGATGCAGATTTTTCCCTTTCAGGACTTTGAATATACCTTGCCTTCTGGCCTGCAGTGTTTCTATAGAGAAACCAGCTGATAGCCTAATGGGTGTTCCCTTGTAATTAACTGTTGTTTTTTTTCTTGCTGCCTTGAGAATCCTACCTTTAACTTTTGCCATTTTTATCATAATATGTCTTGGTTAGGTCTGTTTGGGTTTACCTTATTTGGGACTGTCTGTGCTTCCTACACCTATATCTGTTTCCTTCTTTAGTTTTGGGAAGTTTTCAGCCCTAATTTCTTCAAATACATTTTCAATCACCTTTTCTCTTTCTTCCCCTTCTAGAATCCGTATTATGTGAAGATTGGCACACTTTGTATTACCCCATAGGTCTCTTCTGTTGCTTTCACTTTTTCTCATCTGGCTTTGTCTGCTGCCCTGAGTGGGTGGTTCCCATCATTCTATATTGCAGGCCACTTACTCGTTCCACATTGTTCTTTCTGCTGTCCATCACCTTTAGCTCAGCTTTTATCTCGACAAACGAGTTTCCTAGTTTTTCTTGGTTCTTCTTTACAGTTTCTAGTTCCTTTTTATAGTACTCTGCATTTTTGTCCATAGCCTTTCTTAATTCCTTCAGTAGTCTCATTATCTCCTTTTTGAAATTGGTGTCTGTTAGACTGAGGAGGTCTATCTGCTGTGGTCTTGGAGGGCTGTTTATATGAGGGAGCGTCCCTGTGTAGCCTGTGTGGGTTTAATATTTTTGGTGCAAGGGCTGTTTATAGTATAGATGCCTGTTGCCGCTTTTCTTAGCATGTGCTGGCCAGTTATCCCCTCAATAGAGGGTGTGCAGATGCAGTGGCTGGTGCCCGGCCATGGGGTTCTCAGCAGCAGTGGTGGCTCACACGTGCCCCTGGAGCACACGGTGGGAGCCTCAGCGGCTCACGACCACTCCTGGGGCTCACGTAGGCAGTGTCCTGCCACCTGAGAGCTTGCTCAGGGAAAAGGCTGTAGGGCGGGTCCCACGCCTCCCCTTGCACACCGCCCACACAACAGCGCCCGGCCTGTAAGGCGGCCCAGGCGTCCTCGGCACACGCTCTCCGGTGCAGTCGTGCCAGACTCCAGACCCTTCAGTCTGTTTTCACGCAGCCCACCCCAGTCCTCTCCCTGGGTGTATCTACAAAGCCTGAGCCTCCACGCCCAGCCCTCACCTGCATGGTGGACATACATCTCAAGCTGGGGAGTGCAGAGCAGTGTCCCTGACCCTCTGTATAGGTCTCTATTGTAGCTGCTGCACATTGGTTGCTGTGTTCTCCTCCAAGGCTCTCCCTCTGTCCTGGTGATCTCCCTGCCAGGGAGGGGACGTCCCAAGGTGCAGGAACCTTTCTTTTTTCACAGCTCCCTCCCTGGGATGCAGGTCTCAACCCAATTCCTTTCTCACTGATTTTTTTTTCTTTTTTCTTTTGTCCGACCCGGTTACATGAAGGTTGGCTTGCCTTTTCAGAGGTCTGAGGCGTCCTGCCAGTATCCAATAGATACTCTGTGAGAAGCATTCAACGTGTAGATGTGTTTTTGATGTATTTGTGGGAGGAGGTGAGCTTCACGTCTACTCCTCCTCCATCTTGATTGCGTCCCTGTATCTCATTTTTAAATAGGATCCCAACCAAATAGCCCTTTCTAGCAAACTGTTGATGAAATTTATAGATGGAGATCATAACCTGTTTTCCTCCCTTGTAACCAAGGACAAGAGTAGTGCTGAATCTGTTTGATCATTGCAGGGTTTCTGGAAAGGAAGGTCTGAGCTCCTGAAAGTGGCACCTCTCAGGTGTTCCTGGGAGCTGCCTTACTCAGTGTGCCCACTTATAGTCTCACCTGAATCCACAACACTTAGTCTTCTCCTTGTAAATTAAAAAAAACAAAACAGAAACCAAAGACATCTTTGAATGCTGTCTGGCACATTATTGGCACATCTTTATTAAACCGATTCAAGCAATTTCGTTTGGTAACTTTTCGTCAGGCCTTCCACTTGCAGTGTTGTGGGGTGATGAGTGTGTTGTGATGGTCTCTGTCCTTTGTCATCATCTGTGTAGGCTGAGAGGATCATGGAGGCTGTTGAACTATACCGAGGAGAAACTGCAAAAATGAGAGAACACAAAGCCATTTGTAAAGCTGCAGGGAAGGAGGTAAGACAGTCCATTAAGTTACCTTCTGAGAAACATTTATAAATGGAGACAATTCCTGAGGGGAAAAAACATCATTTGGGGATGTATTCACTCAGGTCAGGAAATGAGATAAATGTAACAGAATCTTCTCTAATTCAGACATTAGAAAGAAGGGACTGAGAAGCTTTGTCTTAGTAAAAAGCCAAAGATAGTTAATTTGAGATCGAGGTGATTATTGCATTGAGTTAGAAACTCAGATTCCTGCTTTAGTTTGGGAGGCAGGGTGACCATTTGGGATTTCTAGATGAAGTGTATTGCCTAGACTCATTCATAAGCACTGTTGAAACTAAGAGGCATTATTAAATAATTTAACAATTCTTTAGGGTCAGTTTTCAGGGTCTCCCTTTTCAAAACTGTAAAATACTGTTATGACCCTGCCTGTGATAAGCACTGTCATAACGACTTGATTTAATCATTTCTTCATAGGTTCCTCTTCCCATCAACCCCATCCTGATGGCTTATGGCAGTATCTCTGTGAGTAGACTAACCTTGGTCATTCTGAGGTTACTTGGTTATTCTAAGGCTACTTTCAGGCACAAGAGAGGAAGTGAAGAGGTGTTATGATTTGAGAATAGGGGTATTGGGAAATACTTTGTCGTTAAAAATCTCTCTTGAATGCTGGAATCTTCTAAAATATTTTATATTTCAAAAGGACCATTTTAGTGGAACTTCAGGTCATCCTTTTTGGTTGGACTGGACTGACATTCTTCTTTCTTTAGTGCTTATTTATGTTTCGTATCCACAGCCCTCTGAAGATTCTACTCGTTGAAATTGAATTTTTTGGAGGAAAAGTTGATACAAATCAGTCAGATAAAAGAGGAGAGAGGGAGAATAATCGGACAGTGTATGCTTCCAGTGATCTTTAATTACTCAGTACTTTACTTGCATGTTTCATTCATCACAATAGTGATGTGAGTCAGTGTGTCTTCATTTTATAGGCAGGAAAGTGTCCTGACTTACAGATTGAAGGCGGCGTAGTTAGTAAGTGGCAGAGCTGGATTGTGAACCCAGATCTGACTCAGTCTGAGCCCATGCATGTAAGGCCACTTCTAGAACACGGTTTCTTGTGAGAAGGAGAGAGATCCCTGGTTTTCAGGAGACGGAAGTTAGCTTCAGTTAAGAAATCGAGAGTATACTAATGCTGTCACGCTTCCTTTATAGCCTTCAGCTTATGTGTTGGAGGTTTTTAAAGGAATCAAGTCAAGGTGAGTACCGGTGCACAGTTATCACACCTACTACTATTTACCAAACATGAGATAAATAGACATTACAATTGATGGTTATTTTCTTTAGAGGTTTAACTGTGTCAAAATTTTGATGGAAGATAATTCAGTATAATCTTTGTGGATTAGAACTTGAAGGTTCCTTCTAAAATATGAAGGGAGATATTGAATACTTTTAAGGACAAATGAAGGGCAGTGATACTTTACATCGTAGGTTGATGAAATCATCTATAATTCAGTCAGAGGTACCAACTGTTAACATTATTTGTTGTATATTTCCTTTGGCTTATTTCCTGTGCACATACACAGTTGGGATCATATGTATACATTTTTATATCCTGTCCTGTTTCACAGAATATTTCCTGAGCACTTCCTCACTTCAGTAAAATTCTTCAAAAACACATCATTGAATTCAGAGTATTCCAGTGTACATATAGTTGCTATTGGGTGTTGCATATGTGTTTTGCTATTATCAATACTGCTTCAGTAAATACCTTCATATATAAATCTTTGTCATCGTCATTGATTATTTTTCTTAAGGGTCCCAGTAGTCTATTAACTCATCAATGGACATGAGCTTTTAAAGGCTTATGCTAATTAATTACTTTCCAGAGTGCCTGTAATGACTTTTACCATGTTTTTAAAAATTCTTTGCCAGTTTGAGAGGCAAAAGGTGGTATTGTATTATTTTCATTTTTAATTAACAAAGTTAAAATTTTATTGTATTTGTTAGCCTTTTGTATTTTTTCCTGTGAATTTTTACTTTCCCTTTCTTGTGGTTCATAGTTGTTTCTCTTACTGTTTCAGAATTTTCTTATATCTTTTGTCATTCATTTTTGGAATAATGTTTCTTGTTTGTGATTTATCTTGTGATTTTATTTGAGTTTGATCTACTGAGAGTTATTTTTTATAATAAATCACAATATCTGAACATATCCCATACAAGAAATAAACAGGACCTATCTAAGATAATGAAACTTTGCTATAGAAATGTAAAAGAAAATTTAGGTTAAGGAGGTACGGTGCATTCCTAAGTGGGAAGATTCTGTGTTTTAAAGATTTTGGTTTTTCTTAATCTATAGGTTTATGATCCCAATTGAAATCCTCTTGAGAGTTCTAATTGGAATTGATGAAATGATAATAGAACTAGCTCAAGAAAAGTAAAACAAACCAAAAGCAGAACAAAAGGGAGCTATTCTCCTAGATTAAAAAACTATAAAAATATAGAATTAAAACAGTACAGGATTGTTGTCATAATCAATTATCAAACCAGACTGTAAAGCTCCAAACAGACTCTATTATATAGAAGGACTCAATAAATGGTAAAAGAAGTATCATATAAAAATGGGATATTCAACAAAAGGCTTTGAAGAAATTGGTTATCTGAAAGAAAAAAAGATTCTCCTACCACGCCATGGAGCAAAAGTCATCAAGTAGATTAAAATACTAAATATGAAAAACCAAACATTGAAAAGAGAGAATCACGCATAATACAGATGAATAACTCTGGGTGGGTAAAGTCTACTCTAGTATAAAAGTAGAAGGAAAATAGGAGAGGAACAGATCTTTAAATTGACCATGTTACAAAATGTGGCATTTTTAACGTTTATTTTTTCCTCTTCAGTGAGCTGGAAGAATCTCTACTTGTGCTGCCTTTCTCCTATGTCCCAGACATTCTTAAGCTCTTTAATGAGTTCATCCAGCTGGGCTCTGATGTTGAACTTGTATGTAGGTGCCTCTTCTTTCTCCTCAGGTAATGTCCTTTCCCGAAGAATATCATGTCTTACCCGCATAACTGCTCCAGTAGTGCCTCACCTGAAGCTGCCCCTATTTGGGATTAAGAAATGTGATGTTTCAGTTTCAGAAACTGTGAAAATTTCAGTGCTGCCTGACATAGATTATTTCTTATCCTTTGGAATCAGTCTTGCTCATAAAACGCAGATAGTGATGCCCCACCTGTTTAAGTCATATGAGGTTACTACGTTGTTCAGGATGCTCAGGCAGCCGCAAGTCTCCAGGTTGCTGTCTAAGGTAGTGGCACCAGTGCTAGGCAGTTTGCTGAAAGCTCATCCCTCAAGGGCCAGTCTGCCTGTGTTATTTCTTTTTGACTCCATAGTTAACATTTGACATTTTGTTTGTTTGCTAGTTCTAGAAGGGATAGGTAGAGCTGGAACCACTATCTTCCTTTGTGACATGCCTGGTTTTATTTTTCTGTTAGGATTCACTTCGGCCAGATCACTAGCAACCAGATGCTTGTGCCAGTGATTGAAAAATTAAAGGAAACAACTATTTCAAAAGTCAGCCAAGTCCGGGTAGGTATCTTTGTAGAGATAGAACAAGGCAGGGAAAATTCTAGTGTGTGTGTGACTTATGAGTGGCATATGCTCTTCCCTGTCTTTCGTGATATTGACCTGACATACACGCGTATTTAAGATGAGGTTTTTGTTGGAGCTGGTAGACATAAGGAAAAAAAAAAAAAAAAAAGGAAAGACCTTGGACAGGGAAGGATGAATTACAACACATGAAGCTTTGGTTCCCCTGACTCACATATGCTGCGATATTGAACTGAAGTGAGAGGAAGTTTATTTAATCTCTCTTGTATTCTTTCTCAGGATGTCATTGGCTTCAACATGGCAGGTCTTGATTATCTCAAGAGAGAATGCGAGGCAAAAAGCGAAGTTATGTTTTTTGCTGATGCTACCAGCCATTTGGAAGAAAAGAAGAGGAAGAGGAAAAAGAGGGAGAAGATGATTTTAACATTGACTTAGAACTGAAATGTGGTACCATTTTCAACTTTTTCTTGAAAAGGACTTCCAAACTAAGCAGCAGTAGAGTTGGTGTAATCTTTGCAATAAATAAGAGGTTATCATGTTGCAGAAGATCATAGAATGTGTTTCCCAACTTTGCCAGAGGGAATTCGAGCATAGGAGTATGGGCTCCATTTCTTGGACTGAAACACTGACTAGTTGAAAATCTGTGCTCTGAATGGTGAGCCCTGCAGGACTTGTTCCCTTTATATTCTAGCAGGAAGCAAAGAACTTTTTAAAATTATTTGTTTCACTAGAGTTGAAATTAGCATTCCAAAAATTTTCCTTATTTCTTTTATGTCAGAAGATTTGTTGTGTAATTTGTTACCTCTCTGTATTAGGTTTTACCACCTACTGAGACTATGAGGTATGTAACTGATTGCCCTCTGCCCATAAATGCAGAGTCCTGGACTTACAGAGCTGAAAGGGACCATAAAAGTTACCTAGAACAGCCGCCTTAAACGTAACCTCTTGCAGGTTGTTTTATCTGTATATTAAAAGATCCTAATTGCTGTTTATACTTCCCTAAGTAGTTGTTTCTAATTAAAGAGTAGTCAGGCTGAGATGCTGTGGTTTCTGGGTGATTAATACACTGTATATATCTACGTGATAGGGATTTGAGGAGGTGGGAATGTTTTAGAAAAGGAAATTGACACACACCTTTGGGACTAGGCTTTTCTTTGTGGGAAGTTTTTAAATCACTAATTCGATCTCCTTGTTACAGATCTGTGCAGATTTCCCATATCTTCTTGAGTCCGTTTCAGTAGTTTGTGTTTCTGTTGAATTTGTCCTTTCATCTAAGTTACTGTGTTGTAGTGCTACCATTTCCTTGCCAGTCTCAGAGCTGCAGTTCTTATCTGTCCCAAACCACAAGTCTATTATTGTTCCTAAGCGTAACACAGTTACTAAACTGAAGTAAGGAATTGAGTAGTAGTATTTTTTGAACAGAATGAGAGTAAAAAGAATTTAGGCATAGAGTTCCTGAGGCTTACCTATGAAAAGGCAAGAGAATAGACAGTATGGGGGATTCTAGGTGCTTTCCAGGCTGTAAAATCAACCTTTTTAGGCAGTTATTCCTGCCACCAGGGAGAGGAGTTACTTAATTTTCAAAAGATACCTTGAGAACAAAGGCTGAATCCATATCTGGTTTGTGCTTCTTGGAATTGTTCATTGAAACAAAAAGAAATTACAACATTTTCCATTAACATTTCTGATGGTTTGCAAACCAAAACAAGTTCGAGGAGGGTACTCTAGATGTATATATCATCAATAATTATTTTGTTTTAAAAGTGCTGCTTTCCTATAGTTTTGCCACTTTTTAAATAAGGTGGATCAGAGTGACAGTACTAGGGGATTTAAAGATGCTTCTGTCTGGTGTTATACTAATCAAAGAGAGGGGGGACTTAACAGCAGATGAAGTGTAACATACAATAAGTAACTGAGCTATAGCTTTTGGTCACAATATTCGAAACTCCTTAACCCTAAAAGTTTGAGGTTAACAGGTGAGTTTAAAAGCAAATTCTAAGCCAAGCCAATTTCTGGTCATTAAGTCAGCATATATTGGTTTAGCCAGCTACTGGCTACACACAGTCCTTTGTACCGAAACCATTTAATGAATAATCTCTTGCAAATGATGCAGTGTTACCTACAGAAGCCTGTAATGCCATAAAGAGGAGGCTCATGAATGGTTTATTAGGAGTATACCATCTAAGCTTACTTAAAATATAAATATATGTCTCCATATGTCTATATATATTTATTTCAAATAAACTTAGATGGTATACTCCTAATAAGAAGTATATGCTTAACAATTAGAGATTACCTGGCTAGAAGCTAGATGCTTAGCATACTAATTGTATTAATCAAAGTGTTTCTCGATGACAGGTATCATAAGTCATATCTCATCCCAAAGAAATCTAGCAGAGCATGTAGGACAGTGACCAAGGGGACAGTGGTGTCTGTCACTGGCATCTAGGGTTACACTCACCTATCATTGCAGCCTTTCCAGGCCAGACCAGGCAGGGAGCATAGGAGGAAGCCACCTGGCCTATAAACAGTATCTGTTATACAGTCCATCCCCTTTCCTCATAATCTAAGATCCTGAGTTTTGAGATAGAAGATATAAAACTATAGAATGATTCCAATATATACATAGATAGAAAAGATTGGAAAGAAATAGACTAAAATTATTATCTGTCAGATATTACAGGGAATCTTTACAACAGATGTTTAATACATATAAGTACAATGGGCATCTTTTAATCTCATTATCTCTGATAATATGAACAAAGAGGCATAAAGATAACATCACTTAAGACATTTCTATTAGGCATGTTCATGTCATTACTTTTCATAGATTGGTGCCAATAGGCATTATGAATATCTGAAAGCTATTCTTTAGTTTTCAGATTTGTTCAGCTGGAGTTTCAAGCTTTACCACTTCTTAGTTTGGGATAACTCCTGAAAGGCATGGACTAGAACCGAGATAAACCACACCTTAATCAGTGGTTCCCAAAGTATATTCCAAGACCCCTAGGGGTCCAAAGACCCTTTTGAGGAGTCTGCAAAGTCAAAAATATTTCAAAATGATAATAAGTTTAATAGTGTCCTCCAGAAATTCATGTCCACCCACAACCTATAGATGTGACCTCATTTGGAATCAGGGTCTTTACAAATATAATTAGTTAAAATGAGGTCATACTAGATAAGATTAAATCCAGTGATTTGCTTTTATAAGAATGCCATGTGGTGGACAGCTACATGTAAAATAATGAAATTAGGAAAATAAAATAATACCATACATAAAAATAGACTTAAAATGGATCAAAGACCTAAATGTAAGGCTGGACATTATAAAGCTCTTAGAGGAAAACACAGAACACTCTTTGACATAAATCACAGCAATATCTTTTTTAGAGTAATGAAAATAAAAACAAAAATAAATGGGACCTAATTCAACTTACAAGCTTCTGCATGGCAAAGGAAACCATAAACAAAACAAAAAGACAACCCGCAGAATGGGAGAAAATATTTGCAAATGAAGCTACCAACAAAGGATTAATCTCTAAACTATACAAACAGCTCCTGAAGCTCTATGTCAAAAAAACAACCCAAGAGACACGTGAAAAGATGCTCAACATCACTAATTATCAGAGAAATGCATATCAAAACTACAATGAGATATCACCTCACACCAGTCACAGTGACTATCATCAAAAAGTCTACAAACAATAAATACTGGAAAGGGTGTGGAGAAAAGGGAACCCTCCTACACTGTTGGTGGGAATGTAAATTGATACAGCCACTATGGAGAACAGTATGGCGGTTCCTTTAAAATCTAAAACTAGAACTACCATATGATCCAGCAATCCCACTCCTGGGCATATATCCAGAGAAAACCGTAATTCCAAAAGACACATGTACCCCAGTGTTCATTACAGCACTATTGACAATAGTCAAGACATGAAAGCAACCTAAATGTCCATTGACAGAGAAATGGATAGAGAAGATGTGGTACATACTTAGAATGGAATGTTAACTCAGCCATAAAAAAGAATGAAATAATGGCATTTGCAGCAACATAGATGAATCTAGAGATTATTATACTAGGTAAGTCAGACAGAGAAAGACAATTATAATATCACTCATATGTGGAAACTAATTTTAAACAAATGTTACAAATGAACTTATTTACAAAACAGAAACAGACTTATGGTTACCAAAGGGGAAACGTTGGGTGGGGGGAGGGATAAATCAGGAGCTTGGGATGAACCTACATACACTACTATATGTAACGTCAATGAGGACCTTCTATATAGCACAGGGAACCCTACTCACTGTTCTGTGATGACCAATATGAGAAAAGAATCTATGAATATATGTATATGTATAACTTTATCACTTTGCTGCACACTTGAAACTAACACAACATTGTTAATCAACTATACTCCAATAAAATTTAAAATTAAAAAAAAGCCATGTGAGGACAAATAGGGAAGTAGGCCACAGGACAGCAGGGGCAGAGACTGGGATTGGAGTGATGGCAGCTACAACCCTAGGAACACCAAGGATTCTGGCTACCACCAGAAACTAGGAGAGAGACATGGAACAAATTACCTCAGTGCTTCCAGAAGAAACCAACTCTCAAGTACCTTGGTTTCAGACCTCCTGAACTGCAAGAGAATAAATAGCCATTGTTTTAAGCCACCCAGTGTGGTCATTTGTTATGGAAGCCTCAGGAAACTAATAACAGATTTTGCTACCAGGAAGTGAGGTGCTGCTATAACAAATATCTAAAAATCTGAAAGTGGCTTTGGAATCAAGTAATGGGTGGAAGCTGGAAGAATTTTGAGCTGCATGATGGAATAGGTCTAGATGACCTTAAAGAGACTGTTAGTAGAAATAATGGACATTAAAAGCAGTTTTTGGTGAGGGTTCAGAAGGAAGTGATGAGGAGAGTAAAGAACACTTAAGGCATCTTAGAGAAGTTCTATATCATGAACAGAATGTTGGTAGCAATATGAACATTAAAGGTGCTTTTTGGTAAGACCTCAGATGGAACCAATTGGACAGTTGGGGAAAAGTGATCCTTGTTACAAAGTGGCAGAAAACGTGGCTGAATTGTGTTCTGCATTTGGGTAAAAAGTAGAACTTTTATAAACAATGAAATTCGATTTTTAGCTGAAGTTTCCAAGCAAAATATGGAAGATGTGTCCTGGTTTCTTGCTGCTTATAGTAAAATATAAGAGGAAAGAGATAAATTGAGGAAGGAAATGGTCAGCAAAAGAAACTCAAACATGATGATTTGGAAAATTCACAGCCTGTCACTACTGCAAGATATGATAAGGCATGCTCTGAAGAGTTCATCAAGGGTGCAGCTAGAACACCTAGTGGAGAAATTAGGTTTGTGACCATGAATACAATCAACCATCTTGGCAGAAGCCAGAAACAGGGGTGAGACTATCCAGGAAGGACCAGTGGAGAACCCTAATGTCTAATGGCATGGATCCCCTTGACATCCATGAAGACTGACAGCTTTTGAGAATATTCTAGCAGCAGAAACACTGCCTGCTTGGCCTGGGGGAAAGAGGAAATGAAGGAAGGTGCCAGACTTCTGGGGTTCTATAAGCAGGAAATGGGCTGCCCAAAGGGTAAGACTGTGTCCCAGGCTAAGGACAGAGAGTGGGGCTCACAAGCCGTCTGAGGGTCTAGAGGGTGAGGCTGGTGAAGCCTCTGGGCCAGAGGGCAGATCAGGACACAGATGATTATGCTCGGGCTTTGAAACCTTTGGAAATCTGCCCTGCTGCATGCAAACAGACACCTTTATTCTTTCCATTTTCTCCTTTTAGAATGGCAATGTCTTCTTATCTCACCATTGCAATTTGCAAGCTGACAACTTGTTTTCTAGTTTCACAGATGGAGCGGACACCAGGATAGGTGAAGACTTCGGGGAATATTGGGATGGAGTGAGGGTAGTTTGCATGTGAGATGGATGTGAATTTGGGGAACCAGAGGGTAGACTGTACTGAATTTGTCCCCAGAAAACTCATGTATACCAGGACCTATGAATGTGACCTATTTGTAAATAGGGTCTTGACAAATGCAGTCAAGTTAAGATGAGGTCATTCAAAATTAGGGTAGCCCCTAAATCCAAGGCCTGTTACTCTTATAAGGAGAGACATGTAGAACTACACAGGGAAGAATGCCATTGGAGACAGAGGCAGAGATCAGAGTGGTGAGTTATAAGTTAAGGAACACCAAGGACTGCTGGCAACCATCATAAGTTAGGAAAGAAGCATAGAACAGATTCTCCCTCAGCCTCCTGAAGGAACAAACCCTGCTGACACCTTGATTCCAAACATCTGGCCTCCCAAACTGCAAGAGAATAAATATCTATTGCTTTAAGCCACTTGGTCTGTGGTACTTTGTTATGGCAACCTTAGGAAACAAATACAGATTTGTTACAGCAGCCCTAGGAAACTAATGCAAGATGTTTGTCTTTTTCTCTCATGAGCATACAGTGGAGTTTTCCAGAGACTATGTGATGTGTGATATGGTGACTGATTGAATACAGAGCAGCTGTGAGAATCCAGCTATGCTCTATGAAGCCAGACATTAAAAAGATTTGCAGAAGAATCTATCATCCTTAAAATAAAAATGTAAATTGCATGGCCTGGAACCAACCCTCTGGAGGAGCTATTCCATCATATGGTATTTGTCTTGGAAACACCCACAGTGGCAGAATTTCCTCCCAAAGGCAAGGACATATGATAAAAGAAAGAGCCCTGGACTAAGAGGCAGAACACTGAAGTTCTAATGTCAGTCCCTCCACCCAATGGCTATGTGATCTTGAGAATTACCTGGCATTTTTTTGTCATCATCACTGGCATTTACATCATCAGAAACTAAGCTACGGCTATCTTCAAATTACTGCTGTTATTTGTTTGACTCAACACTCTGCCATTAGTCTGGGGCTTGGACAGTCTTCTTTAAACCCCTTTATTGCCAGGACAAGCAACCTCTGAGGTCTGGCCTACTCCATCAGAAGTCAAGTAGGAGGCTCTGGGGAGGGAGCACTGAATCCAGGATGCTAGACTACTAGGGAGTCCTCACACACAGGGAAGATTAACTGCAGAGAACTCTCACAGAACCCTGTATCAGAGTCTAAGACCCGGCTTCGTCTGACTGTCTGCAACTGCCAGTGCTTGACACCTCACACCAAACTGCAAACAAGACAGGAACACAAATCCACCCATCAGCACACAGACTACCTAAAGCCATTTTAACCTCACAGATACCCTAAAACACACCACCTGACATGGCCCTGCTCATCAGAAAGGAAAGACAGAGTCATACACCAGAAAGCAGACACCAGACCCCCCCAGCAGGAAGCCTGCTCAAGACACTGGACAAACCCCACCACAGGGAGCAGAGGGCAGAAACAAGAGGAATTACTACTAGGCAGCATAGGGAAAGGAGACAGCAAATCCTATGAATTAGACAAAATGAGAAAACAAAGAAACACCATGCAGGCAAAGGAGAAGGAAGAAAACCCAGAAGACCAAGTAAATGAAGAGGAAATAGGAAAATTGCCTGCAAAAGAATTCAGAGTAATGATAGTAAAGATGATCCAAAATCTTGACAGCAAAATAGAGAAAATACAAGAAACAGTTAATAAAGACTCAGAAGAACTAAAGAGCAAATAAACAGTAATGGACAACAAAATAACTGAAATTAAAAGCACTCTAGATGGTATAAACAGCAGAATAACTGAGGCAGAAGTACGAATAAGCAAGTTGGAAGACAGAATGGGGAAAATGACTGCCACAGAGCAGGAAAGAGAAAAGAGAATAAAAGAATGGAAGAGTCTCAGAGACCTTGGTGACAACATTAAGCACACCAACATTTGAATCATGAGCATCCCAGAAGAAGGAGAAAACAAGAAAGGGTCTGAGAAAATATTTGAAGAGGTTATAGTGGAAAACTTCCCCAACATGGGAAAGGAAATAATCAAGCCCAAGAAGCACAGAGAGTCCCATACAGAATAAACCCAAGGAGAAATACACCGAGGCACATATTAATCAAGCTAACAAAAATTAAAGAAAAAATATTAAAAGCAGCAAGAGAAAAGCAACAAATAACATATAAGGGAAAACCCATAAGGATAACAACTGATCTTTCTGCAGAAACTCTGCAGGCCAGAAGGGAATGGCAGGATATACTGAAAGTCCTGAAAGAGAGAAACCTACAGCCAAGAATACTCTACCCAGCAAGAATCTCATTCAGATTTGATAGAGAAATCAAAAGCTTTCCAGACAAGCAAAAGTTAAGAGAATTCAGCACCACCAAACCAGCCTTACAACAAGTGCTAAAGGAACTTTTCTAAGTAGGAAACACAAGAGAAGGAAAAGACCTACAAAAACAAATGCAAAACAATTAAGAAAATGGTAATAGGAACACGCATGTCAGGAATCACCTTAAATGTAAATGGATTAAATTCTCCAACCAAAAGACAGACTGGCTGAATGGATACAAAAACAAGACCCTTCTATATGCTGCCTATAAGAAACCCACTTCAGACCAAGGGACACACACAGACTGAAAGTAAAGGGATGGAAAAAGATATTCCATGCAAATGGAAGTCAAAAGAAAGCTGGAGTAGCAATACTCATATCAGACAAATTAGACTTGAAAGTAAAGACTATTAAAAGAGACAAGGAAGGACACTACATAATGATCAAGGGATCCATCCAAGAAGAACATATCACAATGGTAAATATCTATGCCCCCAATATAGGAGCACCTCAATACATAAGGCAAATGCTAACGGCCAGAAAAAGGGAAATCAACAGTAACACAATAATAGTAGGAGACTTGAACACCCCACTTACATCAATGGACAGATCATCCAAATGGAAAATAAAGACACACAAGCTTTAAATGACACATTAGACCATCTCGACTTAATTGATACTTATAGGACATTGCATCCAAAAACGACAGACTACACTTTCTTCTCAAGTGCACACGGAACATTCTCCAGGATAGATCACATCTTGGGTCACAAATCAAGCCTCGGAAAATTCAAGAAAATTGAAATCATATCAAGCATCTTCTCTGACCACAATGCCAAGAGACGAGATATCAATTACAGGAAAAAAACTGCAAACAATACAAACACATGGAAGCTAAACAATACTCTATTAAACAACCAAGAAAGCACTAAATAAATCAAAGAGGAAATCTAAAAATATCGGAAAACAAATGACAGTGAAAACATAACAACCTAAAACCTATGGGACGCAGCAAAAGAGGGAAGTTTATAGCAATACAGTCCTACCTTAAGAAACAAGAAAAATATCAAACAACCTAACCTTACACTTAAAACAATTAGAGAAGAAGAACAAAAATCCCCAAGTAAGCAGAAGGAAAGAAATCATAAAGATCAGAGCAGAAATAAATGAAAAAGAAATGAAGGTAGCAAAGATCAATGAAACTTAAAGTTGGTTCTTTGAGATTAACAAAATTGATAAACCATTAGCCAGACTCATCAGGAAAAAAAGGGAGAAGATGCAAATCAACAGAATTAGAAATGAAAAAGAAGTAACAATGGACACCTCAGAAATACAAAAGATCATGAGAGACTACTACAAGCAACTATATGCCAATCAATTGGATAACCTGGAAGAAATGGATACATTCTTACAAAAGTACAATCTTCCAAGACTGAACCAGGAAGAAATAGAACATATGAACAGACCAATCACAAGTATGGAAATTGAGATTGTGATTAAAAATCTCCCAACAAACAAAAGCCCAGGGCCAGATGGCTTCACAGGCAAATTCTATCAAACATTTAGAGAAGAGCTAACACTATCCTTCTCAAACTCTTCCAAAATATAGCAGAAGGAGGAACACTCCCAAATTCATTCTATGAGGCCACTATCAACCTGATACCTAAACCAGGCAAAGATGTCACAAAAAAAGAAAATTACAGACCAATATCACTGATGAATATAGATGCAAAAATCCTCAACAAAATACTAGCTAACAGAATCCAACAGCACATTAAAAAGATCATACACCATGATCAAGTGGGATTTATCCCTGGAATGCAAGGATTCTTCAATATACACAAATCAATCAATGTGATACAAATTGAAGGATAAAAACTATATGATAATCTCAATAGATGCAGAAAAAGCTTTTGACAAAATTCAACATCCATTTATGATAAAAACTCTCCAGATAATGGGAATAGAAGGAAATTACCTCAATATAATAAAAGCCATATATGAGAAACCGAAACCCAACATCATTCTAAATGGTGAAAAACTGAAAGCATTCCCTCTAAGGACAGGAACAAGACAAGGGTGCCCACTCTCACCATTATTATTCAAGATAGTTTTGGAAGTTTTAGCCACAGCAATCAGAGAAGAAAATGAAATAAAAGGAGTCCAAATTGGAAAAGAAGTAAAATTGTTACTGTTTGCAGATGACATGATATTATACATAGAAAACCCTAAAGATGCTACCAGGAAACTGCTAGCACTAATTGATGAATTTAGTAAAGTAGCAGGATACAAAACTAATGCGCAGAAATCGCTTGCATTCCTATACACTAACAATGGAAAAGCAGAAAGGGAAATTAAGGAAAGTCTCCCATTTACCACTGCAACGAAAAGAATAAAATACCTAGGAATAAACCTGCCTAAGGAGGCAAAAGATATGTATGCAGAAAAGTATAAGACACTGATGAAAGAAATCAAAGATGATACAAACAGATGGAGAGACATACCATGTTCTTGGATTGGAAGAATCAACA